>NW_027094089.1:50188628-51434722 GCF_029207755.1 Chamaea fasciata | reverse complement strand
TGACACCAGGTCACAACTCTTCTGGAGGCATTAATAATGATCTGAAAGCCCAGTGTGTTTATTATGCAGCCTGATGAAGATATTTTAACATTTCTTGTTAGACAGTTAGAATGCACTTGAGCTCTTAAAATTATGACACATTAATAAACACTCTAAGAGGGTGATGTGTATCATGCAGGATATACTCAGAACTTTTTCCATCAAGGAAGGTGAGAAAAACCAATGTAATTATTCAGAAAACACTATTTTCCTATTAACTGCCTTTCAAAAATAATAAAAAAATGTCTCTTACATAGGGTTCCAAGCAACATGAAAATGTTCTGACTTTCTTCAGCAAGCCAATTTTTTTCTGTCTGAGCCAGTTCTGCTTGCTCTATTTTTTTTTTAATTTTTTTTTTTTAATGAGTATGGCAATATTTCAGACCTTTAGTTTGCTTGTTACCCTGTCCTGTCTCTTACATGGTCTGATTTGAATCCTCCACCTGAATTATGGGTACCTTTCTCTGAGAAGAGGGTATTATTTATCTTGGGAACCTTTATTTGCAGAATGGGGTGTTTTGGCAGCATTGCATAGAGAGGAGTCTGACAGTATGAGTTCAGTGTTCAAATCAAATCCAAATATTTCATCAATTCTAAAATGAAATGCTGAGAGTCTTCTTTTTAAGCAGTATCAAAATATTTTGACCCATTGCTATCATTTGCTGTAGAATAATATTTCACAGCATTGACATTTTCCACAGGTTTGCCATTTACACAAAAGTAGTCTGGTAGAGATTTCTAGTACTTTCCAGTACTCTCCCTTTGCTTAATGCAGGGTCAACTAGATAAGCTTGCTAAGGGACTTCTCCGGTAAAATTTTAGAAATCTTCAAGGATTTCCTCTTGTGGTCTGCACAGCTGCCAAGGGAAAGAAGTTTTTCCACATGTCAGATGAGGATTTCCTGTATATTTATGGCCATTATCTTTTATTTTCTCACCATCCAGAAAAGGCCTGCCCCATCTTCTATATATTTTTCCTGTGAGAATGGATCACACCCCACCACACACCACCCTAGCCAAAGTGGTAACATGCAAACCTGAGTGTAAACTGTTTGCGTGGCACCCTCAAGATTGCCTGACATGGCTTGAGCCCCAGCTGATAGTGTTGAAGAGAAGAATGGCATTCAGACAGATCAAACTATAACCAGGAGCAACTTTTGGATACAGGGAGAGTCAAATAGAAAAACAGAAAAGGAGCACGAAACTGTGGTGATGGGCAGAACCCCTGGAGGGGAGAAGTGAGGTCAGAGCAGCAGTGAGCCCAATTTGGAATTGTAAAATCAGCACTGCTGGTGCCACACCATCACAAAAAAAGGCATCTCCACAGCCTAAAGCATCTCCCTCCCCACTGCCAGCAGCTGCACTCCAGCTCAGGGGCATGCAACCCCAACCCTGGGTATGCACAGGGACCACATGACACCTTTCCCACTAGAGCAGGATATGTGGACTTTACAGAGCAGCCTAAGCCCTTCTGAACATTGTGTGTCTGTATCTCCTATGGCACAGAGGAGAACTCTGGTAGTAGAATCATATTGCCAAAAAAGAGAAATGCATGAAACTCACATGTTCAAAGTGCAGGAGGGGACTGCATGTAACTGTGTGAATGTGGAGGAGGTGAGGGCTTTTGGAGGTTCTTATTTTGGAGGTTGGAAAGTGTTTATACACATTTAGTAGTTATCTGTTGTGATGCTGATAACAGTGTCATAGACTTACTGGATGACTGAGGCTGGAACGGATCTCTGGAGGTTGTCTGGTCCAACTCCCTCTCCTCAGGGAGGGCCAGGAAGAGTCAATTGTCCAGGACCATGTCAAGTGGCTTTTGAAGATTTCCAAGGAAGCATAATGCACAGTCTCTCTGTGTGACCTGTGCCAATGTTTTATCATCCCTACAGTGAAAAATTATTTCCTCGTGTACAGGAGGAACCTCATGTGTTTCATTTCGTACCCACTGCCTCTCACCAGATACACTGAGAAAAGCTTGGCTTCACTTCTTTTCAACTTCCCTTCTAGTCTCTGCATACATTGGTCAGATTCCCTTCTAAACCATCTCTTTTTCCAGCTGAACAGTCTCAGCTTTCTAAAGCTTGCCTCTCATGAGAAATGCCCCAGCCCCTCAAAGCCATGGTGGTGCTTTGCTGGATCTTCCCAATACGTCTCTGTCTCTCTTTTATTGGTGATGCAACAACCAGAACCCAATTCCACCACCGGTGTGGTCTCAACAGTACTGAGCCAGCTTCCCCAGTGCTTGGAGGTGTACCACATGAGGATTCATGGATTTATCTTTGTCCAGTTTGCAGAAGTATTCCCAGACCTGTTCACCTTCTTCACGTTTTCTTTCCTCCAGACTTTGCCTGGTCTCTGGGCCCTGGATTCCTGAAGGCCAGTCTCACCAATAAAGTCTGAGGCAAAGAGGGCATTACATACACATGTTTCGCAATGTCCAATCTCAACAGGACTCCCACTTCTTTCAGCACTGGCCTTCCTTTTGTCACTATATACCTATAAAAGCCTTTACAGAAGCTCAAGACTGGACTCTGAATGCATCATTTCCTCATTAATGATGTGTACTTAATAAATCAATAAATCACTTGGATTTTCTTTGATTAAAATTTAGAGGACTGATCAATTTTCCATTGAGAAATCTGTCCAGATTGGTGTAGAAGCAATACAAGCTTCCCTTCACATCCTCATTCATAGGCTGATCAAGAGCTTTTCTTTTTCTTCAGACATCTCTCTAATCTGTCGTGCTCTCTGTCCTCTCCACTGACTTGCAGTGGAAATTATGAGACATCTTCCCATATTTGTTCTGTTTGCTAGATAGTATTTACTATTCGATCTCTGTCCCTATACCTGGAAATACATGTTACCAATTCTCCATATCATGTGCACACAGTTTTAACTCCTGGGAATAAGCAACTGCTGGAAGAGTGTATAGCAATCCTGAGTACTTCAGTATCTGCTCATTATTTTTGCCACTTTGTAGGAAGTGGTGCACTTAGTGTGTCTCCTCTCAAAGAGGTAATTTTATTCTTCATAAGGCTTGAAGGTTTAAAGTGCATTTTACTTTTCCAGTGTGAGGGCTATGATAGACATTTGCACCAAATGGGAACAAGCACAGAAGAAGTACACAAAGGACATACAGATTATAAAGAAGGTATTTTAACTTTTTAAATGCCTCATCCTAAGTTTATTCCTATATCATCATTAGACAGCCTTCAATCCCTCCTCCAGGAAGCAGGAGTGTTTGGAGTCACAAAGCTTTATCTGTCAGCCTTCTGCCAGTCCATGATAACTAACCCCTCTTATTTTCAACTCCTTGCAAAGTTTTAACTTTGTGGTGACAGACATAGGATGGCACATGACATCCCACAAAATTCAACATTTCCCTCCTTTTGTTATTAAGGTTGCTTCATTAGTGAGCTCACACTACCCTCACAGTCACTTTTCTTCCCCAGCTGTAGCTGTTTAGTGGTTAATCTTGGAAGGACCACTGAGGACACCTGATTTAAGAAAAAGAAACAAAACAATCTCTCTAAGTCAGCTGATTTAACTCACAGCAATTTGTGAGCATCCTTTAGAGAGCTGTATGAAAGAAAACCATGGTGGCCTCAGGAAAAGAGGTTTCAAAGTGTCATACCTTCTTTTGCTTTATATGCTTTAAATTTTCTATATGACTTTGTAGTGTTCTTGTGAAGGTGTAGAGCCAGAAGTTGAATCATGGAAATTCCTATAAAAATAGTGTTTACAAGTGCCAACTGTTTCTCCCTAAATACAACTTAAACTTAAACTCAAAGTTAAACAGTTTGAAATGTAAAGAGCTGTCAGCCAAATCAGATGAGGGTACTGAAGCAGTTGTACAAGCACTCCTGTAAACCACTAAATACAGGTGTAAGCTCAACATTGGAGGACCAGTTCTAATACAAAGAAGATGGCAAGATCTTTAAAATCAAGATTTAGATTTTAGACTCAGTACATCTCGTACGTCAACATAAGCAGCTTTATTTCAGCTTTTTTCTGTCCAACAAAATATGAAAAAAGATTTACTTCTCAGAGCTATCCAAAGAATCAAAACAGGCACAATTTTCCTGTTTCTGAGCTTATGGGTTTTTTTCCTAAAACATCAGTGACTCTTGTCATTGGGTAGTATTTAATCAATTCATGACAGAAGAAAAGTACTTTACATTGGGAAGGGAAAATTAGGGTGGAAGCCATTCTCTGTGAAAAATACTCTTTGAAGCCTTCAGCAAAAATGTGGGAAACTGCCCAAAAAATTAGAAAGTGAAAGAGAACAGAAACTACAGAAGCAGCACTTAACACCATAATGAAACTAAAAATATTCATTGATCTTAATAAAATGGCTATTATTCTTAATATAGTAATGAAGGACTCAAAGCAGTAGAGACTTTCCTGGGGTAGAGTGATGTCATTGACATCACAGCTATCAGGTGGAATCTGATCCAGTACTACAAGGACAAAAGTAAGCAGGAAATAATATTTTCAAAAAACACAGTACAGTCATTGCCCTGGCACAATACAGGCTGGGATAGTGATCTAGATGGAACAATGCAGTCATTCCTTATCAACTACAAGCAATCTAGGTAAAATAAAAATCTTCAAGAGCATCTATGGGAAAACATCGAAGATCCTTCAGACTAGGCATAACTCAGGAACTTGAGTCTTCCACTGTGAATGATAAGCTTTCAAAAACTACTCTCTGAAAGGTAGAATGGGAAACTTCAGTGAAAAGAGCAAAGTTCAATGGAGCAGGAAATGTGTCTCTCCCATTGCCTAAATCCCCTGTCCAGTGTCTCATGGGAAATATCCTTGAAATTATTTTTATTCCTGAAAGAAGTCTTCATCTATTAAAATCACAAAGGAAAATATTCCTCCATTTTAATTAAGCCAGTTTTCTTTCACACTTCCTCACAAATGATTTAACACAGTTTAGCATCTAAGCAGGCTGCTCTGATGCTGTCCCTCAGATCAGCTAAGCCACTAACTGGACAAGGCAAAAAGGGCCAAAGCACCATGTGAGGACCGCTGGTGAGTTCTGTTTGCCTTTGTAACAGCTGCACCTACATGTACCATCAGAACACACTTGCCTAATACATATGCTCTGTCTTCCAAGGGCAAAGCAGGGCACAGGCAGATGCAGACACAAGGCATGGAAATTTTACAGCTTAACTGCTCAGAGTGAACAGCAATCTGGGTCCTCTGGTATTGAACTAGAAGTGCCTGCCTTCTTAAAGCCAAGGAGAACATATTCTTCTCATGTGGTTCATGCAGGGATCTGAATAAGAAGTGGAAAGGATATAAAAATCCTATGTATAATCTTGAGTTGCCTCGTGGGGGAAAAAAAAAAAAAAAAAAAAAAAAAAAAAAAAAAAAAAAAAAAAAAAAAGAGCAACGGCTTTAAAAATGCTAATAACAGACTAGAGGAAAAATACTATTTCGTCCTTAAGTCAGCAATGGATCTGGCAGCAGCAGACATAGGTATGAAGGAAGTTAAAAAGGCTTCCCAAAGGCATATTGCTGTTTAGCAAAGTTCTTGTGCTTTTTGTGCTTATGAGAAGTAATAATGTCGATCCTTTCCTGAGCAAGCAGCTTGGGATCCCAGCTCACATCTTGGCCGAGGGAAAACAGGAAGAGCTCTGAAGGATGTTAGTGGTGACAGATCTGGTCAGTCATCCAGCTTGGCAAGTGGTGACACAGCTTCACTTTACACCAGCTATTTCCCATGTACAGAGTTTTCTGTGGATGACAGATTTCTACTGCTTCTTTTGCCTTCTGATTCTCAACTCAGAGACTCTTTTTGTAATTCATTACAGACTTTCTTATTGTTCTCTGGTCATTCTGCACTGGAATTACTGAGCATGCTTGAATTCTGCACTGGCCAGCCCTTTTCATTATCTCTTGTAAGCTAGCATGTCCAGTTTTGCAGACCTTGTTTAGTCCTGTAGAACTTGACCTAACCCATAAAGAGATATCTTTGTGGATGTAGCTGAAAAATGAATAGGTTATGCAGGAGGCTGCCTACAACCCTATTTCATTTGGGGTCTTGGTGGCCTGCTTTCTACTCCAAGTTTTCTCTGGCATAGCTGACTATACGTTATCGTCCCATCCCTATGCTTTTCTGGCTCACACTGTGATTCCCCAAGACAGTTCTCCTGCTTTCCCTTTTTTTTTTTTTTTTTTTTTTTTTTCTCCCCCACCACCACACTCAAATGATATATGTTTTAAATACCACTGATTCATTAAGGTGTTTCTACATGCTGGAGCTATCACTGTCTGAAAGGACAGGGACAAAGCACAATAGGAAGGCCAAAGGAGAGGCTTAGCACCTCAGATCTGGGTTTTTCCTATGCAGAATGCACACTTTCCCTAACCCAGTTTAGTCATTTTCTTCTAGCATATCATCTCTTTTGTATAGCATAAGGGTAGGAAAGCAGTGACAGTCAGCAGAGGATTCTCTCAGCAGCAGAACTGTGGCTACATCCTGTGAAGGGTCACAGAAAAAAGTGGGCTGAAGATTGGCATGAAAATCTCCAAGCAAATGGTTTTGAATGACCAGAGTATTAGAAGCAAAAACATGACGTGCAGACGTGATTTCAGAGAGAAGAAGAAATAATCTTGAATGAAAATCTGAAAAAAAGCCTTTGTATTTGTTCAGTATGGGTTTTTTGAGCACTTTGAAACTGAGAATCTTACATTTCTAACTGGGACCTTTTCTTACTGTCGAATCTTCTGCAACATTTCTCAAAGGTCAAAACTGAAGCTGAACTCATTTTTTGCATGTTTCAAAGAGTCTCTGTCATGAAAAGCATTAATTGATTATGGGTAACTGAACAGTAAGAGCAATTCATATTAATGTAGTGAAGAGAGGAACATACCCACAATTCTCAGGTTTTGATATTTTTGATCTGTTCTTCTACAGACATAAAATACAAAAAGAAATCTGTTATTTATCCCATCCCAAAAAGGCCTCAGAATTAGTTCATTTCAAGCACCCATAGCGAAAACAAACCACACCCATGAAGAATTACAATGAATATGCGTTTTCTAAAGCACTGAAGATAGCTAAATGGGAGAAAGACTGTGAAATAATTGGAGATTTCCTGTGGGTCCATAGCAGGTTTATCCTACCACATGGAGCAACAAAAAATGAGAAAATTCTTTCATGACACCTACCGGACAGTATTAATGTTAGGGACAACACAGAGCGAGATTATATCTAAATAAAAAATGAAAAATTGTTTGATCCCTCATTATTTACTTTGCAAATGTCACCATTATATTTATTTTCTTTATCTGAAACCAAAATATTTTGGGGTTTTCTTTTGTCCTGTACCCTTGAATTTTCTGTGTTCCTTTCTGATGAAAAAAAAAAAAAAAAAAGAAATATGTGACCAAAATAGGTAACATAATTCTGAGAAGCAGCTTCCACATACCTATACAATATTCAGCCTATTGTCAGTTCCATTTGATGAGAAGCTCTGAGTAATGATGGAAATGATGACAGATCTCACTGTTTCCACTACATTCTTTCTTTGCACTACATGCAAACCAAACCTGAAACAAAGTTACCTTTTTTCCAGCTGATTTTTTCAGAGAAAAGAGAAGCAGATCCCTTTCTTCTACTTTGAGTATGGAAATATCATAACACCACTGTTCCTGACCAGATGAAGACTATTCCCTGCTTTATTGCAGTAGCAAATATCCATGAGCTGTGAAAATCCATGCACTATCCAGACTGTGAAAGAGCCATAGTACTGAGAGAAATTGATAAAAAAACCTAATGCCAAGTCTGCATCCAGAAGAATTCTAATACATCCAAAGTAGGCAGAACACAGAGACAATCCTTTCTAATATCAGCTCAGACTACACAGCCATAATACAGCAAACTCAGGAAAGGAATATATTGCAGTAAAAAATTAATGGGCTGGCACCACCCAGCTGTGAACACAAAACCAGCTTTCTTGAATCGTATTAATATTACTACTTGGTCATCCTGTCCCCACTTGCAGCCTACAAAAGATGTGTAAGTGAAGGGCAAAGCAACTCTTTTTTTTTATACATCCTAAACCTCTGCCAAGAGGAGCCTTAAAAATCTTCCTGCAATGAAATATCTGGACTACAGTAATACATTTGTTAAAGTACCCAGGAATAAGCATATCCCTGGCTACCCAGGAACAAAGAGTTTTCAGTCACATTCTGAGATGTCTTACAATTCTGACAAAATCCTGTGACAGTGAGTTCCACAACAAAAGTATGACTTATAATCATTCCTTTGACACAGGTGGCTTTCATTTAATCACCACGGAAAAAGAGTAAGTAGATTAAATACAAGAAACACAGAATTTGAATAATGCTAACAAAAGGCAAAAAAAAAAAAAAAAAAAAAAAAACTTATAGCTGTTAGAAATTGCCACCATATTACCACGTTCAATTCAGTAGAATTTTCTCACATTTCTCAAAGTCAAGCTGTCGTCCTGAAAATGTTCACTCTTTTCACTAAAGAAGCTGTGTGAATGAGGTCCAGGGAGAATCATAATGTCTTCCTTGAAAGGAATTTCTCCCTGTAGCTGCAAGTACTCCCAGATAGTGGTACTCCAACACAGAACAGCCACAGCATCTACATAGTGTCATCAGTTCTGACTGAAGGCAGAACAGTTAACAGCATTGTGGCACTATAATGCTGGAGAAGTTTCTAGCAGTGGTGCCTTATCCAATATCAGGAGTACATTTGCATGTCATTGTCCTTGCTGTTGTTTAGACAATACTTGGATTAATACAGCAAAGATGTGGAGAAGGGGAGGAGGAGTCTTCAACAGAGCTGTTTGTAGCACAAATTTATTTTCTTGAGCAACTACTGAGACATTCCCTCTGTGTCTCCTCCATGCAAACAGGAAAGGCAGTTCAACTGGATGTCTGCTCTGCCAAACCAAGAGTTCACATCTACAAGATGCTGAAGACAGCAGACCCCAAAGCCCTCTGCCTTCTGGGGACATGCTCGTGCCAGGTTTGGCATGCTCCTGTCACCTCCATGGGCATTCAGCAGCATCGTAGGTCAAGACCCTTGTCTGGGGCTGCCCAAAAGGACTAGCATCAGTGGCCAGGCTCAAAGACAGGTTTCAAAGGCCAGAAACAGGAGCACCACAAGAAGGTGCCAGAAAAAAATTACATGACAGGAGCTGCACACTGTCTGTCACTCTTCCAGCTCAGGGTACAAGATGTTCTGTGGCAGACAGTGGTAGGGCAGATGGTATGTACATAACAAAGTCTGAAGGACTGTGAGAAATGCACCATTAGCAAGGATCGAATCCTGAGTGTTTTGGGATGATAGGACAGCACCTGTGTGTACATGAACTAGGCTCCAGGCCTTAGAGAGAGGTGTGTTTTTTTTAGAGACATAGTCCAAAACTCCTCCAGAAAAGAGAACCTGTGTCTTTACAGAAAATACAGGCAAAACAACTCGAAGTGCCTGTAAAAGATTGTCTCTAAGATGCTGAAATCTTCCTGGAATAAATTGTTTTCCATTACAAATGTGTGCCCTGTTGAAGGAGTGGTTGGGAGTAGCAATGCCTAAAGTAATTAATCTGATATATTATGGGTTTGCCTGTAATAAATAAAAGGGAAGAGATAAGAATCTATCAGAATAAAAAGAAACATTTTGCTCGTTCAAATGTATTGATAAATAAGGGGAAACATGTATGAGAGTTTTAAAAAATGCCTAAGGGTGAGAAATAACTTTGTCAGTGCAGTATTTCAAGTAACTCCAGCATAGGAAACAGTGGTTTGGGTGGGTTTGTTTTAACATTGTGCAGAACTCACCAGCAAAAAAAGAACATTGACAAATTTACCACCTCACATTTTCAGATGCAGATGCAAAATTTGGATGCTCAAATGACATATCAGTGAAGGCACAGAAAACTTTTTTGGTTCAACACCAAGGACTCCTTTGTCCTGGTACACCAGAACGATATAATTCTCACACACCACTGTGATGTAGCCATATGGTAGGAAGTCATTGTATATTTGATAAGTAATATCTACACACTATACGGCACATTTATTTCCAGTAGGGTATCCAAGCCAGTTTTGGAGTTTCAGCCCTGGATCAGAGCTTGGCCAACAACCCACACCACCTGGAAATCAGACAGTCCTGAATTATCCCTGTAAACTTCTAGTGCAAGTGTAGTTGGTGTCCCAAAGAGCATAGAAGACTCTTCCTTTTGCAAAGGGTTAAAGCAGACCCTCCATGGAACATCAAATAATTGTGTCTGTCCTGGTACCTGGATAGGCACCCCTAGAACACTTAAGCATTCAGAGAAAGAGAATGCAATTCCCACCACAGCCTAGACACTTGCATTGAGGAGTCTGCTTTGTTAAGTTTTGATGAATAATTAAAATCCAAGGTATTCCTGGTTCCATGTGTTGACATGCAGAACCCTGAGTCAGGTAACGTTGCTCATCTTCAGAACTTTATATTGTAATATCCAGCTGCCACAGTAAAAGATGTCCTCCACAATACTCTCCCTTGCTTTTTATCCTGCTGTCTCTCTCTCCTTCCTGTTTACTTCTTTTTTCTCCCTCTCATTCTCTTTGATTATCAGTTTTATGCTTTGCTCCTGCTTCTGCCCAAACTCCACACCACTCCTCTACCACACAATTTTTAACTTCCACCCTCCAGCACCAGTCAAGAAATAAGCAAGCTGAAGAGGCCTAAATTTTGGTTGATGTGGGATGGAAAACATCAGCTCCTCAAAGTTGCTCTACATTCTTCCCTATCCAAAATTACAGCAAGGAAAAACTGAGTGAATTATTTTCCTGGAGCACTTAATAGTACCTCTGCTTGTTTCTCAAAAAATCTCCAATCTTCTTCTATTATCCTCTCCCTTGAAACTCAATCTTGCCAAAGATCTAATTAAGTTAGAAGTTGTGCAGTAGACTTATTACTCCTGTTCGTCTCTGCTCAATCTAATTAGTTTCTGCATACACTTCTTTCCAGTATTTCTGATTGTAGAAGGAAGTTTATGTTTTGAAAACATATTCAAAGAACAAAGGAGAAATTTTGACTAGTCTGCTCTAAGGCTTTGAGTTTAATTAAACTTATTAGGCAATGGAGTTACTATCTAAACCATATTTTCCTCTTTCATTTACAGATTAATTAGCAGTTACCAGTTTTTTAAATACTTGGACCTTTTAACAATTTTTATAACAAACAGGTCCATGTATCTCTCCATAGACTCACCATAACCTTTGGAGAACTAAAAGATTTTGCTGGAGTTTTCGGGGGGGCAGTGGTGTCTGTTTTGACTTTCTTTACACTGCCAAGAGTATTGGATGAAGCTGTCCAAGTTCTGGCAGCAGCGGGCTGCAACACAGTCAGTGAGAGGTGAGACCAGGGCTGTCCCAGACTTGGGCACTTTCAAGCAGCTCCAACAGACCCACTCCAGGGCACAGATCAAGGAATGAAGGTGAGCCAGGGAACAGGAAGAAGACTAGAGTTTTCCTCAGTCTTGTAAATGTTTGATTCTTTCTCATGTTTGTTTGTCAATGGCCAAATCAATAATCCCATATTTGTATATTTATGTATTTTATATATACATCATTGTATTCTAATAGCAATTATATATAGTCAAATAGTCATATTTACTACAGAGTTGCATGAGATATGTATTTCTATGTTTATAAAAAGATATATCTATAAAATTATTTCTAGCTTATATATCAAAATAAATATTAGAGGCATGTACATATAAAAAACAAACAAATCTATTTAGATTGGCAATCAATTAAGGTCATTTTCCCAGACTAAGCTGGTTTTTTCTATAATGGTAACTGGTAAGCATTACTCCTGTTTTTACCTCACTCACGAGCTTCACTTCCGTTCTTCCTGCTCTCTCCCTTCTTTTCCAATTGAGTTGTGGGAGTGAGCAAGTAGTTCGGTGGGTGTTTGGCTCCTGCACCAACCCACTACACAGCCAATGAAAATTAATATTAGGTATGCCTTTATGGCCTCAAAAAAAATGTGTGACGTAAAAGATCGAAACTTAACTAGCTTTTGCTGTATTTTCACTTTAAAAATTGATTTTTCTTGTGGAAGTTTGAGCAGTATTAATTTTCTTCCAATTAGCTTCCTCCCTTCAGCTCCCATAATATTGGGGGAAAATAAAAAATTCCTTTTCTCTAGATCCAGAGGGTGCATTTTCTCTCACTGGTTGGATGAATCAAAGGGAAAAAAAATAGTATTTTGCCTGTTTTGCAGACAGCATAAAATCCAATGGGCTTTACCCATAGCTATTCTTGGAATGTCAACAGCAGAAAATCGTTCTTTCTGTAAGCAGAAGACTGCTAAAAATACATTCTACACAGAGGAGGATCAAGCATTCCCAAGAAGTTCCTTTCAGCTTAAACTTGCTCAGATATAATCTTACTATTTCTCTAATAATAGAATAAACAGAGATTATTTCTTTGTCCATCTGTCTATCAAATCTTCCTCCTGCCTGTTCATTTTGGAAACAGGCAGTTCACTTTAGATTTATCTCTGAGTGATGCAACAGCCAAGGAGGAAAATACTACCCAAAGCTTTTATGAAAATATATATGCTTGATAGAGAAGAACATCAATATTTAGTGGACAAATGCTGATCCCATAGTAAGGAGATCCAGAAGAACACCACAACACCACAACAGAGCTGGACAAAAAAGTGATGTCTAAGTTTCAGTGTAGGCAAATATAACGTAACACTTCATCTCTAGCGAAAGACAATCCAGACCCAGACTCATAATTCTACATGGCTGTGAAACAGCACTTGTGGGTTCCCATTGGCACTGATGTCCCACGTACAAGAGCCCTGATGACACTTACCTGTCCTTTGGTGGTGACAAGAGTTGCAGGCAGTCAGGTCCCTGGCCAGCCAGGTCTCACAGACATAACACCACCTCTAAGTACTCTGATGCAGAACTGCCTCTGCCTGGAGGTGGCAAGTCACCATGAAAACATCAGGAAGCTCTCTAACCAAAAAAAGAAGTGCAATCTACTTACAAATCCAACCATGGTCCTCTTTCCACACAGCTGTAACTGAACATTCCTGCAGCGCTTTGTGAATTAGAAAGATCTTCCTTCCTTCCTTCCTTCCTTCCTTCCTTCCTTCCTTCCTTCCTTCCTTCCTTCCTTCCTTCCTTCCTTCCTTCCTTCCTTCCTTCCTTCCTTCCTTCCTTCCTTCCTTCCTTCCTTCCTTCCTTCCTTCCTTCCTTCCTTCCTTCCTTCCTTCCTTCCTTCCTTCCTTCCTTCCTTCCTTCCTTCCTTCCTTCCTTCCTTCCTTCCTTCCTTCCTTCCTTCCTTCCTTCCTTCCTTCCTTCCTTCCTTCCTTCCTTCCTTCCTTCCTTCCTTCCCTTTCAACTTACCTCTTTACCCAAAACTCACTGCCATGTTCTTACATAGGACATCAGGGACTAATACAAATTTCCATTCAAAGTGTGTCAGTTAGTAATAAAACTTAGTAAGTTTTTGTAGACCCTCTGACTTCTGTTGGTTCTTTCCACAAGCACCTGCAAGTCTTGAATTCTCCCTTCCCCTTGGGTGTGGGACACTGCATTCCTGAAGAAAATGCAGCCTTGGACACCTATGGATGGATTACTCAAACTCCACACTCTGACGACTGGATTACTCCAGCACTATCCAGTTGTTACCTAGCACCTGAAAGAGATGGCAAGGCCCTGAGCAACAGATCTCTGAAGTTGCTTTCAAGTTTAACACATAGGAGAAAGCAAAAGGCCGTATGTATTGTCCCATGCCTAGCACATTATTCAGGTACTAAATACCTGATGTTTCCCACCATGACTGAGAAGACCATGTGTTTCATCTAGAAAATGCAAAGTCAGGTACACACAGCCTTTGCATGCCAATTTCAGCAGTTGAGACTTGGGCTGGTTTTTCTCTTGAAGTGTCATAATGTCAGTGGGTAAAAAAAATGCTTCACCTTCTGTACCCTCCAAAGCCCCTTCGCAAGCAAGGGAAAGATTGCACTAGTAACCTTACCAGCAAATATCTTCCCCTTCCCAGGATTGATACGAGGCAGCTGCCTTGAGAATTTGGAAATCTCCTCTTAGTGAAGTATGAACTTGTTGCCTAGAAGGCTGACCTGAAACAGAGACTGGACAGAGCTAGAGAATAAAGTAGGTACTTATTGAAAGGCCTCCAGGTTCCACCTTGAACAGGACCAAAGCTCGACCAAGGCTGCACTCTGAGTCCACTACTAAAACACTACACCAGAAAAACCTGCCCGGTCACGAGGTCTCACATTTTTATCAGTTTTGGTCCATTTGCATATTGGGGTTTAATTGTCCAATTACAGCTTCAGGTTGTGAGGTCCCATCCTTCTTGTTCCTCCCTTCAGTCCACCATTGTTTATGTTTTGGGCCTGAGAGTTGTCCTTGGTGTTCAGCAAAAAGGGATTTGTTTTGTCTACCTACCCTGTGAAGAAAGCTTACTGACACTTAATATGAGGCTCAAAGCTACATCCCTAGGTAACACAGAATCTGCAAATACAAAAGACAAAGCTTAAGGCATCAAACTGATTCTACTCCTTTAGCAAGAGACCAAAGAAACCAGACATCAGTACAATTATTTCTTCATAAACTACCAAAAGAAGATTAGCATACACCTTGCAAAAGTGAAATAATTTCTTCTCCTTAGCCTTTATTTTGTAAGAAGGAGGTGAGAAAAGTTCTGCTGAACTATTATCTGGCAAAAAGGAAAGGCCAATTCAGACACTGAGGAAAATTAGTTGTTTCCAAAGGACAGAGTTTGCCTTGGCATTCTAGCATGTGGTTCATATATCAAGATAAAATATGGCTATCTTAGCTCATAGCTACTGGTTTTTTGTCACCTCGTCAAGGCTTGCTGTGAAAAGCCAGCCTTACAGTTACATCCTGCATTGAAGAGGGTGAAAAATAGGATGCAAAGATGAGATCTTCTTACCTTACAGGAAACAAGGTCTGCATATCCAAGTGGATGGCTGAGGGAGACCACAGACACCTTCCCACTCCACTTGAGAGATCAAAACGACACTCAGTATGCAAGCAGATATACTCAAGGCAAGAAGGAAACAACAGGAAGGTTTTAATCTGTTAACCAAGCCCTGGGTACAGTCTCTGTTTCTCTGTTTTCACAGGGTAGAAACACAGAGACATCTGGATGTATTTGAGCTGGTTTTTCATTCTAAAAGTAGCTGCAATATTAGTGCAGAAATAAAGATATTTAGTGTCAAATTTGTAACGTGGGCTGCAAAAAGACCTTAATAAAAGAGATTTCAAATATAAATAGAGCATCATGAGAGGACTTGCATTAAGTTTCTTGTTGATGTGTTGGATCACAGCTAGAATCATGGTGTACAGCTGGTTTGACCATACTGTGCTTTGCAGCCAGCCAGAGCAGGTCAATCTGTCTCATAAGAAAGCTGTTTGCTGTGCATAGCACACTTTTGTCTGCAGCAGCCTGAGACCAGCAGTGAGCCACAACGGGAAAGGGGCCCACACCAGCAGGTGAAGCATGGGCACCACTTGGCAGTGTCCAAACAGATTTAATGACTTTCATTTGTGCATCCCATAAATTACAAATTACATTCAGCACCTCATGCATGAACACTAGGACCAGAAGTGTACAACAAAATGAAAGCCTTTTAGGAAAATATTTGTGTGTTTTCAGCTCGTCAGGCTTTTGTGGTTGGGTTTTGGTTTTAAGGTTTTCTTGTTGAAGGAAGGTACCATAAAAATACAAGACTAAATTATTTTTTTATCATCAGACTGGCATTTTCTACATACATTTTAATTAGAAAACAAACATACAAGAAACTCCAATATGACTAGCAAGAAAAATCTTGCATGTTAAAGTGAGTGAACTGGGAGACATCACACCTTCCATGCTCACTGGAGAGACACAACATTTATCACTTGCATGTAACTTTTGCTGTTACCTGTGTCTTGGTTTAGATAGACAGGTATCTGTCAGGGAAGGCTGGAGTCTCCCTTGAAATGTAAGCCCCTCCCCTCCCTTTTCCAAATTATTATAAATTTGCAATTAAAAGGCTGTCAGGCAAAAATTTTGGGAATAGGTATCGCAGCTCTTTACTAGGGATATAAAAATGCAAATGTTGTAGTACAGAAGAATAAGCAAGCAAGCAAACAAACAAGAAATCCTAGAAAAACCCTGACAGAATCAGAAATACAACCTGACACCCTGTTGGTCAGGGTGTTGGAAGCAGTCCAAACTAAGCCCTCCTGGAGTGGCAGATGTAGTTCTGTTGGAGTAGAGATGGTCCTGTGGAAGAAAAGGGTCCAATAATGGTGAGATGGGTCCAGTCTTCCTCCAGGCATCCAGTGGAAAACTGGATGGCACTTGTGACTCCTTTTTATCTAGGTGAAGATGGTTTTGGCTCCTCCTACCTGGGTGGAGCATCTCACAATAGGATTATGTAATGTGTCATGTCATTGGTGAGCTTTAATGGTCTATTAGCAGAAGATATCTTCATGGGGTAATGGGGCACAGTGTGCACTATCTGTTAAGGATCACTGCACCATCTCCTTGAGGATCACTGCACCCTCTGATAAGCAACACTGACCTATTTGGGCAAAGATAAGCAACACTGCTCCACCCAGTTTCAACAGATGGAATAGAATAACATGGTTTTTTGGTTACAAAACCCAAGGCAACCTGTTAAATGTTGATCTGTAACTTTTACTGTTTATTTATGAAATACAGGTATTTCTGAGTGAGATGGCAAAAAGAGGAACAGAAAAATTATCTCCACTGAAAATATTCACAAAAATGTTTTTTGGTTGGTCCTCTTGCAGTCATGACAAAATGAGCTATGTTTTTTTAGTTTCAGGTACTATTTTGTCCTTAAAAACATCACCAAGATAAAGGAGAAAAGTGACTAGAATTCAACGGCCCAGATCACATCCATGTGTCTTTACAGGAATCGGAACTTGTTCCAATGGGGACTGTGAGGTGGTGTTTGCTGGTCCCAGCCCTTGGGACCAGGGTACACATCAAGCCACAACAGTCCTCCTAGAGTCAGTAGGAAAACATTTTGATGGTAGGAATCTGCAGCTTACTTCAAGCAGGTTTACTTTGAGAGTCATTTAAGCAGTGACTCCTTCCCTCATCTCAGATACTTATTCTACTTATCCATCTTCAAGGCAGGAAAATTGTGGGCAGTTTTATTGTGGACACATTCCAAAAGCAAGTCTATTCTGTCTGAGAGAAATCTACACCTACACTTGAATAGAAACTTTTCCACACTACTCCTAGGAATGTATTGTGGGTGTACAATCCTTTCTCTTTGCTGCATAGGGTCTAATATCTGAGCTACCATAAAAGTCTTGGTGTTTCCTGCCCCTGGATATTGCCACATGATCTCATTTCATGCTGAGTTTTACAGGCAGTGGGGGTTCAGGGCAATACAAGAATTGGCCTTTGCAAGAATATATCTGACAAAGTATGTCCATAATACCCACTTGATTCTGACATTCCAGATTGCATTAACATCTGGAGAAGGGGTGTTTACAAAGCAGCAATCTGAAATTCTGTGTAGGTGGAGGCATCACCTTAATTGACAGTGAGTATTGGAATAATTTTAGTATTACTGCTCCTGGTGAGAATTTTTTTTTCTGTCAGGATTTAGGATGCATCATCAACTTTACAATGTTTACTGTTCCTTTCTCTGACCCAGATTCTAGATTCCTGAAGCCATATGAGACTATGTACTTCCATTTGGCAAAGGTTATTTCTAGCCCTGAAAGTCCTGGGGTGGTTAACAGAACAGCACAAGAATGTATGCTTTGAAAAGAAAAACTTTGCCAGTAATTTCTTTAATTAACTAATACATTATTTTCTTGGTTTTGAACAGTAACCTGCTATTTGGAAGCAAATGGGGTCAGTCCTGTTGTGCTATCCATCCCACCAATGTTGTACCCTGCTAATCAACCTGGCCTGTTCATGAAATTATACCAGGCCGCAGGTGATTTATTAAAGATGGTAATCCAATACATAACCTTGCCCATATGAAATCCCTGTCAATATATATTATTAACTGTTAAAAGTCCCATTCTCACCACTCTCCTAGTCCCTATATACTCATTTGCACAAGATTTTCATACTCAGGTTTTTTGTTTCATTTCAAATTCTCCTGCAAGTAGAACATCTCAAGGATGCTTCTCCCCATCCTGCTTGCCATTATCCACAGAGACAGCCAAATCCTTCTTTCTTTTCACAGCAGTTTTCTGCTGCAACATTTTTCTTTCACTACTAAATTTCATTAAAAAGCATCAGCTGACTTTCAAGAAGGTGTTTTATTGGTCATGCTGTAGTGGGCTCCACATAGGAAGATTTTCATTTGCTTCTACTAAAAATGTCCTCTCTCTTAAAGACACAAAGCACATGGAGACTTCTCAAATAAGAACATAATTTCTGGTAAGGAGTCATGTGTCCTAAATTTCTCCCAGGCAATGCAGGAGAGCAGGTTGTTTAATATCAGCATGTCTGTGTAACAGATGGACTGTTGCAGAGCTGTGACCATACGAATAAGTGAGCATAATTAGCTCCAAGGGGTTAATGAGGAGAGAAGAGGCACCATTCACTTGCAGCAGGGCCAATACAATATGAGCTGGATCCACCTTTTATGTCTGGACTCAGATGGCTCAGGCTATGCCAAGACTCACAGATGCTGTATGATTTTGTTCACTACAGATCAGAGCCAAGGATCAAAACACATAGTATGGATAATGCAAGATGTTTATTACTAAGAGAAAAAAAAAAGCTTTATGCGAATCAGGATTTATCCACTGTTGTTCACAGCCTAAATCAGAACACAAAACAAGTCATCCTGATTTCCATTTCCTTTTGATCTTCTACTGGATTTGACAACTGCTATTGAATTGAGGGACATTCAGTCATTCTTAAGCTATGAACTGAAGCTAAAATTGTTCCTGTTTCCTGAGCCTGGGACTGGTGTGATACAGGTTGTCCTAAATATTCAACAGCTATAAAAAGTCACCCTAGTTTGTCTTTCCCATTGAGCCTCACTACCTAATAACTAAGCAGTGCATTAAAAAAACTGAAAAAAAAAAGGGGGGGGAAACCAGTCTCTCCACTCTTAGGAGTCTTACAGAAAATAGTAAAAGTCAAAATAATTTGTAAGAACCTATGGCAGTGTAAACAACTGCAGCCAAACAAGCCTCAAAGAGAATCTATCTGTGGGCATAAGTGTCTGAGAAAAGTGGGGACCCAGCTGGGGCAAAATGTAGATTTGTAAGGAATATGTAATGATTCCACAAGGCATACTGTCTCCCCTCAAGCCAATGTTCAGTCAGTGGTGATTTGACCACTGAGATTCAGCAATTGTTACTGCAGGTCACTAACGCTATCATACCACAGAAGTATCAGGAAAGCTGCATCCTGCTGCTATTTCATTGTCTCCCTGCAGCACTGTCATGTGCTAAAAAACATTTTCCTTTTGAATTCCTTTTCTTCTCTTACTTCCACAGGAAGATACATCTGCAGCCATGAGGACAGCAGAACAAGGACAAACCTGGTGTTTGTAACAGTGAACTCTTTTACCAAAGAGACTTTGAGCTAGTTCCACAGCAATTAGCCCTGCTCTTCATATTGTGAATGTTCTGGATGAGACCACACCATTTAATTTTTAAATAAATACCTGTACTATGTTGTAAATGATCAAGAGCCAATCCAAAATCCAAAGATTTATTTAGCAATTTCAGAAATCAGTTTCAAAACGCCACGATAAATCAGGACAACGTTGATCGAATGCTGGGTGGACAAATGGAACAGCAGCAAAGGTGCCTTCCAATATTGCCCACAAATCCTGGGTCTCAGTGCAAGGTTCTTATACAGTTTTTCTGCTCAGAGACAACATCCATTGAAAGGTCCAAATATTCATGTATTCTTTTATTTCCAAGTGAGGTTTTGAAAGGATTTCCTGGTGAATTGAAAAGACGTCCCTAAAGATCTCCCGCATCTTCTTTTGGGGCACCTGATGTACTCATCTCCTAGATCTTCCACCAAGATCGGTATCAGATTCTTGAGTAGCTGTGAAAGTGCGGTCCACCCTTGATTAATGGCCCATTTCCAGGTTAGCTTCACTGTTTCTGTTGCAAATGTGATGGTTTTCACAGCTGGACAATGGACTTTGGAATTTTGGAGATGCCCTCGAGTTGCTTCCGAGAATCCAGATTTTAGTTACAATGTATAATTTTACCACGTACAATATTTTAATATGCGAATTTATACACTACATCTGTTACATATTATTTTAATAAAATATATAATTTCAATTTATTTTAGACTTGTTAAAGAAAAACTGAATTGGTGTGAAGTTTATCTGGAAGCTTAATCCTGAAGAATAGGGATTCATATCTTTGTTCAGCCATGTGCTTTGGTGATTTTCTTTCTGGTCCAGATTTCAACTGGGAAGAAATCCCCTGGGCAAGCTGAAAACCTGTCCTTTTCTTGCAAGAAGATAGTTCAATCTTGGAAGAATGTGGCTAGACAAGTTAGCAGCCAGTGCCTCTCCAGTCCTTTGGGGAAGTCATGACAGCGTAATCATAAAGCTTCTAGATTCCTGATGGATCACTTTGCCTGGTAATACCCATAGAGAGAAATCAGATTAGCACCCACCAAGTTCCTTTTCCTACTGTCCCAGGAACAACCTGAATTCAAGACTGCCAGCATGCTGCCTCACACAGTTGTTTCTCTCAGAAAGCCTAAGTTCTGCTTGTGAGGAACATAGATTTTAGCTGCTCTGGCAGTGGATAACACTAAAGACCTTCTAGAAAGAGCACAGTGCTCCTGTCAAGGGAGACTACTGATCACCTCTTACGTTGTTTAGCAGCAGCTGAAGGACAAAGAGGAGAGCTGGAGGCTGACGGTAGCTAGGACTTTGTGATATTGTTGTGAATAGCCTTTGTGGAGGCAGGATGTCCAAGGTCCAGGTGCTCTGTGATTTCCCCTGATAGCAGCAGCAACCATAAAGCCAGAAAACCCACCTCTATAGCTGTCTAGCGACTGACAAGGCAACCATTTTGACTCAAGGGTGCCTGGAGGAAATATATTCCACATGGCAATAGAGCCTTCCAGAGCTAGGAGACATGATGGAAGCAACATGAAAGGGGAGGGACAGACAACACCCCAAGTTGATGCACCTTAGAGGCTTTTATCCAGGTGTGCTGCTCTTTGCCTTATGTACCTGATAGATGGATGCATTGTGATTAGATCCATACAAATTTGCCAGTACCACCAGGGATCATGAACTACATCCTGGCCACAGAACTCTAAGTGATTCTTCCCTTTAACACATTATGTACTGTTTATCATCATGTCTAATGTTTCTGTAGCTTATATGAGGCAATTAATTACTTTCTTCATATCACATTATAAAATACAATTCACAATCTGTGGGTTTTTACAGCAGTCATATTATACTCTTTGGTATATATCAAGTTAATTTTCATTGTCTGACATAACATATTTGCTCTCTTAAGAAAGAAAGCAAAATAGACAAGGAGTGTAACTTCAGCCATTTCCACATCTCTCATTTTGCATGATTTAATGTTTTTTCTTTGAATCAATTTGAAGAGAAGATTCTTTATGCAGGCATATATAAAAAGCTCCTATTAATTCTAGTTTGACTAATATGACTACAATCACTCCACGTAAATTTTCCTTCTCTTACTTCATTTTTGGTTTTTTCTCTCTCCAAAAAAGCTAAAAGCACAACATATCAAAACAAATAAGACAGTTTATTCAAAACTTTCCTAAATAAAGACCATATGCAGTATGCAAATATCCCTCATTGCAGATTTCTTCTTTGGAAGAGAATAGACGCTCTCCATGCACCCTCTGGCATTATTTAGAAACATTTAAGAATAGATAAGCACTGGAGAGAGGCAAAAATTTTGCAGAATATTACAGTTCTAGGAAGGGCCTTAAGTGAATAGTATACTCCAAATTGGTTCTTGCAGCTCACTGTAGCACCAGGGAATTCTGCAGCCGATAGAGCTGCAGCTTTGTCCCTTTACAAAGCATTATTTTACACCTGCATCTGCTGATGATTTTTTCTCTAAATTTGAACACCTAAATAGTCATACAATTAAATGTTATCACCTAGTGATTTTCATAGTTGAGACCCCAGGTCTAAGGAACAGACACATCATCAACTCTTCCAGGGACTAACACATTCCTCTTACACTGCATGTAAACACTTGATTTGTATTATCTCATGTAATAGGTCACATTATTCCTGTTGTTGCAGAAGTGATTGATTTTCTTTATGGCTTTGTAAGAGACAGCACTGCCAAAAACCAAGCAGTGATGAGGAATGTGTGCTGCTTAATTTGAGACAGAAATCATTCAAAGTCATGAATTACAGGCTCATCAGGGAAGGTGGGAAGAATATGAAAAGGACACAAACTGCAATACTGATGTTGAGGTGAACAGGCCAACCCAAAACTCCTTCCAAGGAAACAACGTTCTTGACACTGGAGTGCCAGAGACATGTCTCATCCCAAAGCCATGTTTGCATACCAAGGCATCACAGAGTAAAAGATTTTCCCTTAAGGACATAGAGGGACTAGTTTTATTGTTCTTGTTGGGGCAATGCGTTTTCCATGACAGCGTTTGTAAGCTATCAAGGAACGATGTGGTGCTGCAGATTTATAGATGACTCATGGGGTTACAACCTTGCTCCCTACCTCACCAGCTGGATGTTCTTGCATCCCTTCAATGCCATGCTGAGGCCCTTTTCTTGCACTGTAAACCACAGTGCAGTCACATTTTATAGCAATGTTGATGATTCCAGGTTCCCCTCTAAGGTCGAAGAGCACAGAGTATATATAGTTGGGAAAGAATTTATAAAGAGAGAATTTACTGCAAAGTACACTCTTAGAGACACACAGCTTTTCTGTGTTTTTAAAGTAAGGCTTGAAATTACATCACAATTCTGGTTGAAATTACAATTGTATTAATATACACTATTTGTAAACAAAACATTCCAGATATTGATTGTGAGCAAACAATTTTGCTTTTAAAATAAACCTGAATGGAGAAAGAGATGCAGGAAAATACTGTAGAATATTTTAAAAAAGGGAATAGAATAGTAGAGTTTATGATGAAGAAAATGTATATGGCACCTAGGAAATAAATATTTTTCAATACATCTGTGTTTGCCCAGAACAAAATAATCCATTAGTCCCAGAAGTGTAAAACTCAGCAAATCAGAGGAGTTAAATGCTGGGTATCACAATAAAAGTAAAGATTGTTATCTGAATTTAAAAAAAAAAAAAAAAAAAAAAAGAAATTTTAAAGAGAATATGTGGCTTTAGTGAGACCCTTGCCCTAAGAAAATTGATCTAGACAGTAGATTTTCCAGTGGATCAGTTATCTGGAAAACATCCCCATGCTTTCTGTGAGTGGTAGATGGGCTTTTAATTTCTCAGCTCTTCATTTTTTGCCTTTTTTTTTGTTGTTGTTGCTTTTCTTTAAAGTCACAGCTGATCTATTAACAGGATTAAGTGAGAATCTAATTTTGCCATGTTTAAAAATACAAATTTTTCTTTTTTGCACTGTTGGACAAAATTGGAAATATGCCTCAAGAAAATAGAGACCAGGATACCTGCTTATCAGAATTTAGAACTTTCAAGGATAGAGCCAGACAACTATTTTAATCCAGTTTTGAGTGAAAGATTTCACTGAAGAAGCTTCTAGAGATCAAGGCGCACTACATTAGAAAGCAAGACACAGTGAAAACAAGAACCTCCAGTGGACAACAGGCCCACAGAGACCTTCAGCATCACACACAGGGCTGTTCCCATACTTCTGCCCAGCAGTGTCCAAGCACATAGACTGTCATTACAAGCATCAAATTCCCCTGTGGTGTCAGCCTAGCCTGGGCTGGAGGGGCCAGCACCTACACAGCTCTGTGTGTGTGTGTATGACAGAATAGTAGTCCCAGAAGAGAAATTGCTAACAACCTGCTTTTTGCATCCCATTTAAAAATCTAGAGTTTGTGTCACTGATGGTGCAGTTTTGTTCTTGTGTTTACCTCACACTTAAATATCCAGACACAGACAATGCATTGCCTTAGACAGAGGAGCAGACACAGGACCATCACACGGTACTGTTATTCACTGTCCCATCTCTGATGGAAGGCAAAGATTTTGACAGTAAACAAATTGCCCCATCATAAGGCCTGCACTGTAAGGACAGTTTGCATTTCCTTAGGTAAAAAATCCCTCATTTTCTGTCCTCATCTACCAATTAGCTTTTATATTGGTGAAAGCTTTTAAACAGTAGATAATTAAGTGGAATACTCTTACAACAGAATAACCTATACCTTCCCACCCAAGCATTACCGACCTTATATACCTTTTCAATCTGAGAGTTAATTAAACATTGTAAGTATGCAAGAACAATTTACAATGGTAATTAAGAGGAAAAATAAAGTAAGCCATTTGATACCAGAGCAAAGGCACTACAGAGAGTCTTGATATGAGCACACCCCTAGGAAAAAGTTGCTCAATACTTCACTAGAGTCTGCCAAGATCCTCAGTTAATAGCTCACCTTTTGTTGTCTTGTCTATTGAGCAGCTTTCTCCCGTCACATTTTCAGCAAAATGTGAAGACAGGGTTTTAAAGAGAAATACCACAACCTTTGAGTATTTTCCCACTTTGGGGTTTCAGGTGGGAACTGTTGCTCTGCTGATATTGATGTTTCTACTTCTCTATCTCCCTCTTTCACCTCAGACTGACATAAGAATAAGTAGTGGTCAAACTCTTTGAAATGGTGAGTAGGACCAGCACAGCTGCTCAGCACTCTCAGAGGAGGGACAGTGCTTGACCTGCCTGGCACAAGGCAGTTTCTTCGACCCAGCACGGACTCAAATGGAAGTTGCCTGGGAAAGAAAGTGCATGGAGAAGAAAATACTTTCTTGTCAAGGCATTGATTACCCTATTCAACTCCCACACTTGCTCCCTGACTTGTAAAATAGGTGTTATACAACTACAGGCTTCCAGTCTGGAAGTGCCTGAATGAGCTGCTGATGAGATTCTTAGCTTGAAAGGCACAAACAACAATCATTATTGAGCTATTGTTATTCACAGACCCTTCCTTCACCAAGAAGTTAAGAGTAAAGCAAGTGCAAGGATGAGCTGGCAGGTGTGCCTACTGGCTATCAGCACTTAGCAAGAACAAGTAACAAGAGCAATAGCTTTGCTCTTCAAAGTAAACAAAACTGCGGGGGACACCTCTCCAACCAGCAGGTTGCCTGGCAAGAGCTGGTAGAGTTCCACCATTTGACATCTCAGCAGGCCGGCAGTTTATGTGTGATATTGATGAAGGAGGTTGCATGGGAGCAGAGTCCTTGCCTTGACTTCAGCCAACATGCTACTCAAGGATTTTGCTAGGGGCACTGCAATTCAGTCTGTTGAACTGGCTACAATCCCTGGCTCTAAAACCAACTTCCAAGATGACCTTGATAAGTCACTTAATTTCTTTATGCCTTTTTGTTTATATATTGCTTACTTGAGTTTGAATTGTGAAAACATTGTTACACCATTTTTAGGCCTGAAGCAGTCTGTACTGGGACAGCAATAATATAACTCATATTTCAGCCTGGATAAGACCTATGAGCTTGGACGTTTCAGCCTTCTAGTTGTAGGGTGTGATAGATATTCAGAAACTTATTCGTGTTTATCATGATACACTGTATAAAACCATATTTTTAAGTTTAAGGAATGTTTCATTCCTGGAAGGACTGCATCTGCCAGGAATGTGGAAGTCGCCCACTCTCGAGAGAAAAGACGGTGGCACCCATGGGTGATGGAGTTAAGCACCGCCATCAGCGGTCATTGGCCTAGTGATCAACACCTGATATCAATCTCATCTATCTCGTCAAGGATGTACATCTAAATACTAGATTCCAGTAAACCCGGACAAAAGCCTATTCCTCCCCAGAAAAAACTATTCACCCGACCAGTGACCAGAAAAGGAAGAAAATGAATATGCATCAAGAACCAGTGGAACAAAGGCGGATGAAGTAATCGACTGTGCAAACCACAAAAACTGTATAAAAGTGGACTCTGCACAAACCGAAATTGTGAACCAGGGAGGGGGATTCACTGCCCGAGAGGCTGGATCCATGGTTCACCCAGCACCAGTTCCCGGGATCGGAACTGTATTTTGCTTGTGGCTTTATTGGTTTTTTTTTTTTTCCCTGTCAATTTTTAATAAATCCTATTTTGTGAAATTGGTTGGTCATTTATAACATAGGGCATGTCTACACTGCATGCACTTTGCAGCATATCTCAGAATCCTGACTTCCTCATTGTCCAAAGCATGAGCACTGTTGTTTCTCTCCATAGCACACACTTCTTTGGACAGTCTGGGTCTCCAGTTTAAACTTTACATGAAGTAATATATCAAATTACGTAAAGCTCCTTTTTGAGGGGTAACTGGTAAAGCTTCAAAGATCCACCAAAAGCTAAACTTGCTGCATTTAAAACAGGAAAACTCAGCACCAATTTTCAGCTTGAATTTTTGTTTTTCACCATTTACTTAAGCATAAGAATGTAAGGCAATATTCTGACACTGTGACCTAATTCTGACACTGGAACCTAAAATTATCGAAGATGCCAGTTAAAAAAACCAGCAAAACAAGAAGGAGAACTCTGTACATCTAGTTTTAAATATTCATTTCCCTTCTGGGGTGGATATAGGAATAATTTAAACTGACTCCTCCCTGTCTTTGTCTTGACACACAAAATTTTTTATTTTATTTTCCCCTTCTGTCCTCTTGAGATAGAAGAATGAGAGAGAGTGTGTCTTTGTGGGCAATCAAAACTAACTCCCCACATATCCAATTTTATTTCTTTACAAAACCATTAATGATTGATTGATTTTTCAATCTATCCATAAATGACCAAATTCATTCACAGTAGATCAGTTTCAGTGTTAGAACTTAACTAAAGGAACATTAATACAAAATAATGTTGTTTCTGCTGAACTTATTCCTTTAAAGGATCCTAAATCCTATGATATGAATATTAACCAGTGAAAAGGGGAATGTAGCTAAATTCACCAAAGAAAGCTAACAGTATTCCCATATATTATACAATATTTAACTAGTTCCCTTCCACTTCAGTGACTTCAGGGATATACAGTCTGTTAAATGCACATTTAAACCTACTATGGGCTGTAAGTGGTCCTGTATCTGTACATAAGCTATTCTTACTGCGTGTCTTACAGACATGCAACAGAACACAAAATGAAGATCAAAACCAAATTGAAATCAATGACATTATCAGGTATGCAGCTTCTGTAAGTAAGCCTATGTACTTGGTATTCCTTGCAAGTTTTGTTTGACTAAATACATTTGTATAGAGCTGGTGGGAGTCAATAGTTTGTGCATTTCATCCCTCATAAATCCCATATTGTCAAATTGACCTTTCCAACATGGTAACAAGCACAACATTGTGCATAAAGTTAAGCAGAATTAACAACACCTTAATACACTCTGCCATGCACCTACACAGGACAGAGTTATTGCCAGAAGGTCTGGCCTGGGAAGCAAACAGCCTACAGCTCAAGGAGGAAATTAGAAAAGCGTGTTGAGCAGAAAAGGTCATTTCAGTGAACAGCATCATAAAGTACAGCAGTAGAAATGTGGGACCCACATCTGAGGAACAGCCCTGTGATCTCGAATTTCTTTCTGATGGTCAGTGTCCCATGTAAAAAGGCAGTTCCTGAACAGCAAGACTTAGAGAGCTGTACGGGTCCGTGCCAAGACATGAACCAGTACAACCCTTCTTAGCCCTTCCTATTTTCCAAAGACCCACAGCAATCTCTGGCAAGATTCTTGACATGACAATGCTAGGCAAGACCCCAACAGCTGCCAGCTTCTGTATTTGAGATTTCATACAAGGATTTTTCTAACAGTGGAAGTCGAGAAACCAATATTCATGGCACAATCCAGTTATCACTGTCATGAAGGGAGACAGGGATCCCAGTGTTGGATGATAAGCCGAGGACACAGTTGCCTGGAGTTTTTAAGAGCATGTCTGACATGTTTTCACTCCCTTGTCCCATGAGACAGATCGATCCTTACACATGGATACAGACAGTCCCCATACACTATACAGTAAAAAACCAAGGCTCTTTAAAAACAAGACTCTTCTTATTGCCACTTCCCATTGTCCAACTCAAGGACTGACTGCTCTGACTTCAGAACTATATGCAGATGTGACTAACATCTCATCCTCTCTGTAAACAAGAGGAGAAAACTTCCTGATTGCTACATTTTGAAGCTGGTTCTGTACCTCTCAGAAGTTTTAGTTTTGATTAATTCAAACTTATTTCAAAAACCCATTTAAAGAACATTATTTCAAAATTACACCAATGAGATTACTGCAAAATTGAAGGCGCAGAGAAAATGTTTGTGGAGATTCAACTATTCCTTCCAGGGCTCAGAGAACCAGATAAGATGGCTTTGAGCCAGACAAGTTCTAAATAAACCTTGAGTAAAAATTCATTCTGGTCATAATTTAAGATCACTATAGCAACACAATCACACTTGCCAAGTATGCAACATTATAAAATTACAACAGACTTTGAAAAAAAAAAAAAATCTGTTTTCTAGCCATTTTTTAAAATAGATTTAAAACTGCATTATGAAGGTGGCAACAGTTGTTCAGGATCAAGATCTTATTTTATTCTGGATGGTTAAGAAAAAGCTATGTCATATGCTAATTAAATTTACAGCAGGTATCTCCTGGAATATGGAACCAGAGTCTTCTAAGAGATCCATGAAATTTTACATCCCAGAAACAGATGGTACAGTACAAGGAGGATTAAAGGAATGACGCAAGGAATCTGTGTAGAGGCCACTGTGCAGTGGGAGAGAAGACTGAGAAGTGAGGTGTGCTAAGGTACATCCTTTCCACACACTTTCAGCCATTTGTGCTCAAAGGGAAGGTACATGTTTTGTGCAAGCAGAAATGACACCTTTGTTGAATTCAGCACAGTTCATCTCAATACAAAGCTGAGACCCCAGATAGAGCATCAACCTTGACCTGTGCTCCATGATGTACACCACCCAACACCTGAGCTACAAATGAAACTCCTCAGTTCATTTCTTCCCTGTAATTTAAGCACATATGAGTTCCTGGAGAAAGAACTACAAACAGTTCAGCCATGTCTTTATTTCCTTTGACAGAAGCAAGGATCCATGTTCCTCAGTGGGAGCACTGCTAGGAGGATCTCATGCACACAAGGCAGTGCAGATCTCATGTTAAATGAAGCACCCTAACTGGGGCTGGCACATTCAGCCTCCTTTCACAGGAATTCTACTGGTTTTATGTAGCAGCCTTGCTGCAGCCTTGGATGCATCTGTATCCACTAAACACATCTATCTACCTGGCCTGCTGCTGAACCAAAGGATAATCTGGAACCAACTCCAGATTTGAGAAAAATCCTGAAGATTCAACCATGCCTGCAATCAGGATTTAAAGGTGTACAGGTACGTACATGTATTTACAGAAGTTTTAGGGGGTTCTTAATCTGTGATGCTCAAATGAAGAGAGGGGGGTCCCAACTTTCTTCTCTAATGAAAGTTCACTCCCTAACAGCCACAGAACAGCACAAAACAGACAGATCATTTTGTACACTGTACCTTCCATCACAATTTCTCTGCCACACAAATTACATGGTGCATACAAAAGTCTTTGGGAGCTCTCAGACCAGCCTTCCTCTCTTGTAGAATAAAGGGCTGGGATGGAAAGTCCAGGAAGCTGGATGAGGCACAGATAACTCTTTGCAGTATCACTTGCTCCTGCAGGGCACTGAAGTGGGGGAAGTGACTTGGGGAAGCTGCAGGTAAAATGTAGGAAGCCTTCCAGCCTGTTTTCAGCATTGCTTCTAAGAAAGGGAGAAATCAAAATGCTTCCTCGTTCCATCCCATTGACGCCTTGCAGCAACAGACATCTGGATTTAAGAGAAGTCATGAAAATCTTCCTGACCCTGAAGAGGCTTTACAAGAAGGCTCGAGAGGGGCTTTTACTTTATAAGGGGCTCGAGAGGACACATAGTGACAGGGCAAGGTGGAAGGGCTTTAAACTAAGAGATAATAGTTTAGATTAGAGTTTAGGAAGAAATTCTTTACTCTAAGGGTGGTGAGACATTGAACAGGTTGCCCAGAGAGGCTGAGGACTCCCTATTCTTGTAGGTGTTCAAGGCTGGGTTGGATTGTGGCTCTGAATAGCCTGGATAAGTGGAAGGTTTCTCTGCCCATGGTGGAGGGATTGGAACCAGATGATCTTTAAGGTCTCTTACAACTCTAGCCATGCTATAATTCTAGGATTCTATGATCTATCTTACTCTCTATGGAATTTCTAAATCTTGCAATCTGGAGATAACTGCACTGTACTCTGCCCTGTAGAGAACTGCACTGTCTGGATCCAACCATCCTGCATGTTCTTCAAATTATGCTGGCTTCATTTTCAACTCAAAGACCTTTGATTAAGCAGTGATCTTAATTACTCTGAATATCAAGACAGTTCAAGGTGTACTTAGTCAACCTTCCTCCGCACTCCTAAGTATCCTCATTGGAATTTGTCTTTTAACACCAATACTAAAAGTGTGAGTTTCCTGTTGCCCTGCTACACAGCTCTGCAGTGGAGGGCACCTGAACATCTGCAGTTATAAGAGACACTGATTCAGCATCCATCATTACCCTGATTTTTTCTTCCATGCTAAAAGGACTCTTGTCACTTACCTCAACACTCACTGCTTAGGGGAACCACTGGGATCCTTTGGAATCAGGTGGAATCACCCACTATGATCTTCTATTTTACTACTATTCTCTCTCATGTTTTTGTAAGGAGCAATGGGTAAAAACAAGAAGGAAGGCAGAGATTTCTTATAAAGATTTACCCAGGACTGATAATTGTGTGAATAACTTCCCTTGTTATTCAACAGTCTGATCTCTCCATAGGCTGGCTCCCTAGTGCTTCAGATCTCTGCTTGAAAGATTTCCCTAGAGCATCTTCCTCTCAGCCTCACTAGAAGACACCTGGTCTGCATCATTCAGCTGCAGGAAGGCAGAGAGCAGCATTTGCCTTGACAAACTTCAACCCATTCAACCAACAGCCAGCTGCTCACCTTGCCTTGCTCGAGTGGAATCCTGGAGAGAAGCTGCAGCTAGGTGTCTCTGAAGAACAGCCATGCTTGTGCCCAGTTTTGGGTGCCACAGTATAAGAAGGACATTAAGCCATTAGAGAGCATTCAACGGAGGGTAAAGGGCCTTGAGGTGAAGCCGTATGAGGAGCAGCTTAGGTCACTTGGTCTGTTCAGCCTGGAGAAGAGAAGACTGAGGGGAGACCTCGTTGCAGTTACAACTTCCTCATGAGGCAAAGAGGAGGGCCAAAGACAGATCTCTTCTCTGTGGTGACAGTGATAGGACCCAAGGGAATGGCCTAAAGTTGTGTCATGAGAGCTTTAGGTTGGGTATTAGGTAAAGGTTCTCCCCACAATGGGTTGCTGGGCACTGGAACTGGCTCCCCAGGGAGCCTGGTCACCGCACCAAGCTTGGCAGAGTTCAGGAAGCATTTGAACAATATTCTCAGGCACATAGTGTGACTCTTGGGGATGGTGCTGTGCAGGGCCAGGAGCTGAACTCAATGATCTTTGTGGGTCCCTCCCAACGCAGTTTATTCTGTGATTCTGTTTTGATCAAAATATTATGCTCTCCGAGAAGCAGTTGTTCTGAGATCTAGTAGGATGTTCCAGTATGTGGTTGCATACCAAATGCTAAAAATAAAATAATTTTATTCTTAAAACTAAAAACCTGGCTAATATGAACTGCATTAAATAGCCCAGCTGTGCCCCTTGAAGTGATACACATTTAAACCTTCCTCATGGGGCACCTGAGAACTTTTAGCAAGATATAATAAGACCCTCAATTGCTATTATCAGTACAATTTTATGGACATCAACAGGCTAGATAACCCAAATAATCCTCGTCATAGTGAAATGTCTACCTCCTCTACCTCCTGGTTTTATTCTTATGCTGATGAGCATTTCTTCACTGTCCTACCAAAAAAAAAACCAAAAAAATGGTAAGTTTTATTTAGAAGAAAATATCTCAAAAATGTTCCTCTTCTTGCCTAGGTATTTTCTCTCATTCTTAGAAATCTGTACTCAAGCAAGTAATATTGCATTGTCCTCTTAAATCTGACTCATTTAAAATCACTTGATTGGTCACTACTGCTTTGTACAGTCAGATATTTGGAAATTACCATAATTTGTCCAACATGAATGATTTCTGTATGTATTCATAGTCAAAAGATAGATTGTCTACTGTGAAAACTCCTTCCTTTCTCTGTGCGTGTGCTGAAATATTTATGGTGTATTAAGAAGCATATTGAAAATGTTCTCCCTAATGTATCAGGGGCTGTGAAGGACAGGTTATCAGGGAGGGCATGAAAAACTCAGTAGACTGCTGCATCTGCTGATGCACTTTTTTGTTCTCCATTCAGAAATACAGAAAGTACAGAAACTGTGTTATATATTGTTATATAATTTTGGGCATCTTGAGTAGCCTCAGCAGCAACAAGTCCTGGAGATGATACAAAAGCTGAGGCAGGAACAGGACTCTGAGGCAGTACTTCAGAGTAGTTGGATATGCTAAAACACACCCATGGTCATGTATTGGACCATGACACATCCTTCATGGCAAATCCAACACCAAGCAGGCCCACCAAGATCCAAATTTTCATGAAAGACTGAGAGAGGGAGGTGGAAGACTGCAATGGCTCCTGTTAGCATTTCTGAACAAGATAGCTTAGTACACTTGAACAAGATAGTCACAAAATATATTCTTAAATATCTTTTTGTTCCACATGGACTTGTGCATAGTGGATGATGGCTGCATTTGTATTTTATATAATTCAGGATATTAGTTCTGAGTACCAAACGCTTCACTATCAAGAAACCTCTGATTTTTAATAAGAATACTGTTGTTTGCCTGCATGTCTGTCTCCACTGAACTGTATCTCTCTCCTCTCAAAAAATGACTATCAAACAATCAAAAGACAAGGAGGAACTTCACAACAGACAAGGAGAAATGTCTTAAACATGGAGCATTTGTTTCATTTCATCTCATTGTTTACAAAATCTGTCTGACTAAACATTGGCGTCAGCCACACCCCAGATGGACCTTAGTGAATAATAGATGTTAAAAGAACATGACCAAATGGACTGCACGCCGATGAGACAGGGTAGGGATACACAAGCCGTTTGCACACATGGATTTCCAAGTGCCAGCAGACTGAAATGAGAGCAGGGAGGCAAGAGAAGGCCATTTTCCCAGTTCTAAAATACAGTTCTCTCTCAGCTCAGGTGGAAGAGGAGGCTGGTAATGTGTTTGTTGATCCAATGTCACCCCTACAGCAAAGTTTATCCCGTCTGTCAATATCCCAAAAGCTAGAGACATTCAGGTGCTACAATGACCCTGAATGGATCAGCTGGGTCAGCTGTGACACCACAGATTGTTGTAAGGGATATCAGCAACCCTCCTTCAGCAGAATGAGAGTCAAAGGATCTGTTAACTATGCTTCTAGCAAAAATCGGAGTCATGTTCTCCATTAAGGGCTCTGTTGTATTTGTGACATCAAGACTATGCTTTCTCAGGAACTGATTCTGGCAGACACATACCTGGACCAGAACAAAACAGTGGATTCTGCTGCTCCCCTCTGATTGATGTTATCACATTCTTTAAGCCTGCGAATTCTCTGGAGGACCCAGTGATACAGACATGACAAATGAATAATAGTAGTAATCCACAATCCCTTTCCAGCATTTTACCTGTGTGTGCTTGCATGTACAACCCATACTTGAAACCAGCTCACTGTTACTCTGCAGCGACCAGAGACCTATTTTGGACCTGATAATTCTTTTCAACCTCAGACCCAACACCTTTGTAAATCCATCTTAATTTTGGCACAGCTTGATCTCGGCATGCCAGCAGTTCACTGTGGTGTTTCACAGAGCACCGCCACAAGTGTCACATGCAGGCAGCAGGGCAAGGGCCTGCCTGCCAGGCAGCACTGACAGCAGGCCCCACACAGGGGCAGGAGAAGAGACAATGATTCCTGCAGACAAAGCCCTTTCTCCCTTCCGCAAAGTCTGCACTCTGGTCTGTTTCTTGCAGTAAGGACTCAGCCTTTTTTCAGCCTTTCTAGCAAATGAATCACAAAACAGCATCCTGTAACTCCACTAGGGATGGCTTATCTAGTTGAGTAACCATTCTCTGATGAGCTCTGAGTTGTCTTGGAAGAGATGAAGTTCAGCACCACACACAAATCCAGGCATAGTGCTATTCAAAATTGGACTACAGCAACCTGAAAATTAATGTCACTGCAAAGAGAGGACTGGCAGATTACACTCTGTGTAACTACAGAGCAAAAGAGTCATGGGGGACACTGCATTTTATTGGTCAAGATTGTGTCAATAGGGGTTGATGGAAGTTGTTGACTCTTTTATTCTATCACAAATTGCAAAGTTTGAGAAAAGCTTTTTACTCTGTTGTTCACCACTGACATTAACAAACATCTTGATTTTGTCAAGGAATTATGTACCAGTATGTATGTCTTTTTCATCACCACTATTTTGCTAAGTGCTAAAATAAGTAGGCTTTTTCTGTTGCTATTAAATGTGTTATTTTTCTGTCAAATTACTTTTTAGATTCATGACTCAGGTGTAATTTTGATGACACAATGATGGTCCGTTTTGAACTTCATGTGCCATTCTGCTCACCACAGCTATAATTCTATTAAATCAAGTACAGACTGATTATTCTGCAAATAACAAGAGATATCCTAGATGAAAATTGCTCTTCAATACATTTTTTTTAGCAAGGAGAAACTGTCAAGTATATTATTTAATTTTTTAAAAATATTACATTACTTTCAGTGCAATGTCAAGAATACCAATGGCCCTTCAGAGCATGATTAACTCTATTAAAGCATGTTAATGTCATTGCAGAAATCTTGGTTAATCGAGTCCCAGAAAAAAAATTTCCCTTACTGAAAATATTTTAACAAACACAAATTTTACCACAGAGAAATTGCTCTTGCTACTCTCAGTAATGGTTCATGTCTAAACAGTGTTTGTGGACACCTACACCTCATTGAGTGTTTTGCTGGCTTGGCCTGCAATGTTCAGAAGGGGCCTGGTTTGTACATTGCGTGAGGATAGCCAAGAAGAGTTGAAAGGAACAGCTTGCCTACAAATGCATTTATCAAGCCAGATCTATGCCTCTGACCATGTCAGTGGCCCAGAGGTTTGGCTGATTAACTTCTCTTTTCTTATAAGGCAAGGAGCAGATCTCGCTCTCCAGGAAGGATAGGTTGCCATTCAGGGGCACATGCTTCACAAAGTCCTGGTGCAGTGCGCCCCCATAGCAATCTCACACTGTCCTGAATGGATCTGCAGTGCAGAGAGGACAAATCACTGGTCACCTGAAAGTGAGCATCCAACTGGGTGCTGGCTCGAGCTGTTAAGTGACCCTCAGCTTTATCCTGCCTAGCCAAATAGGAGTATATTGACCATGAGATCACAAGCCAGGTCAAATGCCTGTACAGGAGGGATGTGACACAAGCCTGCTGCAGTCAAGAACAAAACTTCAGCCAGGAGAACAACCCCTGTCTTCCCTTCCCTACTGAGAGATGTATTGCTAGGACCAGCCACAACATGGCCTCTGCCCTACTTCCTTGCAGGAAACAGAGCAAGTCAAAAAATCCTATCTGGCACATCACAGTGGCCACAGATGAGGAAAGAATTTAGGATGCTGATCTTCACATGCTTCTATTGTACCTTCAGGGCAACAGAACAGAAAATAGTTGTGGATATCTCACTGAGATTTCTGAGTCAAATCTCCAGTAATAGTGCACAAAGGTTTATTTTCTGGTGTTGAAGAAAAGAGCACAAAACTGTTTACGTTGTGCCCTGGGAAGTGGTAACATGGTAGGTATGAACAGTTCTGTTCCATTGACCTCAGACATACAAAAGTAGAGAGGCATAATAATCTGTAGCAGTGTTGGCAAGTCTGAAAAAGACAGCTGTGATGAGGCTTGACAAAGTGTTCTGTTCTCCTGGACAGGTGTTAGCACGCAAATCTCCTAATAGTTAAGGCTGAGAGCTGCTGGGAACTGTTGTTTACCAAACAGACGTGCCTAAGAAACGTGCCTTTCTCCTGAGAAACCAGACAGTTTTTTATTGCATGAGTCACTGGAAGACACAGAGATGGAAATAAAAATAAAAATAAAATTAAAAAAGAAAAAAAAAATAAGCTGGGAACTCTGAGCACTGTATTCTGAATGTCTGGTATTCCAGAGCACTTGCAAATATCCCTAAGGACCAGTGAGAATAAATAATTTTGCACTGACCTTAATGAAGTAAGACCATCTCTGAGGGTCTATAATGAAATAATTCTTGTAGTACTAGTGTTAAAATCTGAAGAAAGACTAAGGGGATAAAATTTATTCTACTAATAGAGGACTTCAGATGTATAGTACAGAGGGCAATGGTTAGCGTACTGGACTAATTCACAGATGTGAAGATTAAAGTTGACAGCTACAGAGGTCAGCATACTAGATCTTAAAAACAAAAGCCTTTGTCCAAATTGTGAACAACTGTTGGTGTTCCTGGAGTCTTAGAGACCAGGGAGACTGATGCATATGCGTATCTGATACAACCAGATCCAAAGAAGACACAAAACAGGAGTTCTGACCCTGGCATTTTATATGTTCCGTTTCTCCACCTTTAATGACAAGAGAAATTCTTACTTTATCTGTAAGTAATATCCATGCAACATGCTTAAAGGTAAAATATTCAGTATAAGATCAGGTGGTCTTCTTCAGAGGGTCAATCATTATGCTTTAGTTCCTATTCTCATCGGCTTGCTGAATCCAAAGAAAAAAATATATCAGAAGAATTTTTTAAAAGGCAGAAATCCGATCTTTAAAATATGTTTTTCCATACGCTGTGGAGTCTCCCTGCGTAAGAGGAGCACAAACTGTCCTCCCCTGCAATCTGTTGTAGACCAGGTACAGTTTCACACACACAAGAAAATTGTTCTACAGAGTTGAACAACATACCCACTTTAGCTTGTTGTATGCTTTAAATACAGATAGCACTATAAACACCATGAAAACCAAGCTTTATTTGCCAAGTCAGGGTTTCTTTAACAGAGATTGTGATGGAAAATGAAATCCCAGAAAGTTCAAGCTGACCATCTAAATTCTGTATTGCTTTAAATCTTACACACGTTACACAGAAAAGAAAAAAAAAAGTTTTTGGAGATATTAGTTACTCAGTTACTGTTCGACTTAATTGCCAATTAACACTTGCTTTCTTGCATTCACACTACAAATGGCAGAAGAAATGTAGAACCTATCTACAGCAGAAGTTTTCAACTTTTTTACTACCGTCCTACAAAAAGCAACTTGTTAATAATAAAAAGTTCTAAATTAAAAAGAAAAATCTCACGAGATGAAAATGCAGGCAGGTGTATTACCATGTTTATAAGGTTAAGGTTCTCCTTGTAAAACGTATATGCTACTTACAAGAATTCATAACCATTTGCTCCAATAGCTTAACAAAATTAAATTCTGTAATTGAAACGACCACTGTAAGACTGCATTGTTTGCCCGTCACAGACATGGGGCAGAGAAAGGATTCCTGTCAATTCCAGCAAAACATTAAAGAATTCCTTTCAAAAGTAATTGCTAAGTGAGCAGAAGTAAAGTGGTAGAAAGGACCTGGGATTGAACTGACAGAGTCCACAGGTACCAAAGAGAGTGACTTCAACCTCAATTATGAACAAAAATAGCAGACCAGTCAGGAGGAGAATTTCAAAGACACAATCAATAGTGAGTCTGGAGTTTTAGACTGTATTGATTTTTTGATACATTCAAAGTTTGCCCTTGCAAACAGCTGTCTAGCCTATGGGAAAACTAAGGAACAGGTGGGTCTTCACCCTGCCTCTCTTTTCTCATTGTGGTGTGACCCAGCAATAAACTCCAAAGCTGTCTGTTCATGTCAAGGTCTCAGAAGATGCTGTAGTTGCTGACCCAGGAATCAGCACTTTCAAACTCACTGCTTCATTCCTCTCCAGGTGCCTATTGACCACATTTTGGAAACACAGTAATAGAAGTTCTTGGAGCGATTGAATTGGAAACCTGAGTTTGTTTTCCTGATCTGTCTTCTACAGTTACCTGCTTGCACAGACGTACCAACTAAACAGAGGATGTGACTTTGGTGTCCTTCTCAAGACAGTCAAAGCAGCTGGATTTTGTACCATGTAATTACAGACAATAAGATTTCTTAGAGGTTACTCAATTCTTCTTGTTTTGATGGAAAATTCTAATCAGAATATGCAGGCACCCCTTCAAAAATTCTTTCTTGAAATCTAGTACATTTCTTGGGAACAAATGGCATTTTCACACATAGATTACTTCTGAAATGTCTTCTCTGATCTGGATCAACTGCCATTTACTGGTCCATGAACACACTAGTTAGCAGCAAACAAAATACATCTTAAGGAAACTTCAGGTTCTTATTCACCAACAGTTTGAGGGTTACTTTTTAAACTGCTGGTCATGCTGGGCTGGAGACCAACTGTAATCTAAATAGAGCACTAGCCAGATATCCAGAAGGAAAAAATGGCATGTATCTCTGTTTCAGGCATATAGAAGCATTTGCAGCCTGCAAAAATAGGCAGTCCTCAGCTACACTGCCCTAGGAACAAGGGCACACAGCAAGGACATAAGGTCCCATATACCCATTGTGCTCTACTCTGCTGCATGCCACATCAAGAAATATTAGCCTGGGATGCTCTACCATCTCCCAACATTTAATCAAGATGCTAAACACTTACGTTTTTCTTGGTTGGACAATATGCCTCAGGTGTATTCTCTAGCTTTGATTTTTCTCTTAGGTTGAGATAGAGGACAAGAACCAAACTTTAGCAGAAGTCAAGACTGACGTTGTGAATAAGACATTGACAAGAAAGAAAAGATTTCTTTTTCCTTCATTCCCTGCTCTCTCTTTCATCTACTCCCTTGACTCATCACCTATTACTAGCAGCATGTTGTATTTACATTTTCTCTCTTGGAGGAAAGTAAAAAATACATACATTGAAACTTTCTTATAGATTTGGCTGCGCATCACACAAACACTGCATATTTGCTTTCATTGCTCATCAATAAATATTTTATGCTTTTCTGACCTAGCAAGCAGTTTTCCAGAGCACACTGTAGGCAATGCTAGTCAATTTTGCAAAGCTATGAAACATCTGGTACAACTGTAACCTGTTGGCAGTGTTATCCATGCTACTCAGCTCTCAACAAGAATTTTTTTTCCGTGTGCCAAATTGGAGTTGCTGTGAGCTTTGGAAAGACTGAAGACTTCCCTAGAAGGTCATTAAATGAGTCATCAGGCCTGAATGAATCTTTGTATTACATGGATCACATGTTTAGTAGTCCCACTGAATACATTTTCCATCCAGAAAAAAAGCGTTTTGGTGATTCTGTTAGCCATAGGCATGATTTTGCTTGGATTCAGCCTCACCTGTAGTCTTCCCTTCTCCCTGAATGAATCCCATTCCTTCCTAGCAGAAAGAATACATATAAGTTAACCTCCATGGTACATCTAAAGACATACCCCTTCTGTCATGTCTGAGGCACTTAGCCTCTTATGATGTTATGAACCCTGTGCTTCACACAGGCAGACCTCACACAAAAGCAGCACTGTGGTTTCTCACTTGCATTCCAAGTTTCTGCATCAAGTGAGAGCTAAGGATGTGGGCAGCAACATCCAGTTACAGAACAGGAGAAAATATGAGACTTTGCAAAGCATTTAGAGACAGTGTCTTCTCGGTTTCCTGTGACAGTGCCACTGTTTGGTGTCAGAAAAAAAGGCGATTTTTCAGGCCTCTTGGGAGCCTACCTAATATTTCCAACAGCTCAAAGCCTGGAAACATAAAAGCAGCTGGGGCTTTCAGCAGCATGAGGAGCCAGAAGATAGCAGCCTTGTCACCTTCAACAGGATGCCACACCTGAGAAGGATTTACAAAGCCAGCAAAGGCTTTGAGAAAGGTCAGTGTATAGATACCCCCTGCCTGCCTCCGGGGGCTTTAGCTAGCTCAGTTATTAGGAGGCTTTGGAGGGAATTATACCAAGGACAAGAAAAAGATATCAGAAGAGGCCCTTTCCCCAAGACCTTTGTTCCAGGCATTTATTCTTCGAAATTCCAGGGGGGAAAGAGAACAAACAAGGAAGGGCGAAGCAATATATAGCCCCCTGCTCAGGGAAAAGATAGTTGGACCATAGCCAATGGGGTCAGAGAAGGAAGGAAGGAAGGGTCACTCGAAGTGGTAAGGAACTCCAGGGGGTCAGAAGGGAGAAACCATTCCCCTAGAGAATTACAACAGGTCAGCTCTGCAAAGAGCAGCAGCAGATTCATGAAATCTTCTGCTCTTTCCAGTTCACCACCAAGCAGATCTTGGGCAGAGAGAGCACATATGAGAAAGACAGTTTATTTAAGGAGCACCTCTGCTAATACTTGATGCTTTCAAGCCCGGTAATGTCTGCTGCTACACAACTCAGTGCTGAATAGTAAAGGCTTAAAAAGGGGGAAAAGCATAGGGACAAACAGCATTGCTGTCTTGCTCATTTCAGCCTGGTAGAGAAAAGTCTACCTTATTAATCCAGTGAGCTATTTCTTCCTCATATTGCCCTCTCTCTGTCACCAGTAGTATACAGATGTTTTCAGTGCTGCTGGAGTAGCCAAGACAGACAGGAGATGAAAGAAGGACCACATGTCTCTTAGTATCTAATCAGTAAGGGGAAAGTTAGGAGCAGCACGTGTCACCTTATCCCAACTGCCCTTACATCCTTGATTATCTCTGACCTCTGACTTCAACTTTGTTTCTATCATTTCATCAGACAAATTATTTAATTTCTCCCACTTTGGAGGTGGGGCTGGGATGTGGGAATATGACTTCCTTGAGGAAAGGCAGCAGTTCAGACCTAGATTTTGAAGTCAATTCTGCATCTTCCTACTTCTTATGCTTCAGTAAAGTCACCATCCTTAAACTGCACAGCATCCAGCCTCTCAGCCAGGCTCCGGACAAAGGAGGAAACAACCCCAACACCAAGCATCAGCCATTTTATCCCACTCTTCCAGAGCCTTAGCTGTATCCTAGGCCACAAAAATTAATCTGCAGTAAAGATCACGACCCAGCATTCTGCTCTGCTTTATTGCCAATTTTCACCCAGGCAGTTTCCATTAACACTGACCTGCTGCCTACACAGGTGTTCACTGCCCATCCAACAAGCTTGGACACAAGCAGGCCAGCCTCCACTTTCAAACATGTAGCCAGGTTCTCCCCTGTTCCATCTGAGTCTGTTTACACCAGTATCTGGCCAATTGCAGTCATAATCTGAGTACCACAAGGCACTCAACAACCACAGCACTGAAAATTACTGACTAAAAGCACAGGCTTTGGGCACAAATCCTTGGGCTTTTCCCAAATGCTTCTCACCTGCTTCTTATCAGGCCCAAGCCTAAAAAACAGGCACTAAGACTGCACCAGACCTGTTACGAAGCTCTCTCCATGCCATAGAGATGCTTTGGTGTTTCTAATACTTATTAGCTCTCAGCAGAGAACAACCTTTATGCACAGCACCCCAGCCAAAGGTACAGCTACAGCCATCTCAAAAAGGATTCTGCAGGCTTACTTTAGTTCTCTCCCCCAGCTTTAGACCTACTAACACACAGTTTCAGCCTTCACACCTGAGTGTTAGTATGTTCCTCTGGAGTCAAAACAAAAGAGGAAAATGGATGTTAAACTATCAATACTCAGAGGTTAGTTTTACTTGAATTCAGATGTCAGCAGTGACATTTTAGGCTGAAAAAAATTGATCAATGGTCTTTTCCTAAATACAACACATAATTTCAAGCTAAAGAAAATTGCATTAACTCTTATTTGCAAGGTGCAGAAGACTGCCAACATGAGCACATTGTGAATTCAGTTGCCAGGACCAAAGGAGCAAATATAAGAATAGGTCTGCAAGTATGAAGTTTAGTACAAGTCTGTGTGGAATTCATGGACAAATCTCCTGCAACACAAAACCCTTTCATAAATTTGAGCTGGACTCACACTGTTCTTTGTATTTTAAAACAGACGTTTCCAAAGCATTTTCTTAAACTACAGTTTGTATTTAATGCTAAAAAGTACCTCTTTATTCCTGAAAAATCCCCAATATCTTTTTAAATGGATGCCATGGGCAATTCAGTCTGAATTTTAACTCCTATTTTATTTATCAATAAGTAAATTGTTTTGGAAATGTGAAACACTTACCTGGATTTGTCTCACCCAGCAATTCTGTTTCCATTTCCTCATCATTTTACTCAGCTGGAGCTTCCAATTTTCTTCTGCGGAGATAAAAGATAACCCTGCTTCCTGCAGCTTCCTGTATTGACTACTGTTTGCTAACAGGGAGAAAAACAGAAGGGCAGTCAGAAAAATAGGATCCCCTTCATCAATCTAACCCCACAATTCTTAGCTCTGCTAGCAACTCTTTTACTTCCAGAAAGGAATTAAGTGTTTCTAACAATTGCTTAAATAGCAGAAAGCTGCAAGATAAGAGCCACAACCTCTGCATTGGTCTTGCAGAGATAATTCAGCAGGAAATGGATATTCTTTTTATCATCTCTTGCAAGAAAAGGGGGCTCACTGGTACAGCTCAGTGCAGACAGGGAGCAAACCCCAGTTCAGCCCTCCAACCACAAGGCTTTAATGTTGATGAGGGCAGTCCTCATGTTCTCTGAAACCTCAAAGGATAATGGCTTTTTGGAGTTATTAAAGGAGAAGGATCTGCCTCCAAGCATTGGGTAGTGGTGTAACAAATGAGTTAAATGTACAGTAAGGGGATTTCATAGAAGATTAGCTGTAAAAACAAAGTCACATGTTTGTCTTGAGGAAAGAAGTATCTGAAGAAGGGGTAAATATTTGTGGGTTTGTGTCTCTCTTCCTCTTTCTAAGTTTTTATCTTACGTAAATGAGCGCTATGTACACAAAACACTTTATAAAAAATGTTTATGAACCACAACAGTGTAGAGATAAGGGAGGTAGGAATGCCAAGATCAGTCTTCGTGTCAGTCAGCATCACAGGTGCAGGCCTCTGTTTATGATGTTGCACAGCATGACCAGCAAATGCTTGTGAACACTGCAGCTCTTCACTGGGTCACCCCAGAATGACATGTGACATCAGCTAGTGCCATCAGAGAATCAAAGCAGGATTTGAACTGACTAGATTGTCTCCATTTTCCCACCCCCAGTCTGTGTCTCAGTGGAGGAGTTTGACATAAAGGCATATCTAGTAAATAACTAAGGGGGTGTGAAGCAGTCGAAATATCCAGTAAGATAGGTTTCCTTCAGTGGTAAACTTCCTTACATACCTTTAAAAAGGGTGAGTGACTACCTTCAGTGCAGCAACAGAAGCATGAAATACCATTAATCTTTTCATGACTTATCTTCTTTATTCTCACAGTTGTTTTGCCATTATGGAACAAATAATGAGATTCTTTAAGAGGGGCTTTTGAAACACATAGCTTTAAAAAGAGTAAGAATTTGTTCTTGTATCAGTGGAAAAGAGGGTAAAAGAACATTTCTTGTAGCTTATTGCTTCACATGTGTTGAGTTGGATTTATCCAAAATAAAATCCTCTTGAAATGTTGCTTTAATTTTTTGAAATTATATATTTTTTCCAAGTAGCTATAAAGAGAAACATGGCATTATATAAACCTGTATGAAATGCAGAGGTTCAAAAATCCCTCCCACCCAGAAAGTCAATTATTCTAAACTGTTCTCATCTTCTTATAAATAGCTAATTCTTTTGCAGTGTTTTTTGCCTATAAATCTCAAAGAACATCTATGAGCATGAGACCCTATTCTCAGCCAGGTGACATTTGTCAACTCATTGAGTGTACAGCAATAACTTCACAGCAGAATGACAGCTGCAGGGGTTTACTAAATTGTCCATGTAAAGAGTGGTAAGTATCTTATCATCTGTTCTCCTGATTGAGGCATCATCAGGACCTTTCCCTGGTAAGAAGTAATTCATCAGGATCTAAGCCATCAATAGAAAAAATATAGTACAAAGGTCTGGGTGCTGAGAAGCACCCATCCAAATGTCTCTTGTAGCTTTAACTAGATATTTTATACAGAAGAGGTCTCTCCCCATGAAATATGCCACAAAATTTTACACGTTCTCTGCACAAAAATCTTCTTCTTTAGGCAATTCTTCCTGCTAATTACTTCTGGCAATTATGTAAATACATAGGGACACAGATATAAAAAGAGTCACATGCGATGTCAGCTTCCAATATATTTAGAGTTTCACTTTTCACTTAAAGGAAAGAGAGGTAAACAAGTAGTCCTGCAAAAAACACCAAGGGATCATCAAGTATAATATACCAAATATAATGAACACGGCACAACACAGTTGAGGCAGTTATATGTTTGAAAATACAAGCCATCCACATGGAAAACATTAGCTACTTAAATTCTCTTTAACTACCTTTGCTTCTGTTTCTCTCTGTTAAATCAAGTCGTGGTTTGCAACTTTAACAAAAAAAGGGTTTAATCAGCCTGTTTCTGATGTAGGGAGTAGGTTGAAGTAATGATAGCAGACTGGAAAGATGTCTTCTGTTGCCTAGCATTGTTGTGCCAAATATAGATACCATGTGTTACATTCCAGTCCAAGTGATCCCAAAGCATCTTCTTCCACAAAGTCCCTTTTGCTTTGGGAAGGCAACACCTAAACACACAGCCAACTGAGAGAGAATAGAATTTCAATTGAATATAATGAATAACTGCCTACCCAAATCATTCTTCTCTGAAAGAAGTCTGTTGAGAAAAGGAGGTGTAAATAGTGTTGGAAAGTTAAAAAAAAAAAAATTGTAAAGTATTTTTGTTTTTCAAAAGAAAAATACCCTACATTTATTTTTAAAACCCAGAAACAAAATGTCACTTCATTTTCCTCTCAAATATAAAATAAATAACAGCTTGGTAATAAGCTCTCAGAGGATGAAAACATTTGCATTGAAATGTTTACTAGCATAGGGAGTTAAATTTTCATTTAACTGATAATGTAGGAACAGTATGCTCCTAGAAAGTTCAAAGAACATAACAGCCAAGGAAGAGGTGGTAGTTTGTTTCTGAACCCGTAAAGAAGCATTCACATATATAAACAAGCTTGGAAAGATACTGGAGGCTGTCTGTCCCTCAGTAACTGCTCCCTAATGTTGAATAACTCTAGGTAAATACTCACACTATCATCAGTCTGTATACAATCTTCAAAGGATAAAATGCTTTTGTTATTCAAAATAAAGTGCAATAAAACATGAAACAGCATTACTTTTTTTTAGTAGTTCACAAGACAGACTGCCAGTTATTGACCCATAGCAGGTTTTACAGATGTCTTTGATACTTTTCAGTGCAAAATATATTTTAGGGTACATTTTAAAACTGACATGTCTGTCTTTCCTTGGATTGTATCTAATTGACAAAGCCCAGATACTGAGCATGATTGTGATGAGAAATAATCTAAATCAATAGGAGAAGGTTTGGATAGGCTTAATACAAAACTTGTAAGCAACTACTGATTTACAGAGATTTTCATTTTCAATGGAACAAAGTTCAGATCAACTCCCTGGTAACCTCTGGGGTTGAAGAGAAGAGGGAGAGAAAGCAAAACCAAAACTGAGAACCCCTTATAACTGAAAATACATTAAAACAAACAAAAAGCTTGTTTGTTTTAAAAATGCTTACAAAATCCCCATTTGATGCACAAATCCAAATTCAGAATCCTCCCGAGCTATTCCAAAATGGAACTGATTCTTCCACCCCCGTTTGATCTACAATGAGTCAATCACAGCAAAAGGAAAGTCTACATGTTCTACAGCTACTTTGTAATACAGAAATCTTTCTGGCTTGTTACACTTCAGATTTAGGGTGAAATTTGTGTCTCTAAAATAATTCAAGTTTTAGTTCCCAGGCAGCATAAATTGATAAAAGCTTTCATGTCAATCCATTGATTTTTCCCCACGGAATAGGTGATTCTTACCTTCTACCTCTGTCATATGAAGCAGAACAGACTAGTCAAAATATCCCAAACATGTTCACATCCTTTCCATGATTTGCTTTTGATGCAATATAGACAGGTGCAGAACAAATTCAGCCCTGCTGCTCCAGACTTTTCCAAGTGCATCCACTGAGATCAGAGGATTTACTATTGCTTTTTTAAGAACTAATCACATCCTCTTACCATTGAAGCTGATAAGATTCCTGCATCATGGGAAGCATCTTCTTGAGGCAGGTACATGGGATACTTTGGTTACCACAGGACTCCAACATTGTTCCTGTCCTAGTATCTGACTGTACAGGGCATTAGCCTGAACTCCAGGAGGCTGTAGGGCAGTTCTGGACTGCTGGTGACCTCACAGGAGTCACTTACTCTGTGCTGCTATTTTGCCACAGTGACACGACAATAAAGGAGCCCTGTTTTTTACAAATTGTATTTAGATTTAGAGGCACGGAGTTCTATTCAGGTCATAGGGATTATTCTCATTCATACAACAGGCTTGGCTTCTGAAGTGGTAAACAAGCTTCACAGCCAAGGTAAAGACATTTCCTTCTGTCTTTTGGTTCTCTTTCTGGTATGTTTTATCTCATCATTGTAAAAAATGGGGAATAAACCTACAAGGTACTATTTTATGTTTAATCATAATTATTACAAGAAAAGTTAGATTATACTTGGACAAAAGACACACAAACATTTCTTCTTGCTAGCAGGATGAAACCTGAAAATTCTAGTTCTGTAATTAAAAGATGGAGTTATTTCAGGATGAGAGAAGAATTAGCAAGATCTAGAGCATTAATAGGACACACACTTCCAATTTCTCATTCATGCAGATACCTTCAGGGCAGTTGGGAGCTGGCATTTCCTGAGATATTTTAAGAGACTATGAAATTGTCTCTTTTGTTCTCAATTGAGAATTGTTTTTCTCACTGTGACAGCAGAGCACTTGTTCACAGGCTTTATTTGATCTGGAAGCAGGGGGAAAAACAATAATCCAATCTTTAAGTCTGGAATCACTTATTTTAAAGCTGTAGGACCCAACAAGTCCCCGGTGATAGCAGCTGAATGGAAGCTGCCGTCACTGAATGTCAGCTGAATGCTGACATGCTCCTCTAGTCATGGAGTTTGGGTATTGAGTTTGTTTGATGTCAATTTTTGGTGCTGGCTATTTTCAAACTGATGGTTTAACCAAGCATCACCCTATGCAGCAATCAATCCATTAGAAGGAAATGAGAATAGAAGACAAAAGACATGGTACTGATTTGTTCACATTTCACTTTTAACTGTCGGATTTCCTTACTCTAGGATTTGCTTTTGCTGTTTGTATTATTCCAATAGATATGACTGATTACTTTGAGAGACCTACCATAGCAACATATTATTGCAGATTTTCTTCACTATTTTATATTAGAACACTCCACGTTCTATGATAAATGTTTGAGGGATACAACTCTACACCAACAGCATCCACAAAAAAAACAGGAAAACAAATGAAGTAGGAGAGAAAGACAGTTCCCCCAGTTGTGCTCAAAGTATGGACTGCAGCTCAGACCCTTCCAGCCTCATCTGACCTTGTCAGACCACTTGCATTCACCCACAGGAAAGCAGACTGAGCAGAAAGCTAAAGATCTAATGTTTTACAGGAATATAACTGAGAAAGAAATCAACACCTGCTGCAATCAGTGGGAGCTTCTCCAGCTACTTCAGTGAGCTCTGGGAAGGGTTAGGCCAGGAGGACAAGGAGCAGAAACTGAGGCACAGAAAGTTCTGCCCAAATATGAGGAAGACAGAATATGGAAGAACTTCTTTACTGTGCAGGTGATCATGTACTAATTACCTAGAGGGCTTGTGGAGTCCACCTCACTGGAGATATTCAAGGACTGTCTGGATGAAATCCTGCTTCATGTGCTCTAGGGTGACCCTGTTTATGCAGGGAGGTTGGACCAGATGACCCACAGTGGTCCCTTCCAGCCTGACCCAGTCTGTGGGTCTGTTATCTCAGAGTGAAAGATCTGCTGTATTCCCTCTGGCTCCAGGGAAGAAGCACACAATCTGCTGCTTCCTAAGCCCTCATTTTCTGCACTACATGGGCTTACTATGTTTACACTTCTGCTGTCTCAGAAATGTCAATCTCATCAAGAATTTGTAAAGCCTCATCACCTGGATGTCTGTGATTACATGGGAAACTCAGCTCACCCAGCTTCTAGACAGAACAGCAGGCACAAAACAACTCAGAAGCCAGCCAGCCTCACACTACTAATATTGACGTCTACATTGGTTGGACTTGATGATATCAAAGGTCTTTTCCAACCCCACAGATTCTGTGATTCTGCTATTGAAACTTATAGCCTCTACACTGACATTTGAATCCTGTCTTTAAACCTATGTTAGTGTATGTGCGAGGGTCTGAAGGGCATCACTGGGCCTGTCTGATGTTGCCTGGTCCCCAGAGCTCCTCCTGCCTGCCCATGAGTGCTGATGGTGTTGTTCCTGTCAGGATCCAGCCCCACAGCCCCTGAGAGGGCTCAACTCCCACCATGCCCAAACAGTCTGCACAGTTAGGCAGGATCACTGTCTCCTTGCTCTACCGTTCTGGCACTTCCAACAGCTGAATTCTGTGCTGACTCAGCTCCTGGGCAGCCTGTGACATGCCCCTGCATCCACACAGGGGAAAACAGCCTGGCCACCTAGTCTCCTTTCCAAAACATTCCAAGTTTTCTGTTGGGAAAAAGACAGACATTAGTTATTACCAGCTGTCTCCTCTTGGGCAGACAGAACAAACTGCTCCTATCTTGCAACTGTGAGTCACCCCTTTGGATGGTGGTGAAGGGAAGACAGGGGTGGTGATGTAATCCCCAACTCTCTCGGGTTCCCCATCTGCCAAGGAGGGAAAAGCAGACTGTACTGCCAGGCAAAGATTACAGATCATTTGCCTAGGAAAGTACCTCAAGGGCAATGGGCTCGGCCAAGAAAGTAGAAGACAGATGAGCATTGGGAGACCAGACAGATCTAGAGCTCTCCCATGCAGTACTGGAGATACAAGAGCAATCTCTGCCTTCTTAGGGTAAGGCACTCAAATATCAACCCAACTCTCCTTTCTCACCAGTTTCTTCAGCTGTGGAAAGGACATGAAAAAAACAGGGGTGCATTCCTCCCTAAAAGTCCTTTCAAGAGGCATCTTGTCTTCCAGACACAGAGAAGACAAAAGGTAGTTGTAAAACGATGAGCCTTTACTATTTTCATAAGCTGGGTTAAAGGCCCAAGTCCCTTGAACATCCCACTCCCACTACTGGCAGCTAAAGGCCAGTATCTGTCAAGTAAATCATGCTGTTTCCAGCACGTTTTTCTAGATACGCACTTTTGTAGACCCATGAGATGAGAAGAAAGTCTGTCCATAGAATTCAGGGATTTCTTTGAAGTTCTTGCCATTCCTGGTCCAGTGCCCTAACTTAACTAACATCTCTGGCTAGGAACATGATAGTGAAATCAGAAGAACAACAAAAGAAATCACTCTTCCCATCAGTTTGGATTTCTCTTCTAAAATAATAAATCTGTACTTGCAACAAAACCCTCAGAGTTTACACATTTAATAGATAACTGAAGTAAATAATTATTTGAACTTTTAAAAGTAATTTGTTTAAATACTCCATCTATTTAAAGAGCCCATCTGTTTTTTAAATTATCTACAACCATTTGTTATTTTTTAAAAATTGAATATATGTAGCTTTAATTTTTGTTTGGGATTTAATCAACCCTCTCAACCTTGTCAAGAGTATTTTAAATAAAACTTCTTTTTTGTAAATCAGAGATTTTATTGAAGTATTACTAGCTGCCAGTATGATTGTTTTAATAATCAGAGACAGGGTTCTGTGACATCACTTCAGAAAAGCTAGACAAAAACTGGTCTAAATTACTCTTCAAAGCAGCCCTGAAATATCTTCAGAATCTTCTAAGCATGTTTGAGTTCATTTCAGGAAGATGCCAAGGTAATCTATGTAGTGAAAAGAATAATGAAACTGATAGATCAAAATACAAGATGGAGAAAAAATTGTCTCTGAATGCTGTCTTTGTCCTGAACTGTGACGCTCAGCATCACTAGTTAGGATAAAAGGCCATTCACTGGAAACCCTTTTTCCTCACCCATATTTCAGTGTCAGCCATGGGAAGCAGACAGTCCTCCTCTGGGAGACACCATAGGGCTGCAGGTGACACAGCAGTACCTAATTTTACACTTCTGCCTTGTTTCCCAGGCAAAATGTCCCAGAGCTTCACTGGCTAGGTGGTCAGTTCCTTCCACACCTTGTCACCTGGAAACAGTCCGAAGTGCTTTTTGCTGCCATCCTTCACATGGGGATCTCCAGTCCCATCACTTCTGTCCTGACTTAGGAACACATTGTCCTCTACTGCTTACTGTGTCCTGTTCTCTGGTGCTGGCACTTCCGCTTATCTTTCTTTCTACATGACTCTGCTTACATTGAAAGAGACTCTCAGATCCAAATGCTGACATCCATCCATGAGTCCAAGCAGTGGATCTGCATTCAAGATTCAGATGATATTTTACTTTGGTATACAGTGCTCTTAACCCTTCCCAAACTTTGTAAATGCTGGTATCAGCAGTTTTATTGTCATTCTCATCCCCTTGTATTGCTCTAGCTTTTATTACAACAGGCTTGAGGAATCCAAGTGACTCCCCTCTCTCTCCCTTTGTATATTGGGAGAAATCCTGGCAATATATTTCAGCCAAAGAAGGTTGTGTGAATCTCTGAGTACATGGTCACCCACAGGGTTTGAGTTTTCTGTGTACTTCCAGAGAGTTTAAATTGTTGTCTCTGATTGTTACTGCCCTTCTGCAACCATTGCACTTTCCCAGCCATATTGAACCGTAGAGGTCTCTGTTGCAAAGCAAGCCAGCCTCACAGTGGAGTTCCAGTACTGGGAGGTCTAGGTACATTTTAGAACATTGAGTAGTAGGTGCACGGTTCTAACAAAAAGCCATGCCTCAGTATGCCACCTGCTGGGACAACGTTACCTAAATATATTGTACAGTGCATAGTGGCAATACTATACCATAAAATTACAATCTTCAGACATTTTAGGTGTCTTTAAGTCACTCAATATGGGCCAGGAGACCTGACAAAGGACTAAGTGCAACAGTCATCTTTCTAGATCTTCAAGGACACGTGTCTCTCTAAAGCACCACTAGATGCCTGTTTTGAAGGGACAGAACCCTATACACACAGACTCAAAGCCTTGTTTCTTCAATGAGATGTGATTCAAGTCCCAGTCTTAAGTACTAGAATCAAAATTAGCCAATCAAAATTAGCCAAGAATGCTCTACTGTGGTCATTCCTCATCTTCCTTATCTAGACAAGATGATAGCCTCAATTGTCAAGTTTCTATTATTAATCCATGAAAACTGCCTTGTGAGCCCATCCTGAACAAATCTTCCTTGTATCCCTGCTGTCTTTTTGCACCCACTTTGGTGTGGCAGTGGCTGCAGTAGCTCCCAGTTCCTGAATATTCTTGCTGATCCACCAAGCCTTCTTGGTGCTTGGCTATTCAAGTTCTGTTCAAATACCATCCTTTATGCCACTTGATTTGCCTCATATTTTCACTCTGTTTTTCATTCCCTTCATTTTCTTCATTGTCAAGCTGAGTGTGCCTTTTGACCACACTGGTTATGGGCATCTCAAATAATCCATGTATTTTCTATTCTGCATATCTCATGCACTTTTGTTCAGAAAGGCTGTGCTAGAACAAACTGAACAATTCCACTATCTCTATCTCTGTGTCCTGTTCTGCACAGCAGCAACAAGCAGGTAACTGTAAGAACAGAATAATAGATCAGGCCTTATAGGTTACTGCCCTTCAGTGTGTCCCCGGTTTCCAACAGTTTATAGGCCAGACAAATCATAAACTACAGCAAATGACTACTTAATAACTCTCTAAAGATTTGTCTTCCTTGACCTGTCCAACATCCTTCTTGAAACTGCATACCTTTCCAACATCCTTGACATCCTACAGAATGGATGTCCACACCCAACTGTAAACTAAATGGAGAACCATCTGTTTCATTTGTATTAGAGCTGCTAACAAATGCTTTCATATCATTACCCTGGATTATACGCTCGGAAAAACAGTGACCAGTCAATTTCTATTCATCTGCAGGCAACCATTTATTGCTCTCCCCTCGTTCCATCTAGTATTTGAAGAAAATCTTAGTACAATTTTCTTTTAGCTTGTGTTATAGCAGTTTCTGTGGTTTTGCTGTTTTTCTCCACTTCTTGTCATTATCTGCAAAGTACGCTTGAAGCAGAATGCATAGAATCAGAGCAAAAATGTAAAGTTAATACTGTGAACAGTTGTCAATAACTTAAACCATGCTAACACACAGATATGGTAACACAATTCAGCATTAAAGGCTGCATATGCAAAGAGGAGCAGGATATATTAGAAATTTTCTTTCTGCAGAGCTGTTCCAGGATGTGGGTGGACAGTCTGAATCCTGAATTCTAATTCTCTGAAATCTCAACCCCCTGTGACCAGTGCCACATGTCATCTAATACAAAGTATCAAAACTGGGTTCTGATCTCATCTACTGCTGGGAATGGACATGCCTGAAGCATGGCATGCCTGCTTTCCTAAGCTTCTTGTGAAGAACTAGCAAAATTGAATGGGCTTCTGCCTGCCACCCAGCAACAATGTTAGTGAAACAAAGAAAATGAAAGTTGTTGAGAAATATTCTGAAGTAGGCAGAAGGCATCAGGCCTTGAAAAGCAAAGCACCTTCAGTTCCCCAACAATTTGCCTCAAAAGGACTTGTTTAACATGGGGCAGCCAGGGTACTTGTACTATTTTCCCATGGTCTTTTCCTTACACATGCACTGGGTTTCATAAGAAAAGTAAAAGACTGTGGTGGTCACTCTCTAAACTTGAATTCATGTATAGGACTTAAGTTCCAGCTCCTACCAAGATACCAGACTAGTAATTTTAATATACTGCTTAGGAAGTTACTTAAATGACATTTTCACTGAAAAGACACTGTTACATCCTCATTACAATCTTATTCTTCAAGTTATTAATAGTTACCAAAGAGGCAGAGCATGTCGTTATGGAAAACCTTTCAAAGCTGAGGAAATAATGTCACTTTTATCCAGTAATAAAATTAATAGAATTATAAAATTAGACTTGTGCATAATTCAGGTTATTCCTAATATAACTTGGTCATTTTTAGCCACCTGTAAAAAGAGGGGGCTGCAGCTTAATTGGAAAACTTTCTCCTTTCATTTTTCTCTTTTCGTATTTGCAGTGTATGCAAACCTGCTCTACTAAACAGAGATTAAACTTACTCCTAGTCATGGCAAAATCCAAAAGTATGAAATTACTATCTGCTTTAGGTTTGATGTTACACTAGAAAATTGCCTTCTCAGGATGTCTTGGTTTAGGAAGACAGGTATCTGCTAGGTAAAATTACAATCAGAGGCTCTTTGGCAAAGATTTGGGAAATAGGAATAGCAGTTCTTTACTAGTATGTAATACAAAGCAAACAAACACAAAAAAACTCCCCCCCCCCACCAAACAACTACAGCATTAATGACAAACGACAACAGTACCAAGAACCTTGAGGGCTTTGTTTCACAAAACCCAGGGCAGTTTGGTTTCGGTGTCCCTGCAGGATCCTCAGAGCACCAAGCTGAAACAGTGGAAAAGTCCCAGGCTGGTAGCTGGGATGGCAGGGTGTCCCGGCAGGCAGGGGCAGGATGTCCCGGCAGCGCAGGGGGTGAAGGGTCACGCTGCAGCAAGAGGAGCAGCGCCGAAGAGGCTCGAAGGCGAGGCAGAAAAGCGGCCCAGCTTCTGCTCGGCGTGCTTTGCGGCGGCTGAGATCCTCGAGGAGCGGCCGACACGCGTCTCCCGAACTCCAGAAGCAGAAAAGCACGCAGCTGCCTCAAGCTGTGTCTTTTACCTGCGTTATCTCCCCCTTCCACCTTTTGTCCATCTCTTTGTTTCAGCCAAGCACTCTCAAGTATCCAACACCCGGTCCCCTTGGCAACCCGTGGGGAAAAAATTCCCCAGAGAAAGAAGGAACAAACCCAACCCCCAACACAGGACCATAAGGAAGAGAGTGGGAAGAAAACAATTCTTCAGTGAGCAAGTTGAGAAACCTTGAGAAAAATCTGCCCAGACCTTCCAAGAACACAAATATTTATTATTAGGCTGGAAAGGCGGCACAAGAAAGGGTGCCCACAGAAAGGATCTTGGAGAAGGGGAAGGAAGCCCAGGGAATGGTGTATGTGCTGCCAAACAAGCATTGACTGCTCAGAGTAATGCTTAGCAGCTCAAGAGATGTTTCCCCATTACTTTCAGGAGTTATAGTGGAAGAAGACCTGCACAAGCTAAATGTTTTTATCACTGTAGCACTCACGTGTTTGTGAGTCAGCAGTTAAGGTCTTCTACTGATCTGGAAGCCACCAAGGTAATACAGAAATTTAACTGACTCCTTTTGTCTCTCAGATTTGGAGAAATAGGTTCAGATATACAGAAATAAAAATGCTCACCTGATGCAGTCTTGCAAAGCCAGAGTGGTGATTTGAGCTAGCAGGTATATTGAGGAAGCTACATGAGCCTAGTCGCTGCTAATATGTTGGGATTTGGTGTGAAACTATCAAAGTGCTCACAAAACATGGCATCTTTACAGACTGGATGGTCAAACAATGGTCAGCACACTTTTTTTCACTGTTCCTCACAGGAGCAAGCAATTACTCCTCCTTTAAAGACGGGAATTTTATAAAGTGCATAGATCCCAAGCAATTTCCACACTGACAGAAGCTAGTGTTAAGAGGTAGAAACTGAGCAACCCTTTCTTCCCTATTGCAATTTCTTAATCTTTTCAGAAAAATTCAACCCACTAAAAGAGACACCTAAGGTACACTTACGAGACAGATGTCCTGATTCCTTAAGCAGACAAGGATTCCTCTAGGTATCTATCTCAACTTATTTCAGCCATGGGTAAATCCAGTATGTAAAATTTTTACAGGTTTCTTGAAAATTAGTAGCTTTTTAGGGAGTTGAAAATTAGAGCTCCCATTGCTATAAAACCAGAGGCATAATTCTAGCAAATTGTTGTTCTGTGAGTCAGCCCATCAGCCTGTGTGGGTTTGCCAGCCAGCCAGCACAACAGGAGCTTCCACTGTCCCTGCTGGACAGAAAAAATCATTCTTGCTCTCAGTCAAAACAATAAATCACACTGGCACAGAAGGTTAGATGTCTCCCATGTTAAAGATCTAGAAGGGAAGGAAAGATGTGCTGCTAATTGGAAAGTGACAATCAGGAACCTGAGTGCACTGATAGATTCTGCAATCTCTTGCTATCCAGTGGTTTGGCTGCCTGTGTGAAAATCCAGCCCTGCCATGGTACAGGCTTTTTACTTGGGCCTGCTGGGCAGAAACTGGATGAAAAGGGATGTGACAAGCCTCATGCAGTATTTCCAGCTACACAGCCTTCTCCCCTCGGCTTGGGAGCTACATGGATCCTTGCCTAAGATATTCGGTAGGTATGCTTGTGCCCTGACCATTTATCTGGCTGGCCCTCACCATGTATCTGGCTAGACTTGAGACCTACCCAGTCACTGTGAATTTGTCTGCCCATCAATGGACTTCCTGTTGGACTCTGACTACTGCTCTCCTTCTTCAGGTACTCCCTGTCAGGGAGAGCCCTGCCTGTGCTGTGCCCACCCTTAGCTCCTGGATTTCCTTCCCTTGTGAAAACATTCCCCTCTTGCTGTTCTTTCAACAACAAGAGAGCAAGAGACATCATGCAAGTTTTCTTTTTACCTCATTAATAGTTGCATTTTGCCAATGAATATAAAGGTCTTTTGAAAGGTGGAAATGTGTCTCATATCCTCCTCACATTAATCTCTCTGGTTTTCTCAACCTTTCCCTGAAGCATACTAGTTTTTTTGTGTTTACACAGTAGAAAATTTATGCACTAAAAAAAAAACAAAACCTTAATGCCCATAGAAATACAGAATAAAACAATGTTGGGGTAAGCAACATTGCCTTCATGATGTTTACAGTTGAAATCACAAATCAGGTGTTAGTGGTGTTTATTGATGAAGGATTCTGGGAGTCCAAAAAGTTGACATATATTTAAAGGAAGAATAGTTAGGTATTTGTGTGAGACTAAGTGGAAAAACTCATTCATGTTCATGGATTTTCCTGAGTAAAAAAATAGCAGGAAGATGGAAATTCTCAAGGGAAAAATCAGATATTTGCTCAGCTTTTCTAAGCTTTGTACGTGTTTAGAGGCAAGATGCTCAACTAGGGGGGGCCTTCATCTGAGGTACCAGTGATACACCTATGTTCCTATATTATTATACTTAGATTTGCAACTGAGAAATTGAATTGGTCTGCAGAGAACAGACACATCTAGTAAAACTAAATCAATTACACCCAAGAAAAGAACAAAACAAAACAATTTCTTGTGCTAAATCCGTATTGCAGTGGAAAAATTCTGATCAGTTTTAACAGCTTGAAGACACATCAGCAGACAGCAACCACAGCTTAGCAACTGTGATCAAAACGCTTGTCTTTCAGCTTCCTCCTGAGGATAAAAAAGTATGTAAATAAACTAAGGTATTTGTCATGGCTAAATTACATAAGCTGTTACAAGACAACCCCATTGTCCCTTCTAGGAAGGGAGTAATTCCTGTTAAACTGAAAAACGTGTAAAAGTAGTAGAAACACAGTGGAAAACAGAACGCCACTCTGTCATAAGTTCGCCTCATCACTGGCAAACTGAATTGTCCACTGCTGTCCTGATATAAGACTGAGGCTCCTAAATCACTTCTCCCTGCTGTCTGTGCATCTAATAAACATCTTCAATTAAAAGTAATATGAAGATTCAAAAGAATAATAATTTAGCCTTCAACTGTCTTGTAATGTCCCTTTTCCACAAGTGAGTTTCATTTCTAATGTATCCCACCCACAAAAGCCCATGGAAAAACACAGTGATCACATAATTATTTGTGGTACTCCCATGTGGGTTCAGCATAACTCTCCTTAGCAGCAGGTGGAGCATTATGGCAAGTCATCCACTAGGAATTCCTGAGTGGGTGCTGATCCTGGACAAGGTACCATCTCCCAGCTGAGAGACTGAAACTAGAAGAGAGTTTGCAGAGCTTTCACTGAAGTCTCCCAACAGCAGGAGTTGCCCCTCAACACAGAGTCCAGCTCTGTTCTGTTAAGCAACATTTCTCTTTCTGGCCCTGCTTCAAGGTCACTTGAAAGTCAAGCTGAGAAACAGATCCCATGGTGGCACCTCCTGCTCTGCCTCATCCCTGTCAACAAGATCTGCTCCACCTCACTGAGTCCAAACAATATTAGAAAGAATACAGCACCCAGCCTTGATTTAACTTGCTGTGAGATTTCAGTTGCCATGAAACACCACGATGATTTGTTCCTTGGAGAAATCAGACGAAAAACAAGATTAAGTGTTTTGCAACAGGTAGGAAGACTAAAACACACAGTTTAAGGTCTAAGAGTTTAATACTTGTTATTCTCTAGGATTCTCCATAGGGGGTCTGTCGGCTGTGATAGTGCAAAAACACCCTCAAAAAATAAGTATGAGAGTAAACCATTGCAGTAGCAACTTCTATGTCAATTAAGGAAAAATAAGTAAATTGTCCACATGCTCCCAAGCTGAATTACTATCAGTTAATAACTAACACTTGCTGCTCATTGTACAAAAGTGTAGAGAGATCCTCTCTGCTATATGCTCAGGAATGACACTGTATCATGGAGAACAACTTTCTAATGGATGGCTCTTTTTTAGTTTTGCAGATATATTTGCACATGGAGGACAAAGGAGCAGAGCAGCAATTTCCATACATAAAAACAATTGTACTCACTTGCACTCAGTAGCTGAATGATTTCACTTTCCAGATTTATCATTTTAGAAAGAAGCAAGGGTATATGTGTGAGTGTGCTTGTGTGTACATATACCAGTACACATCTAACTGAAAAGATGCAAGAGCACAAGACTTGGTAGGTGGCTGCACAGATGCTCCATTGACTTACCAGCACACATTCCTGACATAAATTTTCAGAGGAAAGCTCTTTCTTTTACATACCGTGTTGTGCCAACTGCTTTTGGAAAGAACTGTCTGCCTTTTTTGTCATTTGAGATTAGCTCAATTGGTTAGAGCATGCTGCTAACAATGCCAAGGTTGTGGATTAAAGCCCCATACAGGCCATTCACTTAGGAGCTGGACTAAATGATCCTTGTGGATCCCTCCCAACTCAAAATATTAGTGAGGTATAACATTATATTCCTACAAGAAAACTATTGCATTTGTAAAAGATGTTCTCATGAGAACTTCTCACTGCTCTGCTAAAGGCAAGGCCATGCCGGTGCAGCCATCACTGGTGCCTGCAGTTGCAACAAGCTAGCTGAATTTATCTTGCAGCCAAGGGACTGTGCAGCACAACATAAGTGCTCAGGTTAGCTGTACAACTACCTCCACAACATGCAGTGGTCCTCTGAATCAATACATTCCATCCTTTGCCCCCTTGCCTCAGATACAGTTCCTTTCCCAAAGGTTTGATGACTTATGGATTATGTTAGCAATCTGTCCATCTGGTAGTTTCTTGATTGGCTTGGACCTCTGTCACAGCACCTCTCACACACTGTGTCTACTCCCAGTGCAATACTGGGCCTTGCTGCAGGTTCCCATACAGCAGCTACTCAAGGTGCCATGTGGTCACTCATGCCTTAAGGCCAAGGCCAAATGGGGAGACATGGCCTGTTCCAGATCACTAAGTCATCAAACACAATGCCTTTTGTGTGGTTCCCAACACACCCTTAAATCCCTATTATCAGCTCTCCAGGTTCACCTGCCTTCCTGCTCTTACACACTTCCCTACTCCCAGTCCATGACTGATGGTGCCACAATTAAATATCAACATTATATTTCTTGCTCTAACCAAGCCTACCTGTTCAATATCAAATATGGTCACATCATTGTATCTTTTGCTTATTAGAAATGTCTTAATTTTTAGCTCCCATAGAGACGTAAAAGTCATTCAGTTTTCTGCTTTAAAACTCCTGAAAACATCTTGATTTCTAAATTCAGATGAAGGAAGCCCATTTTCTGGGGCTCTTTTCTCGTCATAGAATATTAGAGTCTAAGATATTCTTTGTGACATTTTTCTCTTTCTTTCTTTCTTTCTTTCTTTCTTTCTTTCTTTCTTTCTTTCTTTCTTTCTTTCTTTCTTTCTTTCAAAAGGCTGGAGCTATTGATGGGATAGAGCTATCTGGCACTAAGACTGATGCATATTGATCCAGTTGGCCACTGACCTCACCTGCCCCCAGACTTTTCCCTCTGTTAGCCCATCACTACAGGTCCCAACACAGGACTGCCATATGGCAGTGGGGGCCCTGCAGCATTGTCAGGCAATGACACTTGGAAGAATCTTCCTGCCTAGTATATTCTTCAAGTTTCTTTCTAGTGGGAGCTGGGAATCTAAACAGGAGCTAAACTCCAAATTATAGGCCTTAGTGTTCACGGGACTTTTTCTCACTAGTCATGTTCTCTCTTCAAACAGTAGCCTGGAGAAACATGTGCTTTGCTAAACAAAAGCAGAAAAAATACAACTAAATAATCTGATTCCAGACACCAAGGGACTGTCTTTGCCAAATCAGGATTCTGAAGCACTGCAAGTGGCCTTGACTACAGCATTCACATAAGTCTTTCTATAAGGTCTTAAAACACATTCTTTTTTTTTTTAAGATGAAACTATTTTCTTATGATCGTGATTGAGATTGAAAGCCAGCAGAAACACAAGCCCTAAATGATTCAGAGTGGGAAGAAAACCCCCAAAACAAAACAAAACAAAAAACAAGACAAGACAAACAAAACAAAAAACCCAGAACTAATAACAAAATACCCTATCACAAACAAAAACAACAAACACATACACGTACACAAAAACTCAAAGACGGAAAGGACTAATCCTTGTGTGCTGCAACTGCACCATAGCAGAGTTTTACTAGACTTGGGGAAGTATTTTCTAATGGCAATAATAATGAGAGTCAAACACTGCCTGCCTGGTAAAGGATGATTCCCATTAGAAAAGGTAGAAAGCAGAACATTAAACAAACAGCTGTCAGCACTGCTTTAGAAAGAATCAAGTCTGCCTTGAAAAGCTACAGGCTAAATCAGCTCTTGTCTGAACTTATAGATCAAATATCAGTCATCCCATCCACACGCCTTTTGACATCATAAGGTAGCCCAGAAGCTGCATTTCACACTGGGTTGGCTGCCTGATGAGATCTTAGTGTTTGTAAGCATGTCCTGTGTATGCACACACAGCAATTAAGTGCTTTCACAGCAGACCAGCCCAGACAACAAAGCCCTGATGCAGACTCATCTTGTAGCACTGTGGGACCACGGCGTGATTTGTGTGGCCAGCATCAAGCCAGACACTCTCAGGTTTCCCTCCACAGTGCTTGCCTTACCTCTGGGGCATCCTTTGGGGAACTCAGGGGGCAGAGCACCTGGTAGTGGTATCTCCACTGTCAGCCCCTTACCCTGCCTGTTATCATGCCATGCCTGTAGTCCTCCTCTTCTCAACATCTTCTGTCTCCATTTCCCAAGGGTTCTGCTGTCATATCAAATATGGTTTTCTCTACACTACGTTATTATGTTAGTGATTAAACAACATGGCTAAGAAAAAGTAAAAAAATAGCATCTGGTAAATCAGAAAAGTTCCTGTTACAACTGAATTCAGTGAAATAAACTGCAGGCAGACTTCTTTAGGCTGAGGTAAAGTAAACCTGACTGTAACTTACTACCAAAGGCTAGTCGCAATGGTAATACCAGATTATAGGACTATGCAGTAAAGAAGTACAATGTAATACTTCAATACACCTCTTTGATCAGAAGGTCATCTGTCCCAGGGCCTCATCTCATATGACTGCCAGAAATGGATATCTGCAGAACAGCTCAAAATCAAAGGAAATAAGAAGCCAGAATACTCTTCCTGTCTCCTAAAATGTATGTGCCTGGGCTTCCAGCAACAAAATCTTCATTTTATTTCCAGCAATAAAATCTACATGTCCTAAGGCTGCTGGCATGAATATTAGGCTTCCTCTTTCAGTAGAGAGAAGACGATAGCTAAGGAGCAATCTCAAATTTGGTACTTATATTTTTTTCAGGAGTGGAAAATAATAACAGTTGTGTCACTTTCCTGTGTCAGGGAGGTCATCAAAAAAGGACCTATTTGGAGCTCTTCTACCTCTTTTTTCTTTTTTGTTATTTTTATATATATATATGTGTACACCTAGACAGTGCCAGGAGCAACACACAGGCTCTTTGCTGGATTTAACCCATGTTCAGTTTGAGGACAGAGTGCTCCCAACAGGCAGCGACACATCACTAGAAACAACAAGCAGAAATAGCCAGGGCCTATATTTCACTGTTAATCTGCAGATGTTTGCAGACAGAATAACCAAAGTCTTTGAAAATCCCAAACTGCTGAAGTCCCAATCTCCGCCTTTTTTTTCATAGCGCATTCAGTGTTTCAAAATTTGCTTTCAGAAGGAATCTCTCTCTGTGACTCAAATCACAAATTACTTGAATGTCTTTTATTTTGTATCTTTGTTCTCAGGCAACAAATTATGTCCTGGGAGGAACAAAACTTTTAGTTCTTATAAAAGCAGCTTGACACAGTCCATGAATTAGGTGGTTTCTATCCAAAGGAATTTCACATATCAACCCAAGTATCAAAAATCACAACCATAGCAGGATGTTAATGCCCTCAATATAAAAATACAATAAGGTGTGGTGGTTGTCATGGTGACTTTCAATCACACTGGGAACTTGCAGCAACTTGAGAATAATGATTCAGAAGTTGAAATGTAAGGTGCTGCTTCAGAGAAAGATATTCTTTAAAAACACTTTTTCTCTGTGTTAAATAAATCCCTTTTTTTCAGATTGTCTCTTCTGATTTACTATTGTGGCTTAAAAATAATAGAATGAATGTACTTGAATCCAAATCCCTTTTTTTGTAAAGAAGGAAATCTCCTCTTTATGCTTCCTGCCAACAGATCTCATCTTCCTGAGTCTATGAGTTTTCATGAAGTTTGCCTTGTCAAAAGACTTCAGGGACCTCTTTTATTTCTTGTGCAGAACACAAAAATGTATTGCATAGTTCAGTTGAAGAATACTAAAGCATAACAAATAATAGTTCCTTTTGAAAGAATTGTCAAGAATTTTTGAGTTTAAAAAGTAAGAGTTGGTTCCCAACTGGAGACAAACTATTCTTTCCCTTCAGAGAAAAGACAGGGATTCTTGTACAGTGGTGTTAGAAATCAGTCATACCAGTTTCAACTGTACTATAAGTGTCACCTTAGGACTAATCCAGATTTCTGTAATGATGCATCTCCTTTAAAAACTCACAAAGTTGTTAGACATCCTCTAAACAATTTCACTGAAGATGTGAGTCTTTCTGTGTTACCAGAACTCTACAAGGTGTGACTTTGTTTCCTTACTGGCCACTGCAGGATGACCAAAGCTAACATTGCAGGAGAGGCTCCTGCCAAATTCAAGTTTCCATAGGCATTGCAGTAACAGCTGCATGTTTGTCTGACATTTTCTAGCATGGGTGAGGCTGCTACCAGGAACAAAAATACAGCTTAGAAATCTCTTTCTGAATATAGGATTTAGGATCACTATTTGGAAGCCATTGAGGAACATATTTAGTGCAGGTTGCTTGGGGTGCAGCTGCAGTGGGAGTTGCAGGTTGAGCTCTGGCTGGGACCCCAAGGCAAGAGACCAGGAATGGCAAACCCTTGGCACAACAAAGGGCACAGGGACTTGTAGCACCAGCCAGGAAACCAGACACTGAGTTACTGCAGGAACCAAGAACTCAGTGGCAGACTTTCACACACACAGACTGTGAGGTATAAAATCTCAGGGTTTCCTTTGTTCGGGGTCCCTCCTTGGAGACACCAGTTCAAGCTGTGATTCTTTTGCTGCACAAGAATGAAATTAAGGATCCAGAGGTCTGAGACTCTGCTGTGGGAAACATGGAGTCAAGCTAGTGAGGAAACCATGTCCAGCTGTATGAGTGGGGGAGATGTAAGGAGTCTAATCAGGCACCTATCATTGTCACTGGGGCCACCAATTGCGAAAGCACCTCGATTCCAGCTCAGGTAGTGAAAGCATGACTGCCAGAGTGGTCCATGGATGGTCAGGTAGGGAAGTTTCCTTAAAAATGCCAGTGGTAATCTGATGCTCTATGTCCCAACAGTTCTGTATGAAAAGGTAACCTCTCCTGTGGTGTGGTGCGATGAATGGGAAAAGGAGAGCCTCACCTTGTGCTGTTTCACCCAATGCTGTGTGCCCAGGGCAGAGATGAAAGGATAGATGAGGCCAAGTCCTTCACAGAGCTGTTATTCTGTTCCTGAAGACATCTTCAATACCCATGTCCTTTCCCAGCAGGGATGAACTCAGGGACATACAACAGGTTGTCAGCATGTGTGGGAGCAGCTGTTTCCCAAAATATCCCCAAACTGAAACATTCACGCTTAAGTTGCCTTGGCACTTGACTTCTAAAGATGCAATCATCCAGGGAGATTATTCAGGCTCCTCACAGGAAGAGGGGAATAAACCTATCCTGTTGCAAAGGGGAAGCTAAGGGAGTCACCCTCCCACAAACAAATATCTTGCTGCAGCAACAGAGTCAGATGGAAGGAAATGAGGTCACCCCACAGTTTCCATACTGTTTTGAGCCCTGGCTCAGAGCACTGACTGTTTTGCCAGTACCAAAGTCTCAAACTGGTGTCAGGATTACACTTACCTGGAGAGTGATTTGCCAGGTCCATCTATGCTCTGGCTAGCGCCTGGAGAAGTAAGAAGCAGTGAGGACACAAGCCTGCCAGGAGCCAGCCTCAGTCAGAGATCACAAGACCACCGCTGCAGAAAAAAGCTTCCAATTCAGTAGGAATTACACAGTGAACAGTATTTAAAAATCACAGAATCACAAAGATTGGAAGAGATCTTCAAGATTATCCATCTAATCATGAACCTAGCACTACCATAATCATCCCAAGCTATATTCAGATGTCAGAAGTGCTACATCCAGATGCTACTTGAACACTTAGAAATAAAGCAGCAGCACCACCTCCCTGGGCAATCTATTCCAACACCTAACCACCTCTTCCATGAAAAAAAAATTCTAGTATCTAATATGAACTTTCTCAGGTGCAACTTTAAGACCATTTCCACTTGCCCTTTCACTTGAGACATGGCAGAAGAGACACCCCTGCTGCAACCTCTTTTCAGATAGCTGTAGAGAGCAAGAAAGTCCCCTCCCCCCCCCCCCGGCCCCCTTCAGGCTAAGCATTCTCAGGTCCCTCAGCTGCTCCTCATGAAACATATTCCCTAGATTCTTTACCGTCTTTGCTGCCCTTCTCTGGACATGGTCCAGCAGCTAAATGTCCTTCTCAAAGTTATGGGCCCAGAACTGGACACAGACTAGAGGTGTGGCCTCACCAGTGCTGAGTACAGGAGGACAATCACTGCCCTGGGCCCGCTGGCCACACTATTCCTGATACAGGCCAGGATGCCATTGGCCTTCCTGGCCCCCTAGGCACACTGCTGGCTTGTGTTCAGGACCTATCAATTCTCCCTGTTGAATATCACACCATTGGCGTTGGCCCATTGATCCAGCCTATATAGACCCCTCCACAGAGCCTTCCTGCCCTCCAGCAGAGCAACACTCCCACACAGCTTGGTGTCACCTGCAAACTGCCTGAGGGGGCACTCAATCCCCTCATCCAGATCATTAGTAAAGATATTAAACAGGACTGGCCCCAATACTGAGCACCAGTAATGAGCAGACCCCAGCAGGATTTAGTTCCATTCAGTGCCACTCACTGGGCCTGGACTTCCAGCCAGTGTTTCACCCAGAGAAGAGTGCACCCATCTCAGCCATGAACAGACAGTTTCTTCAGGAGAATGCTGGAGGAGACGGTGTCAAAAGCTCTACTGAGCTCCACACAGAGAACATACACATTCTTTCCCTCGTCCACTAAGCGGGTCACTTTGTCACAGAAGGAGACCAGGTCAGTCAAGCAGGACCTGCCTTTCCTAAATCCCTTGGGCCCACTTCTCAAGCTTGTCCAGGTCCCTTTAGATGGCATTCTATCCTTTAGGATTTTCAACCACATGACTCAGCTTGGTGCTGCCTGTAAATTTGCTGAGGATGCACTTGATTCCTTTGTTTATGCCATTAGTGAAGATATTAAATAATGCTGGTACTGGGGTGGATCCCTGAGGGACCATTTGTCACTGATGTCAGTTGGGACTCTGACCACTACAGTCTGGATGTGACTGTCCAACCACTTTCTTATCCAATAGTCCACTCATCAAAACCATATCTCTCCAATGTACAGATGTTGTAGGAGGCCATGTAAAAGGCTTTACAGAAATCCTGATAAATGACATCAATAGCCCTTCTCTTGTCGACCAGTGAAGTCACTCCATCAGAGAAGGTCAGGCAGGACTTCCCCTTGGTGAAGCCGTGCTGGCTATCTTAAGTCACCTCCCTGCCCTCCATGTGCCTTAGCACAGCTTCCAGGAGGATTTGTTCCTTGATCTTCCCAGGCACAGAGAGTAGTTCCCAGGGTCCTCCTTGCTACCCTTTTTTAAGATAAATACAGTGTTCCCCTTTTTCCAGTCACCTAGGACTTCACCTGATCAGTACTGGGTTCTGGTCTGGATCCCTAGATCATCATAGGACTCTATGACTCATCATCTCATCAGTAGACTCTAGCTCTACAAACTTGTAACCTAATATGAGGCCAGATCTCTGCAGGTGGACCTTTCAAGGTTACAGAAACAAGACACATAAGGGAATTCCAGACATCATCAAAATCCATCCAGCTGTCACAGAAAAATCTTAATCCTTTTCTAATTCTACTGAAGGGAATTTAGCTTTATGTCATCTTTCACCATTTGCTTAGCCCTTATCACAGTATCTAAGAACTGACAAACTAGCTGTCATGGTGCATTGCAGAGAGAACAGAGTAGCTTGGTTCAAGGCCTGCATCACAATCAAAATTATCGGAGTCTGGAATTAAATCTGACTATGATTATGCATCAAAATTTGGGCTTAAAAGAAACCACCCATTTACTTCTCACTTTCTTCTACTATCATAAAAACTGACTCCTTCATTGTATCAGCAAAAAGCATGCTTTCAAACACTGGAGAATTAGAATCAGAAGAGTGTTGGGATTCTGGAAACTTAGATTTTAAGATTTTAGTATATAGTAATACATGTGAGTCAAGGTGGAGGGCTTTGGGTGTTGTCTGGGTCTCTCTTCCTCCCCTTCTTCTTCCTTCTTCTTCATGGGTTTGGGTGGTTTTCTGTAATTGGTTGACGGAGCCCGCATCGCAGACTTTAAGCAGTTAGTTATTGAGTTTAAAGCAAAAATAATTCAGGCAGCATTTCATAATTAGACAGAGTGTCCTTGAAAAGATCCTGTAGAGACAGAAAAGTACTCTGTTTTACCTCATTTCTTTAACTTGCTAGTTGGAGTTCATGGCTCATGAGCCTGTAAATAGATAAATAATAAACATCCCAGTCCTAACACAAACTTCAACTCTCATGTATTAATTCCAATCCTGGCAGGGAAAAAAAAGCCAGAACCATCAAAGGAGAGTGGTTAGTGTCTTGGACAACCACATCAGCTTTGAGACCCAGTCTACACCAGCTTAATGTGTTTGTGAAATTGCAGCCAGCATCTCAACGGTTTACCTAAGAAAAGTCTACAAGAGAAGTCTGTACAAGAAAGACAGGGAAAAAAAGACAGAATTAGAGTGTCTATAATAGGTAGATTTTAGAACACAAATTCACAAGTTCAAGTGTCAATTTCAGACAATTCTGAGCTCAAAGCTGTATGAGTAAGCACAAATTTGAACAAGGCTATCATCAAGGCAGTGAATGTCCTCTAAACAACCACTTAGACACCAAGATTCTCAATCTGCTGTGTTTAGCTTATTCAAACTCTACCTTCACATAGAAAGTGAGAGCAAGGGATGATACAACAAATGTTTTGACAAACTCTTTCTTGAGTTTCATAAATTTTGATAACTCTTCAATCATATAAGCTATATGCAGCAGTTCTAACCTCCACAGATAAGTTTACCCTAGCTCATGAGTGATTTATGAAGTGACTTTTCAACACACTGCTTTTTAGCTTTATCAGATATAAAGAATGAGACCTTTTTCTTCTCAAAGTCCATTTTGTCATGGCAGTTTTCATTAAACAATTTAAACCAGCTATAGCATTGTGCTCATAAGTGTCCCTTGCTTGCTGGGAATTTTCTCTCTAATGCAGGTAGTTTGACTGAAATAGCTGTTTCTGAATTTCCTGTAGGTTTAAAGTATCTGTGGCTACTGGTTTCATTACACTGCACTTAGACAGGCAGAATACATGTAGAGAAAAAAAAATATCTTTAATAAGATAACAATACTGCATGAAATGGAAAGTTTTGGGACAAGTCCTTCTTCACATTACAACAGTTGTTTCAAGAGACAGAGCGCAACAGAGACAAGAAAGGGTGAGACAGAGAGGGGCAAGGGGTGTCCGTAAGAGGAGAAAGAAAATGGAAAGATGAGGGGCCAAAGAATCTGTGATAGGCTGACAGAGGAAGATAGAAACACATGTTAGAAAGAAAAAGTGAAGAGAAAAAAGCAGGCTGTGAAGGAAGAGAAAGGCAGACAGCAGACAGAGAGATCCAGGCTGGGAGAGAGGGTGAGACAGAAAATTAATACGCCACAGCAAATACTGGGACGTTCCCTTTTTTTCGAGTAATATCATCTCTGTAGTTTGTCCACATTCCTTCACAAATGTCTGAGAGTTTGTTATTCTAATTAATTCTGTATATTTCAGCAATTTTCTACAACACATTTTGTGCAAAGTTCACATTAAAGTTCAACCTATTTTTCCATAATTATTCTTGATCAGCCTTCAAACTCCATTTATGGAGATTAATTTTTACTCCTATATGTAATGATTTATCTTTAGATCTCTTTCTTTTCAGAGATCAAGCATGTGTATCATCTGAAATTCTCATAAGCTCTATACACTATTTCAGTCACCCAAGAAAAAACTCAAATACTTTTAATGGGCCTTGAGGACTGATCAAAGAGGGCTGTGAATATCTACAGTGAATCAAGATTAAGCACAGAAAATTCAGAAGCACATGACAAAATAATGAGGTTTTCATTATCAGTTCACAGACAAGTCAGAAACTAGAGTGGGGGGGAAATGAGTTTACTTTATAATACAGATTTTACACTATAAATAGTTAGATACTCATATCTGGAAAACACAGTTAAGGCAAGGAGAAATAACAGGCAGATATCAAAGAGTGTTAGAAGGAATATCAGCTCCCTCTATGGATCAAATCCAATAATTCAGAGTAAATATTATAGTGGATAAAAATTATTTCATTTTTCTGTTTGCAAATTGCTTTGAACAGCTTATAGATAATTACAGTTAAAGTCATGTTCTGCCCATCTAGCCTAATAGAAATGGCTTTTTTGGCCTGAGATTTTTCTTCTTTTTCTTTTTTTCCACTGTAAACAGAAATATTGAGGAATATTTATGGTTGTGGTGGAGGGGTTTTTTTCCAAAAACAATCTTACGATATTTTTTGAACAACTTCAGGCTGCAAAACCTTATATTCGAGAAATATTTTAATCTGCCAGGGTAACTAACCTGAACCATGTCAGGAGTGACTACAGACCTTTGAGGCAAGGGTCAAGAGTTGTCTTTGTAAGCAGACTTGCCAGCCTAGTGAGGATTAACCTGAAGGGAAGAGGGGGCACAAGGGGCTGACAAATGGGGACAGCATAATAAGGGAAGCTCTCTGGCACTTCCACTCTAAAAGCAGTACGACTTGCAGCCTATAACAAATGTTTGTAAACTAATGCATGAAGCATGACACAAGGGGAATTAGAAGTCTGTGAACATAGCATGGTGCTAATAATGCCAAGGTTGTGGATTTGATTCCTATATGGACCTTTCACTAAAGAGTTGGATTTTATGGTTCTTGTGGTCCCTTCCAGCTGAGAATATTCTATGATTCTGTGAAATCAGCAAGCATGATACTGTAGTAGGTGTCTGCTATCACTTGATCAGGAAAAGGAGACAGATGAAACCTTATTTAGGCAGCTTGAGAAATCTTTACCATCAAAGATTCTTGATATCAGTAGATTACTTCAACCTCCTTGATGTGTGCTTTAACAGCTCTCGGGATTTTTCTCACCCAAGATTCAGGTGGTTGAGAGTCTTTGCCCTCTGATAGCCTGAGTCAGATGCAAGAACGAAACGGAGTCTTCAAGGTCTTGTTTTTCAAGGTTTCGCGTGTTGTTTATTATTTCTTATCTTACAATTTTCTCTGTGCCCAGCCAAGGTCCGTTCAGCAGTTAAGACACAAGACAACTCCCCCGCTATGGGAGGTCCCTGCCTTCTTATACAGATAATTACGTGTCTCTTATTTAGAATTATGTGCCAATACCTATCATCTATACTAAAAGGGTCACCTCTACTCTGACTCAATCTCCTTAAACTACTTTGTGCCACTGCCACAGCAGATGATGGAGGCCAAGGGAGGAGAAGAAGAACTCAGAGCACCGCCCTAAATCCTCCATCTTGTTCCCTGTTCACTTCCATTCTAAGAACCCCAAAACTACAGAATTTTCCACCCTGTGATAAACTACACTTCTGTCTGTCACACCTTTGCAACTTGTAATTCCTCTCTCAGTGTTGGAAGTTTTCCCCACGGACTGAAATCAAAGACTGTGTCTTCCTGGGCTCTGTGCCAGGGTCTACAACCCCCCTGTACAAATTCCAAACTCCCCTGTACAGATCCCAATCCCTCTTGCTCGGGTTCCAGACCTCTCTGCCAAGGTCTGTGGCCTTCCAGGGTGCCCAAAGGGATGCCCTGGACTCCAACAAACAGCAATACTCCAACAAACAGCAATCTGGTGATAAGAAACCACAATATATACAAAATGTGCTGAAGGCAACTTCTGATGCATGTGGCCAATGACCTGATGTGGAAAAATTCCCTGTTCAACCTGCAACTTTCACACAAGGGTAAACAAGTTACAGGTAAGGGGTTTGAGGGCATTCTTAGGCTGCAGCATACAAGGTCCTAAGAGGAATGAAAAAGAGCAGAATAACAATTTTGAACATCAGAAAAACAGAATTTGAACTGCTCAGGACCCTTCTTGGAAGAATCCCAAAGGAAGTTGCCTTGGAGGTTAAAGGAGCCTGGGAGAACAGTTTGATAATTGCTCCCAGGCACACCCCAGCATTTCAGCCTTTTCTATTCCTCCTTCTGGAATTCACACAGCAGGGGTAAGGATGGAGGAGACCACAGTGGGTCATCGGGTCCAACCACCCTGTTCAAGGTTCAAGCAGGGTCATCCTAGAGGACATTGCACAGGATTTCATCCCGACAGTTCTTAAATATTTCCAGTGAGGGAGACTCCCCAACCCCTCTGGAAAGCCCAATCCAGTGCATGGTCACCTGCACAGTAAGGAACTTCATGTACAAGTGGAACTTCCTGTGCATCAGTTTCTGCCTGTTGCCTCTTGTATTATTGCTTGACACCTCTCAGAAGAGCCTGGCTCCACCCTCATGGAACCCTCCCTTTCAGATACTAATAGAAATTGATGAGATCCTCTCTCAGTCATCTTTTATGGATGCTGAACAGACCTAGTTTCCTCAGCCTTTCCATCATAAGAGAGACGCTCCTCTTCCTTAATCATCTTTGTTGCCCTCCACTGGACCCACTCCAGGAGCTCCATGTCTCTCCTGTACTGAGGAGCCCAAAACTGGACACGAACTGAAGATGGACATTTATTGTACTTAAGATCTGTTTGAGGACTCTGTGGCTCTGTGTAGAAACACAGATCAACAAATGTCATTCTCCTTATGATTCAAGCAAAAACAAGAACAAAGAAACAAGTTTGCCTGTTGCTTCTCTACACCAACAAGTGATAAGCTATTCACCATTCCTTGCAATATAAAACCAGAAGAAAATGTCATCTTGACCCAAAAGAGCATTTAGGCCTGAGGCAGGAAACAGTCTGGGGGTCAGCAACAAAAATTTTTAGATAGCAATTTTCAGTAGCTGGGGTCTCAGTATACCACCAGCTTCATCAGTGTTAAAAGTATTAATTTCAGCTTCCTTTCAAGCAGTGATGTGAAAAGCAAATTCCACTCTCTTTTAGAATTTTATAAGTTTAATAGAAATAAAAAAATAGACAAAGTAGGAGACAGAATAAACCAAGCTTCTCGGCTGAGGGGGGGACTTGGCACCAGGTCTGCCCATCACCTCCCTTACCCTTTAGGACTTCTATCTTTAAGGAGCACCGTGTTGAATATTCAATAGATGGTTATCAAACATTCTGTTTTAAGTGTACCCGATAATTTTATCTAGTAGATTTATTTTGTGGGTGTCTCTACGTAGTCTGGTAACATGGGTATAAGCTTTCCTTTGAGGTTTTCTGGTTCTTTTCAGCTGGATAAAAAACAGAAAGTTAACAGGTTTTTTCTTAAAAGGGTCACAAGGTGACCCCCTTCCCATAACTTCGGGCTTGGTGGCTTAAGCGTTACAGAAAAACAGTCTTATCCCTCTGGTATGATCAAAAAATACACATTCATTGCCCTTCTAAATACTTATTAATAAAAACATAATACAGTACAATTATAATAGTTATGCGAAAAGCCAACTATATAATATACATTTATAACAGTGAGAAACTCCTCTCTGGGGATAACTAGGAGCAGGAGGAATTGTAACCAAAGAAGAAGATACATTAACCAGATGACCATGCAGGGCTGGGAATAGAAAAGCCAAACCCTATCTGGAGTTGAATTTGATCAAGAATGTGAAGGGCAAGAAGATGGGATAATGTGAGTATAAAAATGAAAGAAAGACAAAGAAACTGTGAGCTTGTCACTAGAGGGAGCAGAGGCCATTGTACAAAAGGAAAAGGCAAAGGCACACAAAGCCTTTCTTCCCTCAGCCTTTACTGTAAAACCAGCATTCAGGAATCCTAGATTTCTGAGATCAGAAAGAAGATTTGAGTGGGGTAGACTTTAGGAAACAGACAAATTGGATGTGCAGCAGTCTGTGAAACCTGACAGCTTGCACTCACAAGTGCTGAGGGAAGCTGGAGATACTGAAAGACCACTCTTGGTTGTTTTTGGAGGGCAGATGGGACAGTCAGTCTGAGGATTGGCAGAGAAAAAAATGTCAATCCTATCCTCAAGAATGGAGAGAAGAATGAGTCAGAGAAGCCCAGGCCAGAGCAGTTCTCCTCAGTCCCTGGAAGGTGATGGAAACCATCTCTAGACACACGAAGGATGAAAAGGAGATCAGGAGTAGTCAGCACTGACTTACAAAGTAGGAGTCATGTTTAACTAATTTTAAAGGCTTTTCCAGCAAATTGAAGCGCTTGATGGATGAGGGGAGCACAGTAAACATTGTTTATCTTGTCTTAGGCTGGCTTTGGACACAGTCTCCCAAAACATGCTAAAAGAGAAAGTAGAAAAAAGAAAACAACCAGGTTAAGTAAGTGGGTACTGAAGAAGATCAAATTCTGGTCAAAAAGCTGGCCCAGAGGGCTTTGGACAAAGTCTACCTGGATGCTGATCACCAGTCATGTATCCTCTGGGTGGGTAAAATTGCTGGGCCAATACTGTTTAATATCTTCATTAATGCTCTATAGACAATTAGGTAAGGTGCACCCGCATTAAGTTCGCAGAACAGAAAAAAGAGTGAGAAGTAGCTAAAACATCAGATGGCTTTGCTGCCAGGCAGAAAGACATAGACAGACTGGAGAAATGGGACAGCAAAAAAACCTCATGAAGCTCAACCGAGGGAAATGTGAGGTACTGCATCTGACATAGAGTAACCCTGGGCACCTGAGCATGTTAAAGGAGGTGATTCTTCCATCCCTACTAAGCAGTGGTGATGCTACACCTGGAGTACTGTATCCTCCTCTGGGCTACACAGTACGAGACAGACATGGACATACTGGAAAAAGTCCAAAAAATGTCCACTAAGGCAATTTAGGAACTGGGTTGTGTGTCATGTGAGGGAAGTCTGAACAAGCTAGGACTGTTCAACCTGGAGAAGAGAAGGTTTGGGGATCTTATCAATGTGAATAAATACCTCACAAAGGGACCAGAGATGACAGAGCAAAGCTCTACTCAGTGATGGTGGCAGGAAAAAAGACAATGAACACAATTCAAAACACATTACATTCTGCTGCACACAATAGCATAATTTTTAACTGTGAGGTGGCTCAACCACTGGGACTGATTGTCCAGAGAAGTTTGCAGTCTCAGGCCCTGAAGCTCTGGAAAATCTCACTGGACACAGTACTGGGAAACCTGCTTCAACTGACACTGCTTAGGCGGAGGTGTTGGAATGGAAGTGATGTATGACAGCCTCAACATTTCCTTGAACAGGTGTAGACTAAGGAAACTGCACAGAATCTGCCAGCTTAGACTGTAATTATGTAGAAAGGTATTCTCCTGTTTGGAGATAACAATTTTCTCAAAATGAAAAGGAAAAGGGATAAAATCTACTGATGATCAGATAATTTGTGGTTAAATACTTCCCAGATAATGCAAGGATAAGTTGGTCTGTATACAGCACAGTGTAACTCCTGTCTTGCCAAAATGTTCTGGGCAGCTCTGTGGTACAGTGCTTCAAATTGCCACCATTTCAATCTTTTGCTTCTTGCTGGGGATTGTGAACTGTGCACAGCTAGTTTAGGGGAGTCACTTCCTTTGCACACACTCTGTTGCTCAGATCTGACCTTTCATCTTCCAGAGATGTTTTATTCTCATATAGCCTACAGCAGGCACTTGAACCACAGTTCCCAGGTGACCAAAGAAATTTGTTGCTCACAGTTTGTCTTTAATAGCTGAGAGAGGTGACAAAGAGCTGAAGGAGTTTTTCTGCAGAGCTTACGAGCATCATGTGACCGCACTCTGTATTTAATGTACCTGCAAATGCACCAAGGGCCGGAAGGCAAGCAGATGAAGATGGAATTCACCTGGGAAATGTTTTCCGAATTTACTTAATGGCCACCGGGTGTCACTGCTACTCTGCCAGAGAATATCAACTGCTCAGTAACCAGGATCGTAATTCCAGTCTGGAAATTCCGCTGTGCTCATGTGGTCACCGTCAAAGAGAACAAGAAACAAGTAGCTCAGGGACTTCTGCACCTGCTGAAAGCAGATACTGCAGTGTATCAGTGCATAAAGCATGGTCCCCAGAGAGTGTTAAGGTGAGAAACATTCATTAGAAAAGCATACACTTTTTATAATATTTTTACTATCAGATTAAAATAACGTGCCTCTAGACAGCAAATAGAATAAATTATTTGAGCATCAGATCATTTTTTTCAAAACAAGTGTTATACCTTATTGCAAACTACTGTGTTTCTATCTGTTATATTTTAGAAACTTTGTTACATCTTTTCCTCAGCTCAGGGGAATAAGCTTCTCTTTTTTTTAACCTGTTAAATCATTACTAGTAGCATTACTCTCCTTTACAAGCCAATTAACAAACAACCTACTTTATTAATTGTGTTCAAGGCATGCCACAAGTACCGACTGAGGCAACTAAAGAACTAAAAAATCTTTTTGTAGAATTCCAGAATTTGGCCTCAGAGTCACAGTCAGGGCTAAAAGACCTAGCATTACATTTGTTCCACCTATGTCATAGTGTCCAATTGGTTAGAGTTTTGAGATTGGAGTGAAACATAGTTAAATGAGTGAAAGTGCGTGGACCTCCCACTGCTTTCCCTGGTACATCTTTCCATGCTCTGTCACCACATATTAGAAATACATTATCAGTCAGGGTTACTGCATTGATTTTTGTGGTGATTTTTGAGGGAGCAGTAAGACTACACCAGGCAGAGGCATTATGGTAAATGCCAGTGCCACTTATATCAACTCCTCTGTTGTCTGTGTTTGGACTGTTGGTGTAACTGAGATAAAAACACACAGGAACTTTTATAGAGCCTAGCACATCCAGCTCTTGAGGCTGCAGTGAGAGAGCAGGGAAGTTACTTGCTTTTCTTGTGCCTCCATCAGTATTGCCCAGGTGCCATTCCACAGACTGGCCAGCACTAGACTGCTGTGATCCAAACGCCACAATGATCTACTCTTACCTGGAGCTGTACAATCACGTGTAGCTGTTTGATTGTATAACTTGTTCCATTCATCCTTTGTCAAAGGAATGCCAACCAGACATGTCTGAAATGGATCAGTAGGACTGTCCATGGGTATACAAAGGGTAGATTGGTTAATTGCTTTAGCTAACGTCGGCCAAACACTGGCTTATTGGTTGTGGGACCCATGTTTCATTCACATTTGTTGAGAAAACGCTGAGGATGATAAAAAGGGTTACATATGTTGTGCCTAAACCCATAGCAGCTGATTACCAAACTAAAATTGTGATGCCTTCAAGTCTTCATCCCTTCTGTAGTGGGTTTGTTGTTCTTTGCAGGTAACCATTGAGCACCTGTGGACAGAGTAACAGAACCATAACCACACCCCCATATTAGCAAAGGCACAGGGTGTAGCCATTGTCCACTCTGCAAATCCTTATAATAAACAAGTCATTGGGAATCTCTTAAAGCATCACAGGAAAACCTTTCTTCACTTGTTGCTTTGTTATCAAATCTGAAAATATTCAATAAATTCAAAACAAATGTTGCTTTGTCCAATTGTTCCTGAGGTGTTACAGCAAGAGGATCCTCCCTCTTTTGTTTAAGAAGGATATTCTTTAAAAGGGCATGTGTTCATTCCACAACTTGACCTGTTGAGGAATGAGGTATACCAGTTAAGTGATGTATACCCCAACAATGAAAAAAGGTTTTCATTGGTTGTGAAATATTTGCTGCACTATTATCAGGGACTTTTGGGACTCGTAAAATATCAATAGCTCACAACGTGTTTAATGACATCTCTTGCCTTTCCCCCTTTATGAGTGGAGGCAACAGAATATTTGGAATGTGTTTCAACTGATACATGCACATATTTTAGGGTGCCAAAAGAGGAAACGTGTGTAAACATGAATTTGCAAGACTTCATTGGCACCAGAAACAACTGACATCCAAACCTGCTGGATCTGTACCTACTGTGGTACATACGGGTGTTAAACGAGCACAGTTAGGGCAAGAACGAACAATTTGTCTGGCTTGAGAAAGGGGAAGATCAAATTGTTTACTCAAAGCTTTTGCATTCTGCTGATAAAAGTCATGTGACTGCTTTGCTTGTGTAATTTGATTCAGAACTGTTTCCATCATCATCAGAACATCAGCAGCTGCATTGCCTTCCACCAGAGGTCCAGGCAATGATGAGTGAGACCTGAGATGCATAACACAAAACCAGTGAGATCTGCATTGAACAAAACCATACAAAGTAGATAACAGCATAAACAAATCTGTGTTGAGTACCTGCTTTAAAAAGTACTGTTCAATACAGTTTAAAATGTCTACTACTTACAAGGAATCTGATATTAAGTTGAAAGGCTCATTTTGAAACAATCAAAAAGCTTCTACAGTGGCTGTTAACCCTACTAGCTGTGTTGACCTTGGCTGAAAAAAAAATCACAGTTTTCCCAATCCCCTGTGGAGTTTTCCCAGAATCATTGATGGAAACTGTCTTTGCTCCGGACAGGGGCTGTGACAATGTTAGAAAACATGGCTGTAAAGAAAGATCTTTTAAAGACTGCAAAAGTTTATTTTTCAACAAAGAATTAACAGTGCTTCCCAGAAAGTCTGTCAGAGCAGTCTGTAAAGGTAATGATTCTTGGAACAGATCCTGAAAAGCGTTTGTAGGCAAAGGAATGTGGATTTGCCCACTGAGGGTCTGGCATAATTCTCATACTATGGAAACAAGTCTAGCAATCATGCCAAGCAATGTAGTTACTGTTTTTGAAAATGTGTGAGTTAAAAATATCCACTCTATTATCCACAATTGTTGCTTATACACCACTGTGCTATTAGTGCATATGGTTGGAATTCGGACAGGATAAGAAAAAGCCTTGGTGGTAACTGCTTGTGGTCTGGATACAAGAGAGGTCTGAATTTTATTTGTTACAAGTTGCGATGCTTCAGGGGCTTCTGCATCCAGCTTGTGAGGAGATGAGATAGTAAATCTGTGTCTCCCTTAAGTAAGTTAAGCAAACGTGATAATTCCTCAGTGGAGATACTGAGGGTAGGTCTGAGCCAATTAATACTTCCTAATAATTTTTGCAAATCATTTAATGTTTTAATAGAGGTCTACAGCACAATGGGCTGAAGAACAATTTTCTGTTCAAATAATGGAAACCTTAGGTATTTCCATGGTGGGACAGTTTGAACCTTGTCTGCTGCAATAAAAAGACTGAATTTATCAAGAGGAAACACAAAAAAAGCAAAACAGTTTCGTAATACTACAGGGTTGTCTTCTGCTAGCAGTATATCATCCATATAATGATACAACAAAACGTTTGAAAAGTGCTGTCGCACCGGTTGTAAAGCACTTGCTACCACAAACTGACATTGTAGGACCATTTTCCAGTTCTTGTGGTAACACAATCCAGTGATGCCTTTGCATAGGTTCACTGCTGTACAAGGATGGTAATGAAAAAGCAAAACAAGGTGCAGCATCAGGGTGTAATGCAGTTGTGGAACAACAATCTTGTAAGTCAGTGATTAACAATTCCCATGTTTCAGGGATCATTGCTGGATTAGCAATTCTGAGTTGCTGAGTCACCATCAGGGCTATTAGTGCCCTCAGATCTTGCAAGAGTCTCCATTTGCCAGTCTTTTTTGGAATCACAAATATTAGGGGGTTCCATGGGCGGTTAGAAGGAATTCTGTTTCCTGGATCTTATTGTTCTTTAACCATTTTTTGTTCTTGTTGCAACCATTCCCCCTGAGGGGCCACTGATCCACCCACAGAGGGGTATTGATATTCCATGTGAGTTTAAGTCTCAGCTGTACATCAGTGACCCATTTTAAAAATTTGTTGTCAAAATTAGTCCCCACTGTGGTAACAGATCTCTTCCCACAGTGTGTGTGTAGCAGAAAGTACATATGGGTTGAGCTGTACTTATTTCCCTTCTGGCCCATATACCATGAGTTCCTCAGCTGACTGCTGTGGCATCTGCTGAACTCTGATGCCTGTGACAATCACTCATGGCATTGTCAAGGGCCAGGTAGGTGGCCATTCATGTTCACTGATGATGGTTTTGTTGGCTCTGGTATCTGTTAATCCTGTAAAAGACTTGCCATCTACAACATAGGTTAGAAAAGGTTGCTGCACTGAAATAAGTTTAGACCAATAAATGTTAGGAGTATCTGTACTCCCAAAATTTCCAGTGCCCCTGTCAACATTGGCAGATGGTATCAGTTCTGTATCTGGCATATAGGAAGTGGGATGAGTTGAGCAATGCATGATCCTGCTGGAATAGTACAAGGTGGATTGGGAGTCCAAGTCATGATTTTTATTTCACCCCTAGAATCAGATTGATGATTCCTGGTAAAATAGAAAGTCCATTTTAGATGATGCTGATGATCTCCCAAGTAACAATGCATGACATTTAAAAGGAAGGGGTCCATTTAAACTTGTAGGTGTAAAGTGAACCAATGTGTCATTTATTTGGGCTGTGGTGGAAACTGCCAAGTCCAAGTCAGCAACTGCCTGGGATTCCCCTGATACAGTTTGAGCTGCAGGGATTAGCTTTACCTGAATCTTATTTTGTTGAGGGGCACAGGTTCCCGAGCCCCTCTTTGAGGTTCCCGAGCCCCTCTTCAAGTTTCCCTTCTTTGGCAGGGGTCTTCTTTCTTGGTCAAATTTAGAACAGCATTGTCTACGCTGGTGATAGCCTTTTTTGCACCAGGGGCACAGCCTGCCAGGTTTTTTATTCCTTTGCTCATTCTTTGGGCACTTTCTCACATGACCTTCCTCTCCACAGTCAAAGCATTTAATTGCTGCCCAAGCCACTTGCAACTGTTGAGTCAAAGCAGTTGCCAACAAATCTGCTCTGTATTGTTCTGTACCAATATGTGCACAGGTTTTGATAAAGTCAGCTACAGTAATTGGATTGGATTGCCTTTTGACAGTCAGTATCAGCATTTTCATAGGCAAAGGGTTTAAATAAAACTTCTGCAGTAGCTGGTAATTCAGCTTGCCTATTTATGACTGTTTTCAAACGATCAATAAAGGTGATGTAAGACTCCCAAGATCCTTGTCTGATGGTGAAAAAGCCAGGCTCAGTCTTATTAACATCTGGCACTCTTCTCAGAGTTTTCAAAACCAGCCCCCTCACTTGGTTAAATGTTTCTGGGGGAATTCTTAATTTGATCCCTTATAGATGCCTGAGCTCCCATCCCTGACAGATGATCGCTTGTTATTTCAGCATTACAAGTGTTCATATCTACCAGTGCTATTCTTGACATACATCTTGGTATACAGACCACTGAATTGAATACTGTTCTGGTGACATAACCAATTTAAATAAAGCTTTCCAATCAGCAGGCAACATTAAATAGCTTTCTGCAATAGACTCTATAAGTCCCATTGTATAGGAAGACTGCAGACCTTTTTCACTCATAGACTTCTTAAACTCCTTAACCATATCATAAGAAATTTATTCATGATGAGGATGCTTACTGTGATAAATTACAAGCATAGCACTGAGCAGTTCAACATTTCCTTGATTGATCACTTGTTTTTAGCCAGTACCTAAAAAGTATTTTGGCTCAGAGGACAGCAAAGCCTCATTATCAGTCACATGGGGTGGAGGATTTAATTGCTGTTTTAGCAGCGTTGTGTCATTAGATGGTGCTGCAGCTATAGCTTTCACTGGCTGCGGCTGTACAGTAGGATGTAAATTAGTCTTCTAAATTTATGAGATCGCCCTCTGGTTCCTCCTCATTAATACCCTCCTTCATTAGCAGAACTACCAGATCATAGTGCAAAAGTGGCGGTGTTGATTCGGAAGAAGTATCTGCCGACAGATCTACTGCGGGCTGATCAATTTCATCCAAATCATGATGAAAATCGTAGTGCAGAATAAACAATTCAACGTGTAATAAATTCATCAGGATTAGCCTCATGGTTCTCTGATCGATGGGTTTTTAAAGAATCACCCACTCACTTCCAGTTTTCAAGTTATACAATTCCTTTACTTTATACCACAGACAGTTAACCTTTACTCATATAAGGAGTTGCATAAGCTTTCTTTCTTGAATTCTATAACCTTGCTCCCTTGTGATACACAATAAACAGTTTTCATGAAGGGTTTCTAATTTACTTATATTATTCCCCATCCTATATATATATCCATATACATATATATATACAGATACAGATACAGATAGATATAGATATATAGATGATATAGATATAGATATAGATATAGATATAGATATAGATATAGATATAGATATAGATATAGATATAGATAGATATAGATATATTAGGCTTGCAGGTTTGTTTGTTTGTTTGTCTATAAAATTAAATATTTTCCCCAACTGCGCACAAGGCTGACCTGTAATTGTTCCTCTAGCCCAAAATGAGAAGGACCTTCTCTACAATTCTTGAAATCCACCCCTGGGTTCAGTTGGGAATACACTGGTTCAGTTGGGAACACACCGCAGGTGCAGAATTGTCACAGAGATTTCAGGTCCCTGTTAAGTGGGTGCCATTTTACAGTGCATCAGTGCACGAAGCACAGACCCCAGACAGTGATAAGGCCAGAAACATTTATTGGAAAAGCATATATTTTTTATAATATTTTTTACCATCAGATTAAAATAACATGCCTCTAGACAGCCAACAGAACAAATGATTCATGATTCACGCATCAGACCGTTCCTTTCAGAACAAGTGTTTTGCTATAGCTTATTGCAAATTACTGCAGTTCTATCTGTTACATTTTAGAAATTTGTTACATCTCAAACCCCCCCCCCCCCCCCCCCCCCCCCCCGCCACCTCCCCGGGCTTCTTTTCTTTAACCAAGCAGTCTTTGTTCTTCTTTCACTAAGCCTCCTTTGTTTTCTCACCCTACAAGATACCTATTTTAAAAGGACCGTGACAGCTTTGAGAAGTGAAGGTGAATTGGAAAGGAATGAGGCCTACCGAGGAAAGAGAGCTCCTTATGAAGTAGGAATGAGCTAGAGGGATTCCCAGAGAGCACTGGATTTCAAGGTGGTGTAAACGTTAACCTTAGTTTAGAGAATGGGGGTTTCAAGAAGCAGATAAGCTGGAAAGACAGACACAGAGTTTAGGAGACTGTAGGCTTGCTGTCAGCACTGTGCAGTGTCGTGTGTGCGCTTGCTTGCATCTTCCATCCCAGCACAGGCTGTGCTGTCTCTCACCCAGACAGGCTGCAGCCATGCTATTGCTCAGGCTGGCTCCTCCTCACAGGGACACAGGCTGTTTCTCCTCAAGCCCAGATCTAGCCACTGTACCAGCCTGTCTAGGCCACAGAGCAAAGGGTCCAACTTGCTGCCCAAAGTCCTGCCATTTCAAGTCGCTCTTGCTGAAGGCCTCACAAGATGCATCTGACACTGTCAATCCACCATTCCTTGCCTGTGACCTACCACCTTCTTTCAATATATCCTTCTTTAACTGTAAAACATGCCCTTTCTTACATCAAGTATGATAACAAGGGTTCCCAGAACCCTTCCACGTTCTTGGGAATGAATGGGTTGCAATAGTCTAGAGATGCCCATCACCCAGATGAGAGTGACACTCTGAAAAATTAAGTATAATGGTATCCAGGACAGCATCCTTGCAATCATAATTTTTATTTGTACAAAGAAGATCTCAAAATAAAATTCAGTCACAGTAAGATGGTAGAATTTGCCTTTGTGGTGAATGAACACAAGCCTGAGTGCTATTTCTGGATTCTGTTATGTGAAAAACTGAAGGTAGCTGACACTGGCATGCAGAGTGGATTCTCTTTTTCTGAGAAAAGTTTAGTTCCACAGCTGTTAACCTTGTTTTGGAGGCCAAAGGCCATGGGAGGTCAGAGGTGAATACTGTATCAAATAACAAAGCATAAAGAGGCAGAAGAACCCAAAAAATAAGACTGAAACTCTTGATGGAACACATAGACACAAATTGTCACCTAATAGGAGCCAGCCTGTCTTCAGTTTCACGAGTCTGGATCAGCTCAGCATTTCAGTCCAGTGTCTCCTCAGTTTTATTTACATGCAGCCTCTGTTAGCATAGGTTTGTCTTGTATAACTGAAGTATCTTGCTAAAACCTAGAGCTTTGACAAGAACTTCCATTAGAAATAGAAGAGATGTGGAAGGGAAGGTAATTCAATTTCCAAAGGAGACACAAAGAATACCTATCCTAGACCATAGCATGTGATAAGAAATGGAAATGTTAACCAAAATCACTCATATGAGCCAGCTCTTAAACTGTATCTCTCTGCTTCTTCTTGCTTCACCTCCCACACCCCTACACACCTGCCAAGTCAAGACTCAGCACAGTTCTGCCTTTCCCAGAAACTGCCTGGGCTGTGGGTCAGAATGAGTCCCTGTCTAGGGTGGATGACACTTTTGTTCCAGTTTTCTGACTCCATCAGGGTGTGTGGTTGTCAGAAAAGAGTGGTGACCAGAACTGCCTTGAAGCCCAGTCTAGCCATTACGTGGTTTGTTAAAGGCCTTGATCCAAGTAATGTTCAGGGCAGATCTTCAGGGTGATGGGTGGATGAAGGTCTGCTGTCTAGATTCTCTTTTTCCTCTGCTTCTTCTACAACAGCAGGAAACCCAGAGAAGGGGAGGGTTCTGCACTGGCCTGAGCTGTCTGGTTTCTGTACCCACTTTGTCTTGGCACACTGTTTTGTTGTACTTCCCCAGGGGTAGTGAAAGCTGAACCTGCCTGCTCCTCTTGGCTGCAGAAATGAGGATTACTTGCTTGTTCCCTGTGGCTGAAAGCCAAATGAGGCATCCCCAGATTCAGTGTGTCAAGGGAGGATTCTAACTCACAGGAACTGAGTGAGTCTTTCTTTTCCTTCACTGTCTGAAGTGCCTTATACCTCTCCCAGTGTCCCAGAAGCTGCTCTGTCACACCCAGAAGTCTCTTCTCTACAATTTAAAAGTTCGTCTACAGACATTTCCTGTGGCTCCCCACCCCAACTCCCTAATCCTGGTGTTGTTTAATGTGCTCAAAGAATAGCTAACACTCGAACAGAACCACCTTTCCCAAGCACAGAGCTAAGACATGCACACACAGAGTCCCCTAAAACAACAACAAACAACAACATTCATCTGTCTGCAACTGGTTTCACAAGTAATGTAAATTTTTAAGTTGGAGTTTGAGTTGAGTCTCTCAGTTTGGAGAACAGCTCTGCTTCCTCCAGAAGAAAAAAAAAAAAAAAAAAAAAAAAAAAGAGGATTTGTCACAGCTGGCAGTGGAGACTAAGTTTCTGACACATCGGAATTAAGTGGACTGAATGTCATTTTGAGCATTCCTCAACATTTTTTGAAAGGCTGAAGTGGGAAGAACTACAAATCGCCAGCTGGGCAGGAAGTCGGCTTTCCCAAAATAAATAAAAATTTGAAGTTTATCAAAAGCAAAAAATACCTTGATAGCAACAAACTGAAAAGAACAAAAGCAAATTTGCAATCTATCTGCTCCATTTTGCTAGAAATACCCCTTGAAATTATTTAAAAATAATTTTATGCACATTTAAACAACCTTCTTAAAGCAAGGAGCAAAAAAATCTCTGAAAATGTTCCCTCTTCCTCTAGTTTACAACACAGAGGTTTGCTGACAGCAGCTCCCCAGAAGTCTAGCATGTTTCAGATCAAAACCACGGCAAACTGATGAAGCCCCTCAAGTTTTGAGGTTTTTTTGCACTGAACGAGCTCTTTCTATCCCCCTCCTGTACGCATGGTATGCGTTTATTTACATGCCCATGATGACAGTGTTGCCCAAATGTGCACCACTCCCTCTAAACTACACCCCAACTTCAGAATACCAGAGCAGCATTCAGGAGCTTATGCAATTTCCCATTGCTTGCTAAACTGATATGGCTTAGATCCTGCCTGACCACCACAACTCCAACCCCTTTCACCCACACAGAAACATTTGTGTGGCCATGTGGGTGGTAACCAACATCCCTGGTGGTACCAGCAGGGTTTAAAAAATCTGACACTGGGTTCAGAGAGTGTCACAGTGAGACATTAATTTTGAAGAATTAAGGACTTTGGTTAAACTAGATTTGCTGAGGTAAGACAGATAGACTTCTGTCGCCCCAACTTTGCCTGCTTTTCAAAGTTTGCATTTTGTTCTCATGCAGCTTCAAGAAAACAATGTATATTTTTAGAATTTATCTTTTTGTTTACATATTTCTCCTCTGGGAGGAGAAAGGTGACTAATAGTGGTCTTCACCAATGAAGTCAAAGAAGTGGCAACCTATGTAGCCAATCTTGTGCCTTCTGAAAGAATTGTATATAAAATAAAGTCAGAAAATTAAATATAAAACTTTCCTGCTAACCTTCTTGCTGCGTGCCTCATTCTTTCATGTCCCTACCAGCGACAGACTTCCCTTTTGATAAGCAGAAGCCGAATTCAAGGAATTGATAAATCATGAGGCCTGTCAACTTATGTTTGTGTATTCTGACTAATCAATAGGTTTCAAGAATTACAATGAAATCATAAATCCAACACTCCTGGGAAAACAGGATTCAGTTGTCACACAACACTAAAAGGTTAAAAAGTCAAAGCAAAGAAGACTCACTTACTTCATCATTTTGAGACCCTGCCCCATAAAAAAGACCACCAACCCATTTCAAAGAACAAACCATGCATGCTTAATAGCTTTTGGCTAATTACCATACAAAGCGGGGAATGGGATGTACCAGAGTTATGAATATACATTTGTGTTTTGGGTGTTCAATACTCCTGTACATAAAAAGACCCTGTGATCTTCTGTGAGTGTGCGTGTGTATTTGGGAGCTATCCCGCACGCTGCCCGGCGTCGTAATTAAACATACACTTTCTAACTTTAAACTGTTAGAGAGTCTTTGTCCATCATAGTTGGATATTGGCATTAGATCAATATTCATATTTTTTTAATAATTCAACAGTAAGAAACTCTCTTGTTGGAAGCATCACCGTTTTTTCCTTTCTCCTTGTGTTAGAACATTGAGATAGCATGGAGGATTCCACAGGTCTTCCCTATGGTCACTCTCTTATTTCCATTGGATTAGGAGAGGTTGATGGTATCGATAATGCCTAATATTTACACTAGGCTATCGTGGACCAGTGGAGCCAGTTTAATGACAATGACAGTGCAGTGCATGTGATACTGCCATACTCTGTGCACACATCTCATTCTTTTATCTTTGTTAAGGCATGCACAAATTACTTGAGGCATTTTCTGCGATTTTGAGCACACCGTCTCTGGCCTAAAAACAACACCCCCGAATTTCAGTCACATTTCTCAAGGAAATCTATAAGAGCAAACAGAGTTGTCTGCTGACTGAGCAGGAGAAATAAACTGCAGGAAGTAAAGAAGGAATAAAGTGTCACTGAAAATAAGACAAAGAAAAATAAAATCATTACCTAATTTTGAACATATTTTCTTTTTTAAGTATCAGTATTTCATGGCAGAAACCAGTTTATAAAAAAAGTCTAGATAACAAAGGAGAACAGATGCTTTGAAAGAATCCCACTACTCCATGCAAAAAGATGAATAAAATGCTAGGAAAATTTAGGGATTTCACTCTTTCAGAACTCAAAAGACATCAAGTGGTACCTACTGAGTAGGTTGAAACTGTCGTGTGACAAGATAATGTGTCACATTTCACCATCAATAGGTGAAATGAGCCTTGGCTGTTTTTCTATGGATAAAAGCTCTCTGTTATCTCTCTGGATAAAAGCTGGTGTCCTGCCTACAAAGGTTAGCTTCTCTCTGGGCCTGTTCCAGACAACCAAATATTTTGCCTTGCACTTTCTGCCTTGATTAGATATATGAGAAACATGGGGCTTCTCTTGGAAAAAGAAAAAGGGAAAAATAAATACTTTTTGGCCCATACACAACCAGCCATTAAGTGTATCTGAAAATTATTTATGCATAAGAAGGTGTGGGTTATCAGCCACCATTCCCTGCTATTCACCAAAGAACACCAATAGAAGGTTCCAAATCAATCTCCTTGCACAGCCTGAAGTCTGCTGCCTATGCTGTGATGTTATCTCTACTGGGTTTAATTTGATCTTCAACCTTTGGACTTTTGAAATCACTTGAAGACGCCTGCAAGCTCCAGCTTCAACATGCAGGTGTCACATACCAGAAAAAGCTCTGCTAGGACCAAGTGTGACCATCCAGGACTCATGATTGTCAGGATCACCCTTGAAAGATGATCCCAGTGTCACTTGAGATGTACTACCCAGGCTCTACCAGCATGACAAACTCATCATGATTGCACCATTGCCATCACTGTCTAGCCTGCCTGCCTTCAGCTGAACAAGACAACCAATGACAGCCTCATTTTCTTCATGAGTACCTGGTTGGAAATATCATGCTCTGTGCTACTGCACAATATTGTAAATGGATTTTGGCAAAAAAAGGGAAATATTTGATGCTGTGGACACAGCATAGAAAGCAGGGAAGAAAGAAAAATCAATCCTTGCTTCAAGTGCTTCTTTCCTTACTCAAAGGACTTAGCCTTTCAGGGCTTAAAAATTAATTCTGTGTTAAGTATGTCTTGCAACATGAGACAGTTGTTGCAACCTTGCTGTTATTCCAAGTGCTGTGTGATGAAGTGTTCACTGGACCATCATTTTCTAGGAAAGCAGATGGATTTTCAGGGTACACTGCCATACTGACTCAGAGCTACATCAGAAAGAAACCTTTGGGAAATGCTTGACATTTCATATTTTGTATTCATATATTTATATTTCTTATTCATATATTCATCTCAAATTGAGATGAAAGACATCTTTTAGGAAGCCAATTTATGTTTCTAGTTTCTATGGATTCTAAGCACTTTTCTACAACACCCACTTACTCTTATTTCTTCAACTGAATTTGACTCACATGAAAAAACAGTTTTTAGGATATATTTCTATTTCTATTTCTATTTCTATTTCTATTTCTATTTATATTTATATTTATATTTATATTTATATTTATATTTATATTTATATTTATATTTATATTTATATTTATATTTATATTTATATTTATATTTGGGGTTTTTCAAATAATCAATATTGGAACTATTGAATTTAGTGAATCCTTTCACCTCCCTTAAAGTTTTATTTCCCAGAGGGTATTACTCCTATGAAAATGTTCTTTGAAGGTCTGCTCTGTGGTCTATCTAGAAAAAAAAGGCCACAAACAAAGGTATCTCATTTCCTACCTAGTCAACACAGTGACATTTTGCTGTAAACCTAGGCCACCAAACATACCAATTTGATTTAGCAACATAACATGGTAAGGTGCATTTGATTATAGTGGCTTCAGACCCAATCTCAGTTATTCATTGTTACAGCATCCAGTAGAACAATGACAGACTTCTGTTACAAGCTTTTGAAAAAATATACTGCGGCACTGGAGACATTAAAAAATCTCATTTATGTTTCACTGGACTTGTCAGCAAATTTCTCACACACACATCACAAAACATTTTGGGAGGAATCCCACTTATCTTCCTGGGAATGGCCCGTTCCCACTCCTTCTAAACTGAGTTGTCACTGAAGAATGTAGTAGGAATGGAAAGTAAATACCAAAAAAGCCTAATCCTTCTTCTATAACACCACAAGTCTCTGCCTACCACCCCTACTATGTCTGCAACAACGTAGTACCCGGGGGATGACAACAGAAGAATTACAGGAATGAGACTCAAATTAGAGGAACGGATTCCTTTCTCAGCTGGGGTGAAAATGAGCAAGAGAAAGTTGACACTATTCTCCAATTCCCCTACAGACTATTAACAAGGTCAGTTCAGCTTTCTCTTCAGTGCTGGGAAAGTGTCAGGGTTTGGTTGGTTTTTCCACAGTGAAACATTAATGTCTTCCCCATATATAAAAAGGAGTGCTTTGTGAAGTGTTGCTTGATTTATGATTTATACAACTAGCCTCTGAGGCACATTGCCTACTGAGCAGACAATTCAGGCCATTCCAGGAGACTGATGTGGAGCCTCAAATACACAGTTGTTACAGTTTGAAGACAGAGGATTCAACTAACTACACTGGCAAGTACAGTGTTTCTGCCGTAAGTCCCAGCTAGTGCAGTCACGTTATCTGACTTCCTCCTTATTAATAAAAAATATTAAGATTCTGGTCTTCAGAGTGGCAGAGAAAATCTTGAAAAATAGGTGCACACGAAAGATTCAAACACAAAAGAAGACAGTAAGAAGTCAAAATACTTGAGGTATTTTCTTACTGTAAAGAAGACAGTAAGAAGTCATTGATTTATGATTTTAAGTAAATGTCAGTAGCTTTTCAATGTAAAAAAGTGAAAATGTATTTCAAAGCAAAGAATTTAACACTACTTCACAAAATAACTGATGTTTTCTGAACTCTTGGAGATTAGAGACACACAGTTCTGCCCAATTTCTTTAGGAGGAACTGAAAGTTAATTTCCACCAGGAAATTCTGCAAGCTGATTCTTAGTTTACAGATAAAGGCTTTTAGGCCAAATTTTGTGATACCCTTTGAAGAGAACATGAGAATAAAGCACAGTTTAAATGCTCTTTTCAGAATGTTAGAAGTTTTCGCTCTTCTGAATGACAGACTACAATAGACCCATTCACAAATTTGCGCAAAATGCACTATTTTGTGGCACATGCTCTCTGGCTTAATACTGGTAATGAGTGTTCTTGGATCATCTGACATGCAAACCAATCTTAACGTTAAAAGATCATAACCAACACTGAAACTCCTGAGTTAAAATACCCCACACCTGTCAGAAGGTAAAAACCCTCTTAAGATAAGCTTCCTATTAGACTTGAAGGAATGGGAATTTGGGCAAATGCTGTTACTGACATAATGCTTCAGGTTACAAAGGTGCACTGTTTAGCCAGCACTTGCAGGACTGGCTTCTGAGATTGTTGCAAGACTGTGCATCGCCTGCAGAATTTCCACACCAGGAACTAGGAGCACTTCTTGAAGGAATACCAAGGTGCTTGCTGCACTTTTTCCCAGTGCTCCAAAGTGGAGCTTCTTTGTGTCCTTCAGCACTGCCTCCTTCATAATGCTACTCATTCCTTCAATCCAGCTGACCATTCCCCCTCTGGAGCAACCACAATGAGCCAAAGCAACCTGGTCCACCAATAAAACAAACAAAAATAAAAAGCCTAGTGTTGCATACATCTGTTTCTCCTCAACAATTCCTGGTTGCTAGATGTGAAATTGTAACAGTGCTTAGCCAGGATTTGACTACAGGAGGAGGAAAGAAAGTCCCATGGAGGTACCCTTACCCTATAATAATGTATCATTTTACCAAACTGTCTCAACCCCTGGAATTTTCTCTGACCTCCTACTATCACACTTGATAGCTTAGTCTCCTGAACAACAGATCATATGAAATAACTGCATAGGTTTGGTTTGGTTAATTACACATGATACTTTTCATTGTTGAGAGAGATCTTTTTATATCACATCACCATCCCTGAATTTACAGAGACTAAAATGTGGTTCAACAAAACACTCTTAGATTTGCCATGTCAGGCAGGATTTTAGCAGCTGTTCCCAGAAGGACCTTGCAAATGTTTTTCTTAAGCCACAACTGAAAAGTGGAATGAAACAAAATATCCAACTGACTTTTTTTTTTCCTTCCTGAGAAAGGAAAACAAGGAGTATGTTCAAAGGCAAATCTATACTGTCTGCAAGAAAGAAGTTTTTGTTTTTCTCCCAAGACATTAAAAGAAAAAAAATCCCTTTTCAGGATTCATTGCTTTAGTTCAGCTGAATATTTAACTAACTGAAAAGAGAGACATGCTGTGCTTTTGACTGTGTTTTGTCCCTGAAGAAAACTTCTAATGGGCATTAGCTGGTCAGCAAGGGGGAAATTTTTATTTGGTCTGTGAGGTGTCAGTCAACATAAAATGGAAACATTTTTCAGCTTGGCTGGTATATCAAAATAAAAATCTCTGTTGAGATTTGAGGATGAGTAGTCATTTCACAATGAAATACTTCATTTCTAGTAAAGTTCACCAATCCCAGGTCAGCTATGGTGGGTTGTATACAAGTTTGCAAGCTAAAAACAAATTTCTTGCTCTGGAATCAGGACTCCAAACTGCTAATTCCCAGAAATACTACAGGGACCTCAAAGAACCTGTAGTGATTACAGTGAGAATACAAGTTTGGAAAGACAGTCTGAAGAAAAAAATCTCCTGAAATGGCAAACCAACCATACAAGAATAGAGAAAATAAAAGAAAAGAGAGAACGCATGCCCTGCAGCTTTAATGATACAGCCTCAGCCGGCTCTGAACACTTTACCAAGATGTGATCCAGCCAACACAGCAAACAAGAAACATTCAACATTTCTGACTTTAGACAGGACATGCCAACCTGAATGTTCCTTGGGCATAGCCAGCCTGCTGATGCATATGACCCTTTGCTCAGCTCTGCTTGGCATGAGAGAGGAGCTCCTGTCCTCCCAACCCCAGCACAGGTACAGGATGTGAGAGGGAACTGCTGCCTGTAGGCTGGCACAGCTGCGGTTCTGTTGTCTGCGTAACAGAGCCCTGGCACTGCTCCATCTCTCTGTACAGCCAGGAAGGAGATGACAAAGAGCAAGGTTCAGATCCAGAAATTACAGTTAAATTTTTATACAAACATTTGCACAGAAATAATGACCTGTAAAGAACAGATAAGGCTGTCTTGCATAGGAAATTTTCATGCGTGACTGCCATCAACTTGAGAAACACCTTTTAGTCACCTTGCTTAAAACAGATGATGTTCTCAGAACTACTGCAACATGTTTATTTTTAACTCAAGGTGTTCAATAATTGACTGCTCTAAGATGGTGGATAGCAGAGAGGAAAGATTCCTGCAGTCACAGTAGCCCCAGTAGCTGAACACTGCTCAGAGGCAGGAAGGAGTGTGCAAAACATAGCATTTTGGAACCCTTTCACACTCTTTCTAAACATCAGATCATTGTCCATATGGTGTCCTGCTAAGATCCATATATTATTTTCTTCTCTTCTCTTTGCCTCATATTTGGCCTATTCCCATGACAGTCACACAAATACTGAGTATGATTGCTGTCTGAGGTAGGATCTGGGCCCTGAATTTCTTGTCAGTACCCTGCACCAGAGGACACCATCATCACCACCTTTGGAAATACAGGACTAGTAAAACCCAGACTGGAAAATAAATACAGCTCTACACTTACAAGTGGGATTGACTAACCAATACAAAAAAAAAAAAAAAAAAAAAAAAGTATAGATAAAGAAACATCTGAAAAAATCAAGAAAAATAAATTTTTTGAAGGAGAAAATAGTTTATTGCCTTTATGCATTACAGTTTTTAGCATGTGCCAAGACTGCATATGTCTCCACAGGCTTAGATGCAGATTTTTTTTTACTCTGCTTTGTTAGAAGGTGGAGTGGCAGTTCCTGTTTGCAAATCTAAGTTACTTACGAGTGTTGAATTTATTACATATGTGTAAAGTTCCATCACTGTTTTGCTCATTAACTGCCCTGCAAACAGAAGAAAGATGCTGAGGAAAGAATACCTGGCCCATAAGTTTCAAGAACACATCATTTCACACTGAAGTGCCCTCCAAGCCTTGAACTAGTATCACTGAAGTTTTCCTGTTATGCAGTGCTTGCAGCTGGATTTGGAACAAAATCTTGGACTGGCAGATGAAAGGAGCGGTGGTAAAGCATTAGGGTTAGTCCTCTCTCAGTATGCAAGCCCCATAACAAGCTGCTCCTCTCGGCATCCTAGGCTGTGAGTCTCACCATTCTGTCAGTGAACAGAGCCATTGTGCACCTGGAGTGCATGATGTCTCTTCCATATCACAGGGGTGTATGCCAGAGATCCAAAGGTCCAGCACACGGTTTCCAAATTTGTCTTGAAGGTTAGCATTTGCTTCACTCAGGACTGGAACATATGGGCAGGAAATGAGGATTAGTCACCCAGAGATGCCAACAGAATAGAATCACAGACATGCCAATCCCTGTCAGATTGACTTTTAGCTTTTTAAATTATTTTGAGTCTTTTTAGGTCTTACCTTTCTTCTTAACTTCAGAGAGATTTCTTAAATCCCAGGCTCAAGAGCAACAAATTCATTTTGACACTTTCTTAAAGTCCAAATTCAGATTTCAAGAACCATGAGACTGGCATTTAGACCTCTAGCACTGACAATACCATACTTCTTGGCAACTCTCCTTGGAAGACAACTCACCTAACTCAACCCAGATTTCTCAAATGTGAAAGACTCAGCTTGATTCAGGTGAAGGTGCCTACAGCTTCCCTTGACACCTGCCCTTCTGTCCATAACCTGCCCTCTGATCTTTTGAGGCCATGCTTACCTTGATGTGTGATGATACCCCATGCTGGTTTCAAATGCTGTCCTCATAGCACGGAGACACAATAGCTGTGGTGAACTCTTCCAGGAAGACCACACTGGCCTGGCACTGATCTGTGTTCAGCCATGTTGAGAAAGAGGTACCAAATTTAAAGGGGTCTTGGCTTTCTCTGCTTAAAGTCACTCCTTTCTAGTCCCTTCACTCCTGCTGTAGATGAATTCTGGACACTTGTCTACACCTCTCTTCAGTCCTCACATACTTAGCTTTGCCTTGACTTCTTACAGTTAACTAGGCAAGACCTGAATAAAACACACCATGAAGCTTCAGAAAGACACCCCAAATGACCCACACGAGGACCTCCCGTGCTGATTTGCAGCAGTTGTTGTCCCTGAAATCAGTTGTTTTGACTAGTTCAGAATACTTTGTTCTGTCAGAGAAGTCCCCACCTTAAGTTATCACACAGCATTTCTCAGAGCAATCTTTTCTGCAAAAGGCCATGGTAAAGTGCCCGTGGCCTTCCTCACTGTCCCTAAGCTTAGCTGATTAAGAAGTCACTGAAGGATTCCATTGCTCTTGCAACTGTAGGCATGCAGACTCCCAGGATACAGCACAGGTTTTGATAGTCTGCTTAGGTCATAGGGTCCTAAGTCTCAGGAAATTTACTTTCCAAAAAGGAACAAAACACAAATGCACTGAAGGAGAGTAGTGGAAAGTGGAAAGAGAGAAGAGTCCCAGATACTTTATTTTTATTGTCTAATTAATAAAAAAGACAATGGAAGATTTCTATGCCATGTATTTTAGATTTTCTTACTTTGATCTGCTCTCTCCTGAGTGTTTGAGGCACACTGTAAGCTTTTTTTGACTCGTTCTTATCTGCATTTCCAAGAAGGGAAAGACTGGTCTATGCCAGGTATTATATGCCACAGGTTTTAGCTAAATACTGGTGATCTTGAGTTGTTCAGTTCTAGTTATGCCATTCTCACATATGTATTACAGCTTTCCTTCCCTGACAGCAAACTTTTACCTTACAGCTTACTCTTTGCTGCTCCTTCACTGAGAGAACTGTGTGCTGTTGAGTTCTGTGGCTTAAACAGAGGCCTAGGAAAAGTCAGTCACACACCAGAAGTAAAAGCACAAGTACAAATTTTTATTCCAAGTCATTAGACTGGCTGCAGAACACACAGCAAGTTTGCTATGCAGATTACTCCTGTGGGACTACACGCTCCAGAGGGTGGAGTTGTGGCTTGGAGTGTGAACTGTACTTCTTTGTTAAAATAACTATGTGGCCTAAAGGGAACAAGCAGAAGCAGAAGACATGTTGTTCACCATGATCTGTCTCCTGCACCCCCAAAAGTCCTCTGACCAAAAGAAGAGGCAAGAGCCCACACGGGTGTTGCCAACTGCCAAAGACTGGCCAGGCATCCTGCTGGTTTGCTAATACTTTCCCTACCCTCAGCCAGGGATGAAGTTGAGAATGACTGCACTCTTAGCTTCTTTACAGCCTCAGAACTCTCTGTTCCAGGAAAAAAAAAATAGACGTAACACTGTCAGCTTCTCAAACACACTGTGGTCCCTATGTGTGGAGAAAGGTCTTGGTTGAGTCAGATCCCAGTTGGCTAGATACTGGAGGGAAAGGGAGTTCTGAATCTTATACCCCTCCAATGCATATTCAAAATTCCCAGTGATATGTTCATACATCTTAAGTGCCAAAATACCTTTAAAAAGTTGGTCCTCCTCAATTAAAATCCAGCAAGCCCTGCCCGCCAAAGTGACTTTCAGACTAGGCTGAGAAGAATCCAGGTAGGCCTTTTACAATTTTAAGCACCTCTGACTTTCTTTGTTGTACATAACTTCCTCAAACAAAATCTCTTTCAGTCTGTAATATTGCAGTCTGCTTTCTCAGAGCTGATTTATTTTCCTGATTTATGAAGCATTTCAGTTTGGCTTTTAGGGGGTAACTGACGTAGAACATTTAGAACAGAACGCTTTCAAAAACCTTTCAGATACTAGCAAGACAATATATGGATAATTGCAACACATATGAAACACTAAAAGTCTTCAATAGGTTTAATAGGAATTAAATAGGAATTTTTTAAACCTGTGCACTCTATGTATGCTTTCTTGTGCTTTCTAGAAGTGTGTGTGAAATTTAGGAAGATGGACAACCCGAAGCACTGGGAAAAGATTCTGTTTTAAAGGCTTAGAGGGGAATTTACCTTAACACTCCCAGCGCAAAGGGTCTGCACAGCAGTGAATGTCACTGCAAAACTTGTGAAAGAGATATCACTTGTACACTACATCTTTGCCTCCTAAATTCTCCCTCTACAGTAGGCCTCGCCCAAACAAAGGAATCTGCTACGGTCCTCACTTGGAGTAAAAACCCAATAAAACAGAATATAAGATAAAATGTCCTCCAGAGCCTTCCTGTATCTCTTTTGCTCTTGGAGTAAAAGGATAAAAGTGTATGGCACATTGACTCCTAGAATTACACTGATGCCAAAGCACCTTGCTGGTAGAGTATCTCATAATTTGGATAAGCAAAGTGCTGAAGCAAGTAGGGATCTTACTTATTCATCAGGTAAGCTAAAAAAATCTAGCCTCAGTATGTAAGCAGGGTTTGTATTTTCTTTGCAGAAGACTGCCAGCTACACAGTCTATTACAAATACATTTGCCAAGAACAAAAAGTCCTGCCCTGTCCCCTGCTCATCACAAAGTATGAACTCACCTTCAGGGCTGCTCTCACACAGTACGGTCTGTGTTGCTCCCCTTGCATTTAGCAGGAACAGTGACTTCCAAAAAGATGCCTCTCTCTTTTTGCCTTCAAGGAAAACTTGTTTAATAAATACTCCTTTGAGTTCAGCCCCATACATTCCCTTCTGTGTGATGCCCATAAAGATTTCTATATTTTCCTTTATATGCAAGAAATCTGCATAATTTACATCTTGTTTTCCTACCCCTGGGTTTTTAATGATCTGTTGCAGTTGTGAATCCAGCACATTTCAGACCAAACATATTTCAGATCCTCCCTTAAATTCTCAGGCCAGATTTCAGTCTTTTGGTTTTGGGACAGTAAAAAATGGTCATGCAAGCAAGGGTGTCCTGTCAATCAGTTTCCACCAAGAAAAAATGCAAATCAAAAGCGATCCACATTTTTTTCAAGAGAAGAACTCACTAAAATGGTATCTGCAGTAGCTTTCTGTTATAATTGGTCTTAGTCAGAAACAGGCAGGATGAGATTGCAGGTGATCTGGGATGGAAAATTAGCATGCCTGTAGGCAGCAGCAGTACAATCCTGAAAATTTTCTCTCATCAGCAAGGGTTTTTTTCTTGCTACCCCAAATCCCAACTGGGCTCTAAGCTAGATTCTCAACTGAAAGACAGCAGCGACCAACCCTGATTTCAGCTCTTCTGTCAAAGTCTCCTGATGCAGACCTCTCTAAAAACATGAAGTCCCCAAGCACTTGGCTCAGGGCCACCCAGACTGAAATCTCCACTTCTGAATTATCAAGCAGCAAGGTTCAGATTTGTAAGGGTACTCAGGCTCCCAGACGCTTCCTACCTTGATACTTGATGTCATATATTTTAAAGTGTCCTTTGCCACCACAGACCTAAGTACATATCTGCTCTGACAAGGACACAAACTGCAAAACAACAGAATCAAAACCTGACCCAATAAAACCTGACCAAGAAAAAAAAAAAAAAAAAAAAGGTAAAAAGTTCATTCCTGAGAAAAAAAAATACAGGACTTTATGTAATACATCGTTTCATGCACCATACAAGCCAACACCCTTAAGATAAATATGCTTTTCCTCTTCAGCAGGATCCACATCCTGCTTCTGCCCATCCATAGATACAAGATTGAATGGAACATGTTTGCTCTGACTAGAAGTAACTGCCAAGACACAAAAGAGTAACTCAGGCATTGATGTAACACAGGCATCTGATGTAATTTTAAAAACCTTTAAGCAAACCTTCATGGCCTTCAACTGTCAGTACACAACCTGTAGGAACTTTTACGTCTTTAATATTTTATAATGTCTATCATAAAATTTTAGAATGGCTGAGGTTGGAAGCAATCTCTCGAGGTCATCTGGTCCAACCACCCTGCTGTAACAAGACCACTTCATGCTTGTTGCCAGGACTACGCCCAGATGACCTCTAAAGATCCCCAAGGCAGTAATCTGTAAAATATTGGGTCTAACTAAGTCTGCAAACCTGGGGATTTTCTACACAGAGCTTTCCCATTCACTTCCCTCTCAACCCAGAATCTCTGCTGTTGTGGATCCAGGATCCACATTCTACTTCTTTCAGACAGTCTGACCAGGCACCCATGTAGCAGATGAAAAGGGCAGCAGAAGGCCCCAGCTCGTCTGCCCCACCCACAGACCCTCACAGCAGTGGCTGGTAGAAATCACCTTCATTTCTATCATTCTGGAAGTTCAGACCTTCCTTTCTCCTTCAGCAACTTTACCATGCTAATTGTTGTACTGAATTCCTCCAGTGTTTGTGGTGACATTTTTAGCAGAGCCTGCATGAACTACATAACAGTATTCTGCTCTTTTCTTAGTGGACATTATTCACATGCTTTTCCACAGTCTGGGGGCAAATAAAGGAGGGTAGAGCAATAAAATCTAGTAAAGCAAGGTTAATTGTTTAATCAGAGATTACTTGAAAACTTCTTTCTGTCCCTCCTTGCCCTGAAGCAGAGAGAAGTATATCCTAGAAGGGGACAGAGGACTTAATATTTTCTCTCTGCTTCCTACAACACCAGCTCAGTGCTCTGAATGCCCACCGTTATAAATGATCAAGAGCCAATTCAAAATCCAAAGATTTATTTAGCAATTTCAAAAATCAATTTTGAAACGCCACAATAAATCAGGACAACATCGATCGAATGCTGGGTGGACAACCAGGCAGCAACAAGGGTGCTTTCCGATATTGCCTACGAATTTGGAGTCTCAGGGCAGGGATTTTATACAGTTTTTCTGCCCAGAGGCAATGTCCATCGAAAGGTCCGAATGTTTTACTGTTCTTTTCTCCCTGAGTGAGGTTTTGAAAGATTTCCTGTGGAACTGAAAAGAAGTCCCAAAAGAGTCACTGAATCGTCTTTTGGGGCACTTGATGAAGTCATCTGCTAGATTTTCCACTGCGATCGGTATCAGATTCTTGAGTAGCTGCAAAAAATGCGGCCCGCCCTTGATGCCCTTGATTAATGAGCTGTCTTCACATTATCTCCACTGTTTATGTTGCAAATATCGTGGTGGCACCTCTAGACCAAAAAAGACTTTGGAATTCTGGAGACGCCCTCGGACTGCCTCCAAGAATCCAGGTTGTTTTAATTTCAATGTATAATTTTCCACATACAACTTTAATACGTGAATTTATACAATGCATCTATTACACCCACAAAGGAGCAGAAAAAAAACTTCTGCAAATCATCCATGTCCAAACAGCTTTCGCCACACCTAATACCTCATCACTTGGGCAGGGCATAAGTCTCCAGACCAGATAAACTGCCAAAAGGAGATCAAGTGAACCTGTAAAAAGTTGTTGAAAGCCCAGACAACACTAGCAGGAAAAGGGTGATGCTACCTCCCTTTCAATAGGAAAGGTCAGTGAAGTTGTGTGGAAAACAGACATGGCTGTAGGAAGTCATCAGAGTATATCTAATATATCACTATACCACATACAACTTTACAAAGATAAAGCCTTTTTTATTCCCCTTTCATTATCAAGCAGCCAGGCTGCTGTCAGCAACATGACAGCTGCCCCAGCTGGCTGGCAGGAGACTATGCAAGCAGCTCAATTTGAGTTCCCTGCGCAGTTCCCTCTTCCTCAGAACACCCTGTTCAATGGAGTTATTGCTATTTGTAAGTCACTGGTCTCATCAAATCAGGGGAAGAGGGGGAGAAATTGAAACTTCTGCCAAATAGATAAAAATTGACCAATATGTTATTTGAAATGCAATAATTTTTTAGCCTGTAGACTCAGCTGACATTGGACAACAGCATTTTACCAAGACTTGTTCCTTAAAGGAGAGGTCAGAAGACAAGATAAGGCTTATGGAAGGTCTGGTTTTGTGTGAGAAGGTAGGCACTCAGGTCCAACTAGCTTGTACAACCTTAGGTGGCTCAAAAGCCTATTGAAGATTAAGGAGAACACAACCCTCTCCATTTGTCTTGTGTGCGAAGGAGTGGTGGACTGTCATGGTTTAACCCCAGCTGGCAATGAAGCACCACACAGCTGCTCATTCAGACCACCCTCTCATCAGGAAGGGGCAGAGAACCAGCAGACTCAGACTCCTGGCTTTACATAAGGTCAATTTAACGGGGACAGATAGAACATATTAATAATGATCGTGGTGATGATTAATAATAACAACAACAATAATAATAGTTAGAATATATAAAAGACTGATGCACAAAGCAATTGCTCACCTCCTGCTCACTGATTCTGCCACTTCCCAAGTAGCAGGCCCCAGAGAGCTTTCCTCACCAGTTCATATACTAAGCATGACATCATCTGGTATGGAATATCCCTATGGCCAGTTGAGGTCAGCTGTCCTGGCTGTGTACTCTCCCAGCTTCCTGTGTCCTGCCAGCCTTCTTGCTGGCAGGGCACAAAAATCTGAAAATTCTCTGACTTAGCAGAAACATTACTATAAACGTAATAACAACCAAAAATGTAAGTCTGTTATCAACATTATTTTCATATTAAATCCAGAACACAATGTTATAAATGATAAGCCGAATCTGTGAATTAAAAATATTAATAACAAATTTATTAATAAAAAAACAAAAAAATCAAGAATTTGAGAAATAGAAAAACCCCGATAAAACCACAACCAAAGCGTAGTTCCGAATCCGGGAATCAGCACTGGGTGAACTGCAGATCCTGCCCCCTGTGGCACAGAATCCCCTTCTGGGTCACAAATTCGGAGTGTGCAGGGCCCATTTTTATACAGTTCCAGGGCTTGTGTGACTGATTACTTCATCGATTCTTTTGTGTGTATGGTCTTGGACTCATATTCATCTGGTTTCTTTTCTGGATGTGATTTTGGTGAATAGTTTTTCAGGGGAGACATAAACCTAAGTCTGGGTTTGCAGGAACCAGGCATTGAGATGTATGTTCTTGATGAGATTGGGATGATGGCTATGGGGTGCTGAGTGCTGGGCTGATGGCCGGTGATGGTGGTGCTCAGCCCCATCTCCCATGAGTGGCACCCTCCTTTCTTTCGGTGGTGGGTGATTCTCTGTTTCTCGGCAGAGGAATGTCTTCTTGGAACCCTGCATTCCTTAGGCTTCAAAACATTATACAGTAACATACAAACTAACTCTCAGACTACAGTTACATAGGTTTTATAAAATGTTATAAAAAAAGAAAACACGAATTAATCCTACAATATTTATCACAACAACACTATAGTACCTACCAGGACAAAAATTAACTTATCCCACCTAAATCCAGGGCATGGACAAATCACAGACATTACCTGTTGCTGTTCTAAATCAGGGGATAGCGAGGGAAAACCTTGTTAAAGTTCACTTCCTGCACCCCCTGTGATCTTTCCTGCATAAAGTCTTACACTTATGAATTACCACACCTACAGGTATGTCGGTAGAGTCTGCCTGAGAATAACAATCATCGTTCAGCTAGGGAGGCCAGGACAAACGCGGATAATACTGAGAGCGTAAGTATTATCCCTCACTTTGGGGATATTTTACCACTTCTCCAAAGCCATGATTTCCTGCACACTGGGTATAACACCAGTACAGCTCACATGGCACAAGGGACCAGGACAGAAATACTTGACTGTCCCTACAAGCACTCAGGTGTGCTCATTTGTCTGAAGAAGTTGGTGAGTTTTCAGAGCAGACTCAATAAGGTCTCAGGCTGACATCCCAGACTCTCAGGCTCCCGCTTTTGCTACGTTTCAGGAAAAGTAAAAGACAGCCCTGTAGCACAACAGACACAGTTCCTGGCAGACTTGAATTTTCCACAGTGCTACAGAATACAGTACTAAAGGAAAAAAAATTGAATTAAATAAATGAACTTGCATTTGTATCAATCCAAAACAAAGGCACATCTGGAAAGGTACTAATCATCAGTGAGTAGGAAGTAAAGGTCCCATGCCAAAGAAATGATCAGTGACATTTGGAAAAGCAGGATGATAAATGTTTGCAAAAGTGGAAAAGTACAGTAGAAAGGAATGCTCTCTGGAGAAGCCCAAGGGAATCTGGGCTTTTCTTTTTAGTAGTGTTGTCCCAGAGGAAAAAAAAATAGAGCCTCAAGTTCTAAATCTAAGGTCCTCTTTTTGTCAACAACAGAGAAAGTCTAGAAATCAAGTATCTCACAAAGGGAAATTTCAATACAGCTTGTTTTCTCCCACAACTGGCAAATGTGTTTAAAACCTATATACCTACATATGCATTTATGTGTATGCTACACACGCATACCTGTGTAATGCAGCCCTGGGAGAAGAAAATCTGTTAATTGGATGTTTCAATGCTGAGAAGAAGTAACAGCTGAAAATACATATGTGCAGGATGAGACTTCAGTAGAACAGAGTGTAAACACAGTTGGGTTTCCAATTAGGCTAGAGACAGAAAAAAATATGAATGTTTCTGAGACAAAGAAAGAAGTGAAGAGCAAAGAACTCACAGGGAAAATATACCGGAAAGAGAATCACACAGATCTGCAAGCTGTGTAAAATGGGGGAAAAATGCAAGATACTGTTCATAACAAATGAAGAAAATGCCTCCTTCTTCTCCAATTCTACAAATGCCCACCCTTTTACAGTCTTTTGTGCTGTTTTATTGTCCTTCCTTTTGTTCTGATGTTTTATTTAGTAACTTACCTTGTAGACATTTAACAGGATAAAATGAGCAGCTAGGAAAACACTGTGGTAACAGAATGCAAAAAAATTACAAACTGCCGATTATAAACTGCCATAGATATAGGGGAGGAACCAAACCAGATACCACTATAGCACACTGATGTGAATTTAAAGAATATCACAGCAATAGTCATGGCTGCTACTGCTGAATTGTTTGTGTACAGGTGTAAATCTGGTTACAGAGAAAAAAAAGTCAATAACACTTACAGGTGCTGTGTGCTGACCTGCTTACTGGAGTAAAGTCCTACAAATTCACGTGTTACTTTGAACATCTGTGTTCCAGGAAATACAAGCAGGAAAGGAGAGAATGGCTACAGACAAGTAATTTCTCTGCAAGCACTAAGGCACACGTGTCAAAAATCAAAAGACATTACAAAAAGAACTGCAAGTACCCCAAGATGACTCAGAAATTTGTGGTCACACAGGTGTCTAGAGCAGCTTGGGGCTCTGCATGAGAAGGGTAACTTCAGGGCTCCCCTGGGACAGGGTGCACACATGCAGGCACCAGGACCTCCAAGGGGCCAGAGGTACAGCTACGAGACACAACATGACACAGCCTTGAAACACTGTCATAAGACAAGAAGAAACTGGAATCAGACTTGTGAAGCTCTGGCTGCTGCTGTCTTCCAGACCTGAGTTTGGAAGACTCACTTGACAGGTTCCTTGCCTTGAGACAGCCGCAGATACCCTTTGTTCTGATCCGATCTGGATAGTCTGGGTGATGTTGAACACACTAGGTGTCATGGATATTAGCGGATAATATCCACAGAGATGCTTGGCAGCAGTAAGGCTGCCTGCATTTCCTCACCACTGTGAGTGCTCTGAGGGTACCCAGGGAATGGCACCCCGAGGCACAGGGAGGCGATAGCGGGGGATACCCGGAGTAGGACCCCTCTTCCCACGCTGCCCTGCAGGGATACGGGGACGGCCATAGAGCACTCAGTGCCAAAGCCTTGGGCCCCAGCACGCCTGGATCACTCTGGAATAACGACAAATCTCAGCGCAGCCCCTCATCCCTCGACCCTCCGGCGCCTTCCACGTCCGCGCGCGGACCCCTCCCGGCGGCGGGCGGAGGGCGGTGCTTGAGGGGAGGTCCCTGGCCCCGGGCGCTTCTCCCGCGGCGTGGTCCCGGCCCCGGGTGCCTTTCGGCTTGGAAGCGGCAGAGCCGGCCCGGGAAAGCGGCGGGGAGCGGTGGCCGCCATGGGGACGAACGCGCCGCCGCGCCGGGAGCCGCTGGCCCGCGGCCCCCACGTAAGTCAGGGCTGGGCGCGGGGGGCCGCGGGCGGGCCGGGGGCGCTGCGGGGCCGAGCTGCGGCTGAGCCCCCGCGGGGCGGTCGGGAAGGCAGCGCCCCGCCGAGCCCTGCGCCGAGCCGGCTCCTGGCATGGGGGGCATGCATCGGGAGGGAGCTGCCCTGCCCGCTTGGCGAGGATGTCACGGCAGACGCCGTCTCCAGGGCCATCGCGGGATCCGCCTCTGTATCACCGTGCTTCCACCGGGCACACGGCATTTGGGGCCGTGCCGGCTGATGTTCTGGGCGTTTAGAAGTTCTCGTGAGACCTGTGCTGAGTAGCTTGCCTATTTGTGCCCTTTCTGGATTCTCCTTTCATTACCCAGTCCATAGCAAGCTGTGGGGAGCCGGTGACCTTCTCAAAGCTAGCACACTGTTCTTTGTAACTGTGACTACCTTTCTGATATTTGGGAGATGAGAAATTTGATTCACCCACATTAGGTTCATCCACCCTGGAGAGTGGTCTCGGCAAGGGTCTAGAATAATTTTCGGTTTTATTTTGTTGATGTACCTGTGGCAATGACGAATAGCCCCAACATGCCAAATGCTATATAAGCACGTTAGGACGAAAGGCATGCACGCTCCAAGGATTCACTTTCAAGCAGGATGTAGACAGGGTTTGGGAGGAGAGGCATGAGTACAGGCGGAATAACAAGGGGACTTGAGCTCCGTGGGGGTAATATTTCAGGTAGGTTTTCTCAGAAGACGTTCAGCTAACAGGTGAAGTCAACACAACACTGAGGGGAAGGCAGAGGACAGCTGTACAGCAGGGAGGATAGCAAATACAGAAAGGCTGAGAAGATGGCTCTGGAGAGAGGGCCAAGACCCACGGGAGGGGTTCCGATTCCTTCCTATTTGGCCTGCCACTGCAGGAAGTAGTCCTCCTGGTGCTGTTGCCCCAGGCCATTCGCTTTGCCACCTGTAGAGCAGGTTTTGTGGCTGACTGGCCAGCTGGTTTTAACTACCAGGAGCTATAGCTCTCTGCATGCTTGAAGGGTGTGGAACAGATAGCAGAGGTGATGTCTGCAAAGGTGTGTGCCTATCATGCAAACAAGGCCTGTTCCATTTCAATCTGAATGTCCTACCATGTCAGTTCTTTCTCTGAAGCTTTTCTTTACATATCCTCCCTTTTCCTCTTGTGTTCCAGCCAGCTTTGACTTCAGATTTGGCATTAGGTCTCACTGAGATCTGGAGGTGTTGAGAAATATCACCTTGGATATTCACCAGTGAAGGCATCCATCTAGGACTCAGACTTAGGCTTTAAAGAAACTGATTTCCAAAAAGCACTTAAAATATATCTGATGTATTTATTTTTAAGTAAGAAATTAATTGACATTTTTTGCCCTCTTGTAGCAGTGTTTTACTGTGGTGCACTGAGTCCAAATCTGGAACCATCATGTCAGCACATCAGATACTGAAGAGTAAACCAACTCAGGGACAAAAGTGAAAATTAAGAAAGCTCACCATTCACATTAAGGCTATAATGGGTGCAGATGGAAATTATACAATGTTTCACATATGTTTCCAAGACTTAAAATGTGAATGTCAGTACACAGGAACTATGTGGACTGGCTGACTTGGGAGCATTCTTCTACCAGAAAATTTCTCACCCGTGCTGCATTGCTCCTTAAGCATATGACACTTAACAAGTGTACCTGCAGCCTGGAGAATTTTAACTAGTAAGAAGGTTGGTGGCCCACACTCGGTGACATGATTCCCATCAACACTGAAATCTCAGGCAGATTTTTATGGGCTATGTAAAATTGACACTAGGGCAGAGTCAAGGACGCTCATAATATTTTTTCTAAATAAGCATGATTTCATTGGTAGAAGCCAATCAAAGTAATTTTCCCACTAAGTACTTAGCTTTGAAAATACAGGAATGTCCTTTTCAAAATCATGTTCAAATTGTATGCTTTTTCTTAAAATTGTAATCAAATTTTAATTCTAATCAAAAGATTGAGCTGGATCATTAGATCTTTGTATGAGAAAATAGAGACATGAGAACATGCCACACAATCCCGGTATTTCATAACTGCCTTTCAGAGACACACAAGAAGGTTTCAAAAAGCACATGAAAAGTAAGAGGGAGAGCCTCTCACAACCTGGAGTCTCATTGTCAGGCACATTCAGCCTGAGTTTTTTATAAATAGTGCCTCAGCTGCCAGGCCAATCAGAAAGTGGTCTGTGTCCACAGGATTCTGAGTAACCTTCTATACCCTGGCACACAAAAAGCCTTGGGAAAATAGGCTGATATTCTTTTAATAGTGTATGATCTTTCCCAGAGGGACTCAGCACAGCCTAAGGACATGGGTGTTTGTTAGAATGTCTGTTGAAGAGTTACTCTTCCTGCAAAAATCAGGGAATATTTTAGCAGTTACTTATATGTCTCTCTAATTATAGACAATTTTTCATTAAAACATCTGGTACTAAATCAAAGCTTTAATAAAAGAACATGGATAGCAAATCCAGCTGAGAAAATCAGACTATTCTAGAATAACAGCTGACTCAGATTCTCTTCATGTGCCTTTTTTTCCAGATTAGTATCAAAAAGCCAGAAGGAAAAAAGTAAATGGCAATTTAGCATGTGGGGTTTTTTGGGTTTTTTTCCCTAAATGTCATCCTGAATTCCAAAGATTTGCTCTTCATCATCAAGATCTTGATTTACTGTCCAATCAAAGCATATTAACAGAAGGTTTGTTGGTTGAAGGCTTTAGAAACAGAACCTCTTTTTAAATTTGTGCGTTTGTTTTTACTTTTCCTTGACTTTTACTTGTTGTTTGGAGAAACCAAACTTTTTCTAGACATTTCTGGTAATGAAAATAAGGGCTACAGAAACTTCAAAAAATGAGGAGATTGTATTCTTTACCCAGAATTAAAAACACAGATATATTTTTGTGGAATACCTGATACCACTGTGGTCTTGAATGGCACTTAAGCCTTCTGTTGCATCTCTAGAAGCTTCTTCAAATGGAAAATCTGAAATTGTTTCAGGGAATTATAGTAGCCATGTAATAGGTTAGGATTTAAGATTCCTCTGAGAGTCCCATGATTAAAGGAGACATTTGAATAAGTCACGTAATAATAATACCTAGTGTGTTAAAAGACAGGAGAATTTAAACTTAGGAAAGGATACCTACTATGACACTTCTTTGTCCATTTTATATTCTCAGTCTCACAACATTTCCTAATCTGTCTTGGTAAGTATAAATGGACTATCTGCTTTGTACTGTATCTGTAACTTTGCAATCTCATTTACTTCTTTCATCACATTTTTTGTCTTAATGCAGTTAATATCCAAACCCCACAAACTACACATGAAATAAATTATTTTTATATGGCATAAAGGGTGGAAATACACGTTTACTCTTACAGTTCTGTAGTCCTGATATTGGATTACTTCTTAATGGATTTTTTTTTTGCAATTTTATAGTAGAATTAGTACTCCTTAAAATTAGAAATTAGCAATTATGAGAGAAGACACAATATTTCGAATATTTGTCATCTGATAGTCACATTGAAAAACACAGTTGCATTCAAGTAGGACGCCAAAGAGCCTCAAAAGGATTAGGAGAGATTAAAAAACCAAAAAAACACAAAAAAACCCCAAAATCACAAAACCCCAAAAAACAAACAAAACAAAACAACCAAAAAACCTCCCAAAACAAACAAACAAACAACCCCAAAACCAAAACAAAACCCCAAACAATAACAACAAACCACCAGTTGGACAAGAAGAGCAAAGAGGAATCTCTAGACCTGTGTGCAACACAGGATGTATTTATTAATAGTGAAAAGTGATCAGAGTTTGATTCCTCCTTCCTGCCAGACTTTTAACTTTCTTTTCAGCACTTCATGTCAATTTGAAGTGAAAGAATTAGCCAGTCTTAAAATCAGAACTGGGAAAGCTTAACAGAATTTTCTTTCCAGACTTTCACAGATTAGAGACATTTGCATCTTTGGCTGTTGCAAACTTGGCTGTTTCTTCTGTATGATTTCCTCAACCAGGTATTCATATATATATATATATATATATATATATATATATATAAGAATATTATATATATATAATGTATTATATTCATGTATAACAAATAATTCTCCCACCCATACTTGAGGTGCTTGAGGTGGAAATTGGGATCTTGTATTTGGCAAAGTTGCCCACTGTCTTACCTAATGATGACAGCTTCCAATCAAGTTCATTCTGTGCTGGCTCATGTCCAAATACCCTTGAGTATGTACAGCAACTCTACTCATTCCATTTTGAACATACCCCAAGTTATTTTAAGTGAACCACATTGTCTACTGATCAAGCACAGTAAGAGGAAGAATTACACCACAAGAATCACCCCAGCCTAGGCTGCCATCATTGTTCAAGACCAACTATGGGTATGTTGAACTGTGTCAGATTTCCCAGTGGATGTCTGATGTGTGTCAGCAAATCGGCAGCAGCAATCATTCCTGCAGGACTGAACAAGGAGTGGAGCTTCAGAAGAAACAGACAAGCCGTAACCTTAACAGCATTGATTACAAGTAAAGAAAACATACCCTTTTGAAGAATTAAATTGATCACACAAGCAGAGTTAGTCACATAATGACAACAAAAAGTGTGTCAGTTCCACTATTTTTAGATAGAGAGATTGGGAAAGAAAAGTTTAGTGGCTTGATGTTTTTATTAGCTGAAATTAAGCTAATATTAATAATTTTTATTAGCTGGATAAAGGCTCAAGACATTGAATGAACTGGAAAAAAAAAAAACTATTGAGGTTTCCAGTACTCTTTCCAGTGCTTTGCAGGGATTTCAGATGGATATTATCTTAGCCCACAAACACACTGCTGATCAAGGAATTCTCTAGAAGAGAGATTGCTTTTTATGCCATCCATCTATCACATTCTAAAAGTCTAGCTAGTTACAATAAACTTTACTCACATTTTATCGGATATATGCAAATGCCATTATTTTGTAACCCACCGGACACCAGAAAATGCCATCTTTCCAATAAGGAAAAAAAGGGACTAATCTATTATAGAACATTGGAAACTCTGAAAAAAAAAGGATGGATTATTTTTTACCTAATTGCTAATAATGTCAATAAGATTCACAACTCTGCTTGTTACCTGGGTTTTTGAAGCACCTAATTTTAACACTGACTCATGGAATTATTTAGATTAGAAGAGAACCTTAAGGTCACCAAGTCCAACCACTAATACAGCACTGCCAAGTCTAACATTAAATCATGTCCCTAAGTGCCACATCTATGTGCCTTTTAAATAATTCTAGGGATGGTGACGCCAGTACTTCCTTGGGCAACTGCTTACAATGCTTGATAACCCCTTCAGTGAATAAATATTTCTGAATATCCAAGAATAAACCTCCACTGGAACACCTTTAGGCCATTTCCTCTTGTCTCTCACTTGTTACTTGGGAGAAGAAACTGCTTCTTCTTTAACCCATCTTGCTACAATCTCCCTTCAGGTAGATGTAAAGAGTGAAAAGGTCCCTCAGCTGCTCCTCATAAGATAGCTCCCTGCACCAGCTTCACTGATTTCTTTGGACAGTATCTTTCCAGAGACAAAGAACAAATTTTCATATAGTTCTAGATTTCCTCCCCCTTAGCTGGGAATTCTGTGTCTTACAATCTTAGCTACGTATAGATGCCCATTTTGTGTTAGCATAAAACACTGAGCAAAGATGTGAGAGATCTGTGTTGTAATGAGAAGAGAATAAATCCCCAGATTTCCCTCTTCATAGCACCTATGGCATTGTCTTATCTCTGATCTATTCCCCTTCTCTGGAACATCAGATATGAACAGTGATGTGGTTGCCTACAATTACTATTAACTGCACAGCTACCCTGGTAGTTTTAACTGGGAAGAACAAACAGGAAAATGCAGGAAGGTAAAACTTGTCAGACTTTCCCTACTGTTTGTAACTGTTTATATTCTCCTTATATCATGTAGTACCTGGTACTTATCTCTTCCTACAAGGGATATTTGTATTGGAATGCATTCACAGTATCTGAACACTGCTGTGCCAGAATCTTCAGAGATTATCAGTTTAGCTGTGTCAGAAGGATCTGCTTTTCTGAAAGCCCTGATCTTTAACATTCAAGTTGCTTTCAGGTGTTTTAGGCTGGACGGTACAGAATTGATATGTACAGGTGTTTTTTAAAATCTTAGTGGAAGTTTTCACCTTCTTACTCTCAGCATGTGTCTTTGACATAAATAAAATGGACATAAATGAAAAATTAAGGAGAAGTAATAAGAGATTCACATCATGTAGATGTTGAAAAGCCACAATGCTCTGCTTTCAGAAGGGAATAAGCAACACAGTGCTTAGCACCAGTGCAGAAGATCAGAGTGCTACCGATTCTGTCTGTCCACACTATCCATTTCCTGGGCACAGTCATGCACAGACCATCCCAGTTCAGCACCTTTCACCTCTTGTAGGATGGGTTTCCAACAAATCCAAACCAGCTGCAAACCAAACCCACTGACTGATCTTGATTCTTCTGTTCAGATCTTAAGCAACATGACCTCTCCTGAAAGATGTAAGCTCCTTATTGCCAACATTTCCTAACACTTTGACACTAATGTCCATTAAGTCTCTGCAGAGCCTTTACTATTCCTGCAAAGCTTTCTGATGAGGGAAGTACCAATGAATTTTTTGGATACTGAGACCCTGGTCCTCTAATGAACCACCTCACAGCCAGAGGCCTTGTCATGGACAAGGTTCTCTTCACAGAGTCATTGGAGATTTTGAGCAGCAAAGCATAAAACTGGCTGGAGCAGGCTGAGGCTTCTCCTCCCATCTCATCTCTCTGCATAGCATTTGTTTCTCTGCTAGAAAGCCTTGAGGCAAGGCTCACTCAGTAACAAGAAAAATTTAATCTCATTTATGAAATATGTGAGATCTGTGAGAGAGAAATAACCAAAAGGAGCATAAACTTTGTTTTTTTCTGCACCTTTTACTGCAACATGCTGAAACACCATTAGAACATTCACAGAAAAATCACATGAAGAGATGCACTGATGCTGTTGGAAGAGTAATTAACTCTCAATGTAGTTGCTTCTTGCTGTGTTAGTACTACTTTAAGCCAGAGTCTGTCCATATGCTCACAATTCCATACACTCATGCTCAAACATGGTTCAGGCTCTCCTTCAGCGTTTTGTTTCAGTGAAACCAACCATAGACATGTGGTAAACTTATCATAATCTGAAACCATTTACAGGAGACAACTCAAATTTATTTAATATGACATTTCCAGAATGCACTTTAAAGCAATGTGCTTAAAAGAAAATCTAGTGATGCAGAGAACAATGAATATAATTTAAATTGGACATGACTTGAACCTAAGGTACCTTCCAGTTGTAATTACTACATGTGGTCAGTACTGCAGTCAAAGATGCCTGGTAATTTCAGAAGTGGGTGTGCTGCAATATTCTCAAGACACTGAGTCTTTGAGGAGCTATGACTCATTGAACCACAGCTGTCTGAGGACTTTCTGAACGTCAGCATAGGATAAGATCCTTTTTAGCTCTCTTGGGAAACAGATCATCCTTTTAAATTCCCAAGGGCAAGTCTCAAGGGGTTTTTGCTTTAATAATCACTTTTGAAGATATTTTTTCTTTTAGCTGAAGACCTCAGTAATTGTTTCTCAAAGTCTTTTTAAACAAATATTTGTAACTGTTAGGAACGTCAACCTTTTTCTCCCTGGTAAAGGCCAGAAATGCAACAATCTTATTCTTTGCACCTACTTTCTTCTAGGTATGTCAGACACAGGAGTCACTCTTCTGGCTAATTTTTCACTTTAAAAGCTCTTAATATGATGATTAATATGACTCTTCAGTCACCACTGAATCTGTGAGATCATCCAGCAATTTAAATTAGATTGCTCAGATGTGTATATATGGAGTATTCCACGTAAAAACCGACTAGCAGACTGTCCCACCTAAACGATATGGTTCCTCTTTGGGAAAAAAAATCTTCACAGAAAGGGTGATTAGACATTGGAACGGGCTGTCATTGCAAGGGAATCACTGTCCTTGAGGTGTTTAGGGAAAGAGTGGACGTCGCACTCAGTGCCGTGGTCTGGTTGACAAGGTGGTGTTGGGTCCTAAGTTGGACTCGATGACCTCAGAGGTCTTTTCCAACCTAACTGGTTCTGGGATTCTGTGAAGCCAAACCTGGATGCGACCCTACAGAAGTCCCACGGTCTGCCCGGCGGCGAGCCGGAGGCTGCTCGGGCCTCGGACCCCCGTGCCCAGCGCGGCGCTGCGGTGCGAGCTCGGCCGCCAGCCGTCCTTTGTTCGTTCACTTCCGAGGGTGGGACGCGCTGCCGGCGCATGCGAGCTGCCGTGGCGTGGGGTAAGGTGAGCGCGGGGCGGCCGCGCAGAGCCTGGGCCGGGGTCGGGCCATGCGGCAGCTGTGCGGGGAGGCGGCCGTGCGGGGTGGCGGCGGGAGCTCCGCGGGACGGCAGCAGCGCTGTGCCGGGAGCGGGGCACTGCGCGGGCCTCGGCGCGTCCCCGCGAAATCGGGGATCCACAGCCCCGGAGATGCGGCTGCGGGAAAAGCGGGGATCCAGAGCCCCTGTAAGGGGAAACGTGCGCACGGGTACTGTCCGGAAGAACAGAGAGAGCGGCGGGCCGCAATCGTGGCTTCTCCCGGGGTGTAGGGGCTGCGTGAGGGGGGAGTCCATGGCAGAGCCTCCGCTTGTGTAACAAGTGAATGGCCTGAAGTGTCAGGGCGGGTTTAGGCTGGATATTAGAAAAAGGCGCTTCACCCGGAGGGTGGCTGAAACGGGCTCCCTAGGGAAGGGGTCACAGCACCAGCCGGACAGGATTCAGGAAGCGTTTGGACTGTGCTCTCGGGCACATGGATGCTTGGGGTGTCTTGTGCAGGAATAAGAGTTGGACTCGATGGTCCTTGTGGGTCCCTTCCAGTTCAGCGCTGGAATCATCATAATCTGTGATTCGTAGTCTGTAAATATTCTGGAGAAGCACATCCGGCTGATCCCTCGCACCAGGAAGGGGCCTGGTGAGGACATCAGCCACATTCGTGGGGGGGGAATGGTGGGGAGCATTTTTTTCCCTGGCACATATGCAGGGCAGTGGATGCTTTTCCACCCTCACAGAGGCGTTGGAGGGTGTCTGAAGGGCTTGGTTTGGTGTCTGGTCACCTGCACTGGGCTCTAGGAGGAGGCCCCGGGTGTGTGTGCACGCAGGTGATATAGAACCGATGGCTCAGCCGATGGGTGGGGGAGGGTGGTGAGAATACACATACTGGTTGGTACAGGGTGTGAGAAGAGTTCAGGGCAGAATATCCTGCATGCCACACAGCAAAGCAAGTGGGAGGGTGAAAGTGCCCTCAGCACATGGGCACAGACAGAGTGTAGAGACTAGAAATTTTCCAGGGTCTTTGATTTTATAACCCAGTGTTTCAGAGGTGTGAATGTAGAATATGGAATATACAAGTGGTGTCATTTGTGAAACAGTGGTCGAAGAGTGTCTCATGCTCTGGGGACTGCTAACAGAAATAGTAGCTTCTTGGCTGCTGTAAAGTCTGGCCAGAAATCCTTGAATCTGTAATAATCTAAAAGCTTTAGGATGGGATATAGAAGAGCAGTAGACCAAAGCACATGGGGATTAATTATTTCAAGTAGTCCTTCATTGAAGACTGTTTTATTTCTTCTTCTTTCTGGTAAAGACTTCTTGTCTCTGCAAGGTAGAATTGGTAGACCCCCAGCTAGAGAATTCTATGTAGATCAAACTCAGTGTATCATCAAACATCTAGAAACTGAGAGGCAAATGTTAGTGATTAGTTATTTCAAATAATTTTGGTGAACAGTTCTGAAAAGAGAACTTGCCTGCAAAAACTGATAATAAAATCTGAAACCACAGTGGTAACAAAATTTTGTAGCTAGGGCATCACAGCTCTGCTTGAAGGAAATTGCTATTACTGGCTGAAGGGACTTGGTCATTAGTTGTTGACAGTGAATACTGTCTGAAAATACAGAATTATTATTGCATTTAGGGTCAGAAAAGGTCAGAGTCAGGAGAGAATAATGTCCCTTACTAGACTGTGATGTAGCAATACATCGCACATTTCTTCAGGAAACATCCAAGTTACCCTAGAAAACAAACCACTTTAATTAATGGCAAATTTCAACATGCAGTTGATACTTCTATAGCATTGTTACCTACCTTGGGCTACGGTAAATATTTTGGTTCTTCAGATAAGCGGATGTTTAAAATTGACAGCAATAGAAAACCTGTCTGCACCAAGGCTAGTGCATGGCTCACTTGGCAGCTTTTTGAAACTACTGTATTACAGAGTTTTAAGACAGTAGTGGAAATAATTCTGCTTTGAAATGTAAGTTGAAATGGACAAATATCAGGAATTGCTTTTGATTATAGTAAATTCAGACGGATTTGGAGTGTCTCCACATCTACTTCTAAAATCATTTCAAGTTTTTTGCAGCCAAATACCAACTAATTAAATGTGATCTTCATGGCTGGAAAGGTGAGTGGGCTAGTGATTCAATTCTGTTGATTCTGTAGTTATGGTGAAAATGAGATTTTATTTTTTTTCTCAACTTAGAGACCTACTGTGTTAGGAGATGGTATGTTCTGTGTCTGGATGAAAGTTTTTTAGAATTATAGACAATACTTGAAGAGAAGAGGAGGACAGAAAATTATTCTGCATCTTAAAAGCCTGCTTTGCATAAATGAAACTGTTTTGTCGGGGCGGTCATGGTGGTCCTAGCTCAGACAGGTAACTTGGAGTTAACAGACTTTGGATAAGTTTGCTTTGTCACTTCCTTATTTTGCAGTTTTTTACTTTGGCTTCTTGTTTTATGTAATACGAATATGTATGCAGCAGTGACCAACTTGAAGAGTTTTCTGAGAGGTTTGCCTCTAGTTATACTAATACTGTTCATGGAGTTTCAGAGACAAGCTTATAGGTCTGTCAGAAGTGGCGTTCACATCTTGATCACCTTGTCATTTTAATTAGTGGCTGGTTTTACATAAATAATGACAGGATGTCCTGCTCAGAACTGCCTCCAAAGAGAAGTTGTTTTAGAAATGAGGAAAAGCAGTGAGTCTGTTAGATCTGAGTCTGGCTAATGTCACTGCCAGTCACAGTTTTTCAGAGCCATAATGGATTGCAAATGGACTAGAGATACCACTTTACCTTGGGATAGATTCCTGATCACCCTGACGTTGCTATTACACCAAAGCATTGTTTTGTTGTGTGTAATGAATTGTAAACTGGTGTCTTAAAAATAGGGAAAATTTTAAAAGTTGATGAATTTTTTGGGTTTCATGAGAGTGTAATGTCACAGGAGCCTTTCTTTGCCTTTCTTTAGCCTTTCTTAACTGAAAAAATCTGAATGCAATCTAGAGCATGGAATTGCTCATATTATCATGAACTGTCATGCTTTTCTAGCTGGCAAAATCAGTAGAGAGATTGATACTGCTTTAAGTCAAGGATAAGCAAGCCTCGTGCATTAATCCAGAAAAAGTTCAGTCTGCACAGTGGAGCAAAAATCTGATGTTACATTAGATTTATACCAAAAGAATGCTACTTACTTAAACTCTTGCTAACACCTTGGTAATTTCTGTTTGGGAGGAGAGGAAATTTGGGTTATTTTGCGATTATTATTGCTGTATCCTTTTTTCCTAGGTTTATTTGAACCCAATACTGTATTATTGATTTTCTTAGTGTACTTTGGCCTACAGAATGGTATGTAAGGCTTTAGAAGTAAATCTTTAACTTGCTTTACCTCACCAAAATGTGTTTAATGGAGATACATAAACTGTCTTAGTCAAAAACTTGCTCTTTTTGTTTACAGGGTCTGTTAGTGGATGAATCTGAGCAATTTGTTCCATTCTGTAATTTGGAATATGAGATTTTCTTTCTTTCATTTACTAAGGCAGAATAATTTTTCTACTTATAGAGGTTTCCATCAGAACAGGGAGAAGTAATTTTACTGTTTAATTACAGTTGAACTTCGTAATACTTAAATATTGTTTATACAGAAATTTATATACTATTTGTAGAAATAGAAGTATTAAAATTGAGTTTTAACTAGAAAAAAAAATTTCTATTCTTAATTTTGGAAACAACTTACTCCTTCTGTTAGGTACTAGGTATCCATTATCAGTGGAGTATTTAATGTGTATCCACTGTTTGGGCTGCATTTGTGTATACTGCTCATGAAATGTATACCATTTGCTGTAAGTAAATTACTATTACTAATGACGCACTTTTTTTTTTCTTTATTATGTCAGGAGGTGTACTTCAAGAATCTTTCGAAACAGAAACAAAAGGGAGTCATGGAGAAGAATGGAAACAACCACAAACTTCGTGTTTGTGTTGCTACTTGCAACCGTGCTGATTATTCAAAATTAGCTCCCATTATGTTTGGTATTAAGGCAGAGCCACAGTTTTTTGAGCTTGATGTCATAGTGCTTGGTTCCCACCTGATTGATGATTATGGGTAAGGTGAATTTTTGTCTACCAATATGTTTCTGAGGTGTTAGCAATAATAATATGAACATTAGGTAAAAAGAAGTCTTGGCATCATGAGTGTACACAACAAAGTTGGGGTTTTTTCTGGAATTTTATTTTGCCGCTCCTTATGAGATTGCATATTTCTTGGATTTTTTTCGGCTTAATTTTCAGGTATTCTAGAATGTTTTGTGCAAATGCTGTAATTGAGACCCTAAACAGGATCACAGACTGTATGAAGTGAGAAATTCATGTCCTGCATTTTTTCCTGAGACGTGGTGATTGTCAAATGGAAATGTGTCACAGTTTTTTAATTTTCATGGAGAAAAGAGCCTCCTCAGTCATTTTAAATTGCAGCTCTTCTGCTTCACAGTTATTGGAGAAAGTACTTATATATTGCATATCTGTCTTGGTTTGAAGGTACTTGTCGTGATTAAGACAGGTATCTGCTAGGGAGGGGCAGGGCTTCCATAGGAATGGAGAATTCAAATCCCCTCCCTCCAAATTATTATAATTTAGAAAATTGAAGGGGCTTTCAGGCAGAGGTATGGGGATGGGAATAGCAGTTCTTTATTAGCATGTATAACAAGGCAAACAAACAAAAATCAACTACAGCGTTAATAACAACCAGGAACCTCGAGGGGCTTTGTTTCACAAAGCCCAGGGCAGTCCGGTCTCTCGGAACTCCGAGAGCACCAGGCTGGAAAGGCGGAAGTTCCCAGGCTGGTGGATGAGCTATTTCAGAAGCTCGGCGGTGATAGCTGAAATGGCAGGAGTGTCCTGGCAGGGCAGGGCAGTGTGAGGCCACAGAGTAGTAAAAAGCATCAAGGCAGAGGCTTTGAAGAAAAGGCGGTGCCAGGACAGGGCCGGCCCAAGAGGGCAGAAGGAGACGAGCTCAGCAGATGGTGTTAGATGGTGGTAGATTTTCTCAGGACCGGACCCAGTGGTGACAGTGAACTCCTCCCACAGCAAAGAGCAAGAGAGTGAAGCTGCTCCCAGCCCTGTCCTTTACCTGCCCAAAACTCCCCCGTTATCTCCCCCCCCACCCGGCCCGAGAAACTCCCAGAGACCCAAGGAAGTGTAGCCAGGTGCTACAACTCCTCTTCTCTGGCCCCTTTGTTCTGCTTGGGTACCTACAAGTACCCAGTAGTTAGTCACCTAGGAACTTATGGGAAAAATTCTTTAAGTAAAAATGAAACAAATCTAACCCCCAGCAATATCCCAGGAGAACACTGTTAGTTCCTACTTCCAGTGTTGTGGAGACAGAAAAGTGTGGTTGTATGTTTCTGACAAAATGAATAACAAAATGATGTACGGTTATCTGTGGTGTATGGGTAGGTGAGAGGGAATAGAGTCCCCATCTGTAACTCTCCATAGGCAAGTAGTCAAATTGCCTGCCCAGGAGGATGAGGTATTTTGGTCCAAATCCCTCCCCTTGAGAAGACTTCCCTTATCCCACATAGATATTCTTCTTGTTGCTGGGGAAAAAGTAGACAGCCTAGGGAGCCTTTCTGGGATTGTTGATTTTCCTCGGGCTGCGTTTACCAGATTGGACCCAGTAAGTAAAATAGATATGAAAACGCATATTTTGGAAAATAAATCAGACTTTGGCTTAGTATCAGCATTGTTGAGCTTTTAAAAATGTGTAAGCATATATTCAAGTAGAGATGCTTTTTGGACTTTCCAAAGAGAAATTTTGGCATTTTATAAACTAGGACAGGAGGAAGTTATGTTATCTCAAACTACTAAGACAGGATGTTCCACTGGTGACTGTACTCTTTCTGCACATTATAACACTCTGTTCATTGCTTTGTACTGGACATTGTTTTCATCCAGTAATATGGCAAGGTGAATTCAACATCACAAAACTAACCTGATTCAAAACTAAACCAGACAAGAAAAAAAACAGTTGAACATCTTGACAGGTTAGTATGTTGAATTGCACCCTATCTGATTGGAGAAATAAAGTAATTCTCATTCATTTGCTAAAAAGGACAAACATGGCCCCAGTTTCTCTATATCACATAATCCTTTTCTGTCTGCAAGACTTGTGCAAAGTAATACAAAATACTACTTTTCCAGTTCCAAGATGTGTTACACTTATCTCTGTATTGTGAATCATTTGTCATACACAAAGCAAACAGTAGAGATTTTGATCTGGTGAATGTTCTTGCTATTAGTTACTTTGTGGTCAGTATTCTAAAACCCAGGTACTCCTTGGGGTTTTTTCAGGGCCTAGCCCTGCACTCCTTAATCTGGGTCATCTTAGAAAATAAGTGGGTCCTCAGAACATACATGTTCTAGTGATGTGAATGGGGTGATAAACAGTAGCAGAAATCAGATGACACTGATCCTGTGAGGTGTCTGTTACTGGAATGCTTGAAGGATCATAAAAGAAACAAAACGACCAGAAATGTACAGTCTTGTTTGTCCCCAAGATTTTCACCTTTCAAAAGGCAAAGAATACAGAAACAAAGAGGAAAAAGTTTTCTGAGATAAATGTACATAATCAGGAAAATGGTAGGTCTGTGCAGGATATTTCTAAATGGAATTGGAAACATAATGAAGTTTTTGCAGTGCAAGTGTGAGCCCGTTTACTCAGTAAAGTAAAAAAGATTTGCCTTAAAAAATACAGAATCTGAAATATTATATGCTACCTATAGGATGTTTTCTTTAAACATACAGGCCTCAGCTTTGCATCACATCTGTTGTATTTATACAGTTGTCCACAGAAAAGTCAATAAACGTACCCTTTCTGACAGGAAATCATGCCATGTCTATTGTCTGAAAGGCTCTGCAGACACATGAATAAAGAGTTCTATTTCTGAGGATTTCCAGAATATGTTCAGCACAATTCCTCCTTAAAGGTGTCTAGAAAAACTGGATATTTGGAATATTAGGGAAGATCTTCACATGGATGAGAATATTCTGTTAAAATCTTGAAAGCTGTTTTCCTCAATGACAAAGATGAGGAAAACCCCAAAGATATTTTCAACCCCCAATACAACTGTTATAACTTGTGTTTATTTTGTGAAGGAATATTGCTGTAAAATCAAGTTGTATTTACTCTAATAACCCTTTTTCTCTGACCTTTAGTAATACATATCGTATGATTGAGCAAGATGACTTTGATATTCATACAAGATTACACACCATTGTGAGAGGGGAAGATGAGGCAGCTATGGTGGAGTCGGTGGGCCTTGCATTAGTCAAGTTACCCGATGTCCTCAACCGCCTGAAACCTGACATAATGATAGTTCATGGGGACAGATTCGATGCTTTAGCCCTGGCCACATCTGCAGCCCTGATGAACATTCGCATTCTTCACATTGAAGGTGGGGAAGTCAGTGGGACCATCGATGACTCCATCAGGCATGCCATAACCAAACTGGCACATTACCATGTGTGCTGCACGAGGAGTGCAGAGCAGCACTTGATAGCCATGTGTGAAGACCACGACCGCATCCTTTTAGCAGGCTGTCCCTCATATGACAAGCTTCTCTCTGCCAAAAACAAGGACTACATGAGTGTTATTAGCATGTGGCTAGGTAAGCGGTCCACTTTTAATGTTTTTCTCACATAGTTTTCAACATTAGACAAACTCAGTATCAGTTATCAGTCAAACAGTAATACATTTTTTAATAGTACCTGGTATTTCTTTCTACACTTGCTTTCCGTCTGTATTCTACCAAGTACAGCTGAAAATCTTCAAATGTATTTAACTGACCATTTCTGTACCTTCTGCCAAGTCAAAAAATAACTCCTTAAATGGGTAATTTCTCTGAGCTGAACCATTTAAAAGCAGAACAGTCTTACATAAGCAGTTACTTTTGTGTAATAGTGTTTTGGTTAAATAGAGTCAAAGCTGTTCAGGCCTAATACAAAAAAAATCAAACAGAATTTCTATTATGAACCTTTTTTTGAGGAATGGACTGCAGCAGGACAAAATGTGCCAAAGGCTTTTGGTGTTTCATACTCACTGACTTACAAATAATTCCTGTAAAGAGTGGGGTTTTTTGTTTGCTTTTTATCTTTGACAGAGCAGTCTCCTGTACAGCTACCATGTGTAGTTGGAAGCTGAAATCTTTTTCAATCAGTATGTTTTACAGATAAATGTTTATCAAATGTACTAAGACAAGTGTGACTGACCATTTTAAAGCAGTGGAAATCAAGTCTTTGCTTGAGAATGGAAAACTGACAGAAAATCTGAGTGGCTTCAGGAGTTATTCCAGATTTATAGTGGTGTGAGAGCAGTCTCTTGATCCTGGCATAGTCTTGGAAAGCTTCAGAAGTAGGCTTGCACATTAACAGTTTGTTGACATTTACATAGTGGTCTCTACAGTCATGAGATGTGCTTAGAGAGGCAAATAACAAGCTAGGCTACCCTGAAACTCCCTTGATTTTTATTCTAGCATTGATCCCTGTGTGTTAGATGTATCACATTCAGTGCCTTGACTTTTCAGACTTCGACATCTGTAGTTCCAAAAGTATGTCCTTCCTTTCCTCTTGCTATTCTGCGCCAATGAAAAAACTTTTTTGCCCTCCATTTGGACAGGTGAAGATGTCAAAACCAGAGATTATATAGTTGCTCTGCAACATCCTGTAACCACAGACATTAAACATTCCATAAAGATGTTTGAGCTGACACTAGATGCACTCATCTCCTTCAACAAGAGAACACTTGTTCTATTCCCTAATGTGGATGCAGGTGAGTAGAATACCTTCGTGACAGTGTGACACATAATAGATTGTCTTCAAAAAAGTGCTTTTATCCCAGATCTCCAGCCAGATGGAAATAGCTGAATGGTGTCAGCCTTATGGGTGCATCTGCTGCAGCTCCATGTTCACATTGCTGAAGGACGTTTCAGCTTTTCAGTGTGGGAAGGAAAATGAGGAGAAACCACGTGACATGTAGGAGCAATATTAGTGCCTCTTAAATTAACTTAAAACTAAAAAGATACTTTTGCAGTGAATTCTTGTATCAAAGTTTGGCATATGTGCTGAGCTGTGTGATTTGCAGTGTAAGGATAAAAAGAGAACAAAACCTGTTCAGAGCTGGCGAATCAGTAAATGGCTGGCTTCTAGATTCTTTGTGTGTCTGGACTTTGATTTTAAAAGTAGAACTTAAATCATGTATTCTACTTTGGTTTTCTGTAGGAAGCAAAGAGATGGTTCGTGTGATGAGGAAGAAGGGTATTGAACATCATCCCAATTTTCGGGCAGTAAAGCATGTGCCATTTGACCAGTTCATTCAACTAGTCGCTCATGCTGGTTGTATGATTGGTAACAGCAGCTGTGGTGTCAGAGAGGTGGGAGCATTTGGTACACCTGTCATCAACCTGGGGACACGTCAGACAGGAAGAGAAACAGGTACATGTTTGCTTAACTCTCTAGTGTTTTGTAATGCAGGACAGAGGTGTCACTGTTGCTTGAGTGGAAGCAGCGGGAGGCACATAACTGATGAAGAGTAATGTCAATCTGACCGGCATCTTTCCCTCACACAGGAAATAAAAACAATGTTTTTTTCAATTCTAAAGCAGCTCATACTCTAATGCAATTTGAGGATCTGATCTGTCCTGTGATGTTAATTTTTGTCATCTAGGTGAAAACGTTCTTCATGTTCGTGATGCTGATACACAGGATAAGATTCTTCATGCTCTACAGCTGCAGTTTGGGAAGCAATATCCATGGTGAGTGCATTCATCTTAATTCATTGGAGGGGATGTTAAAGCAGTAGAGTAAAAGGCATTTAGTCCTAAGGTGTTTCATCGTATTTGACTGGAGTGCTTTTAATGCACTGATCTGAGGTTACAAATGATTTTTCATTTCAGAACTATAATGCGATGTCTGGTGTGCAGTAGTATTTATAGAGCAAAATGTTACAGGTAGTATTTTGGTGCAAGTAGCCATTTAGGCTCCAACAGAAAGTCAAGAGGGCAAAATTCATATTAATTTAGATCAGTGTGATTAAGAGAGCTTGTTCTTCAGGAGCAGCATGGGGGAGAACATCCTGTCTGCCTACTCTGGCTTGTGCCTGAAGGACACTATTTTGTGTGGGTAGAAATGACACTGAGAGCCAAAAAATGGGCAGGATCAAGTAAGACTATAAAGCCTTTGTGGTGCGTGTGAAAAACATCAGCACCCAAGTCACCTCCTCATGTGTCCTACCAGTTAGAGAAATCAGGACAGCCGGAGGGAGACACATCATGCAGATCAATGTCCAGGTTTGTGGCTGGTCCTGTCAAGAAGGTTTTGGCTTTTATAACAGTGGGTTGTGTTTTTATGATTTTTAGCCTGTCATGAGGGAATGGGATTCCCCTGGCTAAAACAGGCTGAGAGTCTTTGGCAGCAGGCTGGCCAGTTTGGTGAGATGGGCTTTAAACTTAAGGACTCCAGGAGTGGGGTCCAAATGGCAACAATTGTGCCTTTGCTTCCTCCTGGGGAGCAGGTCATAGCAACCAGTGCAGAGACAGATGTTCCTTGGCTGCAGCTCAGATTGGAGGTCTGTCTTACATGAGCCAGTTTAAAGAGGTGGGCACTCTGAAATGAGTAACCTCCCCCTTGATTCCAACCAATCCCTTTCCAGCCATAAGGAACAAGACACAAGTAGATGCAAGTTGTAGAAAGTAAGATTTAAGAAAAAATAACAGTTTATTAACAAACGGGACGCCAACAGGCAGCAGGGGAAAAGTAAATAACTGCTAGATACCAAACTGCTAAATCTCACAACCCTGCAGGAAGAGAGACCCGAAATGCCAGAAATAACTGTTCCCAAAGTGGTGCCTGCCAGAGGCTGCCGCATGGCTGAAGGACAAAGGGAAGGTGGCATCACACCCTTGCCTTCCAAGATGGTGCCTCCCAGGTGACCACAGGTTTGCAGGAGTAAAGAGGCAAGATGGTGACAACCCCTACCAGGAAAGCAGGAGTCTGCAGAGCAGTTCTGGAGGTAGATGGAAACTTGCTGGTTCATGTGGGTCCATATTGCTACTGGCGCTTCCACTGTGCCATGGCTCTGGGGTGGTGGGGAACGACCAGTGCATCAGTGCTGGCACAGGGTGCCCAACCCCAGGAGCTCACTGGCTTTTTTACTGCCAGCAGACCTTGCAAAGTTCACTTTGAAACAGTTCCTAACTGCAAAATGCAGTTTTTCGAATGGTAGACCCAAGGCTGCCACAACAGAGAGAGGCTCTGCTGTCATAGTCTTCTCTCCTGGAGCAGCTCAGACTGGGGCAGGGCCTGCCCCTCTCTGTGGCATCAGGAAGGCACCTGTGGACTTCACCGCAGGACAGCCCAAAAACACCAAGTGGAGTCCCTCTGAGACGAGGGGGGAAAAATGAAAAGAAGGCTGAAAAAGGAAAGGGAAAAAAGCCTCTGTGAAAACAAAGATGAAACAGCCCACAAAGCAAACACCACTCAGCAACAGGCAGGAAACTGCGTGGGCAAGGCAGTCACCCCTCAGTTAAAGGCAGTCACCAGTCAGTTAAAAATGCCTGCAGTCACCCCTCCACCCACCACACAAGGTCCCCAGCTGCAGGGTCTTGAAGAGACAGTAATAATTTTTGAGTGCAGATAGATACGGAGTATGGAGTACGATAACATTATAGATACTCCAGGACAGGATCACAGGGCAAAACACATCAAGAGTTTTTGTGACTGTGGTGTTTGTGACTCTCACACCCCTTCAAGCAACCTGGTTACTTGATCCTCAGTGAAGTGCCTGTATACCAATGCACACAGCAAGTGGTGTAAACAAGATTATCTAATAAACTAGAAGTCTATGTCAGGTTGCAGAGCCATGATCTCGCTGGAGTTATGGTGACATACCTGGAACGTTGTCACGGATGACTGTATTTTTTAGAGAGGGCAGGTTAGAGAAGCAGGGTGGTGGAGTTACTCTTTGTGTGAGAGAGAAATTTGAACGTGTCAAGCTATACTCAGGTACAGATGAACAAGTTGAGAATTTATGGATGAAAATTAAGGGACAGGCTAATATGGGTGACAGCTGTTGTGGGTATTTACCAGTGGCTGCCTGATGGGGAGGAAGAAGTTGGTAAGGCTTTCTGTGGGCAACTGAAATAGCCTTACAGTCACAGGCCCTGGTTCTCCTGGAAGACTTGTACCTGATACTTGTTAAGAGTGACAACACAACTTGGCATACACAGTTCAGGAAGTTCCTGTGGATCAGTGAAGGTAATTTTGATGCAGTGGTGGAAGAGAGTGAGGAAAGGTGTGTTCTGGACCTTGTACTAACAAACCAAGAGGCACTGGTTGAAGATGTGAAGGCTGGGTACAGCACTGGCTGCAGTGACCATTAGAAACTCAGAATCCTGCACTGGGGAAGCAAAACAGCAAGCCGGATTAGAACCCTAAACTTTCAAAGAGCTACCTTTGACCTCTTCAAGGGCCTACTTGGAGGAATCTGATAGGTTACGACTCCAGATGAGGAGGGTGTCCAAAGAGCTGGTCAGTATTCAAGTATCGCTTCCTCTGACCTCAAGACCAGTGCATCCCTATGACCCAGAAATCAGGCAAAGAGGGCTGGAGAGCTAAATAGATGAGATTCTAGTAAAACTCAAACAAAAGAAAGAAATTTGTGGGATGTGAAAAAAGGGACGGGGCCACATGGGAGGAGTATAGGAACACTGTCAGAATATGCAGGGATGTGAGAAGAAAGGCCAAAGCCCACCTAGAATTCAGTCTGGCTAGGAATATTAAGGACAAGAAGAAAGACTTCTCCAAGTTCATCAGCAACAACAGGAAGAATAGGGTAGATGTGTGGCTGCTGCTGGATCATATGGGTGTCCTGGTGATGAAAGACACAGAGAAGGTAGAATTATTGAATGCCTTCTCTACCTCAGTATTTATTGCGAGAACAGCCCTCAGGAATCCCAGACATCAGTGGTGAGAGAAAAAGTTTGGAGAATGGAGGACTTGTTTGTAGAGGGTTGGGTTAGAGAGCAGCTAGGCAGATTGAAAACCCATAAATCTGCAGGCCTGATGGGATGCACCAGCATGTGCTGCGGGAGCTGGCAAATGTTGCTAAGCCTGTCTCCATTATCTTTGAAAAGTCATGGAGTGGGAGAGATGCCTAATATCTGGAGGAAAGACAATGATACACCTATCTTCAGAAAGAGCAACAGAGAAGGGCTGGTGGGAGATGTGGTGGGTGGTCGGCATTTGGGATACAGTGGTCATGAAATAATAGAATTCTCAATAATTGGTGAAACAAGGAGGGGCACCGATAAAACTTCCACACTGGACTTCCAGAGGGCAGACTTTGGCCTATTCAAGAAGCTGATTCAGAAAAATCCTTGGGATACAGCTCTTAAAAACAAAGAGGTCCAGAAAGGATGGACATAATTCAAGAAAGTAATCTTGAAGGCACAAGAGCAGCCTGTCCGTTTGTGCCAAAAGACAAGTTGTTGGGGAAGATGACTGGCCTGGATGAAAACTTCTGAAGGAGCTAAAGGAGAAAAAGAGGATGTATCACGTCTGGAAAGAGGAGCAGGTTACTCAGGAAATGTTTAAGGATGTGACTAGGTCATATAGGGCAAAAAGTAGGGAGGCAAAAGCCCAAATAAAACTTGATCTGGCCACTTCTGTGAAGAATAATAAAAAATGTTGTTATAAATACGTTAATGGCAAAAGGAGGGGCAAGGATAATCTCCATTCATTATGGAGAATTAATTAGATGGGGAAGGGAATTTAGTAACTAAAGATGAGGAAAAGACAGAGATTCTTAACACCTTTGCCTCAATTTTCATCAGTAAGACAGTCCTCAGGGCTACTGGCCCAAGCTGGTGGATGGGGTCAGGGAGCAATGTAGTCCCCATATAATTCAGGAGGAAGCAGTCAGAGACCAGCTGAGCCACTTAGATGCTCAGGAGTCTATGGGACCAGAGGGGATTCATCTCAGGGTGATGAGGGAGCTGGCAGATGAGCTTGTGAAGCTGCTCTCCATCATTTACCAGCAGTCCTGGCTCACTGGTGAGGTTCCAGATGACTGGAGGCTGTCAAATGTGACACCCATCCAAAAGAAGGGCAGGAAGGAAGATCCAGGACATTACAGGCCTGTCAACCTGACCTCAGTACCTGACAAGATTATGGCACAGATCATCTTGAGTGTGGTCATATGGCATCTACAGGATGGCCCAGGGCTCAGATGCAGCCAGTGTGGATTTAACAGGGGCAGGTCCTGCCTGACCAATCTAATCATTTATGATGAGGTGACTTGCCTGGTGGATGAAGGAAAGGCTGTGGATTTTGTCTATTTGGACTTCAGCAAGGCCCTTGACACTGTGTTCTGGGTTGCAGTGTAGGATGTGCCCAATGTATTCTATCACCATCTTCATGAGCTGTTGAAACCAGGTGGGGCAGTGTTTCCCTTGCCCTCCCCCTCGGGACTATCTTCTGTTAATGGCCCATCAATGCCTTGCTGCAGGACTCATAGGTAACTCCCTCTGGGAGCTGTCTCTGTGTAATGGGCCATCAAGAACCCACTGCATGACTCATAGAATGATATCAACCCATTGTGAGATGCTCTGCCCAGGGGGAGGAGCCAAGCATTCCCACCTGGATATAATCTGGAATTTGGGACAGCACAGGGAGCCCTCACCCACTGGATTCCCAGAGGACAAGAGCTTCCAGACTTTTCTACAGGATCACTGCTTCAAGAAGACCTCCTCATCTGGACTGCTTCCACCACCCTGCTCAGGTTGTATTCTGATTCTGTCAGTGGTCTTTTGTATTGTTGCATTTATTTTATTTTACTTTTTTTTCCTTCCTATTAAATTGTATTTCTGACTTGGAGTCTCTCACTCTGGTTTTGCTTTCAAACCGGCATGTATTTTTGGTGCCCAGCATGGGGCAGGAGGCACTGAGAAAAGTCAGAATTACAGTTTTGTATTGAAGGAAACACCAGTTTGCTGTGATGCTCAACATGCTTACATGTGTCCTATACCCAGCTCTCTCTATTTTTCCACACATGGGGCACTATTTGCCCGTTTCAATGCTCCTGTGTAGACAAGGGGATGGTATTAAAATTGCTTTATTGGTCTGTTATGTCTATTGCATGATAACCTCTGCGGCAATGAACACCATTCAGAATATATAGCCAGTTTTGTTTGCTTGTCCTATCTAGGATGTTACGTCTGGGGCCTCAACTTTCTCACCCAGCCCCTGTGGGGAGGGGTAAAGAATGATTTTTTCCAGCTTTTCAGGCCTGACACAGCAGTTTTCGAAAATACTGAGTACTGTGTGGATGCCAAGAAAAGCATAATGTTGTTAGTTCTGCTTTGTCTTCTCTGCATGGCCCATACCATGCTTAGAATCAAAACACTAGATGGTGTGATGCAGCATTTTCTTGAGGAAGAGGAAAAAAGAAGCAAAGCAACAGCGTCAGTGTCTACACAGATTGTCACAGAGGAGAAAGAAGCCAATAGTGAGGCAACAGTGTCCACATCTATGCAGACTGTCACAGAGGAGAAAGGAGCCAAAGGTGCTGTCAGCATCTCCACACAAATCATCACGAACCAGAACAGCCTAAACCGGTAGCAGTTACCCCTGTTTAGAAGAAGAAATCAAAGAGCAAATCAGTCCGCATAGTGACTGACGAGGGTGCAGCAGAACCTTCGCACCCAGCAGAAGAGACAGAGCCAAAAATCATCACTCGCTCTCTATCCCTGGGTGAGCTGCGTAACCTGCGAAGGGAATTCACCTGCCAGACCAATGAGTCCATTCGTGACCTGGCTGCTCTGCGTCTGGGATACTGCAGCCAATGACACCATTCTGGATGGAAGTGTGGCCAGGCAACTGGGATCACTGTCCTGGGATGTGGTCATTGACCAGGGGATTGGGAAAACCCAAGAAACTCTCACCCTCTGGTGGCAACTGCTAACAAGTGTGAAGGACAGATACCTTTGTAAAGAAGACCTCCAGGTGCACCAAGGAAAATGGATCACAATGGAACAAGGTATCCGATGCCTGAGGGAATTGGCTGTGTTGGAGATCATTTTTTCAGAAGACGAGAGATTTCCTAAAAGCCCAGATGGTGTCCAGTGCACATCACGGATGTGGTTGAGATTTGCACGGCTTGGACCCGGGATGTACTCACGTTACCTGGCAACACTGCAATGGAGGGAAGGTGAGGACAGGGTAGGTGTTTTGGTCAATAAACTAAGAATTTACGAGGACATTGTCACTGCCCCAGTTTGTACCCATGTCTCGTCTGGAAACAAGACTGGCTGAACAAATCCAGAGCTTGATTGAAGAAGGCCATCAGAAACTGAAAAAAGAACTTAAAGAAGAAATTTACCACATCTCGCCAGAACCAACAAGAGTCTTTGCCATTAGGAGCAGATGTCCCTCAGCCAGGGAGAGGGGATACACACCACGAGGTAACCTCTGGTCTTTTCTTCGGGAGCATGGAGAAGACATGAGGAAGTGGGATGGAAACCCCATGTCCTCCTTAGCATCCCAGGTATGTGAACTGAACAGAGAGACATCTACCACAAGAAGCTCACCTAGAGTCAATGCTGCTCCGGTCTCTTGTGCACAGAACTGCAGACGGTACAGGAATGATGATATAACTGATCCTCTTGAAGGGACCTCAGGAACATATTTACAGGAAGAGAGCAATGTATGCCATGACCAGGAATAGGGGGGCCCTGCCTCTAGCCAGGCAGAGGAAAGGGACAGTTGGATCCTATTGGACTGTGTGGATCCGATGGCCTGGCACATCTGACCCACAAAAATATACAGCTTTGGTTGACAGTGGCGCCCAATGTACCATGATGCCATTAAAGTATGTAGGAACGGAATCCATTTCTACTTCTGGGGTGGCAGGAGGCTCCCAGCAACTGACTGTATTGGAGGCCAAAGTGAGTTTAACTGGGAACGGGTGGCAGAAACACCCCATTGTGACTGGCCCAGAGGCCCCATGCATTTTGGGCATAGACTATCTCAGAAATGGATATTTCAAAGACCCAAAAGGATATCCTTGGGCTTTTGGGATAGCTTCTATAGAGACAGAAGACATCGGACAACTGAGTAGTTTGCCTGGTCTCTCAGATGACCACTCTGCTGTGGGACTGCTGAGAGTTGAAGAACGACAGGTACCAATTGCCATAGCAACGGTACACTGTCAGCAATACCGGACTGACAGAGACTCTGTGGCTCCCATACATGAGATGATTCGTAAACTGGAGAGCCAAGGGGTGGTCAGTAAGGCTCGTTCACCTTTCAACAGCCCTATATGGCCCGTGCATAAGTCCAGTGGAGAATAGAGACTGACAGTAGATTACCGTAGTCTGAACGAAGTCACACCACCACTGAGCACTGCTGTGCCAGACATGTTAGAGCTTCAGTACGAGCTGGAGTCCAAAGCGGCAAAGTGATATGTGACCACTGATATTGCCAGTGCGTTCTTCTCCATTCTTTTGGCAGCAGAGTGCAGGCTCCAGTTTGCTTTCACCTGGAGGGGCGTGCAGTACACCTGAAACCAACTGCCCCACGGGTGGAAGCACAGTCCCACCATTTGCCATGGGCTGATCCAGGCTGCACTGGAGAAGGGTGAGGCTCTGGAACATCTGCAGTACATCGATGACGTTATTGTGTGGGGGAACACAGCAATGGAAGTGTTGAGAAAGGAGAGAAGATTATCCAGATTCTCCTGAAAGCTGGTTTTTCCATTAAGCAGAGTAAGGTTAAGGGACTGGCTCAAGAAATCCAGTTTCTGGGAGTCAAGTGGCAGGATGGATGTCACCAGATCCCCACAGAGGTAATCAACAAGATCACCGCCATGTCTCCACCTACCAACAAGAAGGAAACACAAGATTTCCTAGGTGCCATAGGCTTTTGGAAGATGCACATTTCTGAGTACAGCCAGATTGTGAGTCCTCTCTATGTGGTCACCTGCAAGAAGAACAATTTCCACTGGGACCCTGAACAGCAGCAAGCCTTTACCCAGATCAAGCAGAAGATCACTCATGGTAGTCCTTGGCCCAGTCTGGACGGGACCAGAGGTGAGGAATTTGCTCTACTCTGCAGCCAGGAGCCATGGTCTGTCCTGGAGCCTTGGCCAGAAAGTGCCTGGGGAGACTCAAGGTTGACCACTGGGATTCTGGAGCCGGAGCTACTCAGGGTTCAAAGCCAACTACACTCCATTGGAGAAGGAAATCTTGGCTGCCTATGAAGGAGTTCAAGCCGCCTCAGAAGTGATTGGCACTGAAACACAGCTGCTTTTGGAACTCCAACTACCAGTGCTGGTGTGGATGTTCAAGGGAAAGATTCCTTCCACGCATCATGCCACTGACACCACATGGAGCAAATGGATTGCCCTCATTACACAGCGCGCCTGTTGTGGAAACCCGAATCATCCTGGGATTCTGGAAATTATAACAGACTGGTCTGAAGGTGAGACTTTTGGATTTTCTTCTTCTGAAGAAGAAAAGCAAGTGACACGTGCCGAGGAAGCCCCACCCTATAACGAGCTACTGAAAGACAATATGCCCTCTTCACTGATGGTTTCTGCTGAATTGTAGGCACTAACCGGAAATGGAAAGGTGCAGTGTGGAGCCCCACACGACAAGTTGCACAAGCTACCAAGGGACAAGGTGGATCGAGTCAGGTTGCAGAGCTTAAAGCCATCCAGCTGGCTTTAAATATTGCTGAACAAGAGAAGTGGCCAAGGCTCTATCACTACACCAACTTGTGGATGGTAGCTAATGCTCTGTGGGAATGGCTGAATCACGGGAAAAAGGCCAACTGGCAGTGGAGAGGGAAACCCATTTGGGCCGCTGAGATTTGGCAAGACATCGCCGCCCAAATAAAGAAGCTGACCGTGAAGGTTCAACATGTTGATGCGCACGTACCTAAGACCCGGGCTAATGAGCAGCATCGCAACAACGAGCAGGTGGACAAAGCTGCCAAGGTGAAAGTATCGCAGGTTGATCTAGACTGGCAGCACAAAGGAGAATTATTCCTAGCTCGTTGGGCCCATGATGCCTCTGGTCATCAGGGAAGAGATGCAACATACCAATGGGCCCATGACCGAGGGGTGGACCTTACCATGGACAGCATCTCACAGGTCATCCACAACTGTGAGACCTGTGCTGCAATCAAACAGGCCAAGCAAGTGAAGCCTCTGTGGTACAGTGGACAATGGCTGGAGTACAGGTATGGGGAAGCCTGACAAATGGACTACATCACCCTTCCCCAAACCTGTCAAGGCAAGTGCTACGTGCTAACCATGGTGGAAGGCACCACAGGATGGTTGGAGACCTACCCTGTGCCTCATGCTACTGCCCAGGACACCATCCTGGGCCTTGAGAAGCAAATCCTGTGGAGATATGGCACCCCTGAGAGAATTGAGTCAGACAATGGGACACGTTTCAAGAACAGCCTTATAAACACCTGGGCCAGAGAACATGGCATTGAATGGATATATCACATTCCTTTTCACGCACCAGCTGCCAGGAAAGTTGAACGGTGCAATGGATTACTAAAAACTGCTCTGAAGGCACTTGGCAAGGGGACCTTCAAGAAGTGGGAAATAAACTTAGCCAAAGCCACCTGGTTGGTCAGCACCAGAGGGTCCATCAATCGAGGTGGTCCTGCCTAGTCTGAACCCTTGCACACAGTGGAGGGAGACAAAGTCCCTGTGGTACGCATGGAAGGTATTTTAGGAAAGACTGTTTAGATTAATCCCACCTCAGGTACAGGCAGACTCATCCATCAATCCAGGATTGTCTTTGCTCAAGGACCTGGTTACACTTGATGGGTAATGCAGAAAAATGGGGAAACCCGTTCTGTACCATAGGGAGACCTAATTTTAAGTGAGAACTGTGTGTAAGGTTTAATTCTGTATGTATATATATGAATATCTATGTATGTATATGTATATCTCTGTAAAAGCGTATTGATTCAGGTATGATGTAAATGGTAATAGAAGAAGGGGTGGATTATGTCCTGGGTTGCAGTGTAGGATGTGCCCAGTGTATTCTATCACCATTTTCATGAGCTGTTGAAACCAGGTGGGGCAGTGTTTCCCTTGCCCTCCCCCTCGGGACTATCTTCTGTTAATGGCCCATCAATGCCTTGCTGCAGGACTCATAGGTAACTCCCTCTGGGAGCTGTCTCTGTGTAATGGGCCATCAAGAACCCACTGCATGACTCATAGAATGATATCAACCCATTGTGAGATGCTCTGCCCAGGGGGAGGAGCCAAGCATTCCCACCTGGATATAATCTGGAATTTGGGACAGCACAGGGAGCCCTCACCCACTGGATTCCCAGAGGACAAGAGCTTCCAGACCTTTCTACGGGATCACTGCTTCAAGAAGACCACCTCATCTGGACTGCTTCCACCACCCTGCTCAGGTTGTATTCTGATTCTGTCAGTGGTCTTTTGTATTGTTGCATTTATTTTATTTTACTTTTTTTTCCTTCCTATTAAATTGTATTTCTGACTTGGAGTCTCTCACTCTGGTTTTGCTTTCAAACCAGCACACATTGTCTCCCACAGCATCTACCTGAAAAAGCTGGCAGTCCACAGCTTGGACAAGAGCATTCTTTGCTGGGTTAAGAACTGGCTGGATGGCCAGGCCCAGAGAGTGATGGTGATTGGTGCTGCATCCAAATGGGGGCTGATCACCAGTGGAGCTCCCCAGGGATCTGTGCTGGGAGCAGTCCTGTATTATATCTTCATTGATGATCTGGACAAGGGGATCAAGTCCACCATCAGTAAATTTGCAGATGACACCATGCTGGGAGTGAGCACTGATCTGTTAAGAGGGTAGGAGGGCTCTGCAGAGGGACTTGGACAGGCTGGATAGCTGGGGCAAATCCAACAATGTGAGGTTTAACAAGTCCAAGTGCCAGGTCCAAGACTTAAGTCACAACAACCCCCTGCAGCACCACAGGCTGGGGACGGTCTGGCTGGACAGTGCTCAGGCAGAAAGGGACCTGGGGGTACTGGTGACAGCAGCTGACCATGAGCCAGCAGTGTGCTCTGGTGGCCAAGAATGCCAATGGCATCCTGGCCTGGATCAGGAATAGTGTGGCCAGCAGGAGCAGGGAGGTCATTCTTCCTTTGTACTCAGCACTGGTGAGGCCACACCTTGAGTGCTGTGTCCAGTTCTGGGCCCCTCAATTTAGGAAGGATGTTGAGATGCTTGAATTCATGCAGGAAAGGGCAACAAGGTTTGTGAAGGGCCTGGAATACAGGTCCCATGAGGAGTGGCTGAGGGAGCTGGGGTTGTTTAGCCTGGAAAAAAGGAGGCTTGGGTGGAACCTTATCACACAGTATAACTCCGTGAAAGGAGGCTGTAGCCAGGTGGGGGTTGGCCTCTTCTCCCAGGCGACCAGTGACAGGATGAGAGGACACAGCCTCAAGCTGCTCCAGGGAAAGTTTAGGCTAGATATTAGAAAAGTGCTTCGGCATTGGAATGGGCTACCCAGGGAGGTGGTTGAGTTGCTGTCCCTGGAGGTGTTTGAAAAAAGACTTGATAAGGCACTCAGTGCTGTGATTTAGCTGATAATATTAGGTCACAGGTTGGAATCAATCATGTCAAAGGTCTTTTCCAGCCTACTTTATTCTGTGTTTCTGTTATCTGGGGTCTGGGGCATCACTCTTCCAAGGGGAGAGAGAGAGAGAATGTGGAAGCTGGCCCTGTCTAGAGAAGACAAGACACAGCTGAGAGGGGGGATCTCTTCAATACATAAAAATATTTCTAAGGTGGGTGCCCAGACGATGGTGCCTGACTCTTCTCAATGGACCCCAGCAACAGGACAAGAACTAGCGGCCATATAACAAAACACCGGTTACACCTCCGCATGAAGAAGAGCTTTACATAGAGGGTAGCAGACCCATTGAGACAGGCACAGACTGCCCAGGTATGTTCTGGAGTCTCCCTCCCTGGGGACATTAAAATCCCACCTGGATGAGTTCTTATGTCACCTGCTCAGTGTGACCCTGCCTTGTTGCAGAGCTTGGCATAGATGATCTTCAGAGGTCACTACCAACTCAAGCTATTTTGTGGTTCTGTGACACAGTACTGGGTAGCTGATTTGACTCCATGATGCATAGAGAGTCCTGAGCTCAAGCTTCCAGGGACGCTGCAGAATTCTAGGAAGGTGCTTTTCCTTATTCCTCAGCCCTAATGAGTATTGACCCTCATTTCTCTTAACATGTATGTTCTTATAAACTTCTATACACAATATTTGTTCAACTAAGGACAAGGGTAAAAGCAGTGTTTCTTAACAATCAAAACAGCAATTAAACTGGGTATTTTAATAATAAGTATCTGACACCATGTATGATATTTTAGAAACAGGCATGTTGCAAACTGACATGAATGTACAGTTTATTATTACGTAGTTGACATCTGTGTGATAAGTACATCTTATTTGATTTGTAGCACGTACATAAACTGTCCATATTTTTATTTCTGCTTTATGGTGTGGGTCCCTTCATTAAACTTAATTTTACAGGGGTTTTGGCATCATTAGTTTCCAGTTTTCTACATTCCCGTTTCATATTTCAAAATGGAGCTAGGGCTAGACTTGAAAGATCTATGTGTGTTCTTTAAAATACTGTCACTGTGTACCATATCTCATGACAGACTTTCATAGTGGGAGCTGCAGTATTGTCAGAGTAGCCAGATCATAATATTGTAATGATGCTGTTAAACTCTTCTGTCATACCAAGAACTTTATAGATTGCAGTTATTTCCAATTACATTAATTCTTTTTTGTATTACAGCTCGAAAATATATGGAGATGGCAATGCTGTTCCAAGGATTTTGAAGTTCCTTAAATCTATTGACCTCAAAGAACCATTGCAAAAGAAATTCTGTTTTCCTCCTGTCAAAGATAATATCTCTCAAGATATTGACCATATTTTAGAGACACAGAGTGCTCTGGCAGTGGATCTAGGTGGAACAAATCTCCGAGTAGCAATTGTCAGTATGAAGGTAAATACTCTGTTGTGCTTCTAGTCATTCTGCAAACTCCATTGGGCTTTGTGGATATGGGCTTATGATGCAAAAGAGGTCCAAAACAAAGCAGTCTATTGACTTTTGTTGAGGGATAAAGAAGATATCTCTCCGTCTTTGCTGCCTCTCATAGTGTCATGATACAACTTGTTTACTGGTTTGCTCTTCTAAGACTGATTTTGAACTAGCAATGCCCATTTGCTGCTGCAAGATTGTAGCTGCTGCAAGATTGTAGCTGCTGCTTTGTGGGTTGACTAAGGACTTTGAAGAACAAAACAACTTTGACATGCATTGGTTCTCCTTGAAAGGTGACTCAGTTCAACCTGAAAATTTTTGTATGTCAAGCAAAACGTGGAAGGCTCCAATAGTAGACTTTTTGCTTCCCCACTGCCTTATGCTGCCATGTAATGGGCATACAAGACCATTCTGAACAAAAACCAGCATCTAGCAAATCAATTTACTGAACTCTGCAGCATTTCAAAGATGTGAATAAAACTCATGATGAGAAGTCTTCGGCTTTTATTCTCAACAGTATTGGACAATTACTCCTACAGTTACACTCCACATTTGCACATAACTATATCAGTTCAGTAATAGTTGCCCCGAAGGCAAAATAAGGTGCCTGCAGAGGCATGAAAGGTTATATAAAGTGACCTGATATAATCGAGAATGTTCGCATTCATTTAAAAGATGTCTGATAGATCTCCAAGGTCTTAAAGACAGCTTTTAAAAGTGTAATATTTTTGGAAGCAGAATTGACACCACATTTTTTCCTATGAGTCAACACAGCCTGGAAAAAAAAAAATAAAAAATTCTGCCCACTTTACAGAGCTCAGTGACATTTATGAAAATTGAAATGCTAGCAAATCAGAGTGAAAACAATAAGACTTTTGTAATAAAATTACAAAACAGATGTAAGCATTTAACAGCCAATGGCAGAATATGAGATAGAATTTTATTTTCACAAAAAAAAGATTTCAAAAATTCCTTTTAGAAGCTGTTATGTCTTCCAATAATATTTGTTGCAGCCTCGTCTTCCAAAACAAGTTCTCTGATGCACCCTCCAAACCACAAGTGAAGGAGAAATGAAGCATCCAAAATCCACAAACGATTGCTCATGTGATGCTGAGATGGTGGGATGCAATACTCAGAACTATTGTCGGTTTGGAATTTTCCAAGTTCTTCGGCAACAGTGACTCAGCCATGTTGCTTATAGGCTGTCTTTGTTACTTCACTTATTTGCATTAATTCAGTGCAGTTCACTTAGATACATGTACAGGGGATTTTACAGGGAGAATAAGACTGATAGGCAGGATACCGTCAACAGTCTCCTGGCTTAATCCTGCAATATAAACACTGAATTAAGATCAGTTCCTTAGTACTCATGCATTCCAAGCATGTGTCATGAATACTTTCATTACCACTGCATGACTAGGGTTGGAAATAATATTCATGCTCCCCCCCCATCCTATCCAAAGTATTTACAAAGGCATGTCATGACAGGACAAGGGGTAAAGCCTTCAGCCTGAAAGAGGGTGAGTTTAGATTAGATATTAGGAAGAAATTCTTTATTGTGAGGGTGGGGAGGCACTGGAACAGATTGTCCAGAGGAGTTTGGGATGCCACCTCCCTGAATGCGTTCAAGGCCAGTTTGGATGGAGCTCTGAGCAATCTGGTTTGGTTCAGTGTTCCTTCCCATGGCAGGAGGTTGGAACTGGGTGACCTTTAAGATCCCTTTGAACCCAAACTATTCTATAATTTATCACACTTGATGGTACTCCACAGATATTGCAAGTGACTCAGAAGTGTAATTGCTTAGAAAATACTGCTGAAAGTATAGTAAATTTTTCTGTGAAATTTCTAGCATTTGTCTGATTTTTTTTTTTTTTGTGAAGTGGCATTGTCTGTGACACCACAGAAACTGTTGATGCAGTCAGATTGTAAAAATTTTATTTTTAAAGCAATGTGGTTTTTCTGTCCTTTTTAGCAATTGTTACTGTCTTCTTTTTTTAACACTTCAGTGTTGAGCTTAAGTGCATTTCTCTGCCATTGTTTATGCCTAACAAAGTTGTAACAGCTCTGGTGATACTTTTCACAGGAGCTATGTGTTCCTTAAAATGTGTATTTAATTTCTGATAGGAGGTTGATTACAGAAAGAGAATGTAATGCCTAATCTTACAAACTTGTCCCCCAGAGCTGTCAAGAACCTTGCCTGCAGGCCCAAGATCTACAGCATAGCATCTGGAGTTTTTTTAAAGAGAGAAGTTATGGCTCTCTATTTTCAAATTGAACTGTAATTTATATGGAAAAGAAATTTCATCATGACAAACATTTCTCTGGGGCATGTTTTGTTGTTTTTGATTTTTAGGGTGAAATAGTTAAGAAGTATACCCAGCTCAACCCTAAAACCTATGAAGACAGACTAGCATTAATTCTAAAGATGTGTGTAGAGGCTGCATCAGAGGCAGTAAATGTAAACTGCAGAATTTTGGGAGTGGGTAAGTTAGCAAATCATCATTTTACATCTGTGTTTTTCAACATGAAATTAAATCACTACTCGTTAATTTAAAACACCTTTCTAAAATGGATCTCATGTACTTTAAGTTATTCCGTATTCTTAACAAACAAATGTTTTGAAATGGCTGAAAATGAGAAGCTGACTATAAAGACTGAAGTTTCTTCAGTTTGTAACAAGCATTAATTAATCTGTTAAGTTATAGTAAACTATATCTAAAATGTGTTTATGTAGTTCTCTGGACTTTGAAGCTCTCTGCTGTCTTGGCCTTGTGAATCAGGTGCTCAGTGTTTATCAAAACAGCTCTTGAAACATCTGCAGCTGACTGATGTTTTCTCTGTTGTCTTTAAGCCTTTAGGATCAACTTTAGGTTAGGATCAACTGTGCAGCAGAATTTTCAGATAAACCAAGGCAGACTAAAAAGGCTAGAATGTTAGGAGTAAATTTATAGCTAACCGAGACAAAAGCAGCCTTCTGCTGACTTCTGGTTCACTTGCAGTACAGTTCTGTATTAGACTGTGCTTATGTCAGACATGACTTCTTCAGTTTAATGGTGACCAGGAGGTTTGACCTTAGATACTAGTTATTTAGGAAGATGTTGATTAATGTGTCCTGGATTTTTGAGGACATAGAATCTTCATTTTAGCTGAGAAATTCTCCTAAAGAAAAGTAGTTTGGTTTAGATGAAAGCTTTAGATGAAAACTGAATCACACACTACAAAGGAAATTTAACTTGAACATGTACTTTTTAAAAACAAAGTTATGTACACAAAGCCGTAAGGAGAAATGTTAGCCCTTCAAATCAGATCTTTCTTACAGCTTTAATGTTCAATTCAGCTGCTTGTCTTGGAGCTTTAATGGCTGCTTTCCATGTGACTCAATTATATAAGCTCTGTACAATAAAATGTTTGAAATTTATTGTCTGGAGCTAAATACCTGCGTAATAGAGACCTACTTTTCAGTGGTACTGAGAGACTCCATCAACTCTGAAAGCCTCTTCAGCTAGGGAAAACTAGTGAGGTTGGCTAATAGAGCCTATTACTGGCCTACTCTGTTCAGTAGACAAATCTCTGAACAGAGTTTTGATCTTTCCCAAAAACTGTGTATTTTAAGTAAAAATCACTAGTGCTAGTAATTATTTTTAGTCATTCTAAATCTTGAGAGTTATAGCAGAATTCCGGACACTAATAGTGTTCCAGGGTTTAAATAATCTGTTTTTGCTGTTATGTCTTTTGTACATCACTAACAAGAAACACAGCTATTAAGTGATTTGCTGCAATCTTGCCTGAAGTAGGAACATTAACTCTCTGACTAACATGAACCACTACCCATCTAGTTAGTCTTAAGGTACTTGGTGCATTGTGATTAGAGGCATGGCATTCTATGAATTATCTTCTTTACTTTGAGGGTGACTAAGCACTGAAACACACTGCCTAGAGAGGTTGTGGAGTCATCTTCTCTGGAGGTATTCAAAACCCACATGGACAGAATCCTGTGTCACTTGCTTTAGCAGGTGAACCTGCTTTAGCAGAGACATTGGACTAGATGATCTCCAGGGGTCCCATTCAATCTGAACCATTCCATGATTTTGTGATCTTTACATGTCAAAAGTTGAACTGCCAGTAATACTTCAAAAATTTCTACTTTCATGCTCTGCTTCAAAGCCTAGTATTAAGGGGAAAAAAATCTTGTCATTAGAAAAAGAAAAACAGATTTTTATTTTAAGTTTTTACACAGACTTAGTTTTAATTTTTCTCTCCTGTGTTTCTGGGACTTAGGTATTTCCACAGGTGGACGGGTAAACCCTCGAGAAGGAATTGTGCTTCACTCTACAAAACTCATTCAGGAGTGGAGCTCTGTGGATCTCAGAACCCCTATATCTGATGCTCTCCACTTGCCTGTCTGGGTGGACAATGATGGAAACTGTGCTGCTCTAGCAGAGAGGAAATTTGGTCATGGAAAAGGAATAGAAAATTTTGTAACACTGATTACTGGTACAGGTGGGTATGTCATAGTTCAGTGAAACCCAAAGTCCAGCACCATCACTTAGAGGATCAGCTGTTCTATAGGCATAAACATTACGACTATGCCTGGAAAACCAAAAATTCTTTCTTTACACTATTTGTTTGGTTTAGGGTGCTCTTTAATTTTTTCAGGCAAATAAAACCATTTCCATAGGTAAAACTTCTTGATGAAAGAAGTTCTTCTTGTACTGCTACACAGGCAAGTAAGGAGAATCTGAGCAACTTCAACTGGAATAACTGCGCATTTTTTCAGCTTTATGGCTTAATTCTCTTTCAACTTTAGAAATACAAGTCAGATCAGAATATGTATCTAGAGGATAAGCAACTGAATATAAGAAAGTGTGCTTCAATCTCAAATGCAAATGTGGGGTAACTTTTCTGATTTCTTAAGTATACAGTCCTTTAGATGGTGGCAGTAAGAACTAGCTGATGAATCTATACCCAGTTTGGGAAGGGGGAACAGTGGCCCATGTTTACGTGTCCTGGCTCTTTAACACATGGGTTTAACTGTCTAAATACAGCATTAGAATTTCTCCTCTGAAGTGCAAAATTTTAAGGCCACTTAGCTAGTTTTCTGCATAAAGAACATGACTCACAAGCTTAAAAGATCTGTCATAGTTCAGTTCCAGGCTATTAAAAAAAATACAAGTATTATATACCATTTTGATCCATATATGAATAGGAGGGAGCTATGAGGTTCTGTATTAGGTGTGTCAAATAGACAAGAGTTCTTTAACAACTAGTAATTCTTGGTTTCTAGTGTAGATGATCACTGATGCAAATTATTTTAGCTTGTCTATATCAGAATAACCAAATAGCAGTGTCTTGCAGAACTGGGACCTTTAAAAACTGTTGCAGAGCAGGGGGTGTTTGTCTTTCTTTTTTTTTTTTTTTTTTTAAAACAATGGAAGTCTTAATATCTTTGCAGGAATTGGAGGTGGAATCGTTCATCAACATGAATTGATCCTTGGCAGTTCTTTCTGTGCTGCTGAGCTTGGGCACATTGTTGTATCCTTAGATGGACCAGAGTGCCTGTGTGGCAGCCAAGGATGTATAGAAGCATACGCCTCAGGAATAGCGTTGCAGAGAGAAGCTAAGAAACTGCATGATGGTATCTATTTACTCTGGTTTTGAAAACACAGTTACTAAACTGCAGTATAGGAAGAAATTTTCAAAAAAGGTATTAAGAAAAAATAAATCTGCCTTTTTTTTCAAGGAGGAGACAAGAATAGGTGTACAGGCAGCCTGCATAGTACAGATTTTTTTTCAATGGCAAGGAACATTTAGAACCTCTGGTCTCAGAATTCCCAGAAGCACACATTAGAGCTTGTCTCTTCTTTTTAAGCTTGATGTAAACTAATCTGACAGGCATTCTGTGGTGTTTGGTTTCACAGCAATTGTCTTTCAGCAAACTCTTCTCAGTCTTAAATAAGTTTGAGAATATGTGTATTTTATTTATTTTTGGGTCTGACAAGACTAGAGAATTACCATAGTCTGTTTGATTCCCTGCTTCTGCAAGTAGTTTCCTGAATAATATGGATATGATTACTTTGGCTAAACTCACAGTTGGACAGATTGTTCAGGATTCAATATACAAGTAAAAGAGATTAAAATATTTTAATTGCTTATTTTTTTACCCTCTGACTTGCCACATTATCGTGTTTTGCTCTTGACTTTCTCTTCCTTCCAGATGATCTACTTTTAGTGGAAGGAATGTCAATGAAGGAGGAGGAGATTGTTAGTGCTGCACACCTTATTCAGGCAGCTAAACTCGGAAATACAAAAGCAGAGAGCATTCTCAGAACAGGTGAGAGGGTAGCCCATAGGGGGAAACACTTCCATGCTTGTATTTAGGGGATACAGAAATGGTAGTGCACGGTAACACTACAAACAGCCTGTACCTGTTGAGGCCTTCTCAGTATAGAAATTACTAATTGTAATGAGATTTTAAATATAAATGTTGGAGAAAATGTCAACAGAAGTGTTAAAAGTATCTGGTCCAGTAAAAAAAAAAAAAAAAACCAAAAAAAAAAAAAAAAAGGATTTAAAGTTCTGCAAAGATCAACTTAAGAAAGAAGTCAAGTCTCAACATTATCATATTGGAAAATTCTGGGACATTTCATTGTAGGCAAGTGAATGGCTGGTCTGAGGTAACAAAGGCAATTTATGTTATGTGTTACTTTACATGGGGTATTTTACTGGTTTGCTTGTTTTAAGCATAGTCCACCCTCATACACAGTGGTTAACACTAAGGTGGTAGAATGATGCTTTCCTATTTTCTCTTTGCTTACAAGCATGCTTAATGCCTTTTGTCTTTTCACATTCATAATGTTGAATAATGCATTATTGTGCATAAAAAGTGGCCTTTTCTTTTTTACTTTCAAAAGAAAAGGTAATAGCAGACACGTATTACCTGATAACATAAAACTCTGTGGAACGAAACACTTCACTGACTTTGCAGTGTTATTTGTTGCTAACAGAACTGTTTCAACTACTGATGCCAGAACTGCTCGGTGTATTCTACTCAATTTCTTGTTACTTTGTCTTTTTAGCTGGAACTGCACTGGGCCTTGGCATTGTGAACATTCTACACACCGTGAACCCATCTCTTGTAATCCTTTCTGGAGTTCTAGCTAACCACTATGTTAATGCTGTCAAAGATGTGATAAATCGACAGGCGCTGTCCTCTGTTAAAACAGTGGATGTGGTGGTCTCAAATCTAGCAGATCCTGCTCTTCTTGGAGCTGCTAGCCTGGTACTGGATTATACTACACGTAGAATATACTAAAATAATTAAAGGAGAAATAGAGAGTTGGACTATTCAAATTCCTAATGGGTGGAGGGAATACTTTACCCCAAATTTTTCTTTGATGAGAGCAGCTAATGAATCAGAGTAGTGTTCCAAGTAGTTAGTGACTACTTAGCATTTCCTAATTGAGGTATTATCTTTTTGTATTTTTCCTAAATTTCAGCTGACTTCATTGGAAGTAATGTGCAATTCTGTTTTTTTAAGCACCTCTGTTGGTAAGCCTATACATTACTTTTGAGTGTGGCTGAATTATTTATGAGCATCTCTTGCTGTATGGGGATAATGTGTATGGTATGTAAAATTATTGTAACTCTTGGGGATCCAAATCTCATTTCCCACCTGTGTGAAATGAGTTTACCAGCTTTTCATTTTCCAGGATTCCATTCACAAAGTAAATACGATGTAATCACCACTAGCAGGTAGTAATTTCAGTGGGTGGAAACTAGGGCCTCTACAATAAAAAAAGACTACACCTAGAAATTCCTTTTCATGAAGGACTTGGTAGAGGCAACCAAGTTTATTTATTATATCATCTCTAAAGGGCAGAGTCCCATCTTAGAAGCTTTGCATATGAAGGAAAAAAGCTATAGTTTAGTGAGCTTACAGCCTGCAGAGGAGTCAAGACAAACTGCTAAGTATAGCAGTAAGCATCTTTGTCTTCTGGCTATGGCCAATAGTAAATGGTTTGAATTTTAATCTAGGAGGACTTCTCAAGAGACTTAATCTACTATTTTCAGGGAAGGGAGCTGCTTACTCTTTGGTAGCCATTTAGCTGAAATTCAGCCACATGGCACAGTTGATCATAAAGAATCTACCTTTCACTGCAGAGTGAAAATGGCGCGTCCCTCAGCCATTCTGGTGGCTGCAGATGCACTGTTCTTTTCCTGCTTTCACCATCAGCTTTCAGAATGGAAAGTCAAATCTGACCCTTATCCTCACCTTCAGAAGCCTAGGAGAAAAGTATGTCAAATGCCAGTGAAGGCTTGCCTAAGTAAGCTGTGGTTTGTATTTCTTTGTATTTCTTTCTTGAATGTATAGTGCTGTCTTTATCCAGCTGCTTTTTTAGCATACTTTCAAGATGCTGGAGAAATTAAAAAATCAACCCATCTATCAGCTAATCCAGAAAGATAGCTCTGGAGGAACAGTCACAAGACCGTCCTGTCCTGCATTTAGTGACCTATTTTGACATCTAACTCAACCACTGATACTCTCAGAAGTCCAGTAATGTGTTAGTACAAGGGCTATTTCTACACTTGAACTTTTTCTCCAATCAAAATGAAACAATCTTCTAAACATTGTATAGCATTGTACTCTGCTATGCAATGAATTTGGACTGAATAGCTCCTAGTACACTTGCTAATTCTGGGATAAAATCTGTACAGATTGTCTTTACTTCACGCTTTCTTCCACAAGGAATGCTTACTGGTAACTCACATCTTCAGAGTAGATTTCAGGAACACATCAGATCTCCCTCCTGCTGTCTCCAGGAACAATCATGCAGCCTCTATACCATAGTTTTCTCAAACCTGGCAAATAACTGGTTCTTAACACTTTGCCAAGTTGTACTAGGCTTTATGTAACCAAGGAGTTTTAGTTCCTTTTCCTACACATCTTGGTTTACTTGATGATTCCCAGCCTTCAATACCAGAGCATTAGATCCATGAGTAGGTTAGGGAGAAACTGGCATTTCTCTACAGTGACAGTAGCTCTGATTAGAAGTATTGAGATTCTAACAGTGGGGAGGCCTGTCATTTGATCTTTCCATCCTCTGCCATCACAAGGAATGCCTGGCTGGAATGCCTGGCTAAAAGTGGGACCAGGCTTTTGCTTTCCAGACCCTCTGACGCTTTGTATTTCTGGTATGTCACAGTCAAAATGGTTTTTCCCTAGCAGCTGAAGGAATAGTGCAGGCATGAAAAAACCATGACAGACTAAAACACAGTTGAAAAGTTCTACACCTTTAACGTCTAGTCACGTTAAGAAAACAGTTCTTCAGATGCTTTTGAAAATGTTTTTTTCCTGTCAGTTTTGCCAATAACTTGCTGCATATGTACAAGTGGTTTATAAAATCAGAAAGAATAAAAAATCATATTTAATACCGTAATAGTGGTTTTGTTTGTCTCTCCTTCTTTCCCTTTTCAGAAGCATCCTTTGAACTTCAGGTACTTTAACGTGGACCAGAGATTTTATGGACATTAACCCCCAGTTGTGTCCAGTCCCAGAAGGACCAAACATCATATATTCATGGAATATCTGCAGTAATGTGCTTCCTTGATGCTGGCCCAGTGTCCTTTAGAGTAGTCTGTACCATGAAGATCATGGACTCCAGTGAGGGCAAACCAACCTTTATATCCAGTACTGGGAAAAACGTAGACACAAAATCCCTTTCCTGAGCAGTTACAAGTATTTCAGAGCCTAAAGCAGCAGGGCATTCTCATTGCCTGCACTGGCAGCACCTGCTTGTATTGCCTGTTGTGTCTTGCTAGGTTTTGCAGTGTCTGGGGTAAGTGCATGTGGTATCCTAACTGTGGAAGCCTGGGCAGGAATGCCACCCTCCAGCCCTCCCAGCAGGACTACGTGTGACATCAACAGTTTGGGCAGGACAAGTCCCCTCATGAACTTGGATGCTTATAATCGGCATTACATGAACAAGAGGCAGCAGCAGAGTGCCAAAAGGTTGGAAAGTGAACTAAAACTGGAGTTCTTAGTTCTGTAACTTTAAATTGAAGTAACCAGTAAAAGACCAAGTTCCTATACCTTGTAGCTTCCTGCAGCTGGTGGAAAAAGATTGCTTTGTCCACAACAGTTCTACATTACCATAGAAACCCAAAGAACCATGACGTGGGATGATGAGGAGACCAGCTCAGTTTTGATAGCTGTCTTTTTACAGATCATTGCTGATGCTTTGCAAACCACATAGCTAATCCATACAGAATAAAGGTTTAGAATTTCTTTTTGGTCTCCTGACCATCAAGTTTAGTTACTCAGTATTGAATCTTTGATCTGCCACCCAGATACTTGGAAATAACAAATTCATTAGTTTTCTAGTGGTCTTGAAGCACTGTCCTCCCTCCATTTAATTGTAACAAAATTGTCAAAAACTTGCATGTATTACCAGCTGAGGCAATGGTAATTTTGTATTACAAAAACACAACACAGAGTAAGGTGCAGACAGAATTTATACTTGGATTCAGTGAAAGCTGATTACTGTGTCCCTTTCAAATGCCATGGAGACATCACAGGCATTTAGTAAGTTTAAAACACCTGGGCTGTACATCCCTTGGACCATTCCAGATAATTACATTTGGATTAGAATTAGTGCCATAGCACAAGGTTCTGTAGAGGAAACATGATTGCCTGCATGACAAGTATTGCTGAAGGAATCCTCTTGGCAAAGACTATAGACACCTGTGTTTGTCCATTCTGAAATACAAGCCAGTAATGTGTATGTTTCCCTCTTAACTGGTTGCTCAGAAAAAAACATCAGCAAGAAACAGATAAGCCACACTATGTTCTTTATGGCTGCTTAAAACTTAACCATATTCCACAGGCTCAGAGGATGAATGCACAGTGCTGTTGTTTTCAGGCCCCCTGCTTCCTAATGAACCCATGACCTCTCCATCCCCCTTCTTTACAAATGCCCATTGTAATTTCAGACTGCCTGGCTGCTGGCTGCCACCTGATCAGAAGCTAAACAAAGCAAGTTCTATACCAGCAAGAGTCCACAGCGTCTTTCTCAATACTGCATGAGATCTTCATGTGCATGCAGCTGGGATTATTTTTGAAGGATAGGAAGCGTCCAGGTTTTTTTCCAGATTCCACTGCAAAAATAAGCAGCAACAGTGGGAAGTTAAAGACAGTCAACAGGATTGAGCATGCACAGCAGGCCAGCGGTAGCACAACACTGTCACATGAAGTTACAAACAAAGTGACAGATGCTGACCTCTGAAAAAAACAAGTCAATGTTAGACAAGAGAATTGATTTGCCTAAATAAACCTAAGAATTCTTTTTCTCTGTCACAAGGTCTAAGTATCTAAAGTAATTATCACACAGAAAATGTCCTGATTCCAGGAGTGCTGCATTTGGTTCTCAGCTCCCCCCATACACAAAAAACATAAGCACACCAGAGTAAGTTCAACGAAGAGCCACAAAGATTATAAAGCAATTACAGCATTTCTCCTGTGAGGAAGGGCTGAGAGCTGGAACTGTTCAACCTGAAAATGAGAAGGCTTAGGGGAATCTAATCAATTTATAGAAATACCTGAAGTGAGAGTGCAAAGATGGGGGCCAGGCTCTTTTCATTCATGCCATGACAGGAGATACTGGGCACAGACTGAAACACAGGAGGCTTCATCTGCACATCAGAAAACACTTCTTTACTGTACAGGTATCCAAGCACTGGCAGATGTTGCCTAGAGAAGTAGTGGAATTTCACTTCTTGAAGATCTTCAGAAGCTGTCTGGATATGGTCATGGGGGACAGCCTCGACGTGGTTCAGCTTCAGCAGAGGAGTTGAACCACATGACTTCCAGAGGTCCCTTCCAACCACAGCCAGTCTATGATTTTATGACAACACTGATAAAGGAGACAGTGAGCTAGCATACTTGAATGTAAAATTAAGGCAGAAAAGTTAACCTGCAAAATCTCTGCATCAGTTAGTGGAGGTGATCAGAACCCACAGAGCTGCATTTTAAGTGTTCCAGCAGGATGAAATATGTAAAAAATCTGCAAACACATTCTTACACTCTACAAACCCAACATATAAAATACTGTTTTAACTTCTGTAACATTGCTTTGGCCTTGACTTCGAGTCTTTGCTCATTTTCTTGGATTGCAGCTCTAAGCCACATCCATAGCCAAATAAAATATTCTGTAAAATAGGAAAATGTGATCAATAAGTACCATAATTCAGTGTAAACCCCTCTAATTTGATCTTTCCAATTCTCCTAAATTCATATTAACACTTTAGAGACTGTATATTTAATGCAGTGGATTTTTCGTTATTAAATTATCAGTTCATTTTGAATGCCTTTATTTTCAGAGCTTTTGAGTGTGCAGCAAAAAGGAAATTTTCAGTCAAGGCAAATGCATAACTAGTCTACAATGAGTAGACTAGTTATGCATTTGCCTTGACTGAATAACAATAACTAGGCTACCAATGAGTATCAGTATTCTGTGAACTTGCTCTGTGCTTCAGTCCTGTTGGACTCACCTGCCATACCCTTGTGCAGTTCAGAAGATACCTTCTTGCCTTAATCTTCCATGAAATCAAGCTTTCAGACCTGTGATCTACTGTCACTCTCATCACCACCCATCAGCAGTGTGTGAATACACTTGCAAACATGACAGTAGCTCCAGTCATTACAGACAACAGTAAAGAACAGCTTAACTACTGCAGCCCAACTGGAAGCCATTTATTCACTACCTTACCCAGCAAAGGGACACAGCTGCTAGTAAAACAGCTGCTATGCAGTAACATCCTGAGCCTTGGTACATTGTAGTCTGCATCTGCAACCTCTTTTAAACTTCCTGGACTAATCTTCCAGCTTGTAGATAAAAGCTATTAAAGCAATTACACTACACAGTAGTTAAGATACTGTGTCTTTGATAAACATGGTGAAATAATGTAGGAGACTGAAGAGATTAGTTTTAGAAAACAGCTAAAGGAAGATTTAACACAGCAAGGCTAGAATACAGCTCTTGTGACTGCTGGGTGAGCCAAGGAAGCAGAACAGAGATTTTCTAGATAATTTTGTTTCAGATTCAACCACCTTGGCAGACAGAGCTCCAACCTAGAGATGAACAGCAGTAAGAGCAAGTCTTCCCTTCTCTTGCTCTCCAACTCTCCAGTTCACCACCCTAGTCATGAAATGTCTGCAAAGGTCAGTGAGGACAAGAACACAGTTCAAAAACATCCAAGATCTCTACACCACAGATCTTTGCACATGAAGACAGCATTGAGAACCTAGCAGAACAGAATAAGCAGTAGAATATCAAAGGTCTTAACTGCTCAGTGCCCTCGCCTATATGTTGAACCTGAGATTCGCAGCCAGAGCGACAGCAGAAAACTAACAGAACTACTTACCTGCAGAAGGCAGTGTCCACAGTCCCACTGGAAGCAAGAAAAGCCCCTTAACAAGCCTGCTGTTTTAGTTTTCTTGAGCTGCTATCTAGTGTGATAAGGGAGAAGTTTTTAAACTAAAGCTCTCAAAGGCTTTAAGAAAGCTTACTGAAACAAGCAGGACAACCTTGCAGAGACCAGAAGCACTGCTGGCTGGACATTCACCAGTAAGGTGAAATCAGTATCAATCAAGAAAAATGTTTACTTACACTTAATTCAAACACCCTCTGTCAAAAGCAATCAGGAGACCTTCTCAATTCATCCAAAGTCAACACACTTTGCTGTTTAACAGATCTTTAATATCAGTAATGTGGGAAGTGACACCTCAGTGCACAGCAGCACAGAGACTACAGTTTTGAAGGTTCTCCCATTTCAGACACAGAAAGGAAACATCAGGAAGAACATGCAATCAAACAATGATCAGCTCTAGATACATCATGATGTGGTCCAAAAAACCACATTGAAACAATTAATCAAATTACTGCAAACATAGCTTCTCTGAGTAAGGTTAAAGTATTGCATTTGTAGTGTTTCCGTCGAGCTTTGCTTCAGCGAACCAGTGGAGCCTGCTTGAGCGAGATGAGGACTGAACGCATGCGGGACACATCTTTTGCCTGCTTACTAGACTTGGGATTAAAGTCACAGAGCTGAGCCACACGTTCCCACTCAGTGCCCGGAAAAACTTCTTCTGCATCATTCACAAAGGCTTCTTCAGCTGCCCTAAAAGCAATGCAAAGCACCTTGTGTTAATGCCCAGCATATAAGGCACTCCTTCCCTCTTACAGGATGCAGTTTCTTTCAGCATGTTTCAAAAGAGATGTGACCTGACAGCTGCTTGTGGACATTATGGCCACATAAGCTCCCACTGCCCCAATCCTGGAGATGAAAGTAGATTGCAATAGTATGCTATGCACAAGCAGTGCAGAGGATTGCAGAGGATTGTGTAAAATGTTGGAATACAGGTGTTTGGTTTTAAGAATAGTTACTGAGTCTTTGCCGAAGGAGTCACCACACCAGCTTCCAGAAAGTAAGGTACTTCTATGTAGGCATTTTATTTATGGAGAAATGCCCAGGTCTTAACTAGTTAAGCCTCTGCCACTTGATGGCTTATACTGGAGATTTGCCAACTGGAAATTTACAACTGCCTGCAAGCATGTCTTAAACAAATTCCATTTGAGGATTTAAATCAGCCCCAAGGCCTACAGGCCATCAGCAAACTATCTGCTGATGATTCCCAATGCTGTACTGAAGCAGCATGAATCGTAAGGAATTTAAGTCATGAATCCCACGCTTGTGAGCGCAATAGACTAAAGCATATCTTGGCAGAGGAGATGACTTGTTTGAGGTCATCTCACAGAACAAACATTTCCCCTGCTCTCACCCTAAGGAGACTCTAAGGAGGCTTTGTACATTAAGTACTGGATAGTGCCAGTGGCTTCCCAGCTGTATTATTTCGCCTTTTCTATGCTGCCAATAGCATTGCTTCAATGCAGGGATAACACTCCAGCATGTAGTTTACATGAACTGTGGGGCCCTGGTAGCTGCCTGAGTGCAGAAGCAGTAAGCATCAAGAGATCAAACCAAATCCATCTACTCCAACAAGCAGTACAGAGAAAGCAGTGAAAATGACTCTCCCATGAGGGTTCAGCACTATTCACAGGGATGATAAGGTTACAGACACCACTGAAGACAAGGATCACTACAACACTGCTACTTAATGTGACATGACACTTTTAAGGGGCAGTGAAGGTTTTTTTACTTAACTGTTCTAGGCTGTAGCAAGGATGATTTATGTTAGTGCTTAAAGGTGAAGAGAAAAAAAGAAACAAGGAGAGAAAGTTTAAGTCAGATATAGAAAATGAGAATGAGTCTAATGCAGATGATTAGCTGGCTGAACATGCAGTAGGTAGCTTAGCCTACATTCAGGAAACAGGCAGCCAGTTTTATTAGGCAGCACTTACACTGCACATTTGCATTGTACATATGAAAATAAGGGTTTTATTGAAAAAAAATCTAACAAAACCAACTCCAGGAGATTTCAGAAAAGTTAAACACCACCTGTAAATCCATCATTTCACAAGTCTTGGTTTATATCCACCTACAGTTAGCTGTGAATTTCACACCAAACCTTCAATATTAATGCACTCAAAGCCACAACATGGCTCACCAGTACACCTTCTAAAGGTGTCACCTTAGAATCTGTGGCATGTCCATCTTTCAATTCGAGTCTACAAATTAAGGGAAGAAATTAAAATACATGAACAAGCCAATGAACATTGCAATCCTTCTATCCCTCAGAAACTAGCATACTCACTGGGGCTTTAAAGTCTGAGCTCTGTTTTCACTGTCCTATTGGGCTGGCAGAACATTGACACTGCTCCAAAATGTCTTCCCAGCAGTTTACACTGATTTCCAAATAACACCTTCTTGTACTTTCCATTTGTTCTCTAACAGCCTCCTATTTCTATATGCACGCATATTTTCTATCCTGATTTATGTCAGGCAATTCATTTCTACCTTCCTTGGCTTGTGAACTTTTATGTGCAAGAATTGCTTGAATATTTTTCTGATATGTAGGCAAACCAGGTGGTCACTGCCTATTACAGAATTAAACATTGCTTCCCTGTGGAAGGACTAAATACAGCAGCCATGTAAAACTGCAGGCACTAACCCACACCCCCAGCAAAGCATCTTGCTAAGCAACGTTCACTGGCCTGGAAACAACTATAAACCCTGAGGTCTAAAGACTACTGAAGTCATTACTGAAATTCCAGTGGTTGTACACTATGTGACTTAATCTGAAAGTGATAGGCTTTGTGCACTGCATACAGGAGAACTATACTTAGTACCGCAGACCAGAAGTGGTCCAAAAAGTAAATATTCAGAAGGCACCTTCAGACATTCAGCACTATTTCTGATCCTGCTTATTATCGTGTTGACAAGCAAACAGAATTGGCAGTTAGGCAACATACACATAACCAATCACGTCAGCGAAGGGTTGTTTGTAGAAAGCTTCATCTGCCACCCTAGGTAGCAAGTAGTCCAACAGGCAGGCAAGCAGGCAGGAGAAAAGAGATAAGGATGAGAAGTACAGAACACAGCTGGAGGCAGTTCTAACAAGCACATTAACCTTGCATCACCTAGACTTACTGTTACAGGAAAGCAGTTACCACATGGAATGTAGCAATTAAACCACTGGTCAGAGGGGCAACACACAAATTCTGCTACATCCTAGAAGTCCGGACCACCTAGTTGAGGACTAGGGCCCCAGTGCTAGCATTAGACTACTCCCAGAGGGTAGAAACTACCATGAGGCAAGAGATCTCACCAGGGTGATGAGAATGCCAAACACTTCTGTGCAACACCTGTTTAATGAGTCCTGCTCCAGACTCTACATCCTGCACTCAAACACTGGCCATAATAAAGCTATGAGGGTATCACGAGCTCTGGCCACCAGCTAGAACAGTACTAATCCTGTTTCCCTTTCTCGGCCCAACCAAAAGGTAGTGAATTCCTCAGTAAATGGAAGTGGCAAATTCATCATTCTAAAGGCAGTGTAGGCCTCCTTTCTTCCTTTAGAAAGAAAAGTAGCCTACCTAGAACTTTACTTAATAAAGACAAACCTGATGGCCATTTTGATAAGAAAAGTGGTATTTCAAAAAAACAAATGAACAAAAAAAACAACAACAAAATGAACAAAACAGCAGTTCATCTTGTACCCTGTGAGTTCCCAAAATATAATGAAGTCCTGATGATTACCTGGACAGAATGAAGTAGAGATTTAGAGGCATTAAGTGAGTTCTATCACGTTTACCTTCATGAAGTTTGAAGTCAAAATTCCACAGAGAACTTCTAAGAAAGTATAAGAGCTTACTTTCCAGCAACCAAGACATCACTTTCTGCCACAGGACCAATAATTAGACAATTCAAACCACTACAGACACAGTCAGCATTTAGTTTCTCACTAGTAGAACTGAGTCACGTTATTTCTGAACTGCTCCCAAAAAGAGCAGCAAAAGGTATTAAGACATTTCATGAAACGACCTGTAGCAGAGATTAACTGGAATGCCACTTCCATATGTTCCAAAGTAAGCAAGTAAGAAAGCTAGTCTCAGAGTAGGTAATTGCAGACACTGAAGGCCTGTGCAGCGGGGAGCATGACAACAGAGTAAAATATTTTCTGGCCATGTTTGAGCCTCATGTCCTAACAAATCTTTAGTAATACTTGATTAACATCTTAATACTTCCTGGACATTTAATCTAGACTATTTAAGAAAATTTAAAAAGATACGTAGCAGGAGCGTTTACTTTAATGATCTGAAGAACTATTGCCTTAGGACATACAAGAAGTATTCTAACCTCCCTCCCCAGTTATTTTCATAACTAGAACCATAACTCTTCTGATGGCTGGAGAAACATTACCTGTTACTGGCTTTTGTTTTCTCGAGCTTTTCATCTTGCCTTGCATACCACTCTTCCAACTCTTTTATTGCCTTCTCTTTCCATTCTGCTTCCTGCTTTCGTGAGTTTGCATCTGAAGATTTAAGAATTGCTTTATCAGTCATGTTTGTATCCAAATGCATCTTCCAAACATTTCAACTGATGGTTCAAGATGCGCTCTAGTGCAGGCAGTTGCCTCATCAACTCAGGTAAGGGTTACGAGATTTCCTGATTTAGGCTATGAGAACTCTATATATTATGAATATCCAAAGGATTAGCTAAACAGAATTCCTGTGCTGTGTAACTGGGACAGTCCACTTCACTTTAGGATAGGCATTTTGCAGAGTAGTTCAGATTCAGTAAATCTGTTGGTCTGCAAACCGCTCAAACCAGAAACAGTCACCTTGTAATGCCAGTGCAGGAACAAGGCTTAGCAAAGCCTCTATGCTTAGATGAAGCACTGGCACTCCACTTACTTTTACACACAGCCTGCAGTTCAGCTACTGTAACTAGCCCAAAAGAGGAGTAAAAGGGTCAGCTCTACCAAGAATTACATTTTACAGAAGGTTCTGACCTAACAATTTCAAAAAAAGGCTCCTCCACCATGTAAGTGGGAAGCACACCTGTTTGTAGTCTCTTAGATGCTGCACATGGGTCGGTACCACTGCATTTGATCGCTGTAATTAGTTTAGTTAATAATCCATTACTTTCTTAATTTAGTTGTTAGAGTAAGATCCATGTGACAACAGATGGCCTCAGCAATTACAAAATGAGTTAGCTTTATCCTTTGAAAAAAACTACTAATGCCTGCAGTATTTATTCTCTTCTTTTTAACTTACAAAAGCTGTTCATTGTCTGTCAGCTCATCTATAAGTTAAGGTTCAGAGAGTCACTTGCTTGCTGACTCCCACACCAGTATTAAGTCTGCTTACTAGACAGCTTGCTCCTTGAACTCAGGAAGCATGTTAAGACTCCAAAGAGGCAGTGCCATGGTTCAGAATTCTACTGCTTAAGGATCATAGAACAGCTTGAGTTGGAAGAGGCCTTAAAGATCACCTAGTTCCACCTCCTCTGCCATGGGCAGGGACATCTTCCATTAGACCAGACAGCTCAAAGCCTATGCAACCTGGGATGGGGCATTCACAGCTTCTCTGGGCAACCTGTGCCAGTGCCTCACCACCCTCACCGTATTTTTTTTTTTCCTAATGGCTAATCCCATCTACCCTCTTTCTGTTTAAAGCCATTACTCCTTGTAAACTACACACCCTTGTAAAAATTCCCTCTCCAGTTCTTCTGTAGATCCCCTTTACGTACTGGAAGGCTGCTCTAAGGTCACTCCAGAGCCTTTTTTTCTCCAAGTGGAACAACCCTAACTCTCTCAGCCTGAGAGAAGCTGACATTTAAGTGACTCAATAAATACCATGCTTACCAAGTTGCTCTAGGCGCTCCTTTTGCTCCTCTCTCCACTTACGAATACTTTCTGGTTCTGATTGCAGTCGATCTACTTGGGATATGGCAGCATAGCAGTCTGTGGGACCATTACTCTCCTTGGAAGAAAGAAACAGTAAAATCATTTGTGCATAACAAACAAATATTCCAGATAACTGTCTGCCAGCTATATAAAATTAGACTCTATCTGAACTGAGCTAATAACACATTCATTTGACGTTATAACACATTTTCACCATTAAAAACATCTTGCTACAAATTACAACAGAATTGAAGGAAATTAACACAGGACTCCCTCCAGAAATCAAGGATAAAAATAAAAATTCAAGACAACTGGAAATATAAGTGCCACAAACACTTAGAGCCAGAGCACTAAGCCTGCAGAATGCAGAAGACAATGCCTAGCACCTCAATATACAGTTGTAGGCCAGATACTCTCTGAGCTCATCTCACCTTAAATATTTGCTGTGAAAGTAATTTTCTTTATGGTTTTGTGCACAGGAGCATAAAACATTCTTTGCAGCTTATTTGTCTACTTCAGGAGACATTTGCATGTCACATTACAAAATCTGGATTGCTGTATGCAGCTTATAACACAAGAAGCATTTCTATATTTAATTATCAGAACAGTGAGAGTACTAGCATCCTTTTTTACAATGTAACATCTCAAAGACTTGAAATGAATAGGGCTAACATTAATACACCAGATTTACAAAGCTAATGAATATTTTGGTATTTGCTACAGAAGATACTCTAACAACTTGTATTGATGTATCCTATCCCTAACAGAGCTAAGAAATACCACTCCTAAGAGTACCAGGTCGATTGCAGCCAGATTTGGCTGTGCCTTGCCCCTCCCTGGACCTCCTCTAGCCCTCAATGCAGGAATAATGCAAAGAGAAGACACTAGGCTGGTGCAACAACACGAGGCTTCACATTTCATCCAAAGCAAAATAAACTGGCCAGCTGCAGGGCCAGCTAGTTACAGGTAGCTAAAATGTAAGTTATGTTTAGCCCGTTCAGTCTCTTCTCTGTCAATCAAAGCAACCGATCTCTTAGAATTCCAAACACAAAATCAAGGTATCTAAAGGGAGCAATCTACCTTCTGTTGCACAAGGAAGTGCAAAGGGCCTGTAAAATACAAGTTATCCCATCAATCTCACAGTAATGCTGAGGATGTAAGAATATCAGCAGTAGTGATATTTTATGTTTCCACACAAGTCTGTGTCTCCACAAAGCTCAGCATTCACTGAAAACTCTTAAGGAGAAGTACATCACTCGTATGTTGCTTCCTTCCCAAGCTTTCATTTAATCAGGGCTAATGAGCCAACTGCGACGCCAGGCAATGACCATGCCTTGGACAAACTGGTGTGAAATTCAGTTACAACAACAAAGTGATTGCCTTAGCATGCCTCATTCCTCCCTGACACCAACAAAGCACGTATCTCTTCCTTGTGTGATTACCATGGCTGTCTAACGTGCTTTCATACTCCGATTTAGCTTTCTAGCCATCAGCTTAATTTTTGCACCTTCATGTCACTAGGAAATGTAAAATGTTTTCAGTCCATTCCTTGTAAGAGCATCTTGATAAGACAACCAGGATGCATTAATCATCTTCAAAGAGCAAGCAAATCTGAAAACTCTGCTTTAAACTACTTAATCAGAGCACACTTTCAGCTTAGCAGCCAGTACAAGGCAATGTAAAGTCATATTACAGAGCCCATCTGTGGGCTGTTTTACAGTGCTTATGTACTGTTAAGTCACGTTTCAAAATGAACTGCTGCTTTAAGTTGCCTCTAACTTCAGAGGACGGGCATAATTAAGAACATTCACAACTTTATGAAATTAGCTACCAGAACAGAAGACCCTCCTCAGATATGAGACTAAATTACTTTAAAGACGAGAAATAGGAAGAATTAGTCTACATTAAGGTAAAGTTCTCAGAATAGAATAGAATAGCACATTCTAAGTACAGAATACTTCTATCTTACCTGATAGACATCCCCGTTAACCACTCCATCAACGGCATCTGTAAAGAGGTGACTTGTTTAGTCATTTGAGAAAATACAGAACAGCCAGATTTACTGATTTCTGTAACTTGCATGGAAAGCTTTACTGGAGTATGTAATGTGGGAGTTGTGAAAGTGAATGTTACTTGATGCCCTGCAGGGACACTTCCTCCTCCCTGCACTTTTATGGACAGGCATGAAAAACCAAGTGAGCCACCATTCTGCAGAACCAGAAATACAAGGTCATTTCTTCATCATGAGGTCCGGCTTCTAACAACATAAACAGCAGAGCTGATACTGCTGAGAAGCAGCTACAGACTGCATTCTAAAGCTACTCCCACCCTGTCCTCCCTCTCTTAGAAGCTGACTACTATACAACTGTTCTGAAGTTAAGAAGGATGACTACTACTTTTTTAGTGTCTGCCTGGAAGATTAACAATCCTGCAGCCAACAACTGGCAATTCTTATCCTAGTGTTGTTACCTCCTAATTAGCTCAAAAGATACAGCTAACATTCCTAGCAAAGTCACCTTTCTGCTACCATCTGTGACAGCATGCTTGATAGCTTCCCACTTCAGCTGCAGCATTATTATCTCTGAAGTGACAATGACAATAGAGCCTCAGGAAGGGGCTCAGGTACAAATCTTTGCCACGGAACCCTAAAATATCATCTTTAAAACACAGCCATAAGGAGTATATGCCAGTTGTGGGGCAAACTTTATAAAGTTTTTGAAATTACTTAAATCTCTGGACTATACAAAATATACCAAGATTTTCAAGAACAGCTAAATTCAGCAGGGCATCTCTCTGGAGCAGCACCATGTAACATCTGTCCGCGTGTTATACCAAGTAGCCATGTTACTCATGCCACCATGGATGAATCTATCACACAGAAGTGTTTCAACCATAATAAACTCCTCAGTGAAAGAAGTGAATATATCAAACAGTAAGCAGAAAAACCATTTTGCACCACCTTCATAAAGACAGATTGCTGACTGACCTAAAACTAACTGAGTTATGCTGCTGTATCCTCTTGTTTGTGGCTAGGTATGCATCACTTTCATAGTACTAGGCAATGGCACACAGGCAGTTCTTCACACTCCTTTATCAGGGAACTAGGGAAGTGTTTCAAGTCTTTATTTCTGAGCCCTGAAGTGCAATCATCAACTGTGTTATGTAGAGGACTGTAAATTCATCAGTTCAAGAACAGCACATTGGAGGATACTAGTTCACAAGAACATAGTTACTAACTTTTGCAGGGGAAGACTCAAATTAAGAAAAACACAGCTTTTCAGTTATGAGAAACTGATATTTTATAACTAGACTCCCATAATTGAGACGTGGTTGCTACTTTGTCAGATTCCTACTGGTCTGCAAGTACAGGAGGCCTTTACAGAGACTGAAGTCACCAGCTATGCGAGAGGGCTCATAAACCTTGAGGATGCTTCCAAGAACAGCGATAATATGTCTAAGTTTCCTTGTCACACCGAAAAACATTCATTATGGTCTTCACTGCACAGGCTGGTAGTCTGCTCACGTAAAAGGAAAAACATCATTGCTTAAGGCTACACCTGAGATGAAGCACACAGGTTTGTCTAAAGGCCATTTCTGTTCTGCACAGAAACAGACACTAACAGACATTGAACTGTGTTTAGAGAGGGCACTCAGGTCAGAAGCATTAGCAATATTAGAACAAATTTCCCATCTGTTCTGAGCTCCCTAGAACTTGCAATTAAGCTGCAGAGTCAGCATGCTGACTGAGCACATCACAAGCAGAAGAGGAAACAGAACTGTACCAGCATGCTGTCATATGCCAATACAAGTGTGCTAACTGGAACAAGACCAATAGTCAAACATTCCTTCACTTCAGCTCTCCAGTCTTCGTGCTTGTATAATTAAGTATGAAGTATAGAAAAACTACCTGTTTGCCAGCCTTCCTATCAGTAATCCATGCCAGTTGTGTATCAGATTTTTATGTTCACAGAAACACGCAATTTCATAAGCTTCCCAGAGAAAAAGCCTAAATACTGGTAGTACCATCATATCATTTTCAGCAGTCATGAACAATGAGACCCCTCTACTGGTCTCAGAGTCCATCCAATTCTATCACAGTATTGTATCTCCTGAAGTTAAAATCCACATATTTAGAACCATCTCAGTTAGTAATGATCCATACTCCTTGTTGTTTACTTTTGAACTTAAGATAAGCTCTTATTTTTAAGGGCACTGTTGAAATGAACATGCACATACATCTACAGTTCTGTGACACATGCTGCCAATATGGTAATAATGAACTTTCATACAGCAACACAGATACCTTTTAGAGTCTGGAAGAATCTGGAGAGGATAACTCATACCAGCTGCCTTGCATTTACAGGAGATACAACACCCAAGCTTGCCAGAAATAGAAAGCTACCTTCAATGCCCTCCACATTTACTACAGCTTACAAAAGAAAAGATTGGGTAGTTTGAAGACAAATACAAAACCCATTTTGTCACTTCAGTCCTAGAAGTCAATATATGCCTCAGAGGTTTATCACAATGATGACCAACTATTCTGAAGGCTATTTACTGGCATTATTACCACTCAGTACCAATTGGCCTAAGCCTCTCTAAAGTCTTATCCTCAATGCAAAAGAGGGCAATTATCAGAAATGTCAGAGGCAGGGCTTTGCAACACATTGAAACATTTTTCTTCTACTCTTTTAAAATAGATATATTTTTAAGGAGTTACCTTCAGCATCTCTTTTAAACAGTAAGGACTCTACCTACTGCTACTTTCAGTGAGCTAGCAGCTCTAGTTAAAGCAACAGAAGAACATAAAGTTTAATATATTCTGACATAAGGTTAAGTAACTTCACCTCTCAAGGCCTAGTTTCCCATCCTTTTCTTTTAGGCACAGTCATGCTTTCCGTTTACCTACCTTTCACCCACGTGATAATAAGAATGAAGAATTTTTTACAAAACTTTTGTTTACATAGTTATGCAAGAACCTGGAGAAGAAATAATTTTTCTAGTCGTAACTCATTCTAGTGCCTGTGTGCAAAATAAAGGCAAGCACCTCAGGAAGAGTGCTTCTTTCTGGTGTTTTAGTTCTAATCTGCTGTGCTATCAAAACCCATTACTTCCCTCATTTTCAATATAATCAATAGGCTAGAACTAAAACACACCTGCAATAATACTGTGCCATAACAGCTTCTGTAATTTTCCAACGTAACAGCCTCTGCAATTTCCACCTCCTGTAAATTCCCACTAGTATTCTCTTGAAAACAAAATTTTAACAAATAGATTTTTCTGTCCTGACTTCATAATAATGCAGCATCACTAACACAAGCTAGACAGATACCATCCCTCTCTTATACCTTTTTCAGTGCTGTCTTATGGGGCTCTGAAGCCTCAGATGCTGATTGCTTAGCAAAACCCAGATGAATGGCTGTTCAAACAATTAAGAAAAAAAACAAGTCACAGACAAGAATTCTTTCTGTCTGTGGTGCTAACAACAGAGACAGGAAGAACCAATTCTTTCCTAAACAATTTTCATGCAAACTGATACTCAGTTCCTGAAAGGCTGTTAAATGAAATACCTAGACAAACTACCAGACACAATTAATTTTCTTAATTGCTAGAGGCTCATGAATGTCTTTTGAAGAAGATGGACCAACATAATTCAGTCAAATACATATAAAACATAAAGAGCATGAAAATGTGAAAGCAATGTTTGAGACCAGTCAGCCTACATTAAACTTGTGTATTTGCATGATTGTGAATAAATATAACTGCCTGTCTTTGAAATTCCCCATAAGAAGCTACTCGACAAACTGCCAGGAGGATTTCGTATAGGCATACAGTATCTAGAAATCACACATTTCCCCTTGAAGTCTCTCTCTTGCTCAGAGAACATAGTAAGTGAATTGATACAACCTCAAGACATACTATTGTCAGAATCTCACTGTACAGACATGGACATTGACTCATGCCTGAAAAAGAAATCGCATAAGACATCACATTACTAATACCCAGGCAACAGCATTGTATTACTTGATTTATACAGTACTCCCTACTTTCTGGAGCTGGGATTATGCTTCCCCTTCCAAGGAAAATAAGATTAGGTTTTTGCAAGCTCAGGCAGCGTGAATGGCATAGCTATTTACATAATGAATGGCCCTATTAGAACAGGCTTGGATCAGTATTCCAGCCCTGATCATGGCAACATGAAATGATGCTGTGTGAGACACACAACAATTAACAGAATTCCCAAAACTGATGCTTTCAACTCATGAAGCTCACTTCTGCCCATGTATTTGTCTAATCATTTACCAAGAGGCTGAAATTGAAAGACTGTTCGTTGATGAGACACTATGATTCTTGAAAGTGTATTTCAAGAAGCTGATGACTGCTTGTCACTATATCTGAAGTTAAGATCTTCAAACTTCAGTTGAGAGCTGCCCAAGTTATTACTTTAGGCCTAGTATTTAGAAAGAACTTATCCACCAGACCTGTAAATTAGGAGTTCAGAAAAGGTTACGGTTAAAAAAAGTAAATCCACAAATCCCTGGTCACGATGCTTAAGGATTTACATAAGAACTTGCATTGTTTCAAGAAATTTGCATTCACCTATTCAATTACAGAAGAGTTTAATGAGCTAACATGCCAGAGACTACAACTGTTTGATATTTATTAAGGTACTGATTAGATGATAAGAAATGTCTAACACAAATGGCAACAGAAGCCATTAAATATCTAACCAGTCTAGAAGTATTGAACAAATCAACTTTTTGATAAGAAAACCCTTTGCAATAGTCATCACTACAGGCATGTAGAGAACATACTCCTCTAGTTGTTCTAGTACATCGTGAGAAAGGTCAATGATAGATTTTTTTTTCACTAACTAAATTAGCTTTCAAACAGCTACTTTAATGTTCCGGAGTCTGTTTGGAACATAAAGCCCATGCAAGGCATGATGTTTGTCTAAGGCTTCTGAAAGTAAGAAGGGAAGTGTCCATTGTGTCTGTTTCTGCGCTATACATAGAATACAGAAGTCAAATTATGTATGATACCAAAACAGGATTGCGTTCTAGTAACAATTATTCTCAAGTTCTTGTACTGGAGCAAGAGAGTCCTCAGTAGACACCATTTTTTTCAGGAGTATGTAATCCATATGTTTTGGACCTTATGAGAGAGCTGACATTAAAGGCACTACTAGCACTAAATAAGTATTGTGAGGTCTCCATTACCCAGTTTATCTAGATGAGCATTATTCACAGAGATACTACAAACCTGCCCCCTCATACATAAGATACGTCAGTAATTTCTGATATCAGGTTGCAAAATAAAGACTTAATTCTAAGATGTTCTGACAGTGAACCGGGGAGTAGTTTCAACTTTGTCGGAAGGAGAGTGGCATCCTACTGCAGTGACAAAGGGATGTAACATGAGAGCAAATATGTCCCTGTGGCCCTGGTGACAAGTAGAAGCAAAGTCTTCTGAGAGTGTCGCAACATCAACCCCTTTCCACTCAGGGTTCAGTTAAAACCTTCCATAAGGAGAAGTGTTATTTTGGGCTGCTTCAGCTATCGTTAGACTAAATGGAAACACACTAACCTATACTTCTCAACACACAGTTCCCACCCTTCTCCAAACGGAGGTTCTGCAGTGTCGGGCTTGGTACATTGAGTACAAAGGTTACCAAGGAATAAAGGCTAAAGGTTTAGCCAAATTAAACATTAGCTTAACTGCTCTTATGCTTTAATACTAAGATCACCCCCGCTGAAGACAGAAACTCAAGTGGCGGATTTATCCAGCTTTCAGAAACCTTCCTTCAGGCAGGCTCCAGGATTAGACGAGATCAGCATCGCTCGTATTAAGATACGGGCACACCTTAGGCATCTTCAGGGCATACAAACTATAACCGAGGGAGCAAGGAGGCAGCTCACCTTGTGGCACAGTGCACCCAGGACGGCCCCGATGCACCCCCGAGGCCCCGCTCGCGGCAGAGTGCCCGGGCGAGGGCCCCACCGGCACCGCCCCGAGGGACAAGGGGAGCGTGACCCTTCACCCCCAGCCCCAACCCGCCGCCCCTGCAGGGCGTACCCACGCCGAGGCCCTCGGGACCCTGCAGCGCCTCGGGTACATCGCCGTTCTCCAGGATGCCGAAGCCCTCGTCGTTCTCTATGCCCGCGATCTCATTCTCCTGCTGCGCCAGAAAAGCGGCGGCGGGATCCTCCTCGCCACCGTCGGACGTCCCGTTCCCGGCCGGCGTCTGCTGCGGCTGCTGGGCACCGAACAGCTCCATGTCGGCCATGGGCGAAGGGCGGGCAGGCAGCTGCGGCTCTGCACCGCGCCTACGCCAGGCAGCAGCGCGGAAGAGGCGGGGCGCCCCGCCTGCGCCAATGAGCGACGAGCACTGCCGGGTCGGTCCAATCAGCGATGGGCCGTGGCGGGGCCTGCGGAACATCAGCCAATCGGCGCCCAGAGGGCAGCGGGGGGGCAGGGTGGAGCACCGCCCCGGTGCCCGGAGGAGCTGGGCGGCGCCAGCGGGGTGCTGCGGCGGGACTGGAGTCACCTCTGCCAGCCTGCCAAAGTACAGGCACTCCGCTGGGACAAGACACGGGTTTGTCGGCAACTTGGAGACAAATTCGAACCCGCAGACTGCGTCCAGAACAGCGGTTCTGTCAAACATCTTTCGTGATATTTGGGTGTCTTCTGTCTGACACAGGAACACGGCAAGTGTCAGGTTTGTAGGGACCACAGTGGGTCATCTGGTTCATCCCAGAGCATTTGGCACAGGATTGTGTCTATATGGTTCTTGAATAAGAACCAAGAAGAGCCTGGCTCCTGCTCTTGACACCCCTGCCTTTAGGTATTTATACACATTAATGAGGTCAAACCAGTATAAATTCAGGAAGCATGTGTTCCGTTGACTGCATGTTGATAAAATGTTCGTTGGAAGGGCAGTGATTTCTGATAAAATTTTTTGAGTTACTTTGATCAGTTCCTGTATCTGGCTTATAACACAGATAGAATCATAAAATTGTAGAACATTAAGGGATTAGAATGGACTAAAAGATCCTCTAGTCCCCACCTCTGCTGCCTTGGGAAGAGAAACCTTCCACTACAGCAGATTGTTCCAGGTCTTATCCATCCTGGCCTTCAACACTGCAGGGGTTGGGACATCCACAGCCTCCCTGGGCAACCTGTTCCAGTGTCTTCCCACCAAAAGACTAAATAATTTCTTCCTAATATCTAATCGAAAATTCCCCCCTTTCAGTTTGTACCCATTACCCCTTGCCCTGTCACTACAGTTGCTGACATTGACTCCCTTTCCAATTTCCCTGTAGTACCCTTCAGTTACTGGGAGGTTGCACAACCTTCTCCAGGATGTGCAGACCCAACTTCTTTAGTCTGTCTTTGCAGGGGACGTGCACCAGTCCTCTTACCAACACTGTGGCATCCTGTGGGCTTACTCCAACACTTCCACGTCTTTCTTATGCTGAGGGCATTGGAACTGTGTGCAGTACTCCAGGTGGGGTCTCATGGGAGCGGAGAGGGGGACAGTCACCTCCTTTGACCTGCTGACCATGCATGTATTTTATTGGCACAGCAGAGAGGGGAGGGGAAAATATTGTAAGAATATGACTTACATACATAAGTCATATTAAATCTGTACTTAAGAAAAGAGAAAATTATGCTGGAAGCCCTCAAGCTGGTGCAGTTGCTGCAAGAGGTACTTGTTTAATCCCACTTACATATTGCCAATAAGTCTGTGTGTACATTTCATGAGATATTAGAGGTAATGCTATCCAGGCTTATGTTATAGTCTCAAACAAGGATTCAGACGTATTTCAGAAGGAGGCCAAATTCAGAGAAAAATCTAACTCTTGAAACACAGTTGTTTCCCATGTGAATTTAATGGGTGAGATAAACCACATGCTGAGTTATATGTTTCCCCCCATCAGTATCATTTGCTAGAGAAAAAAGCACAAGTAAACTCCTGTACTATGACAGAGAGCTTCCTTCACCTCATTTAGTTGAATAAAACGTGCCTACTTTCTCCTATGAAAACTCAGAATCTGGTGTGGCAAGAGGCTAGACTTTGCTATATTTTGTCTCTCATAGAAACACAGCAAGGTTATTTATTTTATCTCCAGCTGCCATGGGAAAGCTAAAAAATTAAAAACAACAGCAGAAAGCAGGCCCATAACTAACAACAGGAGACAATAAAGATGAAATGCCATCATGAATTGTATGCCATGCTCTCACAGAAACTTGCTGACTTTGTTCCATGAGTTCTTCTAAAGACATGCTCTCATGTTCATTTTCATCAGTCTTCTTTCCTTATATGTAAATACAAGTGATACTGCACTGCTTCCCTGTAACTAGTGAATTTTAGATTATTGTCTAGCTATTTCCTCTTTTGCTTTACCACTGCCTCTTAGCCCTCTGGGGGATTTTTGATGGCACAAACACAAGTAGGACATTGTGATTTAAAATGAAAAGCAAATCCGGTTAGTTGCTCATCTAAAAACTGCAGAATAGGGATTAAGGAATATGAAATATAAGCAGAATTGCAATTTTTCAAATGGCTCCAGAAAATTATTTTCTGTGTTCCATCAGAATGATTAACTGAATGTTATTTCTTTAGATGCAAAGGAAAATACAGTAAGCCATTAAATCTGTTTTGATGATGAATTCAAAAATTTTTATGTTATCTATAATTCAGATGCACTATGAAATGTTCTTGCACTGACAAAGCTATTATTACTTTCCTGCTTTCTTACCCTGTAAAATAATTGAAGATACCTGTTTTTCTAAAGGCAGGTGTTACTCCTTAGAGAGTAGTACAAAAGATAGGAGTAACATACCCTTTGTTATTCATCTGATGCCTTGAGAAGACTGATGTGAAACAGAGACTGGACAGAACTAGAGAATAAAGAAGATATTTATTGAAAGGCCTTTAGGATACACCTTGGACAGGACAAGAGCCTGACAAGGGCTACACCCAAGGTGGACTTAAAATGGTCACAAAATGGATGACAGATCACAAGGTCTTACACTTTTGTAAGTTTTGGTCCATTTGCATATTGGGGTTTAATTGTCCAGTTACAGCTCCGGGTTGTGAAGTCCCATCCTTCTTGTTTTCCATCTTCGGTCCACCGTTGTTTATGCTTTTCAGCCTGAAAGTTGTACTCATTGTCCTCAGTCTTCAGCAGGAAAAGGATTTGTTTTGTCTAGCTACTCTTACTAGAGAAGAAGAGAGCTTACTAGCATTTACTGAGGCACAGAACTACACTCCTAGGCAACACAAAATCTGAAAAACATGAAAGCTAGAACTTAAGATGACATATCCATAGTGGTTTGTTGATGTGTCACATTGGGGAGAAGAGTTTATTACAGAAATACTAGCTGAATAAAGCCTCATAGAAATATGAAAAGGCAAACAGACTACAAAGGAGTGTTAGGATTGTTCTGTTTCTCTCCATTCTTTGAAAGATGATTACATTTAATTCCAGTTTCTATATGTATGAAGATTTGGTTTAGAAGTAGTTTAAAAATATGTTTTTGAGTGTTTATGAAAATACGGGTTTGCAGCTCTGCACTCCTAACATTAAGAAAGTCATTGCAACAGGGTAGTGGGGTTCTCTGACTCTTTCACAATGTTTTTGATTTAAGAAATTAAATAATTAGTAGAACAGTTGTTTCTAGAGAAAAAAACCCTGAAATGCAGGTTCTTACAACACTCTGTAAGTATGCAAATGAGAAAGGCATTGCACAGCTTACATCTCGACATGAATCAGTTCTCAGGAAATCTCTCTAACTAGAAGTTCCTTGCACAAGAGCCCACAGTTAGGGGCAAGTCGAAAGTGAGAGCACACGATGACTAGGACTTGCACCAGTTCCACTGAAATCAATTAAGAGGTTCCTTCAAACTGCTGATGGCTAGTGATTTTCAAGCTATAGACTGAAATTAGAAAAACCTCCCAGCTTTTCACTTATGAGAACCTAGCATTTTATAAGTAGACTCCTGTATCAGAAAGATGGTGTCTGCTTGGGGTCAGATTGCCAGATTCAATTTGCAAGGTACAAGAGCCAAAAAGATCTGGTTTGAGAGGCACATAAAGCTACCAGCATCAGTCTGCTCCACAACAGCTACCCTGCACATCACTTCACATCAATCTGGAAGCTCCCTCAAAGCAGATTTGTAAAGGTCACTGCATACACTGACTTGGGCACTTAACTGCTACAATTAACAGTTCTATTAAATGGGTTTATGAAGACTAAAGCCCACAAATAAAACATTAGCACACGTCACTGCCATTCAGCTCAAGCCCATCTGCACTACAAACTCATGCTGTAGCTGTTCACCTTGTTTTGATGGGGCTGAACTTAAAGCCAAGCCTGGGTCTACAACTCATATTGACAGTAGCAGCTTAAGTAAGCCATCTGCCCGCTCTGATTATCTAGAAAGACCAGAGCAATTCTCCAATTCAGACAATCAAACTGAAGGCCTGTTTATTGCTACAACACGCAAGAGAAGCCAGTCTTTAAATATTTGTAGTTCTCATCCCCAGAAGAAAGGCAGTTTTTCATGAGAGCAGCTCCTTGGGCACATCAAGTAGTCTGCTAGACAAGAGGGCTTGAAGTGGCCCACCCTTACTTCACATGCATATTGACAAACATGTGTTCTGCTACAAGACCTCCAGTACCACAGCAAAACACACTGCTTTCAGTTTATCAGGCTGATTTGCTGCCATGAGAATTTAATTAGATGGAGGAATGAAGAGAAACTGCTGGTAGTGTCCATCCTGTTAAACACAAACATCCCAATAGGTGCAGCTGCTTTCCAAGGAACACCCAGTAGTCACTAAAATAGGGCACATACCTACAACTAATAAACATGTGGTGCTCTGCTTTTTTGTTGTTGCTCCAGCAGCTATATCTAATCATCACAGCTGTGCGTGATATTCAAACAGAATCTGAGTAAGCAGAGAATAGACATTGTTCCCTACCTAATGGAAGCACAGAGCTGCACAAAGATGAATAGAGTGGAGGGTTAAACTGTCAGAGCAGAACAGTAGTAAGTAATATGACAAAAAATAGTATAAAGAGGCAGTCTTTATACTATTTTTTTACACTATGCAGGTTTGCAAAGACAAGGTCAAGATACTTGAAATTATATGAATTACAGAGTAAGCAATACCATGAAGGTAAAGTCTTGCCAACATTTTGTATGGATAGAGTGGGCCTCTCCATAATACAAAAGTACCTCATTCCTTTTATAGCCTTTGCTGTCTTGTCCTGGACTCACTCCAGTATATCCATGTCTTTTTTGTTCTGTGGGCCCAAAACTAGATTCAGCATTCCAGATATGCTGAATGCTGAGGAAGGATCACTTTCTTTCACCTGCTGGCAGTGGTCTTCCAGTGCAGCCCAGGATGCTGTTGGCCTTTTTCATCATGAGGGCATATTACTGGTAGATAATAAGCTTCTTGCTCCCAAAGACCCCAAGGCCCTTCCTTGCCAAGCTATTTTCCAGCCCCTAGAATGTACTGATGGCTGGAATTATTCTTATTCCAGTGTAAGACTTTGCATTTCCCACTGTTGAGTTCTATGAGATTCCCCTCTGCCCAATTCTCCAGTCTACCAAGGTCCCTCTCAGTGGCAGCACAACCCTCTGATGCAACAGTCACTCCTCCTGGTTTTGTATAATATGTGAACTTGCTGTAGCAGCCCTCTGCTCCACCATCCAGGTCATTAATAAAGAGCCTCAACAGTACTGGCCCCACTATCATTCCCTGAATTACAATGCTAGTGAACTTGCTTCCAGCTTGATTTTGTGCCAGACATCACAACCTCTGGACCTGATTGTTCAGATAATTTTCAGTTCAACTTACTATCCATTTATTTATCCCATACTTTGTCAGCTTGTTTTGTTAGAACATTGTGAAAGACAGCATTAAAACCCTATTACAGCCAAGGTAAACAGTGTGTCACTGCTCTCCATTCATGCAGCAGGAAAGGCAACTCACTGAGGAAGTTGGTTAAGCACGACTTTCCCTCCGTAAGTGCATGGTGGCTACTTCTGATGATGTCCTGGGTTGAAGTATATTCTATCACCATCTTCATGAACTGTTGAAACCAGGTGAGGCAGTGCTCCCTGCCTCCCCCACTCTGGCTTATCTTCTGTTAATGGGCCCATCAGCACCTTTGCTACACAGCTCACAGATAACCCCCTCCTGGACTACCTCCTGTTAATAGGCCCATCAGGCCTTATCACATGACTCACCATCCCATTGTGAGATGCTCCACCCAGAGGGAAGAACCAAGCATTCCAGCCTGGATATAAGCTGAGACTCTGAACACCAGGGGGGCGCTTACCCACTGGATTCCCAGAGGACCCAAGCTACCAGACCTTTCTACAGGATCACTGCTTCAGGAAGACCACCTTATCTGGACTGCTTCCATCACTACACTCAGGTTGTATTCTGACTCTGTCAGTCATCTTTTGTATTATTGCATCTATTCTAGTTTACTTTCTTTCTTTTTTTTTTTTTTCTATTAAATTGTACCTCTGACTTGGAACCTCTTATTTGTTTTGCCTTCAAACTACTACATTTTTTGGCGCCCAACGTGCGGCACAAGGCACTGAGAAAAGTCAGAATTACAATTTTGCATTGAAGAAGACACCTGTTCGCTATGATGCTCAACATGCTTACATGTGTCTTACATGTATCTATCTCTCTATATTTTTCCACAACTGGGGCACTATCTGCCGGTCTTAATGCTCCTGCATAGACCAGGGTATGGTACTAAAATTACTTTAGTGGTCTATTATGTCCATTGCTTGATAAACTCCGAGGCAATGAACATCATTCAGAATATACACCCACTTTTGTTTTCTTGTTCTGGTCTAGGATGCTACATCTGGGGCCTCAACAATCTCACCCAGCCCCTGTGGGGAGGGGTGAAGAATGATTTTTTCCAGCTTTTCAGGCATGACACAGCAGTTTTTGAAAATATGGAGTACCCTCTGGATGCCAAGGACAGCATGATGTTGTTGTTAGTCCTGCTTTGTCTTCTCTGCACGGCCCGCACCATGCTTACACTACCTAGTGTGATACAGCGTGTTCTGGAGGAAGAGGGAAAAAGAAGCAGAACAACAATATCAGTGTCTACACAGAGTGTCACAGAGGCAAAAGGAACCAAAGGCAAGGCAACAGTGTCCTCATCTACACAGACCTTCACAGGGGAGAAAGGGACTAAGGGTGCCATCAGCATCTCCACACAAACCATCACTGAACCGGAACAGCCTAAACCAGTAGCAGTTGCCCCCGTTCAGAAGAAGAAATCAAGGACCAAATCAGTCTGCATAGTGACTGATGAGGGTGCAGCAGGACCTTCACAATCAGCAGAAGAGACAGAGCCAGAAATCATCACTCGCTCTCTGTCTCTAGGTGAGCTGCGTGACCTGCGAAGGGAATTCACCCGCCAGACCAACGAGTCCATCCTGACCTGGCTGCTCCGCATCTGGGACGCTGCAGCCAATGACACCATTCTGGATGGAAGTGAGGCCAGGCAACTGGGATCGTTGTCCCGGGATGTGGTCATTGACCAGGGGATCGAGAAAACACAAGAACCTCTCAGCCTCTGGCAGCAACTGCTAACAAGTGTGAAGGATAGATACCTTTGTAAAGAAGACCTCCAAGTGCACCAAGGAAAATGGAACACAATAGAACAAGGTATCCGATGCCTGAGGGAATTGGCTGTGTTGGAGATCATTTTTTCAGAAGATGAGAGATTTCCTAAAAACCCAGATGGTGTCCAGTGCACATCACGGATGTGGTTGAGATTTGCACGGCTTGGACCCGAGATGTACTCACGTTACCTGACAACACTGCAATGGAGGGAAGGTGAGGACAGGGTAGGTGTCTTGGCTAATAAACTAAGAATTTACGAGGACACTGTCACTGCTCCACTTCGTACCCATGTCTCGTCTGTGGAAACAAGCCTGGCTGAGCAAGTCCGGAACTTGATTGAAGAAGGCCATCAGAAACTGAAAAAAGATCTTAAGGAAGAAATTTACCATATCCAACCAGAGCCAATGAGAGTCTCTGCCATTAGGAGCAGGCACTCCCCAGCCAGGGAGAGAGGATACACACCACGAGGTAACCTCTGGTCTTTTCTTCAGGAGCATGGAGAAGACATGAGGAAGTGGGATGGAAAACCCACCTCCTCCTTAGCAGCTCAGGTACGTGAACTGAAAAGAGAAACACCTACTACAAAGACCCCATCTAGAATCAATGTTGCTCCAGTCTCTCGTGCACAGAACTCCAGATGGTACAGGAATGATGATATGACTGATCCTCTTGAAGGGACCTCAGAAACATATTTACAAGAAGAGAGCAATGTACGCCATGACCAGGAATAGGGGGGCCCTGCCTCTAGCCAGGTAGAGGAAAGGGACAATCGGATCTACTGGACTGTGTGGATTCGATGGCCTGGAACATCTGACCCACAAAGATATACGGCTCTGGGTAATACCGGTGCTCAGTGTACTCTGATGCCATCAAGGTATGTGGGAGCGGAATCCATTTCCATTTCTGGGGTGACAGGAGGATCCCAGGAGCTGACTGTACTGGAAGCTGAAGTAAGTCTAACTGGGAAAGAATGGCAGAAACACCCCATTGTGACTGGTCCAGAGGCCCCATGCATTTTGGGCATAGACTATCTCAGAAATGGATATTTCAAAGACCCAAAAGGATACCGCTGGGTTTTTGGCATAGCTGCTCTAGAGACAGAAGGCATCAGAAAACTGAGTACCTTGCCTGGGCTCTCAGACGACCCCTCTGCTGTGGGACTACTGAAAGTTGAAGAACAACAGGTGCCGATCGCCCGAGCAACAGTGCACCGTCGGCAATATCGCACCGACAGAGACTCTGTGGTCCCCATCCATAAGATGATTCGTGAGCTGGAGAGCCAAGGGGTGGTAAGCAAGGCTTGTTCACCCTTTAATAGCCCTATATGGCCTGTGCGTAAGTCCAGTGGAGAATGGAGACTGACACTGGATTACCGTGGCCTGAATGAAGTCACACCACCACTGAGTGCTGCCGTACCAGACATGTTGGAGCTTCAGTATGAGCTGGAATCCAAGGCAGCAAAATGGTATGCAACCATTGATATTGCAAATGCCTTTTTCTCCATTCCTCTGGCAGCAGAATGCAGGCCTCAGTTTGCCTTCACCTGGAGGGGCGTGCAGTACACCTGGAACCGACTGGCCCAGGGGTGGAAGCACAGTCCCACCATTTGCCGTGGACTGATCCAGGCTGCACTGGAAAAGGGTGAGGCTCCAGAACACCTGCAATACATTGACAACATTATCGTGTGGGGAAACACAGCAACAGAAGTCTTTGAGAAGGGAGAGAAGATCGTTCAGATTCTCCTGAAGGCCGGCTTCGCCATCAAGAGGAGCAAAGTCAAGGGACCTGCTCGAGAGATCCAGTTTCTGGGAGTGAAGTGGCAAGATGGATGGCGTCAGATTCCCACCAAAGTCATCAATAAGATCACTGCAATGTCTCCACCTACCAACAAGAAGGAAACATAAGCTTTCCTAGGTGCCATAGGCTTCTGGAGGATGCACATTCCCGAGTATAGCCAAATCGTGAGCCCTCTCTACCTGATTACCCGCAAGAAGAACGATTTCCACTGGGGCCCAGAACAGCAGCAAGCTTTCGCCCAGATCAAGCAGGAAATCGCTCATGCGGTAGCCCTTGGCCCAGTCAGGACGGGATCAGAGGTGAAGAATGTGCTTTACTCTGCAGCCGGGAGCCATGGTCTGTCATGGAGCCTTTGGCAGAAGGTGCCGGGTGAGACTCGGGGACGACCACTGGGATTCTGGAGCCGGAGCTACAGAGGATCCGAAGCCAACTACACTCCCACAGAGAAGGAAATCTTAGCCGCCTATGAAGGAGTCCAAGCTGCCTCAGAGGTGATTGGTACTGAAGCACAGCTGCTTCTGGCACCTCGACTACCGGTGCTGGGGTGGATGTTCAAGGGAAAGGTTCCTACCACACATCACGCCACCGACACCACGTGGAGCAAATGGATCGCCCTGATCACGCAGCGCGCCCATATTGGAAACCTGAATCGCCCTGGCATTCTGGAAATTATAACAAACTGGCCTGAAGGTGAGACCTTTGGATTATCATCTGAAGAAGAGGAGGAGCAAGTGACACGAGCCGAGGAAGCCCCACCATATAACGAGCTATCGGAGAGTGAGAGACGATATGCCCTTTTCACCGACGGTTCCTGCCGAATTGTAGGTGCTAACCGGAAATGGAAAGCTGCTGTATGGAGCCCCACACGACGAGTTGCACAAGCTACCGAGGGAGAAGGTGGATCGAGTCAGGTCGCAGAGCTTAAAGCTGTCCAGCTGGCTTTGGATATTGCTGAACGAGAGAAGTGGCCAAGGCTCTATCTCTACACTGACTCGTGGATGGTGGCTAATGCTCTGTGGGGATGGCTGGACTGCTGGAGAAAGGCCAACTGGCAGTGGAGAGGGAAACCCATCTGGGCTGCTGAGATTTGGCAGGACATCGCCACCCGAGTAGAAAGGCTGACCGTGAAGGTTCGACACGTGGATGCGCACGTACCCAAGAGTCGGGCTAATGAAGAACATCATAACAACGAGCAGGTGGATCGAGCTGCCAAGGTGAAAGTATCTCAGGTTGATCTAGACTGGCAGCACAAAGGAGAATTATTCCTAGCTCGTTGGGCTCATGATGCCTCTGGTCATCAAGGGAGAGATGCAACATATCGATGGGCTCGTGACCAAGGGCTGGACATTACTATGGACAGCATCTCCCAGGCTATCCATGACTGCGAGACCTGTGCTGCAATCAAACAGGCCAAGCAAGTGAAGCCTCTGTGGTATGGTGGACGATGGTCAAAGTATAGGTATGGGGAAGCCTGGCAAATTGACTACATCACCCTTCCCCAAACACGCCAAGGCAAGTGCTACGTGCTCACCATGGTGGAAGCAACCACTGGATGGCTGGAGACCTACCCTGTGCCTCATGCTACTGCCCGGAACACCATCTTGGGCCTGGAAAAGCAGGTCCTGTGGAGACATGGCACCCCTGAGAGAATTGAGTCAGACAACAGGACTCATTTCAAGAATGGCCTCATAAGCACTTGGGCCAGAGAACACGGAATCGAATGGATATACCATATCCCATACCATGCACCAGCTGCCGGGAAGGTGGAACGCTGCAATGGACTGCTTAAAACTATCCTTAAGGCACTTGGCAGAGGGACCTTCAAAAATTGGGAACAGAACTTAGCAAAGGCCACCTGGATGGTCAATACCCGAGGGTCCATCAATCGAGCTGGTCCTGCCCAGTCTGAATCCTTGCACACAGTGGATGGAGATAGGGTCCCTGTGGTACACATAAGAGGTATGTTAGGAAAGACTGTTTCGATTAATCCCACCTCGGGCAAGGACAAACCCATCCGTGGGGTTGTCTTTGCTCAAGGACCTGGTTACACTTGGTGGGTGATGCAAAAGGATGGGGAAACCCACTGTGTACCACAAGGAGATCTTATTTTAAGTGAGAACTGTGTGTAGGATTTCATTATATATATATGTGTGTGTGTGTGTAGTTTAAGGAAGGTATTGATTTGGGATGATGTAGATGGTAATAGAATAAGGGGTGGATAATGTCCTGGGTTGAAGTATATTCTATCACCCTCTTCATGAACTGTGGAAACCAGGTGAGGCAGTGCTCCCTGCCTCCTCCACTCTGGCTTATCTTCTGTTAATGGGCCCATCAGCACCTTTGCTACACAGCTCACAGATAACCCCCTCCTGGACTACCTCCTGTTAATGGGCCCATCAGGCCTTATCACATGACTCACCATCCCATTGTGAGATGCTCCACCCAGAGGGAAGAACCAAGCATTCCAGCCTGGATATAAGCTGAGACTCTGAACACCAGGGGGGCGCTTACCCACTGGATTCCCAGAGGACCCGAGCTACCAGACCTTTCTACAGGATCACTGCTTCAGGAAGACCACCTCATCTGGACTGCTTCCATCACTACGCTCACGTTGTATTCTGACTCTGTCAGTGGTCTTTTGTATTATTGCATCTATTCTAGTTTACTTTCTTTCTTTTTTCTTTTTCTATTAAATTGTACCTCTGACTTGGAACCTCTCATTTGTTTTGCCTTCAAACTACTACAGATGACTTTTTGTCCGTTCTGATATTGGAAATGGTATCCAGGATTAGTTGCTCTATCATCTTCCCGGGGGCTCACCTGAAGCTGATTGGCATGTTTCTCTGATGATGTTCTTTTTTGACTTTCTGGAAGATTGGTGTGACATTTGCTCTCTTCCAGTCTTGAGGAGCATTCCCAATTGCCATGGCCTTTCAAAGGCCATAAAGGGTGGACTCTAAAAGACATCAGTCAGCTTTGTCATTGACGGAGTATGTAAGGCCTACTTGTTTATGTGCTCCTTAAACTGGTCCTTCTCCACCCAGGGAAAGTTTTTTTTGCTCCAGACAATTTCTCTAGTTCAGTCTATTCCTCTGGTTGCAAAGTCTTGAGATTCTTGACCGTTAGGATTGTTTTATTGCAACAGACCTAATAAGGTGCTCCAAATTTACTCATACTCCAAGGTGGAGACTTTGATTTAGGTGCATAAAAACAGAGTGTAGAGATAGGTGTCTTTCTGATAGTCGAAACAGTAGTATGTGTCTGCATGGATCATTTCGTCCTCAGAAACACAAGAAAAACTAGAACTCGGCTTTTGATGCCTTACCATTTGTTTTCTGAGGAGTATCTGCTTTGCTACAAGGAGTCAGAGGACATGCACAGAAAAAACTCTCATAGCATGTTGCATTTCTGTAAAGATGGTGAAGTTAAGATTTTTGTGATTTTCTAAGAGGTGTATGAAATAATAACGGAGAAGGTGCTTGAAGGGTGCCTTTTAGTTCCTGGTACAAAACTCATTCATTATCAGGAAGAAAAAGCCCTATGAAGGGACAGAAGGAAAAATTACCTATTTGCAAGTATTTCTAGAACACATTTGCAAGCCGAATCATTGATTCCCCTTTTCAGGATAAAGGATTATTACCAAAAACAAACAAACAAGCAAAAAAATGTTACTATGTAGAACTGCTGAAGCCTGCAAGAAGCCTCAAATTCCTGCTTTATTAAATTTGCTTCATCTACTCTTGTCTGGCATCCATGCCAACAAGGAAGATGATTGATGTCATTGTGAGGCCACTCAATCATGTTTGAAATTCCATTTGGAAGGGTTCCTTAAGCCTGAATAAGGGCAATTACCATTCATATCTTCAAGAACCAGTTCACAGCAAAACCTTTTTAATTCCTCACTAGTGAAAGATTAAACAGAATCTCCACAAAGCAGTGACACATATGTTTGACTTCATAGTTTCTTCTTGTTGTAGAATGTGCTGCATGTGAAGTTATTACATCCAAAGGAAGACTTGTCATCCTGCCTGACAGAATTGTCATGAGAGAAAAATTAGTTCTCCACAGATGATAACTTCCTAGCCTGTCTGAATAAAGTGTTTGCAACAGTGTAGGTAATAAGCACCTCTCTGTCCTAGAATCTCACGCTCATCTTCTCTGACATAACTGAAGAGACCTATTTAATTTACAGCAGAAATTGTAAATTCCCCCAACACCATCTGAAGTATTCAGTGAAATTTTTTTTCTTTGGTAGTATATTTGAAAACATGTTCAGTAAATTAGTTTCCAATTAAGTTTTCTAGACAATCTGTATTACACCTTTGTTCTACAGTTTGGATTTGAAGGTTACTTCACAATACATTGTCTTAGTATTTTAGTATCACTTCTGAACGTGGAACTTCTGCACTCCTAAGGTAGTAAAACTATTTGAAATATTAGCAAATAATTTATCACTACTTCCATGTATTACAGTCCTGTTGGCTTCCTTAGAAACAATGAAGCAGTGGCCTTTTCTGGATTTGATTTACAGACACAAAAGCATTTCATGAGGTGCAGAATGAGTATTTCACCTTGCCCAAACCCAACACAGGTCACAAAAAGTTGAGAAGAATCTAACTGCGTAGAAAAACCTCACACAAAGAAGTATAAATAAAAATAACTCTTTAATTCTATTTCTGCTGTAAACTGCTTTTCAAAGTGTGATTATTTTTTTATGATTTAATTGAACCTGAAATAAATGACAGCCCCTTGAAATACAGGGATTGTTGAAACCCATACTGAATAGAAATCACAATTTACTGCGGACTGTTGCAAGGTAAGGAAGTTGAGTTAAGAAGGCTCTGGTAGAAAGGAAAAGAAAAACTTTATTGACAGGTATTTTTCTTTTTTCCTTTTAATTAGCATTTTTAGAAGAACATTGAAAGGTAGTTTGACTATATGGAAAACTGGGTAGTCAAGAGTTTTTGAAGCTCCTTTGAAGCTCTTGCATCTGCCAAGATTCTCATCTCCCTCCTAAAACAGCAACAGGTTTATGACTGAATTCCATACAGAAGGTGAGATATTGCATCACTTTCCCCTAAGTGTCCAAGTAATCTACATTCTGAACACATAGAAGGCACCCAATCAGCTGCCTTATCACAAAATACATTTACTTGACTTTTTTTTCCCCTGGGTAATAAAGGCAGTAACATCTACGTGAATGCCTATTTTTTCTGTCAGAGTTCAGTTTTCTTTCTAATACTTGCAAGTGTTAGATGTTAGAGATCTATTTCCTTGCAACACCTAGACTCTGATCTGCTGGAGGAAAGTGACTGGATCCAGATGCAAGATCCTCTACAGTGGGTACTTGTGACTAACATATACAGACCAGCTGAGAATGGGCTTGGTTATGACCTCAGTCCACAGGCTGTAGTGATGAGTAGGTAAACGATGAGCGATGTCAGCCAGGCAGGCCAGGAAGCTGAGATGTATACTGGCACTCCCACAGCACTGCTGAGGCAGGACTGACAGCCCCAAGCTAAGCTGACAAACAAACATTTTGTTTCTTCTCACTGTTTTCTGTGTCATGGGTTTCTGCATCACACACTTTCAACTGTTCCTCTGACAAGAGATGTATTATTTCTGTCCTATGGCTCTCCCTTATGCCTTTTATAATTGTGTGGAGGCTTTTAAAGTAATAATTTACATTTACACAACTCTCAGAAAAGTGAGAGTATTAGTCCTCTCCTTCTCTGCCCTCAGTTTACAGAGTGTACTCTCTTCCCTCCTCTGCTCGTACAGAGTAGAACTGAAGTACAACCAGATTGGAGTGGATGGTGTCTACTTATTCCAAATGCCAATTCAGAGATGTCAAAGACCAGATATTTTATACAGGCATTGTGTTGGTTCAGCACATTTCTCATACTGATTTGTAGCTGCAAGAATTCAACAGATCTGTAAACTAAACAATAATGCCTTGAACAAGCTAGCTGTAAGAATTCAGTTTGACAATTAGATGTGAAAAGCTTATTTTAGTGATTTGCCGAGTATCACCCAGCAGTGTGGTGCCAAAAACAGTGAATCAGAACTGGCTGATTTAGGGACCAGCTTTCTCTTACCTAGAGCTTTGGTCACGGTTTCCCTGCTGTCTTATAAAACACAGGATATACAGACTAGGACAGTCACCTCCACCATATCTGGTGCAGTCTGGGGCAAGATTGCTTTTGAGGAGGATATGTTACTGACTGTTCACTAAGTATGCTGGAAGAGGCAAAAATGATGACTGAAAAATCCTAAAACTAGCAGCCTCTGTAATTTGAAGGTTGTATAGCCCTAAATATGTGCTTTGTGTCATATGTGTTGTTAAGTCAAAAACTGCAAGCCAGTGCACCCACTCCAGTGATACACACAGGATTGGACCATAGAGATCTCTGTTCCTTCAGTTCAGGAAATAACTGAAGGAGAGAAGACAGTTGTGCAGAAGGAAGGAGAAAATATACTGATGGTAGGCCTCTAGCTATGTTCTAAATCTTTACAATTTTGAATATGTTCTAACGGATCATATTCCTTCACTTGTGATTTTTTAGGGGAAAAAAGATTATGTTTAACATCATCTGCCTTCTTCTCATGTAAAACCCCTTATTTATAGCCCCATTTGTCTCATATTATTCACAGCACTATGGAAAGGCTCTTTGAGTTTCATGATTCAGTCCCCTCAGCTGCTATTTCCAGCAGCATTTCTCATGAAACCAGTATCCTTTAAACTTCCCTGTCCCCCAACTTTCAGTCCAGCTTCTTATGCTCCTCAGATTTTTGGGCTTCACAGCATTGTCAGCAATCCACTGGCCCAGTATCTGCCAGTACCACTTTATTCTGTCACTCTTCCCTAGTTTCTCCTTACATCTTTTCCCGTTTGAATCCCTTCCTGCCTCACATCATCCCAGCCTCCCCTCCCAAATAATGTATGCAATCTTCATCTCTCACTTCTTCCTGTGGAAGTAGTTTAAACAGTTATTTAAACTCCACAAGATCTGGCGAAAGGACAAGTCAATCCATTACTGTAATTTACTAAACTGTTAGCACATCTGGACTCATTTACAGTACACAGGCTTGTTCTTAAAGTTGCATTAGAAAGTTGGTCAGAGCAAAAGGGAAACATGCTGGTTTCTTAGCTTTTCAAACTTGTGTGAAAACTAAAATTCAGATATTGGGCTGAAATAAAGAAAATCTGCAGATATCAAATTCTTGCTGTCACCACAAGATGTACTGTCTGTCACTATTGTCTGGATGGCCCCATAAAAAATTACACTGTCATTGCTAGTAAGAAAACTAATGCTAGCATTGCAAGGCCACAAGAACTGTGAGTAGTTAGGTTTGTTATTAGTGTGAGTGAATTTACTCAGTGCAAACTGAAGTTGGGTACCTTTTGTTATGATCTAGAATTTAAGTGTGGGATAATACTAGAGACCTGGAAAATATGTGCAAGGCGAAAAACAGAGGCCACAAGACTATAAACATCTCACTGGCAGTCACTTCTGATTCTTGAGGAATAATCTTAAGAGCTGAGAACGCTGCTTTGGGCATAACAAGGAGGACAAGGAAGCAATCAAACAAGTGCATATAGTTTATGCACTGTTTATGAGTAAGACAAATAAATTATGTGGCCCTGGGAAGTTAACACCTCCAGAACTGCAGAGTATATCATCCAAGGAAAGGAGACCAGAGAATTAAAATTCACTGACAAACTCAAGATTTTTGAAATGTACTAGATCTTGATATTTGCAAGGAATTGCTGCTGGCAAATGGTTGTCATCACTGTATCATCATGGAATTTTCTTCCTAAAAACTATGTCAAAGCTGCAAGTACATCATCTGTTTCAAGGAGCAAGGCTCTTCAAATGTCTTTTATCATGCCAGGCAAGTTTTAGAGCTGTATAGAAGTCTGTATCTGAGTGCATAAACTACATGCACTTGTCTCAAGCTTTGTAACTCCTGAATAAAGCATTACTGCATATAAATTCAGCTTGCCTAGTGTGATAACCATCAGTGTGACAACCGGCACACTGACAAGCCCTGAAATGGTCAAGCAATTGCACTAAACAATCATTGTAGGGCCCTTCCAGCTGGAAGTATTCCATTGTATTCCATGTATACTTCTCATTACTGCCCATAAATACATCCATTAAATCCTCAGCATGAGTTGGCTCTCCCACTGAAGTAAAAGACAAACCTGCAACAGAACCAAGGTTTTAAACATCACACAGGACCACAGAGTTTCACAGAATGCAATGTTGGAAGTGTTGTGGCCAGAGCTTCATTAGGAAGTGCTAGGGAGTGTAAAACTGCCTGAGTTGGAATAGTTCAGTTTCTGTACTATTATTATTCGTTTCTTTCTTTCATGCTTTACATTAGAAATATATATGTGTGTGTATATATATGTATGTATGTACGTACGTATGTATATGTATATATGTGTGTGTATATATGTATCACTGCATATAATCGTACCTTTAATTCTACTGCTTTAATAATAATTAAAAGCACAGGGGCTCAGTCTTCTATCATTTTTAGGCTATAATACACAAAATATTATTCTGTCATTGCAAAATTATTCCAGAAGTTAATTACTTGTGTTCTGAAGGCATTTTTTTCTGCTTCTTTACCTGATGATTGAATAATGAACTTGCCCCAGGAAAGAAGGGTGTGTCTGTTCTGTGGAAATGGTGGTAAATGTTTGTGCAGGAAGAACCTAGAGCACCTAAGGAACTACAAGAACAACTGGGCTTTTGTCCTCAAGCCATGTAGTTTAGTTGGAGAAATGTCTCATGGGATAGGTGGTTTATTAAACTGTAAGCTAAAATTCAGTGAGACGTAGCACATTAGAGGCTTGCTTCAAATACTACAATTAAGAAATGCTTAATGAGCTGCTCTTTCAATCAGCAAGCTTTTGGAGTAAACTTCATTATAATTATTCTCAGTATTTATATACATGCAGTATTAAGGTTACATTCACAAATTGTTTGCATAGCCAATATTGAGTGTCAGGTGTTTTCATAAAGTGATAGTTAATGTTTAGTATCCCAAAGTTCAACAGTATGGCTTTCAATTCTAGTTCCTGAAATTATACTGTTGTAGCCCATGTGTGGTTCATCAGTAATTCCTGCAGTACAGTTTCAACCTTCTATTTTTTCTCTGGAAAAATGTCATAAAAACATTAAGAATGTATTACCTATTGCATAAATGCAACCTTTTTTCAGGGACTGTATTTTACTCAGATCTCTTTCTGTAACAGTCACCCCTAAAAAAACTGTGCCTGCATTGTATCCACCTGTGACTGTAGTCAATGTAATTGACCAGTAGAAACGGTATGAGTTCTGTTGTCAGGAAACTTTCTCATCTATGAGACACCCTCAGGCAACTGACCTGTTTCTAGAGAACTGTCTGGTTTGATACAGATACAAACATTTTTCATCATCTGCAATTCTTGGTCACACAAAGAAAAAAAAATTATGTGATGTTCTCACCATAATTTATTAAATTCAGCACTTTGTAAAAGACAGCATCCTTTTTGAGAACCACTGGCATATTGCAGAGTATCGCTCATCAAGGCCATTTCTGATTTGAAAGGCAATTTCTTAGGCTATCTCCCATGTAGTACTACACAGCTTAGAGTCTGCTGGTTGTGTTCAATCAGTCACTGCAGTCTACCAGAAGGATGCAACTCTCCTCGGGGAACAGTCAATACCAGCAAAAATAATTACTGTACTGTAACTTGTTGTGTGTCAATGAGCCCTTGAGACTCAACTCAGCTTCATATCCCTCATCAAAACAAAACAAATCCGATAAAACAAATGAACAAACAAACAACCACCAGACATGTACCACAAAATCGTAACAACTGAAATTACTGATTTTCAGTTCCATAAAAAACCTCACAGATAGGCCCAGAATGTCACAAGAGTATCTACATGTTAGTCAGAGAAGGATTTTGGAGTAAAATAATCTCAGAAGTGGCCTTAGCCGTTGCTTCACCATTTATTTCATCCAAGTCTCTTCAACTCTAGAAAGCAGAGTGCAGTGTGCTGGGGTTCGGGTCCTCCTGCCGTGCCTGCAGTGAAGAGGCCAAGAGGAAATGACCTTAAGGTTAGACAAGGGAGATTCAGATTAGATACCAGAAAAAAAAACTGTCCCTGTCAGGGTGGTCAGGTCTGGGAATAGGTTTCTTTGGGAGGTAGTGGAGCAACCATCCCTGGGATCTCGGGTGAAGCAGCTGGTGTGTATTTCGCGGAAAGCCGCAGCCGACGTCGCCGCGAGCAGCGCTCCACAGCAGGCACAGCTCGGGAAGCGCTGAGGGCGCGGAGCGGCTGAGCCCCCTGCCGACGCCGATCGGTGCTGCCGGGAGGAGACGGGGCGGGCCGGGAGAGGCGGCGCCGATCGGTGCTGCCGGGAGGAGAGGCGGAGGGGTCGGGAGCGGCGGCGCAGTCGCGGAGGAGCCGTGGCGTTGCCGCCATCTCACCATGGTTCGCGAGTTCGAGCTGTGCCCCGGGCGGCGTGTCGGCGGCGACCAGCCCTGCTTCATCATCGCCGAGATCGGGCAGAACCACCAGGGCGACCTGGAGATCGCCAAGCGCATGATCCGCATGGCCAAGGTGCGCGCAGGGGGAGGCGGGTGAGCGGGAGAGCCGGGGTGCGGCCGGGGGACGCACGGGAGGGTTTGTTCCAAACACAAATTGTCTGCAGGGAGACCGTTGCATTTGACTATGATGAAGGCTCTGGAGCGCTTGTCCTGTGGGGACCGGCTGAGGGAGCTGGGGTTGTTCAGCGTGGAGGAAAGGAGGCTCAGGGGTGACCTTACCACTCTCCAAACTCCGAGAGGAGCTCGTAGCCAAGTGGGGGCTGGCCTCTTTTGCCGGGCAGCCAGTGACAGGATGAGTGGGCATGGCCTCAAGCTGTGCCAGGAGAGGTTAAGGCTGGAAATCAGGAAGAAATTCTTCGCAGGAGGGCTGAACAGACATCGGAATGGGCTGCGCAGGGAGGTGGTGGAGTCGCTGTCCCTGGAGGTGTTCCAGGAAAGGCACTTGGTGCCATGATCTGTTTGACAAGGTGGTGTTCAGTCACTTCAAGGTCTCGATGATCTCAGGGGTCTTTTCCAATTAATTCATTCTGTGATCTTGTGTCATGGCTGCAGACCCGCAGCTGGGGCATGAGTTCATGGGGAATTTAGGAAGTCTCAGGCAGCTGCTGAACCGTCTCTAATGAAACTCAAGTTTGACCTGGTTGACATTAGGGCTTTATTGCATTAAAGCTTGTGTCATACAGTAAGACAGCCAAACTGCTTTCAAATTTGATCCATTAGATAGAAACCCACACATCATCACAGCTCGGGGCATGGTGCATTCAGTTCTGTGATTGGGGTGTAAGTGGACGCTGCTGTAATGAGGATATATCTTCACTATTTGACTTCAAGTGAATTATTATTCCCGGTGGTGTGCAAGAGGTTTCTGGTGCTGGTGATGTGATCTAGGGGGTAACTGTGGTGATGCTGGGTGGATAGTTGGACTGGATGATCTTAAAAGTTTCTTCTGGCTTTGATGATTCTATGAATTTCAGATTCATAATCCTTATTCCACAGAATCCTGTGTCCTTCTTTATTGTAAAATTATCAGTGATAGCTAATCTGGGAAAAACACCACAGAAGTCAACTCTTTGAATAAGCAGTATGCATAACTAAGTAGTTTTGAGGTTTTATATGATTTCTCTCAGTCGCTGCTCTACTAAGTGTATCGGGACTTTGAAATAAAAGGGTTAATGTGTGTGTAGGTCCACAGTCACTCTGTGTTCATTACCATTTCTGTGATTGCTGTGATGATAATGTGAAAACTCCACAACAGATAAGCACATCAGTTACTCACTCCTTGCATTCAGAGTTAGGTTGAGTGCAGTTTCACTTGCACTTCCACTCAGTGTGCACCAGCTTGTTTTGCAGGACTGCGGAGCAGACTGTGCTAAGTTCCAGAAGAGTGAACTGGAGTACAAATTCAACAAGAAAGCCCTAGAAAGACCCTACATCTCTAAACACTCCTGGGGAAAGACCTATGGGGAGCACAAGCGCCACTTGGAGTTCAGTCATGACCAGTATAGAGAGCTAAAGAAGTATGCAGAGGAGATTGGCATTTTCTTTACTGCTTCTGGCATGGATGAGGTATGTAAGCTATACTGGAATGACAAGGGGAGTCTGGCTGTTGTTTCTGTTGGGTCTTATGTGTTATAGTTCTTACATATAAAGAATATATGGACAATCAATTTCTAACTGAGAGAATTAGAGTAATCTGCCAGTTCATCTCTCTCTACAATGGTTGGCTGAATATTTTAGAAGGCTAGAAGACTTGCCACATGTGTTGAGATACTTACGCACAGTAAGTAATATTAGGGGCAAGGCTTCATTTTGACCTTCATAAACAATTGAGGCTTTGAGAGTGTAGGTCACTTTGGCAATCAGATTGCTCTCCGGTGTTGTCTCATGTGTTGGTTTCAAGCATATCAAACTTCCTTCTGTATTTAAACTAGATTCCTTTCTTGATCTAATCCCGATTATTTCCCTCTTTTTTTCCTCCCTCCTTGCTATTTGCTAGACCCCTGCAATGTTTCTAAGCAGGAGAAGTGTTTATGCCCGTTTCTTTTACTAATCTCATGGACAGGCTCAGCACCTTGCCCTGTTACTGCTGAATCATTTACTGATTTTTGCCAGAGGGCCCTTGACCAGTCAGTCAACAGCGTCACAACTCCACGAAACTCCTGCTGCTGTTCCCCTTAAGACATGTATACTTGTAGCTGTTGTGTGTTGTTTGCCCCAGAATGATGGTAGCAACAGTATTAACAAATGCAGCACACAGCTGAAATGTGCAAGCTCTAAAGGTAAGGTAACACTTCAACTTCAGTACAGATGAGATGTCAGAGATTCATTTTTCTTTGTGGCCAAGAAAATACAGAGAACCAAATGGAAAGAGACCCTACTAGACACTCTTGCATATAGCCAGCAGAGCAATGTCCCTGGCTTTCTCCAAGTAGACATATCCAGGATAGGACAAGGGTGTGATTTATTCAATGTTTTAAGGCAATCTACTCAGTGTCTCACTCTTGGAATCAGAGACAATTCCTGATATATCAGTGTTATTCTTACTTCTTATAATTTGTTCTCCCTCCTCATGTGATGACAGACAAATATGTTTTGTGTATATGGCAATAGCTCAGTGCCAAGGATGCAGAAATAGATCTGTGAAAAGAGTGTGGTGATGTTTCTTTTATTATTATCTTCGTGTCTAGAAGACCTGCTGAGCAACACGTCCTCCTTTAAGGAAGGAGTAAATGAACCCAGGTGTCTTGGACTTCTGTATCTGGGATCTTGAAGACCCACATGCCTTTGGGGACTCCTTTCTCTGATATTAAAACCTCTGGTTCCTAACGGCTGTAGTGCAACACAAAACACCTTTTATAGGCAGAAGCTAAGATCACTTTCTGCTGCTGGGATCCCTCTTTTTCTCTGCTGTGCTCCTTTGTATGTGGCTTCATCAACTAATTAACAGATCTGATACATGTTTGTGCCTCCTTTTTGAGCAGTAATTACGTTACACAGCTCCTAAGAATTCTGGTGGCATTTCTGCAAGACAGGGGTTTGGAACTTAAGGAGAATATTGCATAAATTGACGTTAAAAGTCTTTGAGAATTCATTAATTTCTGAAAGGTTTTATACATTAACTTCAGTAAATTGAACATAATCTCTGGAAGTCCAGTTAAGTCAAAGAGGTTAAACTGTGTGTTTAACTAAATGAGGAAATTAATGAAGTGATATGTGAAATAAGTACAAAGGTTATGAATAACTTCTTTATTTATTCTGTTCCAGTGTGTACTGGAGACAAAGCAGGATCTCATTGAACCACTCCCTTTAATGTCATTCCTGTAATTTGAAATGACTTCCTGGTACTTGAATCTCTTAAAGAAGAGCTGCTAATTTTGGAGAGATATTTACCTAATAAAGAGTGGCCTTAGATACAAGGTCTTCCTGTCATACTTAATTTTTGGCCATCTCCTGAGATAAGATCTGTGCCTTTTTACTCTGGAATACCCACTGTCTTTATGCACAATGCATCTGAATAAACTATATTAGATAGTAAATAGAGAGATGTTATACATTGCAGGTACAAGAAATTGAATTTCCATCATACTGATGAAAGAAAAACTAGCCTGAATAAGATGTGGACATTAGCATTCTTTCTCTAGCAATAAGTAAATTTAACTGCAACAAGGAAAGAGCTGAAGAAATTAAAAGTGTTTGTGGGTAGTTGACGACAGGGGACAAACATAACTATTTCATTATTTTCCCCAGAGGTGAATGGAGGATTTAAATACCTCTTGCCTGTGATAGATTTGGAATTTAAATTTTCTTCCAATAAAGTACTAATTTTTAAAAGGCCACTTAATGATGTAATACCTGTTTTCAGAAAGCCTCTAATACTTCTTGATTTGTCTTCAGTATAGCACACATATTTTTAGACAAAGGCAGAGTATAATTGGCATTTAAATAAACAGTTTTACAGTCTTTGCCTTGGCATATTTTATTGTCTCATGTCTCTCCTAAAAGCAAACTCATTTTGGATTTACATTTTTGGGCACTTCTGAGTTTTTTACCTGGTGCTTATTTAATATGCTCATACTAGTTTTCAGTGTGATGAATCTGTTCTGCTACCTGTAGCTTAAAACACTCTGTGGCTTAATACTTCTGACCTGTAGGATGTGTGTGGCAGGACAACTGTGTGTGTGCTTGTAGTATATTTCTTCTTCAACAGGCAGACTTCCATCTGCAGGTAGTTGCTCTCTCTGGTAGTGTTTTAAAAAATAGAGAAAAAAGTTCATCTTTAAGTGGAGGTGGAGCTCACTTACAAGCAGCAGAATGTACAACTGGTGTGACCAGCTGTGGTGAGAGACCAGAGACTGCCTGGAGACAATGAACCCAGTCAAAAATCTGCAGTATAATAGAAGCATGAAAGAAGGCATCTGTCTAGGTGTAGATAGACAGGTGTCTGCCAGGGAAGATTGGAGTCTCCCTTGGAATGTAAGCCCTTCCCCCCCTTTCCAAATTACTATAAATTTGCAATTAAAAGGGTGGCAGGTGAAGATTTTGGGAATAGGTATAGCAGTTCTTTACTAGGGATATAAAAATACAAATGTTGTAGTACAGAAGAATAAGCAAACAAACAAGAAATCCTAGAAAACCCTGACAGAGTCAGAAATGCAACTTGTCCCCCTGTTAGTCAGGGTGTTGGAGGCAGTCTAGAGGAACTCTTCCTGGAGTGGCAGATGCAGTTCTGTTGGAGTAGAGATGGTCCCATAGAAAAAAAGGTCTAGTAATGGTGAGATGGGTCTGGTCTTCCTCCAGGAATCCAGTGGAAGACCTGATGATTGGTGACACTTGTGACTCCTTTTATCTAGGTGAAGATGGTTTGGGTCCTCTTCCCTGGGTAGAGCATCACACAATGGTATGATGTAATGTGTCATGTCATTGGTGAGCTTTAATGGTCCATTAACAGAAGATATCCCCATGGGAGTGGTGGAAGAATGAACAGAGATTAGCAACACTGCTCCACCTGGTTTTTAACAGCTGGCTTGTTATCAGAGAAGGCAGTTACCCCCTCTCTTCTGGAGTTACAACAGATAAAGAAAAATCTCCTCAAACGGGTTTCAATAGATGGAATAGAATAAACATTTTTTTTGTTTACAAAACTCAAGACAGCATCATAATTATACTCCACCTGGAGGGAAATCAGAAACTAATATTGTCAGGATAGCAAATGTCACTTCAGGAGCAGTGGTTTTAGGGGAGATGTCTATAATACTGACCTGCTTAATTAAGCTTTGGGTTTGCTATGTTAAAGGGTTGTTCATTTCCAAGAACCGTAGTTCTTTATCCCTTGATCCAGCAGAAGTGGAGTGTTAAAACAGTGATTTCTTTTCCTTGTAGATGGCTGTGGAATTTCTACATGAACTGGATGTTCCATTTTTCAAAGTAGGATCAGGAGATACAAATAATTTTCCATATTTGGAAAAGACTGCAAAGAAAGGTAAGCATTTTCTTGGAGCCATCTTGGTGAACATCACAATTTCTCAGTAGCTCAATTATTAGATTTTTCCTCCAGTGCATTTTTGGGAAAAAATCCAAAGTTTCTTTAAAAGAAACTCACCCTCAGACCTTGAAAAAAAAAAGTTTTACCCAACATTCTTTTCTAGTTTTACTGAATAATTTACTTGAAGTAAGTAATTTAATCTTGGGTTGCTTTCTTGTAGACCTAGGACAAAACATTGTGCATATTTTCTAATGGCTAGGTCGCCCAATGGTGATTTCCAGCGGGATGCAGTCGATGAACACAATGCATCAGGTTTATCAGATTGTGAAGCCCATCAATCCAAACTTCTGCTTCCTGCAGTGCACCAGCGCGTACCCGCTGCAGCCAGAGGATGTCAATCTCCGTGTTATATCGGTCAGTGAGTAACCCAGAGCCTGCTGTGGGTAGGGGAGCAAAAAAGGGCTGTGTTCTTTTACTGGAATACACTTCCAGGTCTTACGGTGTGCTGGAGCTTGCTTCTCAGACGTTACAAGATGTTCCTCTAATTCGCAATGCAAGCACTGAAGTAAAAAAGATCCACTGGGTCCTTTCTTAGCAGAACTCACCTTTGAGGAATATGAGAAAGGATATTACTGGAGTGTTCAAAGTTCAGCAGAGGAAAACATGACATGTAGTTGACCATTTAACCCTCTTGTTTATAGCACTAATAAAAATCATGTAGATTGTTATCATAAAGAAGTGATTAAAAAAAAGTGATAAAAATAAAGTGTGCTTTAAGTGAGAATGTAATTCTAAATAGGGAGCTAGACCAGAAACTTCGTTAAGAAAGCATCTTGTGACTATCAGAGCAATGAAGAAAATTGATTAGACCATACTATAGTTTTCTTCATTTGAAATATTACCAGGATACACCAAAGAGCAACGTAAAAAAGTTTTCCCAAACTGGCCAGTGTTCAAGCACCACCTTAGATCTATGCACACATAGTATATTATTTTTAATAGAATGGCACATGGCTGCATTTAAGTGCCTTTAGAATTTGTTGACTGTCCTCTATGCAGGCATTAAAAGATTGCTTCAGATTTTAAATACAATCTGAAGAAATCTGTTTAGGATACAGGGATTAAGTTTAACCAGTCCACTGGGTTCTTGGATGAAAATAGGATACTACTACTGTTACTTACACTGATACAGGCTTTGAAGACCCTGAATTGTAGAACTGAATTAAAAGGAGAAACATAAGTTGTAGAAGAGAACGTGCTTCCTTTTTCTTGTCAGTATTGATAATATTAGTCAAAATTGGAACATAGTGTTGGTAATGCAGTGTGACTTGTTAAATTTTAAAAGTTGCATTCTCTGCATAACCAACTGCTTGTTTTATGGCACAATATTTGTCTGCCGCAGTTACCGCTGTTAAATTTGTCTTTGAAACTGCTACCTTGGTAATTCAGACCAACTCTGTCGTGATTCAAGGCATATCAGTCAGCTTTTCCTGATATCCCCATTGGTTATTCGGGACATGAAACCGGCATAGCCATTTCAGTGGCAGCTGTTGCTATGGGTGCTAAAGTACTGGAACGCCATGTGACTCTCAACAAAACATGGAAAGGAAGCGACCACCAAGCATCTCTGGAGCCAAATGAACTGGCAGAGTTAGTGAAAGCCATCCGTACTGTGGAAAAAGCAATGGGTTCTCCAATCAAACAACTCTTGCCTTGTGAAATGGCTTGCAATGAAAAGGTAACTTTTGATTTTGGTTTGTGTAAACCTGCAGCTAATTTAGACCTACAGCTAATAACTCTGTATTCAGATAAATAGCTTGCAAATTGTTTATTGCAGTAGTTTATTGCAGCATGCAATCATGTAGGTTGGAAAAGACCCATGAGGTCATTCAGTCCAACCTAACACCAAGTCCAGCTGCTATTGTGTGTTCCTAAGTGCCATGTCTGCACATTTTAAATAACTCCGGGGATCATGCCTCAGCTGCTTCCATGTTCTAGACTGTTTGAGTGCTTGATAACCCTTTTAGAGAATTTTTCCTGATATCTGGTCTAACCCTCCCCTGGCACAGCTTGAGGCCATTTCCTCTTGTTCTGTCAGTTGCTGCCTGGACAAAGAGATCAACCCCCACCTGACTACAACCACCTTTCAGACAGTTGTCAAGAGTCATAAAGATCCCCTCTGAGCCTCCTTTTCTCCAGACTGAGAAACCCCAGCTCCCTCAGCCAGTTCTTATAGGACTTCTGCTCCACACCCTTCACCAGCTTTGTGGCCCTTCTCTGGATTCACTGCGGCACTTCAATGTCCTTCTTGTAGTCAGGGGCCCAGAACTAGACACAGGACTCAAGGTGTGGCCTCACCAGTGCCAAGTACTTGGCAATAGTAATGGGAATATTATCTTATGATTGCTTATGAGCTGCTTTTACATTAAGCTAAAATACCAGTCATTTTAATCAGATTCCCTCCATTGTGATTTTGAAAAATTCCCGTTGAGCCCCTGTCCACTTTCAGAAAACATCCACATGTTCCTGGCAGCCTAGTTACAGTGAAGGCAACTATGCTAAATGAATCTTCATTTGGAATAAGTAATGGAAAAGGTAGTTCTACACAACGTGTTCTCAAAAACTGCAGAATATTTTTTATCCTTTTTTGTTATACTAAGCTACCAGTGCATTTAACTTAAATATTGCTTGGGTTTTTTTTCCTCCCCTGTAGCTGGGAAAGTCGGTGGTGGCGAAAGTGGCAATTCCTGAAGGTGCAATATTGACACTTGACATGCTGACGGTGAAGGTGGGAGAGCCAAAGGGATTTCCCCCAGAATCCATCTTTGACCTGGTGGGCCAGAAGGTTAAAAAAAATATTGAAGAAGATGAAACCATCACTGAACAAGCAGTGGAAAATCATGTAAAAAAAGTGAAGTGCTAAATCAAAGCACTCCATTCCATATTTCTCCATGTACTACCACACAATGTGTTTGAGAATAGCAGCATGGTATATTAGAAGAAAGGGGTGTAATTATGAGGGTGCAAACAGGTTAGGATTTTCAGGTTTTCATTAGCAAGAGGTTTCAGACACAAGGGGATATAAATTATGAAGATTTTATTAGAAACTGTATAGCACTGTGCCTAGGAAATACCATGATGCTCTCTTCTCCATTCCACTTAACCTAGAATAATTTGGAGTTTTGCCAAATGCAAGACCACAGTCTGCTGCTTTCCAGCTTCCCTTTTCTATTAAGAATACAGTAAATCATGAGAATTTTGTCTACACTTTGAAATGTTCTAGCTCTGTATCTTTCGATATTCCTTTCTTCTCTGCCATTTGCCTCACCCTGTGATAGCAGGACTCTGGTTGGAGTTAAATACAGATAAGTGAAAGTTTACATACACTGAACACAAAACTACAAATTCAGCTTGGATGGATTTTTTTTTAAGATGAAAGTCTTAAAAGTGTCAAGATGAAGCAGTGGTTTGCAGGAATCTGTATTCTGTGGGAAAATGGGCTTCTTGAGAAAGCTAAGTCCTCTAGACAGTACCAGGAAAGGAAGCATATGGAATATTTAAAAAGGTCCCATTTAAGGGGCAAGAGAGGCTTTTGTGAACTGAAAGGCCAAAAGGCAAGCCAGAGAGATTGAGCAGGGAAGAAAAGTAGATCTGAGATCAGTCAGTGGAAATAAGCTTAACCTGTATTTCAGAAATTGTGAAAAATGTCTATTACAAGTTGAATGAAGCCTAGAATATTGATTCTGCAGAGCATTTAGACGCCTCTTTTTGGACCTGGGGTGCAACTTCTCAGGTAGGAAGCTAAATGCTGGTGAAGCTTGAGCAGATTTTTTTTTCTGTACTACCGTGCAAATCCTCTACATGGGGGTTTTTCTCTCAACACTGGTGTGTGAGATGACTGAGGCTGACTGCCTGACTACATCACACCATTAGGCTTCAGCACGATGGTCAGTACACCTTTTGGGTGCTCTGCTCTCACATTCCAGCTTCTTACTTTTCAAGTGAGAAATGCAATCCCACACCTATTGCCTCCTGCTTTTCACTTTGACCAGAAGGGAGCCATATGGCGGTAGCTGCAAATGAGTCATTCTCCAATTACCTTGCTTAGCACAGAATTGGTTTGCAATAATTTATCTGCTTTTTTTTTTCTGTGGAGGAATCATTTACCTACACTTACTAGGTTACATGGAACTTGGTACCTTTTGATCATGAGTTGGTGAAGTATCTTGAATTTGGTGGTGAGTGACTTTGTACCTGTAAGCCGTTTACTTTCAAAATGTTTACCCTTGTGCAGTTCTGAGGATATTGTATTCATGTCTTTAAATGGGGAAGCAGAGGTTGAGTCATATACTTGTCCCTATGTGAGCTGCGACTGATGCAGTATGCTTGCCTTACATTAAAAAACTACTCAATTGTTAAAAGATCTTTTTTTTCAATTTCAGATTTGAAAAATAAATTTGGCTTATAAAACAAGCTCTTGTTTCTGCGTTTCAGCCTATGGTCAGACCTTGCCTTTGCCAGCACTAGTGATGCAGGGCCTTTAGTATTTGAGCACTGTAAGATTACCTGACCAGTTTCAAGTAGCAGTGGTTTTCAATCTTTACTGGGCTGGTCCTGGAGACTGCTGTAAGCAAAGGCTCCAGAAATGTCCAGGAGTTTAATTAATGTATTGGTGGGGGGAGAAATATCCATATAAAACTTGCAGGCTGTGTCCCCTGGTTTTATGTTAACGTTGTAAATTGGACACAAGGATAAACAGGCCACAAATGCACCTCTGGCCTGGTGTTTTTATTGCACCTGTGGGCCCTGCAGACATCTCATCCTGTTAGGGATTGTACACAACCTTTTCTCATGCTTCCACTCAGTGGGAAGAATAGGACAACCCAAAAGTCCAATTCAAGAGTTTCTGTCACATACAAGACCAGCTAATGACTATTAAATGTGGCCACAGAAGCTCCAGCTTTAGAAAAGACCTTTCCAAGAGTCACTGGCAGTCCTTGATTTTTCCAAGATTACACTTAAATATGAGCTAAATCACATAGTGCATTTACTATCCAAATCTGACCTTGTCAATTATAACAATATGCAGTATATAATCTTGAAGCTTGAACTAAACTAAACGTGTTGCCATACACAACTTCAGCCTCTCCATCCTGATGAGGGGATGGAGTTCATAAAAAAAAAAAAAATTCAAAAAGTCAATGTCCAGGTTCCAGCCTGAGTTGTAATATGTTTCTTTCAGCCTGACTTATTCTATTTTGCAAGCTGAAAAATACTACATACAGCACTTCAGGTGGTACAGCAACACCATTTATAAGTCAAGTCATCTTCCCCCTTTGAAAAATATATAGACATTAAAAAATACAGTTGGTTTTCTTGAACTTACAAGTTGAAAAAAGTACAACAGAAGTACATATGGCACTTCAAGTAGTACATCAACAGCATTTATAAAAGCCAGACCACCTTCCCTCATTGAAAAAAAATATATACATTAAAAATCACAGTTGGTTTTCCCAATCTTACGTTACCTTCTAAAAGCATCATAACTACAACTTTCCTACAACAGAGATGAATTCATGTAGATAATTGCTAAAGTGGCATTAATAGAAAAAGCATGAAATAATAGGCTTTATTTTGCTTTGTTTCTTATGTTAGTTTGCATGTTCTAACGGACCCTTCCCAGAGTCTCAGGGCTGGATAAACTGGTTCTGTGAACTTGCAGTGGAAGGTGTGCAAATGAGCCATGCCATCACTAACATTGTAGAATGAAAGGATTCCTGCTTCATAATCTAGAAAAATGCCAATGCAATCAGGATCATCGTCTATCAGAATGGAGATTCTCTCTCCCTTGTGAGATGCCCAGTACTCAACATCAAACTTCTTAAGGCACCAAGATGCTCTATTCCAGCCCAGTCGACAAGCTTCAGAGTCTCCTTTCCTGCCAATGGTAGGGTAGGCTGCGCCAATCCACCATCCTGCTCCAGCACAAAGCATGTCAACTTCCCAGTAATGGCTCCCAAAAAGGAATGCATCTCTGCTTAGCACTTGCCATAATTTATCAAATCTCTGGGGACTACAGGGGTAAAATATTCTCATCCAACTACAGCTTACTTCAAGAAGGTCATCAGACAATTTCAGTCTTGAGTGAATGCTGTCATATTCCCAGGTTGGTGATCTTGCATCTGCAGTCAAACAATAAACATACTTGCTACGTTTCTCATGACCCTCAGAGGATGTCCAAGTTATAAAATGCCTGCAAAGGAACCCACAGTTGGCAGTGTCTTGGGACAGTCAGAAAGCCTGCAGTCCCAGGAACATAGGCTGGAAAAGGCATGCCAAGGGGGTCAGAGCAGGGAAAAACACTGCTGCCTCCACATCTTTGTGATCTGGGCCAACTGGGGTGATGGGGACCTCAGCCACAGCACCAAGGTTGCTTTATGCTTAGGGTTAGGGCTCAGCCAGAAAGCCCACAGATCCAAGGACATTGGGTCTGGAAAAGGCATTCCAGTCTGATCAAGGCAGGGCCCCAAGATTTCTGACTCCATGTTAGGTAGGGATGGAGTTCTGCTAGCCACAGAACTGACAGCTCCAGGGCACTGGGGCTGGAAAATGTATGCCAAGTGCAGAAGGCAGTGAACCAACACTGCTATCCCCACACCTTTCTAACCTAGGCAACCAATGTGATGGGCACCCCAGCCACAGCACTAAGCTGCCATTTGGGTTAAGGGCCACATTGAGAGAAACCACAGAGCTTATAGCTCTGGAGACAGTGGGACTGCAAAAGGCATGCCAAGGGAATCACAGCCGAGTACCAACACTGACACCGCCACATATTTCTAATCTCGGTCACTCATGGTGATGGAATAAGGAGAAGCCATACACAGAAAGTCATGGTCCCTTGGTCTCTTTAGCCTGGAGGAGACTGAAGGGAGACCTCATTGTAGTTACAACTTTCTCGTGAGTGGGAGAGGAGGGGCAGGCACTGATCTCTTCTCTGTGGTGACAATGACAGGACCGGAGGGAATGGCCTGAACTTCTGTCAGGCAAGGTTTAGGTTAGGTATTAGGAAAAGTTTCCCCAGAGGGTGTTTGAGCACTGGGACAGGCTCACCAGGGAAGTGGTCACAGCACCAACCCTGATAGAGTTCAAGAAGCGCTTGGACAATGCTCTCTGGCACAGTCGCGTGCAGCCCCAGGAGTTGGACCCTAGTGATTTTTGTGGGTCCATTCCAGCTCAGGAGATTCTACGACTCTAGTACAATCATACTTACGTTTTAAGAAAAGCAACCAGTCGATAGGAGTCACCATTTTCAGCACTGTCCCAGGCTCCTTCTTTGCAGTGGGATTAAGGCTACTAAAAACATCTGGGCAAAGATGAAAGGGGACAGTTAGGGAGTCTGCCAGTTTTTCAACTATCATTTTCCAACTTCATGGACAAACTATGTTACTTTTTCTGGGGAGGGGCTGCTCACTCTTTATGCTTTCACCATTATGTCCTTTGGATAGCATGGAGATGCTGGATTAGCGTTGCCAAAGAAATACACAATTGAGCAAAACGCCAAGTAATCACACCTGATTCCTTAAAAAGTAGCCCTTATCAGATGAAAATAGGCAGCTGAAGATAGCTGCAGGTGCTTGCTACAGAACACTTCCACAATGCTTTCTAGCAATCCTACATACATCCTGCAGTGGCCTTTCAGATCAGGTCTGACGATTTGCCCCAGCAACCTGCTACTGTCTTCTTGGTGGCAGTTCCCTGACAGGGATTAAAAGGCAGCTGCGTGAAATGTGGTGGCCAGTGTTGCCTGCTCACTCAAAGAGCAGCAGAATTTTCCCATGGCTATTTAGCTTCGTGGCTCTGTGTTTCATTAGGAAAAACTCCATGCCTTAATCATGCCAAAGGTCATTTAATGAATTACCATTATGGCTAATGAATAGCCATTTGATGAAATAACAGCTCAAAGACAAAAGGATTTCTAAATAGAACATGCTACTCAGCTTTACAGTACCAAAAATCATTTTTTTTCAGACTGAGGCAGATCACCAGGTACATCAATTAGAAAAAGCTTTCAAATTTTAGAGGAACCCCAACGCCAGAGCACTTACACCCAATTGTAAGGAACTGAGAGAATAGATACATTCCATAGGTGTGATGGACTACATTAAATTCTATTGAAATACCTGATAGAACTGGGGCGGGGGGCAGAAAAAGCAGGAGACAAACCAAAGATCATTTTCAGAGTTGGAAGAGCAACTTCTTATATATGTTCCTAAATCACCACTGCTATAGCAGCATTACACCCATGCTGTCAGAAAGCAGTACCATGGCTGAAAACACTCTGGTTTCTCCAGACAATTTGGTAAAAAGTCCTGTTCTTACTTAAAAAGTGCAGTTTATTTGTGGAGAGAGGAGAAGAAAGCAAAATTCAGAGCACTCTCCCAGGTATCTTCTTTAAGCCTGGCTTCCAATGGTTTCTGTAGAATGGACTGAAGAACTCTGATGAAGTGTTTATAATGGTTAAGTAAATGTTCAAATGAGAGAGGTACTGGATGCCACTCTTCTAACATATGCCTGGATTCCTTAATTTCCTTCTCAATTTCTGTGTACTTCTGAGGGCAGAAAGACAAACACTACAATTAGCAGAGGCTGTGGCATGAAGGGACTCTTCCCTCCCAGCTCCCATACACCACCGAGCAAGCTCCTTCACTAAGTAAACCTATGGGCCATAACAGGCAAGCTTTGCTGAGCTCAGTCTGCCTTTTAGCTCATTAGCCTGCCCACTACCTCCTCCTGTCAGTGGAGCCAGTGGCCACCCCAGACATGGAGAACCAAACAGCCATGGTTATAAGAGATCCCTCCAGGATGGAAATGAGTTTAACCTGGCCAGGACCCTTTGTGGGAAATCCCATCAATGGCAAAATCAAAACATTAAGTTTTAAAGGCAATCTGAAGAATAAAATCCAACCTCCCCACAAGAAAATCTCCACAAAATCACAAAGAGCAGCTCCTGTGTGGAGGTGTGTTGCTAGCACACACAGCAGAATGCCAGGGCCGTATCACAGGAACGGAAACTCGAGTCTGACACATGGCAAGGATGCAAAAATGCACCAGAGGCATGCATCATCCTGTAAGAAATGGCATCTTCTGGCTTGTGTCAGGGCATAAGCACATGGCAACACACTCTTCCCAAGGAGGGTGAAGATCATTAGGAGAGAGAAACTGATGTTTATCTGTAGGCAAAAAGAAAAGCATTGAACCCTCCAGTAAAGTGATAGCTATTGCTTATGGTGATTAGGATTTCTTTCAATTAAAGAAATTATACATTCTAACTTTCCTCCTGAGGTTTCCTGAGAGCTGCCTTTTCTCAGATCTTCGTATTACACAGGACAAGGAAAGACGTGATACAGCATTGTCTTCAAGATTGCGAGATACGTCTTACCATCTGTCCTTTCCATCTATGTTTAAAATTAACATGAATTTCATACAGACCTGAAATCAAAGCCGTAGCAAGAACACCTAACAGCTCAAAAATTTGGTTAAATTTGTTCACCAAAACACCAACACAAAGTAAATTAAAAAGCAGTTAGTTATGCTGCTTACATACAGAAGGATCTATGGAAGACATCACTAGAGAAATATACCAAGGACTGTCAGTGTAAGAGGTAGAAAGAGACCATACAATACCACCTCCAGCAAATTAATGGCATCACTGTCCTTTTGTATTTGTCTGATTTGATGTATGAAGGTCTCTAGGGCTGCAAGCTGTTCTTGACAGGACCTCATATGCTGATCATGTGCTCCCAGGGCTTGCTGAGTCTTTTCATCAATTAAGTCTTTTGCCAGACTCTCTTCTTCCCGAAGAAGTAACTGAAGCACAGTCATTTCTTCTGACAGCTGCCATTTGATCGTATCAGCATGTGCCTATGGATGAAGCAGAAGAATGTCTCCCCTATGCTCAACAGACCATAAGCTTTTCAGACATTTATCTTTCAGGCTTTCAGTGCTATGTTTTGGTTGAACTTTACTGATTTTCTCCATCTGTTCAGAAACATGTCTCTACCCCTTAAGGGAGGGCAGACATGATCTACCTGCTGATGTCTGGATGGAGAAGATTGAGGGAAGATTCCAAGATGCCTATTTATGTGGAAAAAATCTGTTTTCAGCTGGAATTAACAGTAGTAATTGCACCAAGAAGCAGACCTTTCCCTTCAGTAGCAAGATTTTGACTGCTTTTAAAGCAAGCTAGAGACAAGTAGCTGGTAGGAATAAAAAGCCTCCAAAACAAAGTGACATTAGACCAAATCTCTAAAGCCCCCTCAAGCTCTTACTGACATTTCTGTAACAGTACTGCTTAGAGATGCTCCTTAGAGCAGAAGTAATTTCACGCTCTAAAAATGAGGTGCAGCTTAGCACACATTCCCATTCTTAAGACAGAATCAACAGAACTGTTCTTGTGTTTACTCAACTCTGAATCCAGAAAATTCAATAATGCAGTTCAGAGCAATGCAAGATACATAAGTGAAGCCAGAATATCATAGCCAGCTGGGACTATCTACTATTCCTCTGCACAAAAACTTCCAGAGATGTTCAACTGATCAAGGAATGAGGACCAGGCCTTTGGAGACTCTTTCTGTTCCCTCTGACAGTGTAATATATTGTGATGGACACAGGGAATACACTCTTCTCCTGAGATGCAGTAGGTGCCTGGGTCTCTGAATAGCTAGAGAGAAAATAAAATGCCTCCCCATGGAAAATGATCACCCAGTGGAGAATGAAATGACACTTTACCTTCACATCATTTACAGCCTGTTCTATGTTCCTTTTGTTACCAGTTTCTTGCTCTTTTCTCTCTTCTAGATTCTGCAAGCACAATGCCATGAGCTCTTGAACAATAATGAAACAAAATAAACTGTTTCATGACAGCATCATAACATAATAACAACACAAAACAAAAATAACTATCCAGCTTAACTTCCACATTGGGGGGTACTGCAATACTCAGTTTCAGAATCAGAATATTCTGAATTGAAAGGCACAACTCATAAATGAATGGCCTTTTATGAGGCTTATTAAGGCCAGTATAGCAATGAACCATAAGGATTTCAGCATTTCACCTGGTGGTTGTACTGGTAAGGTTTGGACAGCTGCACAAATTAGCACCACATTCTTAAGGCACAGGGAAACCCAAAGTGAAAAAAACATTTTCATCTTTAAATCTGTGGTGCTGCGTATTTCAAGACTACATGCTAATGCGTTTAGCAGCTGAAGGGCAGCTTAGTACTTTTATTTAGAGGGTAAGTGGAAGGCTCCATTTAGAATCAAAATCCAGTGAATGTTCAGGATGCTTCCCAGTGTACAAATGACCGGTCAGATACCCCACTATCACCACAGTGATGCTGTAGTCTAAATGTCTGCAACAGCTAATGGTGTCAGGATGGCTGGTAATCAATCACAGTATCTGTGACAATTGTGGTGTGCCCAGCACAGCATAATCAATGTTCTGCTTATGTCTTACCCCGGTTTCTCACTTGCAGCCCTCTGAAATTGGCTGCCCTCTGCCCAGCAGGCTGAACTGTCTTGGTGTGCCTACTAATGTATTTTTGTCATTAGTAATGTGAAGGATACAGTCAATGCTGCCCCACACTCTCAGTGCACTGGTGCTGAAACAGGTCCTCAGTAAATACCAGGTCAGCTAACGCCAGCTGTAGCTGCTATCAGTGTACTCTTCTGCAACTGAGACCCAGTCAAGAACACCTGCATGCACATGTGCCAGTTCACTGCAACAGCCCCAGGGCAGCACAGCATTTAAACTCTGCAGCATGGACAAACAGAGCATAAAATGTTGCTTCACGAGCAACAGTTTGCATTTCTGACGTGTCTCCTTAGAAACCACATGTACTTTGTCATTTGAGTATGACAGAGGCAGAAGAAAATGGGCTCCCAGCAAAAGCCAGAGACTCTGCATCTGGAAGGCCCTTGGGACAGATACATCCATGCAAGCAGGTAAATGTTCTTGCATAGACTGAGACACTCATGCTATTTATTCCAGCCACTGTTTTCCAGTCTTGCCCTGAAGAACCAGAAGAGCTCTTCGCCACTAGAGGACATTCAGGACTTTTACCAGATACCAGCATTCCTTAGTTTATTTTGCAGCCTAGACCTCATTCCCTTCCTCAAAGGCCAGAGAGGGAAACCCAGTCTTCCTTCTTTGCTAGTAACACACATCACTTTGTGCACTCACAACAGTGACCATATGCAAATACTTATGTCAATCCCAAGCATTTCTGGTTAAGCATTACTTTCTTTACAGAGGTACATGATAGAGCTGCTTCCTTCGGACTGAAGACCATGCCAGCAACCCATGTCATTCACCACGAGGAACTGACTCTGAAAACGTTCCTTTAAGGATTTCCTGGATGCTTTAACTCATTCAAGTGAAAACCCTGTAAAAGCAAGGATTTCTGAGATGACAGTCTGAGCTCTAGTCGGGCTCACAGGACACATATCAAGTGCAAAGAATGCTGATCTTGTGTGCTGCATTCAGAAGCATGGGAAGCATGCTTTTTGATGATGTTAAACAACCTCTGATCCAGGGATGAAGCAGCTTGCACAGTGGTTCTCATCTCTTCTTAGCACTCACAGCTAGGATTTGCTGCAAGAGCTGTGGAAGATTCTCAGTGGAAGAAGTGCTGCCTGGCTGATGCCATGCCACAAGGGCTGCACTGAATAACTGCTCACAGCAAACAAAATCACTAGTCAAAATACAATCTTTTAGGCTAAAACTATCGACAGTTTCTGCCTAAAATCTCTGCAGCCCTAAGCCGGTAGATGTCAGCAGATTTCTCCTAGGGACAGAGGGTCACAATGGGAGTACAAGTTTCTACCCCGCTCACTTCCTGATTTGGCTCAGAGACAAGTCTTTATCAACTGCACGTGCTTTCCTCTGTCCATCAGACCCCCAGGGAAGCAGCACAGTTTGTAGATTTGTGCACTTTACTTTGCCTCGGATCAGATTTCCACTGCACAACACGTGCATCATCCACACACTGCCACCCTGTCATGAAGGGAACACAAACACTGTAATGAGCTCCCACCTGCAAGAGGGACAGTTTGGATGAAAGCACACCAGCAGGCACGTGCAGTGCTCTGCCTTGTTCAGACATCTTAAATGGTTTTACCTCTTTGCTGCTGTTTGTGGCACCCTAGTGCACAGCCCTCTGCCCTTGTAATGCTCTCTAACATGAAGTGCAATAAAGTGCTTCAAGAGTTTACCAAGACCTGTGCACCAGCTCACAATCTCGGTGAACTGCCAAGCAGAAAGTTCTGTAGGAACTACTTCTTCCTACTGCTTTCTGTAGGAAACATCCTAGTAGCACTGCACCAAAATATCAGACAAAGAGTGGGAAAGAACTTCCTAAAATTGTAGAGGGAAAAAAAAAAAAAGAAAAAAGAAAGAAAAGAAGCTTCTGAATATCAAACCTCTGTGTTACAGTATTTAAGTCTCCCAAGCTTAGCACCACAGCATGCAGGCCTCAGCAGGCCTCCTGGCAGGCTCTCCAAGTAAAACAAAGCACTAACAGGAGTTTTGGCAAGCTTACAAAGCTTCCTGAGGATATTAGGTGGCCAGCTACACTGGGATGAAGGAAAAAAATCTTAAGGAAGAACCTCTGGGCTGACTGTGGCTGGGATGGAGTTAATTATCCTCACAGCAGCCTGTATGGTGCTGTGTTTCAGATGTGACTATACTGTGCGTGCAGAAAAGACTAGGAGGGGACACAAGCAGGAGATGACCCCTACTAATCAAAGAGGTAATCCATACCATGTAACATCATGTTCAGAAAACTGGAAATGGAGTGTTTAGGTGGGTGTTATAAATTGCAATATAATACTGTCTTTTGCATTTCTGCATTAGCTTCTGCATGTTGTTATTAGTCACAAGTATTTTGATATGGTACAATTTATATCTCCTTTTAACTGTTCGTTACTATAAAATAATCTATCAGTTTATGTTAGCAACGCATAGCTTATATAAATAGTGTTGTGATGAATAAATTATATCGTAGGCCTCAGCAGAATATAAAATGTTAAAATGCCTTTAACTCAGAGAATGGTGGAAAAACAATTAGTTTCATCCTGTTGTTTCTCACATATCTGTGGACTGACGTCTCCAAGTGACAAAATAAGTGACAGGAACCAGAGCGCCAGGAAAAAATCAGAGAAGAATTTATTAACTCCTTTTTATCAGGGAATGGAACAACAGGATGAAACCACAAGAAGAAATACAATATATTGACCTAATCTACAGAATGCCATGCAGAAAAGTCAGAAGTTAAAACCAAACAAAAGAGTTCCTGTAACACAAAAAACTGACAAGAGTGAATAATGTATAAACTCATGAATATGTATGTCCCCCAGTAATGTAACAGTACATAGAGAACTTTGTTTTAAAACTAATGATGTGGGTTTTGGCCAATAGCCAGAAACACCCCAGCGCTGGACATTGTTCTTTTTTATCCACTTATTAAGTTTTTTAAAATTCTAAAGAGTGAACTTTGTTTTTCACAGTGGCTTAGCTGTCTTTTGCTCAGGAACTGTCTGGTGTCTTCCTTTGCATCACTTTTGTTCTTTTTCTCTTCCCTCCACTTCTCCTTCTACTATTAAACTTATTTTTTATTTCAATCCATGAATTTTCTTGGGTTTAGTGTTCGCCTTCCCTAGTCCCACTGGGTAAGGAAGGGGAATAAGCAGGCAGCTGTGCTGTGCTTAGCTGCCAACTGGGGTTAACCCACAACATCCCAGAGGAGTTATCAGTGAACTGTGCATGGCAGTCACTGTGATCCAGCCAGCTACAATGGTGGGGCAGAAATGACATTTCCCCCTTCTCTGAGGCATCTATGTTTCTGTTAAAGGTTATTCCATCCTGGCAATAAAAACAAATTTTCTGGGGCAGCCACACTCCTCTGATTCCACGTACAAGGTCTGAGGATAAAATGCTGCTGCATTAACAGTGAAAGCCACTTCCTCCTTGTCCCTTGATTTATTTATCTCTTTTGTGGACACTTGGGTGTGACTGATTGCCTCTTTTCCTACACAAACCATGTCCTGTGGAATCAGGCTGACCTTGTCTATGTGGGGTCTACAAAGCACTTGTTGAAAGTACAGAAAGTACAGAAACTTTGTTTTGCTAGTCAACACAGCCTACAAACCTTGAACTCCACACGGTGTTTATAAGGCAAGCAAAGCAAGGCTGAAAGTCGGCTTAGTACAGTGGCTCTGCACTAACGCTCACAGATGCCACCATCACACCCTAGCCAAAGAAAACCCAGCGGCACAAGTCCCAGAAGCGAGGGGAAGATCAAACCAGGAAGATCCTGGCTCAGCTCCCGGGCTATGCCCCCTTTCCGCTGCGCCCGGCACTCACCTGCGTGCGCGGACGGCGTGCGGCAGGAGGCAGGCGCGGTGCCCGCGGTGCGCGCCCAGGGCCGGGCACAGAGCGCACACGCAGCGCCCGCAGTCCTCGCAGAGCAGCTCCAGCGGCCGCCCGGCATGAGCAGCGCACAGCCGCGGTTCCCCCTGCGCCATGCCGCGGGCGGCCCGCAGCCTGGGGAAGGGAAGGATTCGGGCAGGCGGGGGCAGGGAGAGGCGGACACGAGGCAGGCTGGGGTAGAGAGAGGCGGATACGGGATAAGGGGGCAGGGAGAGAAGGATGCAGGGCCGGCGTGTGGATGGTGTGCGCAGCGGGCGGCGGTGCCGCACCTTGGGAAGGCGAGCCGTGGCCGGGACCGTGGGGCGGGGGACGGCCGGTGCCCCGCCGTGCCTCTTGCTCTGCTCAGGGGCGGACGAACCCGCACCGGGGTGTCGTGCCGGCAGGAGCTGTGCCCTGGAGCGGGAGAGCCGGTGCACTGAGAGCTGCCTCCGTCCCGGGCCCGGGCTGGAAAACTGACTAATTTGTGGAATGTCAGCAGCGTTGGTGCGTGGTAGGCTTCAGTGTCATGGCTGAGCAAAATACTCAACCTGATACAAAAATGTGGGGGGAAATTGTTTTCGGGCTATGTTTTGTCACTTTCTGGTTTTCAGATAGAATTTTGTGCTCTAAAAGGTCTCATTTATAGAAATGGAAATAAAGTTCTCATGCTCTTACAGAGTTTGCATACTTACTTTCATTGGCCTACATTCTCTCCTACCTACATTCAACAAAATTCATGCTAGGTTTTTAATATGCTTTGTTCTTCCTATGAATAAAAGCAATACAGAGTATACACACACACACACACACACATGCACACATACATAAGATGTGGAAAAATAGGAAGATACTTAAAACCCGAGCATTTTGGTGGAACATGTGAGAGCCAGAATATGTATTAGTATATGAGAATGTGGAGCCCTGAGGAACAGGGGCAGTCCTGCTGAAATCAGGAGGAATTTCATGCCTGCAAAAGAGCTGCTGAAGTAACAATTTAAAAAGTGCCTTGTGCATACATAAGTCAGGTTTTTTTCTTGGAAAGTGTTTCATACAGACCCCAGGCTACAGTCATGGAATCTTAGGGATCATTGTAGATATCTGTAGATTGTTTGCTCTTGTTCTACACACCCAAAGAAAAGTGCTGATGCCTGCTTTAATAAAATAAAAGTTTCACATTCTCTTTGGGACCCTGTTCTCGTGCTTGACCATCCTAGGAAAGAAAATCTTTTCTACTGTCACTCAACATTTTTCTCATTACAGCTGGAGCCATGTTGTTTCACTGCCTTTCCACGGAGAGTTTCAATCTCATCTTCTCAAACTACACCCATGCAGGAGCTGTAGACAGCACTGAGTTCTCTGACAGAGGCGGAACAATTCCAGTTCTTTGCATGTGTGTTTTGAAATGCTCAGCTTCAGCTCCACTAATGTCTTTCAGCTTCTGCAGGAGGGCTTGCCTGGTGGAGTCGCTGTGTGTCTTGTCCAGAGGAATGTGTGTGTTAAGTAAATGTTCCCATCTGACCATTCAGGAACACTCTGGCAGTAACCCCAGAGACTCTACTTCTGGGACTGAGCTCCTTCACATCGGTCTGTCTCTCCAATGAGCCAGAGGGTCCCTGCCTGACTGCCTGCACACCCTGCACTCACACAGTCGGACAAGGATGCCTTAGCAGTTCCACCCCAGATTTCCAGTAGCAGAATCTCAGACCTCTGGATCCCTGAAGAGATTTATTTATGGTTCAGTAACAGAGTAACAGCTCCAGCTGGTGCCTCTAGGAGGAACCCCAAACAAAGGCTTTCCTGGAGTTTTATACCCTCACAATCTGTGTGACGGAAGTCTGGGATCTTTCTGCTGAGTCCTTGGCTCCTACGGTGTCTCAGTGCCCTGTCACCTGGCTGGGTCACAGGTCCCTGTGCCCTTTGCTGTGCCAAACGTTGGCAATTCCTGACTTCTTGCCTCAGGCTCCCAGCCAGAGGTCAAACTGCAGCTCCCACTGCAGCTGCACCCCAAGCAACCTTCACAGAATGATCATCTCTATTTTTGGATTGAGCATACCTGCTAATATATTAAAAGGGAAAAAGAAGGCTTTCCCAGCATTTTACACTGCCCTTACTAGCAACATCATTACAAGTAACAGAATTAAGGCTAACATTGTTGTCATAGGGCAGAAATTATTATCAAGAAAAGGTCATGAAAGATTCTTGAAACTCATTTATTGTCCAACTGGTTTATCATTCATTACTTGCTGTATATGAGACAGGTGTATCTAGTTTTCCTTACACAAAATTTTAACAGCAAAATAAGAACACAGTAAGCCATGATATGGTCCTTACCATTTAGGTTCTAATTTGATTTTTTGTGAGAATATCTTGATGAAGACTACATCTGCAGGTTGTCTGTCATTTACTTCTATTTGAAGTGGGCTGGGCTGATAGAACTGTGCAAACTTTCTCCATTCCTCAAACCCTTTCTACATTTTATGTATAAAATACTGGGTCAGGCATTCTTTTCCATCCAAAAAGCTGGTCTTAGCTGGAATACAAGTTCCTGATATAGCTGAGTGCCTTCCAAGGAGATTTTCTGCCAGTGCGACAGGTTGTAATGGAACATTCCAAACATTCCACAGCACCAAATTTAACGTTTGTGGCCATTTCAGGTAAGTGCATGTGCATATTTTTATGTCCTGTTCATCCCCTCTACTTGTCCTGAAGATTGTGGGTGATACAGTTATATGTAATTTTCTCTCTATTCTCAAAGACTTACCCAACTGATTGTTTAAATTAGCTGTAAAATGAGCACATTTTGACCCAATTTGATTAAATTTGAGCAGATTCTGGTTCAATTGACTCTGTAGAACCCTGTTTTGCAGATGCCCAAGCCAGCACAGTCCTTTATGATAAATGTCCTGGGAGACACCCCAGCAAGTTCCTCTGTTTTGCTGTTTCTTCCCATAGATCTGTGTGTGCAAGAGAATAATTTTCACTAAACCCTGTTTGTTAGGGTTTGGAGAGTGTCTGGGGTTTTTTGGTGGTGTTTGTTTGTTTGTTTGTGTTGTTTGTTTGTGGTTTTTTGTGGGTTGGGGTTTTTTTGTTTTGGTTTTTTTGTGGGTTTTTTTTTTGAGAGGCAGTTAAGGGAAGAATATAGAAAGAGAAGTTAACAAGCAATTCACAGCTCATTTGAATACTAGGAGCTTGGACTATCATATAGACTTATTGACTTATTTAAAAACTGAAGATAAATCTGTGAGTTCAACAACAGAAATCAGAAGGAACTGTACTCAAAACAAGGAATGGAAATCTTTTTTTTTTCATGTGCAACAGACTGGTAATGAAATTAGGTACATAGACCATAATGTTTATATAGCCTACCACCTTCAAAAATATCCTTAGCGAGTAGCTGTGATAGTTTCACATAGTAATTAGAAAGTATTTCTGTAAAAATTCATACAACAATCTTGCTAATTGAAAGAAGTAATTATGCATACTGGTGCTGCTAAAACACATGTTTTGCATTATCTGAAGTATTGGTTCTCTTACAGCTTACTCTTGTGTCTTGGTTTGGGAAGACAGGTATCTGCCAGGTAATTAAAAAAAAAAACAACTGCAGTTTCCTTTGGGATGGAGAGTGTAAACCCCCCCCTCCACCCCCTTTTTTTCTTTTTCAATTATAAATTACAATCAGAGGCTCTTAGGCAAAGATTTGGGAAATAGGAATAGCAGTTCTTTACTAGTATGTATTACACAGCAAACAAACACAAAAAAACCTCACCAAACAACTACAGCATTAATGACAAACGAAAACGGTACCAAGAACCTTGAGGGCTTTGTTTCACAAAACCCAGGGCAGTTTGGTTTCGGTGTCCCTGCAGGATCCTCAGAGCACCAAGCTGAAACAGTGGAAAAGTCCTGGGCTGGTAGCTGGGATGGCAGGGTGTCCCAGCAGGCAGGGGCAGGATGTTCCAGCAGCACAGGGGGTGCAGGGTCACACTGTAGCAAGAGGAGCAGCGCCGAAGAAGCCGAAGGCGAGGCAGGGCCGGCCCAGCTCCTGCGGGTGGCAGAGAAAACTCAGGATTCAGGCCGAACCGGTGATAGTAGATTTCTCAGGACTGGATTCCTTTGGCCACAGTGAAACTCTTCCAGCCAGCAACAGCCGTTCTCTCTCTCTCCCCCCGAACGCCGAAAAAAGAAGAGCCCATAGCTGCCTCAAGCTCTGTCTTTTACCTGCACTATCTCCCCCTTCCAACTTTGTCCACCCCTTTGTTTCGGTTAAGTACTCTCAAGTATCCAACACTTGGTCTCCTTGGTAACTTATGGGGAAAAAATTCTTTAGAGAAAGAAGGAACAAACCTAACCCCCACATCTTGCTCTGCAATTTACTGACCTGCTGTTAATCATAGACCACATCACTTCTGTGTACAGAGCTTAGTATTACTCTATTGCAACATACACTACCTTTCTATTGAAATTGTGTCCAACATGCAGAGCCAGGAGCACTTTGGGCCTGTATGATTTCATTTTGCTTGGCCTCATGGCATTTTGCTAAGACTTTTCCTTCTGAAGAGCAAAGCCAAATTAAGAAAATAGTTACTCCAAACTGCCTCTGTATACCATTGCATCCTGGGCCAGCATGAACAGATTTAAGGAAACAGAGCAGGGAAACGAGATTGCAGAGCATGAAAAGAAGTGATTGCACTGAGTCTTTAGGACTTCAGCATGAAGAATGATCAGTTAGCCACAAAAGGAGTAAATGCAGTTGAATACTACAAATGACACAGCATCAAAAATTAAGGATGTCAGTTTTGGTCTTGGATGATTTCTCACTCATATACTAAAATGAATTCTATCACCAGATCATCTGTCTGTTATTAATGGGGTGTCTCAATTCAATGAATGAATGTGCTTCTACAATGCACAACCATTAACTGTACACCAAAAGACAGGAAACCATACAGCTTCTGTAGGGTTTGACACTTACTGATGACTATCAATACCAGATGCTGAGGAAGTCACAGTGAACACTATCACAGTAAAAACTTGTATTGTTATACAATTCTGTGTACCCTCATTTTTGTGTTATGTCCTCAACAAGTCAAGTTTCATTAATTTCCTAATAGAAGAAGAGTGAAGCAGATAAACGATTGTTGTCTGACTTCAGTTTATCAGAGGGGAGAGGCTAGGGATGAGAGCCAGAAGCACAAACCTTCAAGTTAACTAAAGGTTATGGGGAATGCTTAGCTGCTAATTCATCTTGAGGTAGCAGGTAGGCATGCTATTTTGAAAGAACTCCACACCTGAAGTGAAAGGTACAATCTGTCTGAATCGGTTGAGAAAAGAAACTATGATCTGCTTTGGTAAATCTTTCTCAGGGTATGAGAAATTCAGAGAACAGACAAGATCTGCTGAATTAAGGAAACTATCTGCTGATCAAGGAGACTAATCCTTGGGAATCCACTTGTACCAAATACCACCGGGCTCTGGTCTTCTTGGGGATTGTCTTAGGGAGCCCATAATTCTGCTTATGATGGATTTCGCAAGATTTGATGTCAGGTGGAATCTCAGCATAAAGCGTCTTACAGATCACAGCATCCCTGAGCTTCAGAAACACTGCTGAGTCTGTTGGCTGGAACTTCTGCCCTCATTTCATAGACTGTTAGGTAGGTGGCTCTGTAGGAAATGGAAATGGAAAGTGGTGGGAATGGAAAAACATACTTCCATTTCGTTCTTGTTTTGGGACCTGGAGGAAAAAATAAGAGCCAAATTGAGATGACTTGTACCCAGGCACAACAAACCCCTTCTGCACTGTGCTGGTTGGGTGAGACAAAATCCATTAACCAGCAGAAGCCTTCCAATCTTCCTAGGAACAGCAGATGGCAGCAATTCAACAACTAATTCTCTCTGCACCGGGAATTGCTTCCATTGCCCTGTGTATCTGGCTGTCTCAGAGATGCAGTTTCAGAACACAAAACGTTCAAACACAATCCAGTCCTCCTCCTCCTCCCTGTTCCAGTGCCCAAACACCTTCTGGGTGAAGAACCTTTTCTGATAATCCAACCTAAACCTCCCCTGACTCAGTTTCATGCCTTTTCCTCAAGTCCTGTCACTGGTCACAAGAGTCAAGAGATCAGTGCCTGTCCCTTGACTTGTGAGGATTCTGAAAACTGCAATGAAGTCTGCCCTCAGTCTCCTGCTGAACAGGCTGAATCGAACAAGTGACCTCTAGCTGCTCCTCATATGGCTTCACCTCCAGACCCTTCACCAGTTTCATTGCCATCCTTTGAGCATTCTCTAAAAGCTTAATGCCTTTTTTATATTGTGGTACCCAGAACTGCCCCCAGCACTCAAGGCTGCCCCAGTGCACAGCAGAGCAGGACAACCCCCGCCCTTGCCTGGCTGTGATGCTCTGCCTGATGCACCCGAGGACATGAGTGACCTTCCTGGCTGCCAGGGCACTGCTGACTCATGTTCAACTTGTCACCAGTCAGGACCCCCAGGTCCCATTCCATGGAGCTGCTCTTCAGCCTCCCATACCCATCTATACACATACCCAGGGTCGCCATGGCCCAGGCACAGGATCTGGCACTTTCTCTCTTTGAACTTCATAAAACTGATGCTTGCCCAGCCCTTTCATTTGTCCAGGTTTCTCTGCAAGGTCTCTGAGGGAGTAGACAGCTTCTCCCAATTTAGTGTTGTTGGCAAACTTACTTGGTATACCCTCCAGTCCTGTGTCCATGTAATTTATGAAGATGCTGAAGAGCACTGGGCTGAGCATGGAGCACTGTGGAACCCCACCAGTGACAGGTCTCCAGTCAGATGTCACCAACATCTTGTCACCAACAAGACACTTTGTCACCAAGGTGTCACCAACACTTCATGCCCAATTCCTGAGACAGGTGCTCACCCGTCACATGATGTGTTTATCCAGGTGTGCACGGGATGTTTTGTCCAGAAAGAAACAGTATGGAAAGCTTTACTGAAACCCAGAAGGATTACATCACCTGGCTTCCCTTGGTCAGCTAGGTGGGTTATGTTGCTGTAGAAGGAAATCAGCTTGGACAAGCAGGACTTTCCCCTCATGAACCCATGCTGGCTGTGACTGATACTGGGTTGTCCTCCAGGTGTTTTCCAGTACTACCAGAATAATCTTTTCCACGATTTTACTAGGCAGTGAAGTGAGACTTCACTGTAGTTTTCAGCGTCTTCCTTCTTTTCCTTCTTTAAAATTGGGGTAACTGAATGACACACAAGATAGAGAACCTAGAGTTGTAGGCAGTAGTTGCAAGGAAGACAGGAAAAGAGAATTACAAAAAATACAAAGGACGCAGTATCTGGTGGCAGTGATATCATTTACTAGAAGTTAGCAACAGAAATTGTCAGCTAATTACTGAGAATGCCAGGAGACTCAATAGCACTGATAACACAGACTTGTGAGCAAAGACACACTGCACAGGCTGAGGAAGAGATGCTGTGACACAAAGGTGGGGAGCAGAGAGCAGATCTGAAAAGAGGAGGAGGGAAATTCTGCCCTTCAGGCTAGGACTGGTCATGGCCAAACTACTGATGATGCTGGAAGCTGCTCTGCAATATACTCGCATGCAAAAAAACGTGGCTTTGCAAGCATCCAAGCTCACAGACTGACAGCTTTTCTCTTTTCCAACATCTCCCAAATCCAAAAGGTATGTGTGGGAACCTGCATAAGGGTTCTCAAAATCAGGAATGAATCTTCAAATATGTATGACTACCAAGAACACCTGCTATTGATGCAGCTATTAAATGTTCTATGTAAATGAAAACCTCTTAAGTAACTACATCTGTCGACTTAGTTTACATCATCTTAAAACCAAAATCACACAACTCCTTTTCTTTTTTTTTTTCTTTTTTTTTTTGGTTTGGTTTTTTTTTTTTTTTTTTGTTTGTTTCATTACCAGTTTCTTGTGCAACCCTGGCTAATGAAATCATTCTAATTCAGGATGCATCACTTACAACTGCTGTTAGGGCATTGGAAAAGTGTAACACGTCTTCAGCTCATACACAGTGCAAACAGTATGCTTAAGAAGCACACTCATCCCTGCAGATTTTCTTCTGGCTAAGTAAATAAGATCTTCAGAACACTGACCTTTTAGGCAAGGCTTTGAGTACGTTGAATTCTCACACTCAAAAATAAGGTCCAGCATTTCATACCTGTTTCTCAGGCTCTCTCAGTATAAGAATAAAGTTGTGTGCTATATTTAAGGTGGCAAAATGCCCCCTACAGCATAAGTGGCTGTTCCCAGTAATATTTCAATTTGCATGATCATGCACCAAAATATGCCCAGTAATAAAAGAAAACAATACACTCCTCAGAGAAAGAACAGGACAAAATTTTGTAAGTGTACATCATACATTTATTTCCAAACAACTCTCTCAACTCCAAAATTGGGCACAGGGATTAAAAATAAAAATTCATTGCACTACCTAGTAAAGCATTACTGGTAAATCTCATAAAAAATGTACAAATTTTGTTAAAAATTTATCAAGCCTTCAAATGATTTGGTTACAGATATTTATAATACATTTTAAACTACATGTTAAATGATAGAATAGCATATGATTTAAAGAAAACATTGACAAAATATGATTCCAACAAAAAACATAAGCTTTCATAATTAGCAAGTCTGAAACACAAGTAGCAAAATGAGGTAACAATGTACCAGAGGAAAAAAACACAGCTTTTCCAAAGGCCCAAAGATAACTCAGTTGAAACTGTTTCCTATGATTAAAATTAAAACAGTTGGTAAGTCTGATCCCAAGTATTATGCATTGTATTAACAGCTGTGAAGTCACATTCAAGAGCCTCTACAAAATGATGTACAACACATGGCCTTACTTCTTTTTCTAAAGAAAGCCAAAAAATGAGACACTGGAATTATCTGTAGGCCTTGATATCCACCAAAATGTCAAATTAAATTGACAGTTTATGCAAAGAAAACACAGCAGTGCCAATTTGATAAAGCAAACATATTGGAGGTTGGATATTTTTTGTTTGTTTGGAGAAAAAAGAGTCATTGGATGGCAGAAAAGCAATGAACATAAAGGAAGTGTTGCTGAATTCAGGTGCTGTCAGGCACCATGGCAGCTGTGCATAATACATGGCAGTTAGGAGCTGAACATAAATCCCCTGCCCTTGACAGCCACCACAGAAGATGTGGTTGTAGCCTGTCTGAGCTGATTCAAAACATAAGCATATGTGTGCTCTTCATACACACTAACCATGGGAAGCAAGTCCACATTCATCCATGCAAACCAAAGAACCATTCCAGAAGAGATGAGCCATAAGAGAGCAACAATTAATTGCAGGACTTTACTAACTTAGACCCTCCATCTCCTAGATCTCCCATTGTCTCACTGAATTTTAGTGGGGGAAAAGGGACACTTCTCCAGTTCCAGAAAGTGAACTACTTTCCCTTGGCTTCAGAAATATGTGTCTTGTTCACTCATATCAAGTTTAGGAAAAGTATCTCTTTCCATGCTTTGAACGGAATACTAAACACAGAAATGTTAGTGATATTTTAATCTGTACATGGATTTTTTTTCTTTTGCAGTTATATAAAAGACGCTAAGTTTTGTAAGACATATGTGGTATATGCTTTTTAAACATGATTTTGTTAAAAAAATAAATTTTATTACATGCAATTTAACCTGCTAGATGCTATTGTGAAAAGCCTATTCTTTAACTTCACTGGAAGAGAGGAAAAAGAAATTCTAATATTTTGAAGTGGAAGTAACAGCACTTTTATTTATTTAGTGTTCCTAAGTAAGGACAGGTATGGAAAGCTTCACTGTTTTTGAGAACTACCTGCATAACTAAACAGAGGGAAAAACATCTGAAACTGGGCAAAATTGTGCTTTTATCTAGCTGCACCAAGAGCTGTGACTGGTCTGTAAAATCTTCAAAGAGGAAAACCAGCATGGAGAACATCTAACACTGTTTGAAATTTTAACTGATACTAGCGCATAGCAGCATACAAAAGCATCAGAAATGATAAAGAATAAACTTAAAGCTGAGACTGGCAGCAAGTTGCAGCAATACTGGTAATTGTGCCACTTGAGCTGCTGCAACCAATGTAATGACACTGAATTTAAAAGAAGAGTTTCATTGCAATGACAGTGCATCCTTTTCATAACTGTGGTATATGAAAACCTAAAGATTTTGCTAGAACACAGCAGAGATGTTAACTGTGTGAATGTTACAAAGAAATTTTATTTGGGCCACCAAAAAAAATGAGCTATTATTCAGAGCACTTGAATAGACATTATCCCCTGCTATTTCACAGCACTGTTCTGAAAAGTATTCCAAATTTCTCCTCTAGTGGAGCACTCTGGAAACTTGATTACAAAAACCTAGGGAGTTCCCTCTTCCTATTACACTCATCATGAAATAAGGAAGGGAAAAAGCAGCATCAGGGCAACTGAATTTGGCAGGTAATGACCAAAACCTACCTCCTCTTGTGATAGGGTGAAAGAAATATGAAATTCTACTTCTCTGAGAAAACACTAAAAAATATATTTTATTACTGAAGCTGCAGGAACAAAATTGTAACCTTTTACAAGTTATTTTAGTTACATTTCAACTTCCTTGTAGGTAACAAAGAATGTATGTGATTAAAGCCAATGTTTATAAGCCAAAATATGATGTCCTTAGCAAGGACAATGGGTGAAAGTTAAGAATTGTTCCACAAGACCAGGACACCCTCAGTGTACTTTCTGCTTCCTTTCATGGAAGAAACACGTAACTGGTAAACCCAGCTAGAAAAATTTAAAAGGAAAACAGAAAAACATTGATATTCATATTAGCAACTGAAAACATTAATATTGCTAAATGTGATATTGCAACTCTACATTGATAAAATAACTTGTAAATCAGCCATTAAAAAATCCAGACTTTGTAACATATGATATATCCCCCAAGGTTACTCATGTATGAACAATCAATGCATTTTTTAGTGGTACACACTTAAAGCCTCCAGTGAAGGGGAAGCCTAACAGCTGTTTGAATAGTAGTACGTAGAAAGGTTTTTACATCTATAAGTATGCTGGGGACAAAATACTAAATGTCTGTAATTGCTGCACTCATCACATTCAGTGTGCAACTGCAAACACAAGGAAAGGAACCAGTGTACAGTACTAGTACTGTTTAAATAACACACAAGATTATACATTGCAGCATAATTATTACTACACACATACGTCCTCAGTACATGCTGGTATATAGGTTCTTGAACACACACACCCAGTCACAAGCACACTTCACTCACCCTCTCACAGGCAAACACACACTCACACTGTTCATCCCCACTCACGGTATCTGAAGGCTCTATATAAGGTAGATTGCTATATTGTTTGGAGCTACCACTTTTTTTTTTTTTTTTCTTTTTTATAAAAGCACATGCTAAAAGATCACATCCACAGTAATCTTGCAGCAATACTCAGAATGATCACACTAAACCCAGGGAATGTTAGTGCACACACAAAATTAAGCTAAAAATAAAAAAAAAAAGTCTTTGGAGTTCCAATCACACTTGTTAGTATAACAATCCCGTAACTGTGAAGACTAGTTATAAGCTTTATAATTGATTAAGTCACACAGTGCAAAGTAAGGTCCATTGACCCTTTTGTGTAAAGGGTAGGCTGGAAGTCACATGGGTAGGTAAGTTCAATAGAGTTCATATATACATGTGACCAGAAACACCCAAACTAGATTTGTGCTCTTAGATCGGTCATTCTGAATCACGATGCACTTCTGAAGCATCAGCTCTACAAATCGGGCAGGTACGATTTGCCTGTAAAACCAGAAAAACAAAAGAGGGTTAACCAGACTGACAAATACATTGTTAAAGTAATGTGTAGGTGACACTGACATCTGTGACCACTGAAGAGCAATTCAAGAGAAGGCAGAATGTGCTCATGCCTCTTCTTGATTTGTTTTGTTATGCTTCAATGGTGTGGCGAGTTTGCCAATTCAAAATTACCTTTACAAAAAAAAATAAACTTGCCTTTTATCTTTAAAGACAAACGAGACAACAAATAAAGGCTTTAGCTAAGCGATGCTGGTTTCATTAATGCAGATTCACAATTATAGTATATTGCAGTTGGATACAACTAACAACCTGTACTGTATGCTGTAGAGAAACCCACCAAAACAAACAGAGACACCTGGGGCTGCAAATAAACATTCTGTGTGAGGATGTCATACTGTCACAAGCTGTACTGATCAGGAATGACATCACACTTTGTTTACTCAGTTATTGTCACAGAAGAACATCATACAGACTTGGTCAAAGCTGAAAACAAACTGGGGAAAAAGGAAGGGACTTCTGGGGAAGGGGAATAAAAAAATAAATCAAAAAAGATGACCCAACCAAGCAGGTATTCAAGTAACACACACCAGCAGGCCTAGATTCAGCTCTTTAGTAAAGTACACACTGAAAATACATCCTGTGATTCATTTACTTTTCTAGCTTCCTTAAGAAGTAAAACATATAAGAGGTAATACTCCTTAAGCTACAGGGAAAATATTTCTGCCTTCTCTTACCCCTTCTCAAATAACGGCTGATTTCATTTTAGCAAATGATGAGAAAAAGCCCCAGAAAAATATGTAACATCTGTGAGTCAATACTTCCCTTGCAAAGGGAAGAGTGAAGAGAGAGCCCTTCCCTGTCCCAAATTCTCTATTTCCTAGTTATCAAAACTGCAAGACCAACCACTCCACTACTCCAAGTCTTCTAAGGCAACCAGATTTTTCAATGAAAATACAAGTGAAGAGCATCAAGAAATATGACTCTGTAGGTCAGAATTCCAAATTCTTTGTCAAATATTTTAAATCCAAACAATAATTATTCCAATGAACATAATACATTATTTATTACTGAAAAACGTTATTCAGTAATGGAAGTTAAAGTGACAGTATATTTTTCCTGTCAATTTTCCTGCTGTCAACTGTTAGCACTGCCCACAATTCTTATTGCTTTGTAATTTTTGTAAATCATGAATTGGAGAATCAATTAAAGTTTTATTTCTCTTTCACTTGCAGTTTCAAAATATACTCCAAAATGTCCTTACTCAGTCATTTCATTTCATGTGCCTGATTCTAAATATAACTTGGCTAATACAATATTTAAAGTAGAAAGGCATGTTCTTAAACATTCAGTGGATTAACAAATCAAGAGCTATTCGCTTAGATTGGTACTGAAGTAACAACCACTTGCACCACAGAACAGCATTCAGTAGGAGTAATTTCCTGACAGGAATTGCAGAAATACATCTACTGTGCCAGAATAAAATGAATACTCATGGACACCACACTACTGCTTTCAAAATAACTTTTTAAGATCTTACATGAACATCTGCTTTAAATTAAGTTGCATTCTTGTGTCTTTCCTGAAATGAATTTCCCCCTCCTGGCATTTAATATGACTCTTTGATGCCAAAAGAGGAGTGAGGGGGACAATTACAATAATATTGTAATACTGACCTTCTAACTTGCCACTCTTCCCGGCAGACTTAATTTTGTGCTGTAACTACAGAATGCTGCACAATGAATTGATTGTTTTTTAATATTTTATAGCAATTTATGGTTAAAGTGAACTGCATGCAGAATAATGAAACCACAGGGCTACTAGAATCCTCTAAAAAACACTGCACTACTTTGGTGTTAATCCATCAGAAATAAGTTGAAGTATAGTTACAGTTTGTCTTTTCTTATATATAATACAGCATTTCCTAGTACATTAAATATAAAGGCAGGTTGTCCTTTTAAGGTTGTTCTAAACTCTCAGGGTGAAGACAGGTCATGGTGTCAAGCTCTCCTTTGGAATGATGATGTTTATTTTATAGAACGCATTTCTCATGTGTTCATACTTGACTAGAGGATATAGGGCAAGAAAGAGCTGAATATTGTGAAACATGAGAATTGGGAATACTACAACAAGTAAAAGGATAATCTCTCTCTTCTGTTGTTGCCTCCACGGCACGACATCTTCTCTTGTTAAGTCTTTAAGTTTGCTTAAACAGGGAAGTATTTTACCTGAAGAGGGCAACCTAATGCACTGTTACAGAACACTTACTCTTACTTGCTCACTACCTAAAAAGATAGTACTGTCAAATACTCCATGCATACAAGCCATAAAACTTTTTAATATAGATTTTTTACTTCTCCATTATCACCAACAGGCAACCCAAGAAGAATATTTTTAAAGTACTCAGACTGAATCACTAACCTTTTACTTATATCTTTCACTGAAGTGACATGATGGAACTTAGAATCAATTTGACTCCATAGTTCTAGAAATGGTCCTAGATAACAAATATACTTTTCAAATAAATGACATTAAATCAGTAAAAAATAGTGACTAACCAATAATTATTTTTCTTTGTCTACGTTGTGGAATAACATTACAAGTACTGAAAGCTACAATTTTAACTTTCCCTTGTAGAATTTATGAACATGATGTTGGCTGGATGAGGTGAATCAGGTGGATGTGGACATAACTATACAATCAAGATACATTAAAAAAAAGCTCTCAAATTAATAGAGGAATGGACAGATGCAAAACTAAAGCGCAAAATATTTTCCAGTTATCATCACTTCCAGATGTTACCTTCTTAACTGTAACCAAATTTAGACAGAGGCTGTAACTAAAATAGACTGGTGTTACAGGTAATTCATTACGGCCTCCAAAGCAAAATAGGGTTTATTTTTATATAGCATCTTTGTACCACTGTAACGGAACCCACATGGTATAAAGGCATTGTCTTAGTGATCCTACACCAGGATGGTTTAACCTTGACTATCTTATTTTGCACTCAGCTCTGGAATAACTATGTCAATGCAAGTTTTACTAAGTTTAACTGCACCCCTCTACATTTTGATTGCATATCTTGCACCTCATTCTAATGACAACCTCTAGAAAATAGTATATATGAAGAAAATGCAGTTTCTTAGACGGGACAGGAACATCAGCAAAACTATTTCACCACTAGAACAGCATACTAGGATTATGAAAACAGACTAAAATAAATCTACTTTTTTCATTTAGCAGTTCCAAATTCTATTGCTAGTTCATTAGCAATTGCAAGGACTAACTCTTAACTTTAAAAGTAACACACTGAGTCCCAAAAAAGATTAACTCAACATGCTTGTCTGACTCCTGAGTGTGATGTCAGGTAAGAAAAGAGCATTAAGAAAAAGACAAGCATGCATGATAGTTTCCTGACATATTTCTCTAGCTTTCAGAAGTCTGCAGATCACGGGTTCTATGAATCAGAGGTATATTTTTTGCAATAACAGCCTGGAAAGAGCTGTCTTTAAAAAAGCCCCCATAATAAACCTACAGCATCCACTATCTCAGAGGCTATGTCAAATGACATTTTTATTTATTTTTTTTTCCCCATGAAGTGAAGAGGATACTATCTGTGGATATTATCACTGTCCACATCACAACTGACTTAGAGCATTTCATGCTATGAAAGATTGACACATGTAGAGTGGATGCTGCTCAAGAAGAGGAGGGAGACACTGAAGAACACCACTTTGATACATACATATTCTACTCTTAATTTGTAGTAAGTGAGTAAAATTACATACATCTAGCAGAGAAAACCTGATGATATTATGTGGAGTGTGTGCATGTGGCTTTTTAGTAGGACAATAAAACAACCAGGTGTTTAGATTCCTCTTGCTGATTCTTGAGCATGAACGTGAATTCAGATACTTTTGGACCATTTCCACCCAAAATTATGAGCATTACAAATAGTTACACTGGCCCTAGATTTTGTTGAAGCTTTAGACTTAGACTACCATGAGTACTGTAGCAAAAGGGCAATTTCACATCCCATCTTTTCAAATCCTTCTCATTATTCTTGGTATCTTCTTAGCAAAACACAAAAAAAGTCAATATTAATTTGATTTTTTATTCTCTTCATTGCATATTTTAGCACTTGCCTAGGTTATGATCCCATATTTATGGTGCCATAAAGGCAAGGGGGCTTTATTTATTTTTCCAAAACAAGTAACACCATCTAGGTGTAATTTTCTAGGGACCATATCAACATAGGATCACTGCAGTTTCCAATGTTCCACACAACAGACTAAAAGGATTAAAGCTGGATAGAATAAAACAAAAAACTGAGGGAAGATGGGAATCCATACCTTACTGGCAGTAGATCTGGCTCAAGGCAGCCTGTAGAGATGTCTGCCATAATATATTTGCTTTTTTTGTTCTTCTCACCTTCTGCACAGCTGCTATGTAATCAGGGCTATTACTGTGAGGTCCTGATTCTTGAGCCTTTCTTTTTTGCTCAAATTCTCTTGGATGGGTAAATAATTTTGTAAAACTATAATTTCTATTTATATATATTACATTTCTGTGTATATGCATACACATAAACACACATATGTAACCCACTTTATCTGCCCCAAAAACCAACATTACAGCAAAGCGGGGAAGGAAATGTGTTGATACTCACTCTTGCTATGCAAGCTATGTAAAATAGTTGAAGGCACCATTATCATCAAACTCAGTATCATACCTCCAATATTATTTACTTTTTTTGAGTCTTCTTTAATGTAGTGTATTACTCAAATGCAGAATTATTGTTTTAAGCAAATGGAAAACACAGCAAGAGCTGTCAATGAAAACAACTGTATTCATATTCATTTTCCCTTTTGCCAAATATTACGAAGAAACCATCAATTATTAGAATAATACAATATCTAGGCAGTGCTTCCATTCTGTTGGCATTTCTAAGAATCAGAAATTAGGAAACAGGGTGAAATGGAACAGCAAAATATCCCCACCCTCTCCTACAAAAATACATAATCAGTTTCATCTAAGACAGGGTAACTTATTCTTACCTTTAGCCATTTATCAACACACTTGGCATGGAACTCGTGGTTACAGGGCAAGACTCTAAGTAGCTGCCTTGACTCAAAATCACACATGCACACCACACATCTAAAAAAGACAATGAAATTCAAATATATCTGCTATGTAAGAATAACAAATATGCAATTCCATACAAAACCTTACAGGTACGACTTCAACACAGTAGCTATTTTACTCCTTCAGCAGCTACAGTGATCTAAATCTGACAATGGAAACTGAGAATTGACTCTGTGAGATTTTATGGGTGTTTTTCTGGGTTTATTTACTGTACTTTCACATCACAAAGCAAGTATTTTTGCTCTTCTGACCTAGCTGTGACTGCCAGTTAAAGAAATGAAAATCAAGCTACCTAAATTATGGACCTTTGAAAGAGACCAGTATACTTACAATGTCTGCTCTGACTGGTGATTGTTTGGATTGAACCTGTAGGATGGAAGCTGCTCAATGTCTGCTTTTGTTAATCCCCGTGGTTTGGCTTCTCCCAGACGTTCTGCCAAATTCAACAGTGCCTGCAAAACATGGAAACTAGACATTTAAAATTTCACTGATCAAACAGGCTCTGGTTCCATTAGTGTTGGGGACTACCATCACATCTCACTACCCCAGCTGCTAGCATAAAACACCCTTCTATCAAGAAATGTTTAGAACTTTAGTTCTCCCATACAATACAAGCTCCTTGGAAAGTCTTTCATAACTTAATCATCTTTGTAATTATGTAAGGTATTATCTCTGGAATTTCAAAACCCACTTCCCATAGATGCAATTTCCAATTAGTCCTATGACTGCATGGACAGCTCAGTAAGTAGCTTCTGAGGGATTGCCTCACCCTGCTATGAAATTACCAGTGCAGGTAACCAGAAAAAAATTGTCAACTAATTTTCTTCGTAAGAATATGTGAATTTAATCTTGTGAGAGAAATCATAAATTTAATGGGACAATTTATGATTCCCACTCCATGTCGTGGGCTGGTTAAATTAAAATATGGAAATTTTATCCTCAATCTGCAAAACAAATACATATCATCAAACTTAGGCACTTTTTTGGCTGCTAATTTTTATGTTAGTTTTCTATAAGCAAACAATTGCAACTAAAATCCTTTCACGTATATCATTTGCAATCTATCATGTATTTAACTCACATTCCTTCACGAGGGGCCTAGGAAACAACATCAGTGTGACAGAGAATCAATGCACAGAGAAGATCCTATGAAAGCTGCAAATGGTATTGATTTCTTACACTCATAAACCTAGGGCCCAAATTCTCAGACATTGCTTCTTCTGAACCACCACAGAAGTTATTGCAGAAGCGCTCATTGTTAAACTGAAGACATGCAATTACACAGAGATCTTAACAGGAGCACAGGAAAAGAGATGCACAAGTCAGGGTTAATTATGACTAACTCAAGAGAAATCAAATGGAATCCATTAGCTTCAGAACCAGCAAAGAAACAACAGCTGGAAGAGCCCCATAATTATCTAGGATATTTAAGAGGATTCTGCATCTCTAGATGTGAATTACCATCCCCTCCAGAGGACAAGAAGAAAAGGCAGTAAAGCAATTTTATAAACATTACATTTGGATTAATTAATCCTATTATATTAAAACTACTCTGAAAGTTACACTCATAAAACCAGTAACTTACCCTTTTCTTCTGAAAGTGCTTCATTTCTGTATGGTATTTAAAATCAATTAAATTTCGAAAGGAGAAGAGTAGCATGGAGAACATAGAAGTTGAAAAATTTAGTGATTACTAGCCTGGAAAGGTGAATTCTGGGAAAGAGCAACAGACAAGAAAGAAATCTGAACACTTCTAATATCCAGTATTACAAAAAAAATCTGAAAGGACCATTTCTGGATTCTGTCTTCACAGTCATTTATTTGAAAGGCAAAACCAGGATTAAAAACAAAACAGAATAAAATTTTATCTATTGCTTGAGCTAACATCTGTTCTTTAAAGGTAGTTGTAGTTCACACACCAACCTCATAGTTTTCTACCTCTCCATCTTCCACATCCAACTCAAAGCTGAAAGCTGGTCCAACTGCCGGTGGCACTGGGAGCATTGATCTACCATGAGAGCAAACAAGGATAAGATTCAGCATCTTGCTGAAGGAAAGCACAGAAACATCTGGCAGAGGTAAAGTAACCTTTCTGACGCCTCTCAAATCAACATGTTCTCAGAACTGGCAAAAATGTTATGTTTGAAGTCAAGAACAGATATTTGAAGTGAAAGAGTCACATGAAAAAGCTTTTTCTGCTACTTTCTGATACTGGGAGTCCTGACTTTTTAACTGCACGTGCATTTCACTTGGTTCTTTTAGCCAAGCTCAGCTTTATTACAAAAACTAATCTAATTATCACAGACTATGGAGACCAAAAGCTGACAAAAAATTGACATTCTAGTTTTAAATATGTTTTGTTTCTTTAAGTGGATAAAAGACCATCAAAGAGGAATGCTAAGTTCATTCAGATTGCCAACATAAAAGTCTTTCAACTTCTGCAAGCCTAAAACACACAGTGAAGATAAAGTAGACAAACTTCCAACCTGAAGGCAAGCACAAATTCACTTTCTCATGTACTGTGATGTTGGTTAAAGCAGAATCCCTTCAGACTGAGAGATCAGAGATGTTTTTCTGCTTGTATATTCAGTAAGTCTTTTTACCCCCCAAGGTAGCACAATGGGTGAAAACTTCATCCACAGACATGGAAATTACAAATTCAACGCGCTAATATAGTAGAAGCAGGAATTACTGTGGCACATCATGTCCTCAGCAAATAGGCAAGAAGCTATGACATTTCTCTCAGACTTCAAGATGAAAAGTTGAACAACTTTGCTGAATCAGATTTCTAGTGTCATTTTTATGCCATGTCTGACATTGCACACAATCTACAGATCTGGTGTCAGACCTTGATTATTTCCTTGTGAATGTCACCTTTGCCACCAGAAACTTAATCTTTGTTTTCCAAACATTTAATTCTTACTTTCAATACAGAACACAAAAGACTAATACATCTCATGTCACAGACCCACACTCTCTTCCAGAGAGACTACCATAACACACTACAGATAATTCCTAAATGTTAGTTTTCCCACATCTTTTCCAGAAACAGCTAATCAGAGGCAGAACAGAAATGTGACAGCTGTGACAGAGTAGCACTTCAGCCAATAAAGAGTAAAAAAACATCATAAAAGTTCCCACTCTTATGTTTTATACTTAAGAACCAAACCAACTTAATTTATTCTGTAAGTGAATCCTACAACTTGATCCTACAGTGTAATTATGCCTCTGTAAGAGTATCATAGAACTATGCTTTAAAATCCATTGAAGATTTTACCAAGAGTTCAGAAACAAGAGGCTACTGTGCCTCAAAATACCTACAAAACTACACTGGTCAAAAACCGTTCACTTGTATCTTTTCTTGCTCAGTGGTGTAGGTTATTCAAACTAGGCAAAAAAGTTTACACAGAAATGGAAATATGCCTGGTCTCTGGTAGAGTCCAACCATAAAAAGTGCAAAGATGCTTGCTGACTTCTTAATAACCTACATGGAAGCAAATGTACTTTTCACTTACAGCACATAAGGTAATAGGCTGGGGTGGTAAGGGTGTGGTGGTATTGGCTGCTGTGATCGGTATCTGCTGCGCCCTGTGAGTCTTCGAGGCATAAAAGGTGGGTAAGGCTGCAAGAAAGAAGAAAATAAGCTTCAACTGAAACTTGTGGAACTGGAACTTGTGTCGAGTTCTGGGCTCCCCAGCACAAGACAGACATAGACATACTGGAGAGAGTCCAACAAAGGGTCAGTAAGATGGGACTGGAGCATCTCACGTGTTGAAAAGGCTGGGACAGCTGAGCCTGTTCAGCCTGGAGAAGAGAAGGCTTGGGGGGATCCTACCAGTGTATATAAATACCTGATGGGAGGGTGCAAAGAAGATGAAGCCAGGCTCTTTTCAGTGGTGCCCAGTGGCAGGACCAGAGACAGTGGGCACAGACTGAAACACAGGAGGCTCCGCCTGAACATCAGAAAACACTTCTGTAATCTGAGGGTAACTGAGCACTGGCACAGGTTGCCTAGGGAGATGGTGGAGCCTGCTCTCCTGGAGATACTCAAAAGCTGGCTGGACATAGTCCTGGACATCCAGTTTTAGGTGGCCCTGCTTGACCAGATGACATCCCTTATCCAGTCTGTGAGCCCATGATTCAACTTTTTCCATTCTTGATCTCTACCCTCAATAATGAAATCCACTTTTAATAAAGCATTATTTAAAGATCCAGCCTGTGCTAAAATCCAAAAGAATCTCAGCCTCAATTTGAAATTACTATTCCCATTTATAATACACAATCATACCAATTTACGTGAAAAAGTGGTAATATTCAATGGAAATCCTTACAAGTTCTTATGTGTTTAGTCTACAGTCAGAATAGTGTGGGAAACCGGATGTGAATTGCTGACCTTCTTGTAAATATAAAAGTCTCAGGTGCTATTATGCAGGCCTGTGCATAAACAGTTGAGTAAAGAAGCCCTTAGAAAATTCTTTTTAAATGAGAATTTTTAAAAAATCTCCTTAAAAAACCTCTAACTTTTAAGCTGTGGTATATATTTACACTTAGGCTTAAAGGTTTGAAGCCTTTCAGGTGTATGTGGAAGGTTTAATCAGTACAATTTCTGCAGCTGGACCACACATAGACAGACACTCAAGCCCAAAGTTACAATGCATTCACGCCATGGATAAATCAGGGCGCTTTTTGTCACGTTTCACTAAAATGTGTTTTCTACAACTGAAGTTCATCTATCCCTATTAAATTAGTATTTGAGGGCCTTAAGACTTCTTTTGAAACAAAGGACACTGTAAGCCTTTACTAACACTTTTTTCTTCTTACATGTTTGAAATCTGAAAGCCAAGAGCCCAACATCCCCAATGACAAACCTAAAATCCCCTAATTTTACAATGGAAACAAAATAATTAGATAGCCCTGGTCATACATGAAATTAACATATGAATATAAGCACAGTGCAAAAGAACCAGGTTCCTTTTGGCTGAAGTCTCAAACTAAACATATCAAATATTAATTATACTACTTTGTGAATTCTGCAATCCAAAAACATAATTGGAAACTGCTGTGTTCACTGAATGAAAAAGAATCAGAAATGCAGCTATTCCATTCTAATGTTAATGCAAATAAAGCTTTATAAAGATTTTATATTACTTTATAAAAGGCCACATGGGTTACTTGTAATACGTCTCTATTCTACTCCTTAGCAATAGACAACAGAGCTGAAGCATCAGAGCGGACAAATACTACAATCTGCAGAAAATGGTATTATGTTCCCTAACTACTCCAACAACCAAACTTAAAAATTAAGGAAGTCTGACTCCAAGCAAAACCTGTATGATTGGACTAATTTATCTAACAAGCATACTGAATAAAATACAAGCAGTTTATGGAACATTTCAAGCGTCCTGGACTCCAGTGTCTCATAGTGCCTGAAAACTTCATTGAAAATCGGTACACCTTTAGATTAGGAATAAGTTGATCACATTTTGAAATGGTGGACATCTACTTGAACCTTTATAAAAACTGCAGCAAGTATTTGACTAAGTTCTATGATTTCAAGGAGAATAATTAAAGACAAGATAGCTGCATGTTCCACAGCTGCAGGGCCTAAAATTAACTCTTATTTAAAATTTAAATAACAATAAGCCCCTAAGACTACTGACAACTTCCTGCACATGTTAAACAATAAAAAATTTCAGCACCTATACTTCGGATCTAGGTATTTCTCCCAGCATCACACAGGCTAGAGAGGTGTTTTTTTTTAAAGTGACCCACACGAAACAGCTACAACAGCAACAAAACCCTGACCCATTTCAAGACTAGTATAACTGCAGATTGAAGTACAAGACAAAGATCCCAGAAGTGGCACCACTGGACACACGACAGAAACACACAATTCAACAAAATTCAACACAGACTTTATTCGGCACCACTTAAAATTTTATTTTGTGCTGCTGCAGTTAAACTGCCTGTCGATCCCCTGAAAGATTACTTAAATCAAGCTTTATAACATGGCTATCTTTAAAACATATGGTGTGGTCTAAATTAAGGAAGCATTCTACCACTGCTTAAAGAGAAGACCTGTTTTTAAAGCACTCTGGCTTTCCTAGGCTGTGGAAATTCAACATATGATGAAGAATTAACTAAAAGTAACAACAGTTTTTTTAAACTGTACTAATTCCTACAATAGAAGCCCTGGATTATGTGACAACATGGAAAGTTTTCTATGTAAATGCTGCTGCACTCTGCAGGTAATGTTACTGGAAATAATTTGCTGGTGTCATTAAATTATCCTTAACTTGATTAACATAAGCTTAAAGAAAATACCACAGTGTGCAGCTGTTTCAATAATGGAATATGATTGTAAAAATGTGACTTTTCAACAACATGTACTACAGAATAAGGATCAAGAATGTTAATGCAGTATGAAAGAGAATGTAGCATAGAAAACTATACTTACTACCCCAAATGACACCTCCTGGTGTAATGGATCATGAGCTAAGAATTGAAGAGGAGCTGAGGGAGGCAACGTTGGTGGATGAGCTGAGGGAGGGTATGTAAAACCTCCTACAGGAAGATGTTCTCCAAGCAATTCTACGTCATTTTCTATCCTTTGAAGTGGCTACAAAAAAAACCAGAGATAGCCTTTGTTGCAATAATAGAGGTGAATTTTTTTCCCCAATAAAGAACTGCAGTCCCAGCTGTATATACTGTGCTGCCATGATAATTTTTATAGTAACTCTGTGAACAATTCCTAGGTCATTAACACTATCCAAAAAAGCAAAAACAACACTGCACATTTGATATGAATTCACCTTTTCCAGCTAGCCATGCTTATAGACCAGGAATTTATGCAATCTAGGAAATACAGGAGTGTCTAATTTCCTGTATCTTGCATTTTTCAGGATAAATATTTGCTCTCCTTCTTGCCGGGCTGCTCTCACTGTCTGATATGTGAGAGAAAAAAAAAATAAATGACCACAGACAAGAACTGAAATTGTGCCAGAAAAACTAAAAGGTGGAGGGGAATCATGGTGGTTCCAGTAGATGAAACTGATAATGATATCCAAAAAGCAAGCAGATGCTTTCCAAGGAGGGTCACGCAAGCAGTCCTAACAAGCAGTCCTGAGGTTTCAGAAGCATGAGAATCCAGGTTAGTTTTGTTGCTAGTCAAATCTATTGCATCAGTCAGGTCCAAAAATGCCCAAGAAACAACCAGGAATTCTCACTGTTTCCTAAATACACCTTTCTGTTACTGACACTGAATTCCACCATTTCAAGAAATTCAGCTAACAAAGCCACCTCGTGGAACCAAAGGAATATTCTGTTTTCCTGTTATACAGAACGAACAAGATATTCTTAAGCCACTATGATGCAAGCTTTTTGGCAGAGGTGAAAGCTGACAGGCAAGTCTAGTTATAAACCTAAGTAAGCAACTCAAGCTAAAACTGGAGTCGATACATTTTCTAAAGCTAAGTCTTGTAAAGACGTCTACCACTTTGTTAGGATGATGGAAACTGTTCTCCTGTCATTTACTGTAATGAAGTGATTACAATCATATCCACACCAAAGACATGGCAAAAAGGAGTCTCAGCAGTGTTTGCAACAATAAAGCTATATCCTATTTTTGTGTTACTGAAATACCTGCATCTTGTACTCAGTGAGGCAAACAAATGGACAAGGACTGAGATAACCACACAGAAAGAGTGGTAGGCCAGAACCGTAAACCTGATTTCCCCCTAAATCCAAAACAGGGTCACATTTTCCCATGTTTGCATAGTCTGTTTCACTAAGACAAATCTGCTTAAGTGACAACATCAGTAACTTTCATAAGTATAAAGAAAATGTCCTAGGAAAAGGACCGGTCACTTAAAAATTAACCAAGAAGTAATACAAAAGAAACATAAAATTAAAGCAACTCTCTGCTATTTTTCTCTGCTAAGCTTTTCTCTGAGATGCCTACTATGCTTACACAACCTCCTCTGGATTCTATTCTGCTTCCTGGGAAAGAAATACCCAATGGTGAAGGAAATACCCATCCTTCTGAGGAAAGTAAAACTATAGAGAAACAGCACAGACAATGACAAAATCTGAAGGGAAACACTGGATTCCAGAAGTATTTTTTTCATCTTCACATACAGTGGTTGCAATTTGAAAGAATATCATTGTTTCCTCAATCAGGTATCAGTACTATGTGCCCATCCAGCCCAACAGTTCTACCGAGAGTGAGGTAGGAAGCATTACTTACCGATCGTGACTGCTGTGCTTGGAAAGGAACAAATTGTCCTGGAGGAGGTAAGTGAGGAGGGTGGTGTGTAGAGATATGAGGAGGATGCAAAAGGAATGGGTCACTAGAAATGAGGGGTGGAAATGCTGCATATGGTACAGGTAGGTGCTGGACTGAGCACGCCTGAAGCATCTGAAATAAAATGAAAACAACACATTTTTGTAGCACACACATTCCCAACACAATGTTCCATATTCTATGTATTTATTACGGAAAGGTGTAATTGTAACTGAACAGTTCTTCAGCCTTGTTGAAAAAGCCTCCAAAATACACATAAATATCAACAACTCATTCAAATACCCAAGGAACAGTGATTACTACAGAACAGGCTCTAGGAAGCAGAATCCAATAGGTGTTCATGAGGCCACCAGGAGTCTGAATTTTCAATACTCCAGGATTAGAAAGGCTTCTAAGTGACGAGCAGATACAGTTATCTCAGTTAATTTTATTTTTACTACATTTTATCATCAAAACAACATGCCAAAGCAATGGTTTTGCAACCACTTTAAGCTTTAGATGCAGGTGAGAGACTCAGCTGCCAGACTGTGCCTAAAGACCTCTGCTGTCTCATATACTACGTATAATTCACAGTCTGCTCCATTTTGGACTTTCGGGTGAGTCCTATGCTCTAAAAGCAACTCCCTAGTGACAAATACTACAAGGAATACCTCTTTTTCTCTCCTCCTTTAAATTCCTAACACAAAAGCAACTTTGGGCACTAATGTTTGATCAATAAAATGATGAAGGCACTTCAGGGGAAAGGAATGTGCTTAGTGGCATTCCACCTTTATATATGGAGGAGCAAGGAACCTACATTCTCTTTTTTGTTGTGCTTTGATCCATTATGAGAATGTCAGGCATTTCTTTTACACTTTTAACAATTTAAAGAGCATTTAATTAAGATATTCATAATCAAATCTTGAAAAGGAAGATTACCCAGTTTTGATTCTTTTTTTTTTTTTCTTATTGGTAATGTCACACAGCATACATTTACATACTGACTATAATAGCATAAAATGGTAAAAGGAATTAATTTAAAATTAGATTTCAGTAGGGGAGGTCAAACTATCCTCTCAATCTGCTGTGATCATGACCAAATACAAACCTTCAAATGCACCAAAACACTATTAGACTAATTTGATCCAACTACTATTTTTTATTTAAATGCTGACTATTCCCTCGGTTACTATATAATTTTTCTATAAACAAATACCATTAAAAATGTTTCTATGGTTATAATACATTTTTATTGTATTTTACTAAATTGAAAACTGTCCTCTGAAATAGCCGAAGATAAATTTGCAGATAGAACATCTCACAGGCTTCTTAAAAACATTAGATTCTTTGGGAGACATTGAAATAGGGTTCTACGCTGTAAAGATTACCATAGCTCCTGTATATGTTTGGAAATGTTTGATTTGTGCTATGCCCATGTTACTTTTTAAAGTTAGAACAAATCAGGTCCCACTAACTTCCAAGCAGAAATAAATAAAAATTACCTATTTATTCATTCAAGCTTTTTTAAAAGCTCTTCAGTTTGGACATACCATAGAATGACCTGGATTGGAGGGCACCTTTAAGATCATTTTGTTCCAAACCCCATGGGCAGGGACACCTTTCACTAGATCAAGTTGCTCAGAGCTTCGTCCAACCTGGCCTTGAACACTTTCAGGGATATGACATCCGTATGTTTTGTAGGCAGCCTGTTCCAGTGCCTCACCACCCTCAAAGTAAAGAATTTTTTTTCCTAATATCTAATTTAAACCTACACTTTTTCAGTTTAAAGCCATTTCCCATCTTGTTCTGTCACTACATGCCATTATAAAAAGTCTCTGTCTACCATTCTTGTAGGCTCCCTTCAAGTACTGGAATTAGGGTACCCCAAAGCCTTCTCTCTTCCAGGCTGAACATTCCCAGTTCTCTCAGCTTTTCCTCATAGGAGAGGTGCTCCATCCCTCTTATTATTTTGGTGTCTCTCCTCTGGACTCACTCCAGCAGTTCCGTATCCTTCCTGTGCTGGGGCCCCAGAGCTGGATGCAGGGCTCCAGTTGAGGCCTCACCAGAGCAGAGCAGAGGGGCAGAATCCCCTCCCTCCCCTGCTGCCCACACTGCTTTGGATGCAGCCCCAGGACATGTTTGGCTTTCTGGGCTGAGAGTGCTCATGGCTGGGTCATGTCCAGCCTCTCACCCACCAGCACCCCCAAGTCCTTCTTACAGGGCTGCTCTCCATCTGGGCAGCCCCAGCCTGTGCTGGTATGACCCAGACGCAGCACTTTGTGTTTGGTCTTGTTAAACCACATGGGATTTCATGTGGGTTCATGACTCAAGCTTGTTCATGCTCCTTTGGATGCCATTTTGTCCTTCGAAGAACTTTTTAAAGTGAGGAAGGTATTTAATAAATGGCATTTGCTTACTTCACATGCAGTGAGATAGACAAATACTGTGAAAATAACAAAAGGAAACTGGGAAGTTCACAGGTGAAGCTGGTGAGCAAGGTGAAATGTTGGAGGGCATGGGCTACCTTGAGATGGATTTTTATAGGCTGGAGAAATTGGCTGACAGGAACTATGTAAAGTTCAAAGGCAAATGTGAAGTCTGGCACTGGATAAGAGTAACTCCATGGATGAGGACACTCTGAGACTAACAGGTTGCAGTCAGATTTGCAGGAAAAAAAGTGGGGTTGTGGTGGATGTGTACACAATACCCATAGAGTACTCAGTCAAAAAGGCCTCTGACATGCCAGGCTGCATGGCTAAGAAAGCAACTGGGGAAACCAGTGAAGTGATTCTGCCCCTCCATTAAGACACTGTGACATTAATCTCAAGTCTTGGTCCCAGTTTTGGGTGTCCCAGTTCAAAACAGAGACAATGACAACATGATGACCAGGTCTTGGTGAAAAGTCACGATGACCAGTGACTTGAAGAAAACTGCATAAAAGAAGTGGCAGAACTAGACTTGTTCTTTAAAAAGAGAAAACTAAGCAAAAACCTTACCCCTGTGTCTAACTACTTCCTGAGATTGGACAGGAGGAATCCAAGTCCTCCTCAAGAAGCAAAATGAAAGAGCAGAAGGACCAATGGGACTAAGATACAACAAAGAAAACTCAAGCAGACATATGGAGGAAATTCTTCATTACAAGGACAGTCAAACACTGGAGCAGAAGCTTAGAGGCGCTGTGAAATCTCCATACTTGGAAGTTGGTACTGCAGCAGGAGACCACCAGACAACTTCCAGAAACTCCTCTTAACTTAAAACTATTCCTCAATTTTATGCTTTAACAGAAGAAAGCATAAAGTCTGCCTGCTGATGCTATAGAAACTTAACTGTTTCTATTCACTTGCACTGGATCTATTCTCTCAACACACTTGATTAATTGTTGTACATTCAAAACAAAAACCACAGCTTTACTTCCATATGTATTAAAAGGCCAACTGCATTGTTGAATTACAAAACATGTTATGAATTGCACAGATAACATACCTATTCAAAGCATAGGGTAAGATTATTAATATCCATTGCACGGATTTCTGTAAGCCCAAATGGAGTTTCAGATTTTTCTGTTGTTTCTTAGGACGTTGCCTTTTTCCTTGCTGAATTTACTATGTAGGTATTGTTCCAGTCTCTGGGTACTTATTCTGAGATTGCTTTGTTTCACTAACACCACCACTAAACAGAAGAAACGGGGTGTCTCTCATGCTGCCTCAGGAATACACACCAGCTTATGTAACAGATTTTCAGCAATTTGACAGGTAAGGGGAACCGATTCTTACAAATGCTCCAGACTAGCCATGCCGCAGACCTTATTGCCTCTCATGGGCATAAACGGTACCCGGGCACGATCAACACAAATTATCCTTACTCTTCAATGAGCAGCCTGAAGAAATAGATGGGTCATATCAAGGGCTTTGTTTCAGGGCCACACAAGCTTATTCATGTCACAGAATGCACCTCAGGAAAAGCACAATTACACACTGCTGGCAGACAACAAGATTATACCAACATCAAAAGTGTTCACTAGATGCTGTATATAGTATTGTGTATGACACTATAGATTTATACTAGAAAAATAGATTGAAGCTGGTGTAGTTAGAGAGACCCACTTACTGGGGGAGGCACACTGCAAACTGGAAGGTGCTGGCCACTGAAAACCACTGAGCACCCTGGAACCTGCTGTGTGCCGCAGGCTGGAATGTGCTGGCCTGTGCAAAGTGGTATCCCATGCGGAGCCACAGTTGTCACTGTGTATGAAACAGGAACTGTGCCCTGATGGATCTGCAGCAAAATGGAAAGAAAATATATTTAATAACTTACTGCAAAGTCTTAACACTGTTGTGTTGTACAACACAGTAAGGTAACGAGTTTTTATTTACAGATCAGAAAAATAATATATTCACAAAGAAAATGTAAAAGGAGGCATATGGTTGTCATTTCTGTTCATTAAAACATTTTTATCAATGGAATGTTATTTATTGATCAGAATTTCTGGGCCAGAGGGGTCTCTCAGTTTAACATGTTAGAACTTCAGTGGCATCTTGCTCACTCAGAAGCATGTCAGACTACTAAGCCTGCCTACCCTTCCTTCTTTCCCTCAGGTTAATTCTTATGAAATTAGAAGGCAGTAACTCCCACATAAAAGCTAATCTATAAGCAGCTCAGGAATTTTTTCAGTTCTGAAGGGACTGATTCAACCTTAACTCAAGAGACTTGTATCTGTAAGCAACAAAACAATTTTCCAGATTTTCTTTCTTCCAAAGAGACCGTTCTCCTGATTCCCTGTCAAGCCAGCATTTAAGCTAAATTCCTAATTTAGGTAACAGAACAGCTAACTAGAAAGCTGAAAAGAAAAAGTTAACATGACTAAGAGGCAGCAGACCCTAACTATCCAGATTCTTATTAGGAACCCATGCAACCCAATTTTCTAACTAGTGGCAATCCCTAAAATTTAATCATCAAACCAAGATCCAAAGGTATTCTGGACCTAGAAACCACACGGAATGTTGGTTTGGTTTTTTTTAAATTTTGTTGTTGGTTTTGTTTTGTTAGATTTTTTAACAATGAGCAATCTTTTAACATTTCCATGCTCTAATAAAACTGAAAAAGCTTAAGAGTCAGGCAGCACAGATTAATTGAAAGTAATTATTTCAAGGCTCTCTCTTCCTTCATGATCAGCCAAAATAGAACCTTCTTATTTAAAATGGAACAATAACAGCTCCTCAGCAATGTGACAATGAGTAAAGAAAGCTAAACTACCAAACTGGTAGTGCACAGCCAGATAAAGAGACCAAAATAGAACACAGATCACTGAACACAGGTTAAAATTCCAACCTATGTATCAATAATGACAGAAACCAGTCTCAGGAAAGACACTGAACTTGAACCAGTTCTTGCTCTGCTACAAAAGCCGGGCATAAGCGCAATGCTGTATGTAATAAAAAAATGACTTCTCAACATGTTCGTGCCCCTGAATTGGAAAGCAGCACCATGGAAGACCTCAGTTATTCTGGAAATACTGACATCTCATCACAGGCAGTGTTTGGCAGTGGGATTGGAAACTCTTCAGCCAGACTTGTCATGAGCTTACAACATAAAGCAAGAGCATTATCTGATCTCCAGCAGAATAACTGTTAAAAATTTAAGTTTGTGAGACTGCTAGAAGGGCATTGGCTTCCATCCTTTCACTTGGTCCCAAATGTAAATACTTCCCTGCTGAGAACTGCTCTGCACACACAGTATGACACACCAATGCTATGCAACTGCACTGAATGCAAACCAGCTTTTAAGCACAGATGTTACAGCTGCATTCTGTGCACACGCAGCTTTCGATGTGGACATCTACGTAGCCAGGTCTATTCATGGCTGTGTAGCGAGTAGTGTACTTGTGCTGTGGCCAGTTAATCTAGTAGACAACAACAAAGGTTACCTCAACAGGATCACAGAATCATTTAGGCTGGAAAAGACCCCTAAATTCATCAAGTCCAACCATTAAACCAGCACTGCCCCTTCTAAATGATGTCTGTAATTGCCACACCTATGCGTCTTTTAAACACCTCCAGGCATGGCAACTCCACCACTTCCCAGGGCAGCCAGTTCCAACACATGACAATTCTTTCAGTATTTTTTCCTAATATCCAACCTAAACTACCCTTGTGCAATTTGGTGCAATTTCCTCTAGTCTTGTCACTTGTTACTTGGAAAACCAATGCCCACCAGCTAACAACCTCTTTTCCAGCAGTTTTAGAGATTGGCAAGGTCCTCCCAGAGCCTCCTTTGCTCCAGGCTAAACACACCCAGCTCCCTCAGCTGTTCCTCATGTGCTTTATGCTACAGCCCCTTCACCAGTTCCATTGCCCTTCAAAGGACATGCTCCATCCATGCAATGTCCTTCTTTTACAGGTTCTCTGTTACAGAATCCTATATGAAGTGCTGTCAGAGAGGAATTAATTATTTTCTGAACCAACTACATATACATTTTCTCATATAACTTAAGGAAGAGGTGATTAGTCTTGGATATATAGTTATGTAACAAATAAATAATATAGTTATGCAACAAATTTATCATGAGTTCTGCTGCTATGTAGGCAACCAACTATAGGCATTGTCATTCCACCTCTAAATAATACATTTTAACTATTTAATGACTCCTAAGCTAAGGTGAGGTTTTTAATTTGAAATAGAATACATAATTAATAAGTATCATATCACATCTTTATCACAAGAAATTAATTACAAAAGCAAAATAACTGCATTTCAAAGGTTTGAGACAGAGACATAGAGAAATATGCCAATTCATGCATTGACAAATTGTTAAATACAAATTGTTAAGAATCAATCTTCTTTATTAAAAGTGTTAACTTTTTGGGGTTTTTTTCACTGCCTATTGCAATGCTTCATACATGTAATATTCAACAAAAACCACCACTCTGTAAGAAGTCAGATATAATTTAGTGCTCTGTGACTTTCACTGTCAGCTATGAGATGAGGTGAACTATTTGGTGAGGAGAGGGATCTTGAAGATGGTGGGAAAAAGCCCCCAAACCAAAACCCACTTGAACAGCCTTCTCTTTGTGCTGTAAAAAGTTTACCTGATCATGAATGTCAACCATCACTGCGTTCTGCTGTGGTGGGTGAGCAGCTGGGTGCAACATACGAGGAGATACATTCGGTGGGCGGAAGGCTCGAGGCTCTTCTATTGCTTGCTGCTGTCCATAGGAGAGATGGTGATAGTTTTCATCCTGGCTAATAGAATTATGTCTAGACAAGCGATCTCTCCTTGTTCTCTGACGTCGAACAGGAGGACTGGAAATGCATTAAAAAAGTCAGAGGTTATATAAAGGACATAAATCCTTCTTAATAACTAAAACCTCAAGATAATCAAATATCAAGGAATTTTTTTTAACTGGAAAATTTTACCAGAATGAGTTTATTAGCTTGGAATAAAACTTTTTACTGGCAGAACTGCTAGAATCCTTATAAATTACACTTTTTTCAGTATGGAAATGCTTAACAGAGCATAGCTTAATGCTGTTAGGGAAACCAAGAGAAGAACTCCTATGTAAATACTACCTTGTTAAAAAAATGACACTTGGATTGCCACAGAAGTGCTCAAAAGTCAAGATAGCAACCTTCATGACATTCCCATGCCTTTATTCTATCTAGGAAAAAATCCTTCATTAAATGATCACAGATTTCCCCAGGGTCTTTGTTTCAACCATGCCACAGAATGATTACTTGCTTAGTGACAGCAAACAAAGCAGCAGACTTCTCTGAAGAAACAAATTAATTTTTCAGCTCTCACATTCTCCCTACATAGCTGAGTGCATTCTAAAATTCTCTCCAGAAGATCCCAGGAAATTATGATTGTGTTATTGTTTCTTTTTCAGAGTGGAGAACTTCTGTAGATAAATTTAGACCAGAGTATACACCTCTTTTGAGCAACTGATCTACAGGCGTAGGATTTGATGGTGTATGCTTATATACTTGCGTGTATGTTCTGAGCAGAGCTGCAACTACCTTGAGCCAAAACTTCTAGAAATCAGAGACCACTGGCTCAGGTTCAGCACTCAGAAAATGATGCACACAGATGTGATAAACTTACTATGAGAAGTCTTGAACAAGACACTTCTCATTTATTTGGAAGAGGAAAGCACTGAAAGCATAAAATGATCTTGCAGTACTTTCAGCACATGCCTTCTAATCTCCAAAAGACACACAGGTTACAGATCCCAGAAGCAACACCAAATTAAAGCTACATGAGGTGAAATGTTTTCCCATTTATGAAACAGGACAAAGGACCCAAACTGCAGAGAAGAGACAAAAAGGATCTGTGATCATTATTAGAACATGTCCTCTCCAACACTGCATGGAACACAACTTCTGCTATTACCAAATAAAAATCAAATAAACCTGCAATTTGTTGGCAAATCCCAGATACTTCTCAGGTTGAGTCCAACTTTCCTGCTGCATGAAACACATACTTGGGGGGAGTGAGACCACATTACCAGCTACCCAGATGCTACTGTGAGCATACGATACAACGTCTCAAGCCAGTATTTTTCTACTCCACAAAGACTTTATGACATTATTGCCTCTCTTTGAACTGAAACAAATGGTAATTCTCAACAGATCAGACAGAAGGTGTAAGGCCAGGCTGTAACACAGCAAAAAAAAAAAACCCAACCAACCAAACAAGCTTAAAAATGTATAGCCACCATTATTTTTATAAACTATCATGTCAGAATATACAAGCTGTGTTTTCTTCTAACCACTGAGAACCTAAATTTAAGTTCTTACTAAAGTATTTTGTCTTCAATCCAGTTCTCTTTCCTGAAGTTTCTGCTACACTCTGTATTGCTTTATTACTAATATGATACAACTGCTACATTCTCCTTAGGTAAAACTGGCATATATAATTTCTAATCATAGACCTAGTAATGCAGAAGACATTCTACTGTTTGGAAATCTGTCTCAGATTGTTTTAAATTTGCTATTTCCTGCTATGAAACAAAAATGGTCTGAACATTTTAACATAAAAATGCCTGTGTGAGGATTTTTCATTGGAAAAGCTCAAAAAATAGAGAAAAGGTACAAAAGACAGCACCAGTGCTTCAGAAGAACAGAAATTCTCTTAACTGCCACCAGCACTTAGACAAAGTGGCTTCTTAGACAAGGTAGTTCTCATAAAACTAGTCTTGCCTCTATCTTGGTTAAAAGGCCTGGTTTTACTTTTCTATGAACCCAGAATTACAAAAAAGCCAACAAAGGCTAGCAAAACTTCCGGAGTGTCTTTTTAAATGAATGAAGAAGTATCATTCTCTGGTAAAAAGCAAAGCCGGGTTTTTTCCTGTGTAGAATTATAAACATACTATCCTTTCAGTCAGCAAAATTCAGAGCATCTGGATACACAGCTTTATCAGCTTCTGAATTATTGGAAATTACTTCAGAATAATTGTCAAGACATAGTTCTACACTATTATCAAACTTCAGTAATGAACTTGTGCTTAAAGTCTTTAAAAACAGCCACAAAAAATCCTCTGTTACTACATGCACAATATAAGTACGGTAAATGCCAGGTTAAAACAAAGAGACAGGATGAAAGTGGTGAAAAAATTGCATGAATTCCTACCCTGAGGTAAGAACAGCGACCAAAGGGTATCCATAACTGCAGAGTTAGTATGTGCAGATCTTAGTATTTCTAACAAGGGTGATTTCTTTGCAGTAAGACATTCTTGAATCCCTTTAGTTCAGAATTACATTCAAGACAAGGAGGAAAGGAAGCACAGATGAAAGGTAAGGCACAGCAATGGTACAGATCCCCCCCATTTCACAATGACTGATAAAGATAAATTGGAATGGCCTTCTTCGTTTCACACAGGCATGCATCATGCTTTTACATTCATAACTTATCTGTATTATATATAAGTATCTAGACAAAAACAATCTTTCTGCAAATTCACACCAGAAGGCTATCTTTACTAATGCAATATTTATTTTCTTAGAGTGAATCAGAATTAAAAAAACCCTAACAAATTAGGGCACTCTTTTGTTAGGCACAGTACAAAATCACTGATACCAAGAGGTAAAATTGAAATAATAAGGCAGGCAATAAAAAAAAAAAATCCATGTTATAAAAAAAACCCAAGACAGATTGTTCTGACCAACAGGAATCAACTGGTAGGATGAAAGAGTTAATGCTGATGACACTGGGGCAGTGATGTCCACACTAGACACTTCAAAGGTTTTGTCTGCACCTGCCCTAGCCTGTTTCCTTGAGCTCAATGACCATCTGAAGCTGGAGTGTACTTTTTATCTTATCTTAACCTGAAAACCTGGACTCTGAAACCATTCTGTATGAGAAGAGAAAACAAAGCAGGGAAAACAAAGAATTTGCTTCAAAAGCATAGGCATAACATCACCTAAAGCATTAATAACAGATGCACTCATAATGATCTTAAGGAATCAAGCTTTTGATCCATGAGAATGGCTATTAGTTCTGGAATGACTCCAGAGCACTCTTAAGACTCAGAAAGACTCCTGCGAAACAAGAAACATGTATGTATGGTTCTCCCTAAAAATCCTGGTTCTAGAAGAAGAAACTAGGGGCAATGCTATTCTGGAACTGACCTGGAGCTAGCTCAAATGCAACACTGCACCCAAGTTAAAAAATGCCCCAACTCAAGTGCAGGGAAATAAAGTACTGACACATTCAAATGTCTTTGTTAGAGCGAAAACTCGTATTATTACCCAGGAGCAGGTGAGCTGGCCCCAGAAAGAGTAATGTTTGTGTCCATAAAGTTGCAGCCACCCTAACAGCTCCTGCCAGACTGAAGATGGTTTTGCAATGAGGTGTCTCCCTATCTGCAAACGACTTACATGCAAAAGCCACAGGCTACTACCTCGGAAGCACTTGACTGCATCTGAATGTCAAGACACTTGGCCCATGCACATTCACCCCTTACACATTTCCATTCTTATCCTCCATGCCACAGTATATCCAAACCGTCTAGAACCTGCTATCTAGCATTTAGCTTGTTAAGCACACTGTTTAACTCTGCAGATGTTAATGACCACAGCAAAGTAATTTGTGTAAGCTGACTGGACACCAAACAAAAATGACCAAATGCACATATTCTAGCCATCTCAGTTCAAACCATTCGAGGTCAAGATCATTTTGTGGGCCAAATACCCCTAATGCATCCTTGTACCAAACTATATGAAAGGTCTGATCTTTTGTCTTCACAACAACCCTTTTAAGTTCACAATTTAACCTCTTACCTAAGTCTGACAAGCCGCATTGAGAGCTGCATGTTTTACATGCCACTAACTGAAAGCTTTCAAATTCATGAAGTTGAAGCAAATACACAAAATTAGCATGCTCTAAACTCTTCTGCTTCAAAACTACTGGCTGATCATTGATGACAAATTTGATTTGTGGAATCTGAAGAAAACTAGCTAAATATATCTTAAGCCTAAAATTCATATTAATGAAAAAGGATAAGAGACTTTTTTGTTTAGTACAAACCAAGCTGAAACATTTCTCAGAAGCAAACAGAGACAGTGTGTTTTAACTTGCATAAGACGACTCAGTATTTTTGGGGCAGAATGTGAGGCAATGAAAGCTTCTGTTTTGGATAATCTGTTTAACTAAAATACCAAAAAAATCCATGTGTTTATGTTTTGCTAGAGTATCATCCATCCAGGACCCAGTTCCAACGTCTCTTTCATGATCACTGGAACTTATTCCACAATCTCTTCTTTGAGAATTTAATGAACCACAAGGTAAAGCCAACAGTAATGTAACTACTATTACATGTAAATCACCCACCTCAGTTTGACACTATGCTAACCTCCTCATTTCCCCAGCTGGTATCACTCATCTTTATTTTGATTGGTTTTAAGTACAAAAATGTTTGCGACTGTAATGGAAATGATGGTATTACATAAGTAATACTTTCAAAAGTACCCTGATGAGAAAGATTTTTCCTTGCACTTCTCTACATGCTTTTTGCCTCAGTGCAGAGAAATAAAGAATTAGGTTCATAATAAAACATATTGGAGCACTCTTTTCCTCAAGCCGACTTTTCACATAAATTACAAGATGATGCACAAGCCTGAATTACTTTCAGTAACTTTTTAGTCACAGCTGCACTATCTTACAGCTCAAAGGAAATGTTAACATGCTTACCATGTGTAATCTAGTCAGTGCTGCCCAAAACACACCTTCCTTGAGCTAAAATCAGAAACAATAAGAACTTTTTCCCAAGCTGCACAGCTTGCTTACCTCCTCCTGTTTCGTGCCGGTGTGTTGCATCGTTCCCCTGAGAAGTGGTGTTGGCTGGGTCGAGCCAAGGAAGGCTGCCTGTTGGATGTCATTTCCCATGGTCGCATTGGTGGTGACGGGGCCGGTGATGCTGCTGCGTAGTCAAAGACTGAATGGGAAAGGCGCTGTCGCTTGGGACTAGGACTGTCTTCGCTCTACGCCAGTGCAAAAAAAACCAAAACAAAACAAAACCAAAACCCACCTCCAGATGAGTGAATTACGATCCATACTTCAGTATTGCTTTGCACCTAGCATTAGGAGTGACTCATTGAAGACTGAAGACTTAAACACCACAAAATTCAGTACCTGCAAGTATTCACCATCACATTGTGTTTATAAACACAGATTTTTAATGGTTCCCTAACCCCTGGAAGAATTACTACTTAAGTTATACTTTAGCAGCACTAAAATATAAAAATTCCAACATCCAAGCAAAATTAAAACTCTATCAGAAAAGAGTAATATGAAGAAAACAAGGCATCACCTATTTTACATCCTCCTGCCTTAGCACTCACAGGCTACAGAAGCATGGGAAGACAAACATAGTCTTCCCAGCAATGGAATCTGTACTAGTCAGTAAGCAGTTGCCACACAGAGCTTGCTCTCTGCATGGCACCCCCTTCCTATCAGGTTTGTACTTAGCTAATCAGACATTTGCTCTGTACAGCAGCCTATTTTAATTCTGCTAGTTCAGCACAGAGCTGCTTTATTCTTCTAGTTATCCATGTAATGATAACTATTCATACACATAACCTGGAAAAAAAAAATCATCAATCTCTGGTTAGGTCTGTCTACTTCATTAAAATTCCACACGGCCTACATAGTGCTAAGTTTCCAGTGCTAGTAATGTGAAGGTCATTAAGCTCCAAGCAATGTTTTTCCAGTTAGTTATGAACACAACTACTTTTCACTGTGTGTCCATGCTATCAAACAATTTAATAGAGCTGTCATTCTTCTCAGAATTTCCCACCAATGCCTATGAAGCAAGCAGCAAATGCAATAAACATCCCTCCCTTCCACCTCACTATTCTGCTAAAATTAAAACACACCATGCTGTTAGTAGGTATGACAACTGAAAACAGAGAAAAGTACACATCATACTTCAGAAATCACCAAATAAACAAATGAAAACTAAAAACACATGAACCACCACTAGAACCATCCTGGAGTCCAAGCATCATGAGAACTTCTCTGACAGAATTCCTACTGCAAGCAAATTTGTAGTATTTAGTTGTCCACCAGCTTGTCTAGTCACTCCACCACTTCCATTTCAGTCCACCACAGCACAATTTCAATTACAGTTCCATTTAATTGCAGATAGCTGAAGCAGAGAATACAACTTGTCTGCAACAGCTCTGTGTTCCAGAACTGGCCCCTCCCCTAGACTGTTAGAGGTCTCAATTCAGACTTAACTGTAGACTGGACTATTGACCTCTCCTGGCTCTCAGCTTCACAGGGGCATTTTGTTTTCTGAACTCTATTAAGCTGCTTCTTGGTAGGTTTCCATAGACATATAGTTTGTACTCCAGCGTTCTTTCCAGCGCAAGGATGCTCCTTTAAGAACTAGAAGTGTTGTCCAGTTGTTGAAGAGAAAAAGGGTATTTTTCCTCTCTTTGTCTTGTGGCCATTTTTTACAAAATTTTAGAGCTTTTCAGTCTCTTGCTTTTACCAACTTTAACACATATCGTAGTTTTCCCCTCCTGTATCTTGTCAGCTTCCTTAGGGAACCAGCCTGATAATGCATGGATCTGTTTGTTGCTCAATCTCCTCTGAGCTCCTTAACCAACCGCACTTTAATTTTTTAGTGAAAAATAGGTCAAAAGGCAGGTATGCACCTGATGGTTCATGATAGTAGATGTCCAGGTAAAGGGTGACTCTTCCAGAAGGCTGCTTGCCCTAAGAAGCTCAGCACCAAAAAAACTGGAAGAGATAGCCAGTAAGTGCCTTGAGAGCACAGCTTCTGTGAAAACACAGATTTCAGACAACACTGCCAAAGAACAAATGTTAAAGGAACTATGCTACAGGAGTCAGAGAAGGATGATTTGTGGCCCAATTTTTTACACCATGATGACTAAGCCTATTCAAAGAGAAAGGCAGGTAATAAAAATGCTGGTAAATTAGGTATGCTGGGATTTTGTCAGTACAAAAGAAAATGGAGGAAGAAAAAAGTGGATTTAGTGAAACTGGCAGAAAAAAAACCCCTTGAAAGAGTACAATAACCACTCCTGTCCTAATACAATCCATATAAGCCTTTTGCTGGGGATCTTCCACGGCTAATACCCTAATTTAAATGTGACACCCTTCCCAAGCATTAACATTAATATATGCTGCCGCACAGAAAGAAGTCGACTTAGGAAAAAGAGTTCTTCTATTATTATTGTTATTACTATTATTATTTTTCTTTTGCATCAGGAGTGCACCCCTTTGAAGACTGTGGAGATGCAAACTGCTAACCAGTTCACATTCATCATCACTCCAGATTACTAACTCTCACAGATATTTCAAACTCTGTAAGTGCTAACTGCCCTCTGCAGATGGCAAAAGTAGTTTTACTCAGATATGTTTCCCATTAGAAAGAAAATAAAGGTAAAATAATTTTTGGAACTATATGTACTGAGATTTGAAATGTAATTGTGTCTTTCTCTGCACTGAAAAAGAAGTAACCTAAAGCTAAGTTCAACTTATTTGCAAAGAGATGTTATAAAAAAACCCAATACAAACCTAATTAATTGAAAACTTGGTGTTTTGTCTTAGTTTTTATTAAGAAACCAATTCTCATGTGGTAATTTTATCAAGATAATACAAGCATGCAGGAAAGTACAAGGAGCTAATAAGAGACACATATTCTGTATAATTTTGTTTTCATGTCATTTTCAATCAGCATGTGGAATAACTATATACTAACAGTAAGTTTTTTTCAGTCTACATTATTTCAGCCATTAAGTTCAGTAGTTTATTTGTGGAACATGATACTTTCCACAATATCAGGAACTCTCCAAATCTCAAATCACTCTTATTGTTTCTTGTTAGTACTAAAAATATTTTCTGGGACTACTGCTACTTTTTCCAGCCATATGCTATGTAATTTTTTCATGTCCAACATACAACAAGAACAGACTGCATAGCAGTCATCAAGAACAGTCTACCTAGCTTTTAACTAACAAGATAAATTCACTGCCCTTCTTAAAAAAATACTGAACCAAAAGAGCACAATGAACAGGAACACTGTATTTAAAGGAAGCAGTATCAGGACAAAGTCATCAGATTGTTACTAGTAAAAGCAGCAGCATTCCACCGACATCCCCCAAAAGTTATGATTTCACTGACGTACCTAGTATAGTTTTGTCTTATTCTCATCTGTGTAGCCATAAACTCTCATAAGTATAATGGTAATAAAGGTGAACCAAGAGTATGCCTGTTCGTAAAACACCCTTTAGACGTGTTTGTACTATTCCTGTATATGTTTCTTGCAGTAATGTCTTATCTGAAAGCTTTTCCATTTTATTTGGGAAAAACTAGGTATATTCACCAAGACAACATCCTTTGAGGTGGGTCTTTTTCCAGTAAAATTATAAATACTGCAGCCACACACTGATTAACCAACACAGAAGAGAATTATTACCAAAGCAATTCCTGCAGATATCTGAAAATCACCTTCCCCTCCAACTCCCTATATGTTTCCACTTAATGGTCCTGTGAAACACAAGAAACTATTCCATCTCAAATTCAGAGAATAAACTACATCTATCCTGCAGCCCATAAAAGACCTGTATTTAAGAAGTAAACTAATACTTCAGGGTTATTCTCATGCATAGCCCACAGAAAGCTTTACAACACAAGGATAATTTGATAGGTATACCCTATAAAACCCTACCAGGCTGACCAGAAATCATCAGCTGTATGTTTTCTCTTCACGAGTGCATACTGAAAAGGAGACTATTTTTCCCCATGATACAAGTAAACATCAACACTTATAAGCAGTTTCAAATTTAACTATAGGCTTCTAATGGGCTAGTAAGCTGAGTACTCTGCATATCCTATCTGCTCCAACAATTCTAATAACTGTAATTTGAATTACATTTCAACATTTCTGTTAGTCTGATCTACCTACAATAACAGTTAGCTCAGGCTGAACAGACACATACATCCAAATGCAGTGGCTTATTCATAATCCAAGACCAACCTAAGGGTAAGTACATTTTTTGGCCTAGGTCGAGAAAGCCCTGGAAGAGCTGTGCCCTGTTGTATTTCTCTGGGGAATGGTTTTTCCCCACAAGACCCCTAATGCTTGTAACCATATGGTTTGGCATTTCCTTCCTTTCTTGACCGATTTGGCTGAGTGCCAGCCATCCTCCCTGAGTGAGAGACTAGATAAAGACCCTTGTACTTCCTTGTTCTTTGTCTTGCCCCCTGGAACCCTTTGAGAATAAACGCCTTGGAATAATCCTGGGGTAAGAGCCTCTTCTGGAATCTTTTTGTCCTGTCCCTCTAAGATATCCCTCCAAAGCCTCTCAAGAGCTAGTCCAAGGGGGGCAGTGGGGGGATATTTACAGTGCCCCACAACCCTAAAACCAAGACAAGGGAAATCACTTATGTGATGGGATGAAGCCATTGCAGGCCAGATGACTTTGTAAGCATTACAGTCTTCTTCCACCTCTCCCACAGAAAGCAGCAGTGGCAGAAGTTTAACTTAGGTGTAGTATTGCAAGGTAAAGTTTACAAGCTCACACAACTCCCATGCAGCTGGCACTACAGTTTGTAGTCTGCAGGAAACCAACAAAATAATTCAGATAGCTACAGCCCCTCCAGCTTCTGCCACCAAGAGCCTCACTCACGTCCACTACTGGCACTGCAAACCTGGTTGGTGCCAACAACCTAGGTTGCTGACCTAGTTTCTACTCAAGCTGGTCTCACCTAGCCCCTGCAGCACTCACACACATGGTATAAAAAGTGAAATTACATAGAGAGGCAGTTAAGAAAAGATCTAATAAAAAAGGACAGACTGCAGGGATCAGGCACAGGGCTCAGCCAGACAAGTGTAAAGACTGGTCACAGTTTCCCTGTGTCAGTCCTTTCTCTGTCTGGCCCTGTTTTGTTCCTTCCCCAACACCCTTCCCTTGCAAATCACCTTCTCATATGGCATAGTCTCACTGACCTGCCCCAACATCCTGGAACCACTGGTTTGCATCCTTATCAATCACAGAAGCCTTGTTTGTGTGCACTTTTCTGATAGCTCATCAGTTGGTTTGACAGATCAGGTTTTGAATCTTGTCTGTCTCCATGAAGTTTGCTTGGCAGGTTTGTGTCTCTCTCCACATCTTGTTTATGGCTTCGTCCTTTCCCTTATCATGCCATTTGATGAGGTCTAAAATCAAACAATCTCACTGAAATAAACATTCCTATATTCCACATGCCCTCTTCAATTAGTTACTAATCACGTTTGGTCCTTTTATGCATCCTTTATTTTTTGGTTAAACCGATTTGTGCCTTAAAATGTTCCTGTTTATTACTCCTTTTCTTTTTATCCCCTTATGACACTCAAATGTTCCTTGACCAGACACAACTTACATGAGCTGATGGTCCCTGCTTCCACTCACAGATCACAAAACCCTTTCACAAACAATACAGAGCACAATTGTAACCATTCTGTCAACCCAAGTGAAATGAAGATTACTTTTGAAAACAGTAAAAACTAAGAAAAATATGGGAAGGAAAAACAGCCCTTCACCCTTGCCCTAAACAAGAATATTTAATGAAAATGCAAAGAGTTGGTGTAGGGGATGAGAAGAATTTGTAATGGTAAACCAGGAAGGTTTGTCTCTTCCATCCGGGTAGTAAAATGTCCAAAGGACATTTTATTTTCTTGTCACAATAACCCAGGATAGTTCACACACCCCCATCTGTGTGTACTTCAGCAGCAACGCACATGACAGAGGCCAGTTCCCTAATGAGCAAAACAGGACACTGCACATAAATTGCATGTTAATAAGCACAGGTTTCATCATCCTTCCCTGTTGTGCTCTCCCTTGAGCTTCACGGCTGATCAGGACCCCATTTTATTAGCATTGGTGTATGGGGGCTCCCACAGTGATAACTCTCAGCTCTCATGAAAGCCAAAGCTTCCACAATGCTCATTGTCCTGCCTTATTCCTGGGGGATCCACATCTACATTTCGTGTAACAGTGAGAAAAAAAACACAAAAAAACACCAACCAAAAAAAAAAACCAAAACAAAAACAAAAACCAAAATCAAACCAACAACAACAAAAAACCACCAGGATTAAAAAAGTGGCATCATATTAACTCGCAAGCTGAGAGATGAAAAGCTCTTGGGGACCACGAAGTTTGACATCTCCTTTAAATATATTCTTAAAATTCTAGCTTTGAATAAAAGCAGAAAGGAGGTACTATAAGAAGCAACAATGGGGTAGTAAATTAAAAACCCTGTGCCACAAGTGGCAAAAGTAACAGTTTTTATGAACCAGTGGACTACTCCCAGGCCTAACTGGGGTGCGTTTTCCAAGACAAAATAAACAAGGATTATCCAGTTGGACTCAAAGCTGCATGACAAAGGACCTGTCCATGCGTCTTGGTTTAGATAGACAGGTATCTGCCAGGGAGGGTTGGAGTCTCCCTTAAAATGTAAGCCCCTCCCCCCCCCCCCCCCCCCCCCATTTCCAAATGATTATAAATTTGCAATTAAAAGGCTGTCAGGCAAAGATTTTGGGAATAGGTATAGCAGTTCTTTACTAGGGATATAAAAATACAGATGTTGTAGTACAGAAGAATAAGTAAACAAATAAACAAACAAGAAATCCTAGAGAAATCCTGACAGAGTCAGAAATACAACCTGACACCCTGTTGGTCAGGGTGCTGGAAGCAGTCCACAGTAAGCCCTCCTGGAGTGGCAGATGTGGTTCTGTTGGAGTAGAGATGGTCTTGTTGAAAAAAAAAGGGTCCAGTAATGGTGAGATGGGTCCGGTCTTCCCCCAGGGATTCGATGGAAAAACTGGATCCCTAGTGGGACTGTGGCTCCTTTTTACCTAGGTTAAGATGGTTTGGCTCCTCCTCCCTGTATGGAGCAGCTTACAATAGTACAGTGTAATGTGTAATGTCATTGATGAGCTCTTAATGGTCCATTAGCAGAAGACATTCCCATGGAAGTAGTGAAACAGTGAAGAGAGATAAGTAGCACTCCACCATCTGATAAGTGACACTGACCCATTTGGGCAAAGATAAGGAATTCTGTTCCACTCAGATGGAATAGAATAATATGCTCTTTACAAAACTCATGACACCATCTATAAAGATTTGCCAGCAGAATCATACAGTAATGACACATATCTTTCACTGAAGATGTGAAACTGACAGCTGACACTTCAGAACAGGAATCTTTTGCTAGTATAATTAGATTTGCCCAAAGAATTTTGCTGGCTTAGCTGCACTGGCCAACATAGTGATATTTTTCATCCTGCCAACTGTGTGCCAGTCCAACTAGAGCATATAACACTGCTTGTTCAACTTCTGCAGGCTAAGCAGGATTCAGAACCTTTGCTTCAACTCACCACCATTCACATAATTGTTATACCTGTTTTCATGAATTAGAGAACATCTGGAACAGATACAGTGACTTTGCCAGTTAAAAACTGCAAACTGTTAACAGCTGTTGACAATGAGCATTATCTTGGTATAACACAGTCTCAAAGTCAAGGTAAATGGGTACATGGTGAGAAAATAAAAATCCTAATACTGATGTCCACACCTGGCACACTCCAGGCATTAGATATAAATCCTAGAATGTAAATAATGCTTCATTTTAAAAAAATCAAATTTTATCTTAAAACCTCACTATCAATAATATTCAGAGCCATTTTTTTCCTAGCCAAGCTTTGATTTCAGAGTTGTGAGCAGGACATAACTTAGAAACGTGGCTGTCTGGGCACATACTAGACAACTTCCTGATGAAGGAACACTAAGGGAAATCTGAATTTGATCTAATAAAAATTGGCAAACAAATGCAGACCTTCCCAAATCTGCAACAATAAACGCAGGTGACTGAAAGGAAGCCCAAAATGAGCCAATTCTTTCCAAAGTCCCAGGAGATAGCATCTAGAGTACTGTGTGCAGTTCTGGGCTCCCCACCTCAAGAGAAACCCTGACATACTGGAGAGTCCATTAAAGGGTCACAGAGATGATGAAGCACCTCCTGTGTGAAAAAAGACTGAGACAGCCTTGGACTGACTGATCAGCCTAGGAAAGAGAAGGCTCAGGGCTATCTCATCAGTGAGACACTGCAGGCTCCATTTGAACATAACACTTCTTTAACTCTGGAGAGTGACTGAGCACTGCCACAAGTTTCACGGAGGCTGTGGAGCCTCTCTCCTTGGATTATCTCAAAAGTCATGGTCCTTGGCACTTAGCTCTACCTAGTCCTGTTTCAGGAGGAGAGCTGGACCAGATGACCTCATAAGTCCCTTCCAACTTCAGCCACTGTGATTCCACAGTTGATTTTCATGTAATGCTAAACACAAAGCATTTTGAAGCCTTTTTCCTGTGAAAGAAGCAAGTGCAACTCAAATAGGATTTCTGGGTATTTCAAGATGTACCCTTGAGACACAAAGTATCCCTGGGAGTATCTACAGTTCCCCACTAAACACCAAATACACCTGAGTATTCAAAAAAGATCATTTCTGTCTGCACTTCAGATCTTTTTTCTTGATTTTTTTTCTTAATTCTTACACTGTCAAGAATTAAGAAAACAGATCTGTTAACTATTACTTGGGATGAAAATTTCACAAAGAACAAAAAACAGTAAGCATGACACTAAGAGCGTCTTACAGCCACAGCAAAATCAAAAAGAAAAAACGGCAGCAAAAAAGCCCCACCCTCCTGGTGACATCTCTGTTGATTTATGAAGAAAGTATTTCAATTCAGACAGAATAGTGCTTAGCAAGGCACACCATTCTGAAAAGAAGCCTACATTTTCTTTAACTTGCTTTTGAAATATGATCATGCGGTAAGAAGAAAACTAGCCACTACAACTTAAAATGGAAACCAAAGTTCAATAGTCATGTCAGGTTGCTGGTACAAAATTTTCTGTAGCAGCTTTCCATATATACATATATATCAGGTTTCTTAGCAATTTATGTGAATTAAAGAGTCCTTCTGACAGTGGAACAGCAGAACTTTCCACAACATTTAGTAAAAGGAACATAATTTGTAAAAAAAAACCAACATTACCAGACACGGTAAAAAGAAGATGCAAGTTCATGTCACTTTTTTGTCTTTCAACGCTATGATGGTATATCTCAATTACATGGTATGTATCAATTATAGCTGTAACTATAGTTAACAACTGTACCAAGAACATGCCCCAGTAATCTTTCTGGCCATCCATAATTCAATCCTGGCTATCAGGATTCATTTATTATTTACTGACAGCAGGCACAAAAGCCAATTTGTCCTTCAGCAATCAGAACTGACAATGAATCAACCCTCCATGCAAAGTTTATCTGTAAAGACCTGAGGCATGCAACAGCAAATCGCACAGCAATAGTACAAAATAGTACAAAAAAAGCAGGTGATCGCAAGAAAGGCCAAAATAAGACCATCCTTGCAAAAGTCCTAGGACATAGCATCTGGCATGCAGTTTTGGGCTCCTATCACAAAAGAAACACTGACATACTGGACAGTCCAATAAAGACTTGCTTTATTTATGATCAAAACACCATTAATAAGCTAAATATTTAATTTGTTGCTCATTCTACATCAGATTGACATTTGTGTTTTTCCAGTGTTTTCGCCGTATCAGTTTCTTCTCTGAAATGCATTTCTCGCTTAACTGGATGTTTAGGATATATAAAAAACAACATTAAGAGACAGCTACATCTGAACTGCTGAAGTTTCACACAGTAATTACTTGAAACAGTCCTAAGAATTTGACTATTAGATACCATTTTTTATTTCCAAACACTGGAATATCACTTTGCTGCACATTAATTTAAAATGCACAAAAAAATTAGAAAAATGTAAAAATATTAGGATCATATTTAGCAGGACTCAATAGTATTTAAAAAAGGTAATTGTTTTAATAAGACTACACGTTTCTTATTTTCAAGCTCTACTGCTCATACAAAATGGACAGTAAAATCCATGTATCACAACCTCCTTTTCTAATAGTGAAGCAGGTTTAAGAACCAAGGCAGCACACAGCCATCTCAAAGTCCTTCAAATTGAATTTTATTAGTATTTTCTACTGCTTGCAGTACTTGTTGCATGCAAACAAACCTTTGAAATATGAAAAGGTCTTGCAATAATTTTTTGCAGGAATGAATCAAAGCACTTTAAATCCTCCAAACTCACAAAGATGTCAGCAAGTATTTATTTTTGTAACATGTCATCATATTTTTTCTGAAAGGGAATCTTGAACTCAATCCAAAAACACCAACCAAATGTCAATATGGCAGGAAACCTCAGCTATACCTCCCTCTCTATTAAAAAAAAAATCCATGTTTTGGAAAAAATATTAATTTCACCTTAAAATCCCAATTTATGGTCTCAGTTTTCAACCCAATTTTGTCAGTGGTATATGTGATAGAAAATGGGAAAAAAAAAAAGCAATTTCTGCAGATGCTCCCTGCAATTACTATGTACTATGATAGCAAACATTTCAAGCCTTCTTAAAACAGAAAACTGAAAACAGTTATGCAACAATCAGTACTGGTATCCAAAAAGACTTTAAAAAATATTTTCTGTTGATAATTTTCTATCAGTCAATCTCCAAAATGCCTACCAGATCTGAGGTAAAGTGTCCACAAATGTAAACAAAAGATAAATTTTTAATTAAAATCACAGAATTATATAGAAAGAGAACTTATTTTCCTATATACAAAGCTGAAACACATTAAACTTTGCACGTGTACCATTAGAGTGTATTCATTATTGTAAAGAAGTTTCTTTCAATGTCCTGAAATGTGCTGAAATTGACATACTTAAAATGATGCCAGGGCAAGAGTGAAGTGATGAAATCAAGACAAGGTGTTCAGGTATAGGCACATCTGGAAAAGATCACGTTTTCAATTTTAAAAATAATTCTGCTCTTTTTGCTTTGAAGGGCTCTGAAGAGAATCTGGCTCAAAATTGCTTCACAGCAAGGTCTACTCTATACATAGCTTGCATATTCAGTGTGTATTCACTAATGATTTTGCCATTTAGGCATGTGAAACTAACAATACAGGTACCTCAGTGAAGACAGGGTAATTAGGACATTCATTACAAGTAAAAAACCAAAATCACACTCTTTCCACTTTAAGATTTTTTCCCCTCTATTAAACTACACATATATAGATGCACACAGGTATGCAAACACATGTATGAAACACAACATACGTAAATGGATGAGCTATCACTAGGGCACTCTAGATTGAAATCTTTTATTTGTGTGAACGAATTGTTGACGAAGTATCAAAAGAACATCCAAACATTTACATCAATAAAAATACGGCTCACACTATTATAACTGATGTCCCCAATAGGCACAAGGACAAGTCAGCATTTGAAATCTGTTCCTAATGAGAGGACTACTGGCATAATACCTGGACCTCTATTATAACATATATTCATACTTGGGAGCCTTCACAGTTGTTGCTTGCCATCACAATACTGAAATGCATTACCAGAAAATGGAAGTATCTGGTCAGAACACCATACTGTTAAAAATCTCTGTGTGCAATGTAGTTTCATGTGTCCTCAGTTCATACCGCAATTTTCTCTCTACATTGCTTCAGCCTCTCTGTATTGGTAGAAATTTGATGCCCCAAGGAATACCGTTCATCCATTTCAGAAACTACACAATGAATCCACAAAAACCTACCTACCTACTCACCTCGTCAGTACAACCAAACTGTCATGTTAACAACAGAATGTTCTTCAATATACTCACACTGGTAGTAGTGAAAAAAAAAAAACCAACCTAAAAAAAACCAGAACTACCCTTAACATCAGCACAGTCTAGGACTCCGGGTCACGGCTGCTCATGACTTAGAGAGATGTCCTCTTTTCTGGGCAAAGAACTGGCTGAATAGCCCAGACTGGAGAATTCTGGTGATTGGAGTTATATCCAGTTGATGTCCAGGGGAAAGTGGTGTTTCACAGGACTCAATACTAGGGCCAGGCATGAATAACATCTTTATCAACAAACTGGAAAAGGCAATCCAGGGACTCCTAAGTAAGTTTGGCACCAAGTTGGGCAGAAGCTGACCTGCTGGAGGGTAAGAAGGCTCTGCAGATGTATCTGGACAGGATGTACCAATGCGCCGAGGCTGAAGTTCACAAGGCCAAATGGCAGGTCCTGCCATAGGGTCACAACAACCCCATGCAGTGCTGAGGCTGGGACAGTGTCTGGAAAGTGCCCAGCAAAAAGGACTTGGGGCTGCTGGCTGACAGTCAGTGAACATGAACCTGGTGTGAGGCCACACTTTGAGTCCTGTGTCCAGTTCTGGGCTCCTCATGAGAAGGACACTAAGGCACTGGAACAGGGTGGGTCTGGAGCATGAGTCTTATGAGAAGCAGCTAGCTGAAGGAGCTGGGATGGTTAAACCTGGAGGAAAAGAGACTCAGGAGACCCTGTTCCCTCTTGACAGCTACCTGAAAAAAAGGCTGCAGCAAGGTGGGAGTTGATCTGTTTTTCCAAGTGATAGGACAAGAAGAAATGACTTGAGTTTGCACCACAGATGGTTTAATTCAGGTATTGGGAAAATTTTCTTCACCAAAAGGATCACCAAGCATTGGAACAGGCTTCCAAGGGAAGCAGTTGAGTCACCATCTCTGGATGTAATAAGGAAGATGTATAGACACAAGTTAGTCATTTGGGGCCTGACTTGAGAGTACAGGTCAAGGGCTGGACTTGATGATCCTATGGGTCTTTTTCAACCTAAATGATTCCATTATTCTTTACAAAGCTCATCCTGTTTAGACTAGACTACTTGATTTAAATATACACATGTCATTTAGCTTTTATTAACAGCTTGGATAAATTAGTAAGAGTTGTTTTAAAAAGCTTAGGGAAAAAAATGTTGTTCTCTAGAGCTGGGATTTGAGAACACCTTTTACCCTTAGCAGTCTGCAGAACTTCCTTTTTTACATGTGTCAGACTCAATACAGGCGCTGTAAACATATAAACTACTGAAGCAGTGGCTGGTTCCTCTGCCCCTACAAAACACACATTAGGAGGCTGTCATCAAAGAGGTCATGTAATGGATAAAGAACTCACTCCTCAATGTAAGTGACAAATTATTTAAGATGACAAAACCAATTAAGATTGGCATTTTCTGCTAAATTAACCAAAATAAGGAATATATGAGAAAACACTGCAGGTTCTCAGCTCCAAAAAACAGCTTCTACTTGTGCAGATCTTTTCATTCACTTTAGAAAATAAGATTAGTATCACACAAAGTCAAAGGAAGGTCAATAAAAAACAAACCACATGATACACATTAGATGATGTGCAAAGGAACACGAGCCTCGCTCCCCCAAACACACTCAAATAAGCAGTTTGCTGACTCATTTCTTAAACCTTATCTCACACCTTTTATAAGGAGAAAAAAAAGGCATTAAGAACTTAAATCATGTAAGAAATTTTGTGAGATGTATCCTTTTTAAAAACATTCTCAAGCCCTGCCTAATGTTGAACAAAACAACAGATACACGTAAACATTCACCTACAGAAAGCAGAGCCAAAGAATACCAACACTATACTATGTCTCTGTATTTGAATTTGAGAAAAAGTGCTCTGGCTGTTCTCTGATAGAGTAAGGAAATTAAATAAAGAGGAAAAAAGTGTCACATATGATCTCTAATCTATGCTCAGTAGAGCTTCACATACAAAATGACTACATGCCTACTGGTCTTAACAGGTCCTTTGTGCCCACATCTAAATGTTTTTCCCAAAGCCATACTCATCCACTCGGAACTTATACATCTTCATAAGTTCCTTCCAGAACACAATTTGAAATTAGTCTTTTATGTCTCCCATCTCTTCATTTCCCATCTTGCTTTATATTCAGTTCTGCTGTTTTCCCAAGACAGCAACACAGAAGACAGATCAAAATTGCCCACCCTCAGTACTTGCTAACGAAATAGTCTTAAATCTCTTTGCAAGAGATTTATTTCCAAGAATCAGATTTTGAAAATGCAGCTCATCAAAAATATTCATCACATCACACATGTGATTAAAAGAAAAGTCCCAACACAGGTCATCTAAAGAACCTGAATAAGGAAAAGTCCTAAATTTTTGTCTAGAAAGCGATCTCTTAAAGCTTTCAAGAAGACTGACAGACAGAGTGTCTGTTCAGCAGAACCATAAACTGTGCCATGAATGTTCTCACTCCTTCTCACAAAATTTACTGTTACCGCAGTGTGGAAAAAAAAAATCAAAAACAAACAAACAAACAAAAAAAAACAACTGGCCACTTCTGTCAGAAATTAACAAAGCTGGCAAAGACAGACCGTAAGGCTAAGATAAGAGGTTCTGTAGAGAGAATGGAGTTGACTTAATGCAATTTCTGAGTTTTTGTAGGACAGAGGTGTTCACAGATTTTGGAAACAGAACAAAACTGCAAGACTGTTAAGATGAAAGAGCTACCTTCAGAAAGTAAGCAAAGCACAGCCTACGTAGTGGTGCTCACATGAAAGACTGGGCATTTTTGTAGTATCTGAGGTAGTAGTGGGAAATACAAAAAAAGCAAAGTTATTGAAAATAAACAAGATAAAAAATTCTGAGACAGCAAACCTGGAATGTATTTACTGAGAACCAGGAACTGCAGATACTAAAGAAACAATGTCCCTATTTTCCTGAAAGGAGAAAAGCAAAGGAATCAGTCCTTCTACCACTACAATGCCAACAGAAGACACTATACAAGTCAGATCTGTGCTGCTTACCTACTTTTCTACCAGGTGAGGTACAGTTCCAGTGCCATCCAGACAAGCTGGCTGGAAGGCAAACGGCAAAATACTCAGGGTGTAAAAGGGCTTCTTTTCTCTCTTTACTCTTCCCACTGCTATTAAAGAGCTGCTGTTGTTAGCATTCACTGCTATTAAAGGCCAAACCCAGCACCAGTTTTCAATGTTCTGACTAACACGCATCAGTAGAGGGCACCAAAAGCCAACACAAGTTCCTTTATCTTTAAAGAGCTTAGTAAAGAGGAACCTACCCGCTCCCATGAGAAGCCGAAGAGTAAAAAAAATGAAAACCATCCTGTTAAATCATAGACCTCATCGAGTTCTGCCCACAGCAGAATTTAAATATTCTGTGTTAGATTATTTAACTTGATATAAATTCTCATATAGAGAAGGAAACTGCAAGTTCTACTTCCATATGAACTGATTAAGTCAAGCCTGCATCTTCCACAAGTTTTAAGAATCATTCCTCCACAGTCAAAACACCTTTCTGACTAAAAACAGGAAAAAAGTACTGTATCTTTCCTCTACCCATATTTTCATCTTTCAACTCCTTCTGAGGCAAGGGGAGGTGGGGCTAGTAAAGCTACACGGAAAGACTTAGGGAGGACTTTGTAACTCAAAGACCTGCTCAGTACAAATTCTCATTAGATCCCCAGCAATTCAGCCCATGCAGTCTCTACAACCAAACGTGTACGACAGCTTTGACTTACAAGATTACAGTTTCATACTACAAGACTACAATTCACTAGCAGCTAGGTCTGAAGAAGTAATTCCCTCCCTAACCACACAACTTTTATATTTTAGCAAGATCTTGCACAAAAACCTTTACAATCCTTAAAGGCTTTCTTAGCAAAGAGTTGAAAAAGTAACTTGACTTCATCAACAGTCCACTTTAAATCATAGCAGTTATCCCTTATTAAAATGTCAATAAGCCATATTAAAAAAACATATTTAGATAAGCTGACACATAAACTTGACAAATCACAACAGTAACTAATTCAATTAATATCAGCTTTTGAGCCAAATCCTCATATTTCAGAAAAAGAAAAGACAATTATATACTGTGACTTCTGTACTACAGCAGGTACAAAGAAAGGACTGATCAACATGCAATTTCAATTCAATATTTATTATACCTTTATTAATTAAAAAACCCCACAAAGTGAAACAGAGGAAAATCAAATGACATTTAATCTACTCTATCAGTCCATGTGTTAACAAAGTAATGAATAATGAAATCTTTACTTTTTAAGACCCTTTTATTTACATTCAACTTTTCACAAGTAGTATAACTCCTAGCAACAATTCCCTGAAAGCTTCCTTCACCTGTTATTCTATGAATGCATACACTTTGTTTGTTGCTAGAGATGTGCTGATTAAGGAAGATCAAAAACATTGTGAACTATAACTAGCCATGAAACCTGCCACAGAACCTGTCTGCTCTTCCATGTTGTACTTAATCATCTAATGACTGCACCCTCCTTTCTCTCACTGCACTTATATTAGTATCCCAACGGAGTTTTTCCCACTCTCAAAACAGTGAGTCTCTAATACCACAGCTGCAATACTCCCTTGAACGTAAGAAAGGTAATGGAACATAATGAGGCAAAGCAGTAAAGGAGTCTGTTGGGTCAGCAGATAGCAAGAACCCCGAGATGTAGATAAATACCATAAATTTGGCAAATGAAACCAAAGCACTTGCTTCAGTGAATGACATTTAGGAACAAGCACATCTACAGCAACACCAAATCAAACTGAATGCAATTGTATCCAGTACTTGAATAAGGCAGTCTTCCGGTAATCCTATTCATCTTAACATTCCCGTTGCCCCACTCTACACGTGAAGAGCTTATCAGAAAATGCACTTCTGCTTCAAATACTACCTTCAAAAATCTCTTTTAAAATGCAAATGATATACATTAATAAACATTGTTATGACTTCCAGTTCAATAAACTTCTGTGTAATAACTAAGCTACTTGCTCTAAACAGTTACAATTTGAAATGGATTTCCTCAGTTAATATCTCAATGCATAGTCAGTTTAAAAACACACTTATTAATGAAACAAGATGCAACTTTACAGTTCAGGCATAAAAAAAAGAAATCCCCGCTGTGATTTTTAGGAATAGGAATTAACTCATGTATACTGAAAAATACCAAATGCCCTAACATGTATGTTTGCTGAATCAGTGTTTCCTGAGCCAGTTGTTATTTTGACTAATTTAAGGAGATTACAGATACCTAGAGACTTCATTTCACTCTACGGATCGGAGGACGTTCAGTGTTTCAGAAACACTTGCTACCGCCTAGCACATTAACCTGCCTGTTTTGAGGACAGCACACAACAATTCTATCCTGGAAAGTCCGTTAATTTTTAGCTTCCAGTTCTACCTTTTGCCAGAGCAGACAAAGCAACTTGAACAAGATCGGACAATTGCACCCCTTCCCCAGCTCTCGCGGGTCGCCCACCTGGAAGGAGCTCGGGCTCCCCGTCGGCCCAGGCCACATGGCCTCCACCTGCACGGAGGGCTGCCCGGCGCCGCCGGGAGATCGCCCGTTCCCCACCCCGCCAGACGAGCCGCGGGCTCCAAGCGGCGCCGCCGAGGCCTCGCCCCGCCCGAGGCGCCGCTCCCCGTGCCGGTACCTGCGGCGCCGCCGCCTCCGCCGCGGCTCCCGCGGGGCCGTCCCGCCTCACCCTGGGGCCGCCGCGGCCGCCCGGGCCGGGCCCGACCCTTCCGCCGGCGCTTCCGGGAGCGCGTTCCCCCGCCCCGGTGACGTCACTCCCCGCCGGCCGGTGACGTCACACCACGGCCAGCGCGGGGCGTCCTTTGCGCCTGGCGGCGGCCGCGCACCCAACGCGCCTGCGCGCTGCGGTGACGGTGCGGCTCCCCGGCCCCTTTTAGTTTCGGTTTCACAGGATCAAGGAGCTGAGTGCGTCGGGAGAGACCTCCAAGATTGAGGGGCGAACCCGGGGCCGATCTCCATCTTGTCAACCACACCGTGGCGCCCGCTGTCACGTCCAGTCTTTCTTCCCTTAAACACCTTCCGCACCGGCTACTCCAGCGCCTCCCTGGGCAGCCCGTTCCAGTGTGTGACCACCCGCGGAAGAAATACTCCTTCCGGTCCAAGCCGAACCCCCCCGGTGCAGCCTGGGGCCACGTCCTCTGGCTCTGTCGACTGAGGAGACCGACACCACCTGGCTCTAACCTCCTTTCGAGAGTCAGTGGAGAAACAGGATCAGCTTTCTGCTGACGGTGCCACATGGGTACGGGGCTCAGGATGCAGCCCTGATCAGCAAAGGGAACCAAGGGAGCAAACGGAGCCTCGGAGAACTGATTTTCTCGAGCTGTTCCCCTTAAATAAGATATTGCCGCCTTATTTTTTACCTTTCAAACCTCCCTGCTCTACACCTCCGCCTAATTAAAGTTTTTCCAAACTCTGATCCAGGAAAACAAACCATCTGCTGTAGGTATAAAGAATTAACGTTCTAAAGGAGATGACTCACTAGGCATGAAAGTGGTTGAAAATTGGTAAATGACACCCTTGCAGCTGCCAGAGGTGAAATGAAAAAGGCATAAAGCTGTTCAGCGAACACAGACAGAATGATCTCGGATTTAAGAGGGTGAGGGTGTGGGTGTGGGGATGTGATACCAAGAGGAATGAATCTGACCTGTCTTAACTGTACAAGAAAATTTTCCAGTTTTGAAATTGGAGGGGGCAAAAGAAATTCCCCCTAATATTCCCATTTTTTAATATCCTGCCTCTAACACATTCGCCACAAGGGGTGCATGTAGTCGTGTGTAATACATCATCAATTAATAAATGTGATGGGTGCTTCAAATACCTGAATTAGTAAATCATTTTTTGTTCAGTTGTGTATGAATTTCGTGGGCTTATGCCACCAGACACTACACCATCCAAAGTGGAGTAGAAAGCTGATCATTTTTACTTTAGGATTAGAACTTAAAAATACTTCTCTTCTTGTGAAGAAGTATCTTTTTAACGAGTTCACAGGCCTCTGTGTTACAGACTGAGTTACTTGACATCTATGACAATGTCATTGAGACAGGCAAATGAGAGTAAGGTCATAGAAGCACAGAATTGTTAGGGTTGGAAGAGACCTCTGGAGATCATCCCATCCAATTTCCCTGTCAAGGAAGGGTCACCTCAAGCAGCTGATACAAAACGTGTCTGGAAGATGTACTAACTATAGCTGGGAAATTTAAAGGTTAGAAATAGTAAAATAAATTATGTAGCTATGTATTTCAGGCATAAGTACCAGAAAGAAAAAAAAATTCTTTACATACTGTGAAAGCTGAATAAATGAAAATAAGTTAAAAAGGAGAAAAGTAAAGTATAACTACCAACCCCTTAGTAGTAGTGAAAAAACTCAATTTTACTGGATTGCTCCACAGTGATTTTTTTTTTTTTGGTCATTACTGCTAGGTGGTCAAATTGGTTTTTAACTGCATGGAATAGATAACTTGATGAGAGCTGTGAAAAGAGATGTCACAAGAGTAGTTAAGGGATGCATCTTTGGACTTTCTTTTCAAGATGAGTGAACATTCTTTAATGGAAGCACACCACTGGTGAAACAGCCACCCAAGGGACAAAAATAGTATTTTTAAAGCTAAATAAACTTGGTATGATTGAAAGGCTCTCTAGGATGATACACTTGCATTTATCTCTGACACTAGTAGGAATCCACTGCTTGAGCATTAAAGTAATATACCAAGGAATAACAGTTCCTTCTTAGAAGAGCTTTTCCCTAAATACTGTGCTGAATGAAGAAATCCTTTTATTTAATGTTTATACTTTAAAGCAAAAATCAGAGAAATTACAAACATGCAAAAACGGCGCCCTGACTCAGGCATTGAGGTTTACAAGCTCCCAACACAAAAGCAACAATTATTTTAAAATATATCTCAATTCTAATTGCTTTGCTACACCAAGTAAAATGGGAAATGTATTTCATACCTATGCTATATTAGATTTCTCTGTAAGACAAGAAGCACTGCTTTTGGTGCTACAAAATTGGACAAGTTCTTAGTACTACCAATAATACTCTCAACAATGACACATCCCTCTTAATGCAATGAGTCCACACAGGAAAAATCTTGGACTTTGGTTTTCTGCTGATGTCACTGAACATGAATTCAAAATTCTTATGTGCCAAGTCAACAAAATCAAGTAATTGGAGTGGAAGCCTGGGAATTGTTTTCATTAAGATGGCAACATTCCTTTAGCATGTGTGGTGTGGAACTTTTCTCATGCTGTTATCCAGAAATTGACAACTGGACTTGTGGAGAAACTACTGTAAAATATATGTAGATTGTCAAATACTAACCTTTACATTTCTTCTAAAATGCAAAAACCGGTTATGCACAATCAGTCATAAAGCAGTAAATTATTTTGCTGAAATATGTCTACTGACTAATCAAAGATATGTCAAACTACTTTAAATGCACGTTTTTCATAAAGTTTCTAGAATAAATACAGAAAGACCCAAAAATTAATAAATTTGTAGATAAATCAATTAAATCCTGAATTTAATATAATTTAAATTATATTCATCACAAAATGAACAGGTGGTATCTCTCAGTAATGGCAAAATAAATCAGAACCTGATTTTCAAAGTAATTCAGAGTGACCAAACTGTGACCAAAACTGACACAAGAACATAGGCATATGTGAATACAAGCAAGGAGTCATACGGGATTGCACATCTACCCTAGTACAGGCTACTTTTAGGAAGCATTACTTATGATTTTAAAAGAAGTATATCCATATACACAAACCCTTTGGAAAAAAGAAAAACAAAACAACAAACCCCAATCAGTGGGCATCCAGAGGGTGTTGGCCAAAAGCTCAGAGTCCCAATGGACATCAGTGACAAGATGTGTACCACAGACATCTGTATCAAGACCAGTGTTATTCAATACCTTCATTAGTGACACAGAAGAAGGAATCGAGTGCACCCTTATCAAAATTGCAGATGACACCAAGCTGAGTGATGTGGTTGACACTCCTGAAGGACAGGATGCCATCCAGAGGGACCTGTACAGGAGGACTGTTCACTGTTTTTCCAAACAAAACATTATTTTAATCAAGGAATGAACTAGAATTTCCTATAACATCCAAGTCAGACAGCTTCACGTATTCTTACAGTAAAATCAAAACCCTCACCAAATAAACCTGACACCTGAGGGAAAAACATGTGTTTTAAACAGACCCAAACCCACATTCTTTCTGCTTTTTTATACTATTAGTTCTACACTTCAGTAGAATTTATAGTTGGAAGTTCTTTCTCAATTGGTGCAGAATCAATCCCAACGAGAAAGAGTGTTTTCTTCCACCATCTCTAACTATGCAAAAAATAACATTTGGCCCAATTCCTCTATTACGGAGGCAGATGGTGTACCAAACAACCACTCTCCTGAGATTTATACCAGGTAAGCTGCCCCTTCCTACTCCCCTGCCCCCAAACCTCAGAAGCACCTCAGAAATGGATTTTCCAACAAGATTTAAACCAGTTTTAATTGCCCTCATATGAAATAAAACTAAGGGAAGACAATCAGTGTAACACAAGAAATGGTCTTCCGTGTAATGACTTACAAAAGGAAAATGGTTAGGTTGGTGCACTAGGATGGCTCTGAAATGAAATTTCCCTCACCCATTCCTCACCCAAGAATCTTCCACTCCAGACTGACTACACAAGGCCCAAAAAACAAAGCAGTGAATACTGTTGAATATAGCTAACCAGATAATCAAGTGGAAACTTAAAATAATGATGGCCATGTTCTGGATAGCACATTTGATCCCTATCTGTAGGATGAACCAGTAACTGAATCTAGGGTGGTACCTAAAAATATAATTAAACTAAAAAAAACAACCACACCAAAAAAACCCAACCCCTCCAAAAAAAAAACCCGACAAGAAAACTGACACACACACACACTAAAAAACAAACAAAACAACAAATAAGCAAACAAAACCCAAAAAAAACTATAACACCCACAAAACAAAGATGAGAACAAAAACATCCCCACAAAACTGGAGGAAGACGAGTGAGAGAGGAAAAAAAAGATAGTAAGGCAGTAGATCAGTAGAAGAAACTCTTTATGAAAACAACTCTAGCTCTAGGATAAGCTGGAACAACTATAAAGTTAACTGACTCCAGAATTTCAAAGCACAATTAGTGCACTTATTAAGGCAGTGCCATGCAGGTTGCATTTCACCTCCCAAGAAGAAATATTTAGAATTTGACCAATATCTGCCCCTTTCCAGGCATGTCTAGCCAAACAGTTAGTTTACTCTGACACGTTATATCCGTATACAATATAAGACACATTACATGATGAACTAAAGTTAATCAATTTGCAGTATTTACAGACAATAAGGCTTAAGGTAAAACCATCAACAGCCAGTCTCACAAGCAGTTAAATGTCAAAACTACTCCTTTCTGTATGCCACAGTTACAGTAGTGATCCAAGTATCATTGACCACTTAATAACCAGTTCTCTACTAACCCCAAGCAAACTAATCTGCAAATCTCCCAAAAAACAGTTAGGGAAACGCATGCACATGACTAGACAGGTTACTATTTTGAGGTTGCACCACAGAACAAAAGTTCCAGTCTGTAAAAGCTTCAATTCCTAGTTCCAAAACAGGAAAATACAGCTACTGTGAAGGAAAAAAAAAAAAAAAAAAAAAAGCAAAAGAAAAAAAGAAAAAAAAAAAAAAAAACTTTGAGCACTTAGCTAGGCTCTAATCTCTAAAGTCAGAAGAAACAAGACATCCTACCTTATCTAGAAATTAGCAAAACCATTGCTGTTATTCATTAACCGAGGGTGTCAATATGGCAAATCACAAACGTTTGGAACAGCAAAGGAATACAAGCAAAATTAAAAATACAATACTAAAGACAAATTTCTCATTAACTGTCTGAAAGACTGTCTGGAGAAAAATATGTATCTTACTATGCTAGAGACAGTTCAAAGAGTAATTGTGAAAACTGACTGCTATATCTGCAAAACAATACATCTTTGTGTTGTAAAAGCTATATACAAAAAGCCTGCAATGCATATGCATCTTGTGAATGAAACATTCACATAAATCTCACCTTGTCACTGTCATCAGTACAAATGTGATCTTGATGGATTGAGTGGCATTGAAACGATGTACCAATACTACCTGGAAAACAAGGAGGGAAGGGAGGAAAAAAATAACTAAAATGATGACCCAATTTCTCTGAACACTAAAAATAAAGATCAATTTAGCAAACTTTCTTTTCTCCAAGATTTAGTTGCCAAACAACTAGGTTTGATAACAGAATAAGCATAAGAGAATCATTTTACAAGTGTGCCCATGTCTTCACATATATATATTTTAAGACTTTTTAAACAGAATAAAATTATAGCTAGTTCATCAATCTAAAACAAACAAGTGCAGTAAAATACATATGCACATATACAAATAAGGAGAAGCTACACAATTCGAGCTTATATACTGTACTACAGAACATTTTCAGCACCCTGGGTAACCGCAAACCAGCAGTCTCATTCCAGCAAAACATTAAGAATAAAAGAGGAAAATTCCAAGGTCAAAGTTTTAATTGTGTCCAGTTTTCTAGTAATGGAATTTCTGCCTGCTTAATGTTTCTATACAAGTTTCTTTATGCCTAGGAACAAAAGGGACAATACACCTCTACAAAGGCTTACCCCAGCCTTGAGACTTCTGTCCAAGGAATATATAAAAATATATTCCTCGGAAAGCTTCTTTCTGACTTATCACTTCAGAAAAAATTTTGGTATAGGAGTCATAGTACTTGCTTGAACGGCAGTAGAGCATGGTCATACTCTGTATTTTTTTTAGGGAGGGAAGGCAAAGTAGAAATCACTATACAGTTGAAATTTCAAGGTGAAAAGGGAAAAAAGAACCAGTTTTAAACAGTTCAAAATATGCACTGGACCCCTCCTACTTGATTTAGACTCATGCAAAGTGACACAAGTGTGTCACTACAAACACTGAAGGGGGGAAATTGGCCACTGAATAACTGAATCAATATGATTCCAACAGAAGCTGCTTATTGTTTACATTACATGCCAGATGAATTCTAGGTCTACTGTCAACATGGGCGTGCATATCTGGGTTGGCTAAGCTGCTTCTTCATGAGGCAGGCACACATCCTTCAGGACATCCAACTGGTCAAGCGTCTATCCTCACCTTGTGCTTCCCCTATCTAGGGTTTACATTTTTTGCAGACATTTTCTCAGGCTCTCTTCTTATTTTTGATCCTGTTGTTTTCTCAGTAAACTTGATGAATTCCTGAGAGCTCTAAAAACAAAACTGCAAGTGGTTTGATAATATTACTCACATCCAGTTTGGCTGGTGCATCAGAATGGCTTGCTAGACAGATACATTGCTACAAAACACTCCACAAGTTTTCTTGAAACTGGAATCAGTTCAAGCTTAAAAGCAAGCTACAAAGCCCAGGAGAACACGGTGTTAAAGGCAAGGCTTGATATCTTTCTGCCCATTATCCTAGAGGCAGAACTGATGTAAAATACAACCTCTTGAATTGGTCTAAAATAAGAAAATAGGCAAGAAGGAATTGTTAAGTTCAGCCAAATTACAACAAATACATTTAAACTTGTTTCAGGCATCTATGCATGTGGATAATGAAAGGAATTTCCAGAGGTGAAATTCCTAAGACCTACTCCCTAACAAATTGGAACTCATAAATGTGGACTTTGCATTATAGGCTACATTATTTGCTTTACAGATAAGCTTTTCATGAACAGTGATTGCATGCAGCATCACAATGATAAGCTGACTTTTTTCTAGCTATAACAGATACCAGCAGTAGCAACATGGCTCCAATAGCAGAGCTTCCAGATAGTAAGTGCAACATAAGACCACCTGGGCAGCTCATCAGTTTTCATGATGCCATACTTTCAATTCTAACAATATCCTTATTACCAAGATAAAGATCTGTCTTGGGTTTTATCTGCATGTTTCAGTCAAACTCAACTGTTCCATGCACAACCAAGTGCAGTTAGCAGAGAATACAGCAATATTTTCCTTTAAATTCTTTTTTTTTTTTTTTCCTCTTACCAGGATTATTCATGGCCTTTATGACACAATTGTTTCATTTGCAGTCAACTAGTACCCTCCAGTACAATAGCAAGATATAAGACAAAATCCCTAACTGTGAGAAGTGAAGGCATTACACACATCCTGGCTGCTTTGCACCAGTGAGCTGGCTGACCTAACCCACAGCCTCACCAAAAGCTGCCTTCAGAAACAGGTCTACATCAAAGGCAGCATTGATAATGCAGTCCCTTGAATGGGGCCAGCAGAGGTAACAGATCTGAAGACACTGACACAGCAGACTACCAGCTAAAGACTCTGCTTCATGACAGTGCAATCTATAATGTTGAGTTACATGGTCAGGAAATCCTGTTGGACTTTTCTGATCTTAAAAATATTTTTTATATATATACACAAAGTATAAAAGCAGTTTTTAATAGCTGAGTTATTATGTTTTTAAATCATTTTCTTTCTGACACATTGCACTGAGACAAATCTGAAGGCAGGTTAATCACGTTTCACCCACCTTCAAAGAAGATCAGAGTCAGAATCTCAAAAGATGACCTCAGCAGCTCTCTAGTCTCTATCAAGGACTTTTCAATTGTTTAACCGTTAAAGATGCCAGAGGACTGAAAGGAACAAAAGCCAATTTGCACTGCATTGACTGCAGGGAGTAGATACAAACTGAGTTAAACTACCTTCATATCCCCAAATTTACAGGGAATTTCAGACTAACTCAAGACTAGCTGCACTCCAGGGCCATCATATCCTAGTGCTACTACAATCAAAGCTTTAATTCTGACTGAATAATTAACTCTGCAAAGCTGACTGAGAGTGGGGAAAATGCCATCAAGTCTCCTACATAAGGGGCAGAATGTGGCACGCAGGCCACTGCCCACGGCACCTTCCCAAATGCACTTCCTTGCTACTTGCGTTCAGGAGATGCAACTAATGCCCATCATTTTCTCAAGCCCAATCCCAGCTTGAATTTCCTCTCTCCCACAATCCAAAGTAATTTCCATGCTGTGCAAGTATCAGGGCACTTTGTAACTGACAACACTTAGTTGGTTTTCTCAGACTCATAGTTTCTAACATCTAGGTGACAAAAGAGCAGCCTCAATTTATGCTGAGACATCACCAAAACACAGCAGGCATACATAAAACATCAGATCAGGCATCCTTTCACCATTACTGGTATCAGACAAGGCAGAGAGTAATTCCCTTCAATTGATGCACTATATGTATAGATATATAACCTCTTTAAACACAGTTAAATTCTTTTGCACGCCCTTCTTCAAATAAAGTGAGATACCCAGCTTAGTATTATGACTTGCACTCCAGGAAAAACATCCGTTCTTTTGAAACAGGCAAGAAAGAAAGAGTGCTGCACACCCCAGCTGCCACAGGAAAGGGATTGTTTTTCTTCTAAACCCAGACATTAAACTGAACAGCATAATGGAATCTTCAGAATTTCATGGGTTCTGTCTAACTTCTACATTGCAATAAAAAGAGAATCAGTATCAGGTTTTAAAGGTTTGCTTCATGTTTGCCAGTTTAAAGCACCCGAACACACAAAATGCTAGTCCAAGAGAAAAAGAGGTGTGATTTCAAACTTTTTAATTCAGTAACTTCAGAGCTACTGGAAGTATCTCACTGCTTAAATGAATGACATTGATTAATATATTCACTGACTCTCCAGCACCGGTCTCATTAGGAAATCATTTGTGTATGACACCTGTACTATTAAACCTACTTTATCTAGAGTTAAGCTGTTGAGTCTTACTAACTTGCATGAATCAGACAAGTTCTGGGCTAAGTGTTTGATTTGCAGACTACAGTTTGTAAAGTAGGAAATGCACGGAAACAAAGTCTGAATTGGATCAAGTTAAGACTCTTAATTAACTCCTGCCTTTAGAAAACGTGTCAGTTGAATGGAGTATATATATATATATATATATGTATCTGGTGAGATACAGCCATGGATGGCTAGTCTACTTGAAAAGATACAAGGAAGGAAAGATGAGTTATCTGTGATCTAGGAGCCTCAAGGTCCAACAAATAATGCAAACCACTCCTGCAGATTATTGTCATGTGCTAGTCAACCATGTTCCTCTACCTGTGGCACATTATTTAGATTTTAGATGCTCCTTCTAATTCAAGAGCCTTTCAAACTGCAATGAAAAAATTACTTAATGAGTAAACAGAATACTTTGCTGTTACAACAAAAAGTTAGAGATGAGTTCAATAAAAGATACAGCCACTCAGGTTGGTCAAGGAAGAGCTAATATTTTTCAGTGGTGTGGTATGGGACACAACATTGATAATTTAAAGCAACTCCTCAGCATGGAGTATACCTATCTAAGACGCTGTGATAAAACTCTGGGACACATTTTGGCCAGGAAGCAGCCTAAAGTCACTAGACAAGAAAAAAAAAGGTAAAATGCCTCCTGAACTACTTTCCTTCCTTTCCTCTTGCCTCCTCTACTTGTCAAAAAATCCATGCTCTTGTCAAACTGCAACCAGCGGAGGTTTGCTGGTGTTTCCTGAGTTCTGGTGTCCCCTTCCACCCCCTGACCCAGTCAATCTTACTGGTAAACCTGCCAGCCCCTTTTCCCCACCACAGTGCTCAGCCAAGGAATGCTGTCCTCAATTCCACACATCCAGTGAGAACTTAGATATCTAGTACACATAACTTAGATATCTAGTACACATCAGGAAGCATGGCAGCACTGCAAGAAAAGCTCCCTGAGGTTTTCCTTTTCCTGCAGCTATCAGAGAAACACACAGCATGCTTACTAACCAGCAAGAAATGGGGTGAAAATGGCACAACTGAGAGTTCAAAATGAAATCTGGGCCTACATTAATTGCATCTAAGTTAAGTGTATCTTCCAGTCAAACTTCTGACTGAATGACACCTCTCAGACATTTTCGGAGAAAAGGACAGGAACCTAAAGGGAAGACTTTGTATTTTAACACCTTGAAGTCTGACATATTTTAACACTACCAGAGCTTTAAAAAAGATCAGGGAAACTTTCTTTAGGACAGCAAAAATTCTGAATATGAGGCAGGCTTCAGCTCATCTGTAAATCAGAATTGAAGAAAGATCTTTTTACCTGAGGTTTCTAATGTGTCTCTGCAAGACTGCATAAACACCTTTATTTCAAGGAACATCTAATTTAAATTTACAGGAACAAATTGGATAGCTTACTTCAGGAAATGTCCACAAAATGGCCCTCATAGCAGCCATCTGAATATAACCCCATCTACATACTATTTACCTTAGTGTTGAAAATTTTACATTATTTGAAAGTAGACATCAGTAGCTTGAATTGTTAGGATGCAAGCTGAACTCTACCTGAACTATAAGGCCATATTGTGTAAGTTTAAGAGGTATTATAGTGAAACCTAAAAATCTGAACATTAATAATAATTAGTAGAGACAAACCTAGCACTTAAAATAGTATTTTAAAATAAATAACTGGAGTAGATAGCCCACAGATTGTGATTTATGAACTCTAACAACCATATTTCAACATGGGCTATACAACTAACAGAAACTCCCACCAAAATGAATCTAGGATTGTGTAAAGATGACCACATGGCAACCACTTGGTAACAAACTGATGAAGAGCAAGAAGACCCCAGACTCTAACATTGCTATTTTTCCGGACTGTCACATGAGAGATGGCCAATAAACCTACCTAATGGCGATGAGAACATAGTGTCAAAAATTTCTTTAACACAGTGCTTGCAAACACACTTATAATAATGGCTCCCTCACCTCATACAAGGAAGTACTGTGTTCTAGCTGTTGCCTCCTTCCTTCTCTACTAACTTTGGCAGCTACATGTTTTTTATTGAAGAATGAGAAGTACACTTCAGATGGACTGGTAACCCACAGAGTCAATCACATGGTTTCATCCCTTCCACAGCAGTCTGAGACAAGGAAAGAGGCCTCTGCTTTGGCCGCCACCCAACTTCACCTTGCAAGGTCCATATTCTGAGAAGATTTGCAAGTTTTTAAGCTAAGCACATACCTGCAAAAAAAAAAAGTGAGTCACTTCCACACTTTATAGTGTCTTAAGGATTCAACACATCAGCAACACGCTTCCTCACGTACCCCATGATTTTGCAGCTCAAGTTGGATATCAAGTACAATATCAGAAGATTTTTTTCCTCAACTAACAATGCAGCATTACCGAATAACCAAAGACTCAATAACCATGAAGTATTCTAAAAATTGTGTTTTCATATCTTTACAGTGCACATACAAAAGCAAAGAATGTTTTCCATAGCCTTATTGACAGCTATTTGCTTTGCTCTGGGGATCATTTTTTCCTGCTTATTCAAGGAGCTGTTCAGCAAGAAATCATCCAATGAAAAAAATTTCAGTATCAATAAACCTTCAGGAAATCAGCTTAATGCAGAAATACTACAACACCCATAAACACAGTACCAGTATTTTACTGGTGCTCTTAACACTCAAAATGTCAAGATATGAACTCTATATGAAGAAACTACACAGCCAAGGATGAACAAAATGTTAGCAGGGTATTAAGTCTGGTTCCTAGCAGTAAGTGACAATCAGAGAAAAAGAACTATACAAACAAGTAAGGTAAAAGCACTATTAGTGTCAAACAAGCCATTTAGACCATTTCCTCTCTGTTACCTTTGTATCTTCCTATTTCTTGTGCAAGTGTCAAATATGGAAGATTGCCAATAAATCAGGATCGAGAAAGCATTTAAGAACTTTGCAACCAAAAAACCTGCATCAGATGACAGCTCAAGTCCCCTAGGAAAATTCACTGCTTATTCAATAGGGTACAAGCTAATTTCAAAGAATCATAGAACTATTTGGATTTTAAGGAATTTTTAAATACCATCTAGTCTATCTGTCATTAGATCAGATTGCTCAAAACACTGCTCAACCTCACCTTTATTACTTTCTGTGATGGAACTTTTACAACTTCTCCACAACATCCACAAGGGCAACCAGCTCCAGTGTTTCTCTACCCTCACTGTTAAAACTTATTTCCTTCCATCCTCCTTGTATTCCTAAATCTACCCTCTTTCCTTTTAAAACCACAAAGACCCCAGAGCTGGATGCAGTACTATAGATGGGGGTCTCAAGAGAGTGCAGTAGAAGGAGCAGAATCACCTCTCCTGACCTGTTGGCCATGCTTCTCTTGAGTCAGCTGAAGACATGGTTTTGAGTTGTAAATACACACTGCTGCCTCATGTGAATGTTCATCCATCAGTATACTGAAAGTCTTTCTTTGCAGGGCTGCATTCAATCAATTCATCCACCAGCCTCCATGGAAATGGGGGACTGCACTGACCCAAGGGCAGGACCTTGCATTTGGTTTTGTTAAACCCCATGAGGTTCACATGAGTTCGCTCAATGCCATCCACTGATGGATGGCATCCCTTTCACCATGTCTGTCAACTGTACCACTCAGCATGGTGTCATGCACAGACTTGCTGAGGTTCTGCTCAGGTATTTTATGCCATTGATTAAGGTATCAGAATGTATTTGTCCCAGTAGAGACCCCTAAAAGACATCAGTCATGACATGTTTTCACATGGATACTGATCTGTTGACTGTAACTCTTTGGACATGGCCAGCCAGCCAATGTCTTATCCATCAAACAATACATTCATTAGATACTTCTCCCTCCAATTCAGCAACAAGAACACTGTGTGGCACCATGTCAAAGGCTTTGCAGAAGTCCAGGGAGATACCTGCAGCTCTTCCTTTGTCTACTGATGCAGTCAGGACTCCATCATAGAAGGCTGTGAGATTAGTCAGGCATGATTTGCCCTTGGTGAAGCCCTGTTTGCTATCTCTAGGCCCCTCCATGTCTTCCTTATGGTTTGACGTGGCTACCAGTAGGATCTGTTCTGTGATCTTGCTGGGCACAGAGTTGAGGCTGAGTGGTTTGGGCTCTTCTTTTCACCCTTTTAAAAAGGGTTTGTCCAAAAGAAAGCCAGAAGTGCCTGTGGGATTTTTGGTTTTAGACACATAAATTGGAACCATCTCAACTGCTCTAAGGACATACAAAAATAACACCTAATGTATAAGCCAACCTTTGTGTGGGGAAGGGAACAATTTTCCAAAAACTGACTTAGTCCCACAACCAGTTCATGTTTCTTAAGGGATTTTCTATCTGTACACTCTGCAGATAATTCCATGCTGCTGCAGACAAGATGTGCAGATGCAGAAGAGATTACTCCCAAGGACATGGCAGTCAGGTACTTGAACAAAATGAAGAACACAATCACCGGTTCTGCTCCCTCTAAGCAGTCATCTCTAAAGCTTTTCTCATAACAAAATCATTCTAAGGTGATTTTCTGAAAAGCTGACATAAACTTTAGTTGCAGCTTGAAAAAATTACCTCTGGAGCTAAACCACAAAAACATACTTCCTCTTAACTGCTGTACTACAGGACTCTTACAAGACCCACCTAACGAAGGATACTTGAGACACAAGGCTTGATGCTTTAAGACACAGAGACAAAAGCAATGTTTTATCTTCCACTCTATTCTCCCCTGTGTCCAGTAAGATTCACAGCTCCTACATTGGAATTATCTCTGATACATAACAAAAGTAATTCATAGTTTATTAACAAGCTAAAAGGAAACAGATCCCTTTCTGCATTAAAATTCTGCAAGAGAAGGACACTATTGCTAAGAAACTCCAAACAGCATCTCCAGTTTTTGGTGTCTGGTCCCTGTGGCTGCTTTGCTTAGCAGTTAATCACAGTTTCCTTACTGTTCCTTCCTGAAGGCTGTTTCATTGGAATTATTTCTGTGCAAGTGTAGTCTAGTGAAGGATGCTCACACCCTTCAAATGCACATTTAATGTCATTCCAGAGAGAACGATAACATTCATTTACAGACAAAGAGTGAGGTGAAACTCACCACAGAAAATAGTACCGAAGGGCCAATATATAGCAGTGCCTTTTCACAAGGAGCCTCTCCTCCAGGACGTTCGGTATCTACTTAGAAAGAAGGCAACTTTTTGCCTGTTCTTGTTATCTTTCAAAAGGAGGCTAACAGCAGTACCATAAGCCCAAAAGGCATCCAAACAGTTATTATAAAGCATATGCAAACAGTTAGAAAAGGAGAGAAAACAGGTATTTCAATAACTCAGGGCTGACCTTTGCTGAAAGTAAATCAATTGTAGAACAAAGAATAAAACTAGCAAGCCACAAAGTATTTTAAAAAAGATAAAATCTTTTAATCTTGTCCTGGAATTCAGTTTTCATCAACCACTGTGTGGGAGCTGAAGCAAGAGATGCAAATACAAAGCACAACTACATTAAAGGCCTGGTCTGAGCATAAAAGATCACACAGATATCCTCTACACTGTTCTATTTCCATCTTCATAGGAATTTGAATGACTGGTTTTGAAGAATCAGTTGTCTTGAATTTCTGAGCCTCCTGAATATAAGTTATTTTTCAAAAGCTACCTGAAATTTCAAGCCTTTTGTTCTTCTCTATTTGTAAGTACATTATTAAACTCATTTTCTTCAAATTAATTATCTCCTGAGAATCTCATTTAGTCTCTAAAAAATCAAAGACTGCTTATAGAGACTTTCTGGATGCAATGAATAAAGGGCTTTCTATGGCTTACATTTATTGTTAGCAACATAAACTAGCCATCATAACTACAAAAAAACCCCAAACAGGCAGAGAAGGACAATTTTGACTCTAAACCATAGCTTGTTGCCCCCTGTCTGTTTCTTTATGGTATCATTCATCAAATCTAGCATTAATTTGTACAAAATTGTTTCATTGGGGTTTCTGGCTTTAATGGGGCTTTTCTAATAAAAGCCGTATAGCTCCCATCCAATCTAGCCTGGATAAGAGAATGTTTGAGTGGTAAAATATTGTTGGTGCCAATTCCTGTAGTCTTTGATGCAGACAGGAAAGAGCAATGAAGTCCAACGTCAGTGAAATCCAAAAAACAAAGTTTTAAATGCACCTCAATTATTTATTCTTTTGTCTTTTATTTTCACTGCATTTTCAATCTAATCATAAAGCAAAGGGTAGTAAAGAGGCATTTCCTACTTAGGAACTGACTTTGCAAACATCTGTTTGAAACAGAATCAATTCTGAAAGCATGGTTAAATGTGCACGATCAAGACACCTCCAGGAAATTGTTTCAAACAAGAGAGAGACCAAGCTCTCTCTAAAGACAGCTTATGTGATAAAATGTGAAAACCTGAAGACAATCAAAATTGGTCTAAGAGAGAATCCAGAGAAGTGAGTTCTAAGTAGGGCTCTGTTACTGTATATGAGTTCTCCACATCCCTCACCTCCCTGAAGCCCATTAAGTGCTTACAACTGCAACCTACATTAATAATGAGTAAGGAGTGACTTGCCCCAACAAAATGAAAAAGTTAATTTATATTTGGCAGGCCATGAAATAACTTTGTCTTCCTATTTTTCTTGGTTTTGTTCCAATTAGTGAGCATTTATTCCAGTCTTGTTTCAAAGAAAAACCATGTTAACAATCAATATTTTATATCTTTTTCTCATACATGCAGAGTATAAAGCCATCAGCAGCCAGAGACACGACACCAACTTCATCAAAAAATCATACAAAATGTTTAATAATATTTCTGTCCCCTGAACAAGCCAAGCTATGATGATAGCATAGAAGCTACTTTGGAGAAAAAGAACAAAAGGTCAATAGAACACCTCTTTTAACCCAGTGCTGCTTGTAGTAAATTACACTAGAGATTTTGATTCCACAATATCACAGTTTTCCTCCCTTTTTGGATATATCCTGTCTCAAGCTGACAAAGCTTTTACAAAGAGAAATATTCTGAAGGACCTCAGCTTGGTTTATCACAAGCAGCAGTATCGTCATCAATAAGACAAAGCTTCTGAGAAAATAAGAAGAAAATTTGACATCTACATATCATCAAATGCTGAATGTTTCTCTGAAAGAGCAGGTTCTAAGTTTTTGGAGTAACATCCAGTAAGTAAATTACATTAAGCTTTACAGAATAACAATTCTGTGCTAATTCTGTCATGGGGAATTCTTTACAACTCCTTTTTTTGTACTCTGGTTTTTAAAACCACGATACACTGCCGTATACTTTGTCTGATCTTAGTATTCCTTTCCCAAGATGCCTAGGCATCTCCACAGCTCTCAGGCTCTGTCATCACCTACATTCCACTTGCCCCTGTCTACACTCTATGCTCATTTTCAAAACCTTTTTCTTCTACACTGCCTATCCTGAAGAAAGATATCAATTGGCATATAATCTCCAGTTTTAGTTCTGGTGCAAATGTGAGAGACAGTTATTACAGGCATAACCTACAGGTAAAACTACAAGTTATTCAGCCAGCAATCAGGTACGCAGAAAGCATCAGGTTTTTTGCTTTCTGTTTCCAGCCTTTCAGAAATCTGGTCTCTTTTTTTAATGATTTGGAGTTTTAAAGGTTCTTTAATTTAAAAGGACATCCATAAGGAGAGTAAATCAGAACACTAGCTTCAGGAGACCAAGCCTGTGCCAAGTTTCAAATCTGAGGAGCATATTAGTTAACTAGAAAATTTTTAATGAAGACGTACTCTGAGAAACTTTATTTTAAAACCTTTGCTACCTGTCCTGTCACGACAAGTCTTGGCAGTAAATCTCTGTTCATCTTTTAAACCTCCTTTTGAAAGGTCACAGTAAGGTCTTCCCAGAGATTTCGCTCCTCCAGACTGAACAACCCCAACCCTCAGGCTCTCCTCAAAGGAGAGGCGCTTCAGCCCTCTGACCATTTCTGTGGCTCTCCTCTGGACCTGTTTCAACAGGTCCATGCCTTTTGTGTACTGAGGTCACCAGAACAGGGTGCTGCATTCCCACTGGGATCTCAGAAGAGCAGAGAAGAGGGGCAAAATCACTTTCAAGATGCAATTAACTTTCTGAGCCAAAATGCATTTCTCTCTGTCCTGGACCCTGGAGATTGTAGAATGTATCTTCTAAAGTCCTCCCAAATTTAACACAGGAAAAATCCGTTAGCTTCTCCAGCAATACCAGCAGACATAAAAACTCTTCTGAAAACAACCATATGCCCTAGGTTAGAGGCAAAAATCTTCCACAGTTAAATATACTTCTTTTGTAGTAAGAACACCCACACTGCCCTATTGAGTATTGCAAATAGGGCAACTTTTCAGTATGGTTGGATCAGTCATTAGTTTTGCACAATGTTGTCTTTCCTCTTTTAAAAACAGAGAAATTGGTCTATCCATATTCCACAGGCTACCAGGTCTCAGCAAGATCATTAAATGTTAACAGAAGCACTCTTCTGGTACATATTCAACACTCAGATTAGAAACCTGTCAGCCATGCAATGAGTTAAATTTGTAAATGGAAACAAATGTTTACATTTGTTTTACCTTTAGACATTAATAACTCTAGTAAAGAAACTCTGGAAGCTTTGATACTTCGGAACAAATGGATAATCTTGTCACAGTGCTGGTCAATAGCAATTCTGTCTGGAGAGGGCACAGAAGATAGCACTTCATTTCTCCTCCTTTTGGCACAACCTTTCAGCTCACAACAAACAATAGTTCTGGGACCCTGGACCTGCAGATTGCTTGTGAATGGTGGTGAAAAGTGAAGAGTGACAGATTCATCCACCATAAATTTGCAATAAATAAACTATTCTCAGTCCTCCACTTTCCATAACTAATTTAAACTCCATTCAGTTTTTCACTTCCGATAATCCTTTCATTTTCCAAAACTCATCTAAGGTTCTCAACAGACCAGAAGCTTTTTTTCTTGGAAAGAGCGCATTAATAAAATTAGCTCCGACTAACATGCTAATCTGAAATCACTGCAGGTAATATCCATCAGAAAGGTAATTTACCTTTCTGTCAAGTATCTATTCAAGCAACACAAACTGGATTGCACCCAACTGTATACGTTAAATATTTGGAATCAAATGCCCTAACATGACCGACATTAAAACTAACAGGGTGGGTAATACCAAGGGTAAAGGTTAGCAAAAGGTATAGAGCTTTTTGCTCTATAAAATACGCAGCATACAGATAGTTTCTCATTAATTCACAGCATACAGAATACACATATGGAAAGATTCTTCATCTGGACATCCACTGACACTCAAACAGCCACACAGCCCCAATTTTTGGATGGTACATTCTACTTGTCAGTATTTTAAAAGGTAAGATTATTGAGAAGTTCTCAGAAGAGCATTCCTATTCCAAACCTTTTCATAACAAAGGACAAAAAATGCTGAACAATGAAATGCCATAGTAATACATTGTCCAAGAAAAATCAGGATGGACCATTATAAAAATTGTATGCACAACTTTGATTACAATCCCTGATGCAAGGAAGAGTCTTTGAACATCAGAAACAAGCAAGTAAAAATACATAAGTTTAAATTAAGACACTGTATTTAAACTTAATGAAAGCTATTTTCAAATGCACTTGAAATTGAAACCTTGTCTAGAACAAAAACCAAAAAGAGAATACTTCATGGAGTGAACATTAGTTCTGATCTTTTAGGATCAGTCAAGCCTCTGCAGGAAGTTCTTGGCCAATGAAATGAAGTCAGAGATGTTTAGGGTGTTCTTTCCAAAGCTGATGCCTTTCGTTCCTCTTCCCATTGACAAGAGTTCAATAGCTTGCTTATTCAAGGTTAGAAAATTTATTACAAATTGTAGGAGAAAACAGTCTAATTTTTACATATAGGAAAATGAAGGCGAAGTGCAACTGAATATTAAAGCACTAGTTCTACAAATACTACATAGCAAAAAGAAAAATTCTTAAATTTACATCTCCCTCAAATAATTTTCTTTCCATTTTCCTGATTTCCCAAAGCCACTTTATTTTCAGCATACTGACAAAACACATCTGCCTTTCAAGACTGTTTTAACAGCTTGTTGTCTAAACTTATTTTATGTTTCTATTAAATAGAAACCCATCGTCAATTAAGAAATAAAAATTAATCTTATCAAGGAAAATGAAGTAAACCAGACAATTTTTCAAAAGCCTAAAACACAGAGTGTAAAAAACAGTAAATTGTGCAGCTATATAAATTCCTTAAATGTGCCTCTAAGTTACTTGCTTTCCTCACAAAATTAAGCAAATAAGACTTCAAATGTTATGTTCAACAGGAAATACCCTTACTGACTAGTTTGATTCAAGTTTTTTCTAGATGAATGCTCCAAAGTTAATCTGAAAACCATAAATCAAAGAAGTATCCTAACTGGCAATTCAACTTAATTAAAACCAACCTAACTCAGTTTCCCTGTGAAGGCATTTTTGTGGTGGCCTGTGGGTTTTGCTTCAGGCTTCCCCCCCCCCATGTTAAAGGTGAACAGAAAGCATGCACAGCCTTTATGAATTCAAAAGAAGCAAGATGTCAGGCACACTACCTTAAACATATGCTAAGTAAAAACAACAACTAAATAAGGGACATCATATCTTGACCTAACAGCATTTGTTTTCACGGTATGAAGTTACAAAACCTAAGTAGAATGTTTCTCTGAAATGTAAAGCAATTTGCTAATTTGTTACGGGGGTCGGATGATTGCTGGAAGCACAACAACAGATAAACAAAAGACCTTTAAATGGAACAATTATGAAACCACAATATAAATTATTTTTTAAATAACTACAGGATGATTATTAAAAATGGTCCTGTAAAAATGTTCAAACTGTTAACTGTATCAAATATATAACCCATGGATGCCTGACATTTGAGATGCCTTCCAATTACTACCTCCTCTCATACAGCTTGTCTATCCACCAGTACATACATTCATGGCCAGGCACCACACATGTGGTGCTACTTTCTTTGCTACTTAGTAACTCCTACAGCCACCAGCAGAAGTAGCCTGGGTGGTGAACAATGAGGAGAGAGATCTATGACCAAAAATGTGCACAGAAAGTCCAGGATCTTGCAGCTAGCTTCCCTGATCAGTTCCAACAGACCTGCTTAGTGACCCCTGACACAACAGTGGAAATATTCCTCTCCATGCATCCTTAGTGTTAGTTAAACATTGTTTAACTCCATGCTCAGAAATTACCAACTGATCAAGAGGGGCATCACCTGAAAAGCTGGCTTAACACTACCAATTGTAACTGGGATTGTCTCATCTGGAGTGACTTTGACCAAAGCTGGCACAGTGCAACTCTCTGCTATGAACAGAAGTACATCTCCTTGCCCCCCTTCCCCCCCCCCTTCCCCCACCCCACTATAAACAGAGGGGTAGCATGAAAAGAATAAATTAAACTACTGCGCATTTTTTAAGCATCAAAAGCATGATAGATATAAAGATTTTTTTTCACTATCCTAAGGACTGCATCTACTTTAAGTCTAAAACCTAGAGAAATTGACTAACAAAAGTTTCCCAGTGCAGACCTGTCCTTTGATGTAATTAAACCAGTCTTTTCACTTCACTATACATAGGAAAAACAAAGGAACAGAAAATGAAGAAGCCACAAATGCTTCATTCACAAAAACATGTAATGCACAGTTTGCTTGTGAATCCTTCCCAGTGCTGTTCCACCTTGCATTACAAGGTAACTAAAACCCAGTAAAACTGCAAGTATGGTTTGTACTGAACAGACATTAGGCTGAGAGCAAAGTGTCTTCAGCTACCAAAACAAGTGAACTAAAATCCTAAATGAACTAGAAGGAGCTCAGGTTTTTCTCTCTTTCCATGTGTGTGTGTGTGTGTAACTATACCTGCCTGTTGGACAGTTTGTAAAATCTATGAGTTGCCTCAACACAGTGCACTGTGGGACACAAATTTTAGCTTTATTACTTTACCATCAGCTTTAAAAAGCTAAGGCAACACACATAAACATGAACATAATTTTTTTAAAAAATCATATACACTACTTTGTTTTAAAAGCAAACCTAAGTTAAACATAATTTTTGTATATGAGACTGAGGCAGTTTTTCCCAGCAGAATATGCTTTTGCCAATATAAACTGCCTCAGAGGTGTAAACCTTGGTATCCTAATCACACCAGTAAACTCATTCCAGTTAAACTCTGTCATGCAACATCCCCACAACTCACTACAAAACAAAGTATTGTTTGTAGTCCCACTCCAGCTTTCCCTCCACAACCTACGCTCTGAAGGCCACTTATGAGTACAAAAGGTTCACCTGCACTTCTCCAAAACAGTAGAAGCTAGCAAACAAAACTAGAACTTGATGCAGAAATACCTACCATTTTACAGTAAACATCTGCTGAATAGGCTTCTCTCAAAAACAGCCTCTTGCAAAGTAATTCACAGAGACTTCCTTTTAATCACCTGCTTGAATCACTGGGTCACTGCACAATGTCTGCAGCAAGAAGAACTGAAAAGAATGAACAACAATCAGAAATGTGCACACACTTGGTTGGCAGGAGATGCAGCCCAGGAAGGCTAAGCTATGCTACCAGTCTCACTGGAATCAGCTGAGAGCATTCACAGGCAAACTGAAGTTGCCAAAGTCACAGCTCTGTTTTTCCAGCTACAACAAACTGTGTGTGTGCATGGTCTGTTTCTGTGTTTGTGTGTTTATAGGGAAGCATTACAATGTATTGAAAAAGGGTATTTAAAAAAACCCTAATACATTCTCAACATAAGCTTTACTGTTAGTTAACAGTAAACATTACAATTTTAACACTGTGTACATATAATGGAAACAAATAAGATCATGTTATCAATTACCAGCAATTTCTATACAAACAGAATATAGATGCAGGAACTATAAACACCAGCCAAATCCACAAAACCTCTACTACTCAGCGTTTTTCAAATCAAAATGAAGTAACATTGTTAAATTTAAAAAGGAACAAAGAAACCAAACAGTAGCATTTATTTGGGCTCTGGCCAGGAATACCAAATTCTATTGCCTGCATTATGTTTTCACTGCAAAGCTATGAATTCTGCTACAGAAAAGGTTATAGTATGAACAGCTATCTCTAATACAACCCTAATAGTAGGAACAGCCTTTAACACATTTCATGGAACTGTTAATTCTATTTTAAGATTTGAAGTTGGTCACTGAATTATCTTCCATTTACTCTCTTCCTTTTCTTGAACAATCTTTAAAAGAACCCCGAAAACAAAAAGCAAAACCACTGAACAACCCAAAAACCTAAAAACTGACACATAAGATTTTGACAAGGCAAGTATCAGTGTTTGCAACAGGCAGAAAATAGCCAGTGTGAATGCATATTATGCTTTCCCCTTACTTTCTTGCACAACAGCATCAGTCAAGGCAATACATCAATTTTTACCAGCTAAGTTACTTTCAAACTCACATGATCTCCAACTAGAAAGGGAGACTCACAGATAAATGAAGAACTGGGGAGTAGCAGTAGAAAGTATAAAGAACCCTGAGTGACAAGAACAAGAGGCACTTAAGCAGCAACACTACAGGCTGAAGGGGCCCCTGTCTGAAGTGTACATGCAATACATGCATTCCGAAAACACACAGGAGGAGGAAGTACTCTGCAGCCAGTCACCACACAACGTGACTGGAATAACTGAGATCTGGCAGGAATGACAGAGCTGTGATGGACAAACAGATGCTCTTCAGAAAATGCAGACAGGGAAGATGAAGGGTGCCTTTATGTGAAAGACCAATTTGGATATATGGAGCTCTTTTAGGAGACAACAGGTGGCTGAGGGTTTGTGGATCCACATCAAAAAAGATGTCAGGAAATGGGGCATCATGACAAAAGATTTTTCTACAGACCTCCCACATAGACAGAGCTTCCCAAACAACCTGAGGATTGCTTTTGATCACAAACTTGGTTCTTGTGAGTGATTTTAATCTCCTTGACATCTCCTTGAAAAAACAACAGAGCAGGTGGGGACACACAATAAAAAGAACAGCGATAGAAATAATAAAAATAATAGAAATAATAGAAATGGACAGGACAGGATAGGATAGAATTTCCATAAATAGTATCTGCTTAATTCAGGTACTGAACAGGCTAACCTGGGCTGGTGTACAGCTAAGCACATCTGTGATTTGCTAGCTGGGAAGTATCAATGAAGGATACAAAAATCACTGGCAGCCTCAGTGGCAATGACCATGACACAGGGGAATTCTAAACCCTGTAGGCAGAGGAAGGTGAGCAGTAAATACAGACTGCTGTATTGTAAGCAAATTTAGGAATCAGTAGGTATGATCCAACTGAAAGCTGCAATGATGGGTAAAGGATCACAAGAAAGCAAGTAGGCCAAAGAACATTCTCCAGGCACAGGAACAGTCCAGCCTAATACTCAGGAAATCAAGTATACATATCACAAGAGCATCCCAGCCAAAGAACTCATGATGAAACTCCATTGCTAAAAGGCAGTATACAGGAGGTGAAAGCAAGGTTAGGCTACAAAGGAAGAATTTGGATACATTGCCTGGGCATGTAGGAATGACATTAGGAAAGGCAAAGCTCAACTGCAAGTAAGACCTGCAAGCATCAGAAGGATAACATGAAGAGTTTCTACTGCTCCATGAACAGTAAAAGGCTGACCTCTGAAAACATGGGATAGTTACTGAATGGAATAGGTGATCTAGTATACCCAGGAACAGATAAGAAAGAGGTACACAAATGTCTTCTATGATTATGGTTTTTTACCTGCAAAGTACTCCTGTTCTTACAGACAGGGTTCAAGGAGGCTCAAAGAAAGACCACCAGTTGATGATTTAGTCAGAAACTGTGTAACACAACTTGATCCATATAAATCCATGTGATGAGACCTGCTGAACCCAATGGTACTGAGAGGTGGGCAATGCCATGACAAGGCCCTCTCTCTCTCACATCTATAGTCCTGTAAAAAGCATGGAGACTGGGAAGGCCCCTAATGACTGGGAAAAAGCAAATGTTACACCAGTCTGGGTGAGAAGGCCAAAAGGTCTTTTGGGAGCTGCAGAATGATCAGATTCACCTTGATCCCTGAGGAAATCATGGAACAAGTGAGATCGCTGAGCATTTTTCTGAACATATAATTGGAAGGTAACTGTGAACAGTCAACATTTGCTCCTGCAGTCCACGCTCTATCACTAGTCGACAGGCTGAAGTTAATATGGAGTCTCATGCATATCTGTATTTGTAGCTGAAAGCAATTAAATAACCAACATATGGGGGGATGAGAGAGGAGGATGAACAGGAGCCAAAAGCACACACCTCTAATTGGAAACCTCCACTTAAGAGCTGGCTATGAAAGTTTTAATTCAGATCCTAAAGCTTACATTCACTTTGAACATTTTTTAAGCAAACAGATAAACCAACAATGAAATAAATGAGACAAATTTCCAGAAAAATTGGTTTTGGAGAAACAAGTTTATCACAATTTTTACAGTAAGAACAACAGAAAAACCTCCATTGGAAGCTCACAGAAGTTTTAAGTTTTTAGAAAGAAAACTGCTCTTTTAATTGCCAAACTGTCAGTACTATTGCAAGGCAATCTTTGCCACTGAAATCCACCAATATACAAACCCCAATACACCTTCTTAAACAGAAAGAATGGGCTTTCTTTTTCAAAAAGATGAATGTTTGCAGGTGTTACTGAAAATTTCTATCTCTGGCAGCTGTAGGTAACTCTGGAGAGCTCAGCTGGAACTGAGATTCCCTCAGCACCAGCATCCTCCCAAGTTTCAAAGCATGACATGACAGTACTCCTTGTGTTCTGACACCCACCACCCCTCAAAAAGAAGAGGCTTGCATTCTACAGATGCCAGCTGCTCCCTCATTACAATATAATTGCCCAGAAATATTCGCTAAAAGCTTTCAAGCAATTTGCAGCTTCACACAGATCCTCTCTCATTCTCCGTCTACATTGTTCTGCTTGTGTATCATACTGGTTTAAAATTACTTACTGAATACCCATGCTCATGTAACAGAACCTGTGGTACGATATCCTTTCTAAAGTCTCTTCCTTCCTCCTATCAGTCCCTCTTTGAGGCTTGACTATGAGAAAGGAAAGACTGAGAATGAATGAAAACAACCATCTCTTCTCAAAACTATTTTGAGCACATGGTTGCTTATTTTTCATTTGTCTGTTGGGGTTTTTTTGTCCCCACTGTTCAAAGGCTGAATGTAAATGTGAGAGGGGAAGAAACAAAAAAGACCAGAAAAAGTGCACAGGCTATGCAGTAAAGTTTGGTATTTTGTCTCTCCTGCACAGACTTCATTGGGACAATGAAACACACAAAGATGATTTTTCTAGTAACTGTGACATGTAAAGACATCTCCTGGTATGCTCAAGAGCTAGCAAGAAAATTCTGTAACCCTACGTAGGGCATGAGAAGACTATGCTGTGGTAACCCAGTGTAGCTCACCTCCCCTGATCAAGTAAGCAGAGTCAGGAGCAGGTCTTACTTTGTTGTTACAGTAGGCTGGGACAGTTTGCTTCCCAGCATCCCCACACCGAGTATGCAAAGCCTCAAGCATGTTTGATTTCCTCACAGTGACCCACTACAGTTCACCCACCCCATCTGCACATACCCTTGCACCATTTCACATGACAGAGGCCAGGTGCAGATCTCAGAATCCAGACAAATGTACACGCACATCTTGTATCAAGCCTCTCAAGATCTGAAGCCAACTTTGCAATTTTTGTTGTTGTTGTCAATCAGTAGATATAGCTAGACAGTTATGATTAAGCAATTGCATTGTGAACATTATATGCTTGGCTAGTGTTTATTTTAAGAAAAAGGGAAGACAATCCCAAGGTGAACGGGCTGTCTGGATGAGAGCCACCAGGAGTAAGGTCAGGACTGAGCAGTAACTGGGGGAGAGGTAATTCCAGCAGTGGACCACCAACTCAGTGACCACCTACTCCAAACAGACTGGAGTCAGACAGAGGGAAGAACTGCACCTATAGAGTAATCAGCATGACAAATAGGTGGTTGAGTACTAATTAATGAAAGCCATGTAATCTCAAAGCAATGAATGTTGATGCTTTGTTAAAATGTACAAATGGTGTAAAGTTTTGATGACTGGGGAGCCAACCTTTTGTGGGCTACCATTCTGCTCCCTCCTTCACACAGACCAGAATTTGAGGTAGAAATACCTCACCTGCCTGTGTGAGTCGGCACTGCACACTGGGAAAGGAGCCCGTGTCTGGCACAAGCTTTTGGTAACCCAGGTGGGACAGACAGGGTGCCTTGCCCAGATTAACTGGCCACTACAAGCAAACGGGCTCAGTTGCACAAATTCCAGTGCACACCAACTTTCTGATCGGGGACTTCAGAAAACCAGCCCCAAAGACAGGACACTCAGCGCAACACTTTAGAGGTATGTAATCGGTAAATGGTGGTGATTGGGAACTGATAAAGAAGCAGGAGGATTTTGGACTGGAGCTCTGCATAAGCTGCAGGAGCAAATATTTTGTTTCTGCACTTTGGATGACAAGCAATCTTCAATTTTTGGTATTTTGCACATACATTTTCACACTTGTTGATAGTGTGAAAACTTGTTTTAATGTGTGTCCATTTGGACAGTTTATGAAACATTAGGAATTTCAGTACTGAAATCAGTTCCTCCGTTTCTAAAAAAAAAAAAAAAATTGCTCTAATTGACTCTGCCCCAGATGCATCCTAAAGAATAGGAGAAAGTTTCAGGGTGAGCCCATGCTGCAAGAGAAATTGAAAAGATACTGTAATCAATGGTGGCTTTAACATGAAGTAGATGATGGTGAAAAATGGCAAGAAAATGGGTGTCTTAGTATAATATGATTTCATAGCCGATGTTATTTTGCAGAAGGCAAACCAAATGAGATTAGGTCTGTTACGTAGTTTTGGTTTTTTGCTTTAAGAAATAATAGAGATGTAAGAAAACCACATCCACACCTGCTTTTCGTGAGCAAAATTTCAAAATTAAGTATCTTCATCAGGCTGATAAGCTTTCTTAGTTCTTATGCCATTTACCCTTTTAAACCAAGTATAAATAATCCTTTCCTCATTATAAAGGAAAGAAAGGAGGTCTAAGATGAAGGCATTCATATTATCACACACAGCACCAACAAAAGAAACTAGAAGTACAGTAGACCCAGCATAGATGTATTAATTGAAGCAATAAACTGGATGTCCAGACACAAAACTAAACCTTGGGGTATTGCAGCTTCAGGAGACTAGGTACAATGAACCATTCTTACCCTTCTCAGAAAAGCTGAATGAAACTCAGCTAATGTTCAAACCTTGAAATGACAACACTCCCACACACCCCACATATTAAACCAAACAGAAAAGGAATGACAGAATTATATACCAGTAAAAATAGAAAGGTCTTTCCCAGCAACATATGGAACTTCTGTTAGGCCTTGACTACTACGGTGTATAAATCACGTTTTTCAGTGATTAACTGTATGTCAGGAAATCTCTCTCACACACACACAAACGCAAATATTGTTGCATGCAGGACATGCTGACCCTAAATATGATTTCTAATTCTAATGTTTTAAACACAACTATAAAATAACAAACTGAATAGAACATTTTACTGGGCTTCATAAAGACACAAAAGCTAACAACGCAACTTTTAGATAGTAAAAACCACTCTATAAGGAAGCTAAACTCTACTTCCAAATGATTCTAAACTATTTGGAAAGGCAGAGAATCACTTACAAAAATTAGCTAATATGGTGATTGAAACCAGTATCTATAACATTCAAGGACAACACTGTGGATGGTGCTTGGCTGTTATCAGATGAGGTATTTCATAAACTGAATGTCACCAGCATTCAGATTTGTTTTTAAAGGTTTTCACTTCTTCCAAGTTTCCCTTAGCCAAAGACAATCCAAAGACATCTTCAGTGTATAGCTTACCAGTATTCTACTCAGCAAAGAGTAGACTGCTGTAGAAAGCTACACACACATACAGAATACAGCCCAGCTCCCAAGTAAGTGAGGAGTCATGAGGACATAGCTAAAAAGCAGGACAGAAACACAACTGAATGCTGTATACAGACCAACAAAGGGCAGTCAGACAGATTATGTCGAGATGCAGAAACCCACCGAAAAAGCTCCACCAGCACCTTGCAGCAGTTTTGCCTCCCAGTGCTAGTCTTAAAGACCATCTAGCAAGTGACAGGAGCCTGAAGAAACATCTGTAACAATAATTTTGTTACAAGGTTTTATTTCTAAGATTCTCTCTGGAGGATTCAGTTGTGGAAATTCCTTCCCATGTTAATAGATGAAATGGATAAAACAAAGTTAGTGAATGCAGCACCATTACTAAATCTCACACTAATTTCTTCTACAACCAGAACAAAACAGTCACACTTTTTTCTGAAAGGCTGAGAGAACTGGGATTGTTCATCCGGGAAAAGAGAAGGCTTAAGGGTGACCTGTTTGCAGCACCTTCCAAAGGTCTTCCAGCACCTGAAAGGGATTTTCCAGACAGACAGAAAGAGACTATTTACAAAGACATGAATTGGCAGAACACGGGGCAACGTCTTGAAATTGAAAGGCAGTAGGTTTAGATGAGATATTAGGAAGAAATTCTTTACTGTGAGGGTGATGAGGCACAGTTTGCTCAGAAAAGTTGTGGATGCCCATCCCTGTTCAAGGCCAAGCTGCATGGAGCTCTGAGCCACCTGGTCTGGTTGTCTCTGCTCACAGTAGGGTTGGAACTACATGATCTTTGAAATCCCTTTCAACCCAAGCCATTCTACAACTCTGTCATGCTACATCGGGAATAACCTAATTCAAACTCTCTTTTCTCATCCCAACAGCCTTCAAGTAAGCATATACATAGCCTCCATTTAGAATTTTATGCCACGTTTATTTTGTCTCCTTGGGTGAAAAACATCCTCCTGCAATCACCCTTGAAGGGTCTAAGGCTTCACAGCCCTCACAATGCTCCCTGCCATGTACACAGGCAGCAGCCTCTCTGCTAGCAGGCACCTGTTGGTAGGCTGATAACATCAGTAAAAGGGCCTGCAGTGACACCCACACTTGACACACAACTCAGGCAGCATTCAAGCACATTGTAGTTCTTTATAATTCCTTTTTCAAACCTAGAAAATGTCAATGAGATTTGTACACTAGGGTCAGGGTCCCTTTTGTCTGAGTTAAGCACAAAGCTACACATTTCACTAGCTCTGCAGGTAGAGAAACAGCAAGGAAGTTTAACTCCTTGTCTTTTCAACAGTTAAATGCATTTCAGCTATTAAAACTCACTGATCATACCTCAAGACAGAACATTCAAGCAATTTTTAAAAACTAGGCAAATTTGCTACAGAATTAGAGAAAAATTAGTGAAAAACACTGTTAGGTTTTATTTGGGTATCTACACCAGCTGCTGAGTGGGCTTGTAACTGTACATATAGGCAGAAAAACATCATTCTCCTTGCTAAAATGATACATAAAAGAAACACCCAAAGAGATCACCAGAAAAGATCTGAGGAAGGAGATGAAAGTATTAAAAAGTAAGACTCCATACATCAATTGTCATCACATACCTAAAATTAATGAATTAGGAAAAACATTCCAAACTCTCCCAACTGCTTTCTAAACTTGCCCATTTTAAAGGTTACACATAACAGTTCATGATTACAGTTCACAGAAGTAGTGCAAATAAACACAACTTGTAAAGGTCATAGAAGCAACATCTGCATTCTGTCTATATACCACAACAAAGGATACACATGCTTAGAAACAAATTGGAAAGAATAAAATAATAAAGTCTTAACAGCAGTGCAATTTGGGCAAAAAAGCTACCCTTTCTCAGGCTCTTTTCATGAAGAAGTGGCGTATGTATTCAGGAAGGGGTGTTATTTGGTTAACTTGGGGGTTTTTGCTTGTGTTTTGTTTTGGAGTATTTTTGGTTTTTTGCTCTGGGGGACATTGTTTCCTTTTTTTAGGGGCTTTTTTTTTTGGTGTAGGGTTTTGTTGAGTTTTTTGTTTGTTTGGTTGGGTTTTTTTCATAGCACTGACTGAACTTATCTGGACTACTTGACTCTTAAGTAGTTTTTTTCCACATGAGTTTTGCTGTCACAGAGAGGCCCTGTCTCCACATCAAAATTCACAGTAGCATCTATCCAAAAATCAGTTTCAGGATCTGAAGATATTAAAAAAATCCAAGTGGACACTGTTCTGGCCAACCTGTTCTAAATGACCCTGTTTCAGCCGAGAGGTTGGACTAGATTACCTCAAAATATGCCTTCCAACGTTAAACACTTTTCTGAACTGTGTACAATGACAGAGCTTACTTCTGGCTAACTAAGGAAGCCATCTACTCCAGATAAAGCTACACTATCCCAGGCAAACTAGGTATTTTAAAGCTCACCACACCCCTTTAAGGACAACACTGTATGAAATGCCATTATTAAAAATAATAATGAATTTTTCAAAAAGAGCATAAAAAGCTATTCTTGGAAATAGTTTATGATATTCAAATACTATCTGATTCAATTCACGATCACTCATTCTCCTGCTGTATATCCAAGAACAGGGTCTGTATCTGTATTTTAGGCAACTTCTTTATAGATGTAGGCAGACTATTACAACATCTCCCTGCTCTACAGTTGTCTTTTCTCCATGCCAAACAGTACCTCAGCCTCTCCTGGGAGTGCAAGCATCCCAGATTCGGTGGTGCTTCATAGTTGCCTACTGATCTCAGTTCTGCATCATTTTTTTCTCATACTGGGGCATCAAAAGTGGATGCAGTATTCCAGATGCAATTTAACAAGTGACAAGCAAAGAGGAATCTCTTGGTCTGATTTCCTGGTTATGCTCCTGTTAATACAGCCCAGGATGCTGATGGCTTTCATCAGTTGCAGAGTGCACTCTTTGTTCATGCATGGCCACTGTCACCCAGGCTCTCTAAGAGCTTTTTAGCAGGACAATATCCCAGCCACTCAGTTCCTGTCTGAAGGAAAGAGCATGTCCTGCTGCCTATGTCTCTGTTCAATTACGCAACATGCTTGTTGGTCCACTCTTCTAGCCTGTCTAGATTGTTCTGGATGGCAGCCCTTACTTCAAGTGTATAAACTGCAAACCCAGACTGGAGTCATTCATAGATTTTAATGATGTGCATGATCAAAAACTGAACAAGGACATGTGAAGATATTAAACAGATTTCAGAACAGACACCTGTTCTATTACTATCTGTAGGCCAGTAGTATTACCCACTAACTACTACCTTCCCAGCTCAAACACATAACCAGTTTTTGACACACAGAATATGCTGATTTGGGAGGAGTCAAATCAGGATCATTGAGTCCAACTCCTGACCCTGCACAGGACATGCCCAAGAGCCACTACATGTGCCCAAGAGCATAGTCCAAATACTTCTTGAACTCTCTCAGGCTTGGTGCTGTGACCACTTCCCTGTGCGCCACTGACCAACCTCCCTCTGGGTGAAGAAATTTCTCCTAATATCCAACCTAAACCTCCCCTGACATAACTTCAGGCCATTCTCTCGGGTTCTGTCACAGGTCATTACAGAGAGATTATCAGTGTCTGCCCCTCCTCTTCCCCTCATGAGGAAGTTGTAACCGCAATGAGCTCTCCCCTCAGTCTTCAGTCTGAACAGACCAAGTGACCTCAGCCATTCTTCACACAGCTTCCTTCAAGGACCTTCACAATCTTTGTTACTCTCATCTAGTAGTTTTTCATCCATCCAGACTTTACCATCCCAGCTTGGAAGACCACAGCAAAAGCCTTCCTAAGAATCAAAGCCAGATGACAGCCTCTGCTCTCCCATCATTCACAGATCTTGTCATTTCATCACAGAAGACAATCAAGTTGGTGAAACCTCTTATCTAATGTACCCAGAAATGAATTCCAAGAGACTTTATCCTGCTTAGAACAATGTAGTCTACTTCTCTCAAAATGGTGGCTACTATGATGTTCTGTTTCTTTTCTTAACTAATTAAAGATCCATATCACAGGGAGAAAACGTACTCATTCTCCAGCCAAGGTGAAAGGAAGACTGTAAATGTTTTATGAAACTTATCTGATCATATAAGAAAACTTGCAATACAAAAATAATACTTAAAAAAATTGCTAAGGAGACGCCTCAACACTGCCTTATAACTTTCTAAGCCAATTCCTCTGACAATTTCACAGAATCCATGTTTGTTGGTATTGCAGGGTTTGTATCTTCTCTTGTGTCATGCAGACTTTTAATATGATCTTGCTCTGCTTTAGTTTTACCATCTGCATTTAGAAGAGTGAATGCTTCCTTTTGGCCAGCAGACATTGCAAGTGAAGGAATTCACAGCAGTGGACGGCAGGGTTCAGTCATTTAACCCCTCCCACACTGCACACATCTAGAATGTAGGCTTAAAGTCATGCAAGTTGCTTTATGGAGCACTTTGGGAATACTTAAGACTGTCTAATGAAGTACCAGAGCTTACCAACAGGTCTACAATCCCAGGTAAGCTGCTTATTTAACTGCTCTGTAATGAGGGAGAACTCCCTGAACAAGCCAAGACTGGCACAATAAACATGCACTTGACCTCTTCTAGTTTTTGGTTTGCATGGTCTCCAAAGAAAAATCTACAGTTTGATTTACACAGCTACTGTCAAGTATACTTAACGTTTAAACAATTTTGAAAAATACACATGATTGAGCTCAGTTTCCTCAAACTTCCATGGATCTTTCTTTTAAATGTGTTTTTTCCTCATAGGGCAAACTGATAATAAAAACTGAGACTTCTAATCAATCAGAACAATATACAAACTTACACCATTCCAGTACTCAAAATTACATATAAACCCATGGGATAGTTACCAGTTTCAGGAGAGTTCACTTAGCTAAGATTTGAATGACAACTAAAAATTTTTCCTGTTTTCTGCCAAGTAGAAAACTTCAACAAAAAATCCAAAGGCTTTATGAGTTGCAAAACAGTGCACCTGACATAGAAAGAAAGCCCCTTTTTATTTGAGGGAAAATGAAAGTCAGTTACTCAAGTCAGCTGTTTGGGCTGATGGAAAACAGAAAGGCATTAGCAACAAGAAAACATGAAGCATAATTTGAGGGTTAAAAGTAGTGCAAGCTAGGAAAACTCAATATTATTTAAATTGGAATCTGCCAATTAGTCAAAAATCATTTGGATGATTTGGTTTTGACGATGTTTCAGTGAGCTCCATTTCACCTCTGAGAAAACACCAAGAATTTGTGTGTTTGCGTGCAAATGCTAAACTGGCAACCCCATGGCTGTTAAGAAAGTCTCTTTCAGCTTGACAAAAAATTAGAGCATTAGAAAAGGCTTTTCCCTGACGCGGACTAATATCAGAAGCACCTCTACAGTAATGCAACCCATACTGGTGTTTTCACATTCACCAATGCTTCATGTTTCAGATATTAGACTAACATTTTCTAATAAAACGAACTGAAAGAAGAGGAGTTTGTGTAGGTAAAGACCAATAAAATGCTGTAAAAATAACTGATCTAGCTTTAAATCCTTTTAAATATAAAAGGACACATACAGCACTAAAACTGCTATTCCATGGCAGTAGTCAGTCACTGCTCAACAGCGGCAGTGTACAAACCTACAGGGCTGCTTGGTGATTCCACAGCTTGATAAATCTGTCAGTAAATCTACCATGCAAGACACTGGCCATTAGAAACATAAACTACTACTGGCAAATCAAAGAAACGTGTATGTGACATGCCCGTGGTCAGGAAAAATGCAGGGAGCAGTCAAAAGTGAGCTCAGTCAAGCCTTTGTCACTGCACTCAGCTGGAGCTTCAGTTTATCCAAAAGCCAACTAATATTCCTTAACTGTTGATGCAGAATTTCAGTGGTACCTTGAAAAAGAGCTCCAAGAAAACACCAGTACAACAGAATTATGAACCATTTCAGTCTGCTCAATTTCTGCTGAAGGATGTGAGCTGTTTGATACAAACCTTCAAAAAGCTGTTAAAAAACACAAACATTTGGTTTCTAAAAAGAATAAAATGCTTTAGATTACTTCCAACATAAATCCTACCCTCACCAACATTTGATTACATAGGTTAGACAATACCAGAAAGTTGGAGCAAAGAAGCAGAAGTCCAACAACGACACACACAAAATAATCCCCTTTTCTCCTCATGTTTTCTGAACAGTTTTCAGAGTCAGAGTAGTTGCAATGGCCAATTACCAAACACAGGACATCCAACTGATATCTTTTTTACAACATTCCACAAAACAGCCAGGTCAGAAGCAACCACTGGATTTCCACAGGACACAAAAAGTGTTCCCCTTATTCAGTAACACCATCTTTGCCAGCCCAGGATGAATTTGCTATGACCTCCACGGCTGGAAACTGTGTAGCTATTACAAAGTGTGATGTAGGTAATTTTTCTGAAGAGCTTCACCTTTGTCTAGCTGTTCTTTTGCCAGTACCCTCTGAAAAAATGTCCAGAGTTCATTCCTGTATGAAAGCCCTGGTGAACAGACTGTTCATACCACCTCCAGATGGCAAACTGCTTCACAGACTGCCCACCTGCCCCCCTACCCCCAATCATTTTTGCTGCTAAAACCTAAAATTCATATACATGGTACTTAACAAAAGCTATGTGAAGTGACAGTTGGTAAAAGTCGCCCAACAGATCTTTTTGTCTTGTACATTATTCTGGAATGACATGAGCTTCTTTTCTGGCAGCTCTTCTTTCATATTGAAGGGGGAAAGTTCTTGCAAGGTAAAGTACTGCCTCTGCACTTAGCTAAAGAATACATGAACAGATTTTCAATTATCAGCAATTTTTACTGCTGACACATCTGAATGTGTGCCTTGGTTGCACCATCTCATCTATTTGGCACTCCAGAGACAGAATATGGATTTTCACTTCCTAGATTCATCAGAAATACCTCATTTTTCAAAAAACTTCTTTCTTTTTTTCTTCTTTCCTAGAATCTGCTTTTGTCCACACATAAAACTAAAAAGCTTTAAGACCTTATCCTCTCAATGGGAAAACAAACATATGAACTTGCCTTCAAAAAGATTGTCACAACAGAAACAAGATGTTTATGCAATAAAGTCAGCTGGTTTGGTTTGTAGGTTTGTTTGTTTTCAGGTTTGTTTGGGTGGAGTTTTCTTGGGGTTTTTTTGGGGGGGGAGGGGGCGGGGGTTGCTTGCCTGTTTGTTTTGTTTGGGGTTTTTTTTGAGCCAGCTATATCTTGGAGTGTTCCTGTTGTCCCAGAGAAATCACTCTCACTCTCACTGTAGGACACCTTGTGTCACTTCTTTTCTCCTCATGAAGTGGGAATTTTTCCAGTGGGTTACAAGTTAGACTACACCTGCTTACAGACAAAGCTTTCAAGGGCTTATGCTTCTCAGCAACATGAAAAGTTATGAGCAGGATGACACATTCAAACCAAAGTCATTCAGTCAAATACCCCTCATCTTCCTTCATAAAATTAATCTGATTTGTTACAAAAGATAGTCAGAAAACAGTATTTCTGGTCTCTGAAAAGCTGTCAATTCTTATTTAATTTCAAAATAAGAGCAACAGTTGACATTCTGGAAAAAAAAAAGTTTAAATTTGCCAAATATATTACTAAGATGCAAATGCTTTAGCACAAATACATACTTGCTTCAGGCGTCCCTCTCCTCTGAAGAGCTTACTATGGGAAGATGCCTTCTCCAAAACATAAGTTGGGATACTCAACCTAAACTGACTTTAATCTGCAGCCCACAACTGAAACTTAAATATTGGATTTTTACCTTCTGAAGTTAGTATAAATCTATTTCTGGTAAAATGTTTTTATTTGAAATGCCTCAAAAGTCACTCCACGTATTAGAAAAGAAAGCACTTCTGGAAGAAAGATAACATTTTTTGGAGGTAGGAACTTCCCATTTCATGCTTCAGAGAAAAATGTTGACAGATTTTTTAATGTGAAAAAAATAACCTGCCATCATTGCTGATTACTGTGGAAACAAGTCTGCTGTGGAAAAGACAAAGAAGCACAGAACAGCCGAGACTGGAAATGGAAGGGACCACTGGAGGACGTCATCCTGTCCAGCCTCCTTGCTCAAGCTGGACTACTCAGAGCAGGTTGCTCAGCACAATGTGTCCAGATGAGTACCACACAATAGGAGCCTCCAAAATCTCCCAGAGCAACTTGTGCCAAAGTCAGTGTCTCTCTGTTTCCTGATGTTCAGAAGGAAGCTCCTATACTTCCGTTTGTGCTCACTGCCTCTAATCCTCAATCCCACAGTTGTCATAACAGAAAGGAATACACAGAAGGGAACACCTACTACTTTTTCCTTTATATTTCAGCTGTCTTAGCCACTTCTCCAGATAGCATGCAACCCACAAATGAGGATGCATGAACATAATATTTTGTCCACTTGATTTAGGGCGAGAATATATTGAGGCCAAAGAAAATGAAACTATAAAATCATACTGCTATCTGCCTATTTGGACAACAAGGAAGAAAATCCATCAATGTTTTTTTTTTCAATGTGCATTTGCAACCTTCTCAGCTGCAACATCAAAATATAAAAAGGCATTTTTATCCTCAGTAGGAGGTAGTATACCAGAGGAAAAGAAATGTACAGTAAAAGAACCGTTAGCTCCCCAACTACACACATTTAGACAATCAAAAGCCATGAATTTAGAAAACATGCTCAATTTGAAAGCTAAATTAACTTAGATAAGTTCAATGCAAGAACTAGAAATTACTATGCCCTAACTCTTTTTTTACTCCGATAAAAAGGCATAATTTGGGAGAAACTTGCTGAGTAGAAGTTCTAATTCCACAATTTTAAGAATGCATAATCAATTAATTCTGGTATGTATGTGAGAATAAACAGGAAGGGCTATAAGCCTTGAATAACAATTGTTCATTAGAACCTGGAAATCTTCTAAAAAGCCTTCCACAAAATGCTTTTTTTTTCCAGCTTGCTGCTTTCTGTGAAGTTTAAGAGCAGCTCAGTTACCAAGTAGAGGACCCTATACAACAGACTACGAAACAAACTGAATGTAATGCCAAAGATGTAATCATTGTAAACACAGAATTTACATACTTTTCCAAATGCTCTTCCAGCAGTGATAAAGCCCATGGCACAATTTATTCACATTAAGGAAATTCATTACAGCAGCGTTCACTATCTGCGCTCTCATCTGAAAAAGCTGTAGTACAGTACAGTGATCAAAACTAAGGATTAGTGACTGGAAATCAGCAAATCAAGTTTCCTGAATAAAAAATGCTTCTCTTCAAAAAAAAAAAAATAAAACACCTATATATATTGGTGGACTCTTGCATCAAAGATTCTGTTTCTCGCAAACTTTGAAGTCTAATTAACTTCAGAGAGAAAACCTGAAGATACCATGTGCTGAGAGCAGACAAAAGATTAAGTTTCAGCAGTCCTCAGAGAAGGGAGTCGAGTGCTATTTATTGCACATACTGATTGCTAGTTCAGACCGTCAAAACTTCATTGTGGGGTCACATATAAGTGATAGAGACCTGGCCTTCACTGTGTATTACTAGGCAAAATGAGGAAAGAATTCAAAAATGTTCTAAGTACAATGTGAATTTTGCTTACAGTCAAGACAGTCTTTAATACCCTCCAAATGATGATATTTGATACAGAAATGAAGAAACACAGAGAACCCAACAGTACCCTCTTTCCAGAATTAACATGCTTTCTGAATCACTCCCTACATGAAAAAAAATGTACACTTAATGAAACTAATTATCAAGGTATTGGGATGAGCACTTGTTTTTGTAACAGGTTATTTGCTCAGCATTCAGTGCAGCATACCTGTGCTAGACAAAGTCTGCTACCTGAACCTAGGCTAGCTGAGGCAACAACTTGCCACATTCACTAGGATGCTACAAAGGGGATGCCAGAGCAAGGCTTAAAAGGTTAATATAGATTAAGCTGGTAGCAGCAACACACTTATAGCATATTTTAGTTCCACATTAATGTACTTGTCTCCTTCACCAGCTTTCAGTGACTGAGGTGTGAAGATTACAAGAGAGCTGAATCTGTCAAGGAGGCAGATGCAAAGCAGCAAGAATTAAAGGCATACACACCAGGTTATGCTCAAACCTGGCAGACAGCACAGTGGCATGGACCAAGAATGATCAGGACATGTAGAGATCATAAAAAGGCCAGTACGTTTTAACTTAGAGAAGAGGCAACTAAAGGACACTACCCTTAAGCCTAAAAACATGAAGTCATAGGTTTACATAACAGTGTGAAAGTCAGCAATCAGATAGGGAAGAATATCTCTGAAGACTACAGGAAAGACACACTGAAAGAGAAAGCAAAAGGTCAAGGGGCATAATATAAGTTAAGGAGGGCAATTTTGCAAAGCATCTGAAAGAAATTACCCAGAAGGAGCTTTCACACAGGAGGAACTGGAAAAAAACACTATGTGTATCTCACACGAAATAATGATCATAGAAGTATATGGTTCAGTAATATTACATAACAAATATAATAATTTTTGAAATAATCACACATCAGAATACTTAGCCTGCCATTCCCTAACTTGAAGAAGTTGTTTTAAAACTTACAACTTTACAGGGACAAGAAGCTGCACATGTTGCTCACAGAAGAAAAACATGTGGAAAAACAGCAGTAGAAAAACATTGGGTAACTGCCTGAATACTGAATACTAAACTGTGATCATTAAACAGTCTTTTCTAACCCAGAATGGAGAAACAGGAAGTTATCCTATGTTTTCATGGCCGTAGCAGAAATTAAACCACAGGACACAAGTTTTCTGATTACTCTTGGAAGCTCATCCTTTAAGTACATATGGTCTAGTATCATACATAATTGCTTTTACTGTTCATTTTTCTTTCTCTCTTAACCCCAAATGTGCAACAATTCTTTGCTATGACTAGATCTGCTATACCATTGTAGAGAAATATCAAAACATTCCTTTCTCTCACTGCAGCAGTTTTAAAAATTTATTTCATTCATCCTCCTTTGAACCTGAGGCATATTGCCAAATAATACAAGACTGACAACATGAAGTTAAACATCTAGCCAATAATCTAGACCAAGTAGCATGCTGTCGGAATGCTAATGATGATGTGCATTTCACCAAAGACTTCTTTTTAATTGGAAGTGTTAATGCTATCCAGCAAGAACACTTCAGCTTCCTCATCCATCAGAAGACTCAAATATTCACTCGTTTCTTAAGTTGGACAGCAAGCAGATGTTATGTATCAGAAAGCTTGGCACTCCAGCCAAAGCTTATTTGGAAATCATGAAGGAGGTGGCTGCTACATTAAGTATAGTAACTCCCCAGGGTGAATCCTCTTGCCTTTTCTCTTCCCACCAGCTCAACTGCAGATGCAAGATATGAATACTGCTGCCAGCATTTCCACTACTGCAAAAGCCTGTATGAGCTTAGTCCGTCCTTCTCTGACACTACCTCAGTGAGAAGTCAATATATTTATAACACATTGTCAGAACATAGTTTGCTTTGCCTCTGAAAAACAAAGTTCTAAGAACAGAGAGACTGTCCTACATGTACTACTACCAGTTCGTAGTATTAGTAACTACTAGTAGTACTACTAGTAACTAATAGTAGTAGTAATATTACTACTAGTCAGTTACATTCAGGAGATTTTTCCTCAATTGCATTGCTCAAATCTTACTTAAGAAATTCAAAATTATTTACAGTTATTTACCCTGCAGTGTAATTACCACCTGCTTTTTGTTCTCTAATTAGAACACAAACAAAGCAGACATGAGACATACTTTTTGGTATTGCTAATTTCAAGGAAGCAACAAGTTGATTTAGCTAGCGGACAGAACCCAGACTTCTCAAGCAGGTGCAAAAACATAATCTCAAACTGGAATACAACTAACAGCTGGAAACACCCCTCAAAGAAAACCACTAGGTCTGTGGGGGTTTGTCAGATCTTCCAAACTCCATCCTACTCTAGTGCAATTACAGCTTTGTACACTCTGGCTTAACAGCAAGATTTTTTATTAAGATATCTCTTTGGAATGACATGGAAAAAAGACAATCCCAGCAGTGGAATGTGGAGTGAACACATTCCCAGAAAGCAGGGGAAGGAGAGATCAGGAGATTTGCTAAGTCATCTTGAAGCAGTGATGGGCTACTATAAAAGCTTTCTAATTATTCATAGCAATTAAAAATCAAGGCTGTTGACCCAGTTACTTATCATGTTAAAGAGGAAAAATCATTTAAGTAACTTCTTAAGTAAAAGCAGGGTGAGGGCCAAAAAATACCTTCAAGGAGATGAAAGGAGGAGCAAGAAGACAAAATCATTATTGAAATCAGAGGAAGTTACTCTGTGTAACCTTTGTTCCCACTGCTAGGGCACAGCCTCCACATTTCCAGAATATCCTCTGGACATGCTCTATTCAGGAGCAAGCAGAGCAGCACACTGCCAGTAAAGTAAATGTGACCCAGCCAGTTCCACAGACAGATACATATACTTGATTAAGTGTGGGCAGAATTGTTCAACTAACGAGGGTTTATCCTCATCTGTCTAACATGGTTCTGCAATTAATGGACAAGGTCTTCAAAGTTTCAAAGCAATCAATTTCAAAGCAATCCTCATTTTCTAGTCTATTAAAATCAGCAACAGGTACGACCCAGGGTCAAATGAAAGAAAAATATAGAGCAGAATTGTGACAGAATTTAATAGCAAGTGAGGCGCAAATAAACTGATGAAATTCAGTGCCAGTAACTACAAAAGACTCCACACAAGGAGAAAGATCATCCCAGCTACCAAAAACTTCCTTTTGCCTTCTCCCTTTAAATGGGAACATTCTGTTTGTACATCTGTTAATTTTATCAGAAGTTCTGCATTGAGAATAATCAGAAAAAGACTACAGAACAAGACCGAAAAATACCTCATGATTTTCCAGTGCCTTGATAACTGCATTCTTAAAAACCTGTAATTAGTCAGAGAACACTGATTAAATACATGGGTGTAGGGAAAAGCAGGAAGGCAGCATACAGACCTGGACTCTTCAGCTTTTAAATTGCTTGAGTGAGTATAATACTGACAAAAACAATGTCAGTATTATACTGACATTGAAGTACACTCACTGTGCCTCAAAAAAAAGTCCAGCCCACTGAACACAATATGCCTGGTAGAACTTCTCCCTCTGGAAGTCTCTGAGCTAGACTTCTGGAAGCTTGGTAATATGATGGGACAGGTACAATCAGCTTGTATTTGTCAGAAACCAGCTTAGTACTAGACAGTATCTGACAAAACAAGAACAATTTCCCCAAAATCCATTGCTCATCTTCTACAAACATTCCTTTAGACTTCGAAGTCCAGCTGTAGACAAGTTCCAGGTTTTAGAAAATTCTTCAGTACTTTTGTGTGGTATCGGTAAAGCTGCAAGACAGAACAGGGTACCATCAACAGGACTGAAAAGGACTGACAGCAGTCCTTTTCAGGAGAAGAAACTCGTTAATAGACATTGTGTGGTTACTAGGGACAAGCAGTTTTTCACAGCCCTGGTAGTTCCTGTCAGATTGGTAAGTGCCTGAACAGGCCAGAACATTCTTGACCCCAGGTCAGATAAATTCTATATGACACTTTTCTCCTTACTCTGTAAGTAGTCTGCTTGATTACAGTTTTTCTCTTTTTGCACCATCTATTTGCAGCACTTTGCAAAATACAGGCCCTCCAAGCACAACAGCAATGTAAGAAAAAGGATTCTGCACCATGACGAAGAAAGCATGGTGTGTTGTTTCCTTGTTCAGAAGCCGAATACCAAGCCTATGATTTTCCTGGAACATGACCGAGCATTAGCTGTCAATTTCTAGCAGTATGCAAGCACTGAGGGAAGGCCGAATTTCTTTAGATTGCTCAACACAGCACATGAGAGATCCTTCTGGGTTCTGGTGCCTGGAAACGGAAATTAGAGGGAAGAATAGCAGATAACAATAGGGCTACAGAAGTCAAAAGAGAAGAAAGAATTCTGGAAGAAATTATGGTTTTATGTCTCTTCTTCCTCAAGATGCCCAGAGGCAATGGATGGTAAGATAAGTTGGAACACAGGGAAATATTATTAGGAATGAGGATCTGAATATCAAGGAAATAAACAAGACTAAGCAGTGGGAAAAATGGAACTGGAGAGAACTCCGGCCAGACACAAGCTCAACGTGTCTAATACGAGAAGATGTCTACTTCTTTTAATCATGGGATATTACTACATCTTCAAAATATACTTTTAAGAGTGCCCAACACAGAGCAGCAACTAAAGTAAGTGCTCTCAGTACAATCTCTCAGAAAGATTGAAAGCCTTGCTTAATGCTCCTAATAGACCTAGGTCCAGATCTTCTTTCAAGAGCCACTTCGAGAGAGAAGAGCAAAATTCAGATTATGTAATTCAAGCATCAGCAGTTTGCCTTAATAAACCTTTTAATTTAATGTTATTTCTCCTAGAATCAAATGACTAAGCTATGCTCTGGATTTCTAGAAACAGATCCTCACATGTCTAACTGCCAACGTGTCTACATTATTTTCATAACAGAAGCAACATCTTATGATGGGAAACTTCCTAAGTTTTTGCAGGAAATTGTTTCTCTCCAAAAATGTCAACCATGTTAAAAACCTTATGAGAATGAATAAGTTGAAAATAACTGTGATGCTAAAATGTTTTCAATGAACAGTTCATCTGGGGGAGGAAGTGCAGTCATAGTTCCATATGACAGGCTTAATACATATCTGTGAAATGATAACATGCTTCTGGGTGAAAAGGGCAACTCAGGTTTTCTACTTTTCACTTGATATGAAAGAAAAGCTGTCTAATATTCATTATACGCCTTGTACATGGTTTGCATCGTATTTGCTTGTGCATATCAAGTATCAGGCAAAAAGCAGCAACCCTGTACTAGTACTGTACAGGAGGATAGCACTGGGGCTACATGAGCAGACCATATAGCAGAGTAAGGTAAAACTTACATTCAGCAGCTGAGGTAAGCATTTACCAGCCTGGAAGCTTGTGCTTTGCAATATTATTTGGGGTCAGGCAAGAAGGATCAATACCTTAAAGTGTGAAGTTTCTAGCTTCAGTCCCCTGATTTGTGAGGTATTACTCAAAATTGCAGTTACAAAGTGCATAAGCTGTTCTCTCAGATTCATAAAAAATCTGAATCACATAAGTGAAGGTAAAGTTCAAAGAAATATCTGCATAGTGAGGCCATTGTGAGTGTGAATTTTTTCATTCACTTTACACTACTGTAGAACTGTATTCAATGGAAAAAATACTTTTCTTCCTGAAAAAACAAGTTTATTCTCTTTCTCTCTTCCTCTCACGTTCCCAGGTGTTGGGGTTAGGTTTGTTCCTTCTTTCTCTAAAGAATTTTTTCCCCATAAGTTACCAAGGAGACCAAGTGTTGGATACTTGAGAGTACTTAGCCAAAACAAAGAGGTGGACAAAGGTGGAAGGGGAAGATAACAAAGGTAAAAGACAGAGCTTGAGGCAGCTGCGGGCTCTGGGTTCTTTTTTTTTCGGCGTTCGGGGAGAGAGAGAACGGCTTTTGCTGGCTGGAAGAGTTTCACTGTGGCCAAAGGGATCCAGTCCTGGGAAATCCACTATCACCGGTTCGGCCTGAATCCTGAGTTTTCCCTGTCACCCGCAGGAGCTGGGCCGGCCCTGCCTCGCCTTCGGCTTCTTCGGCGCTGCTGCTCTTGCTACAGTGTGACCCTGCACCCCCTGTGCTGCCAGGACATCCTGCCCCTGCCTGCCGGGACACCCTGCCATCCCAGCTACCAGCCTAGGACTTTCCACTGTTTCAGCTCGGTGCTCTGAGGATCCTGCAGGGACACCAAAACCAAACTGCCCTGGGTTTTGTGAAACAAAGCCTTCAAGGTTCTTGGTACTGTTTTCGTTTGTTATTAATGCTGTAGTTGTTTGGCGGGTTGTTTTTTTTGGTGTGTGTTTGTTTGCTTTGTAATACATACTAGTAAAGAACTGCTATTTCTATTTCCCAAATCTTTGCCTAAAAGCCTCTAATTGTAAATTTATAATTGAAAAAGAAAAAAAAAAGGGGGGGGGGTGTGGGGGAGTTTACACTCTCCATTCCAAAGGAAACTCCTTTTTTTTTTTTTTTTTTTAATTACCTGGCAGATACCTGTCTTCCCAAACCAAGACACCAGGTATATGTGCCTTCATCACTGATCCTACCTCTATCATTATTTCCCCATGGAAATTTTTTTAAAGAGCCAAAAATATAAAAAAATCTATGCCACCACTATTTACTTATTTTACAAAGCACTTATTTGTGTTTACTGTGTATATCCTAGTAGCCCTCTAAAGACTATCAAGATGGATTGCAATAAGTACAATGGATGATGAAAGAAGGAAACATATCACCTGGAAGTTACTACACAGACAGAAAAAAAAAGTGTTTGCGATCTCTTCACTTTTTTTTCTTGACCCCACGTTAGAGCAGGACTACCTGTGGGGGAAACACTTCCAGATTTCCTACATACTGTAGATATATATCTGTACTGGAAAAGTGGTTTACCTCAGTTAGCACCTACTGCTAGCATTAAATTGCGATAGTACATTCATCCATTTTAGGAGTACGTGGTCAGAAGCCAGGTGATAATGTGCAGCTACTTCTGCTATTCCCAGATGCAGCTTAAGAATACATGAAGTTATTACCCTAGAAACACAGTTTTTCGGATATTCCTTATATTGCTTCTACATAGCTAATAAAAGGGTAGACACCTAATTCAGAGGTTTGTGACATTGAATTAGAGAAAACACATATGCACAAACCAAATGCTTTATGAACTCTATAAAGACCAAAGCTGTCCTTATCTCCCTTAAGCAACCAATGCCACCCTAGCATTCAAAAAACTACTACAAACCAAACCAGCTCTTGCAGCATGTCTTGATTTCACCTTATTTTTCTATTTTGTCCCAAAGGTCCACAGTATCACACTCAATAAAAAGCAACACTGAAACACTTCTAACAATGGATTCAGATAGTGTTCTGTAAAGAGACTATGCACCATCACAGTGAAAGCTTCACTGAGGGACAACCTACCTAAGAGTTCATGAAAAGGCTCCACACCTACTTATTCCAGTGAAAATCTGAACCCTTCAAATACAAATCAGAAAATTTTCTTCAAACAATACAGATGTCTTTGGTCACTTTGGAAAGGCTAAAAATGGCTACATTTTCACCACAGTACAAAATACAAGATGAGTCACCTACAGCAAAACCAACTAATGCTTACAAATACCAGTTTTTCCTTGGTATGCAAACCAAGTACTATTTGAAGATGAGCACTTCCTTACAAGCATGAGGACAGAAATCATTTCCCTTTTCTCCTTACTCACAAACCCATGCACTCTTCCAGAAATATGGTTTCACTGCTGAGTAAAGTTTATTACTCTCTATTCCTGTCATCAACCTTGCTGACCTCTGTCCTTACATGAAATATATTATCAAAGCTCCCTCTGTCCTTGTGATGGATGTGACTGCTTTCTGAAGTTTACTCTAAACATCATAGCTACTGACATTTTCAGAAGATGGGTATTAGATAGACATAATCCACCTAAAAGATTGTTGCAAAAATACACTCAAAAATCTAGGTACCAGATTCACAAAGACAACAGGAAAAGTACAGAAATTTCAGTCAAATGGCAAAGCAGCAGGTCAGTCATAAGTAGATTTTACTGAAAATTACAGATTAGTCTGAACACTACTGTTTCCTTTCCATTTATATAGCTGGATTATTTCTGCATCTTTGTTAGTTCTGCAGTTGCATTCTCTCTGATGCGGGGGTGGGGGAAAGCTAACACAAAAAAAAAAAAAAAAAGGACTACAAACCCCCCACAATTTCACAATTTTCTGAAAGCCTCCAAGTTAAAGTTGAAAATCTGAAATCCCAAAAAAGGTAAGCAAAAGACATGATACACAAATCTCTACCTACATGAAAATGTTGTGGTTTAGCATTTCAATTGAAATTTCATTATTTTATTTCTTTAATAATTCCAGACCTCTCCCCAATGGCAAACTTACAAGTACACATACAATCTTTATTCCCGACAAGTGAGTAATCTAGTAGGATTCACAGCCTTTATCTAGATCATTCTGTACATTTATACTTTTTACAATATAATGGCTGCAATGCACTCCATTTTCAATTTTAAATGCACGCTACAGGATGTGAAACCCAGAGAAACCTGCTTTTAGGGTCAACTACATTACCCTTTTCAGCTCTAGAACTTTTCTAGACAGCAACTGTTTAAGACATAAGCAATCACAAAACAAAAAATACAACATGCCAAATTCACTCTACTTCCTTGCATTAGCTTTTTCACCCAGTTTGTCATACAACTCATCTTGGTCCAGGAAATCCTATGGAAAGAAGTTGTGTTTCCCTCTTCAAGCAACTGTCTTGGAGCTGTGACAAAATCATGATATCAAAATCTTTGTGTAGCCAAAGGTCAGATAACACATACATACAGGCAATGTTTGTCTGCACTGGTTACTTATGTGGATAATCAGAGATTTTTTTCAGACCATCTTGTGTGGTAAGGTTTTGGTGGCTGGCTACAGAGATAACCTCTGTCAGATGATGTCAAAAGCTTCCTCTCTGTACAAGAACCAGTGCAGCCAGCTCCAAAACAGAACCACCACAGGCCAAGGTCAAGCCCATGGGTGACAGTGGATCTGTCACAGCATGTGATACATCACATCACAGCACAGGGGACAGCATCTCTTAGAGAACATATTTAAGAGGGGGGAAAACTGCTGCACAACAGCAGCAAAGCAGACCTCAAGGTCAAAGAAAAAGACGGGAGAGGAGATGCTTCAGGCACCAGAGCAGAAATTCTTCTGCAGCCTGTGCTGAAGACTATGATGAGGCAGGCTATCCCCCTGCAGCCCACTGAGGTCCATGGTGCAGCAGGGATCACCTACAGCCCACAGTGGACTCCACATCTGAGCAGGTGCCTGAAGGAGGCTGTCGCCATGCTGGAAGACATACTAGGGCAGTTCATGAAGAACTGCAGCCCATGGGAAGGACTCATGCTGGAAAATTTGGGAGGGAGATCACACTGCAGCAGGGAAAGAACGTGAGGAGGGAGGAGCAGCAGAGACAAGTGTGATAAACTGACCACAGCCCCCATCCCCCATTTTCCTGAGCTGCTCAGACAGAAGAGGAAGAGAAGTCCGGAGCTGAAGTTGAACATGGGAAGAAGGGAGGGGTGGGGGAAAGATGTATTAAGGTTTATTTTTATTTCTCATTATCCTTCCCTGACTTTTCATTGGCAATTAATTAAATTAATTTCTCCAAACCAAGTTTGGTTTCCCTGTGACTGTACTTGCTGAACCTTCTGTCATACATTTTCTTCACCATCCAGATGAGGAAGGTGAGCGATTAGAGTGACTTTGGTGAGCACCTTGTATTCAGCCAAAGTTATCTCATCACAACATAACCTCCTTTCTCCACTGAATTTTACTTTAGTTTCCAGACTGTCTCATTTTATTTGTTCTGCACAAATGAACTATACTCTGGAATTTTCTTCATGTCTCCTAATTCAGTAACATGCTACAGAGGCAATAATGAACTTAGTATTTCCTTCTCTGCAGTTGCCAATTCTCAGCTTGTGATGTATCTCACTGCTGAGTGATCTTGCCTGCTGAGTTATCACCCATTCTCACTCTGTTCCATCAGGAATTCCCACAACCCCATCACACTCTTACCTTTCTCAAGTAAACAAGACCCAGCTCTCCCAAACACTCCTACTACCATAGCTCCTTGTGCTCCAACTGATACTCATGGTAACATCTGAAAGCAAAAGCAGCAACACAGATGCACGTCAGCCAGTACCTGTAACATATCCACATAGCTCAGCAGTTTTCAGTTGTCTGTCTAGCAGCTTAGCAGCCAAAATACTCCTTTGATATGAAAACTTTGAGAAAGAGGACAAGTTACTGCAGTTATATCCAGGCTATATGGTCATTTTAAGAGACTAACTTATTTTGATGGGGATTGTTATCTCCAGTATTTTTATACAACTGAACAAACTACCACTGTTGCTCTTAATGAAGGTATACCTCTTTCCACTCCAGAACACAGGACTCCCACATTTACACAAAAAGTATATACACAGATTTAAAGACACATATAGTCCAGTTTTCTTTTAAGCATATTTCAGCTGAAGACAAGATCTCAGTAAGTAGCGTACAGAACTGGAAGAGAAGTTTCAAAGTAGCTGGGTCATCCAGTCCCAACAGGAAATCATTAGCTATACCACTGCATACTGTAGACAAGTTTCACCAAAAAAAACCCAAAAAAACAAACAAACAAAAAAAAACCCCAACAACAACACCCGTGTAAGTTTACAATGCATTCAACACACATAATTCTAGGAACTCATAGAACCAGTTTCAGTGAATCTTTTTTATATACCTTACATAATGTGCTGAGGCAAATGAAGTAGAGGACTGTGGCCACTGCCAAATGGCCAATCTTTTTAAGAGACACAGACATGACTGTTTATATATATGAGGTATCTAAATTTGTATGTCTGTCTGTGAGCATTTGCACATGTGTGTGTTGTTTGTCCCTAGAAGCAAACAAACTCAAAGTATGCATGTCTGAAGAAAAAAGGTTAGGACTTAAGACACTGGATTTAACATGAGTCATCTCATCACCAGTTTTGAACTCTCCAAGCCTTCTTTAAGATCACCAGTATGTTAGTAAGAGCAATAGCCAGTGGAAAATCAGAGGATAGTCAACAGAAATATATATGTAAAGGATACTTTGAATTAATAACAACCTTGTGACTTGAGATATATCAATTTTTTGTTTCAGCACACTACCTTTTCAAATTCAATAGCTTCTGTGTTATCTTTAAAGCAAAAAAAAATATTTCTAATAGCCTCTTTGTAGTAATGAAGATCAGCCACTGGACTTCTGGAAGAATGCCTCTTGCCCTTCTCTTTACAAATACAGATTTCGGACTACAATAGCACATGACTTGTTAAACATAGGCATGAAGAGTAAAATCAACACAGACCAGTAGATCAGATATTAATTCTGTCTTCATGATACTTGATTTGCAAAGTTGAAGCATGACTGTTTGTGGTTGACAGTGAGAACTACGTCTACATTTCTGAAGGCAATAGAACAAATCTGTTCCTCAAAACCTGCCTCCATCTGTTCCATTTCACAATGCTTTCTGGAAAGTAGCATCTGCAGTACTTAGGTGAGTAAATTTAGAAGTTAAGGTCTCACTGCCCAAGTTTTCCCAAAACAAAATATGCTATAGCCAGAGCAAAACTCCACAAGTTCAGACTTAACCAAAGATCAGACTGCTACATTTCTTCTTAATGGATATAAAACAACCAAAGTCCACTTCCCCTTCTTTCGTAAGTAATACATTCGTAACAACAGCAGCTTGCTTCATGGGCAGAAGTCTTCCTTGGCAACACCATAAAAAGAAAGTTCTGAGCCCAGTTTTGCAGTTCATACAAAACTCTCCCAAGGAATCCAAGCAGTTGAACCAAGACAGCATTTTGTTTACCAGTGCTGAGAATCATTTTCATGTCCCAGAAATGTGTCTCCCAGGACATGATTTTTCACCCTCAGCCTGCTAGTTATATTTTCCATTGAGGACTCTGGGCAGCCCTGGAGAACAGGCAACCACATATCCTGGTTTCCCCTCTCTTAGGACTTTGTGATAGTTCTCCCCTTTTGATGTCATTGCTCCAATGATAGCATAAAAAGCTTCAGTGGTCACAGGAATGCTGAACAAAATAATCTGCAAGAGGTGCAATTCAGTCCACCAAAGGGTTTTTACTGCACTTTGAAATTTGTTCCTCCAGCAATTGCCTTGAAAAGGACAAGCTGAACTGGCCTGGGAGGTAGCAAAAGCAACGAAAATGCCGGCACAGCCATAAGAACAATCCAAGAGGTTCCAGCATGACTCTTCAAATAAGCTGAAAGAAGCACAACATTTTTAAACGCAAGGAGTGGCAAAGAGTTAGGCAAAGCAAGGTAAAGTCTTAAAACACAAATGTTCTATAGGAAATCACATCTTAAATTCATCACATGGACTGACTGCAAGGAAAAAGCAGCTGACATCCACACTCCAAAAAGGTACCACATGGGCCCCAACATGGCCGAAAATTTCTTTTCAGTACCACACATAGCTGTTAGGAACTTGAAATTTCAAGCATCTATAAGCTTGTGGGCTACATAAGAGAACATACAAGTATATTTGTAAGCCACAATTCTCCAGATGCACTGTGTCTACAATCCAAGAACAACGGGATTATCAGACCAAAATGGTTGTACTGATGAATTACCCTGTTTCTCAAAATAGGACAAACTCCCCCAAAATGAGTTGTCAAAGTCATTTTTATGTCTGAGAAGACCATCCTTGCCCCTTTGGATATACCAACTGAGTTAGCATAGCATAACTTTCTAGCACAGGCTAACTAAGCAGTAACTCCAAAGACACTGCATCATAAATATCAAAGCATGTCAGTATACAGATATTCAACAACAGTCAAACCAACTGTACTAAGCAATATTAAAGTATTCTCACCTACTGCTCTCTACAGAGATCAAAAGATTTTTCATGGTTGTGCTAGACCTTCACAGGAAGGTCTAGCATAACCATGAAAAAAGAAATGCAATAAACCTTAAGAGGACTTTTCTTCTTCAAATTGTGCAAATTTAAAATCTTTAGAAGATCAAAATTAAAACCACTCCAGGTAGAAACCATTCAGGTATCTCTTTCCCGGACAACGAACCCTATTTTGAAAATCCACAGAAACATAAAAAACCATAACTAGATATGGTGCCTTGAAAACGAAGCTCTCTTACAGTGTTGTACAGTGGTAGAATGATCTTATATGTCTTGCTTTCTAATCCAAACTATCAGACTACTTCTTCACCTGTCTTGCTAACTGAGACCAAAAAAACCCAAGGGGCTAAACCAGCAGAAAATGGTGCAGAAGAACTAAGTTACTAGAAACAGTTACCTCTCTATGACATCAGTCTAAAACAGAAAATGCAGCATCCAAAAAATACCTGCCAGGAAACAAAATCTTGACCTAATGCAGCGATGTTACAGAAATGCTACAGATTAATAAATGAAACAAATGGCACTACTTGTTATTTTAAAATGCTTTAAAACCACTTTTGCCCCAACCTAGCTAAATACCCAGTAACTCCAGAACACTCTGGCATCCTTGTTTGGCTTCACTACCCACCCTGCCACACAGCCTCTATGCAGCCCACAAACAAGAGATACAGATGATACTTCAGTTAATTCACGGTAAACAAGTCCATAACAATATGGGCAATTCACTCGCTTTGAAAATTCTCTTTTATGGCACAGATGTTTTAAGAGTGATCTTTCTCCTGCAATAACACAGTTTGCCTCCAAATCCTTACAATTCCCATTCCCTGCAATTCCTTTGGTTTCCCTAGTCCTCAAGATCCTCCTTAATTTCCTGTGTCCTTGTCAGAGACCATACACTGCAGCTGTTGGGAAGCAAAATACTGTCCAACTACTACCTGTGTCCAAGGATCAATAAGTCAGACAAAACAGCATCAGATCCCTTCAAGCTGTTTCCTTGAGAGAGCAGATCTCTCAAGCTGTTTGCCTGAAAAAGCAGACTAATTTATCTGATACTTACCAGTAATTTACTAGAAGTCTTTTTAAAACACTAAAAAGCCTCCCTCAAGTTTGAAGCTATTTACAGAGAAACAGGACTAAGTGAACAAGTATGATGGCTTTACTTAAGAATGCAAATTTAATTTTTACATGGGAAGGTGGCCTGAGGAGGTCATATACCACAGTCTTTCACTCTTTTCCTACTTCCTGCTGTGTTCATATTTTATATTATTGACTGCATTCTTGTTTATACCATTCTCCCTTAAAAATACTATACAAAATATATACACTAATAGAGTTATCATATTAGAAACACCGGTTTGGTAAAGACTAACAAAAAGGGATACAAATAATTTTATCTTTTTTACATACACTCCAAGTTTGGAAAAAAAAAAATCCCTCTCACTGCTGAACACATCTCTCAATCAATTTATCTGACACTTTCTGAGAGTGTACCAAGTATGACAGGAAAGACAGAACCCAACATCCCCTATACTTCCAGGACTGAAAAGTAAAAACTGAAGTGCACACTTTTGTCTGTCAGATGACAACAGACCATTTGTACATAAACCAGCAAGTAAGTAAGGAAGAAAGGCTGAGAGGCAGAAGTTTAGCCCTGCCTTAAACACAAAGACCTATTGATGCTTTACCCAGGAGCACTTATACATTAAATACCCAACACAAAAGGTACTTCTGGGTGTGTGGGGAGGAAGCATGTAAAAAAATCAAGGTTGAAAAGAAAGCAGTCTCACAGGACTGTGATGACACTTGTATGCCAAAGCAAACTGAGTTCACACCGTCACTTCTGATCTTGTGCAACTAAACCAGTCCCAAATTGCTATTCCTTCTCTATGTGCAATACCTGAAGTAGGCATCCCCAGGCTAAAGGCAACGTGCTTACTACAAAGTAATAGAAAATTTTTCACGCTGCAAGAGACTGCTGGATATCTGATAATTCAATCCCCCTGCTCCAACCAGGCCAGTTCAGAGCAGTGCCTTGTCTAGCAAAGTTCTGAATCTCTCCAGAGTTGCAAGGTCAATAATGTCCACAGTTCTCCGCTTCAGAGTGAAGAAAGGGTCTTCCTAAAAATATCTGCCACATATTTAGGTGTTTCAGCCTGAGCCCTACTCCCAGTGATGAGCCTTACCAGCATGCAAAAGTCTGGCACCACCTTTTCTTCATCTGCCATAAGAGGATAGAGGCCACTGGGATCTCTCAGTTGGGATCTCCCCCGGGCTATCTCTTCAACCATGCTGTGCAATTCTGGTGTCCTCTACCTGTCCTCAAGGTCCCATGCTCCAGCCCCTACATAAGCTTGCTGCCCTTGAGCGAGCAAGCTCCACTAGGTCAGGAGCTGCTGCCCACCCATCCAACCCTCACATGGCACAAAACTCTTCTGCCCTAGTGCAAGCCTCAGCCTTTGCCGAATGCCATAAGGTCCCCAATTCTCCAGGCTGTCAAGGTCCCTCATAATAGCACATTTGTACTGCACCCCAGCATACTGACTGGTCCTCACCATATAATCAGTGAGATAGCTGAGGATCACTGTTCCACCAGAGAGATATGCTGTTCCATAACTGGGATTTTTCCAGTGACAATCCTAGTCACTACTGAATAATTTTTACCATATTTACCACTTTCATAGCTCTTCCCTAATCCTTCATGTTCAGAATGCCTCATCAAACAAAAAGCTATCAAAACGGAAAAAATCCTGAAAGTTATTTTTCCTCAGTGTCCAAATTCTTCATTAGTAATATTTTTTGGCATTTCGTTGCATGAAAGCAGAATGAATACCCTATGGGCACATGAGACTGACAGTGTCTTGAAAATTAAATTAAGTTTTAATAAAGAAAAGAATATTCTTCTATCTTATTCACTTTTTCAGTCCAACTCAACAGGCCCTTATGATGAACAACATCAAATACATCTTGACTCTCATTCTCTTGAAATATGTCCCTGCAGTATGTACCTCAGACTGCTGATCTTCACAAGCATAATCATGTATTTGTTAAGTTTGAAGACATTTATCACACTGGTGGCTAAAAGCTTTCACTTCCAAGCCTCTAAAAATCAAAATGCATTTCTGAAACAGCTCAGAAGTCTAATCGGTACCCAACCTCCAAAATAAGCTGCAAAAGCAACTTTCAGATCATACTATAAACAGTTTATGTAAACTCGCTCAAAAACACACACAAACCACAACGATTACAGACTCACAGGGTTTCTGTGCCAGAAGGCTCAATACCCTAACTACTAAATCTGCATGATAATTCTTTCCAAAAACTACTGCTTATTCTGCTTGGCTTTGGGCCATTTCAACTTATAAACAGGAAAAAAGTGATGCCATGCAAAAGATATATACAGAAAGCCTGCACACACTAAAGAAACAGATAAACACATTTTTAATGAAAATTCAAAAGATCACTTTAAAATGTAGGTAGGGAGACAAAAAATCCACCACAATCCTGATCCCACAAACATTTGCACAGGCTTCTAATGAAAGCAGAAGTATCAACGTGACTAAAAGCCAAAACTTCACAGAGCAAGAACCCAAGCAGAGAGTAAACACAGATCTCTAATATTTTCACTCTGCAACCTGAACATACTTTAGGTGCCAAGCAGCAAAAGATGAAGAGGAGATAACTTTCAGCTGTGCTGAAAAAACAGGCAGCAAATGTTTTCAAACCGTATGTTGCTGTTCCATGGTGCAGGTTCAGTCTTACAGCATAGGAGCTGTTCCAAGTATTCTCCAACAGACCCAACTGTTCTATACACACAGCTAATGTTTCTAGCCATACTTCATGGTTTAATAGACATTCTTCAGGCTCTTACACAACTAGAAATCATGCAAACAAACACAGTGCATGGCTTTTAGCAATGTTTAGACTATTTAAGTGTAGTCTTCCTAACAGGGAATTTTCCAGGCATGTAGATTATTAAGTATTTTATTAAGATTCACAGAATTCATACTTTACTCCTCCACAGCTTGGCAGAAAATTTATAACATCTCTACCTTTCTTGTACCCTCCTTCCAGAAAAATGTGCACAAGCAGAAATAACATTTTTTGGAAGTAGAGACTGGTAGTATTACAGAAACAAATGCAATTCCACTCTTCATAAAGGATATCAGAAACAATCATAAACATCCTCTAACCATTTAAGAAATATTCTTTACTGATACTGGCTGCACACCCTTGTGCTACAGTTGTGTACCTTGCACAGAACACAAATTCAGTTAAAGACTTAAGCAAGTTTTTCAGAGGGTTGTGTTGCTGGAATTTTTTTCCTTTTTCTTTTTTTTTTTTTTTTTGGGGGGGGGGGCAGGGCGTGGTTGGGTTGGGTTTTGTAATTGAAATTACATTTCCTGTAATATTTTAATTTCTCATTTGGGATTGTCCTAGAAGTTGGTGACCAAGCCCAAATGCTTAGAGATGTGAGCTTTGAAATACTACAATGAAGGCTGGTTATTATGACAGCCCATGTTCTCGAAAACCACACCAGTGCCAGACAATTCAGCAAGCAACACAGATTATTCATTGGGATGCAGAACCCCAGTCATTGCAAAAGACATTAGAGAAACATCTTGACACACTTTCCCACCAAGAGATTGATAAAAAATGTTACTTTTTCATACATCACAGTGCCAAAGGGCTTGCATAAGAGGGATGATGCAGAGACACAACCTAAAAGCAGTGCCAGGGATAATGGGAACAGCAACTCAGGAGCCAAGAGCTGGGATGCCAGGCTCTCCATTGAGAATATCTAAGGAAGAGTGTTTTAAGAATGAATATTTGGAGCATGCGTGTGCATTTCACAAGCTCAGAAAACACTGTATATCATGCTTGCTTAAAATAGTTGTGAAAATACCTATGACTTACTATTTAAAAAAACTTCCTGCATCTTTCCTTAAGTGAAGTATGCATTCTTTGCCCTACATTACACATCAAGCAACTTCCTGAAGGAAGCTTTATTTTAAGTCATCAAAGCACAAGAACAGGAGTATTTTTCCTACCAAGAATGGAGGATCTTTTCTTTATGCAAGAAATTCTAACAACTAAGCATTTACTGTACTTCACATACACAAACAAAAAAAAAATGGTTTAGAACAATCATAGAAGAATGCAACCAGAAGGTGTTAAGAAAAGGCACAAAAGAAGATAAACCATAAGAAAACAAACAAAACCCAGTAAAGCAAAGCTGGGGAAATGCAGCACTATCTTATTAAAATATTCATGTAAAGGGAGCTCTCAGTGTGCCATGATTTAACCCTGACTAAATACCAGCAGCAGCTCTCCACTGCTCTCCCCCTTTGACAGTGGGATGGGAGCGAGAATCACGAAAGGCGAAATTCATGTAATGAGGTACGAACAGTTTAGGAATTGAAATAAAGTAAAATACTAAAATAACATTAATGATATAGCATTATAACTATAATGAAGAGGGAGATGAGGGGGTGGGCAGAAAGGGGTGACCCAGGAATAAAACCCAAGAGAAACAAGTGATGCACGATACCATCAGCCACCACACACTGACTGATGCCCAGAGTGCCTGCCAGGAAGAAAATTAACTCTATTCTAGCCAAAACCAGGGCACTGAAAATTTTGTAACATTCTCTCTTATTCTTGTGCCCTACCTTCCTGTTAATCCATCCACATCTTGCACCACATTAACAGTTGCAACTCTTACATTTAGATGACACATCTCCATTTGAACTTCTAATATGAAGCAGATGCCATACAAGATCATTTAAAATACCTAAGGTACAAGAACTAACAAAAAAAGTTGCATATCTATTGGTTGAAAAAGATTTAAAGCCTATCTTTCTCAGGACAAAAAAACCCAAAAAAAACCCCTAAAAAAAAGGAGCAAAAAATTGGTCAAAAATATTCTGTCTGCATGTGGATTTCATTTTGCCAAGATAATCTGTGGGTGAAAAAAGGGCTGTATAAGCAGCAAAACTAAACAAAAAAAGGCAAAGAAAAAAAAACCTCCGAACTTCACCATTTTTTTTTAATTGAACACAGCTTTTCCAAGAATTTACAATGTTCTCAATCATGCTTATTAATAGTCTTTAAAGCATTTTCTCATTTTAACCTTTCTGCGATAAGGCAAATATATTTCTCAGGCTCAATATTTTGATGACTTAGACCAAAAGGATAATTTAGATTATTTCACAAGCAGATGTTGCAAAGCAGAGCGTGCATTTCCAAATTAAAGACATATCTCTGGTCTTCTTGCCATTATGAAACTGAAATTTGTAATTTAGAGAATAGTCTGAATTTTTAATTTCCATGCTTTTGCATATTTTACACCTAAAATATGCCAGATTAGACAAGGATCAAGTTGTTCATACTCTACAATGAAAAGAACTGTATATTAATTTTGTATTATATATTTTCTTTAAAATAGATTTATTTCAGTCTCACACTATCTTAAATACTTATGTTGGGGGCAGGGGGTGGCAGTATATTAACATTTGCTAGCATCCACTTGAGCTGCCTTGATCCTGGCACCTAAAATGCACACCTCCAAAGAACCGTTTCAGGGCATAAAATCATAATTTCCAGTTCCTGTAAATACTACAAGGTAAAAGTGAAATAAAAGTATAAAAGTCATAGTCACAGAGCATGGCTTAAAATGAATGCAGCTTATCTGAAAATGATTGTTAAGGAAGTACATTTGCATTTATCTCCCAAATAAATCAAATAAATATGCAACTCATATCTCTTATAACCAACTTCTTGAAACAAATGTTTGTTATATGTCTGTCAACATTAAACCTGTAATTACTATAATCTATTCAAATTGCAAATTATTTATGCAAAAAACAAAGCCTCCTATCTTCCTTTTTAATTCAAAAGTAGCAAAACTAACATACCAGCATTATAATAAATAATTCTGATATGCTAAAGGTAATTGCAGTCTCGTGTCCAAAACAGATTATGTACAAACATGCAAAGTAACAGATTTACAAGATTATGGTAATTCTAACCAAGAAGTACCATCAAGCCATTTTTTTATATCACACTTCAACCAAACTAAAATGGAGATGTTTCAAAGACAGTTTCTGGTTTCAGTGGGGTTTTTGTTATTGTTGTTTTGGTTTGGTTTTTTTTTCTTCTTTAATCTATTAAAATCAATTGTAACTCTTGAAAAGTCTCCACATACTGAATATGATTCACTTGTTCCTACCACGAAGCTATCTTTCCATCTCACTTTATTTGACATGGTTATAAAGCTGTGAAGGCATCACCATGTCATGAATAAAAAAACTAGCATCTATCACCAGGCATGCCAGAATTAGATGACTCCCACAGTAAAGCCACATTAACTGCTCTCCAGTTCGAGAACAAAACCACAAATATGAGTATAACTACAAACAATTGCTAAAAACACAAAAGTTCATATGTGCCAACATGAGCATACAATTCTACTACAACTGCTCAGCATACAGAGAATTAAGCAAAATCACTAACAATTCAGCTTTCTACTGCACTTAACTGACACCTCATATGATCTTCATGAGAAGTCCAACTCCCCACATGCTACAATCAACTAGGCTTGAAAACTGGGACGAATCCTTTCAGCAGAAGTTTCAGCTTCTCCAAACTGAAAGACTTAGCAAATGCACAATCATCTGGCAAAATAAGCACTTTCATTTCCCCTCTTAATATAGGACTTAACCTCATGTGCACCTTAAAAAACTACTAAACTAAGACTTACCAACAGGAGAAAAAGCAATATTAAGCAGACTTAGCAAAGTTCATTAGATGACATCCAAAGACCTGATACGAGTAACAAAGATGTTTAAGACAAAAGGTGTTTTCACCAGTTATGGACACAAAACCACGCCTTAAATACCACACAACTTTCAAAAGCCATCTTTCCTTTTCAGATGTTGCAAATCCTGAGAATGTCAATAGAGACCTAAAAAACCAAAACAAACAATTTTTGGTCTGTATTGACACCACCCTAAGAATTTCCACTACAGACATGTTTTTCCTAGCTGACAGCCTTTCCTCTAGGTGAGTTAATCTTTTTCACCAAGGAGATGAGGTACCCCAGTTGAGGCAAAATACTTTATGGACAGTGAAATGCCTTTTAAGATCAGGATCAATTTTCTTAATGAAGTAAAGAATCAGCAGCATCTCTAGTCCAATATCCTTTCACATTTGACAGCCATGAATGGAGACTTTCCATTCTGTTGACACATACTGGGGAAAAAAACATGAAACAACACCAACAGAGACCCAACTATCACTGAACATTTTTCTGCTGGGAGAAAAGATAGCAAACATTCTCTTAACCTTGCATGTAAAATACAGCAATTTCAACGCCCCTCAATGTTTGAAGATTAGATCACAATACAAGTTTTTATCAAAGGTTAATATATTAGGATCAAGAGTACAACTAAGAGGATGCTCAGCAAAACGATCCAAGTTTGGCCCCTATACCCAAGTTTGGTTCATCATTTTTCCCTCTGGTGACAAATATTTGACTGAAAAGAGTCTTCATTAAGAGTCTTTTCCTTTGGAGAAAAGCAAGCAAAGAAACAAACACTCCTCATGCCCAAACTAGAAATCACCCAGATTTGTCTGTAAATTATGACACCATAACAAAATTATGAGATGAATCACATGTCATACTATCTGAAAATGTTCTACGTATTTGTTAGATGACTAGCAACAAGCACTCACCTTTACTGTCACTTAAGTGTACTGTAAAACTTTATGTCTTAATTTGGGTGTCCGCAAGGCTCTTTTGAGCAAAATAGTTCTGACTATTGCAATTACCATTAAACACAGGACTTTTAAGGGCTTTTAAATACAAGATCTGTGCAAGTGAATACCAAAACTTCAGAACAAACCCCAAAAAAGCCACTTTCTAGAGAATAAAAAGTCCAGTATTCCCTAATCCAACACTAGGGTCTTCGCACACTAGGCCTGTGATGAATTTATTATATGGTAAAGGTTATAGCTCTTTTCTCCACCATGACTTTCCAAATAATGGAAAATACAAAAGCTTTTATCTCCCAAAAGTAGCATAGTAGGTCAATTTGTCTCTAGGATTGCTAAGAGCTTAAGAAGATTAGGAGAGGTTTTGAGATCAGCCTTTAAGATAAGGTTATCATCTACACGAGGAATGTCCGTGCAATTTCAAAACAAAAAGTTGAAATAGAGCTTCATCAGATAAAGCCTCCATTTCCAAATAACATATACTAGAAAAATATTTTTCTCCTATATATTTTATTTGGAGGGCCAAAGAGAGACTAATCTGCCCCATGTATTGTACAGTCTCAGGACACAGCAAAAGCTGCTTTTGAACTATATAATACAATGCAAAGGTAAAACGTTCTCCCTCAACTTTCTGCATTGCAATCCTTACTGTTGTCAATCACGAATTTCAAGAGGAGCTTGTCTATAAAACCTGCTTCATTTCAGAGCAAGATTTCTGTCAGTATAAACACCCACACCACAGACTCTGGTAAATCACCCAAATAAGTGCCCAAGACATAAGCACCACTAAAAATACATGCTAAGAAAAGACTTAATTAGACACCTCACTTCTTCACCCTCCAGGCCCAAAGAACTATGTCTTGTTTTCCTTCTCCCATACCACTTCCTAATTAGTAACTTCACATATGCATAAACAACTTCATTCTGGCTGCCATTCACAAAGAACAGCTTAGGAAAACATCTAAGGCCCTGATCTCAAAACCACACAGACAGGCGTTTAAATATAAGCATGTGGGAAACCCCAGCACAGCCTTGGAAGCGGCTCTTGTGTTTGACTATAAACAAGCACATCAACCCATCTGTTGGGACCACAGTCCTGAAAACATCGAAGCTTCAAGATGAACGAACCACATGTCCAAAACCAGCTCCTCAGAGGGACCCTGCTGTGGGGTGGTTTCTAAGAGGAAATCCGAAAACACGTCTGTGGAACTGACGATGAGAGCCCCGAAGACACTCAACGGGAGTCTCACAAGGCAAAAGCTTAACTTGCAATCAGCATTTTGGAGCACCACGCAAGAACTTGATATGACCGGTCACTGTGCTCCGTGAATTCCCGCAGTTACCAGCAGCCCACCGCGAGGGGCGGAGCCTGGCTCCGGGCACGGATACAGACACGGACACAACCCCCCCCCCCCCCCCCCCCCACATACACTCACACACACACAAAAATCCTTCCAGGAGCGGGGCGCAGCCGGCAGGCTGCAGAAGGACGGCGGCCGCTGCGCAAGGGAGGCAGGGCGGCAGAGCCGGCGAGGCCCCGGCGCTGCCCAGGGCACATCGAAGTGTGATGGGACGCAGGCGGGAGGGCGAGTGCACACGGTGCCCCTCACAGCGCAAAAACCCTGCGGCTGCACCGGCGGGCAGGGGCGCGGGGCTGGGGAGCGCCGGCGGCAGCAGCGCGGGCACGACCAGCACTGCGGGCCGCCCCCGTTTCGCACCGCCACATCCCGACCGACCGTCGGGGGAAGAGTCATCGCCGCGCCGGGCACCGGCTCAAAGGCGGCCCCGAGCACTTCGCTGCCGGCCGGGCGACACATGGCATGCCGCCAGCCGACGCCGCGATTCGCCTCGCCGTTCTGAGAACAGCGGGAGTTTGCCCTCCCTCCTGCCCCGTCCCGCCTGTGGCCCCCGCCCGGGGACAGACCCCGGGCACTGCGGAGGGCAACTCCGCGGCCCTGCGGGCCGGCTGTGCTGCCAGCCGGGGGTGGGACGCCCGAACCCGCTCCCAGTTCCCCCGGGGCCCCTCTCCCGCTCACCTGGTGGCGGGGCTCTGGCGCCCGGGGCGCCGCGGGGTGCGCCGTGCCCGGCGGGGCTGCCCCGGCCCTGGCTCCGTGCTCCCGCCTCCGGCAAGCTCGGCCCGTGGAGGGGCGGCGGCGGGCAGAGGGCGGCGGGCGGCGGTAAGCGACCGGAACCGCCGCTCATGGCGAGTCCCGGGAAGCCGGAGCCGGAGCGGACACGGCCGCGGGTTTGGGGGAGTGCCGGGAGAAGGGAGGCAACCGAGGGGGAGGTGGAGGCGGTGACGGCGGCCCCACCAGCGGGGGAGGAGGCAACGGAGGAGGCGGGGGGCGGCGGAGGGGAGGAGAAAGTAGGCAGGAAGGGGGCGGCGGAAGAAGCCACCCATCTGCCGCGCCGGCCCGCCTCGCCGGCCTGACGGAGGTGCCGCTCGCCGCCGCTCTCCTCGCCGCCCGTAGCGACGCCGCGGTCCCGCTGGCGGGCAGGGGCATGGAACCAGGCATCGGGCTGCGTCCCAGGGACTGCCGAGCGGGCGGCCACCGGCATCGCCGCCGCCGCCCCAGGAGCAGCCCCACCGCGGGGACGGCGGAGCGATCAGCGCCAGCGGGGACGCGTGGGTGGCATGGGCGGCGTGGGGAGCCTCCGGCCGGGGCGCAGCCCACCGCCGCGCGGGCGGGCCGGTGCCCAGCCGTGCCGGCCGCTCCAGAGGCGCAGCTGCTTACTGCTGCCGCCGAGGAGGAGGAGGAGGAAGTCTCCCCGCCTGCTTCCTCTCTTCCTGCCTCCCTCCTTCCCTCCCTGCCTCTAGCCCCAGCGGCCTCCCCAAGGCCTCTCGCCGCTCGCAGCAGCGCTGCCGCAGGGCGTGACGGCCCGCGGGGCGCGCACAGGCGCGGCCGCCCCGCACTGCGGCAGTGCCCCCTCGGGACAGCGGGCGCGGGGTCCGCGCCGGGACCTCCGACGGGCCGCAGCCCGCCCCGAGCAACCCCGGCGCGCAGAGCCCGGAACCATCCTCGCCCTGTCCCGCGTTCCGTCTCCGGACGCAGGCCCTTCGCCCTCACTGTTAGGCTCCGCGCCCCCCAAGTCGGCACGGCGCTTCGGAGACGGGGGCGACGGCCCGGGAGCAGAGGGCAAAGGTCGCGATCGACGGGCGAGCAGCTGGCCCAAACAGGCACGTGTAGGCAGCGGGGACCGCCCCATCCAGGCATCAGCGGGGGGCGGTGGGTACCGATCACTCTCAGGGACACACCACTCCTGTCGGTTTATGCAAAAAAGTCAAGGATGTCGGTAAAGGGATAGGTTGAGGACAGGGACGTCCTTAAACTGTCACGGTGACGCTGTTTTCGTCAGATGAACAACATTCTAGCAAATCCGTTGGCGTGAGAAGACACCAGGATGGCAGCTAAGAGTTTCTCTGATAGGGAGGGAAATGCCTCTGTGCGTGCATCCATGCGTCTCTGCGATGCAGGGAAACAACTGCGTGTGCAGAGCGAGCCCAGCGGGTTTGGTTCTCAGGAAGAGTGGAATAGTGGGAAAAATGACACATGCATTAACAAAGAAAATTCACAGCGAAATTTACTACCTAGAGGGGTGCACTTGCTGTCTTCGGTGGAACATCAGGAATTCTCTGAGATCTAAATGTGCAGACAGAGAATTTGTTTAATTTTGCACATCACAGCAGTGCTGCCTTCTCCTGTGCAATGCTGTGGGTGGGAAATGTTTCCACAAATCCTGCATTTGCCAGCATTTCCCCACCGTGCTAGTCTTTTCTCTCACTCCATGTCATTTGGTTGAGGTTTTCATCTAGCGTGGGAGTAGGTGACCATGACTCTTCAGAGGATTAACAGCTCTGGGGTTTGTAGCAGACTATTGATGTGATTCTTGTGTCCCAACAATTTTTTAAGGTCATTCAAAACTTTTCTTGATTTGTTTGCTAAGCTTCATGGAGTGTTTCATGTCTCCAGCTCTGAAATCGGAAACAACTTCAACAGCTCCTATCTCCTAATTCTGTGAAACTTCAGGATCTGAAGTACTTTTCTGTCACATCTTCCACTTCAGCTTTCTGAGATGTGTGCACTTCTTTCAGATTGCTGCTCTCTGGCATGCACATGCAGCCTGCATGAAGCTCTTGGCAGTTCACAGCTGGCAGAGAGTGATGAACAGAGTGACTATTGCTTTTGTGGTGATTCATTTTCACTCATTTCCTGGGGGAAGTTGCTTTAAAACTACTCCTATGTTGAAGGTAATACTTAAAAGTGTGTTGTGGCACAGACTTCCTTTTTGGCTCCAAAATTGGCAGATTTGAATACTAATTATACACTACAGTAAAAGGTGTGAAAATAGCACCAGCCCTTCAGCTAAGACAATCTTTCTAATCTTTTTATATGTGGATTGTCTTCCAGAAATCAGCAAAGAAAATGTATTTCTGCAGTATGAAGTTAATTCAACTGTTATTCTAACACACACTCCAGGAGGCTGTCTGGAAGTTCAGGAACACTGTTTCTGTGCAATTTGGAGCAGGAGTCTTGCAGACATAACCTGACAGTTGTGGTACACTGCACCTTTTTTTTTTTTTTTTTTCTTTTGTGGAGCTTTGGTGTTCCATTTTCCTGTTAGTTCTAAATTTAAATAAAGCCTTTTCAAGATAACATCATTGCAAAAGCTACATCCAGATTTTTTTTCCTAGAGTCATTTTACTCAAGTATGATAAGAGATACCACCTTTAGTCTAATGCCCTATTAGGGTAAGTGCCACATTTGGAAAACAGGCAAGCTTTTAGCCATGTACAAAAAGCCTTCAGATCTGCTTAAGGTCTTCAGGTACTTAAAGACTAGGTTTTGTCTAAGGTTAAAAACAACTGTTAACTCATTTTTCTAAAAAAAAAATGTACTGATGGCTCTCCATTACACTCTTTGGTAGTTTATATCAAACAGATAAAGGGAAAAGTTATAAAAAGCTTTTTTTGTCTTCATTTGTTGTGATTTTTTTTTGTTTTAAAGTTTACAAACTTGCAATGCTGCCTAAGAAACAGTACTAAATTGGAGTCTAGGTTTCCAAACCTTTCCCGGTGGTCTGGAAGAATCAGTTACATGTATGATTTTCAAGGTTCTTTCTGTAATACAATGTTGAAAACTCGGATTAGATATATTGTTTCACTAAAAATTGAGGAAGTTAAACATCCACTCTGCGCAGAGCATCTCTAAAAAGCTGATCGCCTCTGAAGTGATGTTTAAGACTTCGCATAAACCAGACTTTGCATTGGGATGATTTCTACCATGAATACTTCATTACCTCTGTTTTGTTTCTGTTGGTGCTGCTGAAGTCCCTGATGATTAGAAAAATAAAATTACTGCAAGTAAGGCTGGCAAAATTGAAAAAACTGGAAAAAATTGTGGACCTTGAAAACTGGTATGATACCTGACCCATGGAATGCCTCAAAGACATTGGGGAGTATTCATGTAAAGAGGTGAGACAATCTGTAACCCAGGTGAAGTGCCCACGCAGCAGTGCCCACAGCATGGGTAACAGCAACAGCTGGAAACCACTGTGCAGCAGGAACACTATGGTCTAATCACTGTCACTGAGATGTGGAGGGACAAAATGTGTGGCTGGAGCACTGCATCAGTGGCTGTAAACTGTTCAGAGGGAGCAGGCAAGGATGAACTTGCCTGATGATGAGCTACATGAAAATGGATGAACTACAGAGAGCTGCCATGGAAAACCAGCAGTGAACAGGTAAAACGGGTAAAATTTATAGGTAAAAACTGGGGTCAAGCCAACAAGGGAAACCTCATGGCTGATATTTACTGCAGGCCACCAGATCTAAGGGAGGATGTTAATGAAGTGTTTTTACTTCAGCTACATGAATATTCACATTCCAGGCTCTGATCCTATGGGGGCTTCAACCACTCTGACATCTGCTGGGAAGCAGCACAGCAAGATGTAAGGAGGCCAAGAGACTCCTGTAATACATTGAACTCTTAATCCAGGTGATATGCATCCCAACCAGAGAAGAAACTTTACCACAATAATAAGAATAATAAGAAGGACTTCTGCAGGGGTGTTGTCAGAAAAGGGGACCAAAGAAAATGTAAAGTCCCAATAAATAAGACAGGATAACTGGTCTAATACAGAAAAGGCTGAGGCACTCAACATTATTTTTGGCCTCAGTTTTCAGTGGTAAGCTCTCTTCCCACATTTCTCAACTCCCTTGTACCTAATCTAAATTAATCCTTCTTTGGTTTAGAGTAACTCTTCTCCAATAAGTTTTGATTTGTATGGAAAAAATATGCAACTGAAAGGAGTATGATAAGTACAATGTGGAAGGGACAGTGCAGGCAAAAGAATAGGTGGTTTCATCATACATTATCAGTGGCAGGATGTTTCTTATCCTTTCAGTAGCTGCTCTGGATTAAGCCTGATAGTCAGGCTCTTTGTAGATGACAAGATTTTTGCCCTGTGGTGGCACAAGTTTTCTACAAGAAACCCGGGTGAAACAGCTTCAGTCATTCTAAATTTCTTATACTCTTGACTTCAGATATATTGAAATGCCCATCAAAAAGGGATGTTGTGAAGTTCTTCCATGTTACAGTGGAGAATATGACATTGTTTGTAGTAGATAATGCAGCTTTATCCCACACTGTAAAACACCATGCATGCATCCCTCTGTTTCTGAACGAGTAGCAGAAAAATGGACTGGCTTTTTCAAATCCCTCTGAGACATGGTGGCTAATATTTAAACCCAATATGAAGTTGCATGATTGTCATAGCTACCAAGTAACAGTGGAAGAGTATAGCTGGGCTGAGTGGAACACCAAACTGAAGAAAAGTAGACCTGCTACTGCAGATTTAAAAGCTAACCTTTAGACAGTTAAACTCCTGGACTGTGTTATTGCCTCAGATTATAGCTGGCGTGTATTCAAGGGGCAGTCACAGGTGGTCTCATGGGGAAAGTGGGAAAAGGTGCACCAAATCCTTTGACTGACTGTTTGCCTCATGCTAATACATCCCTAGCTGTCAATCTGTTGCAAACAGCTGCTCCTTTATCCCATAGTAATCTAGTTGATATTTCACATTGCAAGTTACCTTCTAATGCTGTCTATCCTGTGGATTGATGAAAGAATTAGATAATTAAATTCATAGGATTTTGAATTGATATTGATAGAAGGACTGATATATTAATATTATCATAATTGATAAAAGAATTAGAGGAGTGGGGAATTGTTATCAAGTCTCATTCTCCCTGTGTAGCTGCTGGTCAAAAAATCTCATGGCACATGGTGACTGCCAGTAGATTACAGAGCCTTGAGCAGTGTCCCTGAACCACTCACTGCAGCTGTTCCCAGGAAAAGTGATATAGTTAATATTCTTAATGAATAAGATGCGTATACTGAGCAACACCTGTAGTATACTTAAAATATCTTGGTGTGGTATTCAGGAAATCAGGAGAGGATTCAACACCTATCACTCAAAAAACAGAGTCACTTTGCTGGACTTTAAAGAGAAAGAAGTAAGGGAAACTGTGAGAATGAAACTAGTCATTACTGAGGCTTGGATACAATCCAAGACTTAAGTCTTCTTTCTCCTCCACTAGGAACTCATAAATGAATAAGTGAAAGCTGTCATTCAACCTGCATACTACAGAAAGTAACTATTTAGAAAGTATACTAAGTATTCCCTGGTAATACACTGATGATGAGGTGTTATAACTGGAGACAACATCTGAAAAGGTAGGAATCTTCATATATCAGACAATGCTAACCCCTGCATTGAGAAATCTGGTATTCTGTATTGTAAACCCACAAAAATTGGTAAACTGCAGTAACTTGGAGAGTGAGGTCCAAATATCAAAAATCTCACATCAATGCTTACAGAATTCTGGACTTCAACTTGGCTTGTACCCTTAGGACCAAGATGGAACACGGCATACTCTCAAATTGGAGAACTGGAAAAGTGAAAAAACAGATATGAAAAGGCTATTATGTAAAAAAAAACCAAGTGACTATTGCATGATATGTGCTGGAATTTTTTGAATCACACCAGAAACTGAACAAACTACTGGAAAGGATTGTTGTGATACTGTTGTGGGATTCACAGCAGATGCATCTGGCATATTGCATCTTATATCCTATGATCATTGTATTATTGTGTTCTGTTTTATTAGCCTTGTTATTTTTATGCTGGTATATTTTGTGTATTGCTTTTTTCTCCATGTCAAAAAATGTATCACATTTATCACATCAATTGTTAAATGATTAGCTGCCAGTGAGAATACTGTCTCCTTCCAGATGTTGCATTATAGTGTATAAGAAATGTATGTGTAATCAACAGAAGACCTGCAAGGACTACTCTGAAAGCTAGGTTTATAATTGCTTATTCACTGACAGAGGTTCAGAGCCTGGTTAAAAGAAATAATCAGTATTCAGTCTTGAACTGTGACCAATTTTTTTTTTCCCCACAAAATGCCTTTAAATATCATTGTACCTTCCCTAAAGAATTAAAAGGTACAGTAAAGGAGGGAGGAACAAACAGCCATTTGATTCAGAACAGAGGTGTTATCAATCATCGTGGCTGGAGTTTAGTTACAGAGTGAGAAGAGGACATGCTAGAGTAATACACCTTGAGCTAGAGTACTGACAGAACATTAACACTGGTGGTTTTGTTTAGGTAACAGAATTTATTGTCTGCCTTGTTTAATGTTTCACAGGCTTTGTGTCTACTTTCCCATCAAATGCATGCTGAAGTAATTTCTCCTATCCCAGGCTGAAGTTTCCTGGAGAAATAAAACCAGAAATTTAAAAAATAGATTTGAGTGACAGAAACCGTCATTAATGACTGTGTGAGTCTGAGGCACTAAGAGAATTTACAAAATGCCTAATTCAGAATTGACAGGCTCTGGCTCTCAGTGCCTCTGGAAGCTGCATTTCACTCTTAGCATATTTAGCAAGTAGCAGAGAAATTACATTCATCCACCAAAACCGGAAAACACACCTACAGAGGTACTGATTACACTGTGATATTTATCTTCTCACTTAACAGAGCTAAATATTTCACTGATGCACATTCTTTTTTTTTTCTTTTTTTTTTCCTTTGCTTTGACATGGTGCGTCACTTTGGTGAAAAGAAAGGATTCTGCCCACAGAGCAGGAGAACATCTGTCTCTGTTAATGGAGAACCTGTACTGAGTTTCCTTCTTTTCTCCAGTTACACCCCAACAAGTGAATTAGCATTTCCGTGTGAATGTCCCTGCATACAGAGAAGCAAATCTAGGATGAGGTGGCAAAGATTGACTAGTGTAGCCTACTAGACTTTGAAGGCTTTGTTACTTACAAACTGCTGGAACTTGTGTGGAGTTCTCAAAGCCAATTCATTTTAGTATATTAATTTAGGTTCAGACTAAGGCTCCTGTTGGTGTTTGGTGAACGTCTATAGTGGGGGGGAGAGGTGTTGGGGTGTGTGCTTAAGCACATGTGACTGTCAATATGTACAGTCTGGATAATCATTTTCCACCCAGAATGAGTGTATGAAAAAACAAGCCTCCTTGTGGATGCAGAAGGAAAAACTCCAGGCAATTCCTGGAGAATCTATTTTTCAAGGAATACAGAAGAAGGAACTAAAAAAGGATTTTGTGGTAAAGTATTGGCTGACATATGAGCAAAGAAGCTGATCATTGATCCTTGTTGTGTTTAGGCGAGTAGGACTTTATGTTACATAAGAATAATGACTGTTTTATTGTACTCTTTGGGGTGAATTAAACATGTTTTATTTAAGTATGAAGAGATCTAATGGAAAGTGCCTTGGACACAGTTCTCCTGTCACTGATGGTTCTCCAAAGAGTCTACAAAGATGCAGCATGAGCTGAATCTGAATGTACACTTCCACTTGTACCCACCAGATGATTGTTGGCATGGAGCACCTCAGCCCAGCATTGGGTGAATTCCCCAGGACCAGCTCTGTCAACCAAAGTCGCCCCTGACCACTTCAATTACATGATCCTGCGAGATAACACTGAGGCATTTCTTTCCTCATCAGCAAGGGAATCTTCGCTCCTTTATATGGTGGTTGCTCTGTTTTTGGCATTCCTTCCAGTCAGTTTAACCAGTTTGGCAGTTAAGTTTTCTTGTGAACTACACCAGGTAATTCCTCTGTCACAAATTGCCATTGCTCAGCCATTTCCATTTGACTTTCTCCTTCATGATAAAAAGTCCTTTTGGTTTGATCAGGGGAAATCCTCCACATGGCCACAGACTGGCTGTTTGAGACTAAGGTTATGTAAGTGTTGTACAGATGCAACCATGTGGTATGTACACAGTTCTGTGGGGTAGTAGAATATATTGTCTGCTATGACTTTCAGATGGATGAGACAGAAAGACCCCTCAGGTGCGTTCAGTTAACAGTTGAGCAGTGAATTGTACAATAGGTTGTGTGCTGAGTCTCACACAACTTCTTAATGGTTCTCCTCTCTGTGGACAACCCTGTTTCTTCTGTAAAATCATGTCCAGAGCAAGGTGCTGCTTATAGCTTGATTAAAGGAGGCCGAACAAGGCTCTAAAAGGAGAACCCTCACTGGATGACATGCTTGAGATATAAAGAATATTTTAATTTCTCTTTGACTAAGATGCCTTTCCCTCCTGATCATTACAACCCTGTCATATCTCACAATAGTAGATTTTCTGGATGAGTTTGGCCAAACAAATGCCTTTTTGCCTGAGACAGCTGGAATTACTGTCAGTATGTTACTGGTCTGCTCTTCCACTGAGCCCGTTCAAAGCCATTCTGCTGACCAGATGAAAGGGACACACTGGAGGAGCACAACTCCTTGATTAGTACATCAAACAAAATGTAATTTGTGACTATCAGCATGGCTTATGAGTAACATAATATGATAGTGGCTGGTGCTGAAACAGATTGAACAGCTCACGCCCCTCCGATGTTTGTTAGAAGATGTTTGTTTGCTGGTGTTTGATTTGCAGCAGCCTGGAGTGACAGATGGTGCAGGGCAAGGTACTGCTGTAATAGATCCCAGAAAACAGATAGGTCATGAATCTGCATGCAGCAGAATTGGGAGCATGCAAGTTTCTGAGACGGTTTTGAGACAGAACACACAGAGTATCCAGACAGTGAGGAACTAATACTCCCAAGCAAGAGTTTTCACTTGCATATCAATAAGAATACAAATCTTCAAAAATCTCCAAAGGTCAGTTTCCTGTTCTAATGGTCAATAAAACATCAAAAGAGAGTCCAGAATCACTGCATCAGGAACATTTTTTCACAAAGATGAAAGAACCTTGCTGAAATCAGAGACATTGAAAGGTGGCTGTGAGAATTCACGCGGGGAGGAGAGCTCAGTTGGTGTTCCACCTTTGTCATGCCAAGAAAGGCATCAGACTCACTCAGTGCTTGCTATAGTGTCTGCCTCTCACATCATCGTGTCCAGGAGACAGAAAAGAAAACACAACTGTTGTGGTCCTCAGTTAACTGTGTTGGGAAAGTGTGGGTGCTTGAATCAATTAAAATTCCTACAGAAAAGTGCTCATCCCATAAACATCTGACTGGCCAAGTCATCACGATGTATTAGTGCAAATTACCTCACTTCAGGCTCCAGGTAGGTCTGACAGCAGCTCTCTGCAGTGAGAAGGGCCGTGGGGATATGTAGAGCAATAGACAGGACAGAGAGACAGATCATCCCAGTGTGCAGTGGGAGGAGGTGGAAGAAGGGATGAGGTCACCCACAGGTATGATTCTGACCTTTTGGTTTGTGACATAAAGCCAAAAGATTCCTGAACATAAGCCTGTCTTTGAAATCAGTCCTTACTGATCTGGGACCAAAGAACCTCGGTCTTTTGTACTGGGCACTTCATAGAGACCGCCATGGGATCCATGAGGTGCACAAACCCTTGTGAGGGTTTTCCACTGAATTAAGGCATGGCCTTTGCAAGAAGGCAGAGCAATAACTGGTGAGTGCCTGAGCCCCAATCTTGCCAGGCTCAGGATCACCACTATGATTCCCGTGTTTGAAACTTGGGTGAAAATCTAGCATCAACTGGAATGGGACCAGCAGCATCAGCATTTCATTCCCTGTGTCTGACATACAGCTGAAAGACCTTGACTCTGAGTCTAGGGAAAAACAAGGTCCTAAAACTCCCTCTGACTATAGATATGTGCAAGGATTCTAGCTGGAAGGTCAGGATGATGGTGCCCAAGATGGCATAAGAACTCTGTTGCCCAGCTATGAGGTACAGCTAAGGCCCCCAGATCAAAAGTAGCATATACCTGGTAACATTTTCCGTTCTGCAAGCCTCACTGTACCTCACTGCCTGTAGAGAAGATGCAAATGTCAGGAGCTTGATACTGGAACAAATCCAGAATCAATTCAGACAGTGCTGCAGGAAGAGAAATTTTAGGAAATCCTCTTCAGTTGGATTGAATAAGCCATACTCTGAAACTACTGCTGTGTTGGCCATGTCGTCTGCAGGTCAAGAAACTATGATACTTCATGTTATGTCCCAGCTGTTTCTAGTCTGTACCCCCACTCTCCACCCCAGTTCTCCCCTCCTACAATTCAGGAAGATGTATAACACAAAGGACTATGAAGCCCTGAGGTATTGTGGTACAACATTATTGCACAAAACAAATCTCTCTCCTATTTGACCCCAGCAAGTCAACTAGATTCCACTACTGTGTATTTTTCATCTCTGATCTTACCTCATTTCTGATGCTATGTGAAGACCTTGTTCTCAGTGAGAGACTTGAGGACCTGTGCAGCTTTACCAAATGGAGCTCTCTGTAGCAACTTAAAAATGTACAGGGACTTCCTCTGGGTTGCAGGAAATACTAGGGAATTATTTGATTTGCAGCAGAAAAACTGAAAAAGTGGCAGGAGATGTTAAGGCTAGATGGCACAAAGAATGAACTACCACATTTTTAACAGGTGATATTCAGTTTTTGAACTTGCTTCCAAAAAATCTAGTGGTTTCTTTTGAAGACTCCAAAATCATATGAGATTGTTTTCCTGAGAAAATTGTGAGACAAGCACTAGTCTAAAGGTCCAATACTGATGCCACTTGAAGCCAAAGATGAAGACAGAACAGAGGTCTACAGTGGCTACCTCTGGTATGTAAATCTCCAATGTGTTCACTAACTAATGGTGGTTAATTGATTGTGTTGACAAGCAGTAGCTGAGGGACAGTCGTAGGTGTTTGTTCCTCTATATTTGCTTCTCTGATTAAACCTGCAGAGCCTTCTAGCATTATGCATATGACCACAGGAAGTCCTGGCCCTTTTCTTGAAAGAACTGCACAACAATCCTCCAGTAATGGGGTATACTCCTGTTGTGTGTATACATGGATATGGAAATATATATATGCATTTACTTGTACATGTGTACACAAATACACCCAGAGGCATATAAGGATGAAACAAAGGATATGTAGAAACTTCATAATCTCTGAAAGCTCCTCTGTAAATAAGTTGTTGATCCCTCTTTTGTTAAAAAAATATCCAAAAACACTTTAGCCAAGAAGTAATCGTGACTATTGCTAACTGGGACATAAATCCCACTCTGCTTATTGCTGCTTCTTATCACTAAAAATGGCCCAAGCAGATGACTGCTGCTCTCTGCAAAATGCAAATTCCAAATCTACACTGCTGGCTATAGCTTAATGCTAGGAACTCTAATGTTTTCCATGCTTTCAGCACATAGAACAATGTCAGCCATGTGAGTGACTACTGTTACAGTCTTCATTTTGAAGATGTGGGCTGATTAATGCAGTGAAAGCTGCTTTCTCCCCCTCCTTCTCCTGTCCTCTGTTCAGGCCAAGCAAGATCAAATTCTGATTTACTGATGAGAAACTGGAAGTCATTGGACAACCCTCCTCACATGACAAGTTTATTAGTGTTCCAAACATCAGAAGCAGGACTGCATTTTATTTGATTAAACATTAGAGGAGCAAAAAAGTCCAAAAAGCTGGAAAAGATTAATGAAGGAAATTTTAATTGATGTTTTGTGTGTTGGTGATGATTATAGGTGAAAGAAGCATGATGGAGCCCTATTTGCCTGGAGCCTGTTAAGAGGAAGTGGTGAATGAATACTTTGGTTTTCTTTGTTTGCCTGTGCAGTCTTTGCTTTACCAATTAAATTGTTTTTATCACAACACCTGATTTTTCTGCTTTTAAGCCTTCTGATTGTCTTCCCCATCCCACTGGATGGGAGTGGTTATGTGGGGTTTAGCTGCCTGCTGGGGTTAGTCCATCACAATCTGCCAGCAGTAAGATCCTGCCCTGGTTTCTGAGGTGGAGTGCTTTCAAACAAAGCAAAAGAGCCATAAGGCATGGATACATGCTCTCTTTTTTTACACTTTTTCTTTCTTTCTTTCTTTTTCTTTTCTTTTTTTTTTTTTTTTTTCCTTATGTTGCTAATTTTAACTTTTAGTGCAGCCCTGTAATTTCTGAACAGAAACTGTGGCTGTTGTCTGCAGACACTTGTGGAACTATGGTGACATTCTGGCAAACCACTGGTTCCAGATTATTCAAGCAACTTCAAAGGTGTTTTCCTGGGTAAAAACACAGGTCCAGACTACAAGGTAGAATCTTCTCTCACTTCTTCTGGTGAACAATGGCACACACTCTCACATCTTCTTCATCAGCATTATTAGTTCAATTCCTTCACATGTGCAGGGGATCCTGAAACTAGGCCTTGTGGCACAATGATCTGTTGAGCCTTGAGGCTCAGTGTAAGTGTTAAATAAATAATTGCACAAGTAGCGTCATGTACCTAGTGGGATTACTTTCTCAGGATTGACCAAGAAGGAGCTTTATAGGCCTGCCTACCTTTATGAAAAATAAAAGATATAGCTGGAAATACTTAAATGCTTGCATGATTCAGGCATCAAAGTCCTGTTCAGACATATTAAGGTCCAGATCTTTAATGGCTGTCATATGCCTAGCTGAGATTTGAGCACTGATTGTGCCAAGCAGGAGTTCATCACACTGGTAGATGAATGAACAGTATTAAAATTATCTCCTTCAGGAATCTCACAAGACTTTGTGAAACTGGCATTTTCAAAGTTAAAAAAAAAAAAAAAAAAAAAAAGTTACTTTCTTCTACTTCTTTTCATGGTTATCTATTAGTTATCAGTATTTTTAAAATCTATATAGAACATCCATTCAGCAAAACACATGAATCTCCAGAAATCATGCTTTAAGGAGCTCTAACAAATGGAATTAATACTGTTAAATAAATATTTAATGCCTTTAAACACATTGAAAATTCAAGGCATGATTAAACGATTAATGACAAAATTCTGCAAAAAATGAGCAGTGCTAAAATTTAGGAATTGGTCTTTGCTAGCCTCAGCATTATCATGGAATCATAGAATAGCATGGGTTGGAAGGGACTTTAAAGATCATCTAGTTCCAACCCTGTTCACTCTGGGCAGCAATGCCACCCGCTAGATTAGGGTGCTCAGGGCCACATTTCAACCTGACCTTGGGATGGGGCATCCACAGCTTTTCTGGGCAATGTGTTCCAGTACCACGCTACCCTCTGAATAAAGAACTCCTTCCTACCATCTCATCTAAATTTACACACACACATGCTTTTTTTTATTTTAAATTATTTTTAAAGTTTGAAACCATTTCCTCTTGTTCTATCACTATCTACCCATCTAAGCTGCTATTAGAAGTGTGGTCTGCCCACCACTGGCCGTTCCTTTGGCCCTGTACAGAAGTACATTGCAGGCCTGCCTGTCGCTATGAGATGAGGGTTTTTCTCACAGACTATCAACCTTCTTCATCTTATATGATGGACCTGCTCTGGGTGTGAAGAGTGGATTCCCCACCCCCCTACCCTTAAAAAAAAAGTTTATGACAACATGTTTATCAGTTTTTACCATTGTTACATAAGACCTCAACTCTCCTGTTAAAAATATCAACTACACAATGCAAAACATCTGCATTGTCTTAATCGGCAGAGATACTTTTACACTTTCAATGAACAGAAAATATCTTTGCGGCAAAAAAAAATAGTGACATTTATATGTAGCTGCTCAGCTGGCACTGGAAGCTGTGTAGAACATCTTGCATTTCCTCGCCATCACCTACACACTCCTTAATGAGTTTGATTATGCTGGTACAATTTTCCTTGGTACTAGGTACCACCTTTTCCCTGTTTCTTTCTGTTTCTGGATTCTGATTTTTTGTTTTTTTAATACCTGGTGTTGATTACAGAACAACACTGTGCGGGCCTTCTGCATACAAAAAACTCTTGTGGGAGCTGTACTTTTCCTTACATGGGAGTCCAGAGATCAATTCATGAAACGATACTAAATGTGAGGCTTAATCAGAAATATTACTGAGCAGGAACACACCTTCCATATAGAAGTATGTAAAGCTATTATATACTTTCCTCTACAGTGGTCAGACTTTACCTAAACCCATTAAACCTTTATGGCTACATTTTCTTCAGCAATAGAGTAGAAATGCCTTAGACTTAGATTACACCTTAAAGGAGGCTTTTGAAGCCACCGTGTTATTTGGATGCTGCAGTAATAGAAATGAAGATCCTCAGTGCATGGCAGTTCACAACTCCTTGCAGTTTAAGATAAACAAAACCAATCAGCAAACCAAAGACTGGAATAAACCACAAACCTTTCTACAAGCTGTGCTTGGTAAGCTGAAAATTTGCTTCAAGCAACAAATAGTTGTGGATTGCCACTGTTAGACAAGAGATCAGTTCTTAAAAGATATATTTCCAAAACTGGTCTGTGACTTGGATGTAGTACCACCGAATGCAACAGTAAGTGGCAAAGAGATGAGAGGAGCTTACTGGTGAAGCAGTATTTTATCTGACCCTCACACTGACTATAAGGTAGATTCTTTAATAATAGCTACAGTATTTCTACTAACAGCATTCAGGGGGAAAATGGGATATCTGACTCAAATTTTAAACAGTTGGTAATTTCGTTAGCGTATTGAAATATTTCCCTATCAATAGCTATATGGCAATATTTTCACAGAAATGTCTCAGCGTAAGAGAAAACTGCAACAAATTCTTTCACAAACTAGGCATACAGCAACATTCCTAGATCATTGAAAATGTAGCTTCAGCACAATATGATTCATCCTGAGATTCTTAAAGCAAAAGAAGTGAAAATGCATAGCTATTCATATGAACTAATTGCCACTGCTCTTTTGTTCCCACTGCCAATATGCTGTTTAAAATGAGATGTGAACACAGTAGTCAGCCAGATGACGGAAAGTCTGGTTCGTTTTTAAAAAGATACAAGATCTACAGTATCCACACTGACATTATAGACCTGAGTAAGCCATGTGCCAACTGTACAAGCTTGAAAGTTAGCAGTTTTCACTCCCATGGCTGGTGTTTGCCTTGACAGAATAATGGTTTGATATTTTTTACTCCCAACCTGGGGGCTTACCACCTTGCTAGACTACATTCCTATCTTGCCGTACAGAAGAAGAGATGCAGAACACTTTCTTCTGGCAGCAACTGCACTGTGCTCCATACATGGGAGACAACTGAAGCCTGGAAACCATGGGTTTAAAAGGAGGCATAGACACAGTATGTGTCACAAACACCTCTGAGCAGCTCCAGTGTCACAGTCAGGACTGGTATCTGCTCACAACGCTGGAGCAGATGCTGTCACATTCTGGCAGTGGAGACTTTGCAGGAAATCATGCAGACTGCCCTGAACACTGGATTGATAACTGACTCTGCATGGTGCAGAGGCTTCCAGCTTCTCTATAAGTTCTTGGACCCAATGGGATCTTAATGTTGCGTTTCTCAAAAATGTGCCTGCTTCTTCAGAGTGGACCTGATTTTTTTTCATTCGGCCCTGGAATCTCAGGATTTCCTAAAATCACAGAATGGTTTGGGTTGGAAATGCCTTAAAGATTGCCTAGTTCCAACATGCTGGCATGGGCAGGGACACCTCCCAGATCTCTCAAAACTTCGTCCAATTTTGCCTTGGGATGGGGCATCCACAACTTCTCCAGGCAACATTTTCAGTGCCTCACCACCCTCATGGTAAAAATTTCTTCCTCATATATAATTGAAACTCACTATCTCTAAATTTGAAGCCATTTTCCTTTGTCATGTCACTGCCAGCTGTTGTAAAAAGTCCTTCTCCAGCTTTCCTATAGTGCCCTTCTAGGTACTGGAAAATTCTGTAAGATCTCCATGGATACTTCTCTTTTCCAGGCCTAAGAAATGCAATACTCTCAGCCCATTTCCACAGAGAAGGTGCCCTGTCCCTGTGACAATCTTTGTGTCTCTGCTGTTCTCATTCCAACAGGCCTGATTCTTTCTTGTGTTGGGGGTCTTGTGTTGCATGAGTCTAATGGTTGCCTGGCAATTTGCTGCCAGCTAAACTGACCTGTGTTCTTCTGCCCAATAGCTCAGGACCATAAATTCGGATACAGAGTCAGATCTTGTAGGAAGTTAGCTGGGAAACAACTCCAGGGCATATCTTTCAGTCAGGGATTCACGATTCACTCCACCTTCTCTGTGGTGGAGTGGCCACATCACTGAGAGGATTATTCTTTCAGCAAGAAAAGTTAAGGAGATCAGGTATGTTTTCAACTTTGGAAATAACAAGACAACACATAGTTTCAGACCAAGGATTCATTTGTTAGAGAACTTAGTTTTTAGGAAACTGAGTCATTTGCAGATGTTTTCACTCATTACTTGTATTATGTATTTACTTGTAAAAAGCCTGTGCTTTCTAGAAGAGAAGAAATGGTACTCTTTGCAAGCTCTTTCATTATCTGCCTCTTAAAAACACAGATGTCACCACCTATTTGAATGCTTGACTTTTGGAGGAAGAAAGCCTGAAAAAAAAAAAAGATAATCCTCTTTAGGACTGTAGTGCTGGTTTGAACTTTTTCTCATACATTACAGTTTTTGGAAGAGTATGGTTTGGATGTTCAAGAGATGCTACATGTTAAATTAAGTTTTCAGAAACTGGAGAATTTTAGATGTTGCCATTCTTGTGGGAATTTTTGGCGTGCAGGAGCAGGCTGTCTTCAGAGAGTAATGCTGATCAACAGTCACCTTAGCATTTGCTTTTAAATTTGGTCCTTCCAGAGTTATTTTCCACCATTATCTGGACTTCTGTCAACAAGATAGAGTCCATTTTTATAGATGGTTCAGGCTGGACTTAATCCAGGGTATGTCTTTCAGCTGGCCACATTTTCCATTCGGGCATTATTTCAGTATGTCAACCAAAAGAAATTGATTTGACATTTTCATTTTTTTGTGTCATTCTGTTTACCCCTACAGACTGTTTTTACACCTGGGCTTTTTCTCCTTGAGTACAAGTCAGTCAGAGACCCTCCTGTTACATCACAGTAGCTAAAGAAGAAACTGAAATATGTAGTGAAACATACAGTACACATAAGAAGCTTTACCTGTTTGGTCTTGAAGAAACTCTTGTACTAGATCTACATCTCTGAAGAGCAACACAGAAATGTTCCCCAAAATTCAGTTTGGCCAAAACAGCTCCTTCTCGTTTTTGCATGAACTGACATGATTATGTAATTGCAGTAAAACACAGCACTGTTAGTCAACTTGCCTACACCAGGAGTAAGTGTTTTCTCCTGCTCTGAATAAATCTGATTGGTCTATTCACCACTTGCAAAGGAAGCAGCTTTATAGCCTGAGTGAGAGCTATCAGTACTTTTGTTCAAAAAACAAAAGAAGGAGCTACCCTGGTAGTTATTCATGAATCTTGTTCTGCATGTTACACTTGCATAGAAATGAGTGTGATATTAGAGACTGTAAATTACAGGTAGCAAATGAGACTGACTGAGGCTAATTAGAAACATCTGTTTGCATACAGATACCACTTTCTGGCAATGAGCAACAAAAGAAGTAATAAGTTGACTGAGGTTTGGTAGCTGTTTGCCTGCTTGTGGTACTGAATCTCTTTTTTGTGCTCAGGTGCTCATGTTCCAGCTTTGAATAAATACTTAGATTCTCTCTAGTTATAAGAAAACAAAAACAAAAACAAAAAAAACAAAAAACAAACAACAACAACAACAACCCCAAAACAATTGAAAATGGCACAATATTAATGATTTTCCATATTGATATTTAGGATAGATCTGCAAGCTGCACAATCTTTTAGAGGAAACAGGAAATAGTATGAGTCACTTAGAAATGTGAAATACATGTTGTTTAAATCAGCCATAGTCTGGCACAAAACCTGCAGTACAGTTCCTTTTTAAATGTGAGTACCACTGAAAATGATAAGCCAAGTCAATTTTGCAATACTTCTCTGTTTGAATACAGCCATGCAAAGTGTGAAAACCTTCAACCACACAACAGTACTCCAGCCTTCCTCAGATGACTGTCACTTTACATAGAACCTCTTACACATTTCTCCTAGAAAAACAGAATGTTCTCACAAGAGTACTAAATTTTTGTTTCTCCTTTTAGAGTATTGGCTATTAAACGCTACAGACATTCCAGGTGGGATTTCTTTTTCTCTATCTAAATGAACAATCTTTTTTTTTTCCTAGTACTTTTGCAAAAACCTTTTGTTACAGTCAACATGACCAGTCAAATACTGCTGCTGTAGATAACTCTGAGCAGTAAGAAGTTAGAACTTTTGTATTCCATCTTCTGAATGAAAATACCACTGCTTTCATGCATCAAATCCCTCACTTTCACATTTGGAAAGTCCTCAGAAAGGTAACATCCATGTCTCAGATGAGTGATGAAAGTTTCCTATTTCAGATTTCCCCCTATCTTTTCCCTAGGAAAGGAAAATTGGAATTTTACCTTTTTTTTGCCTCTTAATTATAATCTGCTTGTTCAGTCTTGCTAGTTCAGTCTATTCAAAAAGAATAATCAATCTTACAATTGAGAAATTATATTGCTCAGTTCTATTTGTGAGAGTGTGACTGCTGATCGCTGATCTAGTCAAGAGGATATTTACCAGTTACTGCCATGGAAATCAGCATAGATCTGAAAGGAGCACCTAAGGACTATGGCTGTTATTTGATTTTGGAAATTGTTTAGTTTTTTTCCATCATTCCAAATGATGGGAGAAACTGTGATTGCCTCAAGGATGCCAAAAAAATTAAAGTGGAAAAAATGTGAGCAATTCCTTGGTGTCAGCCTTTGCCCTGCACATCCTAGTTCCATTATGGCTTGGGGTGGAAATGTCTGGTAGTTGTCTCTTTGATCTGGCAAGCTGGAGATTTTGCTCCTGAGTGTGAGATTAATTTAGAAACTTCTTGCATAAAAGTCTACCTTCATCCATCCTGCTAGCCTGGTTCTCACTGAGGTTCATGCAAACCCTTTCATGAGTATGAGGAAGGAGATTTCCAATGTGAATCTTTTTAGCCAGTAAGTTTCTTATTATGCATTACAGTTCTGTTAGGAAGAGCAAGTTAAGGAGAGCTAGTTTGTGAGCAGAAAATTAACATTTCCCCTTCTGTCTTTTGAGATGAGAAAATTACTATGATTACTCAGCCAGAGCTGGCAGAAAGGGCACAGCGCCTAAGGAAGTGAAAAGTGTTGAGGTCACAAGCAGTCAGACTGAGACAAGGAATCTTGGAGCTTCTCCAAGCATTTTATAAACTGCTGTTTCTCCAAGACCAGACCTTCAACTGGCACAGCCTATGGACCCAGGATCTGGTGCCTGCCTGAAGTAAGCACAATTCCTGAGTGGGGCCACCTGGTATTCTAAGGACACAGTTTTCCCCTCAGATTCATACTGCCATCCTGAGGACCTGCAGTCTTCACACATCTGTGGGAGGTGAGACCTATGGGAAAAGGTTTTAAAGGCAAAGTTTTTTGTGGAAAGCTCTCTTTTAGAATGTGATGAAAAACCTGCACCATGAAAGGGAGTGTGAAAAGAGCTGTACCCTGTTGTGCTCACATTGCTGCAGAGAAGAGAGGCAGACTTTGGCTACACACTGATCAGAGTCTTTTTTCTTTTTTTATACCAAAAATACTGAGTTGTGCCATGCTCACAGGGGCATAAAAAAACACTTCTCCACTCACAATGTTGAAAGAAATGTAGTCCTTTACCCAAGGAGTTTTCAAAGCTTACATCAGAGAAATCCTGTCAGGCTGCTTCTGTTTGTTTTTCCTTACAGATTGGTGGTGTGAATTCTGTAGCTACTCTGACAGAAGATTTGAAAAACAACAGTGAAGACACAAGGCTAAGCACATCTCTTCTCTGACAGAAGATATATTCACTGCTTCACCTTTAGTGATGTGTTGGGGGTTAGGTTTGTTCCTTCTTTCTCTAAAGAATTTTTTCCCCATAAGTTACCAAGGAGACCAAGTGTTGGATACTTGAGAGTACTTAGTTGAAACAAAGAGGTGGACAAAGGTGGAAGGGGGAGATAATGCAGGTAAAAGACAGAGCTTGAGGCAGCTGCGGGGCTCTTCGGGCTCTTCTTTTTCCGGCGGTGTTCAGGGAGAGAGAGAACGGCTGTTGCTGGCTGGAAGAGTTTCACTGTGGCCAAAGGGATCCAGTGCTGGGAAATCTACTATCACCGGTTCGGCCTGAATCCTGAGTTTTCTCTGCCACTCGCGGAAGCTGGGCTGGCCCTGCCTCGCCTTCGGCTTCTTCGGCGCTGCTCCTCTTGCTACAGTGTGACCCTGCACCCCCTGCGCTGCCGGGACATCCTGCCCCTGCCTGCTGAGACACTCTGCCATCCCAGCTACCAGCCCGGGACTTTTCCACTGTTTCAGCTTGGTGCTCTGAGGATCCTGCAGGAGCACTGAAACCAAACTGCCCTGGGTTTTGTGAAACAAAGCCCTCAAGGTTCTTGGTACTGTTTTCGTTTGTTATTAATGCTGTAGTTGTTTGGTGGGGGGTTTTTTTTGTGTTTGTTCGCTATGTAATACATACTAGTAAAGAACTGCTATTCCTATTTCCCAAATCTTTGCCAAAGAGCCTCTGATTGTAATTTATAATTGAAAAAAAAAAAGAAAGGGGGGGGGGGGGTTTACACTCTCCATCCCAAAGGAAACTGCAGTTGGTTTTTTTTTTTATTACCTGGCAGATACCTGTCTTCCCAAACCAAGACAGTGATGTCAGCCGCCATCATTGCCTCATGGCTGATCACAGTAGCTGGACAGACTACAGGCAGTAAAAGTGGTCAGAGGTCTGAATTTCAGGCTGCTATTAACAATACAACCTAGGATATACCATGTGTGAAAATCTCTTGTATGTGTCATTTCCAGTTAATAACTCCTGGAAAATAAATTTGTTATTTCAAGTGCTTAAATTATGACAAGGAAGTAGTGTCTCACCTCCACTTTAGGTATTTATATTTAATGTATTCCGAATATAGGATTTGCCATATATTGGAGTGCCAGGCAAGTGAATTGTAGTCAAGAGATGCCTTTGCTGACAATCTTTGAGGTAAAGAACCCAGACTGGCACTGGTTCCTGGCTTAGGAGGCCTCATTCCTTCTGGCACCTCATCAAACTGCCCTCTGAAATATTCAGCCCTGCTTCTCTCAAAAGCCAGACTGGCAGCCTCTCTCTTGTCAGTCCTGGGGGCAGGCACTGATGGAACCTTCCTGCTCCAGTGACCTTTCCAAATGTCTGCTCTAAACTTATTGATAGCAAGTCTCTACTCATTTGTTCTTAGGTCAACATTGGGGTTTAGCTCAAAAATTTCATCACCCAACACGGCATTTTGTAATCTGATATTGTTACAGAAAGGAATCAAGTGCCTTCAAGTTTTCTCTTAACTGGGAGAAACAACTATGCTCTTTTTGTCTTCTTTCAGATCTAAGAGTCTGCCCAGAACTCTGGCTGTAGCACTGGGCAGTACAGGAGATACTAGGAAATGTTTGAAACCAGGTTTGCCTCAGCCTCTAAATTGAGGTTTCTAGGCCTCATGCTGCATCTTTCAATTTTGTAACTGCCTTTTCCTCTATTGAATTCTTCTCTCTAATCTCATATTTCAGTACCCAGGATACTCTGGGGTCTGTGAATGGCATGAAGAAACAGTTGTAGCTCCATTTTGAACAATCTGTTTTCTTTCAATGATGAGTCATTTAGGTCATTTAAAGAATCACCATTGAGGGTATTGGCAGCCTGTTCAATATAAATTTGTGAAAGTGTGATTTAACGAAGTTTGGTGGCAAGGTTCACTCCATGATCTAGTATATAGATGAAGCATACATAGAAAAATTGCATTATGAAGCATACTTAAAGCAATTGGGTTAGAATCAGTTTAGAGTGATTCACACATGATCTGAGGATGCAAAATGATAAGGATGCAAAAAGGTAAGGGAGACCCCCCTGTTGAGCCATGATGTTCAGTGAGGACCCCCTTGCTTTCTAAACTCCTAATGGATCCTACATGCAGCTCTTAGTCCCAACCCCTTGGTCAAAGGTTTATGTCTAAAGATTTGGCAGTGCACGATCATTGACAAATTTAACATTTAGGAAGAGAAGAAACAGCATTTCCTACAATTACAACAGTGGCTTGATAATAGATTCCAGATGGTAGACTCATACTATATTTGATAGAATGTATTTGAATGGATTCAGACACACACAAACACAGACGTGTATATGGATGTATACAGAAAAGGTAGCTGTTAAGATTGACACGAAATGTGTTTGCATCTCTGTGGGTGAAGGATTGAGCCTCAAGGAGCTGAGTACCAGCACAGGCCCAGTTTTAGTTTTCAGTTACTGTTCTGAGTTCCCAAATCTGTGAAATGGTGACCTCCGAGAGACCCTGCACAAGACACTGGTGCAGCCACTGCAGCCCTGGGGAGCTCAAAGGGCCTCACTTGGGACTGTTGTTCGAAGGCCTGCAAGTTGCTTTTCTTTAGTCATCACTCAGTTTCCATCCTGGCCTCAATCCAGACAACTAATTTTCCGCAAAATTTCAGTAACAATAATATTATTCCATTTGTGCTATGATTCAGGCAAGTTGAGTTCCAAGGCTTTCAGGGTTATCTCTTGTCCCCTTCCTTGATCAGGCAACAGAATTTCCTGCTATGGACCAGGATAAGATCTTTTTGATAAGTTCAAGGGGAGATTCATCATCTGAGAGCAATCTATCAAGGACAAAGCATTACAAGAATTTCTGAGATCTCAGAGCAGTCCAGGAGACAGTAGGAATGCACCACCACATGTGCTAGAAGTCTCCTTTAAAATAGTGAATTTAAATGAGCTGCAGATTAGCTGGTCTGCAAGTAGACTGAAAAACTAAATTACACAGCTTCACACCTGCATATGTATTTCATACTAGTAATCTGGTATATTGGCTAATAACCTTATTCATATGAATAATCTCTGGTTTTATCCTTTGTACCTTGTGGACATGGAATAAACAGAATGAAAATAAGGAAAAAAAATTTAAAAATGATCACTGTAGTATAAATTCCCTGGTATTACAGATCTCCCATTTCTCACATAGTCTTGTTTAGGCAAACAGAGTCTTCTCTCTTAAGCAATTGCAATAAAAGCAATAACTCAGAGATACACTGACATCCAGATTTTAAAAATCCTGGCCATTATAGTATCCCATTTTCTTCTCCTGAGAATGGGGAAGGAATGAAGAATCTCCATTGTTTTGAGTGGGAGGTGCTAGGCTCTGAGTTAAACACTGTGATGTGAGTTCTGTAAAACTGAGAACTCTTTTTCATGAGTGAGAATGCCTGGGAGCTAATTCCCTGGCCCTGCAAATATATCCACTAAATTATCCCCAAACTTTTGTGATCCAGGAAATGCTATAGTGCATGCCTCTGCTGGAAATTTTGCCCACTGAGCCGGTCATTCAGGCTGCTATAACAAAGGGGCCAAGAGGCAATAAGAAAATTTTGCCACAGAGGAGGTGTACCAGGTAGGAAAGCTGCACTTTTGATACTGTCCTGGAGTGGAGGTTCACTTGAACTTTTCTGTAACATAGGTCCTACTTAAGTCTTATGATTGCATTGTCCAAAGTCAGGTGCATGTCTGCAGCAAAGGCAAAGGTTGATAGGGAGCACCACCACACCACAGGCAGTGCCTCAGCCTGTCCAGTTGGCTCTCATGCTTCTCCGTGGCACAGAGACAGTAAAGAACTCACACAAGTGTTACTGGCTCCAGTGCTTTTGTTAAGGTTGTGCCAGGGTTTTTTTGCTTTCCTAGGAAAGTTGGAACAAAAAATATCATTAACTTAGTGGAAACTTGAGAATAGGAATGCAGGAGTTGAACTAAGATTTTTCACATGGAATTTGCTCTGGGGAAGCTCACTCTCTTTGACTTGTTTCCTCGTTTCTGACATTATTTCAGGATAAGCAAGTTTTACCAAAAGCTATTTGGGTTTTGTCAGATATTCACAAGGTTTTGCTGCTATACTAACTTTTACCTTCTGTATTTTCTTGTTCCATAGATAGGTTTTCCACTAGGTTGTCCAGTCCTATTGTATTAGACCTTTAAAGCAAGAATTATTTATTTTTGCTTAGTTTTATAAAGCACAACAACATTCTGGAGTTTGACGAGGCATCCTGGTCAAACAAGTGATAACAAGAAATAAGTGATAACAGCAGGTAGAAATTTAGATTTAAAACTGAAGTGATAAATATCAATGATGCCTAATTAATTATCTTCACATTCTTGATTCTATCCTACAGCTCAGATCCTATTCTACAGCTATGTACTAAGGTAAATTCAAGACATATTCAGGAATATAGAATGGGCCACTGTAGTGATCCTGAACAGAAGATTATTGTTCAGAGCTAATGATCCACAAAACAACTTTCCTGAGCAGATCCTGGACAGTGCTATGCTGCACTGTGCAGAATGGATGCCTTGGCCTTCAGTCCTAAATTGGTTTGACTATTGCACTTTGACTTTTTCTGCCCAGAAATCTGCATCTATTATATCCTCACTGATTTTGGAAGCCTGTAGTGAAGGTACAGTCCGATTCATAAGATTCTCCTGCTAAGCTGAATAAAAAAATTATGTCCACTCAAACTTTTCCATATCTTAGCCACTGCAAACTGACTGTCTGATTCATCCTCTTCTTCCTCAGAATGATGAAAGACAGAGTCCATGGCCAGGTCTACAATGCTAAGGTCCGAGTGCTCAGGTGATTTTAAAAGAAAAAAATTAATTTGGCATGGGAAACATAATTTGAGTTCTATTGAAAGCAAAATTCTAATCATAATCACTGAGTAGTTTAAGACCTCAATCATGTGATATGGCTAGTGAGTAGAAAACCCTGTTTTCACTGCTTTCCCTTTCCCCTCTGAAGCTGTCCTGGTTTCATGCTGGCCATGATGCTTCTGGTCTGGCTGAGAGTTTTGAACTTAGAAGACAGCAAAGATTGTTGTGTTCCCAATGTTTAAATCATCTTAGGTCAAGAAAAAGGCCTGAAGAAAAAAACATGTAATATTTAAGTGGATGTGCAAAACAAGTTATACAAAATGGAAATTAACCTGAGAGCACAAATTCATCTCTGGGGATTCCAGCTGATAAAATATCCCTCACTGGGCTCTAAATGTCACTGAAATCTTTGTTTCAATTAAATATAAATTATTCTACTTTTCATGTAACTTGGTAATCATTTATTGCTATTGGTCACATAAGTTAGGAGATTACTTTTCAGTAAATCTCTTGCTCTCAAGATCAGTCAGCCTCCAACACGCAGCATGTCATGCAGCAATGGCCCATTACAGACACAATCCCTTTTTTGGACTTTCAAGCAATTACAGGTTTTTCTTGCAGGGAACAGCTCTGTTACCATTTATTTCTACAGTCAAAACCGTAATGAAGCTCACTTGAAAGCATCCTTCTGAACATTTAAAGGCAGGAGTTGCAATCTCTACTTCCAAGTGGGATGAGCAGGCCACTGTTGTATGGAACTGGCTGCGTTTATGCTGCAGCCCAGGGAACTCCACATCTGTGGGGCCATGCCATACATACAGACCAAAAAAGGATCATGCAACAGTATGGGTTGTCCCTGCCTCAGGCATAGGTAAACCCATCTGTGGGATACTTCTCTTCAGACCCTAGGTGCACATGGTGGGTAATTCAGGAGTATGGGGAAGTTCAGTGTGTACCTCAAAGAGGTTTCATTTTGGGTGAGAATAGCCAATGAATTAAACTGTATGATATTATTATCTATCTATCTATCTATCTATCTATCTATCTATCTACATACAATGCATATATTTTATATACACATTGTATGTATATCTATGTATATATATATATATATACACACCTAGTATACACATATATGTGTGTGTATATACACTGTATATTTCCGTATTTTTATGGCTGCTGTCCACTCTTCATCACACCAGGTGCCTCACAGCATCCATCTCCACAACTCTAGATTTTCAATTGCTGCATTAATGAAGAATGGATTTCGATGGAGCTCAATGAACATAGGGGTGATGCAATCAGAATTTTCTACAATGTGCAGCAATGCGACACCACACACCATCTTTCCTGCCTGATTGTTATGACAGTCCAGGGTCATGGACTAAATGAATTCAACAGACTCTTGTAGGGAGGCTCCACGGACTCATGGAATAACAGCAGTGGCTATGTCAATCAAAAGATGGGAAAGGTGATGGGGTCCTGGGGAGCATGGGACCTGCATGACAAAAATGGTATGAGATAAGACATGGATCCTCGCCTGTTTTTGCTGGGATGGAGTTAATTTTTGTCTTAGTAGCTGGTATACAGTGTATTTTCAATTCACTAGGAGAATAATGTTGGTAACACACTGATATTTCAGCTTTTGCTAAGTAGATCTTGCCCTAAATCAAAGACTTGTCAGTTTCCCATGCTCTGCAACATGAGCAGGTGCACAAGAAACTGGAAGGGGACACAACTGGGACAGCTGATGCCAACAGGACAAAGGGATTTTCCATCACACAGAGTGTCATGTTAAGTGTATAAACTGAGGAGAGCTGGCCAGGTGTCACCAGCCACTGCTCAGGGACATGCTGGGCACCAACCAGCAGGTGGTAGGCAGTTGCACTGCACATCACTTGTTTTTCTTTAGTTGTATTCTTTTTTCTCTCTTCTATTTATTACTGTTGTTGCTTTTGTTGTTTTTGTTGTTGTTGTTGCTACTATTGTTGTTGTTGTTATCTTTACTTGGTTTCAATTATTAAATTGTTCTTATCTCAATCCACAAGTTTTGCCTCTTTCTTCCAATTCTTATTCTCCTCCCACCATCGGGAGGGGCGTGAGTAAACAGCTACTTGGTACTGAGTTGCCAGCTGGGGTTAACCCGTGTCAGCTGGTTGACACAGGGTGCACCTGCTTAACTGAAATTACCTCATCACAGAAAGACACCATGCATGCTGCAGACATGGTGTTGGTTTGTCATTGAACCTAGTGTAGGCATACAGAGCCAGAAGCTTGCAGAAAAGACACTTGGAGAAGGGATTCCTTTGGTTGTAACAAAGGCAAAATGAAACAGAGCATTCAGAGTATTCTGAAATATTGTAAGTAGGTTTAGATAAATTATATGCATATTCACCCCTCTGATACTTTAAGATTTAGCTTTCATGTTTTCAGATTCTGTGCTGCCTAGGGGTGTATTTCTGAGCCTCATATTAAGTGCTAGTGAGCTCTCTTCACAGAGTAGGTAGACAAAACAAATCCTTTTCCTGTTGAAGACCAAGGATAACTTTCAGGCAGGCCCAAAAGCATAAACAAGGGTGGACTGAAGGGAGAAACAAGAAGGATGAGACCTCACAATCTGAAGATGTAACTGGACAATTAAACCCCAATATGCAAATGAACCAAAACTTATAAAAGTGCAAGACCTCGTGATCGGTCAGCCATTTTGGGACCATTCTAAGTCTACCTTGGGTGTAGCCCTTGTCAGGCCCTGTCCTGCCCAAGGTGGATCCTGGAGGCCTTTCAATAAATACCTACTTTATTCTCTAGCTCTGTCCAGTCTCTGTTTCAGGCCAGCCTTCCTAAAACATCACCTCCAGAATTAGTAAGAAAATTTGCAGTGTAAACTCTGACTTCTAGAAATATTCAGGGAAATAAAACAAAACAACCCAACAGGAAATAAGAATATCTGGGGGGGGAAAAAAGGCACATAATTCAGGAATGTAACATTTAGTGCTCATAATCCATAAAAATGCATATAAAAGCATCCACTCAGTCATTATTGGAGTATAAATATTTATGTCTATAACATGACATACTATTTCAAATACTCAATCAAAACCATCCAGAGAACTTCGAACACTAAATGAGGTTCCTTTCAGCTGGTGTAGAAGACAAATTCCTCATCACTGGTATCTGAGTGACAGGACATATGGCATGAGCAGTTGCATGGAATTCCTCAACAATTTCTCCAAAAGTAACACAAAAAATAGTCAAAAAACTTACTTTTCTTTGGATGTCATCTCCATGTCCCACTTTGCAAAATGCATAACCATTGTTTAAATCCCACCCACATACTAAGACTCAGCTTTAATCTATGCAAAAGCCACCCTAGGAAAGACGGACCAAAAAGCTGTAATGAAGCTGTTCTGAGCAGAAGAGTCAGTGGTGATATTCTCAGTAAGAACGGGTCAGAAAAGAATCAGGGAATTTTTATTGAAAACAAATGGGAAAATATTTTAGCACTAAATTTAACCAGAAATCTGTGTCTCTTTGGGGTTTTTAACTCAAGAAGAGCAAAAAATGAGGACTGAAAAGCTGTGCTGAGTCAGTGTTGGTGATACTATTTTCACCCTTTATTTCTCCTGCCTCATACTGCCCTAGCAATGCTGTGTGTGGTTCATGGACTGTAAGGTTCAGAGGAAAGTACTTTTTGAAAACACAAGGCTTTCAGATGCTATTGCTAGAGGACACGTGCAAATGCTATGCATGCAAATAATTAGCCTTGTGCTTCCTGAAGCCTTCTCTCACAGCTAGCCTCTGGGGGGGATCAGAGTGGCATGAATATGAAATAGTTGATAGATGTATTGAGTCAACTATAACATGACTAATTTTACCTGGAAGATTGTTTCTCTCACAGCTTTTGTGCATTTCAGAGAATACTACCATTCAGCTTCCAGTGACATTGGGAATATTTTATTCTCAATTTCCTAATATTATTCTGGCTCTCATCCAGATGAAGAAATATCTTTCCTTAGTAAAGGCATGGGCACACACATTTGCACCTATACTGCTTTCTTTACAGACAATTAGACTTGTTGCATGATATGACATAGGAAAAATGATGAAAATTACATAATCTAACCAAGAAAACTTCTGCAGAAATCTAGCATCAACATTGCTTTTCATTGGAGAGACATAGCAGACCAGACTAAGTTATTGCCAAGGAATTAAAAATACCTGTGAGCTTTCCCTGGCTTATCCAAGGTACTGTATTGCATTTTGTGTCATTAAAATAACAACGACAACAACAAATAAGCATGCTTGTCAGGCACTTGTTTATGTGTGGTGAAATGACTGCTGTATGCCTCATTCCATGTTAGAAAAGTATGGATAACTCACTGAAAAAGTTTTCTAACACTAGCGCTGAACTGGGAGAAAGAACATGGAAAGAATGTGCAAACCTGAGATTCTGGATTATGACTGAGTACCATCATAGCTGCAGCAACCACCTGGATCTGTTCATGATCATCTGCCTAAGTAATTTCTATGTTTTCTCAAGATGTTAGGCTTCTAATTGCAGGGCATCTGAATGCTGTACAAGAGTAACAAATTTTATTATTATTTGCAGAGCTCTGATGGGTGGCGGTTGTGTATCACTTTTTAGAATAGTTGCCTAAAGATCCATTGAATCTGATGATACATTATTCCTCATTCTTTGCTCTTCTTGAGATAAAAGCCCCAAAGAGACACAGATTTCTGGTTAAATTTAGTGCTGAGATGCTTTTCCATTTGCTTTCATTAAAAGTTGCCTGATCCTTTTCTAACCCATTCTTACTGAGAATGTGAGCTCAGTGGAAATGTTGGTGAACCCACACTGATCACTAATGAGCTGGAGCTGACCTCTGGACTTCATGGAGATTTATTTTATCTTGCATTTATTCAATTATGACCCAGTTCCCTGGAAAAAAATCGGGTCTTGCACACAGATAACTGAAGGCAATAAAACTATTAAATATATTTCATAAGTCCTTGGATGAAGCTTTTATTCATGCCCCTTGCATCTGGATTCTCACTGAAATCTGAAATTCAAGCCTTAGAAATAGAAGGTCAGTATTCTAACAAGAAAAAAAAAAAAGGAGATAATTATTATGTACAAGAGAAAGAAAACGATCTTGAATTGGTAAACATGATACCTGGCCTTATAACAGATCCAGTTTTCACTGCTTATCTAGACCTGCCAGTGTGATCTGAAACACCCCTGCGAGATCATCAAATGTAAGATTTATACTTAGTTGGGATTCATTTAATCTGACTCAAGAAAACCAAAGTTTACGAGAACTACTATCGGAGATCTAGTTGTTACTGGCATCAGTGTCCTGGTTTCTGTGTGATCAAAGCAGTCCTAATTACAAACCATACTAATTAGGTAACTCAGCTGCCACCAACCCCATCACCATTACGTGGGATGGTTTACGTGGGCCGTGCTGGTCTAGCTCAGCCCAGAATATGGTATCTGTCCTGAACGGCTTTGACAAAACCCCACAGCTTAGCAAACAGGCAAGAAGGCCAAGCGACAAGGACTTGGGACAAAAATACACGCCGAAAAGGCAGACACAGCATTGTGCTGCGAGGAGCAGAGATGCAGTTAACAAAGACTGCCCCCTCTTGAGGGCAGCCTGAACGCACTTTGCTGTCAGTGGTGGTTTTACTAGAAAATGATAACAATTTGGGAGCGGCGTCCCCTGCACTGATGGTATGATTTCCCTCTAGAAGGGATAATTATGCATGGACTGTTTACTCCTGGTAAAACAGTTAAGTGATATCCATGCCACTTGCAGAAAAGTCTAGATGAAGTGAGCTTTCCCTGTAAAAGCATGCAATAATTAAGCAGATCCACATACCCTTTCTCCCTCACAAAAGGGCATGGAAGGATTGTATGGCTAGAAGCCATATTTACCTTCTTTTGCTGCCTTCTCTTCAGTTGCCTCTGCAGTTCCAGCAGTGCAATGGGGTTTGATGAAATTATAATAATGTAAATTTGAGAAGGTGTTCCCATGTCTGCTGGGACACAGAAGATTTTAGGAGTTTCCCAGACTTGCAAGGCATTTAATAGGGCAGGGATCAATCCCAGGAGAAGGTATTTTTAGTTCTGTAGGATAATGTACTACCTCTACTTGTCTGATTTATACCATACTGAAGCTATCTGAACTGTTGCGCTTTTCTCTTGCATTACTGTTAACTGCATGACAGATCATAGTGCATTTGTCCAAAGTGCAGCAGCACATGCACCTCACCTTGGCATCCGTCTCTGACTTATTATTTTACATCTGTTGGTTGTCATTAAGAGCTCTTTCACATTTAAATGCATGTATTCATTAGGAGCTTATCAGCAAAACATGCCCAGAGTGCCATTCTATAGATGGAAATGGTTGGATGGGATACCCTTCCAAACAGATTATTGGCCATATTGCCATGAAGAAAATCTCACAAGAAAAAACTCTTTGACTATTCTGCATGAATTTTCCTTTAATGCAATTCTTAGCTGTCATTTTCAAACTTTTTTCACCTTTTCCTGTAATATCCCATCTATGACATTTTCCTTCAAGGACCAAATCTTGTGAAGCTCTCACAATGTTTGAACTTCTCTGTTACATCATTGAAGTACCTGCTTTAAAGAAGCTATTCTTAATTAATTCTTACCTTTCCACATCTTCTGTATGTATGACTGTAACAATCTATTGACATACTGCTGTTTTCTAGGTAGATTCTAGAGTCTGGGTTTTTAAACTAATATTGTGCTGGATCCTTCCTAAATTCACAAAGGTCTCTGCCAAACAGGAAGACCTTGTAACAATCCTTCCTTAAACCACTTCTCCTATCTAGCACTTTCAGGTCTGTATTTTTTATTCAGACTACCTTCCCAATTTTAAAAACTTATGATTAGAGTTTTTTTAATGAATGATTCATCTATTTTGATAGAAAATCTTAGCTGAATACTTTTTTTTAATTATTGCAAATAACATTTTCACTGATTTTCCCCCATAATGCTTACAATTATTTAAACTGGAAAAAATATTCTAGCAGAAAATGAAATTAAAGTAACAGATTTTTTGTGAAAGAGGAAAGGATCTCTTGCTGTGTGAAAACTTCTTCTTGAAAACAGAATGTAAAAATGAAGACAGTTTCTTCTCCATAAAGGAAGGCAACTTTCACCATCTGAGCTAAATCACAGTCTTCATTTTGGAACATATCCTTTATTTTATGTTTTTTAAAATCAATTCACAGCATTATAAAGCTTCCCTAATATAATGACATACCCTCCAGTATTTTAGTCAGTCACATGACCAAATTCCACCTAAATTAATCACAGCTCAAAGCCAATCAAATACAGTATTTTTTTTCTTTCTGCATGTGATTACACTGTAGGACTCAGGAGCTAATTGTCTGCATACTTGATAATTGACTCGAAACCACAAAATTTTGAAATAATTTTCCAACTTTAGGTACTGTTGAACTTGAAACAGCTGTTCTAAGTATTTCTGCCATGCTTGAAGTTATCTGGATTGCTACTGTAGAGTTTCCAAAAGATTTTCTTTCTGAAATTGACTCACTTTATGTAATAATAAAGATCTAATTGGAATTACAACACTGTGACCCATTCTAATTCTGCAAAGGATCATTGAAAGATCCTGTCCCTGTTGCATTGGGTAGCATTAAGTAACAAGGACCACAGGGTGAAACACCCAAGAAAGCAGCTCCAGGACTGGAAAATATTTTTTCCTGGCACAGGAAGTGCTGTCACAATTTACTTCTCAGCGAAACTGGACTTGTGAGGTGGGCAATAGAGTCAGCACTGGCACTGGAACTTCAGGGGCTCCTCTTGGGATCCAGACCCTGAACCTTCAGCATATCCAGGGCTGGATTCCAGGTGAATCACAGGTTTGGAAAGTCCAACTAGCCCTGCAGTATCCCAAAGCAGCTAGGCAGTGGCCCAGACCAAAAAGGGATGCTTGTTTGGCTCTCAGAGTGTCCCTGTGGAAAAGCTACCTTCACAGGTCTGGTGGCAAAGCCCCCAGAAGAGAACGGAGAGTGGAGACAGAAGTCCATAGAGTCAGAGCTGAGGTCTGAGCTTCAGGGCACTGCCTGGCTAAGCCCCCTCACCTGTGCCCACCTGTGCTCCCTTCCTCAGAGGGAGCCCAAGGTTGCGGAGTATTCCCTGGCACTGAGAGCAGGCAGGTGCAGGCTGCCTGAGAAGAAACGTCTTCATCACAGAAGAGATGTCAGGACCTGACTGAGGCAGGTAAGCCAGCTCACAGAAGGCTCACAAACAGCTGCTGGTTCTACCTCAGCAAAGGGCAACAGAGCCTGGGGAGAGAAAATCTGCCACTTTACTCTGCAACCTGGCAGCTACTCCAAGGCACATCTCTGCTGGAAGGCCAGCCAGCTGTACATCCTGTTTCCCTGAAGCAGATACAAAACATGTAACCCAGTTCTCACTGCTACAGTTGCTGGCAATCATGAGTACTGACCTGCTATGGCTGGTTAGAGAGCAGGATCCCATCCCTGCATCTGTCAAAAAACGGCCTAGGGACAGAAGGCTCTCGGGCAAACAGACCTCTGATGAAGATAATTCTAGGCCCTTTAGGAAGCAGAGGAACAAACCTTCATGGCTGGGACAGGCAGGTCCTGGTGGGTTGCTGCCCTACTCCCTGGGCTTGAGGAAAGCACAGTGGAGAGTGGGCTAGCAGTGCCAACTGTCAGCTGTGCGGAGCCAAGGAAGGCGGTTTCAATGCCCCCTCTTCTGCTATGGGGAAAAGGAAAGTTTATTGTGAGGGTCATCCTGGAATGGCAGAGGACAGGGGTTTCCCTAATATTGCGGGGGTGAAGTGGAAGGAGATGGGATTCATACTGCATCTGGATGACACCGAACTTCCAGATAAGCATGGTGAGTGGGTCTGGCTGGGACGGAGTCAACATTCCTGGTAGCAACCATTATAGAGTTGTTCTTTGTACTTATAGCTGCAATGGTGTTGATAGCACATAGTGTTTTGGTCAAGTTGAACAGGACTCACACAGCATCAAGGCTGTTTACTCATACTCCATCCCATGGCCAGTAGGCTGGAGGTGGGCAAGAGTTTGGGAGCACATGTAGCCGGGACAGCTGACTCAAACTAATCAAAGGGGCTATTTTATACTTTATGATGTTGTACTTGGCAAAAAAATAGAAGTTAAGGATCATGGGAGGGATTTGTTATTAAGGTATTTGTTATTAAGGCATTTGTCATATTAAGGCAGTCACTACACATACTGAGGCCCTGCTTCCCAGAACACCACCTGACAACAAAAAAGAGAGAATGAATATTTTTGCTTTGCTTTGCTTCCACGCACAGCCTTTGGTTTTTTTCATTGAACTGCCTTTATCTTGACCCATGAGATTTTTCATCTTATTTTCTCCCCTGACCTGTTGAGTGATACACCTGTTTGTGGCCACTTTGCATCCAGCCAAGGTCAACCCACCACAATACTTTTTGCCACCCAGCATGTGGATTGAGCCAATGGGAGTTCTGAATTAAGCATGCTATAGCCATAGAAGTTATCAATCGGCAGGTTTGTGTCTTTGGAGTTGGCTGGCTGCACTGAATGCCTCTCCATTTTGTTGAGCTTTGGAGCATATTGATCCAAATGCTGTGCACTTAACTATGCTGGGGAAGTTATCTTGCAGAGAGAATGAAAGAATACATCTTCCTCTTCACTGAGATTGATATTGGTGGTTTTACTGCAAGGATTTCCAAGGTTCTTGTTCATCCTTATAATAACTGATATCACTGGATTTGTGGCAAAAACACCCTATTCTGGACAGTTCTAGAGGCCTCATGTATCCCAGGCACAGACTACCTGAGGATAGTGTACTTTAAGGGCCCAAAAGTGTACCAGTGAGCTTTCAGTATAGCCATCACGAATATGGAGAAGATTAAACAGCTGACTAGCTTGTCAGGCCTCTCAGAACATTTCTCTGTTGTGGCCTTACTGTGGGTGGATGAACAGCAGGCTGATTGCCACCACCATAGTGCACCAGCAGTGATACTGCAGGAATGGAGATTCCCTGGCTCCCACCTGCAGGCTGATTCACCCATTGGAGGCCCAAAGAATGGTAAGAGTCTTTTAACTATCTCATATGGCCCATGCAAAAATCTGGTGGAGGTGACAATTAACAGGGACTTTCGTGTCCTAAATGAAGATGTCACACTGCTGCTGAGCGCTGCTATACTTGATATACTGGGGTCCCTATGCCAGGTGGAGTCAGGGACAGACAAGTGGTAAGCTACAACAGATATTATCAATTTTTTTTTCTCAATTCCTTTGTCAGCAGAACCAAAAATTTGCTTTCATGTGACAGGGAGTCAGTACACCTGGAATGAACCACATTAGGTTGGAAGCGCAGTCCTACCATTTGTCACGGACTAATCAGAGCTGCAGTTACCAGAATGATCCCCCTGAACATTGGTCGTACATTGATGACATCAACAGGTGGGATAAAAAAGTGTGCTAGGTGGGCAGCAGGGTTTATAGGGCTGGGAATCTGTGTGATTTGATTTCTAAGGAATTAAGTAACAGAGCCTCTAGAGTATGTTGAAGAGGTCAAGTCTGGGCTCTTTTGGTCTTGAGAAAACAGTTGGGACTAGCAGTTGGAGCAAAGCAGGGCTAGTAAGCAGCAGGGCACCTGGGGTCCCTGGAAAACAGCAGGATCTAGTGCTCCTTATCCCAGCCTCACCTCTTACAAGACGCATCTTCTGCCAGTTGTACCTGTGCTGAGAGCTGCTGGTTATGTCACTGCCTTGGTGTTGCAGGTGATTTTGCAGATAAATCCCATTACTTAGCTGAAACCAGAGCATCAAACGGCCCTGCTGAAGTCTGCCTCACGAGGGAGCTATGTTCCCAGGAAAAGAGAATGTGAGTTGCTTTCTCCCTGCCCATTAACCTTAGAAACCCAGACAAGGGGTTGAAGGAAATCTCCCTTCCCTCTTCCAGCACTCCCCATCGAAGGAGTGTATCTCTACACAGCCCGCAGCTGTGTGCCATAGAGACATAGCAGCAGGGAACATGAGGATTTAAGGCTGTGGGAGACAGGATAGGAGAATGTGAGCCTACAGAAAACAGGATCACTGCCTGTCTGTGGGAGGGATCCACTTCTGGAGGAGTTTCCTTATGCTCTGTCTCTGTATTGAACAGGGCCCCACCTCAGGCCATGCTGGGGTGTGTTCAGTCCTCATAAGGCTGGAGGACTTTCCCTGTAATCTGGCAGTGCCTTGGCCATTGAGGCAGGTCTGGGCATAGAGAACACACAGCCCTATGCCCTTCTGCCCCTTCAGAGTCCCAGGGATTGCACTGTCTGACAGGCTGCATCAAGACCAAATATGCTGGAAGTGGCTGCAAAATTTCATTTTGCATCAAAATGTTCATCACTTTTTTCATTTTCCAAGACTCAAACCAAAATATTTGACAGTTAATTTTCAGCTTTTTAAATAGGTAGGCAAAAGGAGGAGGAATGGGAGATAAGGATGAAGGAAGGAAAGAAGAAATACATCTGGAGAGACAAATATAAAAAGCTAAATGAGCACAAGCAGGGCAAACATGTCTTCCATTTTCATTGTCGCTGTTATTAAAATAATGAAAATTCTAGGACTCAGTAACAAGAAAATCCAACATGGAGAAAAATCATGATACGATGACAATTAAGTTAGGATTTAGCATAGATTTTTTTAAAAAATTAAGAAATCAGAATAGTCCCCACTATAATTGCTCTGGGTTTGGTTAGCATGTCATTTCTTTAAAAGGAGGAAAGTTTGTTTTACCCATGAACCAGTCTCCTTCTCCATACACTGAGTGGCCACAGCTGTAAATGGAAGACATAAAAACCGAAGGAAGGATGTACATGCAGGCACTTAGCAGCTCAATGTGTAAAAACCAGAGCACTTCAGCAGCTTTGGCCATCCCAGAATAGTATCTCTTGCTGTCAAGCTCCATTTTCACATGATCTCTGTAGAAATAAAACCTACTGGCCCGAGCAGGATGCAGAGTTATTTTTGGTTTGTTTATCTCTCTGTTTGTTTGTTTGTTTTTTCTGGCATGATTATAAGCCAGCAAGTCAGCCTCAGTCTAGTAGTAAAACAGCAGGTGCATAGGGACGTAGAAAGCCTGAGGGTAAGCCCAAAAACCAAGGTGATGTGTCAGGAGTAGGGTTAGAATCAATGAGATAAAAGACAATGAATTATGTAGGTGAAGATACTACAGAGTAGCACAGGTAGGGATCAGTAGTAAAGTCTGAGCTTAAAAGCAGCCTCCAAGTGCAAAAGGGGCATTCTCTCACCCTTAGTTTTCTTCACAAGAACTCCTATTAGTGACAGGACAGACACTGGACTCTTTCACTCAGACAATACTCAGCACCTTGAAATCAGAATTCAGGCAGCCACATGGTGACAGCAAAAAAGACAAGTAAGGGAAGGGACTGTTTAATTTGTTTAAGAGAGGTGAAGAACAGCCTTAATAGCAGTAAAACTGGTACAGCTAACGGTTGGAGGACATCTGCACCATAGTAATCATGAAATCATAGAATTAAGGAATGTGGTTAGGAGAACTACTAGCTTGGACTTCTGTCGGGAAGGCTTTGGCTTAGTTGACAGTCTCTTGGCAGGCACTCCAAAGAAGGTATTGAGCTGCTGGGGTGCGTCCAGAGAAGGGCAGTAAAGTAGGAGAAAGGTCTAGAGGGTAAGTCCTATTAGGAGAGGCTGAGGGACCTAGGGCTGTTTTGTCTGGAGAAAAGGAGGCTCAGAGGTGACCTTACTGCTGCAAAAATCCCTGAGAGGAAGTTGTAGCTAGCTGGGGGTTGGCCTCTTCCACTAGGCAATTAGTTAGAGGATTAGAGGACACAGCCTCAAGCTGTGCCAGGGGAGGTTCAGGTTGGGAATCAGGAGGAATTTCTTGATGGAAAGGGTTGTAAAACATTGGCATGTGCTGCCCAAGGGAGGTGGTGAAGTCACCATCCTTGCAGGTGTTCACGAAAGGACTTGGCACAGGACATGGTGCAATGGTCTAGTTGACAAGGTGGTGATCAGTCAAAGATTGGACTCAATGGTTCAGAGGTCTTTCCCAGCCTAAAGGATTCTGTGATTCTGTGCATTCTTGAAGGACAAAGGAATCTAGGCAGGCTAGCAATTTTTGAGGAAAAACAATCTTAAAGGTGCAGAAATACTGTCCCTGAATGCCAAAAGACATGTGGTGGAAGGTGCGGTTGGGGGAGGAAGAAAACCTGAATAAGAGAGTTTTAGCTGCAATTCAGTAAAGAAAAGAGTTTGTGACCTTTGGAAGAAGTGGGTCTCCACTCAGGAAGACTACCAAGTTCCAAATTTGTATAGAGAGAAAATTTTAAGGGCCAAAGCCCAACTAGAACTTAATTTGGCTACCCTAGTAAACGATAAATGTTTCTATCAATACTTCTGGTGAGCTGGAAGACAGATGGGGAACAAAACAATGGCCTAATAATCTAAGGGGAAAAAATTAACAATCTGCTACCCCACATAGACACACAGTTTGATATACTATAGTCTATGAGGCCAAATGGGATCCTCCCAAGAGTAGTGAGAGAGCTGGTAGAAGAGCTCATTGAGTAATTTTTAATCATTTAGCCGCAGTTCTGGCTAACCAGGGAGGACCCCAGAGATTGGAAGCTGGGCAATGCTCTTCCACAAGGGCTGGAAAGAGGATCTATGTGGTTGCTGGGGCACTATAGGCCTGTCAGCCTGGGGAGGGTCATGGAACACATCACACTGAGTGCCATCACATGGCACACACAAGACAACCAGGGATCAGGCCCAGACAGCAAGGATCTAAGGAAGGTAGATGCTACTTGATCAGCCTGACTTATGGCAGGGTGACCCACTTAATAGATGAGGGAAAGGCTTTGGATGTTGTCTGTCTTGACTCCAGCAAAGCCTTTGACATTATCTCCCTCAGCATTCTCCCAGAGAAACTGGTTGTTCATAACTTGGATGGATGCACTGTTTATTGGGTGACAAAGTGGCTGGATGGCCAGATCCAGAGAGTGGTGGTGAATGGAGCTATATCCAGCCATCAGTCGGTCAAAAGTGCTTTTTCCAGTTTTGTTTAACAGCTAATTCGCTGATCTGGATGATGGAACTGAGCATACCCTCAGTCATTTTGCAGACAACACCAAGTTGGGTGGGAGTGTTGACCTGCTGGAGGGCAGGAAGGCTCTGCAGAGGGATCTGGACAGGCTGGATGGATGGGCTGAGTCCAAAGGTGTGAGGTTCAATAAGGCCAAGTGTCAGGTCCTGCCCTGGGGTCACAACAACTCCACTCAGCACTACAGACCGGGGCAGAGTGTCTGGAATGCTGCCCAGCAAAGGACCTGGGGGTGATATGGTCAACATGGGGCTGAACACAAAGCAGCAGTATGCCCAGGTGGCCAAGACCAATGGCAGTTCTGTTCCAAATCTTTTTGTTTTCCCTCTCTACACAGAGATAGTAGAGTAGTGTATGGGGTGAGGCCTTTAATTTGTTTATTTAAAATTCTGTAAAGACCTTGCTTGTTTTGCTTAGGCACCACTTGAGGTACCACCCGAGGACAGTATGAATAAGTTACAGCAGCAGAGGACTCCAGAGTATAGCTTGGCAGAGTCCACTAGAGTTTGCTTAGCAGTGTAGCAGTGTCGAAATGGAATCAGAGCCTGGATAAAAGATATCATTTGTGGACTCCACCAACATTGCCACATGGTGTTTGTGTTGCCAGCTTGAGCCACAACATCAAGATAAAGTGCAAAACCCAACGGGATGCTGAGAAAAAGCACACAAATGTGTCAAACTCCAAGCAGTAACCATTTTCCTCAGAGTATAGATTCAGGCCATGTTCTTTGAGAGGCTGAAAATGACTGTTGTTAACCTTTGCACTTAATTCAGTCTTATGCTTTGCATCCTGTGTCTGCAGACTTAATTTCAAAGTAAGACAATAATCTGTTATCACGTACAGAAACCATGGTGATGACTGTACTTCCACAAACCTAAATGATTTTCCAATTATGGAAGGAGCTGTGAAATGCAATCTTGGCCACTAAAGCTCTCCTACACATCATACAGATGTTCACAGCTTTCACGATGCTGTGAAATACTCATCAAAATAGAAGCCTAATTAACACCTCTTACAAAGACTGCAAAAAGTGACTCACCAGTGCTATGATGTTAGCAGCAATAACTGGATTCCTTGGACACCATCAGCAATACCATTCATACATGCACCTGTGTCAGCCCTTGTAAAGGTGCATATTATCAGGAGAATTAGTCAGGGTAGAACTGAGACATATGATTTTCCAGACTCCAAATTACAACATAATGATTACTTTCATAACACAGTTAAGACATAAACACAAATTGTTCTAAAAGGCTGCTTCAGTTATTAGCTATTCATGACAATCTGAGTACACAAGGACAATCAGAGGAAGAAAAGGGAGAGGTTTATATTTTCTTTTTAAAATAAAATTTTAATGTGCTATATAGGCATGATCACTACAAGATCTTCCACCTATATGCAATACTACACACTGTTAACACACTGCATTTTCAACGTACATTAAAAAATAAGGGAAGAATATTCCTTCACTGGAAAAATATCATACAATCACTTAAATAAACAAAGACAACATTACAGTGCAAATAAAATTCTGGTTTTATTTATTCTGCAATTACTGGGTACTTTCTAAAAGTCTTTTAGAAAAATAAAAAAACCTTCCCATGGACAACCAATACGTTTTGAGATGATTTCCTCTGGCTGAACCAAGAACCTTGATCTGATTCTTGAAGTTGTAATAAGCAGTATACTCATTTATATGATGTATATTCACATGATTTGTATGAAGCAATTGATCCCAACCCAAAATTTGCAGACAGCAATAAAATGGCACTTGCTGGCTTCATCTGACTTTTGATCAGACCCATGACGAGAAAGGTCTGGTACAATAGTTATCCCCATGAACTAAAGACAAAGTGCTTAAGGAAGCCAGACAAGGCCTTGGTTAATAATGCTATTGGTTTCGGCTGGTAATTGCTGTTAGCCAGAGTAGGGGCATACTTTTTTTTTTTCCCTTTAGAGAAGAAAAATAGATCATGGAACAGCAATCATGCCAGATTCAACACACAAAAGAAAAAACATTACATATTTCTGTCCCAAAGGGCATGACAGTTTTGCTCAAGCCCACAAAGGCCAAGACTCATAGCAGATGTCACCTGCTTCTTAATCTGCATGAACTCTGCCACCTTCATAAACTCCTACTCTGGTGAGAGAATATACTAACTTAAAAGTGCCTGTATGCTCTTGTCAGTTGGGTGATGTTAAGAGAATAAAGACTTAAGGGAAACAAAAAAAAGCAGGTAGGTGTGTACATGAAAAGAGGATGCTTGTTTTCACTTGGAGAGGAATGTTGCCTCTTTGTCCTCCACTGCGCCACCCTCCTCGGAAAACTGGAAAACCTATTTGAATGCAGCTTCCGATTCTGGGTGAGACAGACAGTTTGACCCACTACCATTGCTGCACAGAATGACACTGGGCTCTTCATATACATATCATCAACTTCTGTTCAATCTGCATTGGATGCCGTATAAAGAATAAGGCAGGCTTAAAAGGAAACAGAATATTTAGCACCAGTGACAGTATTTGGGTCATCCTTGAGGTTCTTAACAGCTTAGACAATACCATGAAGTACTACTTTTACAGGCAGTAAGTGGTTATTCCATTACAATTTTCAGATTTGCACTTCTTTCTAAGCATACATAAAAAATAGTAGTAGCTAAGAAAGCTGAATTAAATAGCACACAATTTCACAGTCCTATTGCTGTCTGTAAAATACATAACCTGCATATAACCAGTTTGCTACTATACCAGCTGATGGGTTAATGCACAACATTCTAGATGTATGTGGGAGATGGCACAACAGGAGGACTATAAGGCTATAGATTCCCCAGTTCCAGCTTGTGTACAACTATAATTTTTCACTTATCTCACTGAATGAGCACACAGAGCATGTAGAAAATATGTCCCAAGTGGATGGGCACTGACTTGGCAGGACTAAGATAAAGGGCAGCCTCCACAGTGCTTTCTGGCTGACAATGACTGAAATACAGCAGAAGGCAGGCTTCTGCTCATGGTAAAAAAGAGCACTGGCCAGAAGGTATGCACCAGCAGGCTGTGCCTTAAGAATGCCTTGGCAGACCAGAAAACCAAATTCTGCTCTGCTACATACTGCAGCTCTCACAGCTGCAAAAGCCATCTTTTGGAAAGGCAGTGTGATACGCATTAGCCTGCTACATCAGTAGGAGAACTGTAGATCCAGATGAATGAGCAACTGAAGATTTTGCCTACTAAAGCTTTATAAAAGCCTTTGACCACCCTCATGCATAAATACTAACCCACATATCAAAATTACTTATCCTAACTACTTAAAACATTGTGGTGTAACTGCCCCAAACAGAATTAGCTGCCTGTACCTACAAATGAAACTTGCAAATGAAGACAGTAAACATTAAGAGATTATTGTACCAAAAAGGATAAAAATATACCATAAACTACTGTTTAATTACATCCCCTATTCATAAGTATTTGACCATGATTCACTCTCACAAAATTATTTTAAGATTGTGTGTCTAATAGAAGTTCAATATTTGACTACCCCAAGAAACTGCATTAAAAAAATCCCAAACCCATCAAGCTATGTGACCAGAGCCAGAGACTGCTAAGAGCAGCCTGCTAAGCAGCTTCTTCTCAGGTCCATCAAGAACACCCTAGGGTCCCTCAGAGTAAGGTTACTCTTTCTCATGGAGAAGTTTCTCAGGGTAGCAAGAGAATAAAAGTTGTTGTGTTTTTACTGATGAGAAGAACTTGTTGATTCTTCTCAAGACATGAAGGAAGAACTTTTTTGGGAAGCACTTCCATTCACATAGAAGGTCTGGGAAGGTTATCTGCTCTCCTTGCACTAAAGTAAGTGTTCTTTCTCTTTTGCAAAAATACAGTTCTAGAGGCATGCTGCAGCACAAGTGTATCACACACGCAACTCTCTCACAAGTCCCACAGATAACTCTGCAGAGAGCCCACATTCACAAGACTAAAGGCTGCCTCTCTCCATTACAGACTCAAGCTCTGAATTCTGGCAATGAATTATGTGCAACCCAGCTTATCCCTCACCTCCCATCCACAGGAAGGGGTGAGACTAGGTTATTAGAGAGTCCGTACAGCCACAGGGTAAAGCAAGGACAAGTGTTCTGCTCCTTTGATAGGCAGCTTTTTTGTAGTGTAGTAGTGGATGACTTCAGGAACACTGTCGAAGGGAGGGCTGTTCTGACCCAGAATGTATTTCTCTTTGGTTTTCGTCAGCTTCATATGCATAAAACCTTGACTGCTCCTGCAAAGAAAGCAAAGTGTAAGTTCATGCTTGTGCATAGGGAAGAGGGGCGCAGCACCACAACAGGCTCTCCTTATGGAGGGGAAAGTAGGAGAACAAAATGTAAGCAGTTGCTGGGTGGCAGGCCAAGACTGTGGACAGACTGACAGTTTCCAATTGCTAGTTGCAAACCCCCATGGACAGTTCACCACAAAGGCAGCTTAAGGTAGCGGTTTTTTTTTTTTCAGCACCTGTGCTGCCTTGATCCTCATGCAAGGCTGTCTCACACAGAGTGATTCAGAAGTGTGCCAGAAGACAATACATTTTCTCCCCATGGACCCTCTCTCCATCCCCTTCAATATTTTCCTATGAACACTTATTTTCAGTATAGCCAGTCCTTACTCCTGGACCCAAATATGTGTGGTGCTGGCCTGTCAGAGGCCTGTGGGTCCCTTCACAGGCACAAGCAGGCCATGAACCTAGCTCAGCCTGGCAAGACAAGAGCTGTCCTGTTCTACCCTGTGGATGCCTCAGGTCAGACCTTACCCATTCCACCCTGGCATAACTGTCCAGAAGACATGTCTGTATGTAATCTGCTGGCTTCAGGTGGGAAAACTACTCCAGGTGAGCACATTCCCAAGGTTCATGGCATAATACTGCACTACACTGAACACTATACAGAGCAAGGGATGCTGTCCTGTGGTCTTTCTGCAGGCACTCTCTTTGAGGGAAGGCTCATGATTATGCAAGCAGGAGAAGCGGGTCATGGAACTGCCTTGCCTGCTCTTGGCAAAGCAACCCATCCAACAGAATACCACTCTGATGGGTAGCACCCACACTGTCATACAGCACCAGAGGTAAAGCTGGCCTCAGCTCTTCCCAGAAGTGACCCTTCAGTGTCTGCTGTCTAAAGATAACATATAGGCTACTTTAGGTGTGTAGAGTTCAGCTAGGGCAACACTAGTGCAAGGAAGAGCTCCTACGTGTCAAGAAGATAAATGAGGCTTGCTTTTTACAAGAAGTTTTTTACAGCTTGTTTTATGTCCCAATCCCTAACCTTCTGGCTTCAAGCCATTGTTTCCTCAAGGTGTGTCCAGGAGCAGAGACAATAGTGTTAAACTAGACTTGGTCTGTGTCAGCAAAGGAACCCAGTTCAAGATGACACAGAAAGCTGCAGCAGGAAAACAAATTATGTTAAAACCAGCTTCTCTAAAATCTGCCATATTCCACTTAGCAGGTGCAGCATTTGTAAGTGCCTGTGTCATAAACAAGCTCATATCTTTCAGATGTATTCAACAATGCTCTGATGAAGAGAACCTTTCTGGTGTGCAGAAACCACTGCAAACACTGTAATTATGGCTCTAGATGCTTAAAATCTTGCTTTAAATATCAATTTCTAAGTGGGAAAATGTATCTTTCAAGTCATAATTGATCTCTAAATTATTTCCCTTAAATAAGAGCAACATCTTTAAATACTTATTATGAGGACACATGTATTGCTCTTTTTCTTCCAATCAATATGAATCTGCTTTGCTACAAAATGACTTAAGAGTGTGCAGATACATTAATGGAATTACAGGCACATGCTAATTTCAGAAGTATGGTAAGGACTGGAGAACAATCTTTTAAGAGCACTCTACTGCAGAAAAGGAAAAGGCACAAGCCTTTTTTGAAGAGGAAGACAATGCACATGGTATGAACCAACTGCCACAAGCCACATATTCATGACAGACAGCAGTTGCTTCTCCAAGAAGCACCTATGTATATATTCAGGTTTGTGTAGCACACAGTCATTGAGCTTCCACAAAAAGAATCTCTGCTATGTATCTTGACAGGTGAGCCTTCTGGAAGGCCATACTGTTTGTGAGGGTGAGGGGAAAAAGAATGTGAGCTAAAAATTACAAATAACAGGCTAATGGAAGGTAGACAAGGCAAATCTACAGCTTCTGCCCTTGGGATGGAACAAACCCAAGATGCAGTACAAGCTAGGGCACAATGGGCCCCATATACCAAAGGAACTATGATAAGGACGACACAAGGTGGAAAAGAGAATGATTGAATAGTCTGCCCATGAAGGTCTACTGCAACCCTGAGCTCCATAGCAAAGTGCAGCCAGCTGCTGGAAAGAGCACTTGTGAGGCTGCACCAGTAACTGGTAAAAAGGGTGTCCTATAATAAAAGAGATGCCAATACTGGAACATATCCAGAGCAGGATCACTAAATGTGGTCTGGGGATGGGAACACCTGATATACGAGGATAGGCTTGAGGGAATTGTGCCTGTTAATCTCCAGGAGAAGTAAAGGTGAGATGGAGGGTGTTGGGTTGCAATTACCCACTGCCTAAAATGGAGAGTCACAGAGAAAACAGAACTTTCTCAGTCAACAAGTACAAGCTGCAAGGGAGTTCCCACTGGACACAGGGACTTATTCCTCATAAGAGTCCTAGAGCCTGGGAACCAGGATAAGGCAGGTCAGGAGGGTTTCATCCTCACAAGTTTCCCAAAGCACTCAGCAAGCAGATAAGCATGTACTGCTTATAGCAGGGGATTGGACTGGGTATCTCCAGAGGTCCATTCCCAATCAGATCTCTCTAGGAAACTGGAAGGTATGTGAAACTGACTTCAAAGCTTTGCAGTGTCTCACACACAAATCTTCTGTTCAAAAAGCAGTTGAACTGAGAGGCAAGAACACTCAGTCAACGAATTGGTTTTGCCTACTGCTAGTGTTTGCAGCCAGTACCACATTGTTAGTGATTGACCTGGTTTCTATCCTGGATACTTTTCTGGATGTCCAGAACTCTTCAAACTGACCATTATTTCAGGCTTACAGGTGGATGAAAGCAAAGATTATGTTTACAAATATTTTCCTCCTTCACTCCCTTTCCACCCTCTCAGTTTCCAAAAATTACACCGTGAATGTGCTATCTGCCCTCCCTGTTTCAAATGAACTGGCACTGGTTGCAAGTAGACATATCAAAACATACAATTCTCATCTTCTATAATGTAGAACAAATTAAGCTGGAAGAAAGTCATCTTAGCACCTTGAAATCATGCCCTTGAATTAAACACTCAACTGTGAACTGTTCTGTGAAATTATTCACATTTATACTAAGGATCCTTCTGTGCTGTTTCACCTTCTCTATTTGTCCTTAAAATCTGTCTCAGTCTCCCCTCTTCTGGTATGCCTGGACTTAGATAATCAGTGCCTTTAGTAACAGGTAAGGGCAAAATGCATCTACACTTGATTAACAGCACCAATGCTGCTAGACCAGTGACTAGAATTACAGGGATCATGTCAAAAAGGAACCTGGAAGTCATGCTCCCTCTTTTCTCTCCTCCAAACACTTTCAATCTAAGCTCTGATTTTAGTATGCAAAGAGATTACTGAAATTTTAGGTAATGAAGGGGGAAAATGCTTCATGGTTGAAGTGATTGTAAATAAGTTTCTGGTTAGTTTTTGACGGTCTACCTGAACAAGTGCCTGAGTAGTCCTGGTTTTGAAATGCCTATTTTTCTGCTCAGTACTAATTATTAGAACCAGCCAGGCCCAAGGTTTTCAAAGAAAAGAATCTAAACAGTGATCCCAAGTTCATATATGGGAACACTGATGACAGCCAGTGCCTTGAAGAGACAAGACATACACATTTTGCAAAAGAAGGTGCTGGGACCTGAACTAAGGCATGTGATACTGTTATTGTGTGAATTTTGAATGTCGTTGTTTCTAAAATGTTGCAATAACTCTTCACCACATTTTTGTTCAATTGAGGGAAAACAGTGACAAAACAGAGCTATTACAGACAATATTCTATCCATTCTTTCCTTTTTGCAACCATTCCCATGAGTTTCAAATACAGAAGAAAATTGCTAATTGCTGATCCCTGCTTGAAATTTCTCTGGAACTCTCAAAGCACAGATATTTACAAAGACACAAACTTGATACATGATAAATAGTCAGTCACACCTTGCTTAAAACGTTTGGCAACAGAACCATAACACCAAGAAACTTTGAACTGCAACCTCCCCACATGTTTTCTTGCAGTTTTCAAAACCCAGTGAGAATGGGAAAGGGATTAGGCAGACACTTAATCAGAACATGTTTTTTTGATCTTATGCATGAAGTGTGATAAAAGCAGGTTTAATAAATATTAATTAGATATTAAACCTAGTATTTTTTCCCCGGGAAATATTAATGGCTTTGAAACATGATTCAGTACTCACAATCAAAGTTTGGCCAAGTCTTCTGAACCCTATTTTTGCTGAAGAAAGCTCTGTTTTGTCAGAACAGATTTTCTGCATTCATTTTGATGAAACATCACTTGCACAAAGAAAAAAGCAACAACTTTGCAATAGCATCAGAAAAAAAATTCTAATAATGTAGGAAATATATGTCGTGTTATTTTTGCATTCTGAAATGGAAAGCTGTTACAAGCTGTTACTTTGAACAAAGCCTATAATGTTTCATGTAAATTTACAGCAACAAGAAAATAAAATAAAACCTCTTCTGAAAAAATAAAGCCTCACTACTTAACCCCTTAACTACTTTAAAAAAAAAAATTGAAAAATCATTTACTGGAGACATTAAGAGGCTGGCCTACGAACTGGTTTTCCTGTTTCAGCTTTGCTTTTTCAAGCACGTTGTAAACAACACTGTCATTCTACACCTGATGGACACTGTCTCCATGATAAAATAAACAATGTCTCCTCCCCTACAAACAAGGTGTAGAAGTGCTCATTTGCACCCAATGTGTGAAGATGACTACTGAGCCCAGGCTCCATTCTCTATAACTAGTTCCCATCTGCTGCTTTGAAGGTAGTGAGAACCTTTAGCTTGTTGGATTTTCCAAAGAACTGACAGAATCCATGCTTTCTGCTAACAGCCAAGACTCTATCATTATGGTACAGATAGATCATAACCATAGACTAGTAATACACTTCTAAATATTTTTATTCAACTGCTAATTTAGAGACATATCAAAAATCCCATGACCTCTTTATAAATTATACTGGCAGGAAGAAACTTACAATTTTTACAATATTACAGGAGCTACTTCCAAGAACAAAATCAACAGAAAGGTGCAAGTCCAGAATTTTATCCAGAACTACACAAAGTTTATGTACTCAACTTTGGAAATCAGGACCACTTTTACAGACTGCAATGACAAAAATCCCCATAGCTTCCAGTTTCCTTTGCTATCCAGGGAAACCTCATGCCTGTTTATGAGCCCACAGGACCAGGATGCCAAAAGGCACCACCCCTCTCTGAATTCAGCTCTGTACTTCCAGTGGCTACGATTGTGCAGGAACTATCTGACAGAACAGAAAGCAATGCCTGTTACTGTTTTTGCTCAAAGACTGCATCTTCAGTTAACTTGTGAGATAATCCTTATCTATAATTAAAAACAGTCACATTTCCCAAAACTGAAATATGAGTCAGGAAATGAAGTGGTATAGGCATGGTGCACACTGCTGCAAGAGCCTTGGGAGGGGGAAAGCCTGTCTGAAAGGATTAGCTAGTAAAGCCCAGTTCCTGCCTGGTCTTCACTGAGCAAGACTGAAACATGCTAAACCCATCCTGAGATCCTGTTCTATTGCTACATCAGGAAGGCACCTCTGTGAGCTTGATGTTCCCTGAAGCAATTGCGGAACACCTAAAACATTTATAAGAAATGGCTCTTCCTCTTTCATTTCCACAGTCACTGTGTCTACTTCTACCTTTTCCACCAGTCGGCTTGTTAGTGAAGAACAGGGCTCAGACAAGGAATCTGAAACTAGGCATTTCAAAAGCAGCCAGGAATTTCTAGTCACAGCACAGTTACTAAGAGTATGGGTCTCCAATTTTTACCCAGCCTTCCACAATTAAAATAGTGCTTAAGGAAAGAGTGTGTGGGTAAGAGTGAGCCCAAAGGAACCCTGAAGGAATATAGAGAAGAGGAAACACAGGGAACAATCCAGGGGTCACAGAGGAGATTCAAGAGAATGTATAGCTGCCCCTCATGCCTTTGGGATCATTTTGTGCTGGGAAGGTAGATCATCTTTTCCTCTTCTGCTGTGCAGAATTTAAACAATGCTGACAAAGAAGCTTTGCTCTTTGGATCCCAATCCATAGGAAGATGCTTGTAGCTTCAAATACTTGTCACCAACAATACCAATTCCTTGTTTCTAACTGAGATGAGCAACATAAATATGTACTTCAATAAGATCTTCTCTGATGCCCCCAGAGATAGCGAACTCACATGCAATTAAATTTCACTGGGTAAACTACACCATCTCAAAGTGACAGACATTGACATGAGCAACTTACACTACTTCAATGACTGTTTTACACACAGATGCATTTTAATTTAGCAATAAATAAAGCTATTTTCACACTCATTTCATTATATTCGGAATGATAATTTTTGGAATTTGAATCAGCCAATTATTTCACACAAATTCCCCATACAAGTTAAGCCTGACTGGTCCTCTCTAAGTCCACAGAACACAAAAAGGTTTCCTGCTATTGGAAGAAATCATCTTCAGAGATGTCTCAATTATGCAATATTCAGCTATATTAAATGAAAATGAGCAAGTTGTATCATCTTTTCACTTTTTAAATACAGATAGTATTTGGGTAGGTTCTCATTGCTGTGTTTTGGGAAACAATCTTGTGTTGCTAGAGAAAAGAAAGCTTAAAAACTACAGTGAAGTGGTTTTGCCTTGGTTTTTACTTTTGGTTTTGTTTTTAGAAAAAGCTTGTCACATGAAACAGAAGAATAGATTTTATCACTGTTACTTAGACTCTGTACAAAATCAGGGTGTGATGCTTACTTTTTCCCCGAAGCATAAATGAAATACTTAACCAAGAAAATGCTGACTCAGACATGGTAGTAAAGGTCCCTGAGAAGCACAAACACACCTAAATAGACAATGGGAACATTGTACTTTCATGCAAAGAGACTACAAAAGAATATTAAAGGCATGAACTCAGTTGTCCAAAACAACACAATGTAATTTTAACGGTCACCTTTTCCTCTGGAAGTTGTGCTCTGGTTGAATAAAATAAAGCACTGGGCTGATGAAAGAGTTAAGTGAAATAATTTTAAAAAAAGGTCATATTCCAAGACTTTGAATTTAAGGGAAAATTTAGGCCTGAGAAAAAATTTATTCCAAAGCTTGTGCCATTAATGCTTCAGTGTTTGAAAATATCTAGAGGACACCTATACTGGAGAATACACAGATCAAATTACAAAAGAGATAACAGGAACTGAGCCACAATTCTAAAGCAGATGTGTTCCAGCTCAAGGCAAACCTCTGCATTACAGAGAGATCCCAAAAACAACAGCAGAGGAGTAATGTTTTAAAATATACTCCTACAAAATATTTTTCTTCTCAAGTCCTAGAATGAAATTTTAAACATTAAAAAAGGATCAGCTTTGGTGCTATTTATAAAACTGTTTGTTACAACCAGGTATCACCATCATCCCAGCAGTAAAATGTATTTTCAGAACAGACCTGTCAAGAAATGGTATAAAAGCCAAACTGGCAGGAGTAATGCTAGTGAAAAGACAAGTTGGCCTGTACCCCAGACCTACTTGGAAGATTAGGTTCCACATCAGACCCCATACTGCATGAAGGAAAGAAAGGAAACATTTCTCTTTGCACCTGTACAGCCTATACCAAGGTCAAGCGGCTTCTTTTTCCCCTGCAAAGAAAACTCTGACAATCTTCCTCAGCTAGAAAATAAAGTGAACTTATTATCCTGTCATGAGTGGGAGAGCTGGGCTAGATGATCTTTAATCCTCCCTTCCAACACCAACTGTTCTATGAATCAGTTTATGGTATGTTGGTATGGTATACAACACACTGTACATGTATCTGCATTGTACTCTGCCTAAGCCAGGTAAGGCAAATTCAGAGCAGTGTTAAGATTGGAATACTGCTCATTTCCTAATTCTGTAGATCTTTCCTCCTCAGTCCTCGGCTTTTTACTTCAAAGAACTGTAGCAAAGCTGTACAGGTTTACTCCAGTAAAGCACACAAAACAAAAGGAATAAAATCCCTAAACAATACAGTTCCTTATTCAGCCTAAAGCAGAAGTAGCAGGAGCATTTCAAATTAGAACCAGAAAAAAAACTAATCCAAGTTTATTTAGTTTAGTGGACATCAAACGAAGACTAAAAATCTCTTAACATCCCCAGACAGGAAGGTACTAACTCAGTGACTGTAACTATACATCATGCAGTCCCAAACACTCTCCTTCGGAGCTAAAACAGTGCAGCAACAAACTGGATAATTTTCTTGTATGGCACCAGAGAAGTTAGGGCTTATAAATACATTTACTATGTTTTACTGACAAGTACTTACTTCAGTGAAAGAGAATAGTCATGTTTGCTTGTTTGACTATTTCTTACAAGGTAGCTACACTCCTTACATAAACGCAACAGGTTTTCTGCATCTGTCCGACTGATTGCCCCATGGTACCATCTAGAAAAAAGCAAAGACATTAATACACACACAAATATTCCCACTCATACTGCTTTCACTACTTAATTTTTTAAGGTATGAACTGTTATCAATAGCACATGGATACCTTTGAAATTTAATATATCATGGATAAAAAGTGCTAGATGAAGTTATTACAGATTTGGGAGGCTTGTAGTTCCTGTCAGCTGAAGGGAAAAACTCTGATCAGGAAACCATGCAATAAGGTTGGCCTACATGTTTGAGTAAGAAATTCCTATTTAGAGCAACACATTATAGTCTGTCTTGCAAACAGATCCATGATATACATGTTTTCCCTATTTCACCCCAGGGATATATCAATTTTTAAACTAATATGCAAAATAAAAAAAAAATAAATAAAAAAAAATTTTAAAAAAGTAAAAAAAATAGTAGATCACATATGGAGAATATGAACAGTTAACAGTGGAAAAGATTTGCTGAAATAAATCTTTGAAAAAGGAGAAGAGTGATAAAGTGTGAATATCTATCAAAAAGGCACATTCTAAACAAAGCTGTGGCAACTCTGAGAGCTTTATATAAATCTCTGATGGATCTGTGGAGTGGATGCTAACAATTCAGGGAACAAAGGAAACTGGGAGAGGAGAGGTGGGACCTTCATTAAAATAGTCACTGCAAACAAAGAAACTTCTCAGTGCATGCTGCTCTGTACCAGCTTTCAAAATCTCAGACTCCATGAGTAAGCGCTTTGATCCTTCCCTAAGTTTCCAGTGCAATGTAAAATGTGTCTGGCCCTGTACTGTGTCAAATATGTCTCTGAGGAAGATTTCTCCCTCCCTGCAATTGCCAGGTGCACTTTGAAACACTATGGGACACCACCACATCTGCCCAAGCAAGACAATGAACACATCAGAAGTGCTCTCTGTCAGTTCTTACCAGAAACTGTTGCTTGCTTTGTGCAAAAGAGCTTTATTCCATTTGTTCTTACTCTAAGAAAGATGCTACAACTAAAAAAATAGGTGAATAAGAGCCAGATAAATCTCTTTGACAGAAATCATGCTCTTAACTATCTTGTGCTGGTGTCTCTATAGTCAAATCTGATGAATGTGCTAAAAAAAAATGTTGGTGCCCAAATTAAAAATTCACTGTGTGCTTGATTAAAACCAAATTCTGCATTATAGGGAACTAAATAGAGGTTATACTTTTTATAGTCAAGACAGACTAGAAAGGGAGGCCCTGACAGCTTCATCACTTCACAAATAAGATGGAGGCACAGATGCAAATGATTTCAGGCAGTCTCCTCCTCATCTCCCATTAGGTATTTACTGGTGAAGGATATTTCTTAACAAGCAATTTAAAGAGTAGATTGCCTTCCGAGTGTGAGGAAATAATATTAACACAAGCGTGAATCAAGAAATGGACTCAGGATAATTTAAAAACTTTTCCTATTAGTTACAATTATCTTTATTTCCTTTTCTCCCCAAAGGACCAAATAAAACAAAAGTGAAATATTACCTTACCAAAATAAGGGAGATCCTGTACTCTGATATTCAGAGAGAAATGGAAAAAGAACACAAGGCTGGTTTGACGAAGAAAAACCTGCTTTTGAGTTGAAAGTAAAACAGCTGATGAGATAACATCTGATTCAGATGTGACATCTGGAAGCTGTTTTGGCTACACCTGACAATAAACAGCAGGTATCCAGAAGTGTAATTGTTTATGAGTCATATGCCCATGTAACTGGGACACTCTGCTCCTGTTCCAGCTACCTAGTGCGATAAGCAAAGTGTGATAATCAGTTTTAGGTTCCTGAGTGATTTGCTGTTCAACTGTATTGGGTCTGCTTGTCCTGGCTGTGCTTATTTTTTTAAATGTCAACATAGAAGCATTTGTGAAGAAAGGTCAAAGATTCAAATATCAGCGATGTGGTCTTTAAAAAGTGCAATGACAGTTTGTGAAAGACACCAGTGCAAAAGTACCAAATAACCCGAATGTCTTCTAAGATATCCTGGAAAGCACAGGCACACAATGCAAACCTGAAAGCAAAAAATTCTAACATAATCACACACTTTGACCCCTAACAGGATCTCCTCCCAAGTTTGTAAGCACCCTGATTGCGGTTTACAGAATGCTCTTCCTGACGTCCCCTACTTTGTCAATGGTCAGGTTTTGGCCACTAAGGGGCTATAATTCCACTGAAGACAGGAGAGCAGCATCAGTTATACAGTAAGTATACAAGTTATTACAGCTTATATAATGCACAAAACTACTCTGTTTCTGAGTTACAGCAAAACAGGAAACCACCAGATCTTGATTATAAGGCTGGGAGGGATTCACTTTCAATGAGACAATGGAAACAACAGAACACACTTTTTCTTTACATTGTTACTGAGGAAATAGAACTAATTACTTTGATTCCCCTGGGCCCATGAGTTAGTAAGTTCATAGTTATAGACTCCTCAGTCACAAGTAACTAAAAATATTTTCTTAATATACTAACACACCTTGGTATTTTTGCCTGTTTGGGGAATATCCTAACCTACCCATCCACTTGCCAACTTGTGTACATCCTTTCATTTAGGTCTCATATTCCTTTCTGCAAAAACAGACTCCACTTTAGCAGAAAAAAGAAGGAAGGGTTTGGCATGTGCTGTGGAGATGTCTCACACTACTAAAACTTGAGTAATTTGAATAATTAGGAATAATCTATGGTAAAATAAATGTGAACTCTTACACTATCTGACGCAACATGGTTAACTGTGCAATCATTTTATGTTTGATCCATCACACTGAAGAATCAAAAATAACCTAACGTTTTGAGGCATTTGAATAGTTAAGAAGGAAAACCTGCATTTTTCAGCTGTAACATTTAACTGCGGTTATACTAAAAGACAGAAAGACACCACAATATATTTATGAGTCAAAAATTAGGTAACAGAAACGCACCTTCCTGCAGTTATTTTAAGTGTATTTGGGACTGGGCGAGTGACTTTCGTAAGCTGTAACCACCCAACTCGGAGGAACAAATTTACAGTGAAATTTACAGTCTCTTAGTTATTTGTCTAACAATATCAGTGACTGATTTCACACTAACAGTTGCTACTTCCTCTGCAATAAGCATACAATCAGTCAACAGGCACATGGTTCATAGGTTGAGGTTGATGAGATGGAACATGACAACATGTGGATGACACTATTATCTGCTTCAAACTTAAGCTTCCAAAAACTACCTGAAAAATGTCAAAGGAAAAGCAATTTCTGGAACTATCTCCTCTCAAACACTAAGACAGGATTACCTCCTGCTGAGGATTCAAAGTGTAAAAGGATTGTTAGTCCTCTCAACATCACTAGCATTAAAGGACAAGGTATTCCCACAAAGTGCATACTCACATCCATGCTAAATCATGCCCTCCCTCTCCACTGCAAAATAAATTTTGCCTCTAACCCAGAATGACATTTTTTGGAGTAGAACGCCTCCAGGGATTCAAGACATAGCTTCTTCACTTTACTGCATGAATCCACTGGCTTCTCAGTGCCCAGGAATATTCAGTTTAACTTTTGTAAATTGCTCCACATAAGGATTTTTCTCTGTGTAGCTGGAATTCTAGCCCCTTCTCTGAAGCTGCACCTCTGGTATGATACAGGACAGCAGGTCATTCCATCACACAAGGCAGTCTATCCAAATTGTTCAAGGAAGGGCAACAGTGAGGCAGGACAGGGGCCACTCTTGTGGATATCAGACATTCACTACAGGGAATTGACCCAGAACCTGAATTTGGAGCTGATAAAAGTGCATCTAAATACCTCTCTCAAGTTTGACGGCACAAGGGTAGAAATAACAATCTCCTTCCTGAAAGCTGTTTAAGTAGCCTTATCATTCTCTCCCTGGAGGAGAATCATAGCCAGATGCAAGGCAAATCTGATGTATTAGAAACATGCTCTGCAGACACAGATACATGGGATTCATGAACTCTTAAAACAGAATTTGGTTATATGTGATACACAATTTTTTTTCCCTAATGCAGTGTACAAAGGTTGAAAATGGAATAACTGTACATACTTGACAGATAAAATTCACTTTTCCTGAGCTGAGTTTGCTGTTTAATACTATTTTGTTCACCCACAAAAATTACTTACACTTTACAGGATTAATAAGAGTAGGTCTTTGGGACTTTGGGGATACTGAGGACGGAAGCTGGGCAACACGATCTGGGCACTTGCTGCTCCTGTAAGTGGAGAGGCAAAGAGGTAGAGAGCAATAACTGAGCTTACTTACATCTGCTTTTCCAGTTGAATGGTTGGATCTATTCTCTCTCCCAGGATCCCAAAAAATTCTGGACTGCCATATTTGCCGGGTTTAAAGCCTCCTCCAGGTGCTCTTAATTGCCTGTGCTGGTCATTTGAGGGAGAAGGAGATGCTTGCCGTTTGCCACTTCCATTAAACTGGGCTGCAAGATAAACAACAATTACCTCTCCAGACAAGGTTAGCAAGGACCAAGAGTTGTAGCACTTAGAGAGGTTTTCACATCCCACAGAGAATAAACATATAGCCACTAGCATTAAGATGCTTAAACTACAAAGTTAAATATATCACATAAAGTGTTTCTTACTATGCAGAGTACAGTCCTAAAACTTTCTTACTTTTCCAGTAATAAAATTCACACACTTCTAAATCTTGTTACAATAACTACTGCTTATCTTGACGTTTGATACTTTGACCCTCCAGAGATGATGCTGTTAAACAAGTAACAGTAACAAACCTTCAGTCACCTGCCATAATTCCAAAAGAAAGTAAGTGAGAACACCTGTTTGCCTCAGGTTATGTGGTATCATCCTAGCAGTGGTATGGGGGAAAATCTGTCAGCTAACACCCATCTATCCATATCAGAAATACTGTCAAGCAGCAAAGAGTTTACAGTGCATCCACTCACACGCTGCTGGCACAAAGCTTTTGCCCTTAAAGTCTAGGAAACAGATAAAAAAAAAACAGCCTTTCATGATTTCACTTACTAACTACACTATTCCAAGAAAATCAATACAACTTATTGCTTATTTTGCAAAACTGTAATTTGTTAGAGCACTGCAACACCCATAGCCAAGCACATACTATTGATATTAGCGTCCTCATTCTACACTTAGAGATTCCACATAGCAACAATTTGAAAAAAAAATTTAAAAATTAAAGGACAGAATGTTGACAGGAACAGTGAAAGAATCTACCCACTCCATATTCCTGACTCTCATTGCCTTCTATGGTTTGCTACTTCACCAAAAACTAACACTCCCAGCTGCAGATGACTGTAATTTAAGATTATCTAGTGAGGACCACGCAGAGAACCTTCACTGTGTCAGGAGGTAAAAATCACAGTGCTCACAAGCAGAAACAGCTCGATCAGCCCCTATGTGTATTTCAACAGCAATACTGGGGAAAAAAATGTTCCAAGGAAAACTGAAGGGACTCCCTACAAAACTTACCGGCCTCATGCACTTAAAAGTGAACTTACTGTAACACACAGCCAAGCAGGCATGTGAGTGATAGTATTAAGTGTTTTAAAGCAGTCTTTTAAAGCGGACAGCTGCAATGTTCAAGTTCAAAAAGAAAATGCACATAGACATGTTGGATGAGGAAAATGTTCTGGAGCTGTTTTTCAAAAGTTTACTTATGCTTTCATCATAAAGCTTAGGACACTTCCAAACCCCCCCTTTACTCAGAGAAAGGAGACACAATTTTTTTAATTGGAAAATTTGGGCAGACTTATTCAATCACATTCCTAAGCATGCATGGTAGAAATATGCTGACTCTTTCTTAATATAAACTCAGATTTAACCTCATTACTGGATAATGAAAGCTGATTAGTGCAACAAGGAGAAACATTGCATGTGGATACTTGCCCATGACATACATGAGCAGTATTATTATTTTAACTCCAAGAAAAACACCTGGATGTAATTTGGGTACTCTCTGAAAACCAGTGAGCTTGTTGTCACCTTCTGAACAAGGAACATCTTTCAGACACCAAAAAATTCATTCAGTTCACAAAACAGACTCAGTTCTGACTGTTATCAGCTGTATCTTCACAACACAGAATCACAGAATTGCTTGAGTTGGAAGTGACATTAATAATTATCCAGTTGCAACCCCCTAAGAGCAGTGAGATGCCACCACAGGTAGTGATTTCATCCACTAAACCACATTGCTCAGAGCCCCATCCAACCTGGCTTTGAACAGTTCCAGGGAAGGGCCATCCACAATGTCACACAGGGCAACCTCTTCCAATGCTTCACCAGCTTTGACTACACAATTTCTTCCCAACATCTAATCTAATTCTCTCCTCTTTTAGTTTAAAAACATTCCCTCTATTTTATCTCTATATGCCTATGTAAAAAGTCACTAACATGATGGTAAGCGGTAGGAACTATTCTCCAAAAACAGGACAAAGTTAAATTTCAGATGCTTTTGAATGTTGGGGCTTTTTTCTCTGTTTGAAAAGTTCAGACATGTCTATGGACTTCTGGTCTTTTCTTTTTTTTTTCCTTTCTTTCTTTTTTTTTTTTTTTTTTTTTTTTTTTTCTTTTTTTTTTTTTTTTTTTCTTTTTTTCTTTTTTCCCCTTTCTTTGTGAATTAATTTGTCAGGAAGAAGCAGCCTTGAAGGGACATCCATGCAGATTAAAGCGACAAGCATGATACCCAGTCAGGTACCTGCCCACCCCATGTTGTAATCAGGTCTGAGTTTTGCCTCCTATGAATTGTCTCTTAAACAAAGTTAAAGTATATTCAGCCACTGCAGTTATGGAACTGACACTTCCACATTCTCCATGTGGCCTCTCTTCCACTGTCCTGTAATTCCTGCCATACCACTGCAACCGTGGCATGCCAGAACTCCCTTGCCATTCCTTCTTCCAGAAGTCCTTCAGGGTCCTAGGCGACACCTTCCCATTCAACAGCAGCCAGAAAAAGTCTGGTATTTATAAGTCCTCTTTGCATGAGCCCAAGATCAGTGCTGGAAACTACTACCAAATGGCCCTCTTGACCATTGAGACCCTCTTTATAACAGAGGGCCATGTATTTTGTCAAGCAATACTAAGACTGGCTTTACAGACTTCACAGACATTTCCTCGATCCAATGGTTTTCTGTGCCCACACAACAGTTGAAGAGGACAGATTTCTCAATAAATTCAGTGGAAGGTAGTGTCAGCATGACACTCTTGAACAGGCCCTCCTATACCTGGGCTACCAGTGGGCTCTCCCTGGTGTTATCTCCTTTTCTAGCCAGACTTGTGTACCTGGAAGCTACTTTGTTCCTGTTACTTCAGCAACCTCAACTCTTCTGGGCAAACCAGTCTGCCCAGCTCAGCAGGAGTTCTAACAAGACCAGCTTGCTTCCCATAAAAGCCAACAAAACCACATTTTAGCTTCAGCTGTACAGCCTCCAGTATAACAACCCCAAAATGGTTTGTGAAAGAACTCCAGCTGCAGACAGTCAAAATGCGGCATTCCAGTTCTGCTCCACAGAGGCACAAAATTTTAGCAAATTATTTTTTAGCACAGCAAAATCCATAGCCAATGTACAGCTTGCCCCATCCACAATGCCAGTATGATACCAGCCCCATCATTAGGAGTCAGAGCACAGACACATTCGCCTCAGCCTCAGCACATTTCATAGCTTGTGCACACTTTCATTCTGAAAAATCCCAAAGTCTAGGTTGGAGATAAACAAGTTTTGGCTATGCTTCAGCAACAAATCTTGAAATCATGGCAGAAGAACATTTTTTTCCTTCAAAGACTTGCATGAGTAATTAGGTTCATGATAATTCTAGTGTTGCTTGCCATCTTCATTTGTTTCTACGGTCTATCACCTGACAAACCAAAAACATTTGCTGTGTAAGTCTCCGTGTCTGCAATTGTCATCCCAAATGTCTGTTGTTCCCTCCAGATGAACTTCTCAAAATATGAAAGTTTCAGCAGAGGGTCTCTCCAGGATCTCCACAGTTCCATGTCATTGGGAGATGGTAATTGTGGGCCTGTAAAGTGAGACTTATCCATTGCTAGAATTTTTAGCAGACCAACACTGTACTTTTCAGAAAAATCCACCTCAGCTAAGAACTGAAAAAACCCTTTCCTGGGCTACACTATGGAGCCACCAAATAAGTCAGAAGAGCACTTCATACATCTCAGCAGAGGGTTAACACTTTTCCACTGCAAACTTTCCACCATTTCAAATTTCAAAGCCGGGCCTCATCTTTCCTTACTTTAAACATTTACTACTCCTAGCACAAAGATGAATTCATTTCACTTGATGAAACAGCAGCTTGCAAATGTGCTTGCAGCCAATCCTTAGATATTTCTTTGTGACAAATAACCTTATACCTAAAACAAACTAATCTATAATGAGTGGCAGATGTAATGAGAGAAATCAAATTAATCTCAAAAAGTGTTTTTTCTTCTTATTTTAAATAAGAATTTTCCACGCTGAACCTGTAAGTAATCCAAACATATCATAATACCATTTAAACCTCTCTTCAGTCTTTTAATTCTGTAAAGCAATATTTTGCTCTGTGTGCTTTCATAACTGCATAGTACTTGAAAGAATATTTACACATAAGCCAACCATAAAATCTTGTATTGGACTGACCTTGTTAATTTACAGCTACGTGTAAAAACTGAAGAGATATAAAGAAAAAAATTGACAAAACCAACATCCTTTATATTAAAACAGCTCAGAAAAACCCTGTTTCAGAATTTACCTGATAAAGACAAAAAACATGGATATAAAGATGAATACAGAGCTTAAGACAAGATTCAAATGAATTAAAACTCATCAATTTTATATAATACGACCACCACATGAAAAATAATGTCTATGATTTACATATGCACATTTATGACTCTTAAGACTTAACTTTTGAAACTAATAATCCACTCTCTGTAGTTGCTGTATCAGTATTTGAAAAATTTGTGAAATATGATCTCACTGGAGACAGATGTATACTAGTCCCACAGCTTGTACCTCACCATCATTAAGCAATTAGGCAAAAAATGAAGTTGCTGGTTTTTGAAAGAAAAATTACTTCTGGTAGCACACAACCACTGACCTTGTGTGGGAAGCTATGTGATCAGATGAGGTTGTTTATCCAGTCATTTCTTCCCACAGGTTAAAAAAAATCCTGGAAATGGAGACTGCAAGAGCTCCTTGAATAATTGTTTCCAATACTTAACTGTTCTTGCAAAGAAGAAAGAACTTGAGTCAGAACAACTCCTGATTCATCTTATATCTCATCTTCCCATCACGCACCTGCTCATTTGTGAAGAAACTGTCTCCATCTTATTGAGGATCTCCCCATAGGCATTAGATTGCTCTCATTATGTCCCACCCCAAGTTTTCTCTCCTCCAGGCTAAGCAAGCCCAGTTTTCTCAGCATCTCTTCACATGTGCTGTCATGTGCAGCAGTTCCTTGCATTTTGTTGGCTCTGTGTTGACAAAAATGTTTATCAACATCCCTCTTTTATAAGAATCCTGCCACAGCATTATGCATAGTTCAAGAAGTATGAAGTAAAGAGGAACAGCCACTTCGCTTCATCCACTGGCTTGCTCCTATTCACACAGGCTAGCATGCTGCTAGCCTTCACTGTTGTGAGGAGCACAGCTAGCCGCATTTAGTCCACTTTCCCCCAGGACTCTTTCAGCCCCTTCTAGCAAAGCTGTATTCCAGCAAGTCAACCAGATCTAGGTCCATATCATTGCAGGGGGTTAGTTTGCTCCAGATGCAAGTCTTTGGGTCTGTTCTCATTAGGTTTTGTAAGCTTGCTGTCAGTCCATTTCTCCAGCCTGTTCAGGTCCCTTAGAATGCCAGCTTAGCACACACCCTCCCCTCCCTTGGCTGTTATTCCAGGTTTGATACGGGGCATTTCCTCTCCTTCTGCTCTCAGTTACTAGTAGGTATGCAAAACAGGAAGGGTTCCAGAACATATCCTTGGAGGAATCACACTGACAACTAGATTCCAGGAAGAGTATGAATCACTAACACTACCCTGTGAGGTCAATGACTCTGATAGGTTTTCGCAGATTTACTAGTCCACCCATCTGAGCTACAACTTACCAAACACTGCTGATGCCACAGCACAACACGCAGAACACTAAAGTCAACACAGATGACACCTACTGCTCTCTTTCCATTAAGAGATCTAGTAGTTTTAACACAGAAAGCAAACAGGTTTGTCAAACAGGATTTACCTAGGGTAAATACACACTATCTATCCAGTAATCATTGCTCTCAGGCTTCTTCCATGTCTGCTCCCAGAGCCACATCTCTTTTCTTTGCATCTCATCCCCAACATTTTATCACACTGTCCCTTTGAGAATCGATCCGCAATTTCAGGACCTTTCAAAGCAACCTCCTTACCACAGAGACCCTCAACAATAAACACTATCTACATCCCATCCGTTAAAATGAGGGTAGGGACAGGGATTGAGAGAATCAGAAGTTTTAGTTATGTGAAACAAGTGCTAAGATGATAGAAAATGGGTTGGCTGAAGTACCAAACCAAAAGGGCAGTCTTCCATATTTCTGCAGTAGGTAAAGATTTGAGATGACCCACATACACTTTTCAGACATTTCTTCACACACACATACAAATCAAAACAGCGTAAGTATTCAGTTTACCCCAAATGCAAGTATTTATGCTATAACTGCGAGACAGAATTTTAAGGCTGGGATCTAGGAATCCTACCTGCCAAAGCTGGGATGGTGACTTTGTTCCACTCCCACGGCTGATCATATTCATCTGCAGGCCTGTCATCATCCTGTGGCAATTTGCTGTCTCGTAAACGGCGACTCACCACACTTTCAGAATCGGATTCCACACCACTGCCTTCTGGTTCATAGGGTGTGTCATAGAGCTGCGTGTTTTTCTGATGGGACTTTATGCCTTCCTGCTGTTGAAACTCTGTAGGCAAGGAAGAAAATTGCATCAGAATCACTACTAACCATGTCTTATCATTACAGTCTATAATTTTAGAGCATTCAACTTCCACCCATTTCTTAATAGCCACATAATTATAGAGATGACAAGCTTGTACAAGACTTCTAAATTCTACCTCTACATTGGTAACTGGCTGGGAGCAAAAGTTTGCTCCAGTTAACAACCACAGCTTCATGCCTCTATCATGCCTCCACCAACAATTCCCAGCTTGTGCAGAGTCAGACTGCAGGAAGCACAGAATCCCTGTCTGCTGGATAAAGCACACTCACAAGCAACTGTACATAAATTCCCAAGAACACTGAAATTTGTGTATAGTTAGCTCTTCAGGAGGAGATGGTTCTGAGGTGAAATTTGAAGATACAAAGAATATTAAAAAAAAAAAATAATCCCACAGTACAATTATATATGCTGATAAAAAAATTGTTTGCATTTATGCCTACAGAATATCAGCAAAAAATGAACAGGGACTAGAGTAAGAAAACTAAACAAAAGCATTAGAGCTTGTCTCATATAAAGGGAGTTATAAGAGCAGCTTTCTGAAAAAAATGAACTAGGATTAGAGTAAGAGAACTAAACAAAAGTATTAGAGCTTGTCTCACATGAAGGGGGTTGTAACAGCAGCTTTCAGCTACCTGAAAAGCAGTCAGAACCAAACCTTCTTGGGCAGAATCAGAAACAGCACTAAGGAGTAATAGGCACAAGAGGTAGCTCAAGAGATCCAAGTAGTACATTGTGGGTACCTTCTTCCCCTGGTGTGCGGTGCAGCCCTGGGATAGGTTACCAGGCAGGTCATGGGAGGGGTCTCTATTCTTTGGAGTTTACAGAGCCTTGGTGCGGCAAAGCCTAAGTCCCTCCATCCATACAAAACTGGGTGGAGTGAGTGATAGACCAAGTGGCTGTTCTACCATTCAAAGGGACGCCGGAAAATGGCAGGCCAACAGGCTAGAAAGCTGCTCAGTAGAGAGGGACTTTGGGGTCCTGTATTACAGCAAGTTAAACATGAGCCAGCAATGCACCCTTACAGCAATGAGGGACAACTCAACCTGGGGTGCATCAGGAGTGCTGAACGCAAACCAAGGGATGTGATTCCTCCCCTCTACCCAGCACTGGTGAGGCCACATCTGGACTGCTGGGTCCAGTTATCACCTGCCCAGCACAAGAAAGACATAGAATACTACAGGAAGCTTCAGCAAAAGGCTGTGAAGTTCAATAATGGGACTGAAGCACTTTTCATATGAGGAGAGGCTGAAAGAGTTGAGACTTGCTAGCTGGGAGAAAATACGTTTTAGTGGGGACATTATCAATGCATATAAATACCTGATGGAAGAGAGAGAACATGGAGACAGACTTTCATTGACAGTGCCCAGTGACAGGCCAAGATTTAGCAGGCACAAGTCAAAATATATGCAATTCCATCTGAACACATGAAAACAAATTTTCACTGTGATAATGGTCAAACATAGAAATAGGCTGCCTGGAGAGGCTCTAAAGTATCCATCCTTGGATATATCCTTCAAGATCTGACTGGACACAGTTATGGGCAACCTATTCTAGCTGATCCTTCTTGAACGGGATTTTTTATTAAATGATATCAAGAGGCCCTTTCCAACTTCAGATGTTGTGTGACTATACCTACCACTGCAAGGACAAAATATAAACACCAATAATGTAGCAAATTGCAAAGTTATGGAAAGACTCAGCGAGAGAACTTTTTAAGCTACAAATGAAGCAAAGATCTAGAGCAGTTTTCTCTGTTACTATAATAAAATCATCAATCAATTAATATATCAACAAGAATATTATAATCAAGTAATTTCTCCAAACCACTTCAAAGCACAGTGAAAAGTCTGCAAAAAGGTAGTGCCCTTACTCCTTGAAAAAAAAAAGTTATTTAAATTATACATTGAAAATATGGTAAATTTTAAGAAAAAATATACCAAAATTGATGAAGATGTAAATACAAGCAAGATACATCCTGTTAAATTCCAGTTATGAACAACCACATGAAGAAAAAATGCTGATAAAAAACTGTAATAGAAAGAATACACAGCTGTCTTGAATATTCTGGATCAAAAAAAACCCATTTTGTTTCTTCTGAAGTCAGAAAAGTGGAATGCATCTTTTTGTCTTTCGGTACTGTGGACCCAGTCAATGCTACACCAAGAAATGTGCATTTCTGAGGAACAGAAGCCATGATTCACCCAAATCAGTTTTAAGTGCCAAACACAAATTTGTGTGCCGAATACAACTATGCAATTGGCTCTTAGCGTGTGAGCATATTTCAATACAAGAAGTCTTGTCTGACATTTTTATTTTACCCAGAAGACCAAAGCATCAGACCGTACAGAGGAGTTTACCAGTAAATAGAAGGCTGTTCATGTTCAGGAGCATAATTAAAAGAACCATGAACGTTTGATTCTAAAACAGAAAAGTTTTTCTAGGAAAAGCTACAACCTAGAGGAAGGGAAGTGCAGGGCCAGGAGTTGGACTTCATGATTCTTGTGGATCCCTTCCAACTCAGCATATTCTGTGATTCTCCAATATATAAAAATATATGCATGTATGCACATACACTTATAAACACATATCTCCAATCTTTTGTAAAGTTTTGTATAAATATGCTCAAAATTTCACCTTTGACAATATCTGTAAATAAAAACAATTTTACTAAAAGCTTTATCAGAAAAAGTTCTCTTCAATAAATAAAGCACAGTTGAATCTGTACCATAAGGCAGTATTAGCACTATACACACTGATAGCTCACTGCAAACTTGATATTCAAGAAACAGACAGAAGACAAGAGAATATTTGTGATGAAGCATTTCCCAAGGTAATTTTACAGCCTCTAACAGTGACAGCTCTAAGGGCTAAAATAGTCTTTGGAATGATTAGAAAGTCAGAAACGATGTTAAATTAACTTTTTCTTTAGAAATTCACTTTTATTAACTATATAATTTGAATTCTTATTGCTGATTAAAAGTACATTCGTATACAATTCAGCATTAAGTTAATAGCTAACAGAAGAAGTAACAATTGAAGTTTTAAAAGCATTAATTTTTCTAGCAGTCTGGAAGAGTCCTACAAATAATTCTTGTTCTCACAGATCAGCGGTTATTACAGAATCAGGCTCCAGAAGTTTGGGCTCCTGTGTAAAACCAAGAACCTGATCAGGAGAGGTAAAGAAACTGAGACAACACTATGAGAGACAAGACTCAACTTGACATTTTCTTCCCACTCGGTGAACAATTCCAATACTAGCATACAGAACAGAGCTGGAACTCTGGACAAGCAGCCACATCAGCCACACCAAACACCTGAACAGCCCTAAATAATTCTACAGGACTACACATAGAGGCACTGTATTCCTGAAAATAGTTTGCAGAGAATTAGGGGATATATCATCAGAGAAGCAGAACAGCTATGAAGCCAACAGAAGGTTGAAAATATTACTACTTGCTTACAGAATCCAACAGGTGAACTTCTACAGCTTGCCTTCCAAATGGATGCAACAGACTAAAAAACAACCAGATCATTCTCTAATGGCCAGATGCCAATAGATACTTCCTTCATCTCAAACTCAAGCATGCAGTAACAAGAGGTCAGACAATGTAGCTGCACTATTAAAAAAAGTTCTGATACTATAAAAGCCCATTTTCCCAAATCAAGCACATCTGTAAATGTCCCCAGGCAGTAATAAACTCAATGGCATTTTACAGCCCCTTTTTAACGTTTCTTTTGATGAAACAGTAGACAAGCAAAATGCAGAAGTATTGCTCCCACAATCATGCAGAGAATGTCAGTTACAGAGAGACTCCCTGATGTTAAGGACTTGGAAGAATTTTTGTTCTGCTGTGTGGTGAAAGACAATGAACAATGAATTGGCAGGTTGAGAAGCAAAGACAGGTTCCTGCATCACAGTAACAGCACATCTTGCTCATCTACATCTAATATGCAGGTAGAGTCTTAACCTGCAAGAGACAAAATCATTAAGTTATATCAATTCCCAGATTTTTTCAACCTCTGCTATTCTATTGGGAAACCTTTTAAACAAATAACACACAACAAATCACAGCATCAGTGGTAAGACAGACATAGGTGTTTCTTTATCAGTTTGACAGCAATCTATAATTTATGCATGCTCCACTGAAAACCAGGGAAAACTATAGTGCAATTGGATACAGTCACATTAACATACAGATTGATCAACAGCAGCATGATAAAGCTGTTTTGACTTGCTAGTATGTCAGATTTCAAAGTGCACTGGCCAACATATATCAGGTACAAAAGTGATAAACCAGACCCCTCTCCATCTCACCTACAGTTTTCAAGACTGGTGCCAAACGAAAATGACAGTCCTACCAGTTCCTCAGCTGCTAACCCTAGCCAAAATCTGACCATGAAGGTCTCATGCTGGAAACAGTACTAAGATGCAAGGTCAGCTTTTGAAAAGCTACCACTGAAATTGGCTTTTAAGCGAAGTACAAGGGTAATCAACAACCTTTGTATCTGACAAGCCTAGGAGCAATACTCAGGACAGAGAATAGAATTCTACTTGATGAGATTTTACAGGGGACATTCAGCTGCACTCAGCTCCGTTCAATAGAATGTAGTTCTTAGTACAGAATTCACAGAGTGTATCTGGCCACATTGCTGAATAAAGCTTCATCCTATTTCAGAAAGCATGAAACCAAATACTTGGAAATACTCCTAACTCCAACAAGCAGCTTAATGTAAGTACAATGATTTTCAAGGTCATTTTTGCATGTAGTCAAATTTGTTCAAATACATAGTTATTTGCAGGAAGCCCAATAGCCTTTTTCATCCATTTATTTAACACACATTAACATGTAAACACTATGCAGGAATAAGGTTGTACAGAGGACAGCTGTCAAGCTGTCATCTAGAAGAATTTCTGTCCTCCTACCTCTGAATTCAGACTCCAAGTCTCCTCCAGATGGTTGCTGCTCTTCTGCACTCTTTCCAGAAGTCAGCTTTTAAACAACTTTAATCCTACTGACCTGGATTTAGTTCCCCACTAACCAAATAAAAAACACTACCCACTATTAACTACATGCAAAACTGTAACCAGCCTGCAGTGAACACCAAATACTGTGCTGCTATTTTCACTGAGTGCATTTGTGTCACTTAAATCTACCAGACAATTCCAGTAACAAGGATCTCAACACTGAAGCGACTTTATCTGAAACTCACAAAACTTTTCAAGGCACACGGACCAAATATTTATCACCAGAAAGATACAGGTATTTAATTAAAACAAGCAAGCAAACAACTATACCCTGAACAGAGTCCACTTTAATCTTTTCCTCCTACATACACAAAATTCCCCATAGGGAGAAGGAGTGCTTCTGCAATAAGAGAACAGGCTAACCTGTCTTCAACTAGGATAGTCAGAGCAGAATTATGAACAGCAGAACTTCTGGAATGTGGATTCAAACATTTTATACTCAAAAGTCCTAAAAGGGCAGTCCACAAAGTGTTTGGAGTACTTGCCATAAGCACGCTGGCTCTCTGTGACTAGATCTGGGAAAAATAAAATACCATATTAAAAAAAGAAAAAAAAGCATGTGAGAACATAACTCAGGGACAAGGCCTGTTTGTGGAAAATACCCAATTGCATTCTTTGTATTTTCCCCTGCCATTGAAAACCAGAAGTTATCAGTGGAAGCAGAAAGAACCTTGAAAATGCTCAGGTTCACATTGAGAGGTACTGATGAGTATCTGGTGCATTTCCCCCAACATTATCCTGACAGCCTGGCAATCTCTAGCAGGTAAAGGTCACATCAGGGCCAGATCTGATCACAGATGACGAAGACCCATCTGCAGAGCTCTTGCTATCAAGGCATAACTTTTTCTGAAATGGCCCAAACCTCTGCTTTACACATGTTCTGCTCTTCAGGCTTCTAATGGAAAATCACTGAACTGGCAAGTAATCACATTGAAGGGCATTGAGCTGTTTGCTCCAGGTGTATGGGTAGGCAACACATCAACCCATAACTTGCCAGTTTGCCAGAGGCATTAGACAGATAAATGCAAAGATTACCCTGATATGAACATTTGTCTTCCATTGAATTAATTCCCAGATAAACAGGTCAAAATACATAGCCAACTGTTTACTTATTCAAGCTCCACCATTAATGTTTCTTTCCACATCCATTTTGGAAAGACACTCTGAAAGTATTTCAGGAATTGTGATGCAGCAGTCTCATTTTGTTACTGCAAAGCCTATTCACTAGAGAAGCTAAGTTTTACCTCTGTTCAAATTACGCCTCAGATCACCAGAAATCAAACTGCTTTTTCCTCTGCTTCCAGATCCAGCTGGATGCCTCCAACTGCTGGGACACAAGGGAACACCAATTATATTCCAGCGGCAGGGCATATAAGCTGTTTTGCTTTGAGACTGCAGCAACTGCCATCCCAATGGTAATTATTGCAGATTTTGCTGCAGGAAAAGCTGGATATGAGAAGATCTTCCTTCCCTCATCTTTTCAGCTGAACAGAAGCCAAGTGACTCAGAAGTGAGCCACTTTCCAGGAATGAACAGGCATTTGTTCCCCTGTGAGGGCTTGGCATAACGGCATGATGTGAAAACCAACATCTTCACATTGCCTGCATCATGCTGGAAATACTACTGAAGTCCAGCTATGACTCATTACCCCAGGAAGAAGCATTCAGAGCAACCTTACATTCCAACAATCCTGATAAAAAGCAAAGTTGTTAGGCCAGTCAGAGCAGAGGCAGGCAATGAGAACGCCATTTATGATAAGCACCAAGAAAATGGCAAAAAAACCCATTAATATTTTCCACGGAAGGTATGTATTGAATTAAAACAAGCAACCACTACCCTGCCCAAGAAGACAGTAAGCACATGTTAGTCTTTGTGGGTGGGATGGGTGAGAAAGAGGAGGGATGGCTGTTGGTGGAGTGCAAGGATGCTGATTAAAAAAATAAAATACATGGGAAGAAAACATAAATCCTGGTGGCCTGGAAGGATAGCAGTACTGTTTCTAAAGAACATGAAAAATATCCTTGGAGATGCATTTCTCTTTTGGCAGAGGTAAAGAAATAAAAAATTAAATTTCTTCAGTTCCCTAGAGGCAGAAATTTATTCTATAAAGCCTTCCACCTCAACACCATATTTTCTGATAAGTAAGCAGTGATTCAACTCTCTAACTGTCAGTTTAAAATTCTTGATTTCTGCAGACTTTGCCTCTTTGGAGGTGCTTTGATGCTGCTGACCTACTTACTTCTTGCACATTTTTCAGTAAGACACAGAAGAGGAGTAGGGATGCCCTTTTTATTTAGATGAGGGGACAAAGAATCCAAAAAACTCTGCAGGTCTGTACGTTTACTGCTGCTTGACCAAGAGCCAACTCCAGATGCTGCTACAGCCAGTTACATCACAGTGCTATATTCCTGGTTTGTTGGTAGGTTTTCTTGACCTGTCTGGAGTCTACCTTTGGGATTCAAGGATCATTATTTCACAGCCTAAACAGAGCAATCCAAGTGTCAACAGTGCAAACCAAAAAATTCAAGATCCTCATTTCATACTTCAAAACTTCTAAGCTGTGTAAAAGTACATTCATTTTTTGTGGTAAGAGGGAACAGAAGCCCTCTAGGAAACAAAGAGCTATGTTCGATTTTCCATGTACACCAGCTAATACAAGCCCAGGACACGAACTACAGTGTCCCAAAAGATTTGCTTTAAGATTAACACAAACAGAATAAATTTCCTTTGAAAGCCATCCTAACATCAAGGTCTAAAATGCCAATTTTAAACAAGCTAAAACTGTCCCACGGTCAGGACAGAGAAGTTTGTAGTGAATATGTTTCCTGCAGTTAGATAAGTCCTGCTGCTCATGACTGCTACTAATGGCCCCCATGTCCTTGCTAGTGCTCCTCATGAACACAGTTTCTCACCTTGACAGGAATCCCCTTGAGAGAGGACAGGAGAGGAAGAAGAAACCATTCATAATTTAAATGCTCTTCAACACTCACACAGAAGGAAGATACTTGCATCATGTCTGCCTGTGAAAGTGTCTGCTTGCTGAAAGCGTACTCAAAAGAATCAAATGAGATAAGCACTGATCAAAATGATATTTTTAATGAGTATAAATATATATATTTGTATACTCAGGATGATATTGCAAGAAATAACCAGATGTGAGCAAAAGGGAGTTTATATGACCAAGACAACAAGTTTATACGACCAAAATAGGCAACTGTTTTCTGAGAGCTACAGCTTTAATTCTATGAGAATTATGCAGAAGGGAGTAATCTTTTCTGCATTTAACTGACTTTCAGCACAGCCTCCTAGGAATGTGGGAGAGGGCAGAGAAGGATAAGTAGATAGAAGCCTCCCTCCAGACTTCCTGCCCACTATGCTCTGAGATACAAATAGTGGGAAGAAGTTCCCTACAGGTACAGCTTACATGGTACAGTAAGGCAGTAGACTTTCGTAGCCAGAAGAAATGCCATATCTGATTTAACAAACTCAGATGAGATATATTCTCAGCCAGATGAGACATGTTATCTTCTTTTAGCCACCTGCTAGCATTTGCCATAGAGAGTACAAGGCAGGGAGAAAAACTGCTACTTAATATTTCCTAGAACAGATTTATTCCATAGACCTGGTGGCTATGTCATTAAGAGGAACACAGAAATGTGATTTGTGCATTGCTTTCATCCAGCCTGTGAATGATTGTGTCACCATGATTTAAAAAAAATCAAAAACCAATTTAAAAAACCAAACAACAACAACAAAAAAACCCTCAAAACCCCCAACTGCCAGCTCAAAACATAGCCTGAAACTTCCCTGATGATTAATACCCATTATTTTATTTTTATTAGTAACTTTCTAAAACAAAAAATGCTAAGAAAACAAAGAGAAGTCAAAGCTTTGTAAGAAATATCTGATGCATTTGCAAGAGCTCTTTCACTCCTCTTTCCCCAACCAGCATTCCAGGAAGAGCAGGAACTATCAGTACTGTTTCCTCCTTTGGCAGGACTTAAAAGCCACACAGCATCTGCATGCTAAACCATCTGGTTTTTCTCCTGTTCACTGCAAGGAACAGCCACAGTGATTATTTGACACAGTGATAATTTGCAATTTTACAAATGGCAAGTTGCAAGCAGCAGAGATCAGCCACCGTGATTATTTGGAATTTTCCCTACTTTTACCTGCTTTCCCCAAGGAAAGTATTGTCCTAGTTGCAATCTTTCTGTTCTGTCATTCAAGCTGAGTTACAGGGATAATCTAGGAACTTTAATCAGCACCTAAGCAGCTAATCAAAATGAATCACCACCTCTTGAACATACAAGCTTTCAGATATATTTCCAATGCAAATTTAAAGTCCAGCATGGTGGTCCTGCACATGCATACCATAAGGATCATTAATGTAGACATAAAAAATGGTCTGCATTTGCTGTTCAGCCCTGGAGAAAAAAAAATTTGTTTAATTTAGAATTCTATCTTCTCATGATTAGATGAAGAAAGCTGCTCAGTTGTCATTACATGTAACCATAGATTTTACTTTTCACAATCCAAGGCCTTGCATGCATTAATGACAGCTGACAGCACAGAAAAAGTGACAGGGGTATGAACACTGAAATTACTGGGAAAATGTTTCAGCTCATCCTCTTTGGCCTATGATCTCTACTCATTGTGTCAAGTAGGTCAGCAAGGGATGGAAGGAAAGAAAAACTTGTGTAAAGCCTTTGTAGGATTTCAAGTACTCAGCACTGAGCTGTGCAGCTGCTGATATTCAGTACTTTGCCCGTGCTTGCAGATTTATCTGTAATTATTATACGACTCAGGTAACCCCTGACTGGATGTCCATTCCTATTTAAAAGCCAACTTGCAGAGTAATCTGTCAGTTACACAGTGTTGAGTTTTCCCCTTGGACAAGACTTTTACAACAGTACAGAACATGCAGCAGCGTTTGAATGTATGTAATATACAGTCTATCACATCATCACTCAAGAGCATTTGTGCTTACACTGATACATAACAGCAAATAAATCTGGTTAGCATTCAGCACAGGATCATTAAGAACAGGTGCTTTAAAAAAGTAAATGACAGTCATGAGCAAACATCATAAATCAGTACTTTTCTTCACTTCTTGCAATGAAAGTATCACAAATTCAGAAGCATAATATTTAATATTTTCCAATTAGATCAAGTCAGAAGATGTCATGTTATAAAAGTTCATTGCAATCATGATCCTGATGCACACAAGTCAGTCAACACTTTCTGGTAAATTTTCCAGTTACACTCTTACTTTCCAATATGTATGTCTAAACCATCAACCAGTGTACATGAAAACATTTGCAAATGCACAAAACCACCTCCATGGAGACAATTGTGGAAAGCTGTACTTTTTGCTGGTGTTTTTTGTTTGTTTGTTTTTGTTTGTTTGTTTGATTGATTTTTTGTTATTTGTTTTAAGAGACAGATAAGAAAAGATCCTTTAAAAAATAGTTAGGAGAGGCTGTCTTTTGTTACGCTCTATATTCTACCATGATGCCAGGATCTCTGTGATGGTGCACATCACAGCCATAGGAAAGGACAACAGTATCTGCTACTCAGCAAAAATAGAATACAAAATCAGGGGTATATATATGAAAGACATCACCTTTTTTTTAACTTCATCTCATTCTTCCCTTTCTATTTCAACTGAGGCAGCAGCACAGACACCTTCAAGATAATCACAGGCTTCATTACAGCTATAACTGCTGCTGCAGGACTTGCTTAGAAAAAGCTCTCACACTTTTCTGTCTTGCAGCCCATCCCAGACAAGCGCAACTGTTGTTTGACTGTACAAAAGACAAGAGCCAGAACAGCACAAAACCCAATGCTTCACCACAGTGATTTTCAAATTATTCACTCCACAGAAAATGAATGCAGAACTGAAAGCAAGCCAAGTTCCTTCAGGCAAACCTAATTTCCCCCAGGTTTACCTGCGTTGCTCCTAAATTGTTAGTGTAACCTGCAATAGCATCAGTTTTGCATGCCTACACCCTGCTTCATAAAACCAAGATGTATGTGGACTCTTCCACTTCAAGGCATCAACACATGAAACTGAACAATGCACAGCCTTGTTCAAGCCCAGATGAAGACTGAATATTTCCATCTTCTATCTGCACATTGGTATTATTCAACAAATTTAGTCACAGTAGCACAACAGTCCATCAGCAAGCAGAAACACACTGAAGGCTTCCTAGGTCTTTACCTGAGTAGGGATCATAAAGGTTAATGCACCTATCAGCACACCAACATACCAAAACCAGGTGAGTCTTACCTGACCTCAGCCAGAAAGAACTCCTGCCTCTAATTTATAATCCAGAATGGTAATGAACAGCTGTGCTTGCATAGATGTTTGAGCTCCTCCAAAAGAGCATTTTCAAGCAGAGTTCCTCACAGCCAGAAATCAGAAAAAGACAGAAGCTGTATGTTTTTGCCACCCTACATAAAATGCAAAGAGCACAAAAATTGTGTTTCTCACCACTTTTCACTGAAGATTTAAGTTCATTCTATGATAGTGCTGTGAAGCCACATCAAACTGTTGGCAAACTGATGTACAGTCTCTGTTGCAAAAGTAGACACAGAGCTAACTGGCTGAATCTTCAACTCTCATTTACTTTTAATGATACGAAAGCACTCATTTGGTTTGGGCTCCCTAACTGAAAAAGGCACAGGAGAAACTGTAGCTACTACATTACAGCTGATGTCAGAAGCAGACTTCATTCATTGAAGGTTTCACTCATATTTTGCCACTGGGCATTTCCAGAGTCTGGATGCAAAACCAGCAGGCAAAAAATTTATTCATTTACTAGCAAGATAAGTACAACAAAGATGACAAAATATCAGAGCTGAAACGGTATTTTGTTCATTCAAAGAACTATTCTGTTTACCTCATGCTTAACCAGCTTTTTTGAGCTTACTTAACCCTTCTGTACAGTGCAGATAAAAAAATTCAAAGTGATTTGAGTAAGTGAGAATATAATATGAAAGAATGATTGAGAAAACCTTTCTGAAAAAAAAATTCTCACTAGTTTAGGGAAAAAAGAAAAAAAGTACCCCCAGGCAGGACCTTTGAGTTGAGCACAGATGGCTGTGGAAAGGGTAGAAATTCCTTCTGACTTGACAGCACATGTAATGTCCACTAGTTTCCTTTAAAAAAACAGTAAATCCAGGTTAGACTAGAAATACCTATTCCCAGGGCTGTCATCCTGACACTAGCTTGTTTATTAACACGCTGTTCTTAAACATTTTCACATTTCCTTTTGCTAAAAGCCTCTTTGCAAAAGAATAAGAGGAAAGAGAAAAGGAAAACAAAGCATAATTGAAGATAAATGCAAGTGTGACAAGGGATTTTTGTACCACTTTTTGTCCCAAGTGCATGTCTCATTTTTTCTTTTAGTATCACTATTACATCTCCATATAACAAATCCCTGTAAAACTCATCAGCGACAGTCTGCATCTCCCATACATGGCTGATTCTTCATATAACAAATTCTCCACATTCTGCTTTTCAGCAATGTTGCAAGAAGAAATAGAGTTGGCACCAGTTTGAGAAGGAGAGCTAACTGGTAAGCCAGCAAGATGTATCTCTGATGTCCCCCTGCCTAATACAACAACACTCCTCCCAATCAGACCCAAAAATGAGTTTACAGTGTTCCCTTCCTTTGCTGTGGCAGACCACAATAGTATCAGTCACCTATGCTTCCATCATACCTCCACCTGGAAAGCACCCAGAATTCCTGCCAAGAGAATCCAGAAGTGCACAAACAAGCCGAGTGCAGTCTGGAAGCCCATTTGTTCAGCCTCTGTTCCTTCCTCCCACAAAGTGATAGTGAACAGCTGTCAAGAGTCATACTCCCTTGCTGGAACAGCATGCTTTCAGCATGGATTCTGCCCATCTAGGGTTATCTCCACAAAACTGGAATATTTGTGGATAAGCCCCTGCTCAAGCTACATTTCAGTAGTTTGTGCCTCATAGTCACCTGTCTGGTCTTCCCAGAGATAAAGTTTAAAAGGATCAGTATTGGGAACATAATGTCATGGTGGTGAACATACTGGAAATCGACTGAGACTAAACAAACATGGGTTCCAGCAATCTAGTCTAGGATATGCTGACTCTCACAGCCACTTCTCACTTTCACAAATCAGTTGCAGGATCATAAAATAAGCTAGATTAAACAAGATCTCAGGAAGTGGAAGTCATCTTGTTCAACGTCCTACTCCAAGCAGGTTTTACCTACAGAGTCAGACGAGGTTACTCACATTCTGGTTTCTCAGTCCAGTCTTGAAAATTTCCAAAGATGGAGACTACACAATCTCACTGGGCAATCTTCTCCACAATTTGCCTGTCCTCATGGTGAGATTTTTTTCCCCCCTATATTCAATGAACCTTTTATTTCAGTTTGTGTTCACTGCCTCTAAGCCTTTCAAGGCATGGAAAGAACAGATGATTAAATCAGAATGAATCACAGTCTACAGAAGTCTGATTACAAGGGAAAATGCAAAACAGTTTCATTTTTTACTTACTTTATCCGATTTAGGGTTTACACAACTCACACCAATCTCTACAGGACAGGCAGAGGATCCCTTCACAGCCATATACATTCATGTTCAGGCATGTACTACCTAAGAGAATCCTTTGCACCAAGATGAAGTACATCATCTCTATCTCTCTAGTCAGTCAGAGAAGTGAGACACCTTCAAATTCAGCATACTTAGTACTAGACAGTAGGGGTTTGGGGGAGGAAGGTAGAAGTGAGATGGGAGGGAGATTAAAAGGACTTGAACAGGTCAGCAGGACACAAAATGAGAAAAGAGTACCTCTTTCACCTTTGTAACCAAAAGACTCCCAATATTCCAATGAATATTAATTTTTTTCACTCTAGGGTCATAGCTCTCTTTTTTGTATTTCTCAAGAGACAGCTGCTGGAGTTCTAAAATTGCAGATCCTCTTGGACCATACAGACCTCAGCGCTACTCAAACTGCCGCCAGAAGCACCACTGTCTTGAAGGGACAGGCAATTCACATCCTATATTAAAAGGACCACTGTACTTAAGAAAAGCAGTCCAAAATCTTCCATCTTATCTGGGGATGAGAAGGATGAAGTAGAGGGGAGACCTGTGGTAACTGGCAGGTGAAAACAGACATAGAATCAAAGCAGCATAGTAAGAAACACAAATAAAACTATCTATGCTACAGGCAACGCCGCATGCAAAGCACATGTAGGCACCAAGGAAAAAGCACCCGCATACATTACACATGTTCCTTGTATTAGGAAAGTAGATAGATTTTGTCAAATTAACCATCTTGATAAATGTGGCTTGAACCTACTGCTTCTTTTCCAACACAAGTCTTCCAGACTGCAGGCAAGGGTTTAAACAGCATTTTGAGCTCATTGATTTCTTTTTCCCAAACATCCAACTCCGCTTTTTAGGCAAGTACATATGCCAGATTCATCAGACAGTGAGCAAGTGAAGTGAATGAATGAAGTTACTGTCCTTCAACATGCACTCCTAAGTAGTCTACTATAATTCTGATGTACTTTTCCAAAGTTCTGGACATCTTGTTTCCATTGTTTTGGGCATAAACTTTGTCTTAATGAGAACAAGAGTCAAGAAACTGTGAAAAATCAATTTTTATTCAGGCTTGTTATTCAAGTTTCGCACTTAGTCCATTTCCAGACTACATCAAATCAAAAGAGCAAAATAAAGGTGTTGAAACAGGGGAAAAAATCCACAAACAAAACCAACATTAAATTAAACATGTAGTATTAAACATTAGAGAGAACACCTTAAATCTTTCCAGGGGAGGAGACATCTTTAAACATAAAGGAATTGTATTAATTTTAGACACAGCTGGTTTCCAGCCCAGTAATGCACTTAGTTACAGCAACCACAACACATTGCAGTCTCCATTACATGAGAAACTAGGCTCTATCCTTTCTGGCTTTATCTTCTCACAAGCACTGATGGGGTACAAAGTGCTCATGAAGACAGGAAGAGAAGTATTGATGATCATGACAACTGGACATGCTTCTAAACCAGTACGGTTTCATGGCACGTGTGAGATCTACTGTTTTCCTCAGAGAACATAAGTACTTGCATTGAAGCAGGTCCAGCACTATTTCAAACATCTCCAAATTCATGCACATTAGACCTAATGCCAAGGAAGAAGTTCTCTTCTGTAATTGTTCCTAGACAATTTCTTTCCTTTAAATCACTGCCCAATGTAATGTCTGTCCAAATTCCAAATGAAGTTAGAAACAACTTGAAATAGATGCTGAAGCCCAGGAGGTTTCTATTAAACATTACATCTAGCATACTTTAAAGAAGAAGCACAGCTGTTCAGGGCATATGCCCTCACTTCTCATGAGCTGTGGGGAATTTTGCATTACAGGATAGCAGCAGGTGACAGTAACACTAGCACTATGCTCCAAATGATGGGAATGCTCAGAACACATCAGACATCCCTCCTTTGTCACTTCTAGGAAGAGCTCCCCAAGATATCCAGTGCTGCTCTATAGGAAACTGCCAACAAGTAAACAAAACCGTCTTCTTACTGTCACAAGCTTTCTTCTGTGTGCTACAGATCTTCTTAGAATCCTACTCAGTGGCTCTCCACATTGCAGATGTGGGGATGAGAGCACATACAGATCGAATTTCAAGAGTGAAGAGTTAGCTTGCAATTTTCCACACTTTTAAAGGAAAAAAAAAATCTTAAAGCTTTTCTACTAGAATGACCAGCATGTGGTCTATTCACATCACCTGGAAAACAGGACAATAATAGCACTAGTGAGGAATTCACAATACCACATGAGGTACATTGACAGTGTACATTCTCATTTGGGGCAGATTTCCAGTCATGGCTAGCCTATTGTTAGACTCTCAAACAGAATTAGAATTGAAACACACAAATGCAGGAACAAGAGAAGGAGTTAAGTTTTTGAAAATGATGCCAGCTGTTGAGCTTAGTGGACAAACACTCTGCCTCTTCTGTGTTGGCTACAGCTGTCTGCCATGCTCAAGTACAGACAGACAGCAAATCATACACAGAGCCACTACAGTGTTTAGAGGTCTGGTTAGCTTGCTAGGCTCAGTGATTTTCAATAGGTCAAAAACATTCTTCCTAAACTTCCCATGCTGTACGTGCTAATCTAGGCATTCTAATCAAAGCCTTTGTCAAAATAGTTATCGTTGCTTTTCTTATATTAATTGCAGTTGTAAACTCGGTGCCAACAAGCAACATGCCAGAGGCCACCTGGTAAAGAATTTTACAAGATCTGACTCACCACCAATGTGCTGTAGTGACTATTCAGATGAAGTTACATGTCTGAACAAAAAAAAAAACAGCCTTTCTAGTTACAAGGGAAACTGACACCCAAGACCTTTTGAAGTAGGTGCAGGTTCATGGGAATGCTGTTTTCTCCATACTCCCAGCATTTCTGTGATAGCTTGCATGAAGACCAAGCTGCTTCTCCCAGCATGTCCATGGCAAGCTCCCAGTTAAAGCAGGTGCCCTGTTTTTGCTAGGCTGCCTGTCACACATTAGAGATTCCATTGTGATCCAGTCAAGCACCCTCATCTCAGTCCCTAGAAAGAAGCAGTGAAGTGCAGGAAGTTATTTACTCTTCTACCACTGGCTGCACCTAGAGAGGGGTCTCAGCTTTCTGCATCCTCAGGGAAAGAAGGCCAAGCACAAAATGTCTAAGTATGAGCTAGTAAGACTTGCTCATTGCTGTTCTACTGCACAGCCAAGGATGATGCATACAGAAACTGGATGACAAATATATAGAAGAAGAAGAAAGGAAGAGGATGCTAATGTTGGGAGCCTATGAAGAAAGCTGTGATTTTTCTTTTGGAATTCTCTCTAATATCCCGTTTTATTTTAAAACAGCTTCTGTTGACAAAATGCTCACATTCATTAAAACTCCTTCAGATTAAACCCCTGCCCCTCCTTGTCACACACTTCCCTTGGTTTATGCTCACTTTTGTTACAAGTGCAAATGTGTATTACTCAGGTTGATGAACGCATTGAACAACACAGGCAAGAAAACAGATATCTCTGTACCATGATCCTAATGCTCTAGAGCATCCCTAGGAATAGATCCCAGCTCTTCAGATCCTTCTGCCATATCACTTGCCTAGACCTTGAGCATGCACACAAGCTCATCTATTTAGTTTGAAACTTGAGTTCAGCTTTCCATTTATGGCCAGAAGCCTTTTTGTGGCTTACTTAGATTTTCCAGTGTTCAGAGAGTAGTGGCAGCATAGTTCTGTGTCGATTTGGAATTTGCCAAATGCACACTGAGCACTCTCCCTGACCTCATGGGTTAGCACACTCCACCTACAAGATCTGACATGCCCAGTTCCCAGGACAAATGTGTTGACTAGACTCTTGTGAAGAATGCATCAATAACAAACTGAATTCCTTTCTCATATAACACCTACTTTGGCTGCCCAAAAGGAGATATTTTATGCCCTGAGGAACCTCTACAGTTACCCTGATCAGAACAGAGGCACAGTGTATATTTTACCAATAGTGCTATGACAGCCTTCTTAGGTCTGCACACAACATAGCATTTGCTCCATGAGGAATACCACATGGTATGTTACATCTCAGGGAAAGCAACTGTTTGCAGAAATGCTACCCATTTCAGTTTTCAGAATCCTGAGACATAAAAAGAGGGTTTTCTCCCTGGCTACCACATTCTTGAGGCAAATGCATGACCTAGACTCCAGAACCCCATAAAGAGGCTGATGTCTCTGGCACAGTCCTAGGTCATCCCTATCAAAGCAAAGAAAAAATGTGATGTACATCAAGACCCCCAGGGCACAGACCAGAGGCATTCCTGGATCTCTAAGAAATCAAGGCACTGATGTACCACATGTTTAACCCGCCTTTCAAATCATTGTCCTAACTCAAGAGCTTAGCCCTGCCTATCTCTCTTTCCCTGACCATTCCACAGAACAGAAGATACAATTCCTGATCCAGAAAAAAACAGGAGTGATTTTGCTAAAAGACATTTCTTAATGTAGGAATGTAGGCATCATATCCTGATAATGCTTCCTCTCTCACCAAACATCCCCACCATCCAGCATTTTTCATTATGTGGTTCCAAATTATTTTGAAACTTAAAATGACCTTAATTTTACTGTTGTTTAAGTAAGCTGAATTTTGTATTATAGCATGTATCATGCCAGGTGCTTCTTACACAAGAGATCATAAGCTTTTCTTATCAGGGTAACTTTAGAAGTTACTCAGGGCATATAACATCTTCTTTTGGAAGCAAGATGCTCTCTTCAAATCCAAGTACCAAGTAGGACAACAGATGCAGTTCATTCACTCATTCTTGTAGCCAGTATTCCTTATCATACCTTAAAATGACACATTTCTTTGTGTAACAACTTGTCTACCAGCATATCTCCATCTGAATGATGATCCCAAATTGGATCCTTCTCAAAGGCAAGTTTGAGATGCACTCCGTGATGCAGCACATAGAAGACTGTGGTATAGACAGCCTTGATCTGACGTTTGATTGCATATATGCAATCTGAGGACTGGTGTTAATTCCTTCTGAAAGGCAGGGATGCCTGGAAGAGCTATGTCAATATGTACAGCTGTCAGGAGAAAGAGGAAAGGCATGCCTGTAAGGCTATAGCTAGAATAGGGCCTTATGATTTTAGGGGATTTTAAAGGCAAAAAAATGCACACATTTTCCCCAACCATAGCCATAGTCATATCCATGAACTGAGGAAACCTTTTCTCCTCTCAAGTAAGGGATTACCACATAAAACAAACAGACCTCTCTTCAGGATCTCACATTCAGTGCAGGCTGATGGGAGCACATACTCAAGTGGAACCTAACTTCTCCTCCCCTAGCATTTCCTGAGAGGAATGGATGACAGAGAAGCCTGGATGTTATGACCACCTGCACTCTGACCTGACAGTGTCTCAGCTATTCACTTCTGTTCAAATGCAGCATCTCTAGCCTCTGCTTCTCTGCAGAGCTCTCTCGTGAGCACAAAGAACATCTTACACCTGATCCAAGCAGGGATGCTTGGTTACAGTGTAGGTAAAGCAGCACAAGCTTGTTTCTGTGACAGGCCACGTGTCACTGCAGCAGCTACAGACTGACACCAGGGGAGAAGTAAGGTCCACATACTACTCAGGATCCTTAGAAATCAGCATGGTGGCTATCTCTATTGCTGCCATGCATGCTTGATAGTAGCCAGTCCAGAATCTCACTCCATGCATAGTCTAGGATACTTCACATCACATATCACAGAGAACTTCTCTTACACTCATGTAGCTCCCCTGGGACATCAGATCTCCAAATAGGCTGCGGCAAGGCAAAGATGCAGCAACTGTAGCTGTGGCTTTGGGTGCACACCCAGCCAAACTGACTACCACCACAAAGCACTTTGGGAACTGGATTGCCAGGGATTCTCTCTGAACCTTCGGCATGGATTTCCTGAAGACAGGACAGACACTTACGAATATCAATACCACAGCAGATGTGTTCGCCTGACAAGAGATGATAGCTTCTTATCAATATGCATTCACTATCAACACACTCTACCTTAGCCTCAGGTCAAATCTTTCTTTGAGAAATCTTTCCAAACCTTGTCATAAAGGTTTTTTTTCCAGTCATCATAACCACAAATCTGGGGAGAGAGTATTTTTGGGGGGCACTATTAGCAGAAGAAACTTCAAGCCTGACTGAACCCAATTCTAACCACAGATAGCATGGGAACAGATAGACCATTCAATAGTTAATTGAAATAAATCAACTCAGGGACTGCCTTTTCTTTTAAATTAAACATCAGCTCTGAACAAACTGCCTGACAACTGCGAGACCACAGAACTTTTAGGAAGAAAGGATAAGCTCTGAATAAAAATATTAGTTACTTCAGACATCATGCATTTCTATTCAGATGTAAGCTTACTTTCTCATATTGAAATAATAGAGTCTTATTTCATATGAACACCTGCTTTTGCCTAATCTTCTGCTATCTCAAGGAGCACGTGGCATGCACAAAAGTTTTAGGGCCGTATTTCAACCACCCTTACACTGGGTTCCCAGAGTTCAAGAGTTAGGGTACACCAGTAAACATGGAATAACTGATAAAAAGCTGTTTTATTTTCTGTCCCTCCTACAGTGCATTCCACTGGGTTATGTAAATTCCCTCTCTCTAGGATTAAGCCATGTTAAATGCAATCAGAAGGATTTAATCAGATTAGTCAGGCTAAACAGATAGCCATCTGATGTTCTTCTATTCATGAGAAAACAAAATTAACAAACATAACAAAGGAGTAAATATTTTGAGGCAAGACAAACTTCAGAAACAGCAGATACATAATAGAACTCATTCGGTAAATATAAACAGAACCTTTAAAAACTCTCCAACAAGATGCCTTTGGATTTTCATTTATCAAGTAAAATGCAACGGCAACACCTGAGCAATAAAAAATCCCCACACATAAAACTACGTGCTTGAATACAGACAACACAACTTAATGCCATGGAGGTTTAATGGGGAGACCTTCTCTAGCCACACTAGGACAAGATGACTGGAAACTAAACACACAGATCTCAAAACACTAAACTTCTACACAGGTATATCAGTCATCTTCTACTAGCTCAGTCACATGAATATTCAGAACACTTGCTCTATCATTACAATCAATTAAACCCTTTCAAAAGTGCCTTTAGCATCTTTGAGAGCTCCATATATTTCCTTTACAATAACATGGAGCAGATATAACAGCTTATCAGTTGCACCAAGCACCAATTAGGCAAAAGGATGTCTTGTAACTACAATGGCTCACAAACCTATTGTCCCTTACTGCAGCTAAGCCAGCCAGTATTGTCCACTAAATATCTCACTTGTTATGGCTAATCTGGAACAGGAGAACAAACTCCAGTCCTAAATGTAGGAAGAAACAAGCCAGTGCACTGAAAACTTAATAGTTTAAACTACAAATGCTCATCACTGCTGTATAAAGAGCATGAAATTATTTGGACTAATCTGATTTTCTGAGAAACCCCTCAACTTATAATGAATATATTTACACTAATGAGAAATAACCGTTTCCAACCCTTCTATGAGATACTGAAAACTTCCAAAGTACTGTTTCCATGTCATCTCCTGTGTCTCTCTTCAGAATGCTTTAAGAAAAGAAAAATAGGAACACTTGCATGAAAAAAAGGATCTTTGGATCCAACAGCCTCATCTTCCCCCACTGATTAATCTTTCCTGAGGGCCCAAAACAGGAGCTGTCAATAGAAAAGGAAAGCACACAATCAACTTAACCGGGCACAAGAGTGACTTTTACCGCAAAATGAGAAAAAAAGGACCTGCTGCACAAATCCAAGAAATGTGCATTTGATCTGCACAAAGATATGTGTTGACTGGTCAAGTCGTCACAAATTAAAAACATATGGCCCCATACCTCAGAACATTCTACAGACTGCACAGCCAACAAGTAGGATATTGATCCTGATAAAGAAAATACATGGAAAATAGAGTTGCATAATGCCAGTACAAAGGGTTCAAATAGTCCAAAGGTGTACAACAACATCACCAATAACCACTTCTCTACATGACAGAAAAGGAAGGACACTACCAAGAATAGCAGTTAAAGGCTCACAGGCATCCTATAATGTTTCATTTTGACTTCTGGTAAAAAAACATCAGAGAAGCAAGGAGGGAAAGACGGAAGCTACAGAAAGGTGTAGCTCTGCAGCCCTCCTCTGACACCAAGAAATCTGAATCTGATTGAGGAAAAATGTCTATAAGCAAGCTGATGAACTATTTTTAAGTGGAATAACAAAATGTCATGATTTGGCCATCTCAACCACATACAGAGATGATAGCCTTCACATTGTCAAGAGGAGCAATACACACTCCAACTCCCATTGCTCTTATTTTTTCATCTTATCACATGACAGTACAAAACTTCTATATTTAAAAGCGAAGTACAGAGCAGTATTTTTAAGTGTAAAGGTACATGCAGGAAAATGCAATGCTTACATGGCATTTGCTGCTGCCTAACTAAGCATCTTCAAAAACAGGGTTTTCCATGCCAAAGGACATTTCTGTTTCATAGCAGCTATAATACACGTGTGAACTGCCACGCAACTGGAACTCACAGGTGCAACTGTCTTTTCTTACCAGCCATTATTCTCTGGGCTTCATATGGTTCCATATAGCCAGTGTTCTCCCCTTTTCCCATTCTGTTCAACTCACTTTTGGCATCAAACGGGTCTGAGTAGTCATCAGCTATCAATACCTGAAAGACAGGAAGTTAAATGTTACTGAAGTCTCTAGCCAGATGTGCAAAGCAGAAGGCAATGACATCCCATCAGCAAATAAAAACAGCTTCACGTGGCTGCATCCTATGCTGTCTTCCAAGTAGTCTTGGTTCAGAGGATAAATACACAATTGTCATAGATCAGTTACTAAATGATACTGAAACGGAAGTGTGCTCCTATTCATACCAGAAACCTCAAAAAGGCAGACTCCATGGCAAAAACATTTCTGACTAGCATAAAGCAATGGAATAGTTGGGATGGACAAACTAGAAAGAGCCAACCAGTTAACAAATTCAATTCAGTGCAAATCTTATCAGAGAAGTCTGCTAATATTCAGGTGAAAAAAACCACTCTTTATCTTGCACATACTTTATCTCCTCTGCTTTTAAGGTTTATGAGCTATAACTGAAAATATTGCTAGAAACTTTTAAAATAAATATTCTAAGGCTACTCTTTTCACTGCACTAATAAGAAACCTTTTAATTTTAGGTCTCACCTTAAAAAAAAAAGACAAAAAGTAAACTTCTTGGCTAAACTTAAATCCTTGAACCCATCTGTGCCATTCTTTCTCTCAAACGAATATTACTTTTACTTGTATTTTGTGAACTGAGACAAACGACAGCAAAAAGAAATTATCTGTCAGAACATGTTTTCTTCCTCCACCAGGAGACTAAAAAAATCTGAAGGTTAGAAAATCTCACAATTGACTTCACATTACTATGCTTTCCTGACTGCTGCAAAATCATTGCATAGGTCCCATAAATAGGTTTTTTCATCAATTAAAGTCACAGGAATCATTCCTCCCTATAATTGAAGTGGTAGAGCTAATCTTTGTTTCTGGAAAGTGACAAGGGGACTGGGGCAAAGGTAGAAATCCTCATATGAGAATTACTGCAGAGCACAGAGATGTAATCTACAGCAGGCAAAAGAGTCCGAAGCAAATAAAGCAGGTAGAGGCAGGCTTCAACATCAGAATCCTACAAAATCGTAAGATTATTCAGGTGGTAAAGAACCACAAAAGATCACCCTGTCCAGCTCATCACTCAAAGCAGGGCAAGCCTAAAGGGTTCTGCCCTGAAGGCTTACTTTATTTATGAGGGATTTTTCAACTGAGTTACTTTATATTTTTAAGACCAGCACTAGTAAGACTTACAGCACAGTGCTATTCCAACAGTTTCAATCCTTACAACAAAGAACAAGGAGTACACTGCCAGCTAAGAGACTGAGGCTGCATCTGCTTCTGTCTCCTGCTGCCAGCATACCCCACCAGTCAGAGAAGAAAAACAGGACACACAAGTATTCACAGATCAAACACCTGCACAAGTGCCATGGAATAAATGAACACACTATTAGGAAAGTCAGAGATCTCCATTCAGATTCGGAAACAAAACATCTAACACACTTCAGAGTCATTACTCAAGCCCTGTAACACTGGCACATTGCAATTTTATACTACTTATTTTGTTTATTTTACTACCAAGACTGACGTTTTAATGATATTTTTTTGTGTGTGTTTTCCTCCACTTAGGGTTTAAAGTGACTGGAAAGGTTTTTTTGACCAAAAACCACCAGACTGACACAGATCATAGAGAGAGGGCAATATAATTCTTTCTTTCACTTAGTGTCCAAAATTACTCCCTCATTATTTCGAAAAACAGTTAACACAAAGGGAAAAAGTCCCCTCCCCCCAAGTGGCAACATATGCCCAAGCAGCAAATCAAGTGACAGCAGCTGCACACACTTGAGACAAAGACGACAATGTGTATCAGGCGGCAGTAATTCCTCCTAGTCACAAGGGCAGTTTTATTTCCAAAAGTGATGCAGTTGAAATGCTATCCATGTTGTCTTCTGCTCTGACCCTGTCAAGGGCTGCTAGGTGGTAGCATGAGCTCTGTGCTGCTCTCCTTAGCAAATGTTGACACATAACACTTGCCAATCCTTTGCATAACTGCACTAGAACGTGAAACAGAAAGTGGACTTAGCACAGCTCTTTGACATTTCTTCTCCATTTGCCTAAAGTATACTAGGAGGAAAATTATACATAAAAGATGCTGTCAAACGACCACTGCCCAAAAAAGCCATGCAAAAACTCCAACCTAAACAACACTCCCACAGCAAATCCCAAGTCCACTTTTCAGCACTCAGCCAGGCAGAAAGAGCAGCCTGCTTCACCTTTCCTGGAACTGTATATCTTATTGCAAGTGGATTTACAATGCTGAGCTGTTAGAGGACTCCCCAGCTGTTACTGTATCCATATATAATAAAATTCAGTAATTCTCAGCGTAGATGGGCAACTGGCCAGTGCCAGAATTTGATTTCTTCTATATTTGCAAACAGCTATAAATCCTCCACTTCAAGGAAGTCTCAAGTATTTCTAGCTTTTTCAAAGAAAAAGAAACCTCAGTGCTTGAAAACCTCAAATAGGTATGATTGTTGGTTCTGTTATAACATACTTATTGTAAATGTGTGAACTTCTTTTGACAATCCTGTTTCAGAGGATTATTTTTCCTGTTTTCAGAGATCTCAACCAGAAAAAGGGTTGCTACTCTGCAAGTCTCTTTGCCATCTCCACATAAGCTACTTTTACTTAAATGAGCTCACCTTCCAAGCCTCTATGCTTGGTTAGACAAAGTACAGACAGAAACTTTGATGAAATAGGAGGTTCTGAGTACATGAATTTCCTAGTCATGTACACAATTGGCAAAACACTTGCTTCATGACAGATGGTATTATTACACTGTCCTCATACCATTCCCCTGCTATGTTCAGAAAAAAAGTTTGCCAAAGTTACACACAAGTTCTCTTCACAAATATCACAGGTATATGCCTTGCACGTGCAGTGGGGGTTCTGCAGGTGCTGATCTTGATCACTTCCATGCCACACAAGGAACACCCACTGAGAGAACACCATGCTGTCACCTCTTCCCCATAGGCATGCAGGAGCAGGTCTTTCCATGTGATAACCAGTTTGCCCCTGTGTTCACCTGAGCTCATCATCTTTCCAGAAAGAGGTATTTGCTGTTAATTTTGTTTGCTTATATTGTTCCCAACAGCCTTTCAACCACTGCCCAGCAAACTGGTCTCAGTCAGGCACTTGTTTTCTACAGTCCAGAGGCCAAGGCCAGCACAGGAGATCCCAGTTTAGGGCCTGCATGCATGCCCCTTCCACAGATTTGATTTAGTGCACTTAAGGCAAATGGCTAAACTCATTCAACTGGTCTCCAAACTGATCTTTCATGTTACTGACTGAGAAACACTGGACAAGAAGTTGAAGACAATGGACAGCATCCATTATCTACCAATACATCCCTCCTAGAAGTCTCAGCTAGTCAGATTATCCAGGATCTAATGCTGTACTTGTCACATCTACCCCTGGGCACAATCAGAGGAATGTGTCAAAATTTTGTAAGCACAGCTAAAGACAGCTTTCACACACAGAGGCTGACCTTTGGAATAGGACACATTTGATTTGACTCCCTGCTCTGCCAAATGCAGTCATCTTCCTCACAGGTCCTATCTGTCAAAATGAAAACACAGCTATCAGGAATCCCCAGAAGGTAGTTATTCAGATTCCAAATTAATGTCTAAATCACATGTATTTGTCAGGGTTATTGTCAAAGACCTGTGGCTTCTGTCTCGAGAGAATGCAAGATCTACATTCTGAGTGTGGACACTGAGCTCCTACAACTACCGATTCCTACTCTTTTCAAGCCTGTTCTATGGCATCCCATACACATATAATAGCATTTTCTATTTTTGTACATGTAGCAGTAGTACTTTAAGGCATCAGTAACATCAAGCAAAAGGAACTTTAACACATAAATAGAAGTGCAGTTGTCAAAAGAAGTCAGTAACAATTTAGACAACACTCGCAGTGGCTCTTCCTAGCAGGTTGCTAGTTAAAAGTCAGAAGACAGAGAAAAAGAGTACAGCTCAGTTAGCAGACAAGTTGACAAATTAATACCCATTACACTAGCTAAAAAGTTAATCAGCAGATACAAGATCAAAAACGCAATAATCACTCTATCCCCCAGAAAATTAAATACAAGCTGAGATTGTGGTTGGCTTATCCCGCTATTATATATTAACTAAGTCGCAAGTTTCGCTGTTGATGCATAGTCTTTGTTCTTCTACAGTCTTAAAAAAAGTCTGACAAATATTATCATAGTAAATACAAGTTTAAATGGGTATTTGCATATACAAAAGCACGATTTGCATATGCAGCCACAGGAAGAAACCAAAGAACACACCTAACTGCCTAATTTCACAGGTATCTCTATCTGACTAAACCCAACATTTTAAAGGGAATGAAAAAGAAGGAAACAAATGAGAACTCACCACACTGAAAAAACAGACACAATCCCTTTTTTGAATTGAAAGGAAATGCAGAAGATCAAGCTGTCTTTGAAACACCAACATCAGCACAGAACTGTTAGCTATTTCACTAATTTAGTGGCTACTGCGATTAAGGATACACTATTCTAGAAGAATACAAGAGGAATTACAACAACATGTAGCAAAAATCTAAAAGACTTCTACTCACCGGGCCTTTACTAGGGGAGATTTATTTAAAGATTTATTTTTAATAAATAATATATATTATTATATTATTATTTTTAGATAATAGAATGGTTTGGGTTGGAAGGCACCTTCAAATCCTCTAGTTCCAACCTCCTTGCCATGGGCAGGCACATACTTAAATAACTGTATAAAGGCAGACCATATATTCCTCTTTCAACTTTTGTGAGTTGCAAATAAATCCACCAATATCACAGATGAGAGCATGTGTCTGTCAGCAAAGATACAGAAGACAAGGGCACTTAAAAAACAGCAAATGTGTCTCTGAGAACATCACAGTTAACACATTCAACTCAATACAATGAAAAATCTTTGTCCTCTTGGAGAATTTGTATTCACAAAAGACCAGTCCCTAGCTAAAGCAGAAGTCACTGTATATAATCACAGAAAGGCCTCATTTGGAAGGATCTTAAAGATCACGTCATTCTAAACCCTCTGCTATGGACAGGGACACCCTTGGATAGACCAGGTTGCTTAAAGTCCCATCCAGCCTGGCCTTGTACACTTCTAGGGATGAGGCATAACTTCTCTGGGTAACCCATGCCTCATCCCCATTAGAGTAAATCTTCCTAAAATGTAACGTAAATCTACTCTCATTTCAAAGCCATTCTCCCTTGCCCTGTCACTAGATACCCTTGTAGAAAGCCCCTCTCCAGATTTCTTATTGGCTCCTTTCACATACTGGAAGGCTCAATTTAGGTGACCCCAAAGCCCTCTCTTTTCTTCAAGCTGAACAATCCCAGTTTTCTCAGCCTTCCCTCATATGAGAGGTGCTCTATCCATCTAATCATCATGGTGGCCAACAATAAATAACAATATTAAATTGGGGGAGTTGTGTTGTTATTTTGTTCGGTTGCTGTTGTGTTGTGGTGGTTGGGAGATTTTGTGTGGGTATATTAGGGGGTTTTTTTACACCACTTTTTTTACAACATGATCCTTTGATGCCAAATTTCTCTCTTTGACCCCAAGCAACCTCCAGGTCTCACCACCCAAACATGCCCTAAGCAGGTATTTCCTAAAAAGTTCTATTTTCATGTAATATTCTGACAACTACACATCACAAACAGCTCAGATGTTGAAGCCTGGACAAAGCTCAGCCTGCACAGAGCAAGACTGAAATTTGGTCTTGACTTGTTTTCCATATTAATAAAGACTTCCACCTAGGTTTTCTTCAAGCACTGAATTCTGGAACCTGTTGGATAATCCCCCTTGTAGCCTAAGTACCACTCTTTATTCAAAAGAAATTTCACATCCTTGGAAAACTTGCTAACAGAATGATCTCTACATGGTCAAATTCCTGTAAGTATCAGGAAAAATAAATCAAGAACCTTTACTATCTTGCTAAAAAGTCAGAAATTTAGGGTATGATTCTTGAGGACTACCCGACGGATAAAGTGTGTTTAGAGCCTTTTCTCCTAGTCCTAAATTTGAGTATTGGAAAGACCAGCACTAGCTCTGCCCCTGGAAGGAATCACAGACCTCATTCACAGCAATGACTTCCAGAGACTGACACATCTCATCTAAAAGATAATTGAAACGCAAATTGGGAAATGTAGTGCCTAAATTTCTCTGAGAGTTGTGAACTGATGGTGAGGTGCCGGGGGTGGGGGGGAAGTCAGTATTTAATAACAGGATTTCAAGAGCTACTCCCCCACATACAAGGCTTAGTGCTCAGTGAAGGTGAATTGCTCTTCAGTTTTTACAAGTCCACACACTCACAGGGACAGAACTGAACTGCTAACAAGCTGATACAAATAACAGTTCTGGCTTTCTTGCTTCTCAATTTCTATCCTCTATTCCCAGGTAGCAATTGAAGTCCCCTGCTATCCCACATGTGTCACTGCTTAACACAGGGCAATGCAGACCACTCTTCACACTGTGGGCAATACATGCAAATTCCAACTCCTGCTCAAAGTTTAAAAATGCAGTTGTACCTGCTTTCCCGCCAGAAAGAAAGGGGTGCTTCCTTGACCCATCCACTCCAGTATTTTAAATTTGAAAATACACCTTCAAGGATTTTTTCAGTAGAATCTAAGAGTTATTGAAAGAAGGACAGGCAGAACAATTAACAGGTATTGTTCCCTTTAGAAAACAAAGTTTAAAAAAAAGTTTAAAAAATGTCATTAGCAGAATATGTTCTGTGAAACAATTTTCCACACTTCCTGGACAATGCACAACTACTCCAAAACCACACCTTATGTCTGTTTCCTTGTAAATAGACTGTTTAACAGTAACATTTACAAAAACAATGACCTGTCCGGGAAGATCTGCATCACAGTCCTTTCCTATCTCTTGTTAGAATCCACCACAACGCTGTTTCAACTGTTCAGTCTCATATCATTTCCTCCACTTTCAAACAGTGCCTAGCATACCATTAATTAAGGATACAACCACACTGACACACGGCAAAGGAGTGAAAAGTCAAATCATACTCTTTGCCAGTGAGCAGTGGACAGCAAAAGCAAGGACATTTACAAAGGTGTTCAGAGATACAAACATCTCTCCTATCCTATTGTCAGTGTGCCTGGGGAGCAAAGAATCTTGTAAAAACAGACAGTTCTTTCTCAGGCATATGGTGTGATTCTTGGAGATGGTGCTGTTCAGGGCCAGGAGCTGGGCTCAGGAATCCTTGTGGGGCCCTTCCAGCTCAGCATTTTCTGTGATTCTGTGAATCAAACCACTCTTCTGTTCAAAGCAGGGGTAATACCAAAGATAGACCAAGTTCAGGATCTTGCCCACAACAGTCTTGAAAGTCTCCAGAGACAGAATGTCCACAATGTCCTCTTTCTCAGCAATACATACATTTATGTTTATCAAATAACAACGGTAACTACATATTATGTATTTATTGTATTTTGTCTATGTACATGTTTGTACACACATATAATGTAGATGCCAGAACTTTACAAATAATTTCAACATATGTAACAAGAAAACCGAAATTCACTTAAATAAACTCGTAGACTATTGAAGCAACAGTTTGAGATCAGACAGCAGATGTGCACACCAGAAAGATACAAGACTAAACACACAGCAAGCTATTGGTAACAAAACAAATGAGAAGTAAGAAGACCCTAATGTTGCTGTTTGTCCAGACTGTCATGTGAGGGATAGGGGGTTTGGATTTTAAGTGTATAACTGCCTAGGGATTTATGTGTTCAGAGTCCCTGTCTTGAGCCACTACCAGATACCATAACTGACTTGTGCCAACAAACCTATCTAATGGAGAAGAAGATATTAATGTCAAAAGTTTCTTTAACACCTGTGGAAATGGATCTTGCAACTTGCAGTGTCTTCACATTTGATATACAGAACTGTTGTATTGTTCTGTCTCCACTGAACAGAGATAGTGCAAAATGCTGCTCATTATGAAATAAATGTCTTTTAAAGGACAATATGCTATGAATCTAGCTTTTAAGTCTTAAGAACTTCCTGTGATGAAGTATGATACAGCTTGTTTTTGGGAAGTATCCCAGGTTCTTCAGCTGCAAAACCTGGCAGAGATATGGTTAGGTTCAAATATGTAATAGGTGAAAACATATCTGAAGTTTCCTTTCACACAGACACTTCCCACTCAGTTATTACTTCATAGATTTACACACACCACAATGCCAGATAGAGGACAATCGTACAGGAAGACTTCAGCTTATTTCACTTGATCTCCATTCACAAGTGGTTTGCCTATTGAGTAGGTCTTAAACCAAGTCTCGAATTTATTCTTACACAAATACAGGAGATGCCAGATTGATCCAGAATGCAACCACATGTTGTTTCAACCGGCCCACACTCCCTAGCTTCTCTGTGGTAAGCAAGTAAGTTAAGCTCTTACAAGCCAGCACTAAAGATGGAAGCCAATAATTTCTTTATCCACCATACTGGAGGACCAGTATGCTGTTTCAACTGCTTCAGCCATGAATTCTTACACACCCTACTCCCTGCTCTCCCTTGTCTGAACATCACAGTAAAGTCCCCAAACCCACCTAAATAACAAAAACCAAACAACCAAACAAATCCACCCAACAATCTGAATTCAAAGACATCTGGAAATGATGACTCTCACTAGGCATCTGTTGCAGAGGTTAGTCACCTCACTACTAAAAGGTGCATGGCAATTTTGGTTTGTCTGCTTCAGCTTTAGTTGGTATTTCCACAGCTACACATCAAAACTTCCTGAAGCCCAGATACATTACATCTCTGTGGTTACTTTACCAGCCTTTGTCTAAAATCTTGCAAAATATAATCATGTCTGCCACTGCTTTAAATCTCCTTCCCCTTTATTCCCTGAATCAGCTAGTGTACAATTTTTCTTTTCCTCTGGGAATTTCAGCTGACCAATCTGCCACTACCCGTACTTTGCCATTTGCCCTTTATAAGTAACCACACCAAACAAGCACCTTCCTGAATCTCTTTCCCACTCCAGTAACTCTTTCAAGTATGACACACAATTGAACTTTTCAGCCAACTCTTTACTGATGACAAAACAGAGAAGATATAAAATTGCTCACTGAATTTCTTGAAACTCCTTACTTCTCCATCAACACATAAAGGAAAAGAGCACCCTATCTTTGTAAATAAAATCAGAAAAAACCCCACCAAAACACTGAAACAGTGATGCTGGAATGAAACACAAACATTTAACAGGCACTATTGGATCACTAAACACTAACATACTTCTATGAAGACATAACTATATGGCACTTGGTTGTTTTTGGTTGTTTTTTTTTTCCCATCCCTAAAGTGTTTACTAGCTTATGCTATGTTACACACAGATATTTTAAAATGTTTTTAGCATGTCTGTGAATTCTTTGAACAGCAGACCACCAGCTTCGGGGGGGTTTTATTCCAGCTTTACTGTCTCCCTTATTATATCTTTCTTAGAGAAGTTTATTTTCATTTGCTTTGTTCGCTACTGAACTACAGACACTCAGTTAACTAAATTCCTTACTCTTCTTCCTCAGTGAACCACAGGTGTAGAAGAGAAGCAGTTCCCTGCTGGCCCACTCTGACCTCTGTTCTCCTGTCAAAATCTACAGGGCTGTGAAATAAGAGATTTCACATCCATTGCTGGGATGAAATAACAAAACTAAACAAAAGGCAAACTATGTTGCCTATCATATACAAATGTTGTTGCAGGCAGGCACAGCTGGCTTTTTGAGGCACAGGGACAATATAATTTCTTGCATATATTCAGATTTTTCTGCTTGTCACATATAGTTCTCCCTCTCAATAATTGAAAAAAAAACCTCACCCAAATATGACTGTGAATTTTTGCCTACAAGTTTCAGAAGCTGCAACAAGGGCTTAGGAGCAGCATACAGATTTATGACCATTACAAAGCAATAGGTTACCTAGCAACAAATACGTATTTTCTGATTTGAAAATTGCTTCATTAGGGTCTAAAATTGAACAATGATTTTTAAAAAAAGAAAAAGATACATTTTGCCCCAAGCAGTTGTTTTTGCTGAGATTTTTTTAAAAGAAGATACTTGGTATCAATGTAGGATATTTAAAGAAGACTGAATAGATTGTAACATACACTGTTAAACATAGTGAGATACTAACTTTTAACTGAACACTTCCACAAAAGAAGTTTCTTCCAGTCAGGAACACCTACTAAGACAATAGAACAAATCCTAGACTTTTCACTCTACATCATCACTGACACAAGCAGATTTCTTTGGAATTCCTCCTGGACAGATACAATTTATCAAGTTGCCATGGAAGTGTTGCCATGCAATCATGTTACATATTTAAACACGTACACATAGATAATTTAAACTGATAACATTCGGCATATACTTGAAATTCCTGTGATGTGACTATTATCCTGGAGTTGAAAATGCCAATTAACAAAATAGAGAAACATTTATTTCAAATACATGAGAAAAACTGAACTATAGTCACAAGACCAACACAGGTAGAAGGATGTGCTGTGCTATTCCCTCTCTAACTTGAGTTCCCAAGTCCAGCACTTGTGTCTAGAATATTTTGTTAAAATTTGAAGAGAATGACCAATAAAAGACAGGGTAACATTTAGAATTGGGCAAGTATCTATGGAGTTTGCCTCCAACATGACAGTTGGAACTCAGGACTTTGAACCCCCTCACCTTTGACACTGAACTAGGAGGCAAAAAGTTTATAAATAAACTATTGACAAACTGCGTAAAAACAGTTTATTTTTTTTATATATGACTGCCCCAATGCCACATACAGTCGGGCTGAGGCTTCAGCTTAGGGTCACATGCAGAAAGCTTTTCAAGGGCCTCTAGCGCCTGCATCCCCAAGCATCCCCCTAAGGACTTAAATTCTGTTTTGCAGGGGCATACCAAGAGCCTTGGTACCCATCATGAGGCTGTCAGTGAACTGTGCCTCAAAGCAGGACTAGACACACCTATGAGCCCGTCCCATCAGAAGCAAGGTGAGCTTGAAAGCCAAAAGGACAGCGCACCATCACTTCACTTGCTACTCCTGCATATGCCCTGAAATAATAAAAAGGGCCAGGCCATCCAATGAAGGATGGCTGAGAACAGCGGCAACTCCAGGTGTACCGTAGCTGGTCCCCTCGCCAAAAGTCCCTCCAGGGGCTGAAGTAGCCCCAACCCTACTACCTAACCTACAGGGGCGGCAGCAGGAGCACAACACTTACTTTATCTTTCACGGCAGAGGGGGCAGCAACCGTCGGCTGCTTAGAGCCCTTGCTGAGCTTCTTGCCCGCGCCGTCGCTGCCTCCACCGCCGCTCTCCACCTTGATCAGCCGGTGCTTGGGGGAGATGTACTTCACGTCGGGTGGCGTCGCCGGGCGGCGCTCGCTGTGGCTGCGGAAGAGGTGCGGGGACCCGGTGGTGGGAGGCGTGGCGCAGCACGACGAGGAGGAGGAGGAGGAGGAAGCCTTGAGGGCTGCCTCGCCCAGGTCCTCGGGCGCCGAGTAGTCCGGGCGGCACATGGCTCGCAGCTTGCGCAGGGAGGAGCCGGGCCCGCTGTAGGGATCCTCGAAGTCGCGGTCCTTCTGGGCGCGGTAGGCGCGGAGCAGGTCGCTGGTGTCGTCGCGCAGACGGCGGCGCGAAAAGCCGGGCGAGGTATGGTGGTGGAGGTGGAGGTGCGGCGGCCCCTCCGGGCGGGGCGCGCTGCCGGCACCGTTGCGTTTCTCCCGGTAGTCGGGCCGCGGGGGCTGCGGAGGGCTCTTCGTCTTGCTATTGCCCAGGCTGAAGTACTTATTCAACCATTTGGCCATCGTCTCTCCCGGTCGCGGCCTCAGCACCGCTGCGCGCTGCCCCAGGCGCCGCGCGCCCCAGCCCCGCTCGCCGCCCGCATGGAGGAGCGGGTCGGCGGGGCGGGCCGGGCGCCCCGCTCCGCGCACTCGCCGCTCTCCCGCTGCCAGCGGCTGAAAGGGCCCCGCCGAGCCCCTCGGCTTCCCGGCGGGAGGAAGCCGCTCCCGGCCCGAGCCAAGCGCTGGCCGTAGCTCCGCGCCCGCCCCCGCGGCTCCGGGTCTGCCACGACCTCAGCCCCGCTGCTCCGCGCTGGCAGCGCAGCCCAGCCTGACCTCAGCACGCACCGGAGAGGCGGGGGACGTATCTGCATGCGGGGCCCGCCCACCGCCGCGGCCGGGCGGGGCCGCGTCAGGTGCCGGCGGGGCGGCGCGGAGGGGCCGGCCCTGCGCGGAGCCGTGCCGGTGCCAGTGCTGGTGTAGGTGCCGGGTCAGGTGTCTGGGTAAGTGTAGCCACGTTCCGGCGCCACGGGATCCACCGGAGCTTCCCCGCTGCGCCCTCGAACGGGCGGGAGAGCGGAGCTGCCGCCGTGAGGAGGACGGAGGTGCCTTCCAGTTTCTTTCGTAGGTGCCTCCGCCTCTCGTCTGGAGCGGCCGTGGTACCTGCAGCCACCACCTGCACAGTTTGAACTCTGAATGCTCTACTACCGCTACATGTGTGTCCTTCTTCCCATCCGTGGTGGCGTGGGAAGGTTCCAGCTGGCGCCTGAAAAGGAACCAAGCCCTGTTTTTGGCTAGGGCTGGTGCTAAACAAACAGGATGTTGCATAGTTTTGGTAGATACCTTTCCTATGCGCGCTGCTAGGTAAGGGCTACAGTAAATCAAATGCAGAGGTGATACTTGTGTGAATCATGCTGCTCAGCTTGTGCGTTGCCAGAATGATTTGTCATCTGGGCCACCACAGTCGCAATCACTTAGTATTGCTCTTTTAACCTTCCTCCATCTGCCCAAAGGTAAACATATACTACAGCAGCTTTTCCCAAGTTCTCTCTTCCCAGCTATGATAGTCTCACCTGTATCTTTAGTCCTTATCCCAATGGATTTGGTTTTAGGGAATGCTGGAGGCATCGAATGGATGTTCAACTGGGGATAGGAATACCTGCAGGCTGATCTCTCCAGGCCCGTCTCTGGCCTCTGCCACAACCAAATGTTACGCAAGCAGAAGAACTACTCAGATGATAGCTTGACCTGTGGTGCTTCAGTTGTGCATTATGATCAGTGACAGGAGAGATTTGTTGCAGTTTTGTTCTGTTTACACTGCGTAGTGGAATGCAGTGTAAATGAAGAGTTAGAGAACGCCTCACAACAGCATTTTCAGAAATCTTCCACTAATCAGAATTCAGACCTATCAATAAAGGAAATAAAGTTTTTCATTCCCCTAGTGCAAATCTGTGACAGAGTTTTCCAGAGCTATACCTGCATGTGAAGCATCATTTCCCTGTTGCTTTATCAAGTCCATCAATGCAGAGAGATGAGTAAAAAGGGGAACCCTTTCCATATAGTTCAAAAATCTGCACAAGAACATTGCAGTTTCACTAGGAGCTGTGGACATGTTTCTAATATGATGTGCTGGTTTTGGTTGGGGTGCAGTTAACTTTCTTCACAATAGCTATTACAGGGCTATTTGTGCTGAAAACAGCATTAGTAATACGGGGGGCGGGGGGGGGGTCTTACTGATGAGCAGTGCTTACACAGAGCCAAGGCCTTGTCTTCTCACACTGCGCCAGCAATAAGCAGAATGGGGGTGCACAAAAGCTTGGGATGGCACAAGCCAGGACAGCTGACCTCAACCAACCAGACAGATACTCCATTATCATATGGCATCATGCTCAGCATATAAAACTGGGGGGAGAAGAAGGAAACGGGGGATGTTTTGTCTGTCTTCCCTAACACATTTTTTGCTCAGAAGGGTGGCCCAAAAGTAGACTTGAGATGCAACCCTGTTTTGAAGATGAGAAAGGCAATGTAATGCACTGTTTGGAGAGGGGTGTAAAGATGTCAGGCACAGTCATGTTTTGCACCATTGTTTTTGATCATTTGGGAGTTGAAGCTCTTTTAACTATAATCAGAATAGTGGAGGGAAAACGAAAACCTTTATCTATTTACCACTACAAGTCATCTGTGTATTGCCCTGTTGCATTTTGGCAAACACCTATGTAGCTCCTTGTTGGCATTGTTGAAGCCCAATATCAGACACATACCTGTAGTGTATTTACATACCCACCACCAGTCATGAATTATGAGGGCAAAACGGATTCAGTTATATTAATGAGTTAATTATCTTCATGAAATAAAGATGGACTGGATTTACATATGTTGGGGGTTAGGTTTGTTCCTTCTTTCTCTAAAGAATTTTTTCCCCACAAGTTACCAAGGAGACCAAGTGTTGGATACTTGAGAGTACTTAACCGAAACAAAGAGGTGGACAAAAGGTGGAAGGGGGAGATAACGCAGGTAAAAGACAAAGCTTGAGGCAGCTGCGTGCTTTTTCTTTTTTCCGGCGTTCGGGGAGACGCGTGTCTGCCGCTCCTCGAGGAGCTCAGCCGCCGCAAAGCACGCCGAGCGGAGAACGGCTGTTGCTGGCTGGAGGAGTTTCACTGTGGCCAAAGGGATCCAGTCCTGGGAAATCTACTATCACCGGTTCGACCTGAATCCTGAGTTTTCTCTGCCACTCGCGGAAGCTGGGCCGCTTTCTGCCTCGCCTTCGGCTTCTTCGGCGCTGCTCTTCTTGCTGCAGCGTGACCCTGCACCCCCTGCGCTGCCGGGACATCCTGCCCCTGCCTGCCGGGACACCCTGCCATCCCAGCTACCAGCCCGGGACTTTTCCACTGTTTCAGCTTGGTGCTCTGAGGATTCTGCAGGGACACTGAAACCAAACTGCCCTGGGTTTTGTGAAACAAAGCCCTCAAGGTTCTTGGTACTGTTGTCGTTTGTCATTAACGCTGTAGTTGTTTGGTGGGGGGGGGAGTTTTTTTGTGTTTGTTTGCTTTGTATTACATACTAGTAAAGAATTGCTATTCCTATTTCCCAAATCTTTGCCAAAGAGCCTCTGATTGTAATTTTACCTAGCAGATACCTGTCTTCCTAAACCAAGACAACATACAAAGTTTTTATCTGGTTTTATGGACCCTTTTAACCTCACTCTTGGCTACACATTCTCTATAAGAAGCCTCATTCTCTCTGAGTTTGAGCACTATCTTTGCAGTTTGCTCATCGTAAGCATGTCTGTATGTTTTAGTGAGTTCCTGAGAACAAACCTCCTCCCCTGTGAGCACAGGCTTCAATTGTAATTCCTTTCTGTAGCATTTTCATCAGCTTATGCGGAAAGGAGGGTTGCATGCTTCCTTTACTGTCATCAGCAAATTTTTCTTTTTATGTCCTTGGTGCTGGTCTGTTGTCTCTGCTCAGCATATCCATCCTGTCCGACTATAGTTTTTTGGGTTTTTTTTCTCAGAGCAACTTGTCAGCCTGAGTCTGAGCACTGCTCTGTTTCTTGACTGGCTAGTATCTGGGTCTCTCAGGGGGGTTGCAAGACTCCCAGTAGCTGCTGATTCAGGAATGGTATATTCTAGGCCCTTTGTATGAGAGCGATTTTTTGCCCTGAAGCAAGATTAGTCTCAGTTTCTTTAAAACTCAAAGGGTCTCATTACCCAGAAGTCTAGCAGCTCCCTAATTCCCGTTCTGCCAGTCATGGGAGGGGAAAGCAAGCCCCAGAAGAGCTCCAAACTCAGCCAGATACTGCCCCTTGTGGCTCAGTGAGGAACTACGTTCTCTTTCCCTCATTGACAGGCAGCTTGTGAGGTGACAAATGAGCAAAAGCGCATCGATGCAAGGAAGCTTCTCTAATACTTCAGAAATTCTCTTAAGCTGCCTCCCGACGGTGTGAGAGGATAGGAACTATGGGTGTACTTGATAACCCTAGGAAAACCCAAACCTGGATAAATACCTACGAATGAAGACAGAATAATCTGTAAGACAGCCAAAGCACAGAAGTAAAATCAAGAATTCCATTGTCTCACTAATCTTGGAGATTGTTCCAATATAAGTCTGCAAGGCCCACAACACTTTTGCATGTCCACAAGATGCTTTCCATCTCAGTCTGCTCGTGCAGGGTACATCTACACCTGCAGGACTCCTAGTCCCTGCTCTGAGTCATTTTCACATGAATTTTAGAAGGAAACAGGCTTTGTCTTTTTCAGAATTTTAACCACTTTTTTGATTTCTGGTTGGCAGATTTCCAGCGCATTTTTTTTTAACCAAACACAAGGATAAAGATGTGATGGTGAAAGCTAACTTTTTCTGCGAAATAACAAATCCTAAAATGTTATGATCTGAATAGAACGTCTACTTCTCAGATCTGCATCTCCTGAAGTAGAAATAATCTACAGTTTATTTCAACTTAGGGAATTAGTAAAATAGAGATTCTTACCTTTTGATACAGGCATATCATTGCATACAAGTCACTAATTTGTGCTGAGTGTTCACACTCCTAATCGTATTAGTTTAATTAAATAATGAAGTTAATAGCATCTACTCTGGAATTCATAAGGTCTTGTTTCCTCTCATACTTCTGATTTCCATGTGTAATAAGGGTTGCAGTACATGCAGTGCATTTCAAATTGGATAAAGAAGAAAAAGTAGCAAGTAACACGCAGAGCAAAGTACTTTCTGTATTAATAAACACTCAAGCAGTGCTGCCAAGTCTAAATTTACAGTTATCTTACAAGAAAACAAGTCCAAAATTTTTTGTATTGATCAACCCTTCCCACTAAGATATCCACAAGAAAGATAAAAAGCAGATAATCTTTCTGGTTAATAAGACTTTAGGCTAGGAAAAAAAAAATCAAATGCATTCACCATGTTAAGAACAGCCATCACAAAACAGAGAAATGTTCTCTTTCTTGAGGCACTTCTTTCTTAGTGACTAGTCAGATAGTTCAGAAGGGGTGTGTAGCATCCACAACACATTTGGATTCCTCCTATTGGTGTACGTTGCATCACACAAATCATACCCAGGTAATGATTAGAGATCAATTTGTTGTCCACAGGCTATCAAAATCCTCAATGTTTTCCTTCTTGTGGATATGTATGACTAAATACAGGATTATTAGGAAGTTCTGATTTTTCTACTTTCCAGGGTGATATCTTCCTGCAATTAGTTTATTCCCAAGTAAGGAGAAAACCCTATACTGTGAGCATGTGTTAGTTATTTAAGTCCAACCTATTTGTCCCATATTCTTATGCTGCAGGGAAAAAAACCTAACCAGATACTCCTCTTGAATTCTACTTTTGCGATGATCTGTTTGCCTCCAAGAACAAGTTCACATCAATCATCCTTAGTTTCCTTAAATCCCATGAGCTGTTCAAAATCAGATTTTGAAGGATTTTGTCACCTACGGATAGCCTGCAGAATTTGCAAAAGCAGCTTCATTAAGCCAGCTGGATTTGGAGTACAGGGGGCTTGCAGATATTCCATTTGTCATTTTATTGCATTTTTACTGCCTCTCTGGAAAGCTCTGGCTCAAGTGACCACTATGATCCGCATCATAGATTTGCTTTGCGCACAGGTAGTGTGCAGTCATTGGAATAATGTACTTCAATCCCAGCTACTCTTCGGACAATGGCAAATTCTGCCAAAGATGCAGCTGTAACAGCACAGGGTTCTCCATGGTTTGCAGATTTTGTCTATGACATTGAATTAGCCTGAACTCAACTGGATAAATGGGAGCTCTTTGGTGCAAGCACTTCTGGTGCTAGCACTTTTCCTTGGGTTTTTTTGGTTGTTTCTTTTTCTGCAATTGCACATTGCAATGTGCAATTATCTCAGGATTCTGACCTTCCTGCTCTGAGTTCTAGTGCAAAAAAAACCCTTTGGGTAGTAAAAGGGCCTCCTGCACAGTGAGAAGTTGAGCTCTGGTACAGTGGTAATGAAATCTCCATTGTCGAAAACTGAGACCTCAAATAGAGAGGGCCCTGAATACCCAGATTTAGACTGGCCCAGCTTTCAGCAAGACAGTGGTCCAGAGATATCTGGAGGTGGTGTTCAACCTAAAATGAAGCTGGTCTCCTATCCATATTCTCTCCCGTCCTTGTGTTCCTGTGCTGCATAAGGCAGGACACTGAGCAAAAGCCCTCAGTGGCCCAACAGGACAATTTTCCATATGAATATACCTGATTGCTACCCCACTGAGATGCCACTATTCAACCTTAAACTGAAAGTGGTTGTCCTATAATTTTACTTATCAACTGCAACTGTAAGGACAAACTGATTCTTTTGGAGAACCTCGGCAGAATGATGGCACTGGATTGTAATTACAATTAAAAATCTATTTTTTAAAAACATCGTTTTATGCTCAGCATAGTATAGAATTTTATGAACACAGTAGCACGGGATTTTTTATTGTAACTGGTATCAGTGTAGCATGATTTATAAGTACCATAGCACCAAATTTAAAATCACATCTTAATTGATGAATCACCTGGACTCTCTGAAGATAGTGTGGTTGGCTTGCAATGTAAATAAAACAAGCATAATCTATAGTCAATCTTCAGAGGAAACAGACAACAGTGGAGGATCCCTGGCCACTGGGGGATCATGGGTTTTGCTGCCCAGCAGCAGCTCTGGGCCACTGAGGGTTTGTAACTTATCCATTTTACAGAGTACTCTCTCTATGTGATTTTATGTTTAATTTTTCTGTGTCTGGGCCGTCACAACTTGTTTGTCCAGGTGCCTGAGACCTTCAAGGCTGTCAGGAGGGGAGAAGGTGGGCTGGTACCCAGGAACCTTAAGGATGATATGGAGGATGATAATTTGCCTGGTGTGTGATATCTTCAAGACCTGATAAAGGGGAGGAAGGGAGCTGACATGTGACCACACAGTCACAAGAACAGTTCTTTGCCATATTAAATGGCATTAGTCATGCTAACCATATTTCCAAGTGTCAGGAGCACAGAAGTGGGGCACCAGAAAGTGTGTAGGGAAAAAACAGACCCCTAGATTCAATAATGAGGGAAATTTTTGATACAGCACAGGAAAAGATGCAAGATCCTGCTGGCAGTGATACTGTTGCATTGCTTTAGTTGTGTTGTTCAGGAACCATAATTTCAAAATCATTACAGTTAAATTCCACAGTCTTCTGACAACAAAAAATTAAATGAATTTATTTTAAAAATCCCTTTCTTTCTGAACTTATTTCTAGTTTCTGTGGACTAAATAGGTTTTCTTATTGGTTTAAAGGGTTTCACATCATATTTTTGGAATGTGTGGAAGCAGCAATTTGGAGATTCACAGAGAGGTCCCAGATTTGCTGGAATATTGGAAAAAATTTCTCTCTTCCTTTCAACTCTTGTTCACATCAGGCTCGGAATACCTAATTACTTTTTCAATATGATAATGAAGAAGAAAGAATAAGAAATAATAGGGAAAAGAATATAAATAATAATTTACAGGCATCAACTTGTGTACTTCTCAAGAATATTATCAGAATAATATCAGAACATCAAGATAATTCCTCTTCATCATTTATTAATGACCAACTTCCACTGGTCAGAGATTGGAAAGATTTCTTCATAATGAGCGTCTTAGTAGAGAATTAGAACCGAAGCATAGACAATTCTGCACTAAAACACATTTAACTGCCTTGATCAATTGCAGGAAATTGAGGTATAGCTCAGTACAGAGGCTCCAGAAAATTAAAATATGCACCCATAAACATCCCTCTGAAAGGCTGAAACGGACACTGCAGCACAGTGAGTACAGCCTCAGCAACTGGGCAAGTAATCATACCTCTGAAATACATTAGTGGCAACTACTGGGACAAGAGATATGAGAAATTTCATAATCTTCTTTTCAAATTGGTCTGTATGAAGCAGGAAAGAAAAGTGATATTGAACTCAGGCTTCCAACAAGCAATCCATACAGCTGGTGCAGTAATTGGGACTGGATTCTATGAAAACACAAAACATAATTCTGTATTTAAAGGGTAAATCATAACAACTAAGTATGCTAAATCATGCAAGTAAGAAATTGAATTAAGTTTCTGCATGCCACTTTGACTCTAACATTTCCAAATCTACAGTACAGAGTATTTATTATGTTATTTGTTATTTTTTAAACATTTCCCTAGTTCAAGCAGAACAATGAATTAATGACTCTCAGAAGACTTGTCCTACCTCATTTTCATGAAGTTACCACAGAAAGAGGAGCAGTTCTGCAGTTCAATTTTTCAGATTGGCCGTACATGTACCCTCATATTACTATTGGAAGATGGGCCTGCAGATTTTGCTGTTGATTTCTTGCTCTTTGTGGATCTAATGAAGAAGAATGCTGCAGATAATCTGTGTCAAGTGTTGCTTCATGCCTCTGAGAGTCAGCAACAGCCATTTATAATGTGTTTCTTTATCTGTCTTGATGCTCTTCTGTGCAGTAAACAGCCCCTATGCTCCCTGTCTGGTTCACAAGTTCCCTGGTTCACAACTTTCCTGACAGGTTCTGAATATCCATCAGGAACGCAAACTGTGTTTGTAGCTCCTGATTGCACTCTGTTGACAAAAAAGATTTTGCCTCTCAAGATTTGCATTTTCCTACAGGTACATTTTGAAGGTAATTTTTCTTCTGTAGCTTGTACAAAAGAGGAGAATAATCTGTAAATCACATCAAATACTGAGGAATTTCATAATAATCAAGCTCCTACAATGGAAACATACACACAATAGTTGCTGAAGCCTGAAATTCTGATTCTATGGAGGGTGATAGTTTGGTGACTTGTGCACTGGCACATGCTGCAAGGCAATCAAGACAGCTCTGATTCTTTAATAAATTACTCCCGTGCCTAGAGTCACTGTTGTCTCTGACATTTCATTCCACTGGACTCAGTATAAGGTTAATTGCTCCCATTTAGTGTCTACTAGCTTATGGATGTCCAAATGTGGCCATTTTACATAATGCGAGATTTTGCAACTGCCATGCAAGTAGTCTAGATGCAGATTTTCATTTTAGCATGGTTGGAAACCATAAAAGGAGCTTTAAACAGAATCAGACTGTTCAAATGCAGTCAAACAGCTGACTTCTCAGTTAGGCTAGTGTAACACACAAAAAATATAACTCATCCAAATGCCAGGGATTTTTCTGCACACACATATTACAGCCTTTACACTTGAATTTGGTCTGTCTGAGGTGGAGTTCATTTTCCCACAGCAGCCTTCCCCGTGCTGTGCTTTGCATTAGTAGCTAGAAAGTTGCTGACAACACAGCAGTGCCTTGGCTGCTGCTGAAAAGCCACAGCTGCTCACAGAGGCTGGCACAGCACCAGCCTCTCTCTCCTGCACTCTAACCCACACAGGCCAGGAGGCTGGGCTGGGCACCATCCTGGGAGGGCACACATCTGGGACAGAAAACCCAAACTGACCAAAGGGGCTTTCCACATCCTAGGATGTCTGTCCACGTACAAAACCTAAGAGAAAGAGGAGGAAGGCGTGGCCTTCATTGCTTATGGTGTTTGCCTTTTGGACCATCTCCTCTGTGTGTTGAAGCCCTACTTCCCAGGAAGTGTCTGGATATCATTCACTAGTGGGAAATAAAGAATAAAATCTTTCAGGTTTTTTTTCCTCCTTTGCTTGCACACATGCAACATTCTCTTTTGCTTTATTAAACTGACTTTATTTCAACCCATGAGAGTTTGTTTCCCATCTTATTTTCTTTCTGCTCCCACTGTGCTGAGGAGAATCATAGAGAAGTTTGTTGGGCTCCTGGGTCCCAGAGGAAGTCAACCCACCATATCACTGTCCTCTTGATGCCCCCAGACTTCACCAAGTTTTTGAAGCATATTCATAGTTTGAGCCACAAAGAGACAAGCGGCTGCTGATTATCCGCTGAGGACTTCTTAACAGTTCATCTTTGGCAAAGAAACCTGCCGTTTTTGTGAGAAAAAGTGCTAGTGACCCTTGCTATCTCGCTTTAAAACATTCATGCAATTTCAAATGGAGGATGTCTGTGATCTCTTTTAATAAAGAATGGTGAAATGCAGTGGCCTTTTAAATATAGAACAGTATTTTTAGGGTGTTGTATACTTTTCCCCTGAAACATAAATGATACTTTGGAAGAATTCAGGTTAGACTTTCTTGTTCAACAACACAACAGGAGGTACTGAGTCATTTGAATAGTTTAGGTTTGAAGGAACATTAAAGGTCATCTAGTTCAATTCAGCCCTGCAACACACCTGAACAGGGACATTTTTCAACTAGATCAAGCTGCTCAGAGCTCTGTCCAACCTGATCACTTCTGGAATGGACCCAAGTTAAAAAACCGCAGCATTTGCAAAATTTTCCTGATGACTTCATCTCTTTAAACCATCCCAATCCCCTATAAAATATTATGTGTGGAACAGTAAGCAATGATAATTACATCAAATATTATAACTTGGCAAAATTCCATCTGTCAATGCCAGCAGTCACCTGCTTTGAAGGAACAGACCTACCAAAACTAGAGTTCTATCTACCTGTTGTTAGCCATGAGATATAATGTTCTGTGGAGAGAAACAATGGGATAACAGTATACATGCACTCTGCATTGCTCTAAAACAGCAAATAATTTTCTCATTCTTAGTTTCTCAAACAATTGGTCATTCATCTTCTTGAAATGGGGAGTAGGTGCAACAGAAAGTTTTGAAGTGAACCGACAGAGAAACTTTCTCTGCAGACTGTGAATCTCATGGAGTCTTTCCTGTGCCACTGGTTCTGACATTACTAGATGTCTGCTGGGAAAAAGAAATAAAGATTAGACTTTTCTACTATTCCCACATGAACAGACATGAGAAATGTGCCATTTGTCGCCCAGAAGAGACAATGTCACAACTGTGGCCATAAAGCAGCTGTCTGGAAGAGGGAATCTCATGCATATACAGATGCTTCCTCACTTTTCGGTAGGCAGTGTAGTGGGCTGACCCTGACTGGATGCCAGGCGCCCATCAAAGCCACTCTATCACTTCCCAACTTCTCAACTGAAAAGAGGAGAGAAAACAGAACCAAGGGTTCATGTGTCAACATAAGGACAGGGAGAGATCACTCACTAACTACCGTCAGAGATAAAATAGAATTGAATTGGGGAAATTAGTTTAATTGATTGCCAATCAGAGTAAGATAAAGACAAATAAACTCAAAATTTAAAACACCTTCCCTCATCCCTCCTTTCTTCCTGAGTTTAATTTCACTCCCTATTTTCTCCATCTCCTCCATTTCCTAGAAGCACAAAAGGATGAGGAATGTGGGCTGAGGTCAGTTTTTAACATATCTCTTATGCTTCCTCCTCCTCACAGGAAGGACTCCTCAGAGTCCTTCACTGCTCCAGTGTAGGATCCTTTGCAGAGGAGACTGTTTTTCATGAATGTCTCACACGCTACAGTTCATCATGAACTGTTCCAGCATGGGTTCTTTCCATGGGATGCAGTCCTTAAGGAACAGACTGCCCCAGCATAGTTCCAGCATGGGCTCCTCTCACATTCTTCCAGCCAACCTGCTCCAGCATAGGCTCCTCTCTCCACAGGGCCACAGGTCCTGCCTGGAGCCTGCTCCACTGCAGATTTTCTGCAGGGTCACAGCCTGCTTCAGATATATCCACCTGCTCCAGCATAGATCTGCTGTACTCCAGCACCAAAGTGAACCAGCACTGCTAAAGGGAAGGCATGTTCTGCATCCACACTGCACCTTTCTTCTCCTTAACCACACTTCTACCACAGGAAAGGTGGCTGACCACATGCGCAGCAGCACAACAGTAGTGGCTGAGATTATGAATCTGCTTTCTGTAGGTTACAAAGAAGATTTTGGTAGGATTTTAGAGTGTGTCTGGATTGTGGACCACCACAGAGTTCCTGGTACAGACTTTCCGGCTGCTGAAAAAAGCATCATATGTGCAAGTCTCCAATGACTGAACCAGCTTTGAGGAATAATTCTTGCCATAAAAATGAACTAGAAAGTATAGATATATTTCTTTTTCAATACTCAGCTTGTAAACTTCTTTAACATGTTGAGCAATTTGTTAATCACTCACTCATGAAATTACATTCCTTTACGAACTGCCAGTCTGCCTTTAACCCAGACTCAGTAAAACATTATTATTTTGGGTGCCAAAGCTTAATATCCTTTTAATTCCTGGCCCCAGGTCCAGATGGTTGTTTTCCAGGAGTTATTCAGTTATGACCATAAATTTACTTGACTCAAGGCATGTAATAGCCATTATGTCTTTAATTAACATTATTTTCCAGTAATTCTAATGGAGTTTGAATATTTTTTTAATTGAATTAAAAAAACCAAAGAAAACTTTTCTCATTGTAATCTCATATGGTCACGTGCTGCTTTCCCAAATTGATGTGTGGTATTATGAGGGGAGAAGTATCCTTATATAATTATAAAACTGCAATATGGATTGTTGCAGTGAACTGCTGACTTTCTAGTAATAGAAGAATGGTGAAAAAAGAGAAGAATCTTTTCATAAGAAACACTGACATTTCCTAATTGTATTATTGGTGAATCATCATGGAAAGCCAAAGCATTCCTGAAATATCAAAGGTGAAAGGTAGGTTATTTATTTTGCAGTGCACGGTCCTACACCTGGGTCATAGCAATACCAGCCACAGCTACAGACTGGGTGGAGAAGTGATTGAGAGCAGCTCTAAAAGGACTTGGGGTGATGGTTGACAAAAAAAGCAACATGACCAGCCATGTGTATTCACAGCCCAGAAGGGCAACAGGATCCTGGGCTGAATCCAAATTAGTGTGGACAGCAGAGCGAGGGAGGGGATTCTGATTCTCTGCACTGCTCTGCTCTGGTGAGACCCCAGCAGAAACACTGCATTTAGCTCTGGGATAAGTCCAGAGGAGGGCCATCAAGTTGATAAGAGGAGTGAAGCACCTCCCTCAGAAAGACAGGCTGAGAAATATGCATAAGTTCATCCTGGAGAAGGCTTTGTAGACACCTCATGACAACTTTCCATTATCTCAAGTGTCCTACACAGAAGCTGGAGTGGGATTCCTCATGTAGTAGTATAGTGATAAGACAAGAAGTAATGGGTTCAAACTGAAAGAGGGGAAATTTAAGTTAAGATATTAGAAAGAAATTCTTTATTTTCCAAAGAGGAAGTAAAGGAGGAGATGAGGCACTGGAACAGGTTGCTCAGGGAGGTTATGGTTAGATAAGACCTGGACTAAACTGGTATATGGAAAGTGTCCCTCCCCATGACAGCAGGAGTTGGAACTAGATGATCTTTAAGGTCGCTTTCAACCTTAACATTCCAACATTAACATAACTAGTAAATTAAGTAAGTAAATATATTTCATATGGCATAGCTAGTATAAAAATTATTTTCAAAGAGTAATAATATTAATTGAAATAAAATTACAGAGAAAAGAAACAAACTTAATCCATATTTTCCTGCAGAAAATTTTTCTTCATAGAAATGGAAGTAATTCTGTAGCATGATTGCCTTTTTTAGCTGAGAACTAGACTTTGGTGACCCCAGGAACTTTATATGTATCTGTCTTAATACCACATCTGGCTGGACAACAGTCTTGCCTGGGAGACTGGTAAGAATGAGAAGGTCTAAATGTTAATAGTATTCATTTGAAATTTTCTTGTAATGAGTTGACCCTAGCTCAATGCCAGCCACCCACCAAAGCTGCTCACTCACTCCCCTCTGCAGTTGGACAGGGAAGAGAAGATATAACAAAGGGTTTAGGAGTTAAGGACTGGGAGAGTTTGTTCATCAAATTCTGTCACAAGTAAAACAGACATGAATTACAGATATTAATTGAATTTATTACTAACAAATTCACAGCACAATAATGAGAAATAAAAAAATACCTTAGAAACACCTTTCCTCCCTCCCAGCCTTACCTCCTCCCACTCAGTAGCACAAGGAGACAGGGAATGGGTGTTGTGGTCAGTTCATTACATATTTATGCTGCTGCTCAGGGATAAGCATTTTTCCCCTGCTCCACTCTGGTGTCTCTCCTACAGAAGCCACCTCTCCATGAGCTTCTCCAATAAGAGTCCAGCCCATAGGCAACCATTCTCCACATACCACTGCAACGTGGGTCACTCTTCTACAGGATGCAGTCCCTCAGGCACAGCCTACGACAACGTGGGTCCCCCATGGGATCACAAGTCCTGCCAGGAAACCTACTCAAGCATGAGATTTTCTCTCCACAGGTCTATAGGTCCTTGCCAGGACCCTGCTCCAGCATGGGCATCCCACAGAGTCACAACCTCCTCTCAGGCATCTACCTGCTCCAGCGTGGGCCTTCTCCACAGGGTGCAGGTGGATCTCTATATCCTCATGGATCTCCATGGGCTGCATGGGAACAGCTGCTTCACCATGGTCTGCACCATGGGTTGCAGGAGAATGTCAGCTCCAGTGTCTGAAGCACCTTCCACCCTTCCACCTCCACTGACTTTGGCGCCTTCAGAATGGTTCCTCTCACATATTCTCACTCCTCTTTCCTCTGTCCACAATTACATCTGCACAATAACATTTTTTTTCCTTCTTAAATATGTTACCACAGAGGCATTACCACCATTTTTTTTTGTCAAGGCCTTGGCCAGCAGTGGGTCTGTCTTGGAGACACAGGGCATTGGATCTGCTAGACGCAGGGGAAATTTCCAGCAGATTCTCACAGAAGTGGCTGTACCTCCCCACTACCAAGGCTTGGCCACACAAACCCAGTACACAAGCACTGACTCGTGAATCAAAACCAATGCAAGTCTTCTCGCATCTCATACCATAGAGGCTTGGCGACACACAGTCTCATGAAGGTTTGCTTGGACCATTCTCAAGCCATTCAGCCCAGCCAAACTGATTTTGAGCTCTTGTCTTTCTCGATGACAGGCTTTCTGGGTCACAATATCTTTTAGCATATGATCAGTTTCTGGGTGTGCTGCACCTCCACCCTTTCCCTCACTCTCTTCCTCTCCCCCCACCTTGCATTCTTCCTGTCCCCTCGCCCCCCTCTCCTCCTCTTTCTCATTCTTTTTTTTTAATTAAAAAGTTGTTTTTTCAGTAAGTGGACTGGAAATTGTGTGAAATAAGGTCTTCTACTAGGTGGTTTACTTTTCAAGCAGTCAAAGAGGTGTGTTAGTAGGAAACCAATGAGAACTATTTTTGTATATGTGTCTTAATTATAATTAGATCAAAATATCATATATTATCATCAAAAACTTTTTAGCAATTTCTTTTTAGCATTCATAATTTTTCTTCCTGCTTTCCAGTGTTCTGGAGTACTTTTCCAGATTATTTGGAGTACTTGACTGGAGAGTACACAGATATCACATATAACTCTTTGGGGTTGAACCAAGACCTGCTACCTCAGCCCTGTATCTGTAAACTGCAGCTGCATCTTAAAAGTCATGCATTCTTGTATTTCTCCTCTTAAGTATTTTTCCTATGGCTTGTGGATTTTTCTGTTAAGGTAAAGTACATAGATTTTAACCATGTAACTACTCTTCTCATTAGTACACTATGAATTATGTAACAGATGCCTGGAAAAATTATGACAAAGGCAAAGCAAGTAGAAAATTACTTTTTAGGAAGAAATTTAAAAGAGAAAAGAGAAAAATTAACATCTGGTTAGCTAGGCAAGGAAATAACTGGCCTTCTGTTAGAAGGTAAGCTGAATTTGCCAAAGTGGTTACAGTGCAAAAACTGACATTTTGGTTAATATTTAATTACAGCTTGTCCTTAGGTATAGTCTTATTTTCTCCCATCTCTTGCTTGTCAGCTGTAATAATATCAAACAAGGCTACTTCCAGTGTCACATATCTCTCTGATTTGCAGTTCTTATGCTTGCCATGTAACTTAGGAATGCAAATGCCTTCGTTGACCTTTCTTATTCCTTGATTCTGCCAGCTGGTACATTTATATAGTAAAGTGTAGCAGTTCTGCTCCTTGGTGAGTGATGAAAACTTCTCAGGTATTTTCTTCTGTCCACCACTCTGTTTATGGACCAGAACACTTCTTGCCTCTGTGATTTCATGTACTGAGAGGCTTTAGCTTGTGTGTTAATATGAGCTAGCCCAGCTCAGCAGTGAGTGCCATAGTTGGTTAACAATTAGCTTGCTCAGGAAGGACAGACTGTCAGAAAGGCAGAGTGATAAATAGCCAGTGAAATCATCTCTGTCTTGTATATTGGACAGATTTCCAGCTGCTTGAAATAATGCAGTATGCATGTTCATTCAGCTGTTAACTTGAACTAGAATCATTAGCTTCTAAAATGAAAACTTGGCTGCCTTTTGTATTAGCCAAGTGTAAATCCATTGGAGGATTAATTATGAGTGAAAATACGATCTCGTTATATACATGTGACATATTTACATTGCAGATTTAAAATTCTGAGTATTTTCTTTAGTTTTTATAAAACCCATATTATTTTCATGAAAAAATTCCACAAAATCATAGACAGTCATCTCACTGCAAGCTATTTTCTGAATGAAAACATGGACTTTTATAATCCTTCACCACTGAGTCAATATGAGAGAAAAATATCAAGTACATTAAAGTGCATTAAATAAAATCACAGCAAATATTATGTAAGATGGTTGTCACAGACACAGTTGACGACCACCCATGCCTTTGTTCAGACTAAGGAGCAACAAGCCTCATGCCCTGTGGTGAACTTCCATGCTGTCAAGCTCCTGGCTCGTGTATAAAGGAGTGAAAATGCCTCATAAAAATATTTCCAGAGACAGTTTCAAACCCCAAAAGTACAAGATAACTAAAGCACAGAACAAGATGGCACAGCCGAAATGGAGACATCTGTCTTGTCTTTATTATTGAGTAGGAGCCAACTACTTCACTCTGTAAATCAGGATGGGCCCAATTCGAGCTGTCCCTGAACTGCAGCTGAACTGCATGCCAGGTGACTCCCCTCTTCAGCAGGGGTGCCTCATGAGGACTTACCTGAGACTAGGATAGTCTTTCTTACCCAAGGTGGACAGATCCCTTACATTTGACAGATCCTTGGTTAGTGATTGAAATAATGCTGATTTAATAGTAATGAAATTTTACTAATCCATGTAGCTACCTATTATTATTATTATTATTGTTATTATTATTAGCATTGCATAGGTTATTTCATTGCACATAAACCCAACTCTAAGACTGGATTTAGCCCTTCCTAGGATTTCTAATGAATTTAGAAAGGAAGGTGGCCTGTTCTGAACTTTGAGACTTAAAAAGGGGGTCTCCCTTGTTCTTTGTCTTTCTGGTCTCTGTGTGGCTTGTTCTAAGTCAATTCACTTATATTTTAGTAAAAACATTTTTTTGCTTCCTCTAATACTGTATGCTTCTTGTTCCTTTAGCTCAGCAGTTAAAAAATCTGGAGATGACTAGTACCAGCAAGAACCTGTACTCTGAACTGCTCAGTAAGTAGTCCTCAATTGCATCTGTTCTTACCTGATTTAAGTGATTTGCAGCTCTTTGAACCTTCAAAGGAAAACTACACTTGCAAATACAGGTTTCTAAAATGATGTCAAATCTCTAAAATCCTGTCAACATAAGAATCCTCTGATTATCACAGATGCTGTTCATGTCTCCAATAAAACTCACAGGAAGGTGTAGGTGTTTCTCTTCTCCTTATATCACCTCTCAGAAGCAATCTAGTGTTATCCAAGATGCATCAACCTTCTGGGACAGCCAGATAGCTACTGAGCTAGCTACAAGCCAGATTTACTACTGAGATATGCTTCTCAATGTGATTCTAGCTTTATTTTTTTTGTCATAAGTCAGGTTTTAATAAACTGTATTTTCTAATCTTTTTTCTTTTGCACTTTTTAAAGTATCAGTTATTCATAATGTAAATAGCTGTCATGACCAAGGAACTGTCTCTATCACAGAGGCAGAGAGAAATAAAATACAAAATATGGGTGATTATCTACTGCAACTGCAGAAGAAACGTAAGCATTAAGTCCACACATTTTTGGGGGAAATGAACGAAGAACAAGATAAAGGCAACAGTTTTAACTTAATTTACAGGGAGACTAAATTAGTATAGAGTCATTCTTCTAATAGCAACAAACAGATAAATTTTACAAAAAGTTTTTCTAACAAGTCCCTCTTACTGGCTGTCACAGTAAAAAAGTGCTTCTAAATGAAATTATGTTGCTGTACATAAAAGGAAATTTAAAAGAAATTCAATTATGAGAAACACTGCAAGGATACAGTTCCAATATTATAATTATTGCTGAAAAATATTTATATTCATCTTCACACATTTGAATCAGCTTTTTTCTCTGTTAGAACTAATTTTTCTGGGAGTGCATTTTACTTTTTCTGGGGGTGAGTTAGTAGATGTTTAGACATACCAACAAACTAAAAGCATAGAATACCATGAATAATCCCATTAAACTTTTGTCTTAGAGTACTGGAGCATGACAGGATGATTAGAGGAAAGAAGATGAGGTAAAGTTTGGATATTTAGCTAATCAAGGGTAACAGTTTAACCCAATGTCTGTGTTAGTTCAGTCTTCATCCATACAATATGATATGAGCTAGTGTCCTCCAAATGCATTGCCATAGCCAATATTTCCTACTACGGCAGTATGTGTAGCCCTTCTTAAATTTTACAGAAAGAGATTTCATCTTCTGGTAACTGTGTTTGTGTTCAGGCTTTACTTTGGAAAACATACACAGCTCACAAAACAGACATGCATATGACCAATAATTACTGTCTCACACAAGTTTTCCAGAAGATGAAAAGTTGTGTTTGTATTTATTCCTCTGTTTCCTATACTTATTTATTAAGCACTGGCAATGGGCTACCTTTAGAGACAACATATTGTGCCAAAGGATTTAAACCAAATGCAATTTTAACACTAGTAAGCTCTTATTAAAATCAAAGTGATTTTTTTTACTGAGAAAACTGCCCTAGAAAGAGTTATTTTAATCACTATTAAAAAGTTCTACAAAATTCAGTTAGTGCTCTATTCCATGATAGGATAACTTCCTCTGTTCCTTGATATAAAACCTGTCTCAAGAAAGATGTAGTTAAAAGACATGAGCAGAACTTATTATAAATTAGAGCCATAACGGGCTGGAGCATTGCTTTGCAGAAAAACAAACTCATCCTACTCCTGTGATTTTACGGATTTTCACAAGTCACTAGTTAGGAAGATGCAGCCTCTCCTCATGCACAGCCTTACAAGTCAGGATAAGGAAAACCCACAACTCACTAGTGTGGTTACATATTTTAAAGTCATATTTTACCTAGTGTACTGTGTTTGACAGGAAATGTTCTTCTGGTAGAGGTGCTCGACTAAAGCTGACCCAGATCAGGCACTGATTAACATGTCTATATTTAGTACTCTGTAAGCCCCAGGAGAACCATGGACTGTGGCTGTAAACCAGTGGGATTGTGTCAGTGTCCTAAGTTGTAGTATAGGATTTGCACAAAGTATTCTATCACCATCTTCATGAACTGTTGAATCCAGGTGGGGCAGTGTTTTCCCAGACCCCCTCCCTCTGGGCCCTTATCTTCTGTTAATGGCCCATCAAATGCCTTGCCCATGACTCATAGATAACTCCCTCCAGGAGCTATCTCTGTTTAATGGGCCATCAAGGACCCCCTTGCATGACCCATCATCCCATTGTGAGATGCTCCGCCCAGAGGGAGGAACCAAGCATTCTCACCTAGATATAATCTGGGGTTTGGGACAGTACAAGCAGCCCTTATCCACTGGATTCCCAGAGGACCAGAGCTACCAGACCTTTCTACAGGATCACTGCTTCAGGAAGACCACCTCATCTGGACTGCTTCCATCACTCTGCCCAAGTTGTATTCTGACTCTGTCAGTGGTCTTTTGTATTATTGCATCTATTTTATTTTACTTTTTTTTTTCCCTTTCTTCCTATTAAATTGTATCTCTGACTTGGAGCCTCTCATTTGTTTTGCTTTCAAACTGCTACAGTCAGATATCATCATTAGAAGAATCACACAGCTGGGCAAAAATCTGAATCCAGGTTGAAAATGATTGATATGATGTCTGATATATATGATCTAAGTGAGAAATGATGTAAGTGCTTCTCTTTTCCAATGGTGGTCATGATTTGGGTATAGTGTTCCCTCAGAAAGAAACTCTTGGGGCAAATAGTCAAACCTGGTGAACCTGGCAACAGCAAAGGTACACAAGCAAACTGGCAGGAATCTTGAGAAGTTTTCCCTGTTTCAAAACTGGCCAATATATTTGGAAAAAGCATGGGCAGTAAAAAACACAAAGGGCTGTGAAGATATTAGAGTGTTTTCATGATACAGTACTATAAATATTGGCCTGGAGATATACTGCTTAAAAGTAGAAAAATGAGTAGATATTTTTTCCTATTTGCTTTTATTCCTCTCTCCAGTTATTACTTTTGTCTTTTACAGTTTTGGTAACAGAAAAAATGAGTGTGGTATTGCTAAAAGCTTTTGGGTACAGGCTGAATCGACTCAACTGGAAGGATGTAGGACTGAGAAAATAGATTTATTAGGTATTCATTAAATTTCTTTATTTCTTTTCTGGAAGCACCTTTAAAGGTGCTTCCAGAACTTGCCACAGGGAATTAGTCCAGTAGAAAATACATGATAATGGGTCAGAGGATTTAATTCTACTTTTGGCTGTCAGTGAGCTGCTATCTGACTTTATATCAAATTATTTCAATTTTTCTCACTCCAAATTCTCTCATCTCCTTCTGTTAAGATTGTACACTTCACTGAAACTTTCTACTGAAAGCTTTCTTTGCAACAGCGGTCTAAAATGGAGTCTCCTTTCAGTGAGTCTCCTCTCAGTGCTAGTCTGAAAAATTCTCTAGAATAAAGTCAGAAACCTGGGAGAAGAGTGTCTTGGTTTCATCTCTCTTCCTAAATGTCAAGTTCTTGATTTGGTTTCTCCCCTAGCTGAAATTGCATTTCTTTACTTTGTTATTTTAGAGTATCCAAAATGGCTAAGGCACTAATAGGTGAAATAAATGGTGTACAATATCACAGCCTGTTTTCCCCCATTTCTATGTCCCCCAGATCAGTGAGCAACATGTTAAAGCACAAAAAGACAGGAAGCTCGTTTAAGAAACTATAACACAGCATTTTAGAGGGAGTTTATTGGTATTTTGTTTTAAAAGCATTTAGTGAACAAAATACCCTATACAAGCCATTCAAGTTAGTCAGCAGTCACAATGCTTTGACTCAGATTACTTCTAAGATTGCAAAAAAAAATTTTATTTACATTTTGGATGGAAAAAACCTCATTTATTCCTGTGAAAGCAGACTCCCAGGAAGCATCTAGCTGTCTCACCCAACGGGAAGGTAAGACTGTGTAGCTAGGTTTCCACTGTGACTTGTAAGAATTTTACAAGACTTGGATAATCAACTTGAAACGTACTCTGGCCCGAGCCCTGAAAACTACATCCCAGTCTGGGGTTTCTGGGAGCTGAGAGATTCTGTACCTGGCAACTGATCACACATTATCTCTAGCTGGTTTTTACACCATTATATATAGTTCATCTTTCATATTCACTTTTGCTAAAGGCATTACTTCTCTGAGGCCTTGTTTTAGCCACATCCAACATAGAAACAGTGTTCTTTAGGTGCTTTCCAAGTTCATCTGCCTTTAGCTTACCTGAAATTTCCAGCATTGGGTAGAAAGGGGTGAGAATCAGCTACTCTTCAGTGGTTACACATGATCACAGTCCCTCTCCTTCCTTGGAGAACTGCTTTGCCACTAGAAAGTAGAGGTATGTAACTAATGTAAACCCTTACACCTAGTTATTGTATCTAGAATTCATCTGAATGCCCCAGAGAAAGCAAATGGATGAATAAAGTGAAGAACTGCTCCCTGAGAGTATGCGATATCTCCCTTTCCTACAAAGGTCAGGGTCCCAGATTATGAGAAACTGTATACAGTGAGATTTTTCTTTACATTTAATAAGATGAAAATTCTACAACAAATTAAATTCTGCTAATACTCCTAGTAATTATCTGTGAAAGAACTAGAAAATACATTATTCAGTGCCTATACAAATTGGCTTGTTGGGAGCTGTTCTTTCTGCACAACCACTACTACCTTGGCCTAGCAATTCTTTCAAAATGAGAGGGCTTGTTATTGGGAAGCGCCAGCCATTGTTAGTTAGGTAATTTACCTTAATTTTCTGTATTTGCTTTGTTTCATGATATACTCCATGTTTTCCTTGTGTTATTTTGCACAAAATAACTGTAGAACGATGTATTTGAAGATGATGAACTCAGTTTCAGAAGAAAATACTTTCACAGACAATTGTACACCTGGCTAATCTGAAGTCGTAGAGAAAAGAGATCAAACATGAGATAAAGTTACAATCGTGTAATGAACTACTGTTGGAATCATTGAGTACAGTACAAATGACTACATGCAGACACAGTCTGATGAATAAAATTTATTATGTGAACCTTGTCTGCAGGTAGATTGTTACGCTACTCTGACATTTCTGATTTAATTGCATTACTACTGATGAATTTTTCCCATCCACTTTCTTTCCAGCAAATTAATAAGGAATTTTTACTAAATGTGTAATGCAGGACTAAAAGGAGAGAAATTGGAATGACTGCTTATCTGAAAACGGTACTGGGGTTTATGTAAAAATGAATTTAGGAATGTTTAAAACAATTTTCTGCCTGCAGAAAAGCAAGCCAACAAAAATTACCAAAACAAAACAAAAAAACCCCAAACCTCAAACCAACCAAGCAAAAACCAGACCAAACAAAAACCAACCAAACAAAAAAGTTGTAAATGAAACAACAAAAAGTGTCCACAAAAAAAATCAAAACACAAAAGAACTCCAAAACAAAGTCAACAAGACAAAATTTTATATTGTTCAGTTGCTAGTAGTCAGGACACTTGCCTAAGGCTTTATTATTGAGATTACAGTTCTCACTTTACCTGTCCTAGAGGTGACAGTTGCTCAGGCCTGCAGAATCACACCATCTGTCTCACCAGTGACCTTAGCAACTCATCTGCTAGGGAGAGATTTTGACCTTAACACTGTCTCAGCCATAATATGTACTATGTGTAAGATGAGAATTAGTATGTTTACTAGGACACAGAGACCTAAAATCAAGTCCTTGCTATCTTCAAGTTCACTCCAACATTTCAGGACATATAATTGAACTTCACTGTATCTCAGTAACCTCTTGATGAATCAGCTGACTCTCTAGATTTAGAATGAGCTATTTTCTTGTGAGTATTTTACAGGCATGTGCTAAGCCAGAGAATACAGCTGATCCAAGTTCTACAATTCTCTGTCTCCAGTCATCCTGCTCCCCAGTTTCTGCCTCTAGTGATATGACAGAAAGAGGAGCAGAGTGGAGCACCTAATGTGAACAGAACAAATCATTGGTACCTCTTACTCAGTACAGGCAAGGATTGCCTTCTTCAGGCTGAGTTGAAGATACAATGCAGATATATCCTAACACACCTGCATTTTTGAAGACTACTGTAACTCCTAAGTTACAGTATTCTAATTCATTAGATTAATTTCTCTTTAAATCCGTCTAGGAATTCCACATCTGACGTCAAAACACTTTGCCAACTAACAGTTAATTGCTAACAGCACATTTCTGGGGAAAAATTGCAGTTTGGCAAGCAATACTTTTCTAAACTGTATACTGTACTCTAAAAGCTCTCAACTGTTTCCAGGAAATGCCTGAGTTTTCCTTGAATATTTTGCTATTTATCACTCTCAGTATTTCCAAGCATAAATGTACAAGATGTATGTCAGTGTAACTACAATTTTTCAACAGCTGAAGCCTATATTTGTTCTGTAGCTTAAATACATTGTCCATAGGATGAAATATACCAAATAACTGCATCTCAAAAGTAGTCAGGGAAGTAGGAATATTTCACTATTATCAGGCACATGACACCTTAAATTTGTTCTAAGAATATTGTACTTCTGGCCTGTTATTCATCAGTCGGTGTTTGAAAGGGGGATATGAAAAAACCCGAATGTGACATCATATCATCTTGCTGGTATGACCTCAGGGTTTTGGGTTTTTTTTTAGTTTTTTTAAATCTAACTTCAAGCTGGTATCTTATCACAACTGAATGAAGAAAAAGTTCTTTTCCTTAGCTTGGCCTCTGTTTTTTGGCAGGATGGTATTTTCTGGTGCTTATAGCAACAGCAATTGAAGCAAAATTAAATAAAGCTAAGTATATTCAAATCTCAAACAAATATACACCTTGTAAAACCAACTAACATCACACAAAAAGAGTACATGTGTAAAATATCTCATCATACATAGAGAGTTTAGACCTTTCACGTGCCTAAGAACTTTTTGTCTTTCTATTTGATTTCTTTTCCACTTGGATTTGTAAGAAGCTAAGCACCTGCATTTGCAAGACACTTTTGAAGGGGAATCTGGATGCAAGAAAGTTCCTTTGCAGAAGACTCCATTATCTTCTGAGGAGTTTAGTCCAAATGTTAAATGCAGCTCAGGTGCCACATTAGTGCCATAAAGTTGACTGTCTTGGGGAGGCAGTATGCTCCTGCTGCTTCCCAGCCCCAGCCTGAATTATTTACGATTGGCTCAGATTTCTCCTCATGAGGGTGTGCCCAGAAACCTTTGCCATAGAAAGAGATTGTGTGAGGCAATGCTATTATTAGCTACCAGCATCCTTCAGGCATACACTCATCTCACACAATTTTTTGTTAAATATGGAAGTGACATCTAGTCGGCTGCCTATGCAGATTTTTTTTCTCTTAATAGCCTCCTCATATTAATGTGACTGGTTTTGTTTGCAGTTTGTCTTCTCATTTGGCAGTTGTTGGATGTTCAGCTGACTATCCCTGACATTGTTATGTGTTGATTATATTGCGTATTCCTAGTATTATATCCCCTCACAGAACACTGGTGTTTCAAAATGCACGCTCTTCATTCCAGACAGACATCCTATCAAGCATCATTCTGTTCTAATACTGTGTGCATCTCCTGGTATTCATGAGGGTTTTGTAAGATTCCCTCCAGACATGAAAAGTACTTTGAAAGTTTCACCTCCAGAATACCCCTATAAGCCTTCTTATAGCTTCTACACAGTTCTCTTCCTTCAAGACACTGGTATTTTTCCAAGGTAGCACTGATGAGTGCTAAACTTCTCAGAACAGTGATCACAAACAGGCTGCTGCACACACAATCCAAGTAGTGAATTCCTCAGAAACAGGACTGCAAGACTCTTGGATCTTATTCACAACCATCTGTTTTATTTTCAATAGATATGCCCTTCCTAAGACTGTTGAAGTAACTATAACCCCTATTTGGTCACTCTTGTTCTGTGTCACTGTGGATGACTTGGGGTGAGTACGAAAAAGTTCAAAATTGCAGGCTTCAAGTGAGCTGGTCTCCATACTCCATTCATAGGAGCTTGGTCCAACGTTTCTGAACAGTAGCTTAAGTTTTCTGCTTAGGTTTCCTATCCTATTGAGGTTAATGAAGTGGGTGGAGAGAGTAGGATAGAAAGAATGGCATTTTAATGATGATAGCAACTGGTAAGTGCAGACACGCTGTGGGTATTTTGGAAAATAAGCTAGGATGTTGCAACATCAGGCCAGTAATTGCATAAGCATACTCGCAGTTAGCTCTAGAGAATTATTGCCTTGCCTTGCCTTCTTCTAGTTGGAAATGTACTGGTGCAATGGAGTATCCTAGTTCACCAAATTGTAATTAAAACTACTGTGAAATGCAGAGCTCTGTTTCGCCTCTTCCTGGCAGGCAACTATGCCAGAGACATGCTATTGCATCCTAGTGGTGACGATTCTACACTTGCACAGAAGTCATCTGAGTGAGAACTGAGCATATTCTTTCAACTAGTGTGCAGGTATTATGTTTCATGTCCATGGTTTCATTTTCAGGAAAGATAGCAACATTTTTGCTTTCTCATACCAGTCTATGGGAAAGCTAGTCATCAGTCTGGAAATTATGGAGTTAAATCATCAGCTTTTGTAATTAATTGTGAAACTACTGAAGGCAAATTGATTTACGTCAGTCTACCCATTCATATCAGCAGTGTAACCCATTAACACTACAGTATACACACAGTCTTGAGAACTTGCGTCTATCTAAAAAGTTTTCAAAAATTGATGTATTTAAATTATTGCATGAAGGAATAAAAGTAGACAGGACTAGTTAACTCCGATTCCATAGGCTAACATTGAATGTTATTTGATTCTTAAGTAAGTTTCCTTTTTCTCTCTTTTGGGTTTTTTTCCCCCTCTGTGACAATATCTTTTTTTATTGTATGACTCAGTCTCAAAGGAACTACTACAGTGAAAGGTGTCAAGAAAATAAAGGGAGCACCAGCCACTTTCTAGGAGCATAAGAACTTCAGAAAAACCCCCTCAAGAAAGCTGAACTACATAATTACTTGTTTTTTTAGTTCAAGGGCTTGTCAATACTTGAAAGGTATTCCAGATAAAATGTGATTATTCAGTACTATGTCCTATGCCCAGAAACAGTTTTGTACATTAATGGTGTTTTCATTACTGGTAATTATTCCCTATATTTGGAGCCAGAAGTGGGATTATGAATTTCTAATCCATACCAAGTTTTGCTAAGTGATAGTGATACCTGTCCAGTAAATGATGTTGCTTTTCAGCTATTTGGATTCTCTATCAGTTCACATCAATATCATCTACTGGGTCAAAGTTAGCCTGACCAAATGGCCAGTTGATTTTAAATTAATGTTTTTGTACACCACCCAGAACTATCTTTCCTATCTGCCATCAGCTGCAAATTTCACATACCTGTGTGTACATGATCATATTTCTTAATCATGAGTATTCACACCACTATTTTGTGACTCAGACTGCATTTACTTTCTCTGCAGAAATCTTGTAAATATACTGCTGCTCTAATAAGAAGAATCACATGAAATCAGTATTTCTTAATGTGGTTGTGGACTAAATGTATGAACAGAGACTTTTCAAAGGACAGACATGGACTATAATTTTAATATCAGCAACAATTCTATAACTAGTTTCTCACAATAGCACATAGCTAGCATCAAGCAGCAGCACAAATGCCCCATTAAGTTCAATCTACTGCTTAGAATGGATAACAGGAATAAAAAGGGGCTAAAAGCATTAAGATTTAAGCATTAGCATTAGCATTTAGCATTAAAGCATTACCATTTAAGCATTATTCCTTAAAAGAAAGAAAAAAAAAGGATTGTATTAATACCTGAAATTGTTTTTAATTCAATTTCAATCAGAAGCAAGGATATGTCTCTTCAACACAGTGTTATCAAGTAATTTGCTACCTGCCTTTCTCAAAGATTTGTTTTTAAAGGAACACTGCCAACATCTGGATAGACTTTCAGTGAAATAAATACACCACTGAAAAATTCACCACAGGCAAGTGGAAAGAACTTTAGTTTCTGAATATGTACTTGAACTAGAACTCAAACACATTAGCCAGACTTTATGCTTCCTTGTCTTGAGATGTCGTAAGTCAGAGGACCGTGGCTTAACAGATGTCACTGCCATGTGCACCTTGTTTAGCGTATGGTATGTTCTCTATCCTTTAACATATGCTATCTGACTGAAGGCTATACTTTTGTTGCAAGTAAAAGCTCTACAGTTTACTAAATAATTTAAGACTATGAGAGAGCATCAGCAAAGTACACTATTTTGCTACACAAGTATTCGTCATGCTGTTTTCACACAATTTTCTTTCACAATCTTTTTCATGGGTGCAAGCGGTTTTGCCCTCATTTCCCTGTGCAAATAGAATCAGTCTACGGGTGTCTAAACTGAACACTTCAGAGAAGTATGTGTAGTAATATGGATGTGGTACACTGACCATTCCACAACACCTTGTGCTTACTTCTGCTTTATGGAAGATCAAGAACATATCAACCATCTTAGTACCTTATGGTAGGCATGATCACAGAACTCAGCATATCAGGAGCAAAGTTACTTTGGATAGTTCATATTTCTCATATTCAATACTTGCCTGATTCACATCACTTAACTTTGTAGTACTAGACAAAGATTAACAAATAGATTAATAAGAACACTTTAAATGAATAGTGCTAGTTTTTCACTGCACCTGATAGGCAGCTGATAATTTCAGATTACAGCTCTTTAGCAGCTCTCCAGTTTGAAAAGGAGAAAGTAATACTATTCAGTTGCTTAATGTGGTACTTCTATGCCATAAGCATAGATGACTTCTTAAATTCCAACATTATTCTGGCTATAAAAAATAGGATACTTATGCTTGTATCTTATTTATTAAGCATCCTGGTTTTATCTTATTTATTAAGCACAGTAATTGAAGTTCTAAAAATCCATAACCATTATTGCTTTATTAATGTTGATGTCAGTGTTGATTTCAAGATTAAATAAGTCTTGTCAATACTAAGTGCTTTTAAAATGCCCACTGTGGATTTATTCTGGGCAGACTTCCTACTTTATAAAACTTCTGCCTTAGTGAATCAATATATTACCATTTTTTTCTCAGTATTTAAGAATGGTAATTTTCAATGCTATTTAGCTTCAATTTATGGTGGAGAAGAGGAAGTGACTGCTTCCTGAGCTGAGCTGAGCTGAGAATGAAATCACTGGAAAGAGAGACAAATCTAGGGATGGTCTATGGATCAGCTGAAGAACAGAACCTAAGGGGCAGACTGGCATAGACAGTTTATTATTGGAAGCAGAGGAGAATTCTGAGTTGAGGTTGCTTAGCTGCAAGTTTATGAACCCTCTTGCTGTTGTAGCTACTGTGATCCACATACTTGCAGATTCTGATAAAACTCTGAAACCCAAAATTAAATTATCCACTATTTTGGTGAACTAGTTTTCTCCCAGATTAGGCAGCTGAAGAGATGAAATCAGCCTTTGGAGCAATACAACAAGCATTAGAGTTGGTGTAAGGTAAGCAGTGAAACATGAGGCAAGAACTGAGCAGGGAAAAGGACACAGCCATTTTGGAAAGTGCCAAGCTGTTAAATCTGCCTAAATCATCACACTTAACTGTATCCTAATTTCTCCTATGGAAAAAAGGAACTTTTGAATCATGCCCAAAGCATTCCAGCTATAAAAACTGGCAAATTACTTCTGTGCTACCTGGTGAATATATTTATAGTTCATGATAGTTTCTAGCTAGTACATGCTCTTTTAAAGAAATGAAACACTAGATGTAGATCTTTAGAACTGAGATAAAAACATACTAGCAATATTCCAAGAGAAAGAGAAAAATACACTGGCTTAATTTTAGGACCTGAAAGTTCTTACAGTAGCTTATTTATTTTTCTAAATTAAACAAAATCAGCAAAGCAAGAAAAGCATTTGAAAAGCATTTATGGTGAAGTGACTATACTACAATAAAATTTTCCAGTGTTCTAATCCTGTTATGACTTTTTCTTACAATAGCTTGGGGGTTTTTATCTGTAATGTAGCACTGTAATCCACCCAAAGGTTCACGTGCCACAGGTGTTTATTACTACATGACTATTGAGAATGGGACTGCAGCTGAGGCTGGGCACCATGTCAAACCCTTGCTCTAGGCCACAGAGAATAAAAAGGCTTTCTGGATTCTAAGAAAACACACAGAGGTCTTAAAGTTTCTGAAAAAGACATGGCAAGAGGCAAGGTAAGTAACAGTGTGACCTTAATCACACTCTATTTAAAAGAGGAATGTATATCTAGGAAGTATTGCTGAAATGTGGGTTGTGGACAACACAAAGCAGATAGAAATGACACTTACACAGAAGCAGCTGCTTCTCCTAGCAAGAACCTGCAATGAGTTAAGATATGCAAAACCGGCCATGCCTCATTTAGCTCCACCGTTCACAAAATTATTTACTTTAATTATTTAACTGGTTACACCTGTAGAATAAGAGACAAATAGATAAGGATATTTATTTTGCAAACATAGTGCTATGAATTGCTTGGGACAGTACTCTGTGCAAAAAGTGGTTACAAGTGGCTGTAGTTCCTGCTGGCAGGGGATGAGGGTGTCAGATTTGTTCAGAGTAGTGTGCACACCAAAGAAACAATTTTGGCTTTAAATACAAAACCTCACATTCAGGAAGAAGTTAACATATTAATCAGTAGTATTAACCACTTCAGTCAATGAATAAAAAGAACTTCCTTATTCCTTATCTCTCAGCTCAAACTTCAGGCACAAGTATTTGTTGGGACAATTTTTTCGTCTTATTTTAAGGTTGTCAGCCAAATGATTCACCAGTTCCACACCTGCATCTGGGCTACTTCTGACATGTTTTAGCAAGACTGATGAACCCTCACCTTCCAGCCCCTGGAGGCCTGGCAACTTCTCAGCTACAAAGCTTCACTGTGTGTAGTTGCTTCTTACGTGCAGATCTGATTGAAAACAATTGAAGACTTTCCACTGGGTCAAAAGCACCTATGTGTCTACTGACACTTGTACTGTTCATGAAATCTCTGTGCCTTTCATGAGAAAAATAAACCAGAAAAAGATAGTCTGAGTCATGTTTCCAGGTGTCTAAAAGCTGGAAGATCTAAAGCGTTCTTTACAGATGGCGTGTCTTCAAACTTAAAAAAGGGGCAGGGTTGCTGGCATACATATTTTAACCCATGAAAAGGTCTCAGTTAAGATATTGCTGAATGGATGCTATCAAACTATGGCACAATAGAGGTTATTGCAGATATTCTAAGGATATATTTAGGGCTTTGAGCAATCACAGAAATGTTTTATTCTGCATCTTAAAAAAAATCTGTGGTAAAACTTGACTAAAAATCTGAAAAAAGAAACAATTTAAAATTCTTCACTTCTACAAATCACTCACAAACTATAACTAAAACCGTGTTTGTTTTACAGTGGAAAGGACCTGCAATGTCTAGGACCTTTTTAAAAAAAATTTTGTAGAAATTCTAGCTTTTTACCAACATGAGTAAAGATGGACCTTCAAATTCACTCAATTTTTTTTCTAAATGATGTTATGCAAAAATACAGTGAAAGCCTTATTCTTCTACAAACAGTACAAACAGTGCTACTGTGAAATGAGCTCTATACCTGACTTTTACTGTTTGACTAATTCCTATTGTATTATCTTAAAACTTGATGCTAATAGGAAAATCTGGATATGGAAATCTCTGCACATAAAATGGAGCTTGATCTTATTTTATCTTTTAACTTCCCAAAGATGTATTATAATAATTAAGGATTTTTGATTGGCAGAAATAAAGAATAGTGAAAGCAAGTGGTGAGGTGCTCAAAAACCACCATTCAGGCCTCCCTTCAGACTCTGTATGACACTGTGTAGAATCCCAGCACAGTTAGTTACATAGGCATTGTTTCTTTAATATATTTAAATTCAGGCCAGACATGGTTAGTGCTTTGAAAAGAAAACTCTAGAGACCTGTCATCCTAGTCAAAGAACTGATTTGATGATTTAATAATTTAAATAAGTTTTTCTTTTGAGGATGGGCTGTTGTGATATGTTAAGAGGTGTCTGAGAAAATGTAAATGGTTATTAAAACTCAGTTAGCTCTGTGCCAACATTAGGGCCAGTGTTAAACTCCAAGGACTTAGTGTGAAACATGACTTCAGCCTAGATTGTGCTACAAGGTTGTCACCATAACTAAGTCTGTGAAACATGATCATGTGTGGAAAAGCACCCTTCTAGGTTTATGAAACACAGAGAAGAGGTACAGAGCTGCACTTGTGCCTGGGCTCTTGCGGACTCCTGGCCCTTATACCTTTCTTTACCCAAAGAACAATTAGCCTCAGATTTTTTTTTTAATTTTTAAAATAAGTATGGGGCATTAAATTTGTGTTCTTTGGGAGTAATCAATTTCCATTTTCTTCTTTCCCAAAAATCAGTGTTTAAAAATCTCCTGTGTTAAGAAAAAAGGTTAGCCAGTCAATCAGATGATGGCAGAAGTGTATCTATCGGGGAGCAGAGGGCAGGCAAGTCAATAATGAGGCTAGATATTGAACACATATAATTTATATATGTTCCTTTTCCAGGTTAACTATAGATGGCTTGGCCACCTTGATCAACATCACGAAAATTTTATCCCATATTGATGGTATGTGACATATCACACACAATTCTTTTGTCATCTCTACATACAATCCCTTCCTAATGCCAAGAGGATTGCAGTGGCTTTAGGTTCACCTTCAATCTTATGGCCCTTTGTTGATGTTCAGCCATAATCACAAGCTTTTGTCTATCGTGTCCACACTTCTCTGGGGGTAAAGGGGTTGGAAGGAGGTGTTACTGACACCTATCAATACTTCATTATAGGGATTAACACATAATAAACACAGTAGTACAAGATGTAATGTAAATATTAAATATTACAGAGTTTAAGATGATGCAATACTATGTGTTTTATTAGCAAACATACACAATATCCACAGAAGTAAAAAGTGCCCTGAAAACCAAATCATGGGCAGTCCTCTCTCCTCAAGGGTCTTCGAAAGCTCCCAGTTGCCATGATGCCACTTCCCTCGTATGCCAAGTGGAAAATCCATAAATACAATATTTGTAGCAATTTTTAGTTCTCAAATTTGTTCTTGAAGATGTTTATAGTTCTCTACTTTTCCCACAGCAGCCACTTCTAATATGTTTCAATACTTTGATATTTCATGATGACATCCACCATGGATGCCTGGTTCCCTTTCACAAATACCAGCTCCGGTTCGTATAATTAATTGTTTGGATCTCCTGTGTTTGGCTGGAAACCAAACACGATCTAGTCTTTCTTTGTAGCATAATTTGATCGCATTTCATACAGTCGGTTGTGCCTTTGATTCTTGCGTCTCGCACAGTATAACGCTACCGGATGGTAAGGGAATTGTTTAGTTGTTTAACTGAAAAGGTTAAATTGCGACGGAAAGGACACGGCAGGGAGATGCAGGCGAAGCCGGCCCGACGGCACCACCACGGCCTGCGCGTCCGGTGCGCAGCGGGACCGGGAGCCACCACGGCCGGGCCACCCCGCTCGGACCAGCCGCCCACGGGCCGGCACATTCCAACACCCGTCCCTCGGCCTCCGGAACCCGCGCCGGCATCCCCGGCTTGAGGCGGGCCCATGTGCGGAGGAGGCGGTGCCGCGGGGCCCAGCCAGGGGTGAGGGGGAAGCGAGCGCTGAGGTAGCGGCGGGCGGTGGTTAGCAGCAGCCGCCTCTCCTGAAAAAGCGGCCGGGCAGAGGGGGAGCCGCGGGCTGATATCGCTGCGGCCCCGGCGGGGCGGTGCTGGCGGTGGGCAGGGACTGAGCTTGTCCTGGGAGCATGCGGCGGCAGGAGGAGGAGGAGTGAAGAGCTGTGGGAGCGCCTCCGCTGAGAGGGGACTCCTGGAGGAAGATGGAGCCGTTTCCCAGCGGTGAGTAGTCGGGCGGCCGCTTGAGCCCGGGACGGGGCCGCGGGGCCTCCCGGCGGAGCCGCGTCCAGTGGGAGCTGCTTGCCCAGAGGAAAACGAGAGGTTGCGTAGTCTTGCTGCCGCTGTGGGCCGCGGCTTGAAAATTCTCTCAGGTTAATTAGGACTAGGTGTCTTGAACGACAGAGGTGTCAGGAACTCCCTCGCTTTTTCGGCGTTGTTGCGCTTCTCACTGCCCGGCCGAGGTCTTACTGACGCTGGGAAGCCGGGGCCGCTTGTACTGCGAGTGTACACTCGCCGTGTGTGGCACCATTGAAGGAGCCTTATAGGTGTCTGGAGTTCCAAAACCATCATGATTCTGATGGGAAATAGGAACCAGATCCTCTGTTCATGGCATGTTCCGGATTGAAGCGTTCTCGCCAGAGCGTCCCCCCCCCCCCCCCCCCTTCCCCTTAGCGAAAGGAGAAATAAAATACAGAATTGTCAGCCGTGTGCGAAATAGTGTTTCGGGGTGTTCATGAAAGCTAGAAAGCTTTCAGAGCTGTCCGTGCATTGACAGAAGTGCTTGGAATACCGACGTGATTGCATATGCTTAGAGATAAGCATACGGGAGCATTTGCTGGCATCGTGATACACCCGTGTGTATGCATCCTGTGCTTGTGCCTGAAGTGAAGCCATGAAAAGTCCGTGTTGCTACTGCCTCTACTAATAGTAACACATTTTACCCGTCCAGGACAGACAAGGAAATGAAGCTCTCCGATCAAACTGAAACTAAAGTATGTTTGGTTAGATTCACGACCATGACCAAATATGGAATTAGACAGTGTGTAAAGCAACAGCCTTCCTGCTGAAAACGTAGCACTTTTGTTACAGGTGGGATTTGGTCTGTTAAATGATAAGCGTGTTGGATAGCCATCGCTAAAGTACCAGGTAGAGTTTGCTGCATCATGTTCAGTGACCTGCCAAGTCAGAGTATGAAACTTACGTCAAATTTAGAAAATACACCCATGCACTAGAAAATAAATTTTCTGTCTCATGGCAAGGGATTTGGGACTAGATGATCTTTAAGGTTCGTTCCTTCTAATCCATTCTGTGGTTCTATGAACCATGTTACGAATCTATAAATATGTCTTTGTTACGTTGCACTTTCCTTTTTTCAAACACTTGGAATATCTTCTATCATTCGATGCTGCTGTTTAGAATCCGAAAGAAACTGAAAGTTATGAGCTCTGAGCATATTTTGGTGGCATAACTAGTAAGGGAGACCTCCCTATTCTTTTTCTTTCTCTTTGAATTTTCATGTTAAAATTACAGTTTGTACAAGCAGTTGATGTTTTGGTTCTCTAGTTAATCCTGGTCTTAGTAGAAGGTCTTTTAACTACAGCCTATTTCAGTCACATGGTTGTATTCTTCACTCTTGTACGCATGGTAAAAAGAGCTTGTCTTTAATAGTAATGCAGTTTGGGGGAGAATTTTATTTAAAAGTCATCTTGCTAAGGCCATTCCCTTTGAAAGATATGAAATGTTGTTTTAAAGGTCTGCTTGACATAATACTATTGCTATACTGTGCAACAGAATATTTAAAAAATCCTGCTCCATGCAACTGGAAGAAATGGACCTGTGGGCTTGAGCATGTAGCTTAAGGTACTGAAAAGCAATATTCATGCACTGACCTTCCTAATTTTGTTCCTGAAATTAAAAGCCTGCAGGTGGTGATAGGACTGGAAGAAAATTTGGAGCTGAAGTTGGTCAGTAAGTTTCTTCCTGAGAGCTTGCTCTGCTGGAATGAACACCACAGAGAATATGCAAATATTAGGGCAGAGATGTTGTACCTTATTTCTCATGATCTTGAGGCATGTTTGGTGCTCAGTAGCAGCTTCTAAAATCTGAAGAGGCTTTTTGAAAAGAACTTTTTTTTTCATAGCTGGTGGTCTGGAACCCTTTGTAGGCATCAAATTTTTCAAAATAAACTATGTTTTTGTTTAGTCTTAAGCAATAGTTATGAGTTCCGTTTGAGTCTGTGTTGACTTCCCATGTGAAGTGCTGTTTAAATTCAGAAGAAAGGATGCCTGTCACAGGAAGCTTACAATATTAAACTTGAAGGTCTCGCAGTTGTTTGGGGCTTTTAACCTTGTGAAACACGGGAAAGAGGGAACACTGTGGATGAAGATTTTGCAAAAGCATTTTAGCTAGATTCATAACTCTGATGCCCATTGGGCAAACTAGCAATGAGACAATTTCTTGTTTCACTTTAGGGAAGTAGAACTGTGTCAGAATGAGTATGTATCTTAAAATAGACTTTAAGGCAGCAAGTGCACTAAAGTGGGTATAAATCCTGGTTTTTCTAGTTCAGTATTTGGTGAGATTTTTTTTTTCTTTTCCTTAAATAAAAGAAAAAAACCACAGCCATAATGCATTTCAAAAGTCAAAGAAACTCTTACCCTTTCCTTGAAATCCTAGTGGGTGTTACTGTTTGAATAGCTTCTCCAGTGGAAATTCTCAGATAAACTAAAGGGGTTTTTTTACTTTACCCCTCACCCCTGTACTGCAAACCTTAGTTTTGAATCTCTTTGAAGAGATCTAGGCTGTGTCTTCTCCTCTGTCTAGGCATTTAGGTGGAGATAATACATGATGTCTGTAGCTCTGGGAGAACAGTTAATTGCATATTTATTTTTAGTGCCTGGAATAGCTGAGTTAATCATGGAATATCTCAAGTTGGAAGGAAACTATAAGGATCATAAAGTCCAACTCCCTGATCCTCTTAGAACTACCTAAAACTAAACCATATAACTGAGAGTGGCATCTAGACATTCCGTGATCTCTGGCAGGCTTGATGTCATAACCACATCCCTGTGCTAGTGACCAACCACCCTCTCAATGAGGAACATTTTCCTGATGTCCCATCTGCTCTTCCCCTTGAAAGTTATGAATGCTATAAATTAGTAAATGTTCTAGAAATGGTTACTGGTAGGATTTTTTTTGAGATGGATTCCTCTATTTTGCATGAGTGTTGTTAATTTGAGATTTTTCCCCAAGAATGAATAACCAAGTTTAATTAAAAGTTTGTGGAAGTCTTCCTTATTGTTGCATATATTTTTTTCCCCCTAAGTTGTATGATCGCATATTCCTTTGAATTCTGCTCTGAATCAATGAGCAGAATTTGTTTATTTTTACTAGTCATTTGTAACCTAAACAGTTTCACTAAAATTTAAAGAAACAAACAAACAAAAAAAAAACAAATGAAAGAAGTGAAATACAGACTAAAGGGAGTATGTAATGTAATTTTGGACATCTCTATTTTGGATATCAGTACAAATTGTTTTGCAAGTCTTGCTTATTTTTTAGATTGTATGTGTTTCTGAAAGGTCTTTTCATCATTTCCTGGTTACATTAAATATGTAACTTCTCTACTTGAGATGGAAAAAAGAGGTAGAAGTGAGCTATTACAGAGCTTCTCATTTAAGACACGTGACATGCATGAACTTGGGACTGCAGATGGGATAACTTGTGATGATCTGCTGAAGTGCAAGTAACACTCACTTTCACCTAAACTACACGTTCCTGAATTATTTTTATCCTTTTCCTACACAACAGATGCAATCTTTGATATCAATTTCATTACTAAATTTATGAACAAAATAAAAAGACTCTCATGGGAAGAAGTGGGATTTTTTTTGGAAAGTAGAAATAAATCAAATTAGGTAATTTCTTTACAAAATGAAAATGTTCTTTGCAAAGTCTAGTTATTTCAGGTAGTTCCTGTCAATTCTAAAATGTTTTTGTTCTTTTTGTTAGTTTTGTTCGATACTGAAATGTACTGGAGGTTGCAGGAGCATGTTCCTGTGTGCATAGCTTTAATTCTATTGGGGACAGCAGTCATAGCCTTGACTGCCAATGTTTTACACGGTTCTGGCATGAAGCAGAAGGGTTCCTGTGTGTCTTAAACTGCTAGTCAGTCCTAAACAACAGATTGAGTAATCTTTTTTTGGTAAGATGGTAAATAGAAAACATCAACGAGGTCTGTTCTTAATGTCTTTTTTTCTGCCCTGTGTTTTGCCTATCCCATCAATAATTACTGAAAAAAAAGCTGATTAATCTGTTCCTAAGTGTGAGTTTTATGTTGTCTGAGTGCATGGTGCTGGGTAGTAGTTTTCCACAAAGCCATGTTGTAGTATCTGCACTTGTGTTCCTACGTCAGCTCAGCTGAACAGGAACCTGTCTTTTCAATGTGCTGGGTCTGTGTTTACTTTTACTGCTTCACTGTGAACTCTCTGCCAAGCAATGGATATTCGAAAGGGGAATTCAGTAACTTAAAGAATGTTTAAAGATGAGAGTATAGGTGCTCACTATTGATCATTTGTTTGTATTTTTCCACTAAGCAGTTAGTCTTCCACTTTCAGAATGAAACCATGGAGTATCTGTGTGTTTGTCTCATAAGTAAAAAATTATGAAAGTTTACGCTGACCTCAGTGTCTATCTGCAAAAGTATTCCAAGATTGTCTTGTCATCTCTTTCAGGAAGATGATGTAAAGTTGAGCAACCATGTTTCACATTGTTAAGGCTATGTGAACGTGTTGATAAAGCCCTGTAATGACTGCCATAAAAAATGGTAGAAACAAATAAAAACAAGGATAAAAACGCCTCTGTTTGTTTCACAAGTTAGAATACTTTTTTCTTATAGATGGGCATTGGTGTAACAATTACATACAAAAAACCTGAATTTGTCTTTAATGCATCCTCTGATTTCCGTTGTGATGAATTCAGGGAATTCAGGTTTTTCTTTTCATCCTTTACTCAGTGGTTTAAGAAAGTTCAGTGAATTTCCATGTCTCCTGTGCAGTGTTTTTTTTCATGAAGTACAAAAGCAAAGATTGTGTAGAAGAGTGAAAACATTAAGATTTCTTTATGATTGGGAGCAGTATTATTCCTTTGTCTATCAGAGAGATATATGCATGGCAGCTGCTGCTTAGACTTCTGTTCAACAGTACCTTAAAATAAGATCATATTAACTTCTAAAATAAACCAGGATTTTGTGTCATCTGGGTTTTCATTGCCTCAAAGTATTTTGAAGAGTACATACGTACCTTTTGAAGTTGTCCTTTGACTACTTATGATACTGCTTTAAATAGTGAAAGTACATTTGCCTTAAATAGTAACAATCACAAAAAGATTGTGTGCCTTCTTGCACACAAAAAGATGGATACTCCTAAAGGAAACTTGGACTAAGAAGGGAAGGGAACATGTCTGGAAAAGGCATCCTATTGATCAAAGAAACAGGAATTTCAGGGTAATACGGTGTGTTTGGTTCTGCGCAGTGTCCCTAGGTCGCAGCAGGTCTTTTATTGCTTCATGAGTGTTGTCTTAAAATAGATGTTCAAGGAAGACCTCAGAGCCCAGCTCTTCTTCTGGATTATTCACAGCCTGTAGTAGTTGGTTAAAGCAGTATTCTTCTTTACTACATCTGGTGGAGAGTGAAGAAGTGGAATCCTAATTCCACTGAAGCACAAGATGCTTTCAATCAGCTGTTTGTTCCTGTAGAAATAAGGTGAGTTTTGATTTTGGGATTTGTTTTTTTAATTCCAGTCAAAACTCCCACCAAGATACTTGGAGGAGTGTTTCAGTGTGCTTTACTAAGCATAACTGTGTGCAGAGAGCTTTCTTTCAGTTGTAATCACTCTGACATTGAAGGAATATATTCTGTTCACTGGAGTTCTTATGTTACAATACTTCTAACACTTTTATGGAGAATCGATTGTGTTCAAAACTAAGACTGTCCCTAATTCACCTACTGTTCTGGGGCCTAATGGTGGTTTTTATTTAAGCCTTTCTTTGTATAAAAACTGACAGTTTCTTCAGTAATGAGTTAGTAGCACATTAGTAGAACCACTTTTACTATTTTTCATGCATGAAAAGCAAAAGTTCTGGACATAGCAAGACTTGTGTTAGTGGGAGACCAAAATGCTTTGATATGTTTTAGAGTCTCAAGAATAGACTGGCTCTTTACATATAAATCTAATTGGTAAATGGTGAAATGTAATTTATCCATGTAGTTCTTCGGCCTGAGGTCCTGCCAGAGAAAATGCAATGGTACTTTGAGGTCCTGCCAAAGAAAATGCAATGGTACTTTGCTTAAAAATCAGGAAGAGATTTTTAGAGAACCTTTTAGAAGCACCCAAGACTAATAAACGGTGACTTCCTTGAAACTACACTCCTTGCTCATGTTTCTTACAGCAACTTCAGATAAGAGAGTCTTAAAATATCTAATCACACATTGTTTTAATTTCCATGATACAGTGGATTGGCAGGGTTTTACTCCAGTCTGTGTGCAGAAGCTTGTCATTGCAGTATTTATCTCACATTCATTTAAAAAACCCACATAAACAAGTAAACACCAAAAGCAGACACTGCAGTATAGCTTGAAGGGGTGAGTGACATTGTAAGGCTTGGAATTTGAGTTCCCTTACGTATTTTGGAGTGGAAAGCAAAATTTGTCCTCCTTTGCAATACAGGAAAATCTATTAATTTTCAAGGTAGCTGGTTTTTTTGAGAAAGGAGTTTTTTTGTTTTTTCCCAAAACCAGCATCTGTTTTGAAGACCTTTTGTCTGTCCAGTGGAAGCTGTGATGTATGCTTAACTATACAGATTCCTGTAGACTTCTACCAGTTGTTTGTATCTTGAAATCAAACCCTTGGAGAGTGGCATATGTGCTTCAAGTTGTGAACTGATGTTAGGTACTGTCTGTCTTTTGATAAGAGTATTTATTAAAATCATATGGAGCCATCATTACTGTTCACATCTAGATGTTGACACTACAAAAAGCAAGATTCCCTCTTCTGTTTTACTGGAGTCTGTGTACCTTTTTTAATTAATTTTTTTTTAGTTGTGTTCAGCATATAAAAGTGTATATATAAGCATGTATATGTCCAGTTTTGGTCTATTAAAAATATGCAGTGCTTATGTAATCTTACTGCATAGTGGGAATTAAGAACATGTTCTTAGCCTACCTGTTGCTTCTGTTCTGTCTCTAAAAAGCAGGTAAATCCTATGGATGATTCAGATTCTTAAAGCAATCCTTCATATTGCCTAATACTTCATTTGTTGTTGTTGTGGTTGGTGGGGTGGGGTTTTTTTGTTGTGTTTTTTGGGGGTTTTTTTGGGGAGGGGGGTTGTTGTTGTTGGTTTTGTTTGTTTGTTTGTTTGTTTGTTTGGGTTTTTTTTTCCCCATTGGATTATTTCTTTTTTTAGTCTGAATTCAATAATTTGAGAGAGAAAAATGGTGACATCTATCTTGTTGCAGCCTATACATTTTTCCCCCAGTAATGTTGTTTGTCTGTCAAGGTTTTTTAAGTAAGGTTTAACACATTTAAAATAACTGCAGGCATTAAAGTTTTTGTTCCAAAATGGAAAGACTTTTGCTTTCCTGTAAGAAACTGTATATGAACCCTTTACACTGACTATACCAGTAAGTAAAAATTCTGCTTAACTGTTCTTCTTGTAGGTAAACCCTGATAGGCAGCTAGTCCCTGCATACTTAATTCCATGCAGCAGGGTGGTGGAGAGAATCAGAAGGGTAAGAAAGGGGAAGAGTCAGGAGCTGAGATGAAGATATTCTATAGGGAAAGCAAAAACTGTGTATGCATATGGAAAGAAAAGCCCCAGCTCCAGAGTGGTAGGTGAAACAATGGTGAAATGAAGGCAAAGGGCTTTCCAGTAGGACTTGTGATTTCCTTGACCTTCCAGTGGCTTGTTGTATCTTTGTTAGCTGAGTAAAGGTTATAACTGTTTTCTTACTGCAGATAGAAGCAGATTTGAAATTACATGAATGACATTGTGTACTGTCCTGCTTCAGTAAGAGCAAATAATTTTTCTTTGTAGTATTGAATTATTTTCTTGCTCAGAAGGAACTTAAAATGTATGGAATGTTTAGGGAGACACTGTAGAGAAAAAGGAAACATTTAGTCAGAGTCTTAACATAACTAACGTGTTTGTGGACATGGGCTTTGTTTGCTGAACAACCTTGTTGGAAAAGATAAGATAAGATCTTCATTCCCTCCAAACACAGAATTTTTAATGGATGAGTTGGAGACAGCCCAGAGCATAACAGTGCAGTAAGTAATTTGCATTGTAGAAGGAAGAGCTAAATTGATATGACAGAGAATAATAATCCTAAACAAACAAGTTTTTAGAGCATGCTGAAAAAATTATAAAGTTAAAATGCAGCCTTGTAAAAAAATCACTGCTTTCTTCAATTCAGTAATTTTTAATGTCTGATGTGATGTATCTGTTGATACTTACGCACAAGAAGAAATAGTGTAATTCAGTATTTAAGAATTAATACGGTGACCTTAATCACTGCTTCTACAAGACACAATTTTGCAGAAAGAATTTTGAAAATATGAAGATTTTTACTTTTTTTACTCTTTACTTATGTTTTACATACACACTGTTCCACTAGCAAAAATATCTTTCAAAAATTAGATTTCATAAGTAAATCTTCAGGGAGTTTGGGGGTTTTTTTGTCTGTAAATACGTGAACTCAAATTTGAGCATGTCTTAAATTTAATGACTTGTGGTTGTTGTCTATAAGATCCATGCAGCCAATCTTCAGAGTTTTTATGTTAAGTTCTGGGTCCAGAAATGCCATAAGGTGTGTAATTTGTCTTCATGAAGACTTGGAATAAGTATAACTCTTTGGTTGACTTTCCTCCTCACACTTCCTTTCCTCTGGGGGTGGGAGGATAGAACCAGAAACATCACTGCTTGCCTGACCCACAAAAGCTTGAGGTTTTAGTTAGGATTTTGGATAGGTTTCTTAATATATTCAGACATTTGGCATGTCATCATGAGGAGTCTGTGCCAGTACCCTTATACTTTTTCTGCAAGTGAATTTCCGTGTTCCAAAGAGCAAGCAGATGGCAAAAGGGATTATTTACTGACTATGCTGTATATCAATTTTCTATGAGCAAAATTCAACAAAACTGATATAACTTCTGTTGGGTGATATTTTAGAAGAACAGAAAAGCAATTTTTAAAATTAGTGTTTGTTAGGTAAGCATTTTTTCCACTTCAAAGTTTTTTTATATTGCTTCCTCCAAAATTTTGAGGTATTTCTTTTCAAGCTGAGACCAGACAAGACATATAGTGACAGAGCAGGAAGGGCTGGCAGTCAGAAAAGCTAAGTGAGTCCTATACCTTTGAGTGGAAACCAAGGTCAGGAAGGAGGTAGTTAAGAGTTTGTGACTGTCCCAAAGTTTCAGAATCAGGAACTACACTAATTCCGTGTTAACTGCTTCTCAAAATACGTGTACAATCCTACAGGGAATCAGTGAATGCAGGGCTCAGGGGAGAAGTAGGAAAAGCTTGCTCACATTTTTAATTATTTAATCTTCTGCTGGATAGCAGCAGCTGGGTGTCCAGAACTCTTATTCTGAAAGGAGAAAAAGAACAAAGGAGAGGATGGAAAACAAAGCACTGTGTGCAGTATCCTGAGCACAGGATGTCTGTCTGGGATAAAGATGGTGGGATGTGAGAAGCAGGTGATGTACTTTCTGTTAGAGGAAGTGGTGATTTAGGTGAGGGAATAGGCCCAATAGTATTAGGTGATGTTCTACCAATTCTAACAGCTAGAAATACAGTATGACATTAGCAAATAAATTGGGATGGTCTAGAAATTGTGCAATTTACTTAATTAGATCAGATTTATAGAATTTAAGCTAATATTAGAAGTCCCCATGCTAAGCAATTATTTATCAAATCATAGAATCATTTAGTTTGGAAAAAACCTTTAGAATCATGGAGTGCAACCATTAACCTAATGCTGGCAAGTCGACCACTAAACCATGTTTCTTAGTGCCACATCCATGTATCCTTAAATACCTCCAAGGATGGTGACTTCATTCCTTCCCTGGCCAGCCTGTTCCAAATCTTGATAACCCTTTTGGTGAAGAAATTTTTCCTAGTGTCCAATCTAAACCACCCTTGGTGAACTTGAGGCCATTTCCTCTTGTCGTGTCATTTAACTACCTAAGAGAAGAGACCAACATCCACCACACTAACCTCCTTTCAGGTAGTTGGGGAGAAACTAAGTAACTTGGGAAAATTCTTGTCCTACTTAAATGTGATTTGTTTTTGTGTTTTGATGTGGTTTTTGTTTTTCTCCAGATTTTGTAATTGAAATTTGGTGTAAAAATGGGAATTCTCTGTCTTGTATTGGAACTGGCGTACAGTTAAGTAACTTAACTCAGTATTTTGGCTCTAAATTTTTCCTTGTTATTTCAACTCACTTAGATTTAGACTAATTTACCCATTGATAGAGCAAGTGAAAAAGAAATCTCTCAAACCAGATTTAACCAAGTAAGAATTAAATTTCTGGATGGAAGACATTAAATCTGTATACTGACCTGAGTTCCTTCATGATAAACATCATTAAGCAATGGCTCTGTGAGTTGATGAGGTAATAACTTTAACCACAGTTCTGCTTTGTTTTAATCCCTATGAAGAGAAACTGCTTACTGATCATCCTTTTTTTTTTCCAGAAGACTTTTCATGACAGTAACTGGATGTTTTAAGTTACACTTGTTTAGGTGTTTTGACCCCAAGCCCATACATTAACTCAGACTGTCTGAGAACTAGGTATGGTAATGCAAATGGCCGTTGCCTGTCAAGCCTCCAAACTGTGGCTTCTGTTTTTCAGCAAGAAATTAATTTTAGACTTCTGTTTGTTTTTTCTTTTTAATAACCCATTCTTTACCCATATTTGATGTATTTGAACTGCAGAAATCTTTATGAACACAGCCTAGGTACTTTCATACAAGTTTTAAATTGAATAGCTACAAAAGAACAGCTGAAAAGTGGAAATGTCAGTAACAAATAATTTTCTGAGTATTTTTGTTGATGTTAGTTGGAGTTTACATATAATGAAATCGAAAAAATGGCTCTGTAGGCCAGGAAGAAAGGATCCACAAACATAAGACATTGCATGACTGTTTTGGAAGAAATCTGAGGACATCAAAATATCTGCTGCATAGAGGAGAGTGCAGATGAGATGCTGTTTTCACTTGGACTGCTGAGATTCAAAATAATTTATCCCAGAAAAGATTATTAATGAACTATCAAGTAACATCTTTATCTCTTTTTTAAACCTCTGTTTTATAAGAGGAGAGTGGCCTATGGTGAGAAAGCCTGGCTTTCCTTTCATAGCTGGTGATTGTTCATCCACACTGAATTACAGTTGAAAGGTTAAATACTATTATGGTTGCTTTTAGCCAGTTGATTTAAATGTCTCTTGTATAATTTTTGTTCAGATTTTGAAATGCTTGCCTGAGCAAGCAAGCTGTCATAAGCCTTACTGCAGAGCTGAGGTTATTTCTGATTTGACCAGTAGGTTTTGAAATTGCAGTAACACAGAAAGCAGCTCTGAATGTGCATCCAAATGTAACAGAAGGTTTTTGATAGTAGAAGGTTTTTTTGTCTTAAGCACTTACTTGTAGACTGAGGATTTGCTGGCATAAACTGCCAGGGATCAATCAGTGCTGGTTATTTGTATTCTTTGAGAATTTTGTGGGAAAAAAATAGAGGTCACCTAGTGATGAGATAACGTCATCTATGTGTTCAAATCCTGTGCCAAATATCTTTTAATACAGCATATAAATAGGACATAGTAGATCTATATGGATTTGAATGATGCCTAAATGAATAGAGTAGTGGGACTGTGAAAAACAAAAAAGCCTATTGCCTCAGTATTCTGCTGAAGGTTTTATTCTTAAAATATTTATCTTCCACAAAACTGTTGGTATAAAATACTGTCAGTTTTCAACGTTGTCCCTTCTCTTTTTTGATCTTTGTTTTTTTCTAAGTTGTCCCTTCTCCTTCTTGATCTTTGTTTTTTTTCTCATTTAATTTGCTGAAGTGGTTAAGTAGGGTAGATTGTGGCTTCCTTCTCTGCTGGATTTTTGAAACTCATTTCTGTCACTATTAGGTTATGCAATTCATAAACAGCATTAGCTAAAGTTTCCAGACTTACTTCATCTTTAGATTTAGAAAAAAATTAGGTTTATATCTAAGACAATGTTAACAGTGAATGTTTCAAGTGTGCATATTCAAAGTCTACCAATTCAGATATTTAACTGTCAATTAAACCTCTTCTTTGCAGGCCATTTTATTCCTCATCTGTTGAAAAAAAACCAACTGATAGACAATTCTATTTTATCTATGCCCCTGGCAGTTCTTATTTCTCTTTACTCTAACTCTAATGCTGATTTGCAGTAATAAAACCCCTTAACCCTCCCCCTATTTGAGGTTGAAGATGCATATTTGCATCAGACAATTAAGGAAGAAAAGTGTAAACCTTTAATAGTGTTTCCCGATCCTTAAGGCCTCAGACATTCTTAAACACATTTTAGATGACTCTTTAATATGAAAAATCACAGTTCTGTTTCTACAGTCAAGTCTAGCCTTTCTAGGAGAGAAAGGAGCATTAAGATTTTTTTTTTTTATAATGACAGCCTTAGTGGTTTGTGCATTTAAAATGTTATTTTAAATTTAAATAGAAGCTAATAATAGAAACACATAACATTTCTGAAAGCTTGCTGAATATTTGTTACACTGTTCACCTGTAGCTTGTTTTGTTCCTTCTTGCATGCAAAACTACACAATGCAAGTACCTCTGGTTTAGTTGTGTCTCATATTTCATCTCATTCTGGTCACTGGCTTGGGCTGACTGGAGATGTAAGACGTGAGAAATTTTTGGTTTCTTCTCTCATAAATATATATGAGTACTGTTCTGTGAGTACAGTAATAATGTGTTCATCTTTTCTCTAAAATAACAGATTCTATAGCAGGTACACCTATTATTTGCAAACTTTCTAGAGCCATGTCTGCACAAATCATATTACCTCTTAAAGACAGTGCAATTGTAGCAGAAAACTTCAATACGTTTGTCATGGCTAATAGGTTCTTTTTAATTTGTGCAGTGTTTCTAATTTTGTATTCTTTCAGATATGAGAAATTATTATTTCACTAGGCAAAATATAAATTCTAAGTTACAGCGAAAACATTTCTTTGATATCTAATTTTCAATCTTTTTTTTTTTCTTCTTTTTCTGGGAAGTAGTTATACTGAATTTAGTACTTTCAATATGAGAGAGGGCAGTGACTCCATATGAATTGTTATTTCTGCAGAATTCCTTCATTGACTTTTCCATGTGACATAATGTTAGTTACTAACAAGGACTAAATAAGTTAAAGAGCAGTAGCATTTGTACGCTTTTGTATCCATGGCTGTGTGTCAGTGACCTGCTTTAGTAGTAACTACCGCATTCCTTTCCTTTACTGCTTGTCCTGAAGGCCAAGTAAAGGAGAGAAGGTCATGTTCCATGTACTCTTACCAGTCTTACTATTTTTACAGTTGAGTTAGACATACATACAAGCATGCATCTCTGCTTGGAGCGTGCTTACATGCCATACACAAAGTATTTGCAAGTGCTAGTAAGGGCTTCAAATATTTTGTCAGAGTCCTGGGTACAAGGAATTTTATGCTGTTTGCTAAACCTTAAGAGTGTACAACTGGTTCTCCAATTCTTAAGTAATAGTGGAGCCTTTGTTCTTTTAGACTGTGTGACACAGTATTTGTGCCCAATAGCATCTTCTTCTCAAATTCACTTTGCCATCCTGGTAACAAGCTCATTCATGTGTTAGGTATAGCATACTCTGATCTTAGTTCCTGTGCTGAGATCTTGCCAGTGTTTCACCACTACCTCTAGCTGAGGTGGCATTTACACAGGTGCATGAAGATATAAAATATCTTTAAAGGGAAAAAATCCATCTCAGAGTTGCTTTTTGCCCTGTGGGATGGCCTTAGCCAGAGTAACCAGGCTTTTAATAGGAGCAAATTTATCTGGTTTGTTTTTGGAATTTACTGTTTTGTCAGCAACTGCTGCCGAAAAGGGGCCAATGCTTTCAAATTTGGACGTAAAAGTTAGGTATGCAAAAAAGTATTATGATTCTTAATAGCTAATGGTATTGTTAAACATCTGTTCGTGAAATCATTGGACAAAATTATTCTTTGACATAATATCAGTGAGTTGCTTGATAGCAAACTTGGCTCAGTTTTTCAGTGCTCTTTCCTGACCCACCAGGCACGGATGTCTGGTTTTGGGTAGGCCTAACTCTGCGCCTTCTCTCCCATTATTTATATGCTGCTGAAGTAGTTTACATTCAGTGAGAATCAGTTTTTATTCCAGTTGTTTGCCACACTTTATACCCGTGGCCTTGAGTTTTGGTCTGGCCTTGAGTTCTGCTACTTCTGCTATATGCTACCCAATAGTTGTTTTATGCCTAGGTTATTACAGAAAGGTTCTCACTTATCTGTAGTGGGAGTTTGGTTGCTAGAATGTGTTGGGTGTTACTGTAATTCCTCTAACATTTCAGCTAAAATATTGTATGTTATCTACTTACTATTTAAAGGTAGTGTTGTGCTGAATTTCAGTCTCAGAAAGCAGCAACAGTCTGAATTGGAGTGAATAGGATTTTTAAGTTTTTTAGTTTTAGCCTCTTAATCAGAATTGAGAAATTGCAAAATAAAATGCCTTTGAGCATTTTTTGCATATCTTTAAAAAAAAAATTAACTCAATGAATGGGTCACTTAGATTCATATAAGAATTTTGAGCATTGAGATATCTGCTCTGAGGTAGAATACCTAGACATGATAGGCAGAGACTACTGATTTTGTTTTGCAAGGGAAAAGTACCTACTTCTAGAACTAAAACGAGATATCAATAGCATTACAGGAAGATACTGTCTCTGGAAAATAAAGGAAGAATTTCTTTTTGTATTGTGCAGAATATTTATAATGGATTCCACAAACTAAACATCATGAGATACTTTGTTGTTGTACACAGTAAGTTTCAAAATAATTGTGTTGCCTGTTAAATTTCAGAGAAAAGCTTACATTTTCCTCATTAATGAGACTGGACCTCTTCAAACAAAGTAAATACCTGAAGTAAATGCTAGAGTACTGTTTTGCTCCAACACTTGATTGTTCAGTAGGATCATGTTTCATACTGAACTTGACTATTGTGGTAAAGTTGCTTTTTAAGTTTAAAGACTAATTTGTGAAAGGGTGTAGAAGTGCAGAATGTATGTCTTGTAGGAAGAAACTGTGTGGCTAATTAATCACTTGCCTTTGTGTCCTTAAGTCATGCCACTCTATACCAGCTAGGTCACATTATCAAAACCTGTGGGGATTACATTGTCAAAGACTGCAGTACATAATAGCAAGATCATTGAATTGTTGTCTTGGTGCAAACTGCACCAAGTTTGAAGTTCATGTCTAAGCATTCTGTCCTCTTCACAGAAAATAATAGACCCAGCTTGTTATGATCCCTGAGTATTGTGATGAGGAGATACTTTGCAATGGGTTCTTGGGAATCTGTGCTACAGGAGGCAGCTATAAAGAAACTTTCAGAACCATCAGTTTAAAGAAAATGTCTGCTTTCCTTCAGTTTTTCAGTATAAGGAAGATTAGTTTTCTGGATTTGTGGATCATATAGTAGTTAATCTCACATCTTTTCTCAGGATTGTTTCTAACTCTGAGTATTCATATTATTCACCATTTCATGTGATAATAGGTCATGTATTGGGGAAGATGTTTAAAATCTTTTGTTTTCAGAATAAAAATTTGTAGAACAATTGTGAAAAAACACTTTTATTTGGGTGTGTTTAAGCTTTTAGCTAATGTAGCTAAAAACTTAAGCTTTAACCTTTAGGCCCTTAACATTTCATTAGAGCTATTTAGAATGCAAGAAGACTCACCTCAAGACTTTTTTCTTTTACCTCTTGTTTACTCTCACACTGAACTTGTGTTTAGCAAATATTTAGATTTAAATACCCATGCTTAATGGCAGATAGCTTTTGTAGCGCATTTTAGCAGCTGAAATCAGTACTTCCATTATTGTGGGCTGGTGTGACAAATGTCTATACTGCACTTGCAACCTCTGGCATGACAGTGGTAGTTAACTAGAGCCATTCTTTCCAGATTAATTTTCCTACTTCTGCATTTATACTAGTTTGTCATGTGATATATTTGGAATCTGAAATAATCTGCTTTGAATGTGTTTTAAAATGGGAATCTTTGCTGGTTGGCTATACGTGGTGTAAGAGATGTCAGTGAAAAGTGATGCTTGCAACCATGCTCCTCAAGCTGCTTCTTACTCCTTGTGGCGTATTTCAGTTTAAGAAAACTGGGGGGTTTTTGTGGCTGCTTAGCTCACATTGTAGCAGCGCATGAGTTAAAACTGAAACGTCATAGAAGTTCAGTTCACTCACACTATCATGTTATCAATGTCAGTGAACCAGGAGGAAGCAAGGAGTTCAGAGTTTATCTGAGTGTTAAAGTTTTAAACAAATTTTCCATGGTTCATCCCCAAAAAATGTATTCTGTGACTAAAGAAAATGATAAAAATGCATTTTTGTTGGCATAAATAGCTCTAGTAACCTTTTAATACTTGGTCTATGTTCTTTCCAGTAAAGAGTTGTAGTCTGATGATGCTTTTGATATGCAGTAAAGTTTTGATCTTACAGATTTTGATTATTTCCAATTTATGCGAATATTTCTGTAGAAATTGTCTGTAGCTGTTGTTTTCCTAGAAATTAATGTCTCTAGGTGTTAAAACTGAATTGTCTTGAAGCTGACTTCTAGCTTAACTTTTCTGTCTTAGTTTGAGATTTTTTAGTATAATTCTTTTTGACTGAAAAATTTGTTAGTACCTGCATGCGACTTTGAAAATACTGTCTTTAGAAGAAACTTGTTGGAAAATAAGCTCTTCAATGAGCAAATTGTTCTCTAAGCATCAGAGCTGATGAAACCTACTTACTGCTAGATTCATGCACTTTATCTTTCTCCTCCTTCCCTCTGCAGTGCCTCCCCTGTCTTCTACCTCTTTTGCTGGCCATGCAGCTGCACATGCCATGGCTGGGGTTGGAGCTGTGTACTGATTGACTGCTACCTTTTGGAGTGGTTAAGATGTGAGTCTTAATACCTGCCTTTTCTACATAGCAGATATGGATTTGGGTGTCTTCCACCAGCAGCTGGTTCTTTTGGGGTGGGATTACATTGTGACTTGAAGAAATTTGGTCTTGAGTCTGTTTTTAAATTTGAAAGGCGCTAGTCAGCAGATTTCAAAAGCAGTCAGCAGAGGGGAGTAATCAAGAACTTCTGTTAGAAGTAGAATAGTGAATTCTTGATAAACTGTTCTTTGGGAGAGGAATTGTAAAAGAGTTTCTGCTGCACAATACTTCTTTCCATGTTTTTTTCTCCACTAGTTTGCCTATGTATTTTCACTTGTAATTTAGCTTAGCTCTCTGTCCTCTCTGTTCTGTGTGGCCCCCAATCTGACAAGTGCACATGCTCCAGGGTAGAGATCATAGTGCTAGACCACTGAATGCAACCACAGCCTGAAGGCTGGCATGTGAGCACTGTACTGGGAAATACCATAAGAATAGAAAATTCTGGAAGCTGCTTTTGCCTGGAGGTTGGTGCAGATGACCTGAAGTCCCTTCCAACATCAGATATCTTGTGACCCTCTGATCCTATTCCTTCTTAGAGCAGATTGATCCAAATTTCACCAAACTTCCTGCTTTCATACATCACTGTATCTCCTGTTCAGGTTGACTAGTGCACCTTTCTCTTACTGAAGTGTCTGGGGGAGGATTTTGTATTTTCTTTTTACCTTATTTTAAGGCCATTTCGTTGCTACAGCTACTGACATACCAATTTTTTTTAAGTTTGTGGCCTTGAAACTGGAAGTCTTGATAAACTTAGGAGTGAATGTTGAGGAAGTTACTATATCTGCTTTGAAAATATTCTTGCCATTTTTTCTTTAAAATGTTTTAAATTCACTTTTGAGGTTTTCAGCCATATAGAAACATGACTTTAATAAAACTAAAAATAAAATAAATAATACATTGGAGGAATAGTTATATTGCAGGTTGTTTATAGATTGGCAAAATGTACATTCTTGCCAGGAATTAATAAAAGTTAGCCTACTTTACAGTAAGTTTACATCCAGAGCAAAAATAAGCTTTCTTCCTCTGGAAGCAAATAATATGGAAGATAGAGGTGTGATGTGATATTGTTCAGTTGACAGTAGATATGCGTGCCTGAAAGAGATTAGTTTCATTTCTGAACCCTTGAAGTTGGCCAAAAGTACTGTCTAGTCCCTTGGATAGAACCTGTGATGGGAGACTAATTAACTAAAAGATAATCTTTTACATAATAAGCGATAGATATGATCAGAAGTTTAATTAAAGTATAACTGCATGTTATAAAAATGATTTTAAAATTTGCTATGAATTTCAATTCCTCATTTATATTCACTGGTTCATTATCTGTAAAGGACCAATTTTATTGAGGCAAACAGTCTGACTGGAACTGATTTGACTTCTTAGATGTGTGGATTGTTTCAACAATTGTATGAGCTAGATCTTAAATAAAGATGTCAATTGGAATTACGATTTTTATAGTGCTATTTTTATGTGAAAAAAATTTTTTGCAATGTTTGTGAAAAATCAAGTTTAAAAATGTCAAATGGACGTCTTGTTTGTGTGGCTGCCATCTCATTGGCAGATTTTTCTCCACTGCTAAAGAACTCAAAAAGTTGCATATTTGACACACTTCTAGAACTTTATTGGCTGCTGTGCTTTACTGTGCAATCTAAGAAATAATCCAACTTAAAGAATTTAGTTGAGTACAAATACAGTTTACTGGGGTAGAGGAAATGCAGCCAAGCCTGTGACATCAGTGGACTGGGAGAGCAGTGCAGTGGTATAACTGGCTTCCAGTTATGGTGTAAGATGCTTTTGATTATGCACAAGGGAAGCATCCTTTTGAAGATACTGAAAGCAGAATTACGGTAGGCAGAAAAGCAAAAATAAAAGCCAGGAAACAAACTCAGGAGAGGAAATGGGAGAGATCTTGATGTATATAATGTAAAGATGTTTCCCATTCTGTAATTCAGAGAAATATCTTTGAGGTGTCACAGTCAAGCCTGTTTTTTATGATGTAATATATGGTCACCTCTTTTTCAGATCGAATCCAGTTACCCAGGAATATGATTGAAAACAGTATGTTTGAAGAGGAGCCTGATGTGGTTGACTTGGCAAAAGAGCCTTGTTTACATCCACTAGAGCCTGATGAAGCGGAATATGAACCAAGAAGCTCCCGTCTCTTGGTGCGTGGCCTTGGAGAGCATGAAATGGATGATGACGAAGAGGATTATGAGTCATCAGCAAAATTGTTGGGGATGTCCTTCATGAACAGAAGCTCGGGTCTGCAGAATAACATGTCTGTATATAGGCAAAATCCAAATGGATCATGCTCATTGCCCTCTACGAGGACCATGGTGGTTTGCACAGTTGTTTTTGTGATTGCATTTTCATTAATAATAGTGATTTATCTTCTTCCCAAGTGTACATTTACCAAAGAAGGCTGCCATAAAAAAAACCATACAATGGAACTAATATACCCTTTGGCAACCAATGGAAAACTATTTCCATGGGCAAAAATTAGGCTTCCTCCTGATGTTGTACCACTGCATTATGATCTTGTCTTGCAGCCAGATTTAACTACTCTGAAATTTTCAGGCTCTGTAAAAATAATGGTCAACATCCTCCATGTAACTCAGAAGATTGTACTTCACAGCTCAGGACTTAATATCACCAAGGCAACAATTACTTCAGCACAAGGGCATCAAGCAAAGCCAGTTGAATTCCTGGAATATCCATTGCATGACCAGATTGCACTTATGGCTCCGGATGCTCTCCTTGTAGGACAGAATTATACTGTCAACATGGAATATTCATCTAACTTATCAGACACCTACTATGGATTCTACAAAATTTCTTACAAGGATGAGAACTCTAAGCAAAGGTATGCCCACTAATACAGCTGCTCTGTTTTGTCACTTCTGGATTATTTTTTGATAATAGAAGTAAAAAGGTTGCTTCTTTATTGGACATTTTATGCAACTTATTCCTGTTGAGAAAGATCAGTCTTTAATCTCTTGATTAATCTACCTGAAAAATGTCTTTCATGGATGAGTTTCTTAAGTCAGGGCAGCCTCTCATATGGTGAAATATACTTCAGTGTGGAGGTTGTAGGTAGTTGTAGTGTGGCTTTTTTGGTTTGTTAAATTTTTAGTTTCTCACTTTGGAAATTCTTCCCACATTTTTTGAGACTTTGAGCCTCAGGACAGGGACTGAGGATAGTCCTGTCATCATATGAAGAGGCCAGGTTCAGGACCAGAGGAACCCAGTGGGGTCCAAAGGGATGCATCACACAATCCTATGGCAGCTGGGAGATGTCATTGCCAAGACACTCTCAGTCATATGTGAAAAAGTCATGGCAGTCAGGCAAAGTCTCAGGTGACTGGAGAAAGGGGAAGCATCACACATTTTTTACAAAGAGTAAATTAGTGCTTTTTATCAAGAAGATTATTGAAAATTGGCCCTTGCTCTCTGCTTCAAATGGGCCTTATGCTGGTCATGTAGTTAAGAGTGTTCTTGCCTTTGTGGGCAAGTAACTATCCATGCAGATCTTCTAGAAACAGTATGGTGCAATAAAAAAGAGACAGAAAAAGCAGTGTAGGTCGGCTAAGCAACTTATTGCAAGCATTAAAAAAACATGCATTCCAGTGAAGTTAGCAGGCATAAGAGTGGAGTGGGTGTAGAAGGCAAAAATCACCTAAATGACTGAAACTCAGTGGGTTTTTTTGCTATTCTGATGTAGCTGCAGCTTTCTTTTCTTTTTGCATTTACTGTAGTAGAAAGAGAATGCATAATTGTTCACAGAGAAAAAATATGATCTGTGAGTTATTTTTTGAGGTTTTGTCCCCCTCCAGTCCAGTGCTACCTGCTTTTGTTCAGGAACAGGATGTAACACGTTTTAACCTGTATGTTTTTCAGTTAGTACTTTTCAGATAACTCTCCAGTGATTTCATCATTTCCGTTGCCTTGTCTGCCTCTTCTTTTTGCAGGGGCATTGTCTCTGTGTGCCTGTTGTCTGTGGTTTTATGAATGCAGACTACTCTGATTACCTCTTTTGTTACTGCACTATATGTATAAAACGCAAACTATCCAGCTGATTTTGCAAGAAAATATTTTTTCTTTAGTTTAGTTTTACTTTGTTTCGGATATTTTTTTATATCGTCACAAAAGTGTAGAATTACCAAATGGCAAAATAACTCACTTAAGTGGTTGCCAAGAGCAAAATAAAAAATAAATAAATCGGGCTTTATTTCTATTTTTATGCGGAATGGTTTTTTATTCTTTGGTTTCTTCTGAACAATCTTGGGGTGAAACTGCATTGATTTATCAAGGGGAAGGAAAGACTAAGACATTGAAAGCAGGCATGGCAGTTTAATCTTGTGATTTGTCAGCACTGTGGCTTCTCAGAAAAGCTGTATATCTGAAAATGTTCGAATCGTGGTGCAGAAGAAATAAACCCAAACACTTGTGGGTAGCTTTGCAGTACGTTATAAAGAAAAGCAAGGGAAAAAAAGCACAGTTTGTACCATCTTCTCTGTTTTGCTCCAGTAAATATTTCAGTTAATAGACCTGTTGAACTCTGTGTTGTCTTGCAGGTGCAGAAGTCAGGGATGCTCTCCATCAAAAACCATAATTTCCATGGCTAGTTAGTATAAAAACAGTGGAGAAGGAACGTAGACTCCTGAGAAGTCTTCCTGTGATACGAATAGCTGTTGGATTAGAGACAAAAGAGTGCATTAACTTGGACGGAATCTATCTACTAGCCAGCACAGGGAGCAGGCAAGCAGTTAGATGAACTGTGGAACATCTGCAGGAAATGGCCTGGCAATTAGATGAAAATGCTTCCTTGCAGTCCTATCTACTGCAGAGGTTTCCAAACCCTTACTTAGTAGGCATGCTCACTAATTTAATTTTTCAATCTTTTTCTTCTCTCTCTCTGGAAACTGACTGGCTTACATTTTGGCAATTGTTTTGTAAGTGTGTTATTCCAGGTGCATTCTTCTTTGTTCAGAAAGCAAAAAATAGCCAAGAAGATTGCTCCTCAAATAAGTACGTTACTGAATTTTAAAGAAAAAATTGTGAATTAAACATTTATTCTGAATAGCACAGCCTTGTCATCCACCGTTCAGAAAAACTGATTTAATGTTTGTGAGGGAAATAATTGTTCTATCCTAAATAAACTGACATTTGTGCTTTTAATAATTCTTATTTTGCTCTTCTCCGCTCTTCCCATTAGGTGGTTTGCAGCAACTCAGTTTGAGCCTCTGGCAGCAAGGTCTGTTTTTCCATGCTTTGATGAACCAGCACTTAAAGCTACTTTTTTAATCAAGATCGCAAGGGATGAGAAGCTTATCACTCTGTCAAATATGCCAAAGGTACCTGCTTTTTTGGGGGAATTTGAGTAAAGCTGCTGCCTAGGTAGTCTGTTTCAGTGGTTTTGACTGTGTTTTTATTGCAATAATGTCCAGGGGATTGACCTGAGTGGGTAAGCCATAAACTATATGATTTTATCAACTGTTTTGTTCTCAAAGACAGGAACTTTGTAGAGAAAACAACTGCTTAATGCATTGCGCAGTGTACCATGTTACTGACAGACAGTTGAATAACTCAAGGATTCCTGTTGAAATTAAATGAGCCATTATTTTGCAAAGGTTATGTTGTTGGTGACATTGGTCTCAGCAGCCCTTAAAATTTGCTTTTAAGTTTTCTGCGTTTGCTACTGCTGCACTTGTGCAGAGTACTTGAGTACCTTCAGCAGTAGTTTGTGTAACTAGCACCAGTGTATGTGAAAGATATGCCTGGTCTTGAGGGATGTGCTTCTGTGGCTAAATGAGGGGAGGTATATGAATACAGACAGAGTCTGCTCCAGAATGTGAATGAGGGATCTGACATTCCTTCAGCTAGAATTTTTCGGACAAAATCTTCTAAGAGCTTTGAGTATCTGAATTTCATGGTGGTATTTTATGCTATTACGCCTTTGGACAAACCTTTATGGAAGCCTAATTCATTTAGATACATGAGAAAGACAAACAGTACCTAGTCTGTATCTGAACTAGGTATTCTCTCATCAAAACATTACCACCATTTATCACCCAGCAGAAACTCAGTACTGACAATAGTCTAATCAGTAATGAGAAAATTACACCTTTGGTGTTGCTGGTACATTTATGGACACTGTACAGCTTGGGTTCCCAAAGCTGTCTGAAGCTCAGGTGCTAATGCAGATGCCTTGCTTTTGGAAACCAAGCTAATAATTTTCACAGTGTACGAACATTTATTTGGATTTGTAGTGATTCTTAGCAATTACAAGAAGAAATGGATTCTAGTGGACCGCTCTTCTGTTCTATGTAAACAGGAAACTCACTCACTCTCCTCTGCTAGGAGCTGGGCCAGTGGCTAAGGCATCTTTCAACAGCTTCTCAAGTTCTTGGTGTACAAAAAGTAGATGATGGTTTAGCACTGCTGCATACACCTACAATTAGCTCTGTTGGTCAGAGCAGGGTGCTAATAATGCCAAGGTTGTGTGTTAGAGCCCTGTTTGGGCCATTCACTTGGACTTTGATTCCATGGTCCTTGTAGGTTCCTTCCAAAGCAGAATGTTTTGTGATGTGTGCTGCAGACTTTGCTGTAATAATCATCTATACCTACATAAGCAAGAGATTTCAGAAGTCAGCCTTGTCAGCTAGTGTATGCATCACTAACTTGGCAATATGCAGTGTCTGATGTGGATTAAGGCTAGAAATAAACTGCGTATTTTGGGTCTGTGGAGCTACCTTTTGTCCTGTTCTTGGGGTGTTTTTTTTATTATTATTTGTCTGTTTTTAATGAGGGTAACTAATTTTTAAAGTAGTTTATCTGCAGCTGCAGAAGATTTCTTAAATAGACTGTCACCTCCTTATAAAACAAAAGCTGTAATATAGGCATAAATTTATGAATTCACTGGAGGAGTACAAAGATGGCATTCTGCTCATATGTAGCGGTCAGATTAAATTATTATAGTGATTATGCCTTCAGGTTTAAAAATCCATTTTCTCTTTAAGGCTGACAGTTACATTTTGTAGTGGTTTGAAAGCAAAACAAATGAGGGGCTCCAAGTCAGAGATACAATTTAATAGGAAAAAAAGGAAAGAAAGTAAAATAAAATAGACGCAATAATACAAAAGACCACTGACAGAGTCAGAATACAACCTGAGCAGAGTGATGGAAGCAGTCCAGATGAGGTGGTCTTCCTGAAGCAGTGATCCTGTAGAAAGGTCTGGTAGCTCGGGTCCTCTGGGAATCCGGTGGGTAAGCGCCCCTCTGGTGTTCAGAGTCTCAGCTTATATCCAGGCTGGAATGCTTGGTTCCTCCCTCTGGGCGGAGCATCTCACAATGGGATGGTGAGTCATGTGATAAGGCCTCATGGGCCCATTAATAGGAGGTAGTCCAGGAGGGGGTTATCTGTGAGCTGTGTAGCAAAGGTGCTGATGGGCCCATTAACAGAAGATAATCCAGAGTGGAGGAGGCAGGGAGCACTGCCTCACCTGGTTTCAACAGTTCATGAAGATGGTGATAGAATATACTTCAATCCAGGACACATTTTCAGTGACAGTTAAATGTCAAAACATTGTTTGGTTTCAAATGATCTTGTCTAAAACTAAGGTTATTGTTGTTGGTTTTTAAATGCTTGTGGGTTTGTCATATATGAAGTTCAGAATTTATAGACTGCCATCTCTCTCTCCAGACCTTTAGTATTCTGCACTATAGTCGTTTTAAACGTTTTTCTTTGTTCTTTTTGTATTTTATGTTTGCGAAGGAATACATAGAAAAGTACTTTAGGGCGTATAGCATGCTTTTCTAGGATTATTATTAAAGAAAACTGCACTAAAAGTAATTTGAGGTACAATATCTTCTTTCTGCATGGTATCTTACTGTATGCTCAGGAAACTGGGCAGACAGTTGCTTTTGTCAGTGTATGTTTAAGCTGGGCATGCTTTTGCTTTGAAGTAACTGAGATCTTAGGTTTTCCTGAGTTTTTAAAATGCATTCTCTTTTGATTAGTAAAAGCGCATTTGAGGAATATTTTGTTTGGTTTTGAAATAGTAAGGCTGTCTGGTTACCTAGTATTGCCGAGACTTACGGAAAGAGACAAATATTTAGTTCATGTAGCACCAGTATTTTTAGTAGGCTATACTGAACTACTGGTGTAGTTAGGTCTAGCCTAACACTCCCTTGAATTAATGCTGATCTCTGTTGACTTTGGATCATACTGGGACTTTAAATGCTAACAAAATTAGATTCATTTCTCCAACAGAGTTGTTGTTTGGTAATACTACATAATAAAACTGGAAAAATAATTTTTGTGTAAATAAGTGTAAATGTCTCTCATCTTCTTAAGTTTGTTTCATTGTTGTAAGTATCATCAATCCCACTGACATATAACAACAATGTAAAGATATTATATAAGATTGCCTATAAATTGTTCATAGCATAAAATAATTTTTTAAATGTTGATTTATTTTATGTCTTAGTGTTCTTTTGTCTGCATAAATAATACTTCGTTTCCCCTGTAGAAAGCTACTACACCTGTGACAAATGGAATTGTTCAGGATGAGTTTTTTGTGAGTTTGAAGATGAGCACCTATCTAGTAGCTTTTGTTGTTGCAGACTTGAAAAACATCAGCAGGGAAACTAATGGGACTCTGGTATGTGTTTCTTTCACTTTAATTCTACTTCACTTTTCCCAAGCTGACCAGGCTACTAAACAAACCAAAAAGATGCCCAAACCAACAAGCAAACTCTGTCTCTTTTAAATTTATTTATCTTCTTAGTTTCATTATACTCATCTTAGGTAGGGGACAAAAGCCATATGTTATAAAGTGGCTGAGGTGATACCAGGTTGAATATGCTTTTACAGCAAGGGGCTCTGCATCAGGTCTTGTTAACAGCAGAAGTTTACAAAATGTAAAATTCCTAAGAGCTTTCAGAGCTTAAAGCTTTAAACTCTCATTTTCACTGCTTCATCTGTGACTAGTAATGCCATGCAAACCAGGAGTTGTTCTGAGGATGTGAAGAAATGCGACAAGTTTCCAGGAACACCTACACATGGTTTCAAGCAATGCCACAAAAATTTTCTGTACCTGCCAAGGTAACACATCTAAAATCTCATGCCCTACAGTAAAGCAAATTTAGGCTGACTTTAAAACTGCATTTAATCACTTAAATACAATTATTTAATTTTGTTTTTCCAAAGGTTCCAAGCATGAAACAGTGGGTCCTGCTTGAGCTTTGTCCTTTACAAGGGTGTGGCATGTTTCTACAATGTGTGCAGTTAGAGAAACTAAAGAATAAACGTGGTAATATTAGTAGATGCTCCTTAATCTTATTTTAGAAAGTGCAGAAGTTTCATGTAAGGAACAACTTTCATAACTATAGCAGAAACTGCCCCCTTGTGGTGAAATGTCGGGAGTGCCCATGTATCTAGAAAAAGCCAGAGGGAATAGTGCTAGTGACATTGTAGAAGGAGAAGCCCACTCTTTAATCCAGTAAACAAACACATGTAAAGATACTAGACAGGCTTTGATTCTGACGTAGACAAGTATTTCTAGTGAAAGCTGAATAGAACATATTGTTACACTTTTTTTTTCAACCTTTTTTTATTCAGGTCTATGTTTGAACTGTACTCTGGTAAAACCATAGTCATTTCCTTGAGACAGATAACTTTTTAACTTAATAGGAATACTTCTTCCTTTTATTTATTATTTTTAATTTCTTTTTTCTCTTTAATTTATCAATATTTTAATATTACTATGAATACTTGCTACCTTGAAGGGAGAAAGCATAAGATTACCAAGTAAGACCAGAGTTTTAGTAAGTCCGAAGTAGTCTCATCAGTGTCTAGCAGGCCAAGAAAGTCAGTAAAAAGGAAGCATATATTGACGTTTCTCAGGAAATACAGACTTAGACGGCTTCCAGCAGTTTGTGGCTGGGAGATCCAAAGAATTTGAGCTTGACACAGATGTAGTTTATTGTCATGAAAGCTTTAAGATAGTGTAGAGTTGAAGTAAAGTTGCTTCATTGTTCATAATGCAATGAGATTTTTCTCAACTCCAGATGATCCTGGGAGGCTCTTATGTTTTGCTTTTGAGGTTAGAATTTGCAGCAAATAATGCTTTTGTACTCCAGGATCACTAGACCAGATTCTGATTTCAAACTCAAAAATTAAGAGGTGACTTTTCCACCTGTTTAAAATGTCGTTTGTTGAACTAATTTACAGCACAAGAAGAGGGACTCCTTTTTTATAGAACCGGAATGTGGCTCTCCATGTATTTATTTGTTTGTATAGGAATAGGTGTCCTAAACATGAATCTGCCTGTAACCGAATTGAAGATGTTTCCTTGATACAGACATTTAACATGAATAGGGGGAGACTACAACCTCTCAATTTTTGTAAATGCTTCTTACATCATGTCTAATGTGGCCATACCTTAGGTAAGGAGGAGCTTTATGCCAATTACTTTTGCATATGCCAATTTTTTGAGAGAATTTCTTGCAGATTATACTACTGTTATGACACTGTTAATGCTATCATAGCCTGAAGATTTGCTGAGGGTCCCTTAATAACTAATGAGGGATTTTAATATTTGTGTCATGTAGATCTTTCTTGAACAGGTTCCTAAAAGCAGTCATTCTTGAATTGTTCTTGCATGCACAGAGGACAGTGTCCCTGTATTTTGACTAGTTAATAAGCTCTAGTAAGAAAAATCAGCTTTTTATGAGCAGCTTCGTAACTACTGTACGTAATTTGTATATGTACTCACAAAAGTGTGTCTTATCTGTTTCAGGAATTCCTGCTAGCTCCTTCAATTCTAAATCTTTTGTAGCTATAAGTCTCAAAATATTTTCTCTTCTTTGTTTGGACTAGGTATCTGTCTATGCCATACCCAAGCATCTAAACCAAGTTGGGTATGCCCTAGACACAGCAGTGAAGCTTCTGGAATTTTACCAAAAGTACTTTTTAATGAAATACCCTCTTGAAAAATTAGGTAAGTTCTTTAGGGCTTTAAAAAAAAAAAAAAAAAGAAAGAAAAAAAGAAGTTTTTATCCGAAAAATGCATGGGAATTTTCATTTTTTAAAAAGTATTACAATTATTAAATTAATAAATAATTTTTAAAACTAATTACATGTTTGTCTGAGTGCAAATATTAAGTGAGTCCCATGTTGGAAAGCTTTTTTGAGCTTTTTGAACCAAATGGTTTACATTTTAATGTAAATTTACACAGAATAATTTCTTTGGTGTTGCTCAGCTTGGTAGTGAGGAAATTCTTAGTCTGTGAACCATGTTCACAACTGCAAGATCTGCAGCCTGACTCCTCTACATGCATTAGTTTGACTGGGAAGATAGTGAAATGCAGTCTTCTAAGACACTACCTTTCAGCAGTGTACTTTTCAGGGCATCTAATTTCCATGTTACTTTTGTTCATGCAGGATCCATAGGCAGGGTCTCTTTAAGTTGTTTGTGTCAGCATACTGCTAGAGAAACATTGCTGTAAATCTGTGTGGCTTCTGTACTTGAGATTTGAGTGTATGTCTGCACCAGAGGGTTTAAATCATGAATTTTTCAATGATTATATCAAATAATAGGTAAACTTTAAAGAGAGGATTGCTTTAAATAGCAATTTTCAAAACCTTCTTCCAAATCTTTTCCAGATCTGGTGGCAATTCCTGATTTTCAGTCTGGTGCGATGGAAAACTGGGGCTTGATCACCTTCCGAGAAACAGCACTGTTATTTGACAATAATACTTCTTCAGCAAGGGATAAAAAACTAGTAACTGCAGTCATAGCGCATGAACTTGCCCATCAGGTACTAGTCTGGCAAGGTTATTGTTTTCTTTTTTAATGTCTTTGGTCTTTAAGTGCAGTTCTGTCCTTAAATTCACGCCTCACCTCACTGTGACTGGTTTGTCCATTGTGTCTTTTCAGAAAACCTGCAGGTGTATTTTCTACAGCACAACAGGCAGAGTGCAACTCTCATGCCATGCTTGAGGAGTTGTTGCTGCAAAGGCTTTGTTGTGGTTTTGACTGACTTTCATTTTACCACAAGATAAGGCAGAGAATGGATGGTGTACTTCTCATTTGATTTTGATTTTAAGAAAATAATTGTGGCTTTGGTCTGTTGTAGTGGTTTGGAAATCTAGTAACGATGGAATGGTGGAATGATCTCTGGCTGAATGAAGGATTTGCCACATTCATGGAATACTTTGCCATGGAGGAGGTTTTTCCAGAATTACATTCAGTAAGTAATTTCTGTAATTACATTTACTGTACTTTCACTATTACCTCATTTTAGTGCTGCCTGTAAATGATTATAAACTGATACCGAAATTAATTCTGGGAACCACTGAGATCCTGCTGCATCTCTTCTTTGGCATTTTATTATATTGCAAGTGGCTTTGAGAAGTTTATGTTGTTTCTGTGGGTTTAAAATTTTTTTTGCTTTATTTTGGTAGTAATCTACATGCAGTCTACTCTGTTTTGTGAAGGTTAAAATATTCTGTGCAAAATAGCAGGTGTTAAAACATGTAGATGTCTATATATCAAATTATAACTTAAAATCTTTCTAGAACCAATCCAGATGTGTTGTTGAACAAGTTTGTCTACTTCTGCTTTTCCTAATAGACCTAGGAAGATTTAGGTTATTAAATATGCCTGAGGTTGCAAACGCATGAAAGAAACATGGTCCCCAGTTGCAGTATAACCAGAGATGTTTATTAAATTGTACACAGCTTTTATAGTATTTTCACCATTGGGTTAGAATAGTGTGAGCCTGGAAAGCCAATAGTATAATTGTTGATAAGCTTGCTAACCAACAATATTTGTGATCAATTCCCTAATAGCAACATCAGACTTTTCTCTTAAATGGTTATATAACAGTTCTTTCTGCAAACTACTGTGTACCTGTTAATTGTTATATTTTTTAAAACTTTGTTACATGCCTGCTGCCTGGACTGAATAGTCTTTTCTTTCTAACTAAATGCATTTTGTTCTCTCAATACAAGTGCCCTTCATTTTCTTTCCCTATATCTCCCCCTTTGTTTTTTACTAAGTATTGCAAAACCAGTACTGTGTGTCTGCACAAGCATTACCTGCTTTACATTCTGATGAATAAGCTGTTGAATACAAGAAAATACACGTTATAAACATAACATAATTATCAAAAATGATGTGAACTCTACTACAATGAAACTAACTACATGTTTGACCCAAGGTCTGAAATTAAATCTTCCCAGCCAGGAGAATAGGCTGAAAGGATCCCATCCCTGATTTTGCTGCAGTTCTCCAGAGAGCTCCTTCAATTCCTGGATGTTTTTGTGAATGGATTCGGGGTGGTCACTGAGGTTCATACAGCACATTATCTTGAAGTCTTCACATCCATGTCCTTGGGCTAACAGTAAAAAGTCTATTGCTACACTTTCTGCAGTGTTGCATGAGGTACTGAGTCAACGTATATTAACAATCCTGTTAATGCATTACTAGGAGCATTACTTTCTTTTGCAAGCCAACACCTAGTTTATAAATTTTTTTCAAGGCATGTGCAGTATCAATAGAGGCAACTAACCAAAGGAACTGAAAAGTCTTTTTTGCTCTATTCCAGAATTTAGCCTCAGAGTTACAGTCAGGGTCAAATGACTTGGCATCACATTTATTTTGCCCGTGTCATAGTTTCCAGTTGGTTAGAGTTTTGAGACTGGGATGAAACACAGTCAAACAACCGAAAGTACGTGAACCTTCCACTGTTACTTGGAATGCCTTTCCATGCTCTGTTGCCCCATATTAAAAATATGTTATCAGGCAGGCTTATTGCGCTTATTGCACAATCTGTTGTGATTTGTGAGGGAGTAGTAAAATTATACTAGGCAGAAACATTACGATAAATGCCAGTGCCACTTATGTCAACTCCTGTGTTGTATGGTTTTGGATCATTAGCATAATAAAGCTAAAAGCACACAGGAACTTCTATAGAGCCTAGCATATCCAGCTCTTGAGGCTGCAGTGAGAGAGCAGGGAAGTTACTTGCTTTTCTTGTGCCTCCATCAGTATTGCCCAGGTGCCATTCCACAGACTGGCCAGCACTAGACTGCTGTGATCCAAACGCCACAATGATCTACTCTTACCTGGAGCTGTACAATCACGTGTAGCTGTTTGATTGTATAACTTGTTCCATTCATCCTTTGTCAAAGGAATGCCAACCAGACATGTCTGAAATGGATCAGTAGGACTGTCCATGGGTATACAAAGGGTAGATTGGTTAATTGCTTTAGCTAACGTCGGCCAAACACTGGCTTATTGGTTGTGGGACCCATGTTTCATTCACATTTGTTGAGAAAACGCTGAGGATGATAAAAAGGGTTACATATGTTGTGCCTAAACCCATAGTAGCTGATTACCAAACTAAAATTGTGATGCCTTCAAGTCTTCATCCCTTCTGTAGTGGGTTTGTTGTTCTTTGCAGGTAACCATTGAGCACCTGTGGACAGAGTAACAGAACCATAACCACACCCCCATATTAGCAAAGGCACAGGGTGTAGCCATTGTCCACTCTGCAAATCCTTATAATAAACAAGTCATTGGGAATCTCTTAAAGCATCACAGGAAAACCTTTCTTCACTTGTTGCTTTGTTATCAAATCTGAAAATATTCAATAAATTCAAAACAAATGTTGCTTTGTCCAATTGTTCCTGAGGTGTTACAGCAAGAGGATCCTCCCTCTTTTGTTTAAGAAGGATATTCTTTAAAAGGGCATGTGTTCATTCCACAACTTGACCTGTTGAGGAATGAGGTATACCAGTTAAGTGATGTATACCCCAACAATGAAAAAAGGTTTTCATTGGTTGTGAAATATTTGCTGCACTATTATCAGGGACTTTTGGGACTCGTAAAATATCAATAGCTCACAACGTGTTTAATGACATCTCTTGCCTTTCCCCCTTTATGAGTGGAGGCAACAGAATATTTGGAATGTGTTTCAACTGATACATGCACATATTTTAGGGTGCCAAAAGAGGAAACGTGTGTAAACATGAATTTGCAAGACTTCATTGGCACCAGAAACAACTGACATCCAAACCTGCTGGATCTGTACCTACTGTGGTACATACGGGTGTTAAATGAGCACAGTTAGGGCAAGAACGAACAATTTGTCTGGCTTGAGAAAGGGGAAGATCAAATTGTTTACTCAAAGCTTTTGCATTCTGGTGATAAAAGTCATGTGACTGCTTTGCTTGTGTAATTTGATTCAGAACTGTTTCCATCATCATCAGAGCATCAGCAGCTGCATTGCTTCCACCAGAGGTCCAGGCAATGATGAGTGAGACCTGAGATGCATAACACAAAACCAGTGAGATCTGCATTGAACAAAACCATACAAAGTAGATAACAGCATAAACAAACCTGTGTTGAGTACCTGCTTTAAAAAGTACTGTTCAATACAGTTTAAAATGTCTACTACTTACAAGGAATCTGATATTAAGTTGAAAGGCTCATTTTGAAACAATCAAAAAGCTTCTACAGTGGCTGCTAACCCTACTAGCTGTGTTGACCTTGGCTGAAAAAAAGAATCACAGTTTTCCCAATCCCCTGTGGAGTTTTCCCGGAATCATTGATGGAAACTCTCTTTGCTCCGGACAGGGACTGTGACAATGTTAGAAAACATGGCTGTAAAGAAAGATCTTTTAAAGACTGCAAAAGTTTATTTTTCAACAAAGAATGAACAGTGCTTCCCAGGAAGTCTGTCAGAGCAGTCTGTAAAGGTAATGATTCTTGGAACAGATCCTGAAAAGCATTTGCAGGCAAAGGAATGTGGATTTGCCCACTTAGGGTCTGGCGTAATTCTCATACTATGGAAACAAGTCTAGCAATCATGCCAAGCAATGTAGTTACTGTTTTTGAAAATGTGTGAGTTAAAAATATCCACTCTATTATCCACAATTGTTGCTTATACACCACTGTGCTATTAGTGCATATGGTTGGAATTCAGACAGGATAAGAAAAAGCCTTGGTGGTAACTGCTTGTGGTCTGGATACAAGAGAGGTCTGAATTTTATTTGTTACAAGTTGCGATGCTTCAGGGGCTTCTGCATGCAGCTTGTGAGGAGATGAGATAGTAAATCTGTGTCTCCCTTAAGTAAGTTAAGCAAACGTGATAATTCCTCAGTGGAGATACTGAGGGTAGGTCTGAGCCAATTAATACTTCCTAATAATTTTTGCAAATCATTTAATGTTTTAATAGAGGTCTACAGCATAATGGGCTGAAGAACAATTTTCTGTTCAAATAATAGAAACCTTAGGTATTTCCGTGGTGGGACGGTTTGAACCTTGTCTGCTGCAATACAAAGACCAAATCTATCAAGAGAAAACACAGAAAAAGCAAAACAGTTTTGTAATACTACAGGGTCGTCTTCTGCTAGCAGTATATCGTCCATATAATGATGCAACGAAATGTTTGAAAAGTGCTGTTGCACTGGTTGTAAAGCACTTGCTACCACAAACTGACATTGTAGGACCATTTTCCAGTTCTTGTGGTAACACAATCCAGTGATGCCTTTGCATAGGTTCACTGCTGTTCAAGGATGGTAATGAAAAAACAAAACAAGGTGCAGCATCAGGGTGTAATGCAGTTGTGGAACAACAATCTTGTAAGTCACTGATTAACAATTCCCATGTTTCAGGGATCATTGCTGGATTAGGAATTCTGGGTGCTGAGTCCTTTTAAAAATTTGTTGTCAAAATTAATCCCCACTGTGGTAACAGATCTCTTCCCACAGTGTGTGTGTAGCAGAAAGTACATATGGGTTGAGCTGTGCTTGTTTCCCTTCTGGCCCATATACTATGAGTTCCTCAGCTGACTGCTGTGGCATCTGCTGACCTCTGATGCCTGTGACGATCACTCATGGCATTGTCAAGGGCCAGGTAGGTGGCCATTCATGTTCACTGATGATGGTTTTGTTGGCTCTGGTATCTGTTAATCCTGTAAAAGACTTGCCATGTACAACACAGGTTAGAAAAGGTTGCTGCACTGAAATATGTTCAGACCAATACATGTGAGGAGTGCTTGTGCTCCCTAAACTTCCAGTGCCTCTGTCAGCACTGGCAGATGGTATCAATTACGTGTTAGGTAGTATAGGGAGTGGTATCAGTTGAGCAATGCATGATCCTGCTGGAATAGTACAATGTGGATTGGGAGTCCAAGTCATTATTTTTATTTCACCCCTAGAATCAGATTGATGATTCCTGGTAAAATAGAAAGTCGACTTTAGATGATGCTGGTGATCTCCCAAGTAACAATGCATGACATTTAAAAGGAAGGGGTCCATTTAAACCTGTAGGTGTAAGGTGAACCAATATGTAATTTATTGTGGTTGTGGTGGAAACTGCCAAGTCAATCCCGGCACAGCCTGGGGTCCCCCGATGTTCCTGAGCTTGAGCCATGTGGGATTGCTGCAGCTGGATCCTGTTTCATTGCAGGGCACAGGATTTCCGAGCCCGTCTTCAAGTTTCCCTGCTGTGGCAGAGTTTTGCCATTTTGTCATACTTAAGAGTGGCATTCATTCCTCCAATGGTAACCTTTCTTGCATCTAGGGCATGGTTTACTAGGTTTTTTTCTTCCCTTGCTTATTCTTTGAGCAGTGCTTTTTCACATGACCTTCTTCACAGTCAAAACACTTGCCTGTTGCCCTCGCAACCTGTAGCTGTTGAGCTAAGGCGGTTGCTAGTAAATCTGCTTTGTATATTGTTCTGTACCAACATGTGCACAAACTTTGATAAAAGTCATGTAAGGAAACATCAGGTTTGTATTTAACTAGATCAAGTCCCTTGCGACAGACAGGATTAGCATTTTCATAAGCTAAGGATTTGAATAAAACTTCTGCTGCATCTGGTAGATCATTTTGCCTTGTCAGTTTGCAGACAATCAATAAAAGTAATGTAGGGCTCTTAAGGTCTCTGCCTTATAGTAGAGAAGCCAGGTTCAGTTCTGTTCATGTCCAGCACTCTTTTCGGAGCTCTTACAGCCGGCTCCCTTGCTTGGTTATGTGTTTCTGCTGGCATCCTTAACTGTTCTCTTATCATCGATGATCTTATCTCCAGTCCCTGTCAAATGATCCATTGTAATCGCAGCATTAGTACTGTTTATGTTAGCCTGTGCTTGATCTTCACAAAGCCAGTTGTACTCTGTCCACCATATAGAATATTGTGCTGCTGTCATAATCAATTTAAATAAAGCTTTCCAGTCAGCAGGTAGCATAACATAGCTCTCTTTGATAGCTTCTGTAAGTCTCAACGTATAGGAAGATTGCAAATCGTTTTCTTTCATAGATTTTCTTAATTCTTTAACCATTTCATAGGAAAGTTGCTCATTTCAAGGCTAATTGCCTTGATAAACCTCAGGCAAAGGATGGAGCAATTCAACATCCTCTTGAAGCAAAACTGTTTTTCTTTAGATACCTAAAAAGTCTTTTGGCTCTGGGAGCAGCAAAAATTCACTGTCAGTCACAGAACGCTGTTTTGGCACCTTTGCGTCAGTAGATGGTGCAGCAGCCATAATTTTCAGCTGTTGCGATGCTATTTTAGAATATGAATCACAGATTTTTTTTTTGTACCAGCTTGCTTTCTTTTTCCTCCCCAGTGGTCCCCTCCACATGCAAAGCAAGCGAAGTAAAGCATGAAAGCACTGCTCTGGGGGTGGGGGAAGTGTCTGCAGGAGAATTTGTGGCTGGGAGTACTATGTCTTCAAAATTATGAAAAGCTTGCAATGCAGAATATATAATTTTCCATGTCATAAATTCATCTGAGTTAATCTCAGGCATATGTGTTTGACGTGCTTTTAAAGCATCCCCCACTCACTTCCAGTGATTGAGGTCATAGGAGCCTTTAGGGGGGTACCAGGAACAGCTAGCTTTCACCCATAGAAAGAGTCGTATTAGTTTTGTTTTCCTGAATTTTAAGATTTTGCACCTTTGCTATACATAACAAGCAGTCTTTATGGCAGACTTTTAGTTTAGAGATACTGTGGCCCATTTTATGTGGGAATTACCCTGTTGGGATGCATCCCTCGACATTACCCAACCACATCACTAACCTGTTCATTAGCCAGCGATGAAAGGATGCCTTTGGTCATCCTTGAAGCTCACTGTTGGTACAGTCAAGATGCACTGCCAGTCCAGGATTGCCTTAGGAGATTGTTTGTCCCGTTCAAGGAGCCATTTGCAAGCGCAGGAAGGAAACACTGTCCCCAGTCACAGTATAACCAGAGACATTTTTTTTTAAAAGTGTACACAGCTTTTATAATATTTTCACAATCGGGTTAGAATAGCATGAGCCTGAGTAACCCATCGTATAATTGTTAATAAGCTTGCTAACCAATAATTTTCGTGATCAATTCCCTAATAGCAACATCAGAGTTTTTATCTCAAAGATAAATGCTTATATAATAGTTCTATCTGCAAACTGTTCTGTGCCTGCTACTTGTTAACATTTTTTAAAACTTTGTTGCATGTCTGCTGCCTGGACTGAATAGTCTTTTCTTTCTAACTAAATGCTCTTTGTTCTCTCAGTTACAAGTTCCCGTTATTTTCTTTCCCTACATGAGGTAACTGTCTTCCCATCATCATGGTACTTGCGTGTGTCTGAATCAGTTTGGGTTTCACAAATGAGCGGACCTGGCATAAAAGTGTCAAATAGTCCACCACAAGGGATTCTGATAGCATTGAGTAACGCGTAATACAAAGCACTGTTCCCACAGGCACATATATGTGGCTGAAGGATAGAATTTTTTTGATACAATAATGTAGTTATTGTTTACAAACTCACTCAGGTACTAAATGACCTAGCTTTTCAGACACTGGAAAACATGGTGGATTCAAATTTACTCTCTCTTCTCCAAGGAAAGGATATAATCTGCTGCTATAAAACTTTCTTGTTGCTAAGAATGACAGGCAGATAAACAAAGGTGAATGGAATTAAGTGTGGAGGATGGAGGCGAGACTAATTTTGCATTCTGGATAAAGGTATCTCCAAGGAGAAGACATACCTGAGCCCTGAAATCAATTTCTAGGAGTGTTTAGGTGATTTGCCTTAGTCATGGGATAAAACACCTGATTTGTACTGACTCTTTCTGACTTTATAGATTGTGTTCTTCTCAGCATTCTGGAGAAGTGTGAGTTTTGAGTTCTTAAATCACTCTTACTAGTATTAAGAAACTTGAGTTCCTAATGTGGTCCAGTAAAATTCTTTTACAGGACTGGATGTTTCAAAACTTCTTCATTTGGCCTAACTTCGTTGTTCAGTTGGATTGTCACCAAAAGTACATAGCCATTCTGCTTGTTGGGTGCATATGTGCTGAGGGTGGGACACAAAAGTAGTGTCCCTTTTTAACAAGGTATCTGTGTACTTCATTCCAAAAGCTGTCTGACAAGCTGCCTTAACCGATATATCATTTCATTGTTTGATGATGCCAGAATGTGTTTTGGTAAAAATTAAAGACATCATCCAGAACTTCTCCATTCAGGAGTAACAGCTGTAACATATTAAACTTTAACAGTTATTTTTATTGTATTTCACAGAGGGTTTTTGTGGGTTTGTTTTGTTGTTGTTATTGGGGTTTTTGGGGGTTTTTAAACTCTCTACTGTATAGACAACTGTTTGCTTGCCTTGATAAAATGAAATGAACAAATACTGATATGATCAGCTTTTTTTCAGTGTTTGGGGTTCTCTTGTTCTGGTACCGATGTACTAAATTCAAGTATCCTCATTCTAGAAGAAAATAAGTAAGAGACTTTGGTAATCACTACATAAGGTGCTGTTTACATTTTCCCAAACATTACAGGAGTGAATAATTTTTCTAGACTTCATGCTTTAAGCACATGAAAGTCATATTTTTGTATTCCATGCCTCCTGTGAATGAACTGAAAACAGTGGTGAACCAAATGGAAAATTTGACACACACTTACTTAGAAGGTGCATTTTTGTCTAGTGCCATTGACACACTTGCCTGAGACAGGGGCTTAAGGGTGTGTATAATGATGCAAACTCAAAAGTGAGATTCCTCTGCTGAAATGTGGCAGGGAAATAGTAGCTTTTATTAAAGATACTCTGACAATTTTTTTGCTGTCAAGAGCAGTGGGGGAGCAAAGCAGAGACAACTTTCACTTTTCTGCTTAATATGTATGTTTCAGCCTCCTAAACAGTTAAAAGTGTTTCTCTTCTAGGATGAAGATTTCCTTACTTTAATTTTCAAGGCTATGATGAAGGATACCTTGAATTCTTCACATCCAGTCTCTTCTGCTGTTCAGTCTTCAGAGCAAATCGAAGAAATGTTTGATACTCTTTCTTATATCAAGGTAACTGTAAAAATACTGCAAAATATTTGGGAAGTGATACATTAGCTGTTGAAAATATGAATGTGGAATCACAAGTAAACAGGCATGCTTGGCAAACCACGGTAGTGATGTGCTTCCATGTATTTTGGACTCTGTTTTCTCAACTGCAAGAACAGATATTTGTGATTTTCAGGTTACCTTGGTTGCCAAATGAATTTGGATTTTCTCCTTTTATCAAAAGGCATGGCTGTTGTTTCATGCTTCAGAGATGCTGTCTCAAGTAATTCCCTTTTTTGTGAACTTCTGGAAGCTATGCATATGGCACAGTCATATCTGTAGCCAACTAACTTTAGAGATGCAAATTCTGTCTGTCTTTGATTGAAACTTGTCTATGTAATTTTAATGGTAAAGTCCCCTAAGTGATTGGATTGGAGTTTCAATCAATTAGTATTAACATTTTATTCAGAGAATCACTTTATTATGTCATTGCTACTAATAAGTATGTGCACATTTCGAATAGAATTGTTCCAGACTACACCTTTAAGGGCTGCCCATTTTTTTTGCACATTGTCAGAAAAATGTTTTAATGGCTGCTTTCTGTGTTTCAGAGGATTTCGTTGCATATCTTTTCATTCATGCATGAGTATTCCACTACTCTGTCCCTGTAGCCTAGGTAGAATTCTTGGCAGTTCATGTGAGAAGACACATGTAATGTAGTCCCTAATAAGCAAAGGGTTGTCTGTTACTGAATTGTAAAACATAATTTGTTTTAATGGACTGCCAACTGACACAGATTAGTAGGTGACCTCTACATTGTACTGTCTGGAATAGAAATAATTTTACAATATTATTTTTAGTCTGACTGTTGTGCAGACTGTCAGTAAACCTAACACCTGTGGGTGGGACAAGATCCACCTGCAACAACAGAGTGTATGAAAGGATGTGACAGTAGGAAAAACAAAGGAGCAGAGCTATAGGTTAAGTATGGATGCATACAGGAGAGGAAATTGTGGCCATATTATTAAAAACTGTAGTAAGGGCTATTCCTGTTGAATAGTGAATAACCAGGCATCCTTCTGTTTCAGATAAGATGTTACTCAAATTCCAGAACCTGAATTTGGAATGCATAAGAACAATGCATTTTCTCTCCAAAATCTTCTCCTTTACTTCTTGTTTCTTTCCTAGAAATAGTTCAAGAAATATAAAGTGCACCTTTAAACTATTCTTGACCTATGGCTGTTCATCTGTGTTTAGTTCTACAGTATGCAAGTCCTCAGGCAATTTACTTATTGGTGTCTTTGACACAGAAACATTCATGGCCCTGTTGATACTAAAACTACTCAGTTACTACTTTTTTTCTTTACAAGACATGGCTGTATTTAAACACATCAAAATGTACGTGTTCTTCTGCAGTCAATTCCAGCCTACCAGGTCTATCTCATTTTTCCTGTATTTTTAGGTTTTTGATATAACTGCACACCATATGGCTGTTAAATACTGACTCACAAGTGCAGTTCTGTACCATATAGATGAATGTTGGTAATGAAAAATGGTAGCCAGTAGAGACATATCAGTAAGAAGACACATCAGAGTATTTTTCAGATTATATTAATTGGAAAAAAATGTCAAAATCTACTAGAACATTTTGTCACTGTACTTTTAGCCTTTAAAATACTTTTTTCCAAAGCAGCTGGGAAGAATTTTCTGTAACTGTATTTGGAGTTTATGAAATAGTAAAAGAATATTTTTTTCCCAAGGCAACTGAGTTGAAAGATTATTTGAAGGATATTATTTGGAATTAAATCTGCTAGCTTCTTACACCTGTACTGTGAAAGAGCTGTAATATGCATATGCTTTAAAAAGTTCTGTAACTTCAATATACTGATTCATTTTCTTTTTTCTCCATAAAGGGGGCTTCACTTCTTTTGATGCTGAAGCATTATCTCACTAAGGATGTTTTCCAAGCTGGCATTGAGGTATACTTGCATAATCACAACTATGGAACTGCTCAGAGTGATGACCTGTGGGACAGCATGAATGAGGTATCCATCTTTGACAGACTGTTCCTCTTTTTTTTTTTCTCCACTTCTTTAAGCCTATCATAAGTTTCTATTTATTTCTTTTTTAATGAAAAAAGTAGGATAATGGAATGCAGGTAAATACTCTGAATTTTTGCTCATCCTATTCCAAAGTTCTCTCATTGAGATAGGGAGATTACTGAAGCTTCTAGAGCTACGTTGAGTATCATCCCAAAAAAAGCACTGTCAGTGGGTGTGTACCACCATGCATGTCCATCCAGTATGGACATATCCTCTCTAGAATTACACGGGTTGTGTGTTAGGACTAGAATGAAAGTAATAAAATGGAGGATAAAATTTACTTTCAAGGAATAGCTAAATACAGCCTCACAGATGTCTTGGGTTACTCTCTACTAGTGAAACTCTGTTTGTGATAACTTCTGTTTTAACGAGTGTGTTGAAATTTTAGGAAAGCAGACTGTACAGGTAGCTCTCAAATTATAAGGCAGGCATAAGGCTGTGTCTAATTTCAAAATGAGTTTGAAGGGCTCAAGAAAGCAAGGGCTTGGGCAGAAGAGAGCAGGTGCTAGAGTCAGCAAGGCTGTGGGAGTCAGAGAGGCCAGGGAAAAGAGGGTGGAGAGACAGCAGGAAGAACAGGGGAGTGACTGAGGGTCTAGGGAACTACGGGCATATCAGTCTGAAGTGAGTGCCTGGGAAGGTCATGCAGCAGATAATCTTCAGTACCTTTACACAGCACACACAGGATAACCAGGGAATGAGGCCCAGCCAGCACAGATATAGGAGGGACAGGTCCTGCCTGACCAGCCTGGTCTCCTTTTATGACCGGGTGATCCACCTGGTGGATGATGGAAAGGCTGTGGATGTCGATGTCTGCCTGACCTTCAGTAAAGCCTTTGACACTGTCTTCCATGGTATTTTCCTGGAAAAGCTGGTAGTGCAGGCAGCTGATGGCCTGGACAGGTGCACTCTTTGCTGAGTTAGAAACTGGCTGCACGGGCAGGTCCAGAGAGTGGAGGGAAACTTGCTACCACTTAATTGGTAACTTAAGAAGAAAGTTAAGTATTCTCCATTTGCTATTTTATTGATATGTGATGATTGTTTTTACAGATTACCAATGGAACACTAGATGTAAAAAAAATGATGAAGACTTGGATTGTGCATAAAGGATTTCCTTTAGTCACTGTTGTCCGAAAGGGAAAGATTATTTCAGTGCAACAAGAGAAATTTTTGTATCGTGTGGAACCAGAAAATTGGACATCAGATGCAAGGTTATTACCTTCTTAATAATACCTTTTATCCATTAATAGCAAGCTGCTGTCTTAAACCATGTACATCTTTCTCACTTGTATTCAGTCCTTTTAGTGTTTCCTTTGAAGGCAGGTAGTAGAGAATAGAGAATTCAGCACAGAAATTCTCACATCTAGTATCTGCCTGAAGGTCCATGTCCTGCTCCACTGAAGCAACTGATAAAAATTCGGTGACACCCTTTCTAATGTGAATTTCTTACATGCATCATTTTCCTGAAGCTTTTAAACTTGACATTGAGTTGGTTTTCAGTACCAAAAGGCAGATCCCATAAATAAAGGTTTCTTTAGATTTGAGAAAGTTTTGTTCGTTTAACAAGACTCTGAAGAAAGGTAGGTTGCAGAAGTTACAGATTCATGTATCGTACTTTAGAGCCTCTGCTTCTTACTTCCAAAATTCAGTATCTACCTTGGACTTTGCTACAAGAAGGTAGAGAAACTAGAATCAATGCCTTCTTGACTCCGAAATTTTAAGATGACACTACTGCATGACAACAAAGGACTGCATATATAACAGAGGCAATATACGTTGTGCCAGAATCTAAAAGGAGGTACTGAAGAAGCAAAGATGTGGCAGTTGATAATTTTTAAGTTTCGTTTACTGGTAATGGAATTTACCTTATCACCCTCAACAGTGTCTTTTATCAAATACTTATAAGTGTGATTTCTTTTGAGATTTTTCTGGTTTTATTGAGTTGTTTGAAGTTTCAACAGGAGCTGAGTCCGTTGCATCATCTTGCAGAAAATTAGGTCTGTGAAAGAAATTTGTCTCTTGAAATGTAGAGAGCTCTGTTTTATGTTTGTTATGTGGAGAAAGAAAAGCAGGGTGGGGTTAAAAGGTAAGGGAAGAAGGGAAGGATTTTAAGCTAAGTAGTTTCTGTTTCTGTTGATGTAAATTTGAGGCATGCATGAAAAGGTTTTGAAAAAGAGCACTCTGTGTGAGTCTTTTATAGATGGGGGTCCCTGTCAAAATCAGATTATTATGCGCAGCTTCTTTCATCCCACTCAGATGAGTGTTTTTCTCTAAATAGCCAAGTCCTTATCATCATTATGAGCCTCCTTAGCATTTATCCTTCCAGTTTGCAGTTCACTTAAGAAAGTCTTTGTGGTATGCTATTAATTATGGTTTCTATACCATGATTTGGAATTTGAGTCTGGTACTTGGATAATTTTTTAATTTTAGTTAAAGCTTGTAGAACATCAGAAAAGCAATGTTGGACTTGGGTAAAAATGATACTGGATGACTTTCTGATGCAGAGATTTACTGTCTGTATGATTTTGGACAAGCTGGAACTGGGAAAGAAGTACTAGGAAAAGTGGAGTCCATCAGGGAGTAGTGTGGTGTAAGATCTTCATTGGTGACATATACAGTGGTATCAAATGCCCCTGAAGAGAATTTGTAGGTGACACCAAGCTGAGTGGTGCAGTTGGTGTGCCTGGGGAAAGGGATGTTATTCAGAGAAATCTGGACAAACTGAAGCAGTGGACCCTTGGTCAGGGCAAACCTCTGGTATCAGCACAGGCTGGGGGATGAACAAATCCAAGAGCAGCCTTGCAAAGAAGTACTTGTGGGGAGTGGTAGTACTGGGCATAGGCCAGCAGTGTGTATTCACAGCCCAGAACTCCAGTTATATCTTGGGCTGCCTCCAAAGCAGCTTGGGCAGCAGGGCAAGAGAGGGGATTCTGCCACTCTGTTCTGCTCTGGAGAGACTTGCAACCCTGCATCCAGCTCTGGGGTCCCAGCACAGGAAGGACATGGACCTCTTGGAGTGAGTCCAGAGTAGGTTCACAAAAACAATCAGATGGACAGAACACCTCTCCTATACAAGGACAGTCAGACAGTTTGGGCTGTTCACCCTGGAGAACAAAAGGCTCTGGGGTGACCTCACTGTGTTCATTAAAGTACTTAAAGATGGGGACAGACTTTTGAGCAGGTCCTGTTGTGATCAGGCAAGGAATAATGGTTTTAAAATAAAAGAGGATAGATTTAGACTAGATATAAGGAATAGCATTTTTACGATAAGGGTGGTAAAACCGTGACACTGGTGGCCCAGAGAGGTGGTCAATGCTCCATCCCTGAGAACATTCAGGGCCAGGTTGAATGGGACTCTGAGCAACATGATCTAGTTGAAGATACCCCTGCTCATTGCCGCGGATCTGAACTAGATGACCTTGAAAGGTCTCTTTGAACCCAGTCTTTTCTATGAAATTTACCCATTTCTCAACATGGTGGGATAGAAAAAAAATTTCGTTGGATGCTGTGCACATTTCTGTGCATTCTTTCATCATATTCTGATTATATGAATGATATTTATACTTCATTATTTAACGCAGCATTCAGTGATTTTAGTATTATTAGTATACAAAAATTCTTAAGCCATTCAAGGGAGAAAATATGTATATAACATGCCAATAAACATTTGTTTTCCTTTGCAGTTACCTGTGGCATATTCCTCTCACTTACATAACAAATAGGTGCAACTTTACATATTGTATTAATGCATATTTACTGGATCAGAAGTCAGGTACGTGACCAAAAACTTTGGTAGCAAGTTACGTGAGTGTTACAGATATATGATTTTTCTGAGAAGACCCTTGAGTAAGGTGCGAAGCTGATGACATACAGGGTAAAAAATAATTTCAGAGATCTGGAGCAAATCACTGCTGGTGTTGTCATCATCAGAGAGTTGGTTCCCTGTAGCATTGTCTGTATAAATACACGACAGCTACTGGAACAGAAGCACAAGTTTGAAATTTGTAGTAGCCTGTGCTTTTCATCACAGTGCAACACAGTCTCTCAAGCTGCATGTTCTTTAGAGAGCAAGTTATGTGAAAGTTGATCTGCCAGTTTGCTGAAATGTTAGGAAGTAACTTTCCACTGAAATGATTATTTTATTTAATTGTGTAGGAAAATACTGTATTTGGAACAGTGGATGGGGCTGTTTGAAAGAACAACTGGACGAAAGGAAAAAAAATTAACTGATGCAACCTGGGGCAAACTGTGACTATGTTCATTCAATCAGATACAGGAAAAAGGATGAGGAAGTAAACCTGGAATTTTTGAGCTGTCTTTCAAAACCTTTGTTCTGCCTTTTCCTTGTTCATTGTAGGGGGAAATAGTGTGAAAGAATTTACTGTCTCTCTGGTACTAGTCTGCTTCATAGACTTTGATTTGAACAAACACTTGTTAAATGTTTGTTTCTGCTGATAACATACTGTCTGTCCACTAGCTGTCATTGAACTTTCAGAAGAGGTGGAGTGGATAAAATTCAATGTGGACATGAATGGCTATTACATAGTACACTATGCTGAAGACTGGAAAACACTGATTGATCTGTTGAAAAAAAACCACACTGCTCTGAGTCCTAAAGACAGAGCCAATTTGATCAACAATATCTTCAACCTTGCACGGTAAGACTTCTATATTAGAAAAGGTATTTAATATGTGTTTCAAGTTGTTTCCAAGTCAGAGAAGATTAGGCTTAGCTTCTAGAGACAGTTGCTTTAGAGAAAGTTTAATTCAGTCTTCAATAGCCTTGTTGGAACTGTTCACTTATGCTCTAGATGTTATCTCCCTTTTCTTTATAGCATCATCTATTTATTTGGATCACAGAGAGCCCTGTGATAGTTTCCATTATTGGAAGACTCCTTTTTTATAGTGTCCAATAATCTGCCTGCTAGACTGTTTTCCTCTACTCTAGTGCTCCACTTTAGAAAAGTAAGCTATTTCCCTCTTAAATTATCACTGGTGCCCTCTCATGTGTTTCACCAAGCAGGCAAGGCAGAACATTATGGGCAGTCTGTTTGGAAGCTGCTATTCCATCTGAGTACCCTTATTTATGATAAATATTTTCAGACATCCTTGTCAAACTTACCCATTTCCAGTTTCTGTTAACTGAAGGCATGTTAGTGGCCATTGTTGCTGTGTTGTAATCTTACTGAAGTTAAAATATGAAGATTTCTACATGTAAATTGTTTTCCTTCTATTCACTTATCTCTCTGTTAGTGTAATGGAAAGCATCAGTTCTGATTTGTTTCAGGGAGTGCTTTTTGTAATCCATTTTAATGTTTGTGTTCATTGACCCATAGCCTAGGAAGAGAGTCTCTGGAAAAGGCCTTTGAGTTGATTGTTTACCTTAACAAAGAGAACAGCACTGCACCACTTACTGAAACTTTGTTCCAGCTGAGTCTTATATACAGCCTTTTAGACAAAAAGGGTGAGCAACAACTGGCAGCACGAGTCATGGTATGTCTTAGTTTTTCAAAAATTATGATTTTAAATAATTAGCTGTAATGTTCTTTATAGTTACATTCTCTTTTTACATGTAGACTGCTGAACATATTCACTAATTTCACTGAGTTGGATGGGAATTCTGGAGAGTTGCCGGTCTTGACAGCTTTTTCTAATGATCTCTTACCAAAATGCTACATTTTTTGGACCAGTTTGTTCCCCTCTCCTTCCCCTGTTCCCATACCATACCTATGTACCCCAGAATGTTTTCTAGGGAGCTTGGTGCAGTGGGAACACCATGATGCCTGGGGCTACCTAAAGGTGCCCATACAGGTCAGTTTAGTACAAATATGTAATTAAACAGATTCTATGTGCTTTCCTTGTACAGAAAAGTTATTTTCAAAAGTTAGAGTGACTAGAGATCATAGATCTTGCTTTGTAGAGAGACAAGAGAAAAACCTATAACTGTTTCCTGTAGAAATAGAAACACAAGGATGCTTGTCACTGTCCTGTTCCAGTTGTGTAGTAGAGTAATACAATATAGTTCTACAGACTTGACAATGAAATCAATATTGTACGTTCAGTTCTTGATAAGCATATGTCTTTGATTTCTCTGTTCACCTTCTTATTATGGAGCTTGTTCTCCATATTCATTTACTGGTTTGAAATGACCTTTGCTGCTTTACAATGTAAAACGTCAGTAAAGGGATTTAGTCTCTAAGAAAATGAATAAATGATTAGGTAAAATACCAGAAGATTTTTCTTTATGCTAGGTAGGGATAATTATTGAGTGCTTAAGGAAACACAGGGGAAAAAAAAGCACTATTTTAATTTACCCGAAGTTGTTTTGTATCTGCTGTAAACAGCCCAAGGTCTGGTTTGCAATGCAGTGTCTATGCAGTTTTATTTAAGTTCAAAAGTTTCAGCTGAGATGTGGTAGCTGATCAGGCATCCGGCTTTGGTTGTGGCAAGCTACAGAACTACAAAAGTGAAGGTGTTCAGCCTATAGACATACAAAAGTTGTTTCTTAGTGCTAAACTGTAGTGGTTTGAAAGCAAAACAAATGAGAGGCTCCAAGTCAGAGATACAATTTAATAGGAAGAAAGGAAAGAAAGTAAAATAAAATAGATGCAATAGTACAAAAGACCACTGACAGAGTCAGAATACAACCTGAGCAGGGTGATGGAAGCAACCCAGATGAGGTGGTCTTCCTGAAGCAGTGATCCTGTAGAAAGGTCTGGTAGCTCTGGTTCTCTGGGAATCCAGTGGGTAAAGGCCCCCTGTACTGTCTCAAACCCCAGATTATATTCAGGTGAGAATGCTTGGTTCCTCCCCCTGGGCGGAGCATCTCACAATGGGATGATGAGTCATACAGGGGGTCCTTGATGGCCCATTAAACAGAGATAGCTCCTGGAGGGTGTTATCTATGAGTCATGGGCAAGGCATCTGATGGGCCATTAACAGAAGATAATGGCCCAGAGGGAGGGGGTCTGGGAAAACACTGCCCCACCTGGATTCAACAGTTCATGAAGATGGTGATAGAATACTTTGTGCACATCCTATACTACAACCCAAGACATAAACAAAGGTGTATTTACTGTGACTTGGTGAAGTTGAAAACAGTTAAACATACAGAAGTTGTAGTACCTTGGGATTGTAAGCTGGTTACAAGCAGCTCTGAGCCATGGCTCAAGGAGTAGTCTTCAGTTTCCATGCGCAATTTAAGATGTACCTGGCCCATCTTTCAGATTTATGTGGCATCTGATACTTACTCCTACAGTTAAGAAATAGCACATGTAAGTTGCAATAAATAGATGAAAAACTACTGTGTTTAGCTGCCACAGTTCAAAAGCTCAACCTTTTCTTTTGCTTATTTTAAACTAATTTTATATATAGAAAATCCTCTTAGGCGGAATTAGCTATTGCTAGTAACTTCTTCCTCCTTTAGCATAGGATAGAGCACTTGTTTGGAGATAAAATTGATCAGCAGCACTGGACAGATGATGGGACCCTCTCTGAACGAGAGCTCCGGTCAACATTGCTGGCTTTTGCCTGCACTCATGATCTAAGAAACTGTAGAACAACTGCTGCTGAGATGTTTGAGACATGGATGAAGTCTAATGGAACAGTAAGGTACCACAAAAACTGAACTTCCACTTCCTTTACACTTTTGTTTTCCTGTTACATTGCCACCTTTGTGTTTGGGGAAAACACCCCAACAACAAACGGAACAAGAAAAAAAAAAACAAAACAAAACCAAAAAAACCCAATGCTGCACGCGGGCAGATTACTTAGTGGCAAAGCTGAAGCACACCCTCTGGAATGGAATTCATTCTGCTCTGGATTCATGTGCATTTTGAGCCATAGAAAATTCTTAATTTTGTGTACAATTTACTTTGTTTTCATGTGACTGAATGATTTGCTTTTTCTTAGGGACTGAAAATATTAGGTTGGCATTAATCCAGTCATGCCAAATCTTAACAATTGCTACAGAATCCAATTGCTTCAAAGAGAGGCATCTCCTTCAAGTTAATCTTTTGTGACTGCTTTCTTCTTTCGTCAGGTGACCATTTTTGTGCCCCCTATGTTTATTTGTTTTGTTGCTTTTGTTTTTCATTGCAGTCTGCCTAGTGATGTAATGAAAGCCATATTTGCAGTTGGAGCCAAGTCTAATGATGGCTGGGAATTCCTCCTGAAGATGTACTTCTCTTCAGTTTCTGAAGCAGAGAAAAACAAAATGATCAAAGCCTTGGCCAGCACAGAAGATGCCAGAAAGTTGATCTGGTATGAAGGAGCCAAAAAAGTTGTGTGCTGTATAAATAACAAGTGATAAAATCTTCTTGGAAAAGTGCATTGCCTTTTTTCTGTTGTTGAAAAAATATCTGATTGCTAAAAAAATTCTATCCAAATGTTGTGCACAGGCTTCCATACACACAAAGAACCTGATATTTTCCACTTAAAAATAACTTATGTAGCAGAGTAGCACAAAGAAACAAATTCTGAGTATGCATAAAGAGGCAATTGAACTTGAAGGCTTTGCACTACTGGTAACACAAAATTTCAGATTTTGCAGTGCAGGTAACAAAATTGCAGGCCGTTCTATAGAACCTTAAAAGACTGATATATTTTTATTATCAAAATAATAACTAGTTGAGGTATATTTTTTGTTTGGGTTTTTTTCCTCTTCTTTTTTCCATTTCTTTCTTTGGGTGAAAATTTGACTTTGCATTATGTTCCTCTCTGTAGACCATATCTTAATACTGCATGGGGAACACAAACTTGTCCTGCTAATTTTGTCTTAAGCTTTCCTCTCTTACCTCTTCAATGTATTGTTGTTCTTTTACAAGTTATTAGAATTTACTTCATCTTTTCCAACACCTGGGAAAATTCAGGTACTTGGATTAGAACTAAAGTCACTCTGATTGGAAATTGAAACTAAGAAAATACAGTTGCTGTAATAAAATGTACTGTTGATTTCTTCCAGATGCCAGAAGTTGCTTGCTTGATGTATTATATCATCTTTTGCAACTAATTGAGTACTTTCAGGAAACCCATGTGAACATACGAATAGATTTTTTTCCTGTCTCTTTGCACGTGCTTTATCTCCTAGGCTAATGCAGAACAGTCTAGAAGGAGAAATCATCAGGTCACAGGAGCTTTCACATATCATAGCAACTGTTAGCCAGAGTTTGCCTGGATATTTGCTGGCCTGGGACTTCGTCAAAGAGAACTGGGAAAAGCTTACACGAAAGTAAGGCTTTTGATGCAGCTGAAACTTCAGTCTCACAGTGGCAAAAGCACCTGTTTGTTTCTTTCAAACAAGACAATAAATAGTAGCATTCATATTAGAAGATTGATATCAAAATTCTAAATAATGTTTTATAATCAGAGTCTACAAATATAACTTGCTACATAAAATTTGAAATGTCAACAATCATTCTAGTGCCTCAGAGTAATTCTAAACCATCTTGATCTTAATTTCTCTTGCGAGGTTGCTGTCTCTAAGGTGATTGGTTCAGTTGCAAGATATTTATGTGGATCAAATGGATTCAAAAGGACACCTAGGGAATTAATTCAGCCTTTATTTTCTCTGAATTGTCACAGCATTCCTAAAACCAAGTAACCAATATTTTCCAACTACTAAACAAAAAGTAGAAATAGTAGCAAAGAATGCATGCATATACCAAAATTCATCTTAAAGTGTCTGCTAGCTGAAAATATTTATTTGTCTTTCAGGTTTCACCTAGGCTCATATACTATCCAGAATATCATTAGCTGGTCAACTTCTCAGTTTGCCACAAAGGCACATCTACTTGAGGTTGGTGACTCAATCTACCAGAAAGGGGTATTTTCTAATGCCAGTACTATTTTTCATTTAATTTAAGGATGAGGAAAACATATGTTCACATGTTATTTATATCCTTGACACGATGTTGCAAGTGTATATATAGTGTGTATATATATATATGTGTATATATATATATATATATATATATATATATATATTAGTTGCTTTCACTATCTCACACATGACAAATATATACATAGACAGTGGGAGATTATATACTGAGTCTGTGACAGAGATGTGTTGCAGAATTGAACCCAGTTATTGGTTAATGCTGTTGTGTTTTCCTGTGCACCACTGGAACACCCTGTCTCACAAAATAATGATTTGATGTATATGTAATTTTGGCTAGATTTTGTAAACAAGCAATGCTTTCTGTATCTCTGAAATGTTTATGAAATGTGCCATAAAAATTGCTTTATGCTGATTCTTTCCTTCAGCCATCCCAAAGAATTATTGCAGAAGTTGAGTATCAGCCCAGAGTTGTTTAATAGCTTTTAGAAAACTCCGTTGTCTTCCCTAACAAGGCCTCGAAGTTAATGTAGCAAGAATTGTTTACGGTTTAGTCTAATGTTTTCATTCAGATAATTTGGTAGAGATAGGTGTTAATGGTTTGGTCGATAGTATTTTAAATGTTAGCATTGACAGTTATTATGAGGATTGGGTGTGGGGGCTGTTCCAGAACGATGAAGTGGGTTGCTTGCAACAAGCAATTCTTTGTCACAGAATAGGACTCCTTTTCCAGAACTCCGCATATTCTCTGTTGGCTTTGTGATATGGTAAATTAATATCTGTTTATTGGTGAAATGATATATTGAAACCAAATGAGTTATTGCTGCTGAATCCATGAAAGATGCTTTCCTTGCATTTTCGGAACTCCTTTGAGAGGTTTGCTTACTGCATAGATACAAACAATTCTCAAAAATGGATTTCCTGTAACATGTGTATAGCCTTTGCTGCTGAACCTATTTACCTGGCTAGTGTTGATTTTAGTTAAGATTTCCTTCTTCTTTCTTTATTCTTGTTATGCAGGTCAAGTCATTTTTTGAGTCAAAATCAGAGGAGAGTTCTCAACTGCGTTGCGTAAAAGAGGCAATTGACACAATTCAGCTCAATATCCAGTGGATGGATAGAAACTTGGCAAAGCTACAAGAACTGTTGTAGTACATATAATACTGTGCTGTGTTGGCCATTTAGGAGCTCTGTGAGCAGTTACTGTGTTTCATTTGCAAAAGCCAGGGTGAAACCAGGCATCACTGCAACATTGCACTATTAAAGAATCTAGATAGCTCAGGGCATGTCTCAGATGAATTTTTATTTTCATTGAAGCTTTTTGAGCAATATGTAAGTATTTACCCTGAAACTGTTTTCATCTATAGACCAAACATCTGCACGAACAAACAAATATAATTTTATATGTGAAACTTACGCCCTTTCCTTTGGAGTTGTTATAGTGTCTTGTCAGTGTGTTAATACTGACAGGTAAGAAAGAAAGAGTTACCATGAACTGTTACTTCTTTGCAGACTGCTCACTGAGCAGTAGATTTTTTCTTAATGCAAAACTGTATGCGGTTTCCACATTTGTAGATACAGAAGCTGTTGTGAAACAATTATATTTCAGATATGTAAGTAGTAGTGAATGTTATAAAGTTCAAGAGGCAAAATAAATGCAATTCCAATTCTGTTTAAGTTTGGAGTTTTTATTTTCACAGTGTTCTTTAGGAATTACACATTAAAAAATAAATCTTATGCTAATAGTATACAATTTGATATATAAAAGTGGCTGGATGGTAGAATGGAAAAGAAGAAACAGATAGCAAAACCAAGAGTTTTAGAGATGGGATTTCCAGAAATACTGGTGTGACTGTGGAACTTCTACTCTGAGTTTATCAGATAGGTTTGAGAATCTCATCATTAATCGTCAAACTTTAACTGATTTTGCTGTATTGGTGTCTTGGTTTGGGAAGGCAGGTATCTGCCAGGTAATTAAAAAAAAACAACTGCAGTTTCCTTTGGGATGGAGAGTGTAAACTCCCCCCCCCCCTCCACCCCTTTTTTTCTTTTTCAATTATAAATTACAATCAGAGGCTCTTTGGCAAAGATTTGGGAAATAAGAATAGCAGTTCTTTACTAGTATGTATTACAAAGCAAACAAACACAAAAAAAAAACCCCACCAAACAACTACAGCATTAATAACAAACGAAAACAGTACCAAGAACCTTGAGGGCTTTGTTTCACAAAACCCAGGGCAGTTTGGTTTCGGTGTCCCTGCAGAATCCTCAGAGCACCAAGCTGAAACAGTGGAAAAGTCTCGGGCCGGTAGCTGGGATGGCAGGGTGTCCCAGCAGGCAGGGGCAGGATGCCCCGGCAGCGTAGGGGGTGCAGGGTCACACTGTAGCAAGAGGAGCAGTGCCAAAGAAGCCGAAGGCAAGGCAGTGCCTGGCCCAGCTCCCGCGGGTGGCAGGGAAAACTCAGGATTCAGGCTGAACCGGTGATAGTAGATTTCTCAGGACTGGATCTCTTTGGCCACAGTGAAACTCTTCCAGCCAGCAACAGCCATTCTCTCTCTCCCCTAACACCGGAAAAAGAAGAGCCCACAGCTGCCTCAAGCTCTGTCTTTTACCTGCATTATCTCCCCCTTCCACTTTTGTCCCTCTCTTTGTTTTGGTTAAGTACTCTCAAGTATCCAACACTTGGTCTCCTTGGTAACTTATGGGGAAAAAATTCTTTAGAGAAAGAAAGAACAAACTTAACCCCCAACAATTGGTGTCTGACCATCAGCACAAAATTGTATTATTTCAGGTTGGTTTACCTGTTAGACTGATACTGATTTGTGCCCTTTTGACTACTGACTTTCAATTTCACCACTTGTTGCAGAGGGTTTGTAGTTGATAGATTAGTCAGTCACTTCATTTTGTAAACTTCTGGGCTTTCATTGCCTGATAATTTGCAAATCACAGTGTAATATGTCATCATTGCTCACTCTTTATGGCATTAGTTTTAGGAAAGTTTGTAATTTAGATTTTAATGATTTGCTTTTCTACTGCTGTAAAAAATCTTGTGAGACAAATCCTCAGTCTTTTGAAGAGTAGGAGCTAAAACCCTAATGTGCAACACTAGAAAGATTAAATACAGCAGTGCAGTCTGTGTCTTTCAGAAGTGGTGAAAAAAGCCATTTTGGAGGTATAGTATATATATATATATGTATACAAACCATGAAAGAGGAAGCACACCTTTTTATCTTTTCATTTCACTACCAATGTGTCTTTTGTGAATTCATGCAAGCAGATTTAGAACTGTTGTTAAATCATGGAATGAGAATTGCAATTAAGCATATTCTTGGAGTTTTTATACTGTCATGTTATTACTTTGATTCCTCCTTTATTTTAAATCTTTGAAATTCTACAGAAATACTGTTTCCATCTTTGAATATTAATGTGTGTATGTATATCTATGTGCGTGTGTATATGTACACATATATATGCCATCATTTTCTTCCTAGTCACCTCTTAAATTAAATGAGAAGCCAGTTGCAAACTTCCACTTTCTATCCCTGCTGTCCCCTCACATGTATTTTATTTCTTCCCTGGCCACAGTATCGAGTCTTTAAAAACCTAAAATCAAAACTGTGAAAGAGGATTCCATCTTCCTCCTGATTTCCACTCTGGAATTTCAAAATTTCACTGTTCTATTAAAATGCTTTAGTAACAACTATGAAGCAATAACATAGAGCTGAATTTGAGACGGGAAAGTGTACCAAGAAAATCTGGAAAGTTGGGGAGTTTTTGTGCATTTTACCATTTGTTGCATATGCATACTTCTGTTATGTCAGTAGTAGAGGTTTTAAAATTGTTTTTCTGTTAGGGAGTCTCCACCCCTATTAATAAGTTATACTGGAGTTATCTCCTTCTTCCATGAGAAATGCGTAAATACAATTCTCCTTTTTTTTGAATGTCTTGGGAATTGATGAAGACTGAAATGGCTAAGACCTGGTGCAAGGTAGACAGCCTTGGCTGGCAAGGCTCACGCTGGACATGGGCTTAAGGCAGGGTGAGGGTCAAAAAAAGGATGAGGTGTCAGTGCAAGACAAAGAGCAGAAACCCCAGTGTTAGGGCTATGAGAAAGCCTCCAAGGGAAGGTGAGGACTGCCACTCCAGCATGAGAGACAGAAAATGTTGGGTGTCGCTAGTGTGAGTATGGCTAGCTATTCTGGCTAGTTAAGCTTAGCCATAGGTGCAGGACAAAAACTTGAACTGTTCAAACTAACCCAGGTAATGCAGAATTATTGAATTCTTTGTATAACTAAGTGATACTTCGTAAATGAGACTACCAACTGTAGGACACCAAGTGTTAGGGACTGTACAAAATGCAGACTAATAGGCTGAAGTGTGGTAAGCAAATGTTTCCTTGGATGCCTTAGGAATTGACTTAATGAGCCAGCCTTCGCAATACTAGAGAGATGACTACAGAATTTAAAGATATAATGGGACTTCTGAGAAAGGATGCATCTTCGGGGCAGGGTTGATTTGGGAGTGAAGGGCCATATGACAAACCAAGCTTGGCCACTCCCAGAGGGATGTGGCTCCCACATTACCTTCAGTGTCTTTGATGCTGTTGGCACAATTGTCCAGCAGCACCCTTTCATTTGTGGTGCAGCTCCTCAGTTCAGAGGCTGTGCAAGGAGAGAGTAGCCACATAGGGCATGATCCTTCACTTGATACTGTCTTTCATCTCCTCTTCAGCTCCAGGTCTCCAATTCCATTGCTAAAGCTCTGGGGTGGCAAGAGGAGAAGGCTGCTTACATCAGCAGCTGCAGAAAGTGTTCCAGACAGCAGAAGGCAGAGCCCGAGGGTATTGCCAGCATGGTTACTTCTCTCCCATTGCAGCCGGCAGCAGGGATTTACCTTGCCATTTCTTTGCACTCAGCATCTTCAGCCTCTTTCATACAGATCTCATCTGGCTCAGAGAATGACTCATGAAGGATGTGTTGGTCATCCTACTTGGTCCTGCGGATGAGCTGTACCCACCTGGGATTAGAAGACAAAACTCCATCCTGTTACTGTGACTATCATGTTCACATTCAAGGTGGGCATCAGGGGTGTACCAGTTCAGCCATAATTATTGGGCTAGGCCCTTACCCTTAGGTCTGTGCAGGCTTGCCCAGAGCCATGAAAGAGAAACATCTGTTTCACCTCTGCATAGGGATAGACTGCTTTCTTCTCCCACACTTCCATTTTTAAAGGCAGGATCCCTCTAAGGAAGATGCATTTAGCTAAATTATGCGCTTAAATGGCCTTAAATTTAAAAAAAAAAAAAAGTCTGGATAAAGGCGGTCTTGCTAAACAATGCCACTTTCCCTCAGAACAGCTAGCACACCTAACCTGCAGAAGATCTTATGCAGTGCCCATGTAGCCCCAAGGAGATTAGTGAGTGATGTGGATTGTTACAGTAGTAGTCCTGCAATGTCACAAACTTTTTAAAAATCAGAATGTGTGTTGCTTTTAATTGTTTTTACTGCAAATTCTGTAGTTTTGGATGTTAAGCAAAATCTTGTATCATTAGCACAACACTGGCACAGGTTTCCCAGAGAAGCTGTGGATGCCCCATTCCTTTTACCGTTTGAGGCCAGCTTGGATGGGACTCTGAGCAACCTGGTGTAGTGGAAGGCATCCGTGTGCATGGTTGGGGTTTGAAACTAGTCAATCCTTAAGGTACCTTCCAATCCAGACCTTTCTGTGGTTTTAGGCCTCTAAATTGTCCTTCCCCCCTGCCTGCAGAGGCCAGCACCATGTCTGGAACATGGAGCCAGTCCCTCTGTGACATCAGCCCTAGGGCCAAGGGCACTGCGGCAATGCAAATTCTGTTGGCATTACGTTGGCACCTGCCCTGGAGGTGTCAAGCTCTCTCTCCTTGCAGCTGACTTGCAGCTCTGACAGCAATGATTTTGTTGTGCATCCTCATCCTACTGGCTCTGTGCGGGCCCGCACATGGCACCTGTGGGTAAGTAGCCTCAGGCTCTTAGGGGGCCCAGGCAAAGGCTTAGAGGCTTCCCTGTGGGTGCCCGCTTGCCACCTGTGGCCATACCAGTTTCCAAACTAGGTGGGAGTCTCAGTTTATCACCACTGCCCAGGCTGCTGGCACCAGTTGTCTAAGGGGCTAAAGCAGAAATGGGCAAACATGTGGACATCCCAGGCAGTTTCCTGGCCCTGCTCACTTTGCAAACCAGAGCCTTGTGAGGAGGGAAGCTGGCTGACCTTCAGCACAGCAGCAGGCCTTCTCATGGGACACTAATGACTTTCTGCTTACAGACAGACTTGTGGGCTCCGGCCCATAGGTACTAGCTTCAGCTCATCACGCGTTGTGGGTGGCACAGATGTCATGTCAGGGTCTGGGGCCTGGGCTAGGATTGCCAGTATCCGCTGCGTCTGGAAACCACCGGTATCTGTGTATATCTGTGGAGGGACCCTCATCAGCGCCAAGTGGCTGCTCTCAGCTGCCCACTGCTTTGTCAACATCACAAAGTAAGGAGGACCTGGGCACAGGGATATTCCCACACCACCAGTGCATGCTATTCCCATCCCATTTCCTTGCATGTGCCTAGTGCCAGGACATTGCAGGGCCCAGCTCAGGGACTGCTCAGGGAGAAGACTGGGTTCATGCCACCGCTTCCTAGCAGCCTCCAGCTTAATATATCTCAAGCCTACTTTCACTCAGTGTAGTGCTGTTTTCCTCTCTGCCTCAGGAAGCAGAAGGCAGGAAGGGCTGGGGTGTTACAGCACATGATTCTAGCCCCCCTCACCCCTCTCTCCATCTGCCTTCCAGTCCCATCAGCGAGTGCGCCATCATTCTTGGGGCCACCTCATTGGACCAGTCAGGCCATGGTGTGGAAGTGCGCTGGATTAAGCGTCTGATTATTCATGAAAAATACATCCCTGACCTTGAGTATAACGACATCGCCTTGCTGGAACTGGATTGGCCAGTCCAGTGCAGCTCCACCATTCAGACCGCCTGCCTGCCTGGTCCTGCAGTGAAAGTGTCGGTGCTGAAAAACTGTTACGTTGCTGGCTGGGGTGACAGAATTGTGAAATGTGAGTTCCCATAAAGGATCTGTACCCTGAGGGCAAGCTTGGCCCACCAGGGAGAGATGGCTGGGGCTTCCTGACAGCAGAGTTAGGCTGTGGGACATATGCCTCTGGCCCGGCCTGCTGCCCAATGCCAGACAGCAGTGACACAGCACTCCCAACACCTCTCTAGAGGCAACCAAGCCTCTAGGGAAAAACTTCAACACATGGGCAAAGAGCTGCTGGGAGCTCATTCCTTTCTCTGCTCACAGCTTCAGGTAGAGATATCCTGCAGCAGGCCAAGGTCCAAGTCGTCCCTAACCAGCTCTGCAACAGTAGTGAGTGGCTGCATGGGTACATCTATGACTTCCACGTGTGTGCTGGCCAGGGCGGCGTTGGCACCTGCCAGGTAGGAGCATGCTGAGTCCCCCAGCCCCCAGCAGTGTAGGCAGCCCCATCCCACCACCCAAGCACAGCCCAGCGTGTGCTTTCCCTGACCAGTTGATCTCCCAGCCCCCGCTCTGCACTGCCACTGTAGCTTCTGCCCCCTTTCCCATCCATGGGTCCTTGCTCTGTGGGGTCCAGATGCTAACCCTGAAACATCCAAGCACAGGGGAGACAGAGAGCCTCACCTTACAGGCCCCCAACCTGCTCCCAAGGGTATTGAGGTTCTGCAGGTTCCAGCACTTGAGCAGGGCCTTGCTCAGCCAGGAGTCCAGTTCTTCTGGCAGGGGCTGAGAGAGTAAAGCAATCAACTCTGACTGCTGACAGGGGCACACAAAGGCACCTTAATCCTCTCTGCTCTGCTCCAGGGTGACAGCGGGGGGCCTCTTGCCTGCCAAGATAAGCGTGCTGGTTTCTTCTGGCAAATTGGTGTGACGGGCTGGGGAGTAGGCTGTGCTAGACCTAAACGGCCTGCAGTCTCCAGCTCCACTCAGTACTACTACAACTGGATCCGGACTACAATGGGAATAAGGCCAGTACCAGGAATTACACCAGCACCAGCCTACACCTCAAACCCCCTGCAGACACTACCTCCAAGACCAACTCAACCCTGTCTAGTTCCACATGCAAAGCTGCTCCAATTCTTCAATCTGCTGAAGGAGATCTTGCTGTACCTAAAGGGAAAAATTTTTTGAACAGCAAAATGGACCAACTGCAGTTCAAGCTATAGCAGACCACAACCCTTTCCTTCTGAGTTATATTAATTTGAATTTCATTAAATGGAATTAAATTGTAAGAAAAAGGAGATCTGTATTTTCTGCTCTGTGACAAATTTACATCCAAATTCTCTAAAATCCCGCTGCTTGATTTTGCCCAAGCAGCCCTGAACTCAGGGATCCCTTCATACTCATCTAGGAAGAATTTGGCTTCACACTCCCTTCTGTACAGATCAATGCCTTCCCCACAGATATTGATACATCTACAGCGGAAAAGTAGCTTCTGGCACCTTAAGTTTGCGAAAACAACAAGTTCAAGAAACACAACACTAGGAAAACAAGAGAAGAGAAAAAAAGGGTGCAGATGTTGCCCTGTCATAAAAAAATGTGAAGCCCTTCATTCTCCTCTGTGCCCTAAGGATGATTTTGTTCCTATCAGATGGCAACTGGGTTTTTTGGCCAATGTAGAAACCTAAGCAGTAAAGAGTTAATGCACTGCTATGCCCTGAACACCAACAGCCATCAAGCAAATAAGTTATAACAGCATGTGCCTGGAAAGGGGAGCTGTATTGAACGTAAACCAGCACCATTCTGGAGCTGAAGTTCCTGTTCCAGTCTGTAGTGACCACACAACATAAAGAACAGCTTAAGTGCAGGAGTGGGGTCAAGGAGCAAGCAAGACCAATAGATGGAGAATCAAGACCACAAAAAAAAAAGAAAACAAACCCAAAGCCCCCCAGCCCATTTCCAGAAAAGTCTAGAATACAAGGCTGCACATGCTAACTCATTTGTATGAAGAGTGAGGAACCTAATCCCAGAATGGAGAAAACTTACATATAAAAATGTACCACAACAAGAGGCCAGATGGCATTCTCTCAGGACCCTGGACACCTGTTGGCTGGACCAGTGCTGGACCCAGGACTTTAATCTTCTTTCCTCTCCTACCTGATTCCTCTTTCCCTTCTTCTTCCCTCTTTTCTTTTAGTCTTCTGTCTTATTATCAGAAGGTAATGGCAAAACATATACCAATTGCCGTGCTGAGTGTGTAGTTTGTTAATAAAAATTTGTGAGGTTTTTTTGGACCCTTTTGCTTTTTGCCATTCTTTTCCATCTGTGAACATCTACGAATCTCTGTTGCTCCCTTCCACATAGGAGTGGGATGTAAGACCAATGCACAAACACTCCAGGGAAGGTAAGAGCTGCATCTGCCTTCTCCAGTGCCAATCTCTGGGCCAAGGATCAATTACACATCTCACCCTCTCACAGCAGCAGTCTGTTGTACCAGCACATCTTTTATGATCCGATTATTGACACATGCCTCTACCTGAAGGTAAGAGGCATGTGCCGAAGTCAATAGTATGGATTTTATTTAACAGTAAACATGAGGTACAGAGATAGAAATAGGAAAGAGAGGAGGGCCAGAGGGAGAGAAAGAGTGAAACAGTTTAAGTAGAAAGCTATCACTGCACTTGGATCCAGAAAGCTTCCTCTTGCATCATTTCTTCACCCTGGTCTTCTTGCTGGTGTGGTTCCCCAAGGTATTCAAAACTTTTTGCTATTTATACATTTTAGCAAACAAAGGAATCAATGCTCATTGGCTACAGTTACCCACTCAGAGTTGCTTTTCAACAGAGTGGCTTTGTTGGCTTTAAGTGTGGATTCTTTCTGTCCAGTATCAGTGCTCCTCCAGTATCTGTTTTCCTCCTGCTAGTCTGAGATAACATCCAGTCCTACCTCACATTCCTCTCAGGTGGGTTAACTCACAGCCCAAGTTTCCCAGAGGCATGTTCAGGGAGGGGGAGCTTCAGTTGTTGCAGATGAGCAGTTGCTTCTTTGGAGAGTTTGTCACAGTGGGCAAAGCCTTTCAATAATCTTAATGCATCTTGGAGGGGCAAGAACCTCTAATCTTTATTGGATAAGGGAGGGAATATAGTTATCAAAGATGAGGAAAAGGCTGAGGTCCCTAGCATCTTCTTTGCTTCAGTTTTCAACAATAAGACAGGTTGTCCTCAGGACAACTGGCCTCCTGAACTGGTAGATGGGGAACAGGGAACAGAACAGCCTCTCCTGTTATCCAGGAGAAAGTAGTTAGTGACCATCTGAGCCACTTAGATGCTCACAAGTCTATGAGACCAGACAGGATTCATCCTAGGGTGGTGCAGAAGATGGCAGAAGACCTCACCAAGATGCTTTCCATCATTTACCATCAGTCCTGGGTAACAAGATGACTAGGCTGGCCAACGTGATGCTCATCCATAAGAAGGGCCATAAGGAGCCCATGGGAAACTACAGGCCTGTCAGCCTGACCTCGGTACCCAGTAAGGTTAAACAACAGATCATCTTAAGTGCGATTACACAGCACCTACAGGACAGCTGAGGGATCAGACCCAGCCAGCAGGGATTTAGGAGGGGCAGGTTGTGCTTTAACCAACCTGATCTCCCTTTGTTACCAGCTGACCCGCCAGGTGGAGGAAGGGAAGGCTGTGGATGTTGTATACCTGGCCTTCAGCAAAGCCTCTTACACCATCTCCCATAGCTCACTCCTGGAAAAGCTGGTAGCCCACAGCTTGGACAGGAGCTGTGCTAAGAACTGGCTGGATGGCCGGGCCCAGAGACTGGAGGTGAACGGTCCTGCATCCAGATGGGGGTTAGTCACTTAGTGCAGCCCCCCAGGGGTCTGTGTTGGGACCAGTCTTGTTTAATATCTTCATTGATGATCCAGACAAGGGGATCACCTTGCAGATGACACCAAACTGGGAGCAAGCACTGCTCTGTTAGAGGGTAGGAGGGCTCTGCAGAGGGACCTGGACAGGCTGGATAGGTGTGCTGAATCCAACAATGTGAGGTTTAACAAGTCCAGGTGCCAGGTCCTGCCTTTGAATCACAGCAACCCCCTGCAGCACCACAGGCTGGGGATGGTGTGGCTGGACAGTGCTCAGGCAGAAAGGGACCTGGGGGTACTGGTGACAGCAGCTGACCATGAGCCAGCAGTGTGCTCTGGTGGCCAAGAAGGCCAATGGCATCCTGGCCTGGATTGGGAATGGTGTGGCCAGCAGGAGCAGGGAGGTCATTCTTCCCTTGTACTCAGCACTGGTGAGGCTGCACCATGAGTGCTGTGTCCAGTTCTGGGCCCCTCAATTTAGGAAGGATGTTGAGATGCTCAAATGGGTCCAGAGTAGGGCAACAAGGATAGTGAATGGTCTGGGACACATGTCTTATGAGGAGCAGCTGAGGGAGCTGGGGTTGCTTAGCTTGGAGAAGAGAAGGCTCAGGGGTGACCGTACCAACTTCTATAACTCCCTGAAAGGAGGGTATAGCCCAGTGGGGGTCAGTCTCTTCTCCCAGGCAACCAGCAACAGAAGATGACAAAGTCTTAAGCTGTACCAGAGGAAGTTGGGACTGGACATTAAGAAGAAGATTCTTCACAGAAAGGATGATATTGGGCATTGGAATAGGCTTCCCAGGGAGGTGGTGGAGTCACCTGGAGGTGTTTAAGCAAAGATAGCACATGGCTTTTAGTGCTGTGGTCTGGTTGACAAGGTGGTGTTCAGTCATAGGTTTGACTCAAAGATCTCAGACTTTTTTTTCCAACCTAGTTGATTCTGTGGTTCTGTGATTGGTGTTTAAGGCAATTCTGCTCTTTAAGTGTCTCAAAATATCTTATGCAGCTCTGGCCATCAAGGGTGCATAGGTCCTTAGAGCCCCTAAGAGTCATCAGTGAGGAGCAAAGCCACACATCTACTCTTCCCTAGAGATCACCTGCACAGGTGATGCTTGACCAGCATACCCAGCTGATGTGCGCAGTGCCTGCTAAGGCCATATTAATTTTTTGCCCACAGAGTTTACTTTGTAAGAGAACCCCCCCTTATAAAAACTGCATTCAATTAATAATATTTTCTGATTCAAGAGTGAACTTAAAAAAGATAGAAAGAAAGGAAAAATCCAGCCTCCAGAGATTTAATTAAAAATTCAGGACCTCAAAATTGTTGAACCACTTAATCCCAATACCTGTTTTACACAGACAGGAGTCTCAACCCTACATGATTTCAGCTGCCAGAGACCATCTTTCAATGCTCTCAGAAAAGTCACAGCCTGTCAAGCATGCCTGTAAGACCTTGAAGGCTGAGTCTCCCCAGGGTGGTAGTGAGAAGGTCATTAGGGCTTGAGGAGTCAGGAGGATATTCTTCTCCAGGGGTTTGGGCATTTTTTCATCTGCTCCTTGGGACAGGAAGAGACCAAGGCTTCTCCATTTTGTTGCAGTGTGTGAGATTCTTTGGTAGTGCCAGTGATGGGGAGCAGCTTCTCAGGACTCCCTGAATTGCCATGGAGAACAGACAGAGCCATGGGGACAGAGTGGAGCTGCCCCATTTGCCATGATGAGCAAGAGGGTGTTGCTTATGTGATACCCTGTGGCCATGAGTTCTGCATGGGCTGCATCCTGCGTTGGGCAGAGAAGAAACCAGAGTGCCCACTCTGCAGAAGATTGATAGAGTCTGTCAGGTTTTCTCTGCAGGAACAAAAATACCTCGAGTGTGTCATCACACCCCGGGGAGAATCCCCAGAGACCAACAGACAGGCAGAAAGATCTCTTGGCCTCCTGGACTGGAAACAGCTGCCAGCGCCCAGGAGCGGTTCCTGTTCAAGGGACACCTTCCCCAGCTGAGCAGGGGCCTGCAGGGGCAGAGGCTGTGGGTAGCCTGCTGCCAAGGTCTGGGCAGAACTTTTCCAAAAAGAAGAGCATGTTCTTGACCCTATGCTGCCCTGGCTGCGCCAGAGGCTGGAGGCAATCTATGGGTCCCAGCGGTGGCTGGCAGTGAGAGCAGAGAACAGCATCTTGTATGCCCTGTGCCTCTGCGGTCCAGATGTGGAGGTCATGGTCCAGGTGCTACAGCCTCTCCTGGAGGAATATACAGAACAGCTGGTTGATGGCACTGTAAATTCCATTGTTGGCCAATGCAGTGAGTAGGCCCAGAGGCTGCTGTGCTCCCATGCTGCTAGGTAGGAGGCCAGTTCCCACTCTACCAGCTCCTCCAGCTCCCAGGGAGGGACTCCCACCTGGCATCCACCCCCTGCCAGCAGCCCTGCAGGCTCTGACATGGAGGACCAACCCAGCAGCTCAGAAGCTGCCCTCTGTGCACTCCGCATCCTCCAGCCATCTGTGCTGATTGGTACAGAGCAGGTGCAGGCCCTGAAAGAGGGAAGTGGTGGCAAGTTCCTCTGCCCAGGACAACAGCCACAATCCTTCTGTGCCTTGCCAGGGCTGGGAACACTCACACAGGGCGCCGCAGCACCCCACAGAAAGGTCAGCCCCCAGCCTCCAGGACTCACCGTGGAGTACAGAAAGGCCCACAGAGTGAGAGTGGAGCTGCCCCATCTGCCATGATGCTCATGAGGATGCTGCTTATGCAATGCCCTGTGGCCACCAGTTCTGCCTGGGATGCATCATGCATTGGACAGACAGGAAACCAGCATGCCCAGTCTGCAGCAGAACAATTTTGATGGTCAAATTTTCTGTGCATGGAGAAGATGACTATCTACAGTGTCTTGCCACAACCTCTGGAGAGTTGCCAGAGATCTGAAGCCTAGCAGGAAGAGCTCCCAGCCACCTGTCTGAAAACAGCCCCCATTGCCCTGTGCCATCCCTGCCATCTTCTCCACAGGGGACACTATCCCCAACAGAGAAGGGGGTTATGAGGCCAGAGGCTGTGGGGGGCATCCTGCCCAAGGTGTGGGCAGAACTCTTCCAAGGTCAAAAGCATCTCCTAGACCCCATGCTGCCCTGGTTGTGTCAACGACTGGAAGCAATATATGGGTCCCAGTGGTGGCTGGCAAAGAATGCAGAAGAACACATCCTGCAGGCCCTATGCCTCTGCCTCTGTAGTCTGGATGGGAACAGGTTGTACCAGATGCTGCAGCCTGACCTTGAGGGATATACAGCACCACTGGTCTATGGCCTTTATTAATGTCATTGTGCATGAATGCAGCATGGAGGCCCAGAGGCTACTACAGTCTCACACTCCTGGGGAGAAGACCCTACTAGCCAGCTCCACTAGCTCCTGGGAGCAAAATCCTGCCTCCCCTACAAGCAGCCCTGAAGGTTCTGACATGGAGGACCAAGTCAGCACCTCACAAACTGCCTTCTGCATGGATTCTGACTGTCCCTTATCTGTGTCCTTGCCCGCAGAGCAGGTGCAGGCCCAAGAGGAGCTGAGAGAAGTGGAAGAGTCAGGTTCTGCCCAGGGCAGAAAATGCAGACCCATCCAAGCCAGGAACTCCTCAGGCAGGGGGTCCCAGCAACCCCAGAAGAGGAGGGCCCCCAGCCCCCAGAGCTCTCCCAGCCCTACAAGAGGCCACTCTGGTTGTGGCATAATCAAGGCTCCAGCAAGTCTTTATTCAAAAGACAGAAAATAAATTGTTATTTCCCTGACACAGTCACTGAGTTCTGCTTTGTCTCCCTTCACCTGGGGCCTGTCCCTGATCCCACGTCCCTCCACAGTGCTGTAGGGCCCTGTTGGTGGTACCTCCTCCTGCAGGAAATCCTGCTGCAGCTATGACAGTGGAAGAGGTTCTGAATGAAAAGGGAGCAGTGCATTTATGTTGGAGAATGTGCCAAATAAAGGCCAATGGTGCCTATGCACAGATGGAATGAACATGGTGCTCCATACAATGCCTTTCTCTGTGGCCAAGGGGACAGGACGGACCCAAGGTCCCTTGGTCAGAAGGGTGTCTGGCAAGCCATGACAGGCTGTGACAGAAAGGATGATGTTCCTTCCAGGGTACAGGGCACTGGGGCTTCAGAGCAGCTTCTCTAAATCCAAACACCAATTTGTAGGGATAACCAGAGTACTGTGACGGATCACAGCACTCAGAACAGATTGGATCTGGCAAAAGAAAACAGTGGCCTTCATGCTGCTTGTAAAGCTACACTTGGTTGAAGAAATAGGCTTCAAGGAGGACACTCCTTAGCTGACCCCTTGGCTGACCCTCAAAATCAGGAAGTGTCTGGCTGATGGAGTGACTCTTCTTCCCTTCTTTACTTCCTCTCTCCTTCCCTACCTCCTTCTCTCTCTCCTCTCTCTCTCCCTTTCCTTTCTCACTTCCTTCCTTTCTGTGTCCCTTCCTCCCTTTCTTTTCCACTTTCCCTTCCCTGTCTCTCCTCTGCCTGTCTCACTGAAGAGAACAATTGATGGGACAGCACATCCCACGAAGACCAGGATCTTGGTCTTCCTGGAGTAGAAAGAAGGTTGTCCCTTGTAACTTATTCTGGAGAGACAATTATAGCTCCTTCCTGTATCTATGGGATGAGGTCCCATTGCTGGTGTTTTTGAGGAGCACCAATAAAACAGCTGGCCAGGCGTTCAAGCTTCCAGAAGCATTGCAGACAGAGTAAGCAGAGAGGGACCTGGCACTGTGGGCAAGTGCCAGTGGCAGTGGATGAGAAGGTGTTGTGATTTAACCCAAGTCATCAACCAAGCACCATGCAGCCACTCTCTCACTCCACTACCAGGGATAAAGAACTGGAAGAGTAAAAGTTACAGAACTCCTGGGGTGACATAAAACAGGTAATAGGTAAAGCAAAAACTGGACACAGAAGGAAAACAAAACAAGGGATTCATTCACTGCTTCCCATGGGCAGGCATGTGTCCAGCTATTCCCAGGAAAGCAGGACTCCATCATGTGTAACATTTACTTGGGAAGACAAACATGACAAATCTACATGTCCTCCCAGTCCTCCTTCCTCACTCTACTACATCATGCTGAGCATGATGCCATTTTGCAGTTACTGCATCAGAATTCATCCATTCCATCATTGCTTCTGTGTAGCTGAGTGCTCCTGATCACCCAGAATTGTTCTTCCTGTGTAGTGCCATACAATAATGAAATATTCTCCAGCAGAACCTCCAAACCTGCCTGCCAGCTACTGAGAGCATTGTCCAAACACTTCTTGAACTCAGACAGGCTTGGTACTTTAACCACTTCTCTGGGAACCTGTTCCAACCCTCAACCACTCTCTGGGTGTAGAAACTTCTCCAGAAATCTAACATAAACCTCCCCTCATACAACTCTATGCCATTTCCTTGGTTCTGTCACTGGTCACCAGAAAGAAGAGATCAGTGCCTGCCCCTCCACTTTTCATGAGGAAGCTGTAGGCTGCTAATGTTTCCAGCACTTCTTCTTTTGCTTTTTCTTATTAGGAGACCTCATTGTGTCCATCACTTTTCCTTCATAGATTGTATCCACACTTGGAGTTCTAGTCCTTTTTTACTTTTTGTCACACTTTGTCTCACTGCATGCTAGATACCCTGAAAGGCTGTACTCAGCAGTTTAGCAGTCACTGAATTATAATAGTTTTGATGAGGTCATTTTCTCTCACTAGACTTCTGAGTTCCTCAACTGTGCTTTCCATAGCAAGTTTTGTATGTCCTTTATCAAGCAGATTATTTACTTTTCATCCTGCTCTTTTCTCCAGAAGTGGCCCAGCGATCTGTTGTTTTATCAGTTTCTTAAACTGCTTCTTTTGTCAGAGCGGTAGCATCTGCTGTAATGTCCCCTCTGGCTCTACAGACCTCTCCATTCAGTAAAGCATTTTATTCTGTTCAATAGATTGCCATAAACTGTGAACAGTAGTCTGCGCCCTCCTCTGCAGAACGGCTAACAGTAATTTTCAACAATCTTACGAAAAGCAGAACCTCTCCAATATTTACTATGCTTACTGTCTCTTCTGTAATATTGATTGCTGTGTCTGCTTCTTTATCTCCTTTTGCCTTTTTCTTTACTACAAAATCCTGGTCTGCTTACTGCTTTGAATGTAGTGTTCTTAGGACTCATAGAGCCAGAGCCTCTCTGGCTCTTATGTAGAGAACACAGAATCACAGCGTGGTTGAGGTTGGAAGGGATTTAGCATTGGTGCAAGAGGATTAGGTCAGGGAATACTTTAGCAAACTAGAAATAATTAAGTCCATGGCCCCTGATGGGATGTACCCTTCAAATGCTGGTTGTTGAGGGAGTTGGCAGATGTAACTGTGAGGCCCCTCTCAGCAACCTTTGACCAATCACAGCAACTGTGGGCACTGCCCAAAAACCGGAGAAAGAAAATGTCACTTCTGTCTCCTATCTAGAAGGGTAAGATCCCTCTCCTACCTTTTCCTGTTACTTGGGATGTTGTAAACTATTCCTTGTAGAATAGAGTTATGTTCACTCAAGAAGCTCTCTTAATGTGATTTGAAAGGTTTTTCAGGTGGCGAAATAAACAATTTCCCATTTTCTTATGTGACAGATAAAGGCATATGATTCTGGTGAAAGTTAAATGACAATTTGACCAGTTCTGCTATACCATTATGTACCTTTCCCTGTTGAAATTCAGTAAAGAGAGCTGTGCAAAACATTTTTGATGTATTGATCTGGAGCACGAATAATATTTTTTGATAGTGAATATGTAAAAGGGTTATGTCTGTAATGCAAAACCTCAAAATTAGTTAGCCCAAATCCAATATTAGATATCTGAAATGTAAATATTGATGTAATTTAATGCAATACCCTGTATTCTTGATAGTTTTTTTTATCACTGTGACTTTACAAACCAAAGCTATTATGATGTAACTTTTATTTAGAGGAGATATTTTCACTGTTGTGTTCTGTATACTTATTTAGGTTGTTACCTCCAGACTTGCAGCATTTATGAAATAGCCCATTGATTTTGTATGGCACTTCTGAAATTATTCATTTTGCTTTGAAGCGGCAACAGCTGCTGGTAAATTGAAGAGCTGGGATTATACTTCGGATGTATTACCTGTATGTCAGAGAAGAGAAAGTTGTGTTTCTAGGTTTAACTTGTACACATGAAAATAAATTTATTCTGGTGATAACATTCTAAGTTTATGTTGTTTTGTGTGTATTAGTAGAAGATGACACATAACTCTCATTAAAAATTGGTATTTTGGAGTTCATGCCATTATATGGGTAAATGGATGAGCATATCCAAGAGAAGTTCACTGTAGCTTACTAAAGAGCTTAAATATAGTGTAGAAAAACTAAATAGTCCTAAAGTAACCTTAAATTTTAAATAAACTATCTTGAACCATAAAAACCAGAGTTAAAAAGAAAACTTCAGAAAACAAAGGTAACAGTTTTATAACTTGTACACATGATGTGTCAGAATTAGATACTCAAATCGTACTCCACTGAACACTGCTGTCCAGCAGTTTATTTAATGGAGACTAATGAGAAGAGATGATTGTGTCAAATGAAAACTGCTCAGTTGTTCAGATGTTTCACTTAGATAACAAATTTGTACTCAGTCATATTTTGTAAATTTTGGGGAGACCTCACCTTGATGCTGATCTGAGTGCTGTCAGAATATAGTATTACTTTTTACGCACATCATTTTTGTTCTGCATTTCTGTATGTGTAGCACAAGCAATACATTCACTTTGGCAGTATTAATGGAACCATGGTAATCACGGGAAAAGAGGCAGATAAATATTAAAGGTTAAGTTCCCTTAGTTCAATAAAGAGCTTTCACCTGCCACTAAATCCAACTATGGGTTTAAAATATGAGTATTAAGTTAAAGAAGGTGTTTATTCCTTGTAGTTCATATCATTCTAAGAAGGGTTCTTAGAAAAATAACTTAAATGAAAGGTTATTCAATTTCTTTGCCTTCTTATATTTCAGTGAGGAAATTATGCAGGTGATGCAACTAGATGAAAAATTAATAATTGGAGCGAATACAACCGAAAGACGATTTATGTATGTTTGTATTTCCGTTTTATTTATAAAGAAGAAATTCAAAAGAGAGGCAAGTTGTACACTCACCAGAGCTAGAATGATTAACCAATAATGCTGTGTTCTCTTTTAGAGCAATTATTCACTATTCAAAAAATACTCCGCACCATGTATTTGGCTTAAGGCACAAAAGTGGAATGGAGCTTGCTAGTTTTGGTGACTAAGTTGCCTTCCTAATATTTTTTTTTCTTTTAGTGCTTCTATTTATAAAACCTTTTCTGTTCATTATATTTCTTAATTATTTTCCAATTTAGAACATTATCAGTAGCAATGTAATAATTAGAGAGCTTAAAAAAATTGAATCATGCTCTTTATCCTGATTAAATTATTGCTTTGCTATATCATTGGAAAATCACTATTGGTCAAAGAGGAAAGGGACCTCACCTCAAACATGAAGTGACAGCAGTATCTGGAACAAGGAAAGCATATTTGATATTTCAGAAGAGTAGGAGATGCCAGGTGGCAAAGATGCTTTCATCTGTATTTTGCACTTCAGGGGGAAATTATTTCCTGCAAAACTTAGAAGGCTTTGATTCATTCTTCATTCTCAGTGAGAAAAAAATGTCAGCTTCTAGTAGCTATGGTTGATAAAGTGAGGCCTAGGTTCCCCTCTAATTCATACTTGGACATAATAACAGTATAAAAACAGTAATAAATGTTTGTGGTAACTTCAATTGCAGCTGTCTAAATCTATTAGCTAAATAGTTCATGCTTTAATTAAGATTTACTGCATGTATGTGATAAAACTGGATAACTCTAATTGCAGCATGTTCATGTGCTATCACACAGAGCAAGCCAGGTAAATAGCCATGATATTTGTTGCCTTGTGTAAAAGCAAAATTTCCTTTTTGTACAGAATTTATAGTGTTGTGGTTAGTTTTTGTATTCTTCAAAGACTGCAAAACAGTGCTGCAGCCCCTCAGCTACTGCTTCACTTATTTGTGCATATGGGTGTGATTCCTTCTGCTGTTTTATCCTCTCTCCTTTTTCTCTCACCTCCTTTATGTCTGTTCTGAGAGAGAAATATGTGTGAACCCCTTTCTGACCTGGAAGGTTCTTCTGCCTCTCTTCCCTGTCTCCCTTTCCACCTCTCTATAACGCTTTCCACTTTCCTACTATTGAAAATTCAACATTTTATACACTCAGGTTATGTGAATTTACTTCCTGTCTGGTCCTTGTATGGGGCCACAGTGTGGGTTTTTAACATCTAAAAACTGTGGTTCATAAGAATTTTATACTTATTATACCGCAAAACTATCTGCACTCAGCTAAATTGGGATCTATGATGCCATTGGCTGTCCATGTTTGGGTAACAATGCATAGTTCCAAAATCATTTGAGGACAAATAAGGAGAGGAGGGGATATGAAAATAATTTAATAAAGCATAATGTAACTGATTAGATGTCGACTATGTAACACTGACTATACAATTAAGTACTTATGCCTGCATCAAGAATGTCCTGGGAACTGAAAACGATGTAACATATTGGTCAATGAAGTCAGTAGTTGCTAAAAATCTTGTTCAATATACATGTTAAGTTGCTATTCATGCAGTTTCACATCTCTGTTCTTGCTGCTCCTCATCTGTATTCTAATTTTGACAGACATTGCCTCTCTTTCTCTCTGACCAGCTCATGATAGGGATGGAACTTACTTTGCTGCAGCCTTTCACAGCTGCCTTTGATCCTTCTGCTCCGTGGTGTCAGGAGGAATCCGAACTCACCTTTCTCTAATCACCAGAGCTAAGGCAGCAAAGTCTTCTGTCCCATCACCTCACCATTAGCTTTTGCTGTTAAGAAAACACTCTTCCTCCTCTATATGAGCACCGCTTCTCAGGTCATGAATGCTAGCTCCCTAACCATCTAAAGGTATTATTATTTTTTTTTAAATAAGATAGTGTAAAAAAATCACGTGTCTGCAAAAATGTACAACCTATACCTTCACCACAGCTATGCAGACTTTTTTTCTGACATAGATGATGTCAGAGAGACAAAGAATACTTGAGTACTGCTGTTGTCCTTTTGTTGGGGGTTATGTTTGTTCCTTCTTTCTCTAAAGAATTTTTTCCCCACAAGTTACCAAGGAGACCAAGTGTTGGATACTTGAGAGTACTTAACCGAAACAAAGAGGCAGACAAAGGTGGAAGGGGGAGATAACACAAGTAAAAGACAAAGCTTGAGGCAGCTGCGGGTTTTTCGGGTTTTTCTTTTTCCGTCGTTCAGTCGTTCAAGGAAAGAGAGAGGAAAGAAAGAACAGCTGTTGCTGGCTAGAAGAGTTTCACTGTGGCCAAAGGAATCCAGTCCTAGGAAATCTACTATCACCGGTTCGGCCTGAATTCTAAGTTTTCCCTGCTACCTGCGGGAGCTGGTCCAGGCTCTGCCTCGCCGTCGGCTTCTTCGGCGCTGCTCCTCTTGCTACAGTGTGACCCTGCACCCCCTGCGCTGCCGGAACATCCTGCCCCTGCCTGCCGGGACACTCTGCCATCCCAGCTACCAGCCCGGGACTTTTCCACTGTTTCAGCTTGGTGCTCTGAAAATCCTGCAGAGACACCGAAACCAAACTGCCCTGGGTTTTGTGAAACAAAGCCCTCAAGGTTCTTGGTACTGTTGTCGTTTATTATTAATGCTGTAGTTGTTTGGTGGGGGTCTTTTTGGTGTTTGTTTGCTTTGTAATACATACTAGTAAAGAACTGCTATTCCTATTTCCCAAATCTTTGCCAAAGAGCCTCTGATTGTAATTTTACCTGGCAGATACCTGTCTTCCCAAACCAAGACACCTTTGTAAGAATAATGTCTAGAAATGTGAATGTAATTTCTTATATGCATTTTTTATACCCTGAAATTGAACTTCTAGATTCTTCCCTAACTGTTAATGAAGGGCAGAAGACAATTATTTTCTTACAAGCTACATTGCTTCATATGTCTAGTTTAGTATAGATGACAGAGAATTCTTAATGACTGTTGAACTACATCAAAAGTATGGGGTTCTAGTCTATATCTGAGCCCCAGAGGTTCCTTATTAGTAAAAAGGTAAATGCTTGTTGCTTTGAGGCAGATATTACACATAAATCTGTTAGATAATAAATAGTGCCAATAAGATTTCCATTCAAGGTTAAACTTGTCACATATTTTACTAAAAGCTACTTTTATGAAAATACTTGCTTGAAGAGGTACCTTTGTATTTTTCCTTACATGGAAAAATAAACAGAGGGCCTCTGACAATTCTATTCTCTGTGTCCAAGTTAGTGTCTATCTGTATTTCTGAGAGAGTAATTCCCTGTCCATGGAGACAAAAGTAATGTAGAAATACCACAAAATATTCCTAATGTTAAGTTTAGACTTGTGCAGTTTCAGCCACATTAAACTATCATGTAAATATAAATTTTTAAGTGCTTATCAAAAATAGCTTATTCATGAGATACTAAAGCACTTGTCAATTTTTTACATTTCAACCAATACTTTTGTAGAGTGTAACAAAAAAAAGTGTTGGTCTGTACTCATGGCAAAATTTATGACTGAAGGATAAAAATTATAATTTTAATAGCCAATGAAGGCAGAAATTGGGGAATTCACCATATTTGTGATCTGTATATATTAACTCCAATTGCATATATATTTTCTAGATTAATTCTTCAGCAGCTTATGTGTAGCTATCATTAAAGCCATCTTGCACTTTTTCCTTCATAGAGTGTATACATTAATTGTGGCATAGCATGTTTTTCACTCCTGCTTTGGTGTTGTGTTCCTCCTTTACAGTATCAAGAGAACTGTCTTGCTCCAAAATATCTTTTCAAGCTGCACTTTACAACCAAAGCATATTTAGATGGAGCTACTGCCTTAAAATGCTATGTCAGCAAACCCACTGAGTGTAATTCTTACCCTTAGTTGTGAGGTAGTTGTTTGTTCATTGATTTTTGGTTTTGTTTTTTTAATCAGCAGGCATACTGATACATTTTTTGTAACCCCAAATGTCAATACTACCTCTCCTTTTGCCTAACTAAAACACCACACACGGTGTATAGAAATAGTGGGTTAACAAATATGTTTCTGGTCACACAGCCACATAGCCAAGATTGAAGCTATCCTGTTAGGCTTATGTTGGGAGGAATGGGTTAAAGCTTGGAGGACTGTTGAGAAGGATTGTAAATCACTCAAGTGACCTTGCAGTTGGAAATAACTCTTGATAAGCCTCTGAGAACCACAGTCCAGTGATCCTCTAGCAGGAATCACCCCTGCTTGTGTACCTCTGTGTCCTGGGTTGTAGTATAGGATGTGCACAAAGTATTCTATCACCATCTTCATGAACTGTTGAATCCAGGTGGGGCAGTGTTTTCCCAGACCCCCTCCCTCCGGGCCATTATCTTCTGTTAATGGCCCATCAAATGCCTTGCCCATGACTCATAGATAACTCCCTCCGGGAGCTATCTCTGTTTAATGGGCCATCAAGGACCCCCTGCATGACTCATCATCCCATTGTGAGATGCTCCGCCCAGGGGGAGGAATCAAGCATTCTCACCTGGATATAATCTGAGGTTTGGGACCATACAGGGGGCCTTTACCCACTGGATTCCCAGAGAACCAGAGCTACCAGACCTTTCTACAGGATCACTGCTTCAGGAAGACCACCTCATCTAGACTGCTTCCATCACTCCGCTCAGGTTGTATTCTGACTCTGTCAGTGGTCTTTTGTATTATTGCATCTATTTTATTTTACTTTCTTTCCTTTCTTCCTATTAAATTGTATCTCTGACTTGGAGCCTCTCATTTGTTTTGCTTTCAAACCACTACACTCTGCGTGGTGCTGCTTTGGGGATCCCCTCTTTAGCAAGGTAAATGGAAATAAATTTATTGGTTTTGTTCTAACTGCAAGTAGCTTTTCTGGCTGCCTGCCTGTGTCAACTCACAGTTTGAAATAACACCTGTAACATCTTTAAATCTTAAGTAACTTCATACAATTAAATAAGTATCTGTCCCATCAGAAGTGCGGCATATGTCATGCTTTATAAATACATGAGTCAGGGTCCTCATGTTGCAGTATTTTAAATCCTTCATCTCATTTTTACTGCATGAATTTCAGGTGTTTGTGTGTTGAATTTGTGATGTTATTTTCCGTTCAGTCTCAAAAAGTCCTGGCACAATTCTTCGGGCAGACCACATCCTTACTGACCTGTTTAACTTAGCATCAGCAGCAAAGTTGCTCATCTCAGTCTTTACAGGGTTCCCTTTTTTTTTTTTTCCCTAGGGTTATATTTAGGAATGTACTAGATAGCCCAGGTCCCAGCACTGATCTCTGAAGAACTGTAGTGGCAAGTCTCCTCCATTCCAGGAGTTAACCATTAACTCATACTCTCTTCTCCCATTTCCTTCCCATCTGTTAATTATTTATCAAGCCTAAGAGTGAAGTTCTGATTTTAGGCTTAAGCCTTCTTTTAAGGCTTAAAATTTCTTTCAAAATAGGTCTGCTTTAGGAGACTTGGTGAGAAGCCTTTTGAAAATCCCATAGACTCTATTAACGAGATCCTCATTGCTTAGTGATCCTTTTAAAGGCTTTAAAAGGTTTCCCTGTGCTAATAAACAAAGCCAAAGTTTGCAGTACATTTTAAAAATGTGTATGATGAGGCAAGTACCAGGTGATTACTGTGCATGGTATGTAATCCAAAAACAGTGTTTAGACATTTGGGTCACTAAGCTATGTTAATTACTCCTAATAAAAGGCTTTATGTCTCAACTAAGGCTCTACCATCTGGATTAATTAATTTTTCAAGGTATGTAGTGATAACTGTGTGACAAATACATAGCTTATGAACTGTAGGGGCTTATTATTATTTGGAGGCATTCTGAAAATATGTTATGAAAATATGAGAAACACTTCAAATACATATAAACTTCGGTATCCAAAATAATGCAAACAGGACCATTTAACTAAATATATGAATTAATTATTTTCCAGTGTCTTTAATTCTAAAAGCACTTTGATCTATCCAATTGTGCTGGTGATTATTTTTCTTAGGTCAAAATTCTTTTACTCAAGATATTAGGAAGACACTACTGTAAAGGCATTTTGGGAGATAAGCTTAGAACTTATTTTTTTTAAGAACACCTTTTTATTGAATTAAGGAATAACCCTTTATTTTAAACCCATTTTTATTTACATTGCATTTGTACAGTTCATTTCCAGAGTCCACAATTAATAACTTGTGAGCATTTGAAGGTTTTATTAAAATTTATACCTTAAAAACATTCACTGTTTGGAGTTTTAAACGTTGTAAAAGAAGAGACTGAAACATTACCATAAACAAGTTGATCGCTTATACTGACAATGTAAATAAAACTCTTACTGCATTAATGCTGTTTTGTACTGCAGATTTTGTGGTGAATATAGTAAGTCTACATTTTCAATTCATTCTTTGCAGAAGACAATGTTGCAGCACACCAGATTTCTCCTTCAGCTTCTGAACCTGATAAATGATGGGAGAAGTGTTGGTTTGTCCAAACAGACTGCTCAGTACCTTGGGTTTCCCCATCACTGGGCTGGCTCTGTGCCTGGCACTGCCCAAGCACCAGCATAGGCTGGGACTGAAGCACCGCTCTGTGGAGAAGGACCTGGGCGTGGACAACAAGCTGTTCATGAACCAGCAGTTCAACTTGGCCTCCTGTGACCAAGAAGGCATACGGAATTCTGCAGTGTGTTAGGAAGAGCATTTCCAGCAGGCTGAGGGAGGTCATCCTGCCCCTCTACTCAGCCCTGGTAGGGTCACACCCTGGAGTGCTGTGTCCAGTTCTGGGGTCCACAGTACAAGAGAGGCATGGAGCTCCTGAAGGAGGTGCACTGGAGGGCAACAAGGATGATTAGGGGACTGAAGCATCCCTCTTAACAGAAATGGCTGAGGAAGCTGCACCTGTTCCACCGCGAGAAGAGATGGCTGAGAGGGGACCTTATCAATGTCTGTAAGTACCTAAAGGGAAGGTGTCAAGAGGATGGAGCCAGGCTCTCCTCAGTGGTGCCGAGCAATAGGACAAGGGGCAATGGGCAGAAACTGATGCAAAGTGAGTTCCACCTGAATATGAAGAATACCTTTCTTTCTGTGCGAGTCACGACGCATTGGAACAGATTGTGGAGTCTCCCTCACCAGAGATATTCAAGAACTGTCTGGATGCAATCCTATGCGATGTGCTCTAGAATGACTGTCCCTAAGCACCTGAGCAGGAAGGTTGGAACAAATGAATGACCCTCTGCGGTCCCTTCCAACCTGACCCATTCTGTCATGCTGTGAGTCACGGCGCCCAGCTCTCCTGCGAGGCCCAGGCGCGCCCTGCCGGCACCCGCACCTCTGGCGCACCGCGATTTCGGGAAAGCTCCCGCCGCTCCTGGCCGGGGCGGTCCCGCCACTCCCGGCTGGCCGGTCGGCCGGAAGCTCCCGCCTCCCCGGACGAAGGCCGTCGGCCCGCCGCAGGTGAGGCCACCGGGGCGCTGCAGGTGTTGGGCGGCTGCTCCCGGGCCAGTGGGTGCTCTCCGCCCGGCTCGTCCTTCTCCGGCGCCGGCTGCCCTTGGGACCCCGCGGCAGTTCTCTCCCGTCGGGTGAGCCAAGCGGGGCCGGGGAGCGCCCGGGCCCGGGCTGAGCGCCGGCCATGTCGCGGAGCTCGCAGGGCGGGCGGCCCGGCGGGTCCCTGCTGCCCCGCGGGGCCAGCTCCGGCTCCACCGCCGCCCCGCTGCCGCCGCCCCCGCTGCCCCTGCAGCCCCCCTTCGGCCCCGGCGGGGCCAGTCCGGGCCCCAGCGGGCTGGCAGAGCTCAAGCCAGTTCGGCGGTTCATTCCGGACTCGTGGAAGAACTTCTTCAAAGGGAGACGCCACCCCGGCTCCAGCTGGGAGAGCACGGCCTCAGACATCAGGTACATCTCGGACGGGGTCGAGTGCTCGCCGCCTGCCTCTCCCGCCCCGCTGCAGCCGGGGACCAAAGTGGTGCCTGGCTCCTACACGGACCCATTCGGGGGGTCGGGCGGGAGCTACAACTCTCGGAAGGAGGCCGAGGCCATGCTGCCGTCCGGAGACCCGTTGGACTCGCTGGAGCGCCGCGCCGGCACTGGGCAGACGTACAGCGAGCGGGTGGAGGAGTACCACCAGCGGTACGCCTACATGAAGTCCTGGGCAGGGCTGCTCAGGATCCTCGGCGTGGCCGAACTGCTTCTCGGTGCCGCCGTCTTCGCCTGTGTCACCGCCTACGTGCACAAGGACAACGAGTGGTACAACATGTTCGGGTTCTCGCAGCCCTATGGTTACGGGGCGGGCAGCGCCTATGGGGGATACTCCTACAGCGGGCCCAAAACGCCTTTCATCCTGGTGGTGGCGGGAATGGCGTGGATCGTCACCATAGTGCTGCTCGTGCTGGGCATGTCCATGTACTACCGAACTATCCTCCTCGATTCCAGCTGGTGGCCTCTGACCGAGTTTGGGATCAATGTGGCCTTATTCTTCCTGTACATTTCGGCTGCCATAGTGTACGTAAACGATACCAACCGAGGTGGGCTCTGCTATTATCAGTTGTTTAAGACGCCGATAAATGCGGCTTTTTGCCGTGTGGAGGGCGGTCAGACTGCAGCAATCATCTTCTTGTTTGTCACGGTGATCATCTATCTGATTAGTGCAATGGTTTCCCTAAAGTTGTGGAGGCACGAAGCGGCCAGGAGGCGCAGGGAATTAATGGAACAGGAGGTAAGTCATTAGTTATCGTTTTCTGTCTAGCGGGTACCACACGATGGGGAGCAGCTGTAAGATGGTACCATGGCGTAGACAGTCAAATCAAGTGTCTTCTCTGTAGCAGCAGATCCATAGCCCCGAGGCTGGATTTTACCCAGTCTTACAGTATTAGAAACTGCCAAATGAAAGGCCTTTTTTAGGTGTCAGATCCAAAGTTCTGGACCCTTTTTTTTTTAATGTTCACCCTGGGTAAGGACCTGGCTCTGTTCCCTTCGTAATACTGGGCTCTCTTCTTGAGTCAGCTGATGAACTACTTCCTAGTGTGTATTTTTCAAACAAAGGAGGAAACGAACAATGTTCATCTGTTCAGCAGGGTTAGGTGGCTTAAGGCCACCTAGCATTTATTTGAAAACTGTGGGTTCAGCACTTCAAGTGCTAGTGTGAATAAACCTAAGAATGTGAAATACTTATTTTTACTTTGCAAGCAAAACTCCAAGCAACTTCTTTAGGCCTTTTCAGCATTCCTCACAATAGTTATCAGCAAATATTAGTAGGAACAGCCTTGGCTAGATTTTGATGTCTCAAATTTCAGTCAGCCACATCTTTTTCATGTCAGATATTTTGCCTGTCTACTGGCCTTGCCCATACTAGAAGCATTCAGTATTTGCCTCGTTAATGATAAACTAGAACAGTAGAAATTTAACACTCTAACCTAGAGAGTTCAAAGTAATTTGTGTAAAACTTCCTCCATTTGAAAATACCACCAAAAAGCCCTTTAAAAATGATTAAGACTTAATATAGCATGAAATTTAATACATGTGAAACGTATATAAACCTAACTTAGAGAGGGGTCAGCCTTTTAAGTGATTTTGGAAGGAGAGAGTTTAAAGTTGCATTTCCTCTGCTCTGTGACTGCAGTTTGATTTGCAGGATTTTCATTTAATAGTGGTTTCCAGTACACCATCTGGCATAAAATTGAGACTTTTGAAAACTAATTATACTTTTTCAATAAAAGTTTTTTAACCAACTGATACTATGTCCTGCAAGGATGAGGTGATTGCTGGAGTTACACACAAGGTGTTCATTCTTCCCTGTTACTATCAAGTTCTTTTAGTCTAGTTACTAAACATATCTAAAGGGAATACTTTAATGATAGAGGTTAGACTCTGGAGAGTGCTGTGCAAAACAGCTGCAGGTTGAGCTACCAGTTAGTGCACTGTTGTGTGTTCTAGGCAATGAATTAGGTACATCTCAGACTGTTAGTAGTTAACATGGGCTGGAATGTGAAATAATAATAAAGGAGCTTGAGAAATGGATGGAGTATTTCCTGCAAGCTGTTCCCTACAGCTGTGCTCTCGGAAATCCTGTTGTTGTGGGGTTTGGGTGGTGGTTTTCCTTAAACAGCAAGTCTTTACATTAGTGGATCTGAAAATATTCCTTATCCTAAATTTCATCGTAGCTAAATATAAATGTAATTTTCTGTACAGTGTGATTTTGAAAATGTTTAAATTTTTTGGAGTCTGTGTTTTTGCATACTATTTTTGCTGAACGTGAAACTTAGCTCTTTCCCCCCTTTTTTTTTTTGATAGATGAAAACACAATCCTCTTTTCCAGAAAAGAAGGTAGGAAATAGGTATTTATTTTTCTATTTACTGGTAATTCTAAATGGTTTTCTTTTCCTTGTGACTATTTTTTTTTTTTTTTACCTCGAAGAGATTAGGTTTAGTTCTTTAAATTAGTTTGGGCAGCAGTCTCCCGCCTAGAAGATTCAAAAGGAGCTTGTAAAAGAACTTACTCCTAGTTAGGCTAGGTTATAAAATCTATAAAACTGTAATATAGCAGATGTGATGGCTGCTTCTCTGTGCGCTCTTACCCTTTCCTATGAGGTGGCAAGTTCTGTGGTATTCATCACAGAGTTTGGCAGACATGACTAAAACAGCAGGTTGTCTTATGCATGATAGGTTTGGGACTTGCTTTCTTCCTGACTGTGTGCGTAATTTGCAGGAGAGCCAGCAGAAGCACAGTGTAGGTGTCCTGTGGGTTGAGCTGCTTCCTTGGTTTCTGAGACTGCTCCAAAGACCCCCCTGCCAGTTTTAAAGCATCAGCAATGTTAGTGTTTCAGCCATGCAAAGTGTCATTGCATACACTGCAAAGATTGTATAGGGTTTCCAGAGAAACTATAATGTATTAATTTTGGTCTTAAATGTCTCCTGTTAGACACTCTGAATTTTTCTACCACTGTTTTCTCTGTTGATTCAGTACTGGATCAACAGTTTGTTTGTGTTCTAACAAGATCCACATGTTTTTACTTCTGGATCAAGGGATGAATTGTGCAGTAGGAAACAAGGAGAAAAGGGAGCTCCAAAGAACTGAATGATTCCAGTTCATTCACAAATTAAATGAATACTGAAGGAAACTTCCTTGCACTGTTTTTTTAAGATATGCAAACAAATCTTTCCAAACCTCCAGAAGTATTTATCTGTACTGCTGTTAGGACAAACTGAAGAAAAATGCTGTGTGAGAAGCATTACTGTAACCCATTAAACTGCTTTTCTAATTACAATAAGAATTGTAAGAAATGCCTGTGATTTACTTCTACTGCTGCTCAATACATGTATCTCCATCTTGAAGTTGCGTATTTTGTGATTTATCTACAAGTGATTTCATTAAGAAAAAAAATCTTTCCTTTATAAAACAGTATGAAGGTGATGACAGACCAAGAGAAGAAGTCACTTACAGGCAGCTCAAATCACTGGAAGGAAAACCAGAGCTACTTAATGGTCATATACCTGCAGGCCACATTCCTAAACCTATAGTGATGCCAGACTACTTAGTGTAAGTGACTTGATTTTGATGGACCAGCTTACTGGAGGATACTTGAATAATGTTTTTCACTCTGCATTTCTCCTATATACACTTCACTTGTGGTTTCTCTTCCATTCCACGTGCTATGGGAATTCATCATTGTGTGTTAAGTTAACATTAAATAGTAGAGAAGATGGGGCTGGTATCAGTGGCATAAGACCAGTAATTATAAATAAGGAGTCTTAATTAAAAAATCAAACACACACAAACTTCAAATGTTGAAGCAGAATGTTATAACCTAGCAAGCACAATAACTGCCAAAGGAACAGAAGACCACTATGGAGATATTAGAGGAGAAAACCAAAATACATGGGAAATTGCCTTTTTAGGGCCTGAAATTTTACTACTCTTGTACTTTCTAAGGGCTGAATTTGTAACGTGCTCCCTTTTAAAGGGTAGACCTTTCCAAGTCTGATACAATAAGTTAATTTTTATACCATTGGCTATGGGCATAATAGAAACAAGGAGGTTTCACCTGAATATTAGGAAAATATTTTTCTCTGTGAGAGTTTGCACAGGTTTCTATGAGTGACTGAGTCTCCATGCTTGGAGATATCAAAAGATGTCTGGACACAGCCCTGGTTTAAGTGTTCCTGATTGTGCAGGAGGTCAGACCAGATAACCTCCAGATGTCTCTTACAACCTCAACTATACTGTGATTCTCGATTTCAATGCTTTACAGACATGCAGGTTATGAGATTAGGAAAACTTACAGAAATACACTGTCAAGGTGAAGAGGCTTAATGTTGTTATTAAGTTGTATCTCTAAAACTAATTTTTAACTTCCCCCCCCCCCCCCCCCCCAGGAAATACCCTGTAATTCAAACAAATGAAATGAGAGACCGGTACAAAGCGGTATTCAATGATCAGTTTGCTGAGTATAAAGAACTGTCTCTGGAAGTTCATGCTGTATTAAAAAAGTTTGATGAGCTGGATGCATTGCTGAAACAGCTTCCACACCATCCTGAAAGCATATATGTAAGTACCTGTGAAATGGGCTCACGTAAAAGAGTTGTATTAGGTGGTATTACGCAGTTTCCAACTGTCTTCAGCTAGGGCACAAGGTTTTCTAATGCTGGCTTGTGACCTGGTGTGAGAGGAAGTTTCCCCATATGTTACATCATCTCTGGGCATTAATTAGGGGTACCAGGCTCCAGTTAAGAGGTATACATGGTTTTCTGGGGGTTTTTGTTCCTTTGTTTCATTCTAGTAGCTTTTAAGTTCTAGTCAGTCACAGTTGATGTATTTTCATTATTTCTCAAATACAAGATTTACATCCAAAATATTGTAATGATCACATGAGAATTCTGATGAGTATTTTGTAGAATTTACATTTGGAGCACACTCAAAGCTTAAAAATTTGTGGTTTCTCATTAGGAGCAGGAAAGGATATCAAAAGTTCTGCAAGAATACAAGAAGAAGAAAAACGTAAGTGGTTTTAGATTTACATTACTATTGAATCTAATGACTAGCAAGGAGGGTGTAAATAGCCAGTACTTCTGACACTAGGCAGATTTCAGTATGTTGGGGAACCTCAGGTATCTGTAGTGCTTTGTGTATTTTGTCATCTAAAACTTTGGCAAAGTTAGGACACAACCCATACACTCATGCCAACAAGCATTTTTAAGAATAATGATACTAGTAGCCACATGTCAGAAAAAACCCCAAACCACAACCCAAGAGTTGAGCATTTCTATCTTCTGAGAGTATACTTCATCTCTAAACATTCTGCACTCAGAAGATCAGTTCAGTTACATTCACTGACTGACACAGCCAATGGATAAAAACAGAAAACATCGTCTTACCCTTGAAAAGAAGTTTTGTATTTTTTGAGGCATGGAATGTAGACAGTCTCTAAAAGTAATTTTCAGTGTAATCCAAGAGGTTTCTCTTTGTAATTTATAAATGCAGGCAGCAAATGTGTATCGGTGTTCCATTAAAAACATTATGCATTACAAATACAGTTTTTTTCTTCCATGGAATTCAGAGTTTGTGCCCATTTTAGTTTAACTTCATTGCGGTTTTTCTGGTGGGGGGGGGAAGGATTTATTGCACAAACAACAAATACATGTATTAAATCTAAATTATGTTGAAGGATGTAATTTATGCAGATTTCTGTTTTTAAACACCTCTTTTTACTAACTACAGCATATAAAGGCTGAACATTTTCTTCTGGCCTTTTATGAAGGAAGGGGAAACAGGAAATAAAAAAGGGCCAGGGAAAAAGAATGTGATTTTTTGAGAATATTTACATACTGTCCTTTTAGTCAAGAACAAAATCGGTAATAGACTATATTTGGAAGAGTCTGAAAGCCTAATATATTAATGTAAAGGTTTTTGTATTTTTGGCAGGATCCTGCATTTCTCGAGAAAAAGGAGCGTTGTGAATATCTGAAGAATAAGCTTTCTCACATAAAACAACGAATTCAGGACTATGATAAAGTTATGAATTGGAATGTAGAAACTTAGCAATGCCTTCACTTCATGGATACTACTTTCTGTTTTTAAAATAGATACATGTATTTTAACCTATTTATTTATCCTTTAGACAGTACACTTATGGGGATTACTTAATCACTATCATGTATTTGGATGTTGTACATTACTGATAGGCTTTGTATACAGATTCAATTGTAATTGAAGTTGTAAGTTAGGAAAACTCTGCCAACATTCTGCTTTCATTAGTGCAAATCCTGGCCTCCTAAATATGAGTACTTTATTTGAAAATACTTCATTTGCAAACTTGAAAAGCCTACCAGCGAAAGCAGTTTCCAAATACCTTGTGGAAACTTTGCACAGAAATGCTGTTAACAATTTTGGATTTTATTTATATGTGACATCTTAATAATATCAGAAAGACCTGAGCAGTTCTTTCTTTGTGGGGTTTGATGCACTGCCTAAGTGTATTGAATAATTTGAGCAATTCAGAAGCTAGTTTAATAAGATTTTTTCTTTTTGTATTGTATTTCCAAATGCTGTACGTTATACCAGAAATCATCTTGAATTTTGCCTAACAAGAAAGAAAAATAGTTTCTTACTTAAGCAGCTGGGCGAGGGGGACTTGGGTTTGGTTTTTGTATTGCCCTCTTCAGAGATGATGCAACAAATCTATACTTGGTCTTAAAGGAATAGAGGTAGAGGAGGAGACACACTAATGTTCCATTAGTGTTGCTGTAGGTCAGTGTGATGTGCCTACCTTCTGGATCGTGGTATTAGGGGTACATGTGTTTAAGGACTTCACTCTTCATCAGCAAGTAACAGGACTTTTTGTCTGTGCAGCAGCTGTTAGTGAACTTGGCATTCGGAGAGTAAGTACAGCAAAATGAATTCTCATTCAAAGCATAAATTGTTAGTATCCTCTTCTGAGGCCAGGTAAAATGTATTAAAAGATGTACTTTCCAGAGCATATTTGCATAAATTCTTTATATATTTTTATATTTTCTTGGGGATATTTTGCTGGGGATAGGTTTGTACATGCAAGTATTTTCATAAGCCAGTAAATTTTCTCTTTGTATCCTTCTTCATATCTTCATTTACTTTTTAAACTTTTTTTTACTTACTAGAATTGTTGGAAGCATTGATAGTTTTTTTACAGTTTTCTCAGACTGCAATTTGTCTGTTCTGAAATATGTTTTTTAATATAAAAAAACTTCACCAATGCAACCTCTTGCTTATAAAGACAATTTGTTTGAAAAAGGTGCTCTGATTATAGTTATTGCAAATATTTGTTAGTGATTTGGCTTTTTTCTTTGAAAGAAAGTTTTTAACTTCTGCATCAATTAAAAGGATCAACATCAGGAAAGTAATTTCCAGTTTAGTATTGGTCATGGTACTCTGCTTTTTACTGCTGGAAATATATTAATATACCTCACTCTGACCATTGTAGCCCTTCTGGTTTTTCAGCCCTTATCATTCACACTGCAATCCTGATGACCATGCCCCCCACCTTCATATTTGTAAAACTGGCATTCCAGTTTCATCAGCCACTTAATTCCAAGAGCTTCAGTGGATGAAGTAAATAGCACAAGATGCCATGGGAACACTAGGAGAATTTGAAAATTTAGCACCTCTTCATTTCAAAGCCTTCAGCTGCATCTATCTGGAAGGTGCCTCAGTATTTTCATTATTCTGAGAACAGGTGACCGTCAGCGCTATGCCTTGTACTCTCTTTTCAGTGCCTTTCTCTCTAGTTCTGGTTTGTATTAATTTCAGAGGAGAAACCTCTCTTCCTTACAAAGGAGGTGGGCCAGTTTTTTGTACTTGTGCTGAATACTTGTTGTTCTTTGTAAGAGAAGTACTTGTCCAAATCTCCACAGTCTAAATGACCTCCCACTGTACACCCAGGTTTCTCGTTTTTTCTCAGTGAGAGTTCTGGGCATTGCATCAGTAACAGAAGATTTGTGCAAGTTTGAGGATCAACTGGTGTTGATGAAGTGCTAACAGTAACCTGATGTTTTCTTTGGAAGATTCAGTCTGCACACTTAATAGGTCTTCTTTCTGTAGAAAGTGAGATCCACCTCCAGGCTCCTTTTGACAGTGTTCTGAGTTTCAGTCTTTGAGAAACTGGCTCCTGGTCCCTTAGACAGTGTCTGCATAGCCTGTGGAGAACCATCGTGCTGCTTCTTTCCTGCAAAGTTTCCAACAAATGGATTAGGAAAAGGAAACACCATACCTGTGCCTGGAACAAGGAGATTAAGTGGCAACATCTGTATGTGGATTCTTTTGTTTCCTGGCAAGATGTCACAGGTGTGGCCAAGCAGATTTTCCAAATGTTGGGAAGAGAAGCTGGGAGAGAAATCCTCCCTTCTGCCTGCATTTTGGGTTCCACACAGGATTGGTGTAGGGCACAACAGAAGTAAGCGATCATCCTAAGGTGCCCAGGCCATCCTATGGTTGCAGCAATGTGTTGCAACCATTAAATTACTTGCTCAGTCCTGTGTCTGTTACAGGCTTCAGGGCTGCTCAACCACTTCTGGTGTGCACAATCTGTGTGGTGGTTTTGCTCTAACCTGCCCGTGGATGACCAAAAAGGGTCTTGTCCACAATGCTGCACAAATGCTGGAGAAAAACTGTTAGTCTAACATGTTCATCTCTCAGAGAAACTGAGATTAATGAAATAAGAAATAATGGCCAGAAGATGAAGCAATTTGGAGCAAGGCAAAAATTAGGAGGAAAGTGATGGGAGAATCCCTCAATCTAAGTTACCGTAAGAACTATCAAGGAAAATGGCCTCTTGATATTCTTAAAGAATAGAAGACATACTCCAGAGAAAACTGAATTTTTTAGATGATTATTACCTCAGTCTCTCTGTGCAGTCCTTCTAGGCTCAGCTCTGAATCTACACTTATGCATGTATGTGTAAACAGTGTGCTGTGTGGTTTTATCCATGTGACTGGGTTTTTGCAGAAGGTAGTTAACCCATAAATGAATCACCAAGGAACATTGCCTTACATCAGTGGGCTTGCTTTTAATTACAGCCTGTCCTCAAACCCTGAGTGTATACAGCAAGTTTTATCCTCCAGTCTTTCTCTTGGAAAATGCTTGCCTGGCTCCACAGATCTACAAATCGAGATGCTTAAGATTCTTAGTGTTTCTAAAAATGTTATCGTTTCTAAACTGGATTGGTATTTCTTGTCTTTTTAAGCATTTGAGTATCCTAGATCAAAACAACTGTGGCAAGACTGGCATACTTTTTACTAAATTCTACTTTTTTTTTCAGGCCAAATAAAGCAGCGACTAACAAACATACCTAAAATTTTGTCATGCACAATAGCCTGACCAGCTTTCATGACAGCATATTGACTACCAATGCTCATGGCAGTAAAAAACCTAATTGCTTTGAAATTGTAAAAAAAGGTATCCGGTATGTTATTCATTAATTTCAAAATCGTGGTGGGATTTCAAGCACTTGTACAATCAAGTTTTACAAAACTTTATATCTTTATAACTTTACTGTATATCCTGTGTCCCAGTCCAGCACCAAAATTCTCATTCTGAAGAATAATAATTAAAAAAAACTGTTCTGAAAGAAGTCTCATTTCTCACTTCTTTTATTCACCTGCTAGCTTATAAGACATTTAATTTCAGTGTTTTGTAGACTGGACTTCTTCCTTCTAAAGAAAAGATGGTCTATGTTCTAATACTACAGCTATTTCAGTTCCAAGAAGCAGATAAGAAAAAAAAAAATCCCAGGTATGGTTTAACTGAAAGCTAATTAATTTCTCCTCTCTTTCTGTGGTAATTATACATTGCACCTGATCAATGCAATAAGTGGAAGGGTACAGAAGTGGTTAGTTTTGTCCCACTTCTGTTTCAAGAATTATTACTACTGTTTACACGTTTTCTTCCTCATGTATTGTCTTACGTGGATGCAGCGTGAGACTCCTTAGAAACGGATGTTCAGTAACTTTCCTGTAATTCAAGAGGTGAAGCCCAGTCTTGGCATACTTCCACTGTATCCAGTAAAGTTTTAGTTGCTCTGCAGAGCAATCAGCAATTAGTTCAGCTAGTTTTGAGCTAATCCTCTCTTGTGGTGCTTATGAAGTGGAAACACTTCGTGACATGAATACTCAGAATTATTTTAGGAAGATGGAAAACATGATTACTTAACATCAAAATAACTGAAACTTCTTGTTTTTGCTGGCGGGCTGATAGATGGCTGCCTTCATTAACCGGCGTACGAGCACAGTAAAGTGTACAAATCCAATGCTTTTCCCAGGCTCCTGCGTTCTTCTATTTATTACTGAAATTGCCTCGCCTAATTGCCGAAGTGACACAGAGACCCAGGCAGTGGCATGAGCCTGGCGGCTGTGTCCGGAGGCTCGAGCGAGGGGGTTCCTCACGGCGACGCTATCGCGGGCTCCGAGCGATGTCTCCGTGAGGCGGCTTCCCCAGGCGGTAGTCCTCTCCACGACCGCTCTCGGAGGATTTCGATGATGATGTGGAAAACACAACGGAACCTTCCCGGAACGGTCGTTCTGCGGCCCGGGCGGCGACCGGGGCGCTTTGGCGGCGCACCGAGGCGGAAGAGGACGGGCGGCAACGTGTTGGGGACGGCAGGGCCTGGCGGCTGCCGCGGCCCGGGGGTTCTTCGTGTTCCGCGGTTCTACTCAGCCTTCCTCGGCTGCCCTTAACCCCTCTCGGCCCTCCTCGCCCCCCTTCAGCGTCCCTCGGCCCCTCTCTCCGACCCCCTCTCACCCCCATCTTCTTCCCGCAGTCCCCCTCGTCACCCCTGAACCCTCTCGTTTCCCCGGAACTGTCCTGATACTCCCTAAGCACCCCGCGTCTCCCTCGGTCTCCGCTCAGCCCCCCACAGCGCCCCTTAGGCCCTGCAGAGATGGATGACGAACCCGAGCGGACCAAGCGCTGGGAGGGAGGCTACGAGAGAACATGGTATGTTCTTCCCCCGTCACCTTTCGCTCCTTTCTGGCGAAGGAGGAGGAAAATTCTCCTCTCTGCCCACTCTAACAGTCTGTTTTGCGTAGGGAAATTCTTAAGGAAGACGAGTCCGGGTCGCTGAGAGCAACCATCGAGGACATTCTCTTCAAGGCAAAGAGGAAGAGGTACTTGGTGTGGCCACGAGCTTGCTAATAGGACTGGGTTGGTCAGTTATAAGGGCTCGATCATCCTGAAAGTGGGTCATGTGCCATTAAGCATTAATGAATTAAGCATAAGGCATGCCTGCAAGATGTTTTTATGACCTTTCTCCTTCAGAGGAGCAGGTGCATGCCAGAAGAAAATGGTGAAAAATTAATTTTTATATTTAAACACTGAATGTGTACAGGCTGTGTATCACATGTGTGTGCAAGGTACAGGTCTTGGTCTGATGAAACTTTGCAGAGCACTGCAGTTGCAATCTGCACAGCTTAGAGAAATCTTCCATAATTTTTTAAAAAATATACAAAATCAGAGAATCACGGGATAGTTTGGGTTGGAAGGGACCTTGAAGACCATCTGACTCCAACCTGCCAGGAGCAGGGCCACCTTTCATTGCACCAGATTGGTCAGACCCCCATCCAGCTTGGTCTTGAACTCTCCCAGGGATAGGGCAGCTACAGCTTCTCAGGGCAACCTGCTCCAGTGTCCCACCACCCTCATGGTAAAAACATGTTTATCTTTAATCTAAATTGATCCTCTTTTAGTTAAAAACATTGCCCCTTGTCCAATCACAACAGAATCTAGCTTCTGGTATCATGGCTACAGACTTCTGTTCCAAATTTCAGAAAAATTGCTAGAAAAAATACTAAGTTTTGCGTTATTTCATATTATGTTAGAACTTGATTTGTCAAATTTGGATAAAATTTTAAAGTTGCGTTAAACCTGGTAGTAAGAAATATTTATTTTCTGAGAGTTGTGAAATCTGTGATTGAGTTGTGGGGTTTTTCAGCGTGAATAAGTGTCTGCAGTTTGTTGCTTCTACATTTTTGCCAGAAGTCTAGTATTGGATTTGTTTGGAATTTTGTTTTAAGAGCCATTCACTCATTTGAATTTAACTTAAATCCTTCTGTGTTTTGTTAGACTATATGAACACCATGGACAAGTTCGTCTTGGAATGGTATGTTAGTACCTTAACCCTCTTCTGTCCTTAGTCCAAAACACTTGCCTAAAGGTGGTATTCTGCATCTGAAATACATTTCTGCTGGCCTAACATGCTTCATACCAAACCTTGCAGTTTCCACCATTTTTTATTATTTATTTTTAAACATTCTTTGTTCGTTGGCAGTGTGGATGTGAAGCATGGCTATTCAGGGTTGGAGTTTGACACACAGGATGTGTTTGGCAGCAGAAGTCAGAACACACGTGCTCACACTGTCCTTGTCTCTTCATGTGAAAAATGGACATAATAGAAATGTGTTGCAAATAACCACATTGCTTTGTACAACACTGAAGTCTTCAGATGAGGATGTGAATGTTCAAACTGTGCATGTTTTGTAGCTTGTCATGAGAGGAGAAGAACAGTGTGCAATTTTCAAGAGAGGGCTTTTTTTTGTTTTAAGAGAAAAAGTGGAAGAATGCGTTACTAAGTTGACATTAATTGCGCCACTCAATCTACTGAATTTTCCCCCTTAGAGGGAGGAAGTAGTGGCTTTTTAAAGTAAATGGAATAATGAATTCATTTCAATATGTATTCTGTGAGTGATTTTCGTATATGGTGGATATGCAGATGCGTCACCTTTACGTGATTGTTGATGGATCAAGAACAATGGAGGACCAAGACTTAAAACCGAACAGACTTACTTGCACTCTGAAGGTATTCCTACACTCAAAATTTTTTTCTTACTGAGCCACCATTTCTGTAAACTGGTTGCATTTTGCATTTCAAAGAATTGCAGTCTCCTGTATGTGCATAGCCTCATCTCTCATCCCTGCATTTGTCTCCTTGCTTCTGTTGCTAGTCTGTCACTTTGTTTTTTGAATAGTAAAATCTGTGTGGCATTATTTTGTCTTGCACGTGTGCTTCTGTACAGTAAAAGCACTTTGTATGGGCATATTATGGGAAGACACATTTGGAAACTATGTGGAAATTAAGTGTTGCGCATAATAAGGGGATGACCTGTTTTCATTACACATCTGGAGTTGGTTTATATTTTTTTCTTACAGTTGGGTTTCTTTTAGGAATTCTTATTTGAAAGGGTGCTAGATGAGTGTTGAACTGGATTGCTGTTTCAGATTGTGGAGGACTTGATCTCTGTATATCATGTTCTTTATGGTCTTCTCCAACAATATTAAAGCAAGAAATCCTGGATTTTGATGGTTTTCTACAGATAAGTGCTTTCTGGTGTATTGAAAACCTCCATTTGAAACAGCAGGAATTTAGAACTTCAACACAGGATGTGAATAAGGGGGGGTGTAGTTTCTGAAATCTGCATTTCATTGGTTACATGGGATGAAAGGAGAGAGGTAAGGTGAAAGAAGAATAGAAGGGAAAGGCTCATTCCCCCTTTTTGTGTTACCCAACTACTTTGTTTTCCTTTTTAGTGATACTAGATGTTTTGCATCGGCTTAATGTATGTGTAATAAAAGTGTAATTAATTTTTAACTGTCTTAACTTTTCTTTATAGTTACTGGAATATTTTGTTGAAGAGTACTTTGACCAGAATCCTATTAGTCAGGTATGTACAACCATGCAAGAAACAAGTAACAGAAAACCATTTCAAAATGAAGTTTTGGTTATAACACTACCCAGTAAACTGTCTTCAGTTTATGTATACCTTCCCATTCTTTATTCATCAGTCTAGTGAAAGTCTTGTTTCTGTCTGTTTCTGCCAGGCATTTTGAATTTTAGAAGATTTCTTTTTGTACCTTTTGGTGGTAGTAATGAAAATACAGGAGTGTTTGTAAACTGATGGATCATGTTGTGCTGCTGTTGTTACACTTGAAGTAAAACTTGTATAGACTTGTATGCTTTAATAATTCCGGTCCATAAATACGTAAATACAATTTTAAAAATACAGTAAAATTCTAAATAAACTCATAGTAAAACTTTCTAAGAAAAGTTTTGTCTTCTTTTTTCCCTTTTTCAGATTGGCCTAATTGTCACCAAAAGTAAAAGAGCAGAAAAAATGACAGAACTCTCAGGTAGGGAAGTAATATTCTTTTCTTAAATTGCAGATGTTTTTATCCTTTTCATTGGTGTTACAAGTTCTGCCTGAGACACTGCTGAAAATGAAGTTATGTTATCATCATTAGTTTTAATTTAAAGGATAAATTATTGCAAGTTGTCTGAAACCATAATCTGCGTTTGATCCAGAACTGTCATTGTGTGCTTGTTTGCGATCAAATCTTGACCAGAATGCAACTCAGACATGTTCTGTTTCCCCTACAGTTAATTTTCTACCGTTTGCTAATTTTGTGTGTTACGACACCTCTCTTTTTTGTGAGATCTGATCAGATGTTAAGAAGTCAAGGTTTGTTTGGTTCCTGCCTGCTGTTACACCAGTCTCTGTGGCTTCAGCAGGTTCCATTGAGGAAATTGAGGATCAATCAATCTTTGAACCATACTTTGAGGATAACAGAGGAAACAAAATTCTTTTTCTGTTAGTGAGAGACATTGCACTCATGTTGAGTGCTTAATGATACCAAACAGTGATTTTATTCTTTTTCGCTTCTAAACTTTCTCGCATCTGAGTGCCTGCAGAGTAAAAGTCTATTTTACTGTTTTCTGCATTCTGATCAAAATACCAACTTCTAAGAAAAAATACAAACCCATTTGACTTTGAAACCAGTCCATGTTGTTGTACAAGTACACTTCATTACATGTGCAGTTTAAATATTTCTGTTCTTTAAGTTGTTGTATCAGTTAAATTGATTGCATTTTTTTCACTTGCAGGAAACTCAAAAAAGCATGTAACTGCTCTGAAGAAAGCAGTGGATATGAACTGCAGCGGAGAGCCTTCTCTATATAATTCCCTAAATTTGGCCATGCAGACTTTAAAGTTAGTATATAAATGGAGTTTTTTTGTTTTCTTCGTGATTGTGACATTTTTGAGAGGCAGGGACAGATTTTTTTCTAAGTAGCGTCTTGCATCATGCTGACTTGAGTCTTTAAAAGGTGACTTTATCTCCTCTTAAAATACAAATCATTAAGTTAAATACTTTAGTAGTGCAGAAGTTTATTTTCTACCACTACATGCTTGTATTTAGGGATGTGTTTCTTATAGAAATGAAATTTGAAAACCAAGTTGATCATGGTATGTAGATATTGTGATGAAAGACACTGCAGTTCTTTTTTACTGAAGGGCTGAGGTACGAGAGAGGACAGAGTTAGGGGTTAATAATGTAAGAGAACAGAAAACAAACAGCCTTGTGTCCACAATAATCTTGTGAGAGTTTTAGCATACTTTAGAAAGATCAATTTTCAGGTAGGATAGATTCAGAACACTTGTTTGCTATGTGAGGTATTGAGATGTATCCCAGTTTGTAGAAGACTGAATAAAGAATTACAGCTAAAGACATGGACTTAACACAGGTAATAATCAGTGTCATGAAAAGCTATTTAATTACTAGCGGGAAGAGAGTTTTCAACTAAGAACTAGAAGTAATTAAAAGTAATGGATTTACACTTAAAAACTGATGAGAGCTTTTTAAGAAGTCAGGAAGACTTAAGACAGTGTGCTAGTTTGACGATGAATTTTACCTGTGAGTATGGCTAAGGTACAAAGCATTCATTACAGCAAATAATCAGGTAACAACTGTACAATTAAATACTGTATTTTAGATATCAGAAAGGTTTGGCTTTTAGAAGATGAAAATCTGGTGCTCAGACAAAGATTTATTTTGTAGAGGACTTCATATCATGTCATCTTCTGACTTCAATACATTAAGGTCCTTGGAGATGCTATCATACAAATAGCTTAGTGTGCAGAAGTAAATTAACTGTGTGCTTTCCTTAGGCATATGCCAGGACATACAAGCAGAGAGGTTTTGGTAGTCCTCAGCAGCCTGACGACATGTGATCCAGCCAACATCTATGATCTAATTAAGGTACAGAACTGAAGTTTGACTACTGCATTGAACATCCAAGCTACTGGGGGAAAAGCAGGCAGTTACAGTATCATCACCAATTAATTTTCATTTAAGACTTTTAACCTTTTTACTGTTTCTTATTCTGCACATGAATTTAAGTATGCTTTTTTTCTCTATTCTAAGTGTTTAAAAGCAGTAAAGATCAGAGTTTCTGTCATCGGCCTAAGTGCTGAAGTTCGAGTTTGTACAGTACTTGCCCGAGAAACTGGCGGTATGTATCTGAAGTTCAGTAGTTATATTACCAACACAGGTTTAAAATCAAAATTAAGTAAGTACTTTGTTATATATTTATTACTGCATTTTGATATTTTAAGGATAAATATTTTCCATTGTGCTGGCAGAAAATTAAAGAGTTGCCCAAATCTACAAAATATACAGTTGTAAGTGAAATCATTATCAGCTGGTAGCTGCAGCTGTAGAGAGAAGAAATACACATCTTTTCAAACCTTTTGTTCCACATATGAAGCTGTGTGATGTGGAACTTCATCAATGTAACATGTAATATTCATTGCTACAGTCGTAGCTCTTACAGTGTCATTAGTGCAGTGTAATGTTGCAGAAAAAGCTCTGTGCCTACGTATCTAATTTAACATTCTGTTATTCCTAGTTTTAAAACTTGTCATTTACTGTAGCATTAACAGGGCTGCTTTTTAGCAACAGGTTGGGATAAATTGTGTTTTCTACTGAAGTTGTTTTCTGTCATTTGGAGTATATGTTTGTGTTCTTTTTTGCTTACAACCGACTGTAAGGCATTTCTTTGTTTGTTACAGGAACGTACCACGTTATTTTAGATGAAGGTCATTATAAGGAACTGCTGATGCACCATGTTAGTCCTCCACCTGCCAGTTCAACTTCTGAGTGCTCCCTTATTCGAATGGGTAGGACGTGGTTTTGTCAAACTCATACCACGAGATTTTCTTTATTTGCCTCTTCTCTGTTAAGGTTATACAAACAGTAAGAAGCGTAATAAAGACATTGTGCAATTTTTTTTAACTTTTAGTTTGCTAGATAAGTATCAGCTTTGTAATATTACTCCTGCAAAGTAGCCAGCTTCTAAATAAAGCTTATTAAGTAAGACAAATTACTGAACAGAATTTGGAAAGAACAAAGTGGAACGATATTGATGATGCAGTAATTGTTATAAATTTAGTACTTAGAAATGAAGAATGAAAAACTATTTTATTTCTCCCTCTGCTTTTTTCCCTGCAGAAGGCAACTGTTACAACTATTAATAAAGAGCCATAGGTAGTACATGTTTATTAGCAGCTTCTGGAGTGTTCTTTCAACAAGTAGATTAGGTACCTTTTCTTTTCCTGATTTGTTTCTCAATAAATTTAAACTTGGAGTTAAACCAGAATAGCAGCTCTAATGCTGCAAAGCGGAGCACTGAGTTCTCGCTTTCATCCACCCTTTTCATAGATAAGAATGTATGTATTTTTATGTCTAGACAAAAATAGCACACCGATAATGAAAAGATTTACTTCTCACAGGTGAAGCCTGAGCAGCAATTGGAAAAACCAACTTCTCACCTGTCATGAACTGTAAAAAATAAATGATAGAGAGAAAGATATCAGTCTCCAAAAAGTCCTGTAGTCTCATCTGTCATATACTGCACTTGGAAGGTGAATATAGGCTGGACAGATGCATATAAAAGTATTTCCGCCTTGATTAGAAACTGTTGATTAAGTGAACATTTGAATGCTGCTCATTCTGCTTTCCTACCATTTCACATATTTATCTTTTTAACTGTTCTTCAAAATTGGGGTTCCAGTGTGCTTCTGTTAACACAAAGTCTATGGCAAAGACATTTTTTCAGTTGGGGGCAAGTCAGGAAGGTGTTGATGTAGGTAGAGACCTTTGGGAAGAATTTGATACCTGGCAAGAATGTATCAGTTCTCCTGTAATAACAAATGGGAAAGGGATAGGCTTGAATGGTTGGAATAATCTTTGAATTTCTGCATTGAAGTAAGAAACTGACACATTATTGCATGTTTAAAATTGTTACTATGGGATGTTTTCAGGTTTTCCTCAGCATACTATCGCTTCTCTATCTGATCAAGATGCAAAGCCCTCCTTTAGCATGGCGTAAGTAACATTGATTGGAATTCAATGAGCTGATAAGAATACAGTATTAATTAATCGTATTTTGAAAATCTGCTCAACGGTGAAAGTATTGAAAAATAATATTAAAAGAACAGTAAGCCATGTCTTGTGACTTCTCAGTAGACATTTTATTTCCATTGCTAGCTCTACTATGTGGCCATAATTACCTCTGTTAAATATGTGTTTTAAAATTTCCATTTAAGTTTTTTTAAGGTAGTAAATGGTACTTAGTTCTGTTACAGTGATTGGAACACACAGGTGCTACAAGGTATTAAAGTAATTACTTGCAGTTCTTGATTTAATTATTACTATCCTCATAAAAGATAATTATGAAGATGGAAGGATGTTATCTGAATACTTTTTATGTATTTCTTACCATGAAGGGAAGAAATTTCTTTCCTTTAAAGGGAAGTTGAAAATAGAGGCCTCATTGATGACTGTACCAGTGCATTTCTCAATGAAAAGAATCATTGTTTTTCAGGGTGATAAGAGAGTCTGAATTTCAGAATGAAACAGTGTCTAACAGCATGTGCTACTTGCAAGAATTAAGTACTACATGTGTCTTAAAGGCAATATAGAATATTTTTGTGTTTGAAGAGAAACAAACATGCAGTTATTGTTCATATCCTTATTTTTAAAGATTGGCTCCTTTACATGGAAATATTTGTTTTTGTTCCTGTGGGAAAATATGGTCACTGATATCTCACCATATGTATTGTTTTCTGACACTTATGCATTAAACTGTTACATGCAATCTAGTGAAACTTTTAAAATTATTTGATGTGAAAACAACATTATTTGGAGCGTGGTATTGTTCTTAAGTACTGAATTGTTTCTTTCTACTGTAGGCAGTTGGAAAATAACAGTGAGCCAGGTCTTACACTGGGTGGATATTTTTGTCCTCAGTGCAGAGCCAAATACTGTGAGCTTCCTGTGGAATGCAAAATCTGTGGTAAGTGGCAAGAAAAGGTAAGCAGATGAATCTGGAGTTCATGGTAAGAGAATTAAGGGGTAGAAAAATTCAGCTGTACTTAGTAATTAAAAAACAGCTCTGCTTTAAGAGTCCTGCATTTCTGTGACCTGAGGTGTTAACTTCGTACAAGTGTCTCTCAGGACTATACCTGTAACATTAAAGCTGTATCATATTCCTTGGTATAAGGAATATACCCAAGGCAAAGTAGGGAAGAGGGGTGATGCACATGGTAATGGTAACTTCTCAAGAATCCTCATTTAACTGAACACACCCATGTTTCAGAGTCCTCATTACAAGGCCATGAAAACAGAGCTTCGGAGTAAGAGGTGAAGTACTCTCACCTCCAAGAGTATGTGGGTGAAAGTTTTCCAAGTTGAACCCAAGGGCAGGCTACATAGTGACACATAACAGACTGTAGAGTTGTAAATAGAAGCCCTTTTGGTCTTGCAAATGTTAATGGACTGTGCAACCAATGATGCCTCCCTCCATTGCTCTTAGTAAGAGTGGGAGGGAGGATTAGCATGGTTTATAATAATAATATTGCGAGGGGGTGCTGTTCTCCTAGATTCTACAGGCATATGACTAAAACACAATAGGTATTATCAGGATGTGTGTATTTGGCAAGAGGATGAAATAGTTTTGTGTGACTTTATCCTAGTTTAATTTCCAGTTTTTCCTACCAGCGTGAGTTTCATTCCAGCAAGGGAATAGTGTAACTGTACAAATCCTGTGTATCTGTAGTGGATTCTCCACAGCCACAGGGATCAGCAGAACAAGAGTTTGGACATTTACACTACATGTGAGTGAGTGAGTGAGTGAGTGAGTGAGTGAGTGAGTGATGGAGATGTTTGTGCCAGCCCGTGCCCCAGCTAACCTGTTCTCACGGTCTAACCCCAGCTGGCAACTCAGCCCCAGACACCCACACACTCCCCACTGCTGAGAAGGGGGAGAGAATCAGAAGAATAAAAGTGAAAAAACTCAGGCGTTGTGTTAAAGGCAATTGCATATTTACAGCAAAAGCTGTATGCAGGCCAAGTCTAGTAAGTAATTAATTCACCACTTCCCATCAGCAGAATCTCTGGGAAAGCAGGACTCTGTCATGGGTAACAGTTACTTGAGAAAGTAAATGCCATCACTCTGAACATTCTCCCCTTTCCACCTTCTCCACCCAGCTTTATAGGCTGAGCATGATGCCACATAGTACAGAATGTCCCTTTGTTCTCTTGGTGCACTGTTGACTGCAATCCTGACTGTATCCCCTCCCAATGCCTTGTGCACCCCCAAGCCTACTCACTAGTGGAGTAGGAAACAGAAAGGGCCTTGAGTGTGTGTAAGTACTACTCAGCAGTAAAGAAAACATTCCTGCCTTATCAGCCCTGTTGCCAGCATAGATCCAAAACACAGCTACATGCCAGTTAGTGTGACAAAAATTAACTGTTTTAAAAACAGCAGACCTGTGTTAGCTGAAATGGGGCTGTGGCATGGTTTTGGCAGTAATATAGCAGTAATACAGGTTTTGGCAGTAACATAGGCTGTAGTAGAGCTTTGTAACAGGGCTTCATTTTAAGTGGTGGTGTGATACAGCAGAACCATCATTGCCAAAAGGTGCTTCTTAACTTCTCCACTGTGTGTTGTAAATGTATTTCTAAAGGTTGAGTTAATCCTTTCCAGTAGAAATTTGAGCAATTTGCTTGTTCTTTGTATTTGGATTTAAAACTGGACAGGATTACAGGTCTGGCTAATGGAACAAGTAATTTTACTTTTTAAAATTCTTAGAAGCTCTCAATTACTGAGTAGTTTAAAATACTATTTTTCCTTTTTACTTTATTTGATACAGAAGAGCTTTTCAGTAAATCCTGCCTGGTAACAATTTTGGTGTCTCTTTATTTGCAGGTCTTACATTAGTGTCTGCACCTCACCTGGCTCGGTCTTACCATCACTTGTTTCCTTTAGATGCCTTTCAGGAAGTTCCGCTGGAAGAATACAAGGGGGAACGGTATGCAAATCTGACTTGTGATGATTAGTGTACCTGTGGATCCTGTAACTTTTTTGTCACAAAAGTAAGAATAGCTGGCAACAGCTTCTTTGCTGCTGGAGATCCTGAGTATTTGGGTGGTGTGGGGCACCTCTGACATTAAGAAATACTTGCAGTTTCCATGATCTGTGAGGTCAGTTGAATAGCTGAAATAATTGCCAAAGTTGTTACTATGTATGAGATCTTTTTTTAAACACTGATTTGAGTCTTTTTTCAGTTAAAATATACAATTTTGCTTTTAGGTATTGTCTAGGCTGCCAGGGAGAAATAAAAGATCAAAATGTAAGTATGTTGAATGTCATTGTAATTTGCATTGAGGGATGTGAGAAATAAAGATGATCCTTTAGCATTATGTTCTAAAGACCAGAAAAATACTTGTGAAAGTTAATGTCGTGGTTAACTAGAGTTCTGTGTTAAAGAGTCACACTTTCTAGACTGGAAAGCCTGTAGAAGTATAGGAAGGGATTTCCTGGGGAGCTTCATAAAAAAGCTTCCACTCTCAGCCATTTGGAAGCATTTACAGTGACCTGAGCTCAAGCCTGTGAATATTATTGCTGTCAGCTTTAATTCAATTGAGTTTCTGTGATACTAGCAGTATAGTCTGTTTACATTCTCTTGATGACATAACTGTTGCATTACCATAGTGCTATGATGATGATATTTTTTGCTAATTTGATTTGTCTTTCTATCCTTCCTACACAGGTGTATATATGCAAAGTGTGTCAGAACACATTTTGTGTGGAATGCGATCTGTTTGTTCATGATTCGCTGCACTGCTGTCCTGGCTGTATTCACAAGCACCCTGCTCCTGTATCTCTATGATCTCGTATCTTTTCAAAAATTGCTATATCTTTGTTATTCTTGCATGAATCTAATTTGTTTATTCAGCTGTCGCTTTAACTGACACCCCTCTGAAAAAGAAGATGATTACAGAGGGATGAACAGTGGAGTAGATGCAAATTTTAATGTTTTAATGATTTTGTTACTGTTAATATATACTTGAATCATCTGTATCTATTTTTTTTTTCTTGTCTAAAGAGCTGGCTTTTTCCAGCTGTTATTATACATGTATATTTGTAAATGTGAAAGTGATAAAACTGGTCTTTATGATAATGTGATCGTTCATCTTGGTTTCATTACCTGTTCAAAAAGAAGCCCTGAAAATACATTTTACACATCTATTGCTAAAAACTTCTGGTTTTGGTGGATGGTGGATTTCTGTAGATCAAAATATTCTTCTGCAAGAATTTTACTAAGATGTTTTGAGCAATTAATTGGTAGACATTTCATGTATTAATTTCGAGTATAATGCATATTCACCTTGGCATTTGGTAAGGCAGCTCAAATACAGCTGTTATAAATGTGCTTAAAACACATTCTAGGTTTTAATGGTGCTACTCAAAGCCAACCGAATTCTATTACTCCTGTGACTGCAGCTGTCTGGTTCAAATTTCAGTTTCTTGTAGGAGGGTAAGATTGCTGAAAGGCAAGGAACTTGCAAAAAGGCAGGCCCTGAGTTAATAAAAACTATTGTCTGATGGACTCAGTACTGAAGATGAAAAGAGCTGCTGTTTGGTTCTGAGGCTACACTGGGTTGACAGAACTGCACATCATCTTCTCTCCTTGGCTAAACGTCTAGAGCAACAGACAGTAAGGTGGGTGCAGGAGGGGAAGTGTCCATCCTTACCTGAACTTTGAAGAATAGAAATTGAGACAAATGCAAGACTGCCATTTTGCAGTGTCTGTTCAAAGTGTGTTTGCAGCTCGAACCTGTGAGAATTGTAATGTGCTGCACCTCAGTAAAAGGAGGTTACAGGTGTAGTGTCTGAAGCAATTCATTACAATGGGTTTTCTAGAGTCACCTTATGATGTTTATAAATACATCAGTGATTGATTCGCTCTAGGTGCATAGGGCTTAATTTTTGAGCTTTGTTTTTTGTCAGATTAGAAATGGCAGTATAACAGCTGAATCTTAACACAGAAGCAAGCAAAAAACCCAACCCCCTCCTCATACATTAGTTCAATTTTTCATGCTCACCACATATAAACAATACATGCTACTTTTCAGTTCTTACAGGCAGCTTTCATTTAATTGTTAGAATAGCTCTTTCTGTGCTTTTTTTACTGATAATGCCTGCATGCTGGGTAGAGTGCAGTCATTCTCCTGTGTTGTCAAAAAAATTACTGTTGACCATCTGCATCTCGTTTTGTGCTCACTCAAACAATCCCTATAAATCCTTTGTGCTGTCAGGTGGTTGTAGGGGTTATTACTAAAAACTAGCAGAAAAAGGACATAGAGTGTTTGTTCTGGTCTAGCAGGCCATTCCAAGCCAAACTAATGCTCTGAGCATCTGGTTCTTACATAATCTGATGCTAGTGACAGCCTCTTGGGACAGCAATTTTCTGGTAATATTTTCATCTTTGCAGTCAGTATTTTCTAATGGAAATAAAAGGGGGTTGTCAGGACATTCCACATCTTTCTTCCCTTGCTAGATACCAAATGAACATACTCCTACCCAGCTTGCATTTCTGAAAGTAAAAAGTGTAGAAGTTGCAACCATAATACCCCATTATCAGCTTGTGGTCACAGCAATAATTTGGTTTGTACTTTCCTACCATTCTCATTGGTAGAACAGTTCAAACTAGCTCCTGAAAAATCCCTACTAAGGCAGTATTTCTCTGTTGTATAAAGACTTTCATCTGTGTCCTGTCTATTTAAAGCAGCATGGAGGAAATCTTTCCTCACCTGTTTTCTTTGACTGGGATTCACTGGCTCTCAAGTCTCCCTTGCTTGTGGGAAGCTCCAACCTTTTTAATTCTTATTTCCTTATTTACTGTATCTGCCATAAGATCAGTCAATCAGTGAGGTTATTAGCAGGCCTGAAATTCTTGTAGGTCTTGAAGATGTTGTGTAAAAGGTTTCAGACTTGCTGAAGGAAGAGATAAAAAGACCAAAGTACCCTGTGGTGCGGTAGAGGATGCAGCTGTGGCAAGATGTTTGAGACTAGAGAGTACTGCCATGTGGAAGGGAGAGTATTTCAAAAAAGGTGAGAGCCCTCACTTTCCTTCCAGTTTAATTTTCTTTGTAGGAATAAAAGTTTCCATTCTGTAATAACACTCATAGCTAATTTCCAAGAGTGGAAATGCTGAATATATTCATTAAAATACGAGTGAAAGAGCACCCCACACTGGAGCAGGTGGATGCCTGAAGGAGGCTATGACTGTGTGGAAGGTCCACACTGTAGCAGGCTCTGTGGCCCTGTGGAGAGAGGAGTCCACCCTGGAGCAGGTTTGCTGGCAGAACTTGTGACCCTGTGGAGGATCATGCTGGAGCAGCCCGATCCTAAAGGGCTGCACCCTGTGTGGACATGACCCACACCGGAGTTCTTTAAGAACAGCAAGCCTTGAGAAGGACCCACATGGGAGAAGTTTGTGGAGGACTGTCTCCCATGGGAGGGACCATCCTGGAGTAGGAGAAATTGTGAGGAGTCCTTCCTGATGGAGAAGAAGCAGTTAGAGTTGTGCAATGAATTGGCCACAGCCTCCATTTCTCTGCATTGCTGGGGGATGCAGGTAGAGCAAATTGTAGGTGAAGTTAAGTCTATAAAAAAAGGAAGGGTGGGAGGAAAGTGTTTCAAGATTTGGGATTATTGCTCAAATTAATTTCCCCTGTTTAAGTCTGTTTTGCCCAACAGTAACTGGTTAATAATTATTTTCCTGTCCTTATCTTGACCCACAAGCCTTACACTGTGTTTCCTCTCCCCTGCGCAGCTAAGGAGGGTAGGGTAGAATGGCTTTGTTGGGCACCTCTTGTCCAGCCAGGATCAACCCGCTACAGTAGTTTTTCAAAATATAGTAGGACTAGAAGACTTTTATAGCACTTTTTGGCTTGGGATTTGAATGAGAGAGGAATGTAACTTTTATAGCCAGTAAAAAAAAAAATAAAAAAATCCTGGATTTAGAATCACTTTCTTAAGGATGAATTTGTTTGGTAAATGTCATAAATCTTTAAGATCCCTCAATTATTTGAGAAAACAAAACTCTTTAGACTTAGAGGGAGTAGAATTTGAATACATACAGCTCACCTGCAGACATGTCTGCTACTTTCTGAACCATTGCAGACCAAAGTATTTTCTGTTGTCTTACCACAGTACTAGTAACAACATGACAGAATTGTATGTTTTGCCACCTGATTTTTTTTCTTAATCTAAGCAGAAATTCCAAATGCGCTATCAACATTCATTCAAAATTATTCCATTCTCAAATGGCTTTGAGATGGAAGAACTGAGAGCTTCACTGAGGCCACTAGGTTTTTAAGCTACAGGATGAAGTTCTTTGGATCTGCTAATTGCCTGTGTCATCTTGCTCAAATCTCATGTCTCTTCTTTCCCTCTATTTTGGTTGTAACACCTTCTGAATACTTGTTATTGTCATTGTAAAGGCAGTAGTCAATTGGAATTCACAGAAATTTCAATTTGGCTAGTCAAATATAATAATACACCTGTTTATACCATCTGTGCAGTTACCTTATCGCTTCTTAGTAAGCTAAAATTAACTTTTTATAACCTGTAGAAACCATGTTATTATGGAAAGAGAAGGGATGTTGAATGTTGGTTTAAAGATGTGCATGTGCATAATATAATTTATAATTTTATCATTAAGTAGTCTTGTTTTTTTTTAAAAAAAAGTCAAAACAGATCCTGTAGCAGAGACAAATAACAATTAAATATGTGAGCTGAATCTTTCTGCTTTGCACTGACTCCCAAATGTAGTCTGATTTTCTCAAGTTTGTCAAATACATGGAGACAGAATTCCAGGAAGTCCATGAACAACTGCAGAAGAGTTAAAACCCTACTATAAGAAATGAGTGTGATAGATTAAAGTCCTTTTTGTCCTGTGCGTCTCATTCATCATGTTCTTTGACAGAAATGGCAACTGCTGTTTTTCTCACATCCTTGTTCAATCCAGTGTGCAGTGTTTTTGCTGTGGGTGAGTTGTATTTACCATGATGGTTAGATGTACCCCATGCAAACAGCACAAGTAATTCTGTCCCCCTTGTGAATTTGCCCTGGGCAAAAGTGTGGGTAATATTTCCAAGTATGACATCTGTGTTCAGAAGTTGAAGAACCCAGCAGAAGCACTTACAGGTACAGTGTGCACGATGCAGTCCTTTGATAGATAGCTGTTGTATGCCAGAGGAACAAACCCTGGTTTACTTGTCAGAGCCGGGTTTTTCTTTACAGATAATTGAAAGCAAAGCTGGGAAGGATTGTTGGTTTGATTTATAGAATGGCACAAGTCTACTTACAGTACTTGAATGAGCATACATTTTCATGCATCATTTGGCAATGCTCTGTAGCCTCCATAAATGCTGTCATCCACATGATGGATACAGGCAACTCCCTCAATCCTTGAGCAAAAACTGTTCTACTTTTTTATCATTCTTGCTGTGTTCCCTGTACCTTTTCTTGTTCTAACTCAGTATTTTTTTGAGTTGACGGGAATTCTTTCAAATGCACTGTTTAAGATGTGGATGAACTGTGGGTTTTTACAGTGACATAGTTTTTTTTCTGCTTATTACTTTGTAACAGATGCCAGGCTTACAGATACAAGTCTCTTCCTCTACCCCAGAGGTGCAGACTGCTCTTTAAAAATTGGCAATGTTTTTCCCACATAATTGCTTTGATTTTGTATCTCTCTTCTGCTATATGCCCTCCCCTTTCCTGATTTAGACAATGGGAATCTCCCTGAATTCATCTGCAGTAGACATTAATAATATTCCAGAGCGTCACTTCATATTCTCTGCAATTGTATTGTCCCTTTGGGAAGGTTCCTTTTCAGCCTGGTTAGCAGATGGCTCTGCCAGGTCTCTTCACTGGCTTTTTGTTCCTGCTGTCTGGAAGAAGGTTTAAATTAGTTTAGCTATTCTCAGACATTTTATTTTTTATCCAGCCTGCCTGATTTTATTTTACCCACTTCATTTGCCAGAAGTTTTGAGCCTTTTGTTTTCTTTGTTAAAACTTCAGTTTTTGAATGATGCCATCATGGGCAGAATGGGAGCTTCAGATGAAGTTTATCAGGGAGACCCTCCCACTGAGACATGAAGTGCAGAAAGGACCTGCTTACCTCCTAAACTGCTTCTGAGAAAAGAGTTCAGGTGTGGCTGGATCCACTCTCAGCCCCAGATTTTGTTTTGTTTTCCTGTAAGCCCAAGATGCTGGCAATTCAGTTCTGTCCCTGCTTTGGAGAATGTGATAGCAGGCCAATGCTTTCCTAACTGTCTATCTTTGATTGCAAAGGTGACCTCACCTTGAGCATCTCTGAGGATGGAGTAGTCTGACTTCTTTCAAAAAACTTGGCTTGCAGAAGTCCATAAATTTCTTATGTTTTACATAAGCTTAAACTGAGCTGGTTAGCTATATAAACACAGGACAAGTAAAAGATCCATTTTCCAATGCAGGTGGGACAGAGGTTCAATATAGTCCTGATGCCTAGCTAAAATCCTGTCTTGGCTTTCCATTAGGAGAGTAATGTAGCTGAGTTATGAGAATGGCTTTTGCAAAAGTTGTGACAAGGAAATTGAAATGAAATGTCCCTAGCACTGTCTGAGGTGAAAGCCAGAGCAAAGAATGGCAAGGAGGGTATGTTTTTAGAAAGGAGAAAGCATTTATCTGGACACTTATTTGTCTGGTGTTACTAGGAGAGTAACATTGAATCAGGTCTCACAAAGCAATTGTGATGAAGGCTGTGGGTTCGGGTCCTTCTGAGGAGGATGAGCCGAATGAGATGAATGGCTGTCCTCAACTAGCATCAGGTGTTCAGCACCTCTGAAAGCCCAACACTGTCCTTCTGCAAAAACCAGGTTTATAGGGAATAGGGGAAGATTGAAAATGATCACATTTTGAGAAGGAAGGATTACCTCTTATTTCTGCCTTGTCCCCCCTCCCCTTCCTTTCTTGTGTGTGACTTGAGTTTGTCAATGGAAAATTCCTTGTATCTCTAGCGCACTTATGAGACCTCTTACACCCTCTCTGGAGATGTAGTTTGACTTTTTTGTTGATTACCTTTATAAGCTATTGAGTTACAGAATGAACACCAACAGCAGGGCCAAACCTGGGAAAGGAAAGCAGATAGTAACCTATTGCCCAGAATCTAAATTTTAATAGATTTTTTTACTTGGATCTGCTGCTGTCACCTCTTGGCACAATATTCAGGAAATACATAGTTGTTTAATCTTTAACAGGGAAGGTCATCTTCTCTCTGCAGCATAAAATTTAGTTGTTTTTCCTAATCTGAATGAGCTCATTCTTCCTGCAGGGTAAAAGAATAAAGTCTGCAGCCAAACTGTCTACAGTGCTGTACCTCAGATTCTTCCCATTTATCCCATGACTGCAGGATGACAGCCTGTTACAAGTAGGTGAGTTTAAAGGAGAGAATTTCAAATGAAGTAAAGAGTCTGAGTAGAAAAGACACTGCTTCAGGATAAATTAATCTTCTCTTGGTATACTTTGCAACAATTGCAAATTGTCATTTTTAATGGGTATTATTTCTTCCTGTTTATTCTATTCACAGCCCAAAATATGTCTTGCTTTTCAAAATGTATTCAGCGTGCTTACATACAACACTTTGCTGAGACCTTTATTGAAATGCCATCTCAGTTACCCTTCTACAAAGCAATGGAAATTACAAGAATAAGCAGTGGGAAAATAGACTGACTTAAAAGAGAGCTTCATAACTTTGTTGCTAGTTATATTAGCTTTTATGCCAGCTGTTAAAACTCTGTATTTCCAAAATGGTTTTTGAATGTAATTCTAGTATAGTCTTAAAACTACCATATTATACATAGGCCAGGAAATATTTTTTTTCTGTAAACAAATACCCAGTCTGTCATATTATATGCCTTTATTTTTGACATACATTTCAGTATATATAGTGACTTAATTACAGGAGTCACATCTTTTAAGCAGGACTACCATAAGGCAAGGCTGGAAAAGCTCATGTGATGGTTCTCAGGCCTGAAAGAGATTGTTAAGTTTGGTATCTCGATCTCTGCAGAGCTGATCTGATGTCTGACCTCCAGTGGCTGCCCAACTGGGGGTTTTATTTGCTTTGTTCTGTAAGAGTGGTATTTGAACACTTGTAAACACACCAGTATCTTACTCTACTAGGCATTGATATGCCTGTTTGAGTATCCTTTATCAGTCTTCTCAGTCTCAGTATCACAATGCTCAAATGTGTACAGTTCAAAATTCTACTATTTTTTCAACCTAGCAGCAACCAAATTATTTTTAATGTATCATTCCTCTCAGCTTCACTGTTTATTTGTTCACGTTTCATATGGCATTGGAGCATCTTTAAATCCTTATTGACGCCTGTTTGATTTTGCAGTGAAAGTAGCAAACTACAGAGGTTTCCAGAAGCTCAGAAAGCTCCATTAGCAAATCGCTATGTTAGAGAAATTTCTTTAGAATACTTGATAATGTGTCTGCTTTGAAAGGAGTGCCATTATCTGCATATTTACACATCGGATCACAGCCAGAGCAGCAGCAATGGTGGATTTCATCACTGTTTCTTTGTCTGGTCCTGTGACAATAACAACGGGGTGCTGGCTCCTTGGTACAGAGGCCCTTAAAATCCCGATGAAGTATCCGTAGCGTAGGAATTTAAAATTACCTTAGCAATGAGTTTTGCCCCTTTCACCAGTTTTTCAAGCCTAGAAAAGTTTTAAAGTGTTAGGGTTTGGGTTTTTTCTTCCTTGTCTTCTTGTATTATTAAGTACACACCCCCATTGCAAATAAACATTGTCCTGGTTCCAGCCAGGATAGGGTTAATTTCTCCAGCAGCCAGGAGAGGGCATGACTAGGAGTCCCAGATTATTCTGTACCACCGTCTTCCATGGGGATGGGAGAAGGGACCTTTCCAGGTGATACATCCTGGCAGTGGTCAGCTGTTGTTGGGAGTTCTCAGTATGGTGAGCACTCATGTATGAATCATTTGCCTCTTTCTTGTACACCGTTTTATTAATATTCTATTCAGCTGTTTTGCTTGCAATTAAATCAGTTACACGAATCATTTGTTTAAAACGTAAACCACTTTACTGAAGTCAGAACTCCAGTAAAATTGTTGTATGCTAGATTTTACTAGTGTTAAAAACTGATGAAGATCACTTTCTGTAACAATGCCAGACACCAACACAACTAACTGAAGCAGACGACAGGCCTGCCTCTCCAGCAATCTGAAAAGATGATTTAGAAGCAATTTTAAAAAAAATCCTTCAAAGTAGCTTAGGTAAGTTATGAGTAAGTCTTTTTTTGCTCAATTACTTGTGGGAAAACTGATTTTTTGACACATGACCACAGTAGGAAAAGGAAGTGAATGCGGTAAAGTTCACACCTGTATTTCCCTGAAAAGCAAACCACTGGCATTAACTAAATTACTGCCTAGTTTTGTGGCTACAGCCTCTATTAAGAGTAGAGAAGAATTCAGCCCTACATTGTACGGGCTGAAACCTATGTCCATACTTACCTTTCCACAGGCTTTCCCTAACTTGCTTTCAGTAACTGTAATCAGAAAAAGGCAACATACGAAGGCTTTCTCCTGTTGTTTCAGCCATTCATCCAACCAAGACATGCCTACGGAAGCTCAAAATAAAAACCACCCCAAAACAAATTACATCCCTAAACTCAAAGTTTAAAAAGTAGAATTTTATTCACACATATGAAACAAGACAATAGCCTTCCTGAAACCAGCTCTCGTATTTCATGATTCTAATCAGACCTGTAAGATGTTCCTCCTACTAAGACAGTACATTGTTTTCCATGTCAGTGCCACCAGTGGCCACTGTAACACACACTGCTGCCGTAACTCCCTCCTAAGAGAGGATACCATAATTAATCATTCTGGTGCTGCCATTCAGACAGAAAGTCTGAGAAATGCAAGACATGTTGAGAGATAAGTGAAATCTATCACATGGGGTCAAAAGAGTTACATCTATCATGTCCTAAGAAGTCTAGAAATTGCCTCAGGGAAGTAAAAAGTATTTTGTTGCTGCGGTGCTTTTGAAATACATTTGACTAGAGGTCTTTAAGAAATAGCTCATTTCAATGCACATTTAATTAGTCTGAAGTTATGTATTTGTTAACAGGGACAGCTCAGTGTTAAGAACATGTTACGACTAATTGTCTTGATTCAGTTCTTCACCATCAACCACCAATGCATAAGTGATACACACCTCTCAGTGGAAAAAAAAAAATTGTACCTGCCTTTAAAAAAGCAGCAAGAATTAGTATAAAAGAGTGTTTTGGTTTTAAACACATGAAGAATTACTCAATAGCACAGAAATTATATGTTGTCACAGAAAATCAGAAAATTATTCCCCAGAAGAATATAGTTTTGTTTTATAAGGAAGTGAACAATACAGTGGAGAATTCTGGACAAAGCATTTCAAATAAAAGGATAGGTACTGAAGTACTGAGAACTGAACTGTTCAACATTACCAAACAGAATTTATCCTGGAAAGAATGTTTAGCTACAGCCTACCATTCCATCTGAGTAAGGAAACACATGAAAAAACTGCATTTCAGTTAAAACCTTTTGTTCCCAAAACAGCTCACTATGAACCATTAATAATTCAAATAAGCTGCACTGTTAATCCTGATGTACACAGATGCTGTAGTTAAAATTCTTACCAGAGGAATGAATACTTTCCTTCATTCTAGCCACAAATATGAAATTCTACAGCTACTCAGCAAAGCAGGGATTACAACTGGCAGAAGTAGTCTTTATGGAGCCATAAGGATGGATGGAAGTCCCAAAGCCAAGAGGTTTTTGATGGGAGTTCAAAACTTGACTGTATCTTCATTTACCACAAAGCTGGAATACTTACAGTCCTTCAGAAGAATGATGGATATTCGGTTCCTTTGCATGTGTTTGTCTCTCCAGTGCTGCTTCCATTCGGCTTTGTTTTAAACCCTACAGGATACAATTTAGTAAAATCTCAGTTTGCCAACATGCAGATAAAAGCTTTAGTTGCAGAATGAAAACTTTTCTGAAAAATCTTTTTCAGTCCTCTACAAATCACAGTTTTTAACTTTCTTTGGAAATTAGAATGGGCAGTTTAAAAACAATAAAAGCCAAACTACATGTCTTCTTTATAATTAGAGGCTATACAAAATAATTTCAAATATATAATTCTTGTTCATTTGAAAGTAAATCCACAATTATGTATAATCTGAAACACCAAATCCTCCCTTTACAGCTTCCTCAGTGCAAAGAGTTCATTGCATCATTTTCTTTCTTCATAAGTGCACAGATGAATATATGAATCAGTAACACAAGTCACAGATTTTCACAACTATGCTGACAGTCTCTACTGGACCTTCACAATGACATGAAACAATTACTGATGAACAATCTCTGCAAAAGTGCCAAATCTGATCTCAAATGTGATACTACCATTCATACTGAAAGAAAATACATAGAAGAGTACTGAAAAATAAACATATTTACTCTACCTGTCTACAAAGACAGAACTGATTGGTTTAGAATGGCTGTAAAACAGTGGCTATAAACATGCCTGACAGTCAAACAAGGTACAAAAACATTAACTAAATATATATATATATGATATATACACTGGCTCACGTGAATTCTACTGAACCCACGACAATACTTATACAATACAAAACACCCTTAAATGTAGCAGCTGTAAATTAGAATAAGACACCTAAAAACCAGCCCCCCCTGTAGGGCTTTTTGCTGCAAACAGGAGCACCAACAGCAGTGCAAAATTACCACGACACTTCAAAACCACAGCAGCACATACCAGGTAATATCCAGTGTGGTAACCACTCATGTACCAGGCTATCAACATGCTCCCCAATGCTTCATCGTCCTCGGCAGTGTCTGGCCTCATGGGTGGTGGAGGAGGAATCAACTAAGAAATCACAAAGGAAATATCTGTGTTTCAATAGTTTCCCAGATTAGAGAGCACCTAATTCTAAAAGATTAAAACATAAAACTGAAAAATAGGAACGCATCCTCAGTTTGTTCTCTGAAAAGGATTCAAAGCTGATGTTTTATTACATGAATACATGTAATTTCCAGAGGCTACGAAAAAGAAGACTCTCCCAGCTTAACTGTACACAAAAGTATTACTAGCAGAAAATACCATCTTCAGTGAAATGCTGTTAATACAAAGTGCAGTTTCTTCAAATAATTTACGCCTTGATACTCTTACCAACAGCTTCACTGTCACAGAAATGAGTGCAAATCAGACTTTGTACGTCAGATTATCATAATATTCACAACTGAATGCATTGAAAAACACGTGAAAAATACAGGAAAACAGAACATATGTGTTCTGAAAACACAGTGAGCAAACCTGAGAACACCAATACTCATCTTCCCCATTTTTCTGTCACTTACTGGTGGTCCTGCTGGGAATGGTGGGGGCCAGCAAGATAAAAATGGCAGAGGTACCTTGAGTTTTGATCCAGACTACATGGAAAAAAAAAGTAGAACAGTACAAATTAAAAGAGAATTTGAGGTATTAGGATTTGACTTAAAAGAATTATGTGAAACAATTCACGTACCTTAAACAACAGACAACAAACCCCAGCCGTTTAATGAAAATACAGACAGTAGCAATTTCTGAGGCACATTCCATAACTTGAGAAGTATAACTTAAGATGACTCATGTCACTGAGGTAAACACTACTGGAACAGGCCTCTGATTAATACAAGCATTTTTTAGTTTTCCTAAGTGGAAGTCAGTGGTCACACTCTCAACAGGAGGAAACAGATCAAATAGTCACATGGGCAAACAGATAATTTCTCTGCTCCCAGGCAGATGGGGCTAAAGTTGACTAAATTACATTCTGTCAGTGAATGTCCTTACAGAAAGATCCAGATACAAATCAACTGATAGAAAAGAAGAGAAAATAAAACCTTATAAAGAAATGTTGCACAAACAGTAATATTTAGAAAACAAAATGCCGCGTTTTAGAAAACAACTGCACTGTTACTTAGACTCCTACACAATAGGAAAACTGAAGGGTGTATCAATACCCCATTCACTCCTAATTCAAGAGAGCAGCTACAGCTCTATGACATGCGGACATCACCTTTAAAGCCTTCAACGTCCTGTGAAGTGAAACATACCAATTGGCTAGAAAAAGCAAAATCTTAAAACATCAACAGCACTGTCATTAATCACATCACCAGAATCCAGGGAACAATATCCCTCGTTTAAGTTAAAAGATGATTGGAAAGCACGTGTTAGCTAAAGACCAGAAGGTTTTCCTCACTAGACAACAGCACTGCAGAATGACTATAGTGTGGCCAGATTATTATAAAATAGCAAACCAACAGATATTGACATGCATATCTGTACATCCATTCTCAAAATGCTGCTAATTGAATTCTAGACAATGATAAATATCATAATATTGTCTCAGGATTTACAATAATAGCAGGCTTAACAATTGTACATACATTATTTTAATTTAGGTTGAGCTTACCTTTCCTAGGCCTGGGACTGGCGGTGGTGGTGTGGGAAATCTCAAGTTTTGAGGGGAAAATCTTGCTTTTGTGTAGTTGTTCTTGTTTCGAGATGACTGGGAAGATTTTTCACTTTCATCTGTTGAATATGGAGTCTCATTTTCATTCTAGAAGACACAGACATTTTTATGAAATGCACTAAACAAGAATTTACAACAATCAATTTTAGTGTGAAAAAGCTTGGAAAGTCCCATTCACATCCTTCCCTCTCTCCAGCCCTCCCAGTGCCACTCAGGAATAACTTCAACTGCTCACCATTTTAGCTATGTTATCTTTCACTGGTGAATCTCTTGTTGTCCCCTTTCTTACATGCTGAGTTCAAGAAGTAAAGGGATGCTTTCATTCCCTCCATCGGTTTGTGTCTGTTTGCAACAGAATTGCACATCGCTTCTCACTTTGAACACAAGCAGTGCACCAAACATACTAAAAGAAGTTGATTCTCCTGCTTTCCCATTTCTTTACAGAAGAATGAAAAAGTCTCTCACCTCCCCAGAATGCCCCATCTCATTTACTGTTTCATCCCTGGCTGGAGGAAGTAGATCAGACAGGTTCTGCTCCTCCTGATTTCCATATCCCGTGTAAGTGACCACACACGTGCCTCTCTTCTGGTTGATGGAAGCAATAGTTGCTAGATACAAATTACCATCCTCAGACCAAACAGCACTGCAGCTGTCACCAACCTTCCACTGCAACAGAAACAAGAGAAGCCTGTTAATACCTGCATCAACGGCTGGACAGAAGGTGCATTTTTCTAAAATACTTTTTGTCCGGAAAGATGGATCCCACCTACAGTGTTTCCTTTGTATTTACTGAAATTCCTGTACGTCACCTAAAAATAAAGTTTTTAACGTTATCACTCCACACCACCCCCCCAAATGTTACTCTCAAGGTAATGAAGCAGCTACTTCGGAATACAGAAGTACAACATGCAGTAGGAGCACCACTGGCATTTACAAGTGAGACGACCTGTTTCAAAGGCACTGTATTGCTCTTGTTTCTATTTCTGTTCTTTTTATGTTTTTTTCTCTTTATCATCAGGCGCTGCTCCTGCTTGTCTGAAGGCTCCGAGCACTCCCCATTCTTTAAGGCATTCTTTGGGAAGAGAAAAGACAAAGGAGAAACAAATAAACGCCAATCCAGCGGCCTCAACCCCAGGTTCCAGCCACGGCCGCGCCGACCTCTTACCTTGAAGGAAGCCACCGCCTTGTCGTACGCCTTGATGAGGGCCGTGTCGTCCCAGATGTCCGAGTCGTCGCTCTGGGGAGGCCACACACCCTTTAGCGCCATCGCAAGGCCCCGCTCCCGGCCCCGCTCCCGGCCCGCCCCGCCGTTCCCACCTGCCCAGTGCCGCGCCGGTACAGCACGGCGTCCGCCATGGCCGCGCGCCCGCCGCGCACGCACCGAGCCCCGAACCCGCCCCGCTGCCGGAAGCTGCGCGAGCCTGCCCGGGCCTGCCGGGGTGCGCCGCCGCCGCCGCCGCCGCCTACTTCCCTGGGCCTGGTCAGCCGCGAAACCCGCCCTGGCCAGCTGCAGAGCGGGAGCCAGGACCGAGCCGACGACAAGGGAGCAACGGAGTTGCTGCTGTGTTCAGTGCTGAGCTCCTCAGCACAGGAAAGACAAAGAGAAAAAAGGAAAGACAAAGAAAGGGTGCAGCAAAGGGTCACAAAGATGATTTGGGGTCTGGAGGGTCTCTTAGGAGCAGAGGCTGCAAGAGCTGGGCCTGTTCAGTCTATAGAAGAGAAAATTGAGAGAGAATCTCATCAAAACATACAAATATGTTGAAGGCAGGTGCCCAGACGAGGGTGCCAGACTCTTTTCACTGGTGCTTAGCAACACGACAAGGAGTAATGGCCATAAACTAAAACACAGTAAGTTCAACCTCAATATGACAAAGAACTTACATTGAGGGTGGCAGAGCACTGGAATACGCTGCCTAGGGAGGTCATGGAGTCTCCCTCTCTGGAGACATTTAAACCTCATCTGGGCACGTTCCTGTGTCACCTGCTTCAGGTGACCCTTCCTTGACAGGGTGCTTGGACTGGATGATCCAACCCTAACAATTCTGATTCTGTGAATTTGCTTAGTTTCTTACCAACTGCAGGTGTTACGGTGCCAGCACCAGCTACATTTTCCTTCCAGCTCTCCTCAAGCTGTGCCAGGGGCCTGTCACCAAAAAATGAATGCACTTAGATGTAACGAATCTTAAGCAAATGCTTCAAAAGGTGTCTCTAGAGACTGAATCAGTTGCTGAGGAACACATTCAGTGTAGGCAGCCCCAGGGGCAGCTACAGTGGGAGCCCAAGGCAAGAGGCTGTAAATTGCCAACCTACTGCACAACAAAGGGCACAATGACCAATGCCACCAGCTAGGGAACTAAGACACAGCAGGAGCCAGGACCCCTAGACTGTAAGGTTATAAGGTTATAAAAGCCCAGGGGTTCCCTTGATCAGAGTCCTTCTGCAGAGGCACTAGGTTGAGCTGTTACTTTGATAGTTATTGCACCAAGATTAAATTTTATTAAAGATGAGGACGTATGACAGTCTGCTATGGGAAACCTGGGGTTGAGCTGGTAAGGAATCTTGGTCTGACTGAGTGTGAGGGGTGTAGCTGTGAAGGGGCTTCATAGCTGCTTTGAAACCCAGCTCAGGTGGTGCAAATGTGACCACCAGAGTGGCTTCTGGATGGGCAGATGGGGAAGTTTCCTCAACCCTTTTCTTCTGGTCAGTACACAATATACTGAAGCATGCCTGTGAAGCTAGGGCTGAGTTTTTCCACGCTTTTATTCCTGAGGCAGGTTTAAGCAGTAGTTTCAAACCATTTTAGGGGCGTGACAATTTCAAGATCTGCTTCCATTGGAACTCATTAACATCGAGCCTGCAGCTTCTTTAACTTAGTATCAGGACTCGACTGAGTCACTTTTGTACATGAACAAAGTCTGCAACTCGAGAGGTACCTTTTTCTATAGGGCAGACTTAAACTGCATGTGACAGTGCTTAAAATACACATTTCTTATAAACTTTACACTTTATATTACATTTACATTCTTATACTGCATTTCTCCACAAGATTACCCATTCCTTATGTTCTTGGTAACTTCTTAGAAATCAACTGATATTGAAGCATTACCATTTCAGATTAGACAGTATTTCATGCAATATTTTATTGTAAAAATATTTTGAGATTTACAGTTCAGACCTCTGCAAGGTTAAGCACATTTTACAGGTGTGTTCCATTCTGAATGCAGCTCTACTTTCAAGAATTCAGGCAACCAAATGTGGTCTAACTGTAGATTCAGAAATTCTGTTACTGGAACCACTAAGTAAAACTAACAAATTCAAAAGCTAGAATAAAGCTATTGCTCGGTACTCTTATTCATACACATGCAGAACAGTGTAGTCAGTTTTAAAAGAGCACTGTAGACAACTAGGCCTATAGTAACCAGAAAATACTCTAATGTTAGTTGAACATCTCTGCACAATAAATGTTTAATCATTTAATGGCCAGACACTTTCATGAATGATCTTCTAGGTCTTTCTGCTTCATCAGTGCACTCTTATCTTCTCCATAGCAGCAGCTCATTTTGCTCCTGCCTGCAGAGACTTCCTTTCATTAGCTGCTTTTTGCTTTTGCTGCATGATTTCAGAGTCCCTGTGAAGAAAAAACAGTTGGATATCAGAAACTGGCTCACAATCTTTCTAAGCAGAATTCCCTGCCTTTAATAACCCCCACCTGAAGAAGGAGAAAAGATCAGTATAAAATTTCTCAGTTAGCCACAGTGTTTTTATTACTCTGGTAGTGAAGTTTTTCAGTGCATGCAGTACTTCATGAGGCAGACAATTTATTTGATTAGTAGAACTCATGTAATTCTTTTGATTTTAGAAGTAAAGGTCATAAGGGATCAAACATATTTAATAAAGCATTACACAATCTTTTACTGTTTGCCGTAGGCAAAAAATCTCAAAAAAAAAAAACAAACAAAAGCTTTACAGGACCTAATAATTTTAAATCTTTTTAACAGCAGATACAGCAAAATTTCATCCACAGTTTATGCACTGGCAAGTGATTTAGCTAATGAATAAAAACAAAGTATTCAAATGCTGTGTCAGTCAGGACACTGGATTCTTTCTAACCCATTTCCCCCTCCTTTTTCTGCATCAACATTTACTCAGTTTTACTAGATCTTACCTCTGTTTCCTCTGCGAAGCAGACAAGCTATCTTCTTTCCTTTTGCCTTTGTGGATCTCCTGAGTTTTCTTCAGGTTCTTTTGGCGGGCAAGTTCACGCTGATTCCCACCTGCAAGATAATATACAGTTAAACAAGTACTACCACTTGCTTTTTCCACACAGTCTACCTGTGAAAACATCTGTTATAAATGCAGTACAGTTTAGCACAATGTATAGAGCTGATATGGTCATATCTTCTATCTCAGTGTCCTCTCCCAGTGTACAACAGGAGAAATTAAAGGCTCACAGTTCTTACTTTTTCAATTCTATACTTCATGTTCAAGAGATTAACAAAATTCTAATATTCCTTACAGGAACAAAATGTAGTTTGCCAAAAAAGACTGAAGGAAAACTATCACAACAATAGGCTGGGCAAAATCATGTCAGTAACTCATCCAAAGAGGAGTCATCCACTCTCTAAACGGATTCCAGCATTTAATATAGCTTACAAATTAATTTTAGACTGAAAGAACAGCATTGAAATTGATTACACTCAAATACTATTGAAGAGGTAACCTCAAAATATTTTTTTATTTGAAATCAAGTGCAGAACTTAAGCCTGGACCTTAGCAACTGGGTGGCATTACTTCCAACAAAAGTGGGAAGAGTAACATCTGTAAGTATATGAAGACCCACATCACTGTCAGTAGAGAGGACACTTCTTCAGGGAATAGACAGCTTTCCCCAAGACTACCAATGTAACAAACTGCCAACAAGATAGTAATGCAGTCTCTGATCCCACAAAGTTCCTGAGGGCACAACATCAAAGCTATCCATCTAAATACTCAGGGTCTTCCACACACTGGTCACAGACTGCAAACTCTTCTGCATTAGCTGGCAATGTCTCCTCAGTATTCTCTTCTTTAGTTTTGTTTTGCTCCAATCTGCCAGACCTGGTTCACTGGTTTGGTACTTCTTCTGGACTGACAGTGTTCCAGATATGCTGTGCATAATCATTTGTGATATTGAACTAACATGATCATATTTTTTTATACTCAAAAATGACAATTTCATCTCTCCATAATTTCTGTTGTGTCTCTTTTCAGTCTCTCTAAATTCTTAAGACTGCCTATGCCATCTTTCAGTCTCAAAGCCAGAGATATCCATCTTCAGTGCTTGTAATTTCTGGTCTATGAAAGCATCTTAGGACCAGGTCACTTTTAAACAACAACCTGCTGGTAAGATCCATCACTTTGTACCCACACAATTTCTGAGCAGACAAAGGTACCCGCCATGTCAACAAGTAGACAAGAGCCACCCCGCAGAAGCAGGAGTTTGTGCAATCTTCACAACAGCCTATGGACTGCCTGGTAAGAGATGCCAGAAGATCAAGTAAAAACATCCCTGTATAACTGCTGCTTCCCAAGGGCTGCTCCTGTCTTGGAAGATATTTTTTGTCAGTGACAGGACATTAAGTACCACCTTTTGGAAAAGCTAAGAAAACTTTTACTCATCATCCTCACTGGCAACCTGTCCCCAAAGTCCATCTATTAGAAGGGCAGCTGTTTGTTCAGAGACTGAAGCAAACCAGCTGTCTCTGGCAGTACTAGTGTTGATTAGAACTTGATGACTCATGAGCAGATGACACATTCCAGCCCATAAATGGTTCCTGAGTTTTGTGGTGCTCAAGAGGCAAGAACATTATATGAATGACTGGGCAGCAATAAAAGAGCTCTTCTGCAGTGCTTTAAAAAAAAAAAAAAAAAAAAAAAAAAAGGAAAAAAAAAGTTATCTTCTTTTATCATGAAGAAAACAGAGAGGAAGTCAAAACAAAGGCTAAAGGCAGAATTAACCTCCACCCCAAACCTCACATACTTCCTTATGAGCAGTTACTCTCCACCCTTAACCTCTGGTTCTTCCTTTTCTCCCAAGCAAACACTGAGCACGGGCTCTGCAGAGTTTTTCCATACACACGGTGGGTTTTTAAATATAGGAACAGAACTCAGTTGTGTCACTGAAAAGCAGCTGGCACAGCAAAGCAGAGACAGTAGAAGAGCAGAGCAATACAGAATGCACACAAAGCATAGAGTACCAAACAACTGTCTGAAGAGAAACTCACTTTTATCATCAATGCTTCCAAGTATACATTGCTAAGAATTATTTGGCACCATTACATCACCTGCACTGAGTAAGTATCCCTACCTTCAGGGGAACCACTAGTGTTTACTCATTTCAACCTAATCTTCCATGAAATTGTCTCAACAGAAGACAATTCAGCTTCCTGAAATTCAAACATGAATGCCACAAAACTCGGCCACAAGTACACTTTTCCTGCTTATACACTTTTATATATTCCTCCTCAAGCATCCCCATCCTGACCTGCTTGTGCAAGACATAACCCTTAGTTCAACCTGTCCTTGCTCTTTCAGCTCCAGGAGAAGAAAAACGCAAGCAAAATCCCCAAAAGTGCCTCTTTATTATGTTCTGTGCATAAACTGTTTATGTTCCAGGTCTTCAGCTACACTTCAGCAGCAGTGTACTTTCGTAACTGTATTTTCGAGATGAATGTGAAAGCACGACCTCAGTTAAACACAAGGAGTTTCTGCATTGCCAAACATAACAGGCAGAAGGCTCAGGAGCACTCCCAGCAGTCTGGGCAGCCGGAGCATCCTGGGTCCGGTTCACGGTTCTCCGCCATTTTAGAGCCGGTGTACGAACGCTGCTGCTCGTCAGCACTGAACACGGTGATGATTTACCGAGTGCTCTTGCCCTTTAACAACAGCCTCAAAAACGTCAAGTTAACCAGCATAGTATCCAATGTTCAGCACTGATATGAAAGTCCTTTATTTGCAGTCTGGGCGGCAGGCGGGACTGAAATCGAGCGCTGTTTCAGCCCATTATCACCTTGACTTCTCTCCCTGGTCCCGCCACCACTGCTCCGCCAGAAGGCGGAGAAGGATGTTTTCGCCTCCAGCTTCGGACGACGGCAGGACGTGGAAAAAGCCTCCTCTGCACGCACTCACCAGCGGGGAGATATCGCTGGTGGGATGCCAAGTCCGCAACGAGCCAGACGCGGCAGCGACCTCACACAGCGGCCGACTCCCGGACCCCAGCCCAGGCGTGACTCCCAGCCAGACTGCCCTCCGTGTCGCGCCCGTGCCTAGAACCGACCACGACGGCGGCCCAAGTCCCACCGTCCACTTCGCTACCCGACAGGCCCTAAGCAGCCCCCGGTACTTACGGGTCATGGCGAGACCCTCAGGCCGCGCAGTACCGCTTACCACCGCTACCTGAGCAGTAACGTTCGCCTCTGCCCACGCCGCCAGAGCCCTCAGAGGCGCCGCTCGGCGCTGCTGCCCCTTATAGCACCTCGCTGGTTGCCGATGTCACGGCGCCGCGCGGACCCGGACCAATCAGCAGGACGTGCGCCGCTGCCTGCCGCCCCGTGGGTGGGAGCCCTGCGAGGTTTTTGCGGTGCGTCCGCCCCGTGCCCGGGAGTGAGGGAAAGGTGTGGGGGTTTGTTGTGACAGCGTGGGCTCAGGGGCAAAGCGGGCGCCTGGAGAGCTGCTGAGAGCCGGCTGAACCAAGAGCTACGCGGCTGAGGAGCTGCTGGGGCGTTACAGGCGGTTACGGCGCCGTTACTGGTTGCCCCTTACAGCCTCCCCCCTCGTGCCCCTCCGCTCCCGGTCTGCGCACGCTGATGACGTGTCGGGGCGCGCCGCCGGGGCGGCACGCCATGAGCCGGCCGGGCTCGCGGCATCACCGGGCCGCTGCCGCGCGCTGCTGACGCCGCCGAGCTCGCTGGCCGGGCGCGGGCGCGCGCCTCTCTTGGCGCCACCGCCATGTTCCGGCGGGCCCGTCTCACCGTGCGGCCCAATGTGCGGCCCCCGGGCAGGGCCGTCGCCACCGACTCTGGCGGGCTGGACCCGGTGCCGTCGGATACAACGGCGGCGGATAGAGCGGGGACCGCGGCGGGATCGGCGGACGCGTGGCGTGCAGAGAGGTGAGTCCCGCCGAGCTTGCCCTGGCGGGGCAACGTCGGGCCGCCAGCGGCCTTTGGCCGCGGATCCCCGGGAGCTGGACTGGCCTGTGTGGGGCGGGACCCGGCGGATCCCGGGGGGTAGCCGTGGTTTTCTGTAGCGTTGGTTGTCTTGGGCTGTCACCGTCTGGTTATCAGTGCTATGACTGGAGGCTGGCTCGTCCTGAGGACCTCGTGAAAGACGCGTGCGATCGGTGCCCGGTGACTGCGCGTCCAGGATTGTCAGACAAGGACTTCTGGGTGCTGGACGCGTTCGCAGCCTAAGCTGAACCCGCGTTTCTTCACTGCCGTTGTGCAGCTTGGCATAACATGGGAATGGGCTGCTCAGGGAGGTGGTGGAGTCACCGTCCTTGGAGGTGTTTAGGGAAAGACTGGAGATGACATTTAGTGCCATTGTCTGGTTGGCAAGGTGGTATTGGGTCGTAGGTTAGACTCAACGATCTCGAGGTGTTTTCCAGCCTAATTGATTCTGTGATTCTGTAAGTTAAAAATGCAAAGGAGTGGCCCAGTGTGGTATGACACTCGTGTTTTTTTTTTTTTTTTTGGCTTCACAGCAGCCAGGAGTCCTGGTTTGCTATGTGCAGCAATTCTTTGTGCTCTGCAACCAGATGAGCTTTATTTTGCATTCCCACAGCATTTTCTCTTTTGTATTAATTTCTTTATGCATTGGCAACAGAGGACTTTCTGTCTTTTTGCAGGATTTTTTGTGTATTCTGGTTTTTAAATGCTTTTTATTATAATGGAAGCATATGGTAACGTTGGCTTTAGGACTGATCCTCCCTGAGGACCTCCCTGTTGTGGGTTAAGCCTGGCTGGTTGCTAAACCCCGTGCAGTTTATTGCTTGCTCCCCCACATCCCTGCCCCTTCTAGCCTCCTGGGATGGGCAGAAAATCAAAATGGCAAAAGTGCAAGAAAAGGTGTGTCAAGATAGAGACAGTTCAATAGATAAAGTATTAGCTGTGCACATAAGCAAAGTAAAATTAGGAATTCCTAAACCACCGCTACCCACAGGTGTTTTACTGTTTCCAGGAAAAAAGAGATCCATCACTCAAAACAGTTAGTTGGGAAGACAAACACCTTAACTCCAAATGTCCTCCTTTCATTTTTCTTCCCTCAGCTTTTACTGAGGAGCATGATCCCAGATGGAGTGGGATATCCCTTCAGTCATTTGAGATCAGCTGTCCTGGCTTGTCCCCTCCCAGCTTCTTGCCCATCCCCAGCGTGGTCAGCCATGGGGCAGTGTGCTGCATAATCATTGCTCAGCATTACCTGAAAGCATGGGTGTGCCGTCAGCACTGTTGTGTCACAAATCTGAAACAGCACTATGTGAGCTACTGTGAAGGAAGTTAACTCTGTTCCCATCAAAGGCAGTACAGATCAATGTTTCGGGACATTTCCTCAGTCTGATAATTGTTCATCAGAACAACATTCACACTCCTTTTGTACAGTTGGGTTTGAGTCTTTCATATGTACCTCTGTTCTTTTAGTTGAAGCTTGTCCCTTATGACAATATGGTGAAACAGTGTTATAGTCTTCTGTTTCAGTGGCTGGAAATTCAGTTATGAGACTAGTAGCATGGCATGTCTTTAGAAAACCCATGCTGCTTTTCATTCAACTTGTATCTTACACCTTTACTTTTTTTGTGTTGTGCTTCAAGGATGTCATTCCTTTGAGTTTTATTTAGAAAATTTTTATGCTACAGGGATCAACTTACTGAATCTTTTGCTATTTAATTCTTTTGAAATGAAGAAATTTTTAATATTTTTCACTTAGGTATTACTGTTGCTGTTTCAGCAGATTTGTTAAAGACTTTTTTGTTTGTAATTTAACGGGTGCATCAGTGTAATATAATTTTAAATTTCAAAACTAGATACCGGTGCAACTCTGAAAGGCACTCTGATCTATTCTCATGGCCTAAAAATAGGCCTTTGCCATATAATTTTCTGATAGGGTAGCCCACCTAGCTGACCAAGGGAAGCCTGTTCATGTAATCTTGTTGGATTTCAGTAAAACTTTTGAGACTGGCTCTCACAGTATCTTTCCTTCTGGACAGACCATCTGGTGCACACCTGGATGAACGCATCATGTTGGGCACAAAGGGTTACAGTGAATCGGGTGACATCTGACTGGAGACCCGTCACTCATTAGGTTCCACAGGGCTCCATCTTGAGCCCTGTGCTCTTCAACATTTTAATAAATGACCTGGACACAGGATTCAAAGGTATATTAAGTAAGTTTGTAGGTGATACAGAATGGAAGGACCTGTTGACTCCCTCAAGAACAGGGAGACCCTTCAGAGAGACCTCAGCAAATTGGAGGACTGGGCAAACACCAGGCATATGAAGTTCAGAAGGGCAAAGTGCCACATTCTGCATATGGGATGGGGCAACCCTGGATGTATGGATGGACTGGGGGGCAAGAGACTGTAGGAAAATGACCAGGGGGTCCTGGTCAATGGCAAGTTGAACATAAGCCAGCAATGCCACCTGTGTCCTGGGGGACATCAGGCACAGCATCACTGCTGGGCAAGGGAGGGGATTGTCCTGCTCTGCTCTGCACTGGGGTGGCCTCACCTCCAGTGCTGGGGGCAGTTCTGTGTACCACAGTTTAAGAGATTGAGCTGTTAGAGACTGTCCAAAGGAGAGCAACAAAGATGGTGAAAGGCCTTGAGGTGAAGCTGTGTGAGGAGTGGCTGAGGTCACTTGTCTGTTCAGTCTGGAGGAGACTGAGAGGAGACCTCATTGCAGTTACAACTTCTTCATGAGGGGCAGAGAGGGGCAGGCACTGATCTCTTCTCTCACAGCTGCTCAAGTCTATGTCTGTAGCATAGGGGATCTCATTCAAAACACATAAGTAGGCACCATGTAATAAACCCTCTAAACTCTTCACCCAGGGGTGTTCTGTACTAAAAATGTGTATGAACTCACAGTGTGGGACAAATTGATTCAGCTATTTAAAAGAGCCTGCTAAATGCCAACACATCATCTGCAGCATTTGCCTGAATCACAGACAGTAGCTGGAGAGAATTTTGAAAAATTCATTGTATGTTTATACTTTTTTATATTTCTTGGAAAGCATCTTCTTCTCCCATTTTTAAAAATGTGTTAGTGAACCATGGGTGTGGTTGTCCTAATATACAGAAACAAGGCATAGTTCCAACATTATATTTAAAACCCCCTGTCTTTATGACTTAGTTATAATTATACTGCACTCTTATTATGAGCAACAGCCATAAAGCTGAATACAGATGGAGTCAGCAGATTTGGGATGATCATAATGGTTGGCACTTGGAAAATTACTCCTGCATAAGTGATAGAAAAATACTTACATGCAAAGTCTTTCCAGGGAAGTTAAGAGTTATTGATGTGTTAAGTGTGAGCAGCAGTATGACTGCTGAAGTTTTTCTGGAGGTCACGGTTTATTAACATCTGCTGACAAATGTGTTAAGAGGAATGTTCACTTTTACTGTAATAAAAGTCATAAAACCACTGTTACATACAGCTTTGTTGATGTATTTTTAGGATGTCACCTGTGTTATGTGGGTAATTTTTTATAAGGCTTTGTGGTTCTGGTATTTTCAGCTGAAAGGAGACAGTCTTCCAAAAAGATAGGTGGGGTGTGGGAATGTGTTAGTCTTGCAAGTTTGTTGATCAGTGATACTATTAGAAAATAATATGCCAGTTCTTAGAGCTGATTCCTAGCATGGCTTCTTGGGTATAACTGCTCTCCTGTAGCCTAGTGGTTATACTGATTGGCTGATAAACACATCTTGAAAGTAAGAGTAACAAATCTATCACTGTAAAGAGCTTCAGAATACTCTTAAATTTTCCAGTGGTGACAAGGCGGATAAAGCAAGTGCCACTGGGGAAGCTAGTAAACCTGCAGAGATGCTTACACAGAGAAGAAAACGTATCTCCACCATGCCAAATCTTGTCAAACCCAGAGCTGGACCGTTGTCTGCTCAGCGTTCTGCACCAAAACTGCAGAGGCGAACATCACAGGCATCTGATGGCAGTGCTTCACTTCAGAAGGATCCCTCCCCATCAGAAAAGTGTAATGTTGAAAGCTCTGTAAAGTCTCCCATGCTTCCTGAGAAGAAAACACCTGTGCCACAAGTGCCACAGTTTTCACCCCTAAAAAAATCTGTGAACAAAGAGCAGACTGTTGGTGTAGCTGCTCCAAAAAATGATGATACCTTGCAGAAGAATGTACCCTCTCCTCTCAAGGAGAGACCAACACAGGAAAGATCATGCACCCAAGAGGAAAAGCTACCTGTGAAATCTTCTCCTGAGAAAGTCAAACGAACGTGTTCTGACCGCGAAAGGATCCTCAAAGCTCGGAAATTAAGAGAAATGCTTAAAGAAGAGCTGAAGAAAGAGCGGATGGTAAGACCTGTGTGTTGAGCAGTGCTTATCTGTGAAGGGCAAGACATGTGATTCACCCTGCGTACATAATCTCTTTGCTTTAGTGTTTGCTGATGATTGTCAGCTGCTTACTGCTAGTCATAGTCTATCATACCTCATAACTCCCTATGTGTTTATTCTGTTCATAAGGAGTAGTAGCACTTTGTTCCCTAATAATACAGACTGTAATACAGCAGGGAAGTGTGCTGCAAGAAGCTTGGATTTGGGATGTCTCTTATTTTTTCAAGCCTATCATTGTCAGAATTCTGTAATTTTGAATGACTTTTAATTTATTTGTGCCAGCTATTGAATGCTTTTGAAAGGGTCAGTGGCTTAAGGGTCTGTAATGCCCTATCTGAGAAAGGGACATTTTTAAGATAATCTTGCTTTGGTTCTTGGGAGTGGTCTGTGTGTGGATGTGTGAACAACAAAATCCCATGAATGGGGTACTTTGTAAACAAACAAAAGTAATGATAATTTGTGAAATATAAAATACTTTTAGAGTGGATCTAAGTGTTTTTTGTTTTCTTTTGTTTCATTTTGGTTTATGTGGAAGAAGTTGAAACACAGGCCTCCAGTAATTGAAGGGCGTTCTCCACCAGATCGTTCTAAAATGACCATGAGAGACTTAATATACTATCTGCCAGAAAACAATCCCATGAAGTAAGTATGACTTTTTTTCTCTCTTCTTAGGTTAAATTACTTTTCAACCTCTATAATACTTAAATATGGAGAATTAGCACAGATACAGTACTGTTGCAATGGCAAGAAAAGCTTCTAGACTACCTTCTAGTTTTCATGTCTGCTGAATTCTAGTACAGAAGTAAGAATGGAGCTTGGTGTACTTGTTGAAATACACAAACATGAATCTGTCCCTAGTGTTCATTTATCTCTGTAGAATTACAGAATAGTAGAATTTTTTTTTCCAACTGCCTGCTGTAAAATTTTTAGTTGTGGCTGTTAGGGATGTTATAATTGCCCATCAGATCAGTGGGCTTAGGAAGCTAAGCATTTCTCCTTCTAGGTGCTGAAGTGCAAAATGCACTGCAAGACCCTTGAAGTCTTTACCTTATGTGTGGATGACTGTAGCTGCTGCTGCTCCACTGACATGTTTCACCAGTAGCAAGGCTGAGGTGCATAAGGGGAACACTAATGCATCTGGCTGCACAAACTGCCACGGACAGAGCAGAGCAGGGCCTTTTTCCTGCAACTACCAAAAGCAGTCACATGAATAGAAGTACAGTTATCCAAGTCCTGTTGTTTCAGTAGTAGATGAGTTTTCTGGTGTTGTCTGTTATCTGCTTGTTAATGTCTGTGTGCTTGCGTGTTTTATTTATCACTTCCCTTATTTTTTCTTTTACACTGAATAGTCCCTGAGGAGGTAAAAAGCAAGGTGCTCTCCCATTCCCTGTATCCTTACAATGGATTTGTGCTTGAAATATGTTTTTTGTCCTTCCTTGTACAAAAAAGAGCAAAATTTACTAGGCAGTGGTGGTTGTGTAATTCAGTCTAGATGCGATATGAGTAATTGAAAGAAAAAAAGCTTTGTGTTTCTTTGTCGATTGTCCATTAAAAGCCAGTTTCGTGGAAGAAAGCAGAAATGTATCTGTACAAACAATCATCTCTAGCTTTTTATGACATTCTAGGTCTTCATTGGTAGAAGAAAAGAGAACAGAAAAAAGCTCTGCACTGAGTCAAATGAAAGAGTAAGTCTTGATGGGGAAGGATACTCAAAAAGTTTTCTGATGTAAAAAAATCTACGTTTCTGTGATAATACTAACAATGTAGGTATATGTTTTTATCATTTCAATATCACAGCCTAATTTATAAAAATTGTAATTTGGGCAGCTGCGGTGATTAAAGAACATGTTGCTTTCAATGTTAAGTTTTGCATATTTCCATTACACAGTAGAATGAAAAGCAGGTTTCAAAGTTCACATATTGACTGATTTCTTGATGTGTTGCATTGCAGGGTGGTTCATCAAAATTGTTGAATGTCTGACATACTCAGCAGCAATTCAAGACACTTAACAGTATTTTTTGCTTCCTACCTTAAAAATTGTAGACAGGAAGAGAAAAGTACTCCTGATCATGAAGATGACGAAGAGGAAGAAGAAGAGAATGGAGAAGAAAGTCAGGATGGCCCACTTCTTGTTCCTCGTGTGAAAGTAGCAGAAGATGGTTCAATCATTCTGGATGAAGAAAGGTGACAAATTCTGTGCCTGACTCATGGATAGTACTGCATTGCAGCTCAGTTAGTAAATGGAGGTCTACTTTGGACTGGGACAAGTATGGGTGTATTTATGTTTGAGAGTTGAGCTACACTGACTTAGGAAACAGTGTAAGGATGTGACAAGATACAAGCAGCAGTAATCTGCATCTCTGTAGTGGCATACTTTATGAGAAATGTTTTTGGGGAAGGAGTTGGAGTGGAAGATGACATATTTTATTACTGTGAATGGACACTGGAGATTTGTCAAACTTCCAAATGTCTTCTGTTTAGCTGACTTTTTTGCTTCTCTGTGTCTGCTTACTGTTACTTGATTATAAGTACAATTTGCTCCAGCTTTGCATCTTGCATGTTGCTGCTTTATTCTTCTGTCGGTGTTTTTGGTAACTTTGCTTAGAATATGACGTTTAAAAAGTAGATTATCAAGTTTCTGAGTTCCCCAAAGGTATTAACACAAGATTTATGCTAAGGTTTAAGCATAAAGAGAGCCTGGTAAAAAAACTTGAAAGTATTGTAGAAGGATATTGAGAGGTCTTATCATAGTTTTACAAAACAGATTTCTCAAATGTTAAGAAGTCTTCTTTTTTTTTAAAAAAAAAAAAGCTCCTTAATTATGTCTGTCTGTATTATATCTTACAAAACAGATAAAGCAAATCTACTCACAGAGAGTGAATAGGGTAGTGTTTTCTTGCTGCATTCTCCCATTAAACTATATATTAGTGTAATTATTAAAATTAATTACACAGTAGAAATGCTCATTTATGGAAAAAAAATTGAATAGCTGTCTTATAAACATCTACTATGTGTTTTCTTAGTAATATTTTGAAGTGAGTATTCTTGTGTGTCTTCTTTCCTAGCTTAACCGTGGAAGTTCTAAGAACAAAAGGTCCATGTGTTGTAGAAGAAAATGATCCCATCTTTGAGCGTGGCTCTACAACTACATATTCTAGCTTCAGGAAAAGTTTTTACACAAAACCATGGTCAAACAAAGGTAAGTATATTTTTGGTTTTAAGTTTTGAGTCTACAGAAAAGTCCTAGTTTTCCCTTTTCACCTGTCGTGCTTTATACTGGACAGTTGTCATCCACTGTGGAGTAAGTGGATATACTTACATGTCATCTCACGGCATATCAATCCTTCACACTCTTACAACAAGCAGAGCTGTGGCATTTACTGTGAAAACTATTTTTAAAAAATCTGGTACCTTTTAATATGTAGGCTACTTGTGCTTTTTTTTCTGCCATGGATGTTTAGATGCTGAGGAAGTGCTAGTCTGCTTTATCAAGAGCATAATTTTGCATTCTGGTTTACAGATATTTGCGTTCTTTGTGGTACTTAGCTAGGTTCTCCCAGCATGGGCAGGAATAGATTGTATCAGGTATAGTGCAAAGGGGGCAGCTGTGTTCTTATGAGCAGGTGGGTTGGGTTCTTCATTACTCCTGCTGTGAATTGACTGTTATGTCTAGGCTTACAGCACTCTGCAAGACTTTTTACAATTGGAACTTACTTTTTACAGCTATAGGCAGAGAAATTAGCTTCAGAATTCACTGTGCTCTCTTTGGAATGCACTCTTTTCCTGTTAATAATGGAGGCAGTAGATTTATATGATGTTTTTCTGATTTCTCTTTGTGCTTGGGTTCATAATAAAAATGGACCTGGACAATTTGAGGTTGGTTAGCTTAGATTTACTAGCTTTAGAAAGCACATTTCACATTCTGTAGTTTTCTAATAGATCAGACAATTCTTTCTGTTGGTAGTTCATTCAGAAAATTGCATTAGAGGACCTAGGTAAAATAATGAACAGACTCCATATATACTCCCCTGGACTTGCAGCTGCAGTAGACAGCCTCAAAGTTACTGATCTTATGACGTTAAGTTTGCAAGGCATTTTTATTTCTTTTTAATTCTTTATTAATTTTTAATTAATAGCAAGAAGGATGGTTTAGTAAATATTCAAGTTTGTGTAATATTTTCTTTCCTTTCCCTTCTAGAAACAGATATGTTCTTTTTAGCTATCAGTATGGTAGGAACAGACTTCTCCTTGATTGGGCGGCTGTTTCCTCACAGAGCCAGAGCAGAAATTAAGGTAAAAATTAAAGCACTCAATAAAACAGTTAAACATCTGGTTTTACTTTTCTTTTTCTTATTTGCATTCCCATGCTTCCTCTACTGGTGTTGATAATTTTGGTGTGAATTTTCTCCACAGTAGTGCTTGTTTTCTAATACCTGTTTCAAGAGGTTGTAAGTATCTGAAACACAAAATGCTGGTTGAATTTCAGTGAATGTATCTAGTAAACGTAGCGTACTTAAACACACTTCGTTTTAGATAAAGAATGCTGATATGCCTAAATGGCTGTTCAGTGAGGGTCTTCCATGTTATGCTTTAAGTTGTATGCTGTTGGGAAAGTCTTTGCTATTTCAAACCTTGGTCAGATTAAAAGTCAGGAAAAGGTGTAGAAAATAATACAAAGTGTAGCTGGCAATAGCTATGGTAACAGATTTTGTATTTAAAACTTAATTACAAACTTGTGTTCTGTGGATATGCTTGTGAATTGCAACAACTTTAGTTGGCTTGTTGCACTGAAGGCTTACTTTGAGCTGCCATTTTGTACAACATATTGTTGCATTTCTTGCTTAATGATAAGCACAACTATGCATTTGCTTTTAGAACAAGTTCAAACGTGAGGAAAAAGCTAATGCATGGAGAATAGACAAAGCTTTCAGTAAGTAAATATTCCTTACCCTACAATGAGTCATTAATTGGTAGCCATCTATCTCCGTGTAATTTCTGTGCTTTGCCTTGTTTGAATTACTTAGAAGAAAGTTTTTGCTCGTAGATGAATCCAGAAACTGTGGAATCTTAGGTTTTCATAACAAGCACAGTTCACAGTAATGATCTTTAAGTTTTTTTTCTATCTTTCCTAGATGTCTGCTAAGTGAGATTAATTTAAACTTCCTTCTCTTTATTCAGTTGAAGATAATTCTTCTTGTTCATGAGAATTTCTAGCACAGTTATTTATTGTAAACTGCTTTGAGACTCCTTAAAGCCTTTCTTTGTTAGTTGAATGAGGTTCATATGTCCTGCAGCAGCATGTTAATGCATTATTTGGTACTATGATGCAGCTTATATATTTGTCAGTTCTTAAATTTTCTGAATGACTTAGTTTTATAGTTGTTTTTTAAAACCAAACTACCATAATCCAGTCACTTTTATGTCCACTTCAGCCCCTGCTCAAATGATACTGCAAATAGTTTCAAGAACTCTTGTTTAAACGTATTTAACCTTTGCTTTTAATAATATGTTATGTATCACTAGTTATTTTACAAAGATGAAACTTGAAAAAATAATCAACTTTGGAATCTGTTCTATTTCTTTGCTTTAATCTGATAGAAGAAAAACGACCCTTTGATTTTGAATTCTTTGCCCAGCTGCTTCAGAAGGTTTTAGCAGATGAGGAAAAGAGGAAGCAAAAGACTGTTAAAAGCCCGAGGCCAAAAGAAAAAAAGGCGACAAGGCCACAGAAGAAGTCAAAAGGTATTTTAAAAGAGTGCTTGAGAAGGCATTACAGAGCAGTGGTCAGTAATGTATTTCTAACAGAGGAAAAATCACATAAGGCATCACGTTTTCCTTCACTTTTGTGAACAGGACTAGAAGACCTTAGTTTCATAGTTTAACTTTTTCAGGTGTAGTTTACTGATGTATAGGATGGTAATAATTAGTAACAGAGCAAAAACATGATACCACAGTGAAAATGGTGCTCTTCCACAATCTGAAACGCTGATATTCTAATTTACCAGTTGTTAAATATCTCCATGAGTTGCTAATGAATACACTTCTACAATTTTTGGGCCAAAACCATGTTTTTGGCAAACTCTTCTCTGTTTGAAGTTTTCTTGCATTTTAAATCCTCTTGTTTTGAGGGTTTTGTTTCTCCTTTAATAGTAGTTTAACTTCCTGAGTCAGAGGGGTATGATTCTTTTCAGAGAATCGTGTAAAAGTTATTTTGTCTTCCTGGTCTGTTAAAAATAAAGATTATGCTTAATTACTGTTGATCACCACTGTTCTCGCTGTCTCAGTACCTGAGAAAGGACCTTTGATAGATGTGCTTTAATTAAAAACAGTTACACTGACACCACTTAATGCATTTCATGCTAATTCTGTGGCGGTGTTTGCTTGTTTGTTCCAAAAGGACCCATTCTTTTATAAGTGGTATTGTGAAACAAACAAGTGAACATCTTTTTAAAGGGGGTGCTAGCTAGGAAGCAACATCTCTTAAAATTGGAATAGTTGCTGCTTTTCTATAGCCTTGTTATGGATTTGATTAAGTAAAATATCCCATGTATCAGGACTTAAAACCATGTAGAGAAAGCTTGTCTCTACACTTAAGGATTGAAGGTATGTCATGCATAAAGCAATGTGAGTATACTTTTCTGCTTCTTTTGCATTTTGGACTTCTTAATTACAGGGAAAGAAGTTCATTTAAGACGAATAAGAAGGAAAGGAAAAGTTCTTTGTGGTTAAATACAGGATCAAGACAAAATGTCCTTAAAATAGTGGGGAGGAAAATTTTAGAAACTCATTAAACCCAAAAAAATAACTTGTTAATTATTAGCTAGATAATATTTCAGCTTTCTCATGTAAGCTAGAATGATCAACTGTTATACATTTCTTGATGAAAAATTGCTTTTGCACAGCGTACATTCTGTAACCATCATCACCAGTTTCTGCAGACTTACAAAAATTCTTTATAGGAGTAGCAATGTCTCTTTTCCCTGAATCCAAATGTGACTGTATAAACTGCAAAAAAGCACAGGCACAATAACATTTACTAAATTGGTTTTACATCCCATATTGACTTTCCCCCTGTGAAGTATTGTCCCATGTACAGAATGTGTTTTGTATTAAATGCTGAAGTTAATTATGCTGAAGCTTTTCTGGCAGGTCAATGACTGATGTTCCCCAGTCCTGCTCATACACCTGGCAGTGTATTGGCAGTGATACACGAGTATACAAATGTTTTTCATAGAAATGCCTTTGCTGTTTGTTGCTCCTAGTACTCCACCTGTCTATTAACCAAGAACCATATTGTCTCAACAGCAAAATCTGCTAGCACAGAAGCTGCTAATGATCAAGATGAACTTCAGGAAGCTGGAATTTCTGATGCAGAAACAGATGGTGTGACAGCTGAGAAAGAAAATGAGGAATCTTTGGGCATTTCAGAACAGGCAGAAGAGCAGGTTGCATTAGAGCCAGCATTAGCAAAAAAGAAGAGAAAGAAGAAGAGAAAAGATGATCTGGAACAGGAAGTAGAGAATATTCCAGAGGAAATGCCTGTTCCTTCAAAAACTGCTGAAGACGGGAAGTCTTCTAATAAAAGTAAGAGGAAAAAATGCTCACTTTCATGTTCAAATAGAAATTTTGTATAAAGTCTTTGGAACCTTAATAGTCAGAATTTGGTCTTTGATTTATATTGCTAATCTGCCTTGTAGGAGGTTGTTGAACAATGTCTTTTAAAATGAGCCTTTTTTCTAAATCTAAATGTACTTTGTTTTAGATGAGAACAGTTCTCTTAAATCTTAATACTTTTTCTACTAGGATTTTTAGTTTTATATTAAGTCGTCTTCACTGTAGCTAGGATTTGATTACTGGAATTCTAAGATGTTTCCCTGAATGTCCAAACTGATTTATTTCTTGTTAATTATCAGGGAAAAATGTGGTATATGATGCAAGCAGTGATGGTCATACTACCTGTGGAGAAGAAATGAGTTGTGCTATTGAAGGAAAACAAAATGAGACTGCTGTAACAGAAGAAGAGAGATCAGAGTCCTATTCACCAGTGAATAACCAAAAGGAAAGGGAACGTAGTGTCAATTTATGCAGGTAATGTTCATAATGGAAAGCTCAGGCAAAACAAAAAAAAATTGTTTAAATTTTTAATATTGGTTTTATTTATTCATGATTACCACCATGTAACTGCCAAAGAATGTGCAGATTTCTGAGAACTGTCCTGGGGTTTAGTACACTATTTATGATTTACATTCTCATAGTATTCTCTGCCCTAATGGGCTGCCCTTGCATAATAAATGTACATAATTACTACAGTCACTTCCAAAAGTTATTTCATGTTTTAAGAGTGTTTAGGAAGACCATTATTTATCCTAACTTCTAATATTTCTCTTGAAGCACTGCTTGATAATGGATCTAAGTTGAGTTACTATATGCTTGGAATTTTTATCTGTAATAAAATTACTCTTCCAGAAAAGGAAGGTTGCTTAGATTTTATTTTTGCAGAATTTGGTGAGAGGCGAGCTTTTGTGTTCAGTTTTGGGCATACTTTTACTAAAAAGAAAGTGAATGCTGGTTTATTAAACTCGTTATATGTGAAAGTGGTAAATCTAAAAATTCATTATGATACTCTGAGTGCTGCTTCAGAATTTTGTTTGATAATTTGTTGTATTTAGCTGTATTTTAAGTGTTTGTTATTTTATACAGATTCTGAGAAACTTCAATTGTCTTAAATAGCTCATTACAAGTATATGAAGAGACAGTTATTTGCCTGTGGATTCAACCTAGCTTGTTATAAAAGATCAGAGGAAAAAACATCGGTATACAGTTGTCTGTGTTAAAGTTTATTTTCTTAAAAGTAATCAGTCTGGAATAATAAGATTTTAACATCATCCTATAATTGCAGTGCAAAAGTACAAAAGTTGTTTCAAAGCTCATAGTCTGCAAATATTACTAAAACTTTGGGAGATTCTCTGAAACATGCGTAGTTATTTAGTGTCAAAATTGCATTGTTTTTCTGTGCAACTTCCTCTGTCTATAAGCAGAAGTAGCTTTTTTTCTACTGGTACACTAATGTTCCTGTATGCTTTTATTTATTTCAGCCTTGAAGATAGCAATGACGTTATATTAGAAGAAGAACCTGCTAAATTGAGAACCAGAGATACTAGAGATGATACATCACAGGAAAGCCAGATTCCAGAGTTACCAGTTTCAAATATTAAAAGCAAGGAAACACAATCTGTAGAAACTACAGAATCAAAGGTATTACCATTTTTTAATGTAGTTCTTCTCAAGATCTTGCCTTTGATCATTAAAAGTGGTTTGTAAGTGAAAGCCTTTTTTTTGGTTGTTTTTGTGATGTTTTCACCACCAGGTAGAAAACAATCAAAAGACATAAGAACATCACGAAAAGTGAAATACTGTCAACTCTCCCGGGCTTCATAGGGTGCCTGTTAATGTGAATGCATTCAGAGATTATACTGTGCAAGCCTGACTTACCTCATAGACAATTTAAACAGCTCAACAATTTAATTATTCAAAAGTGGAGGACTGCAATAGCAACAGCTAGACGTTGGAGCAGGATTTTGCTGGCATATGCTTACTGGCACAGTGTTGGAAACTGATTTGAGTGAAATGCACATTGGGTAGTTTCTGCTGCTCCATGAATGACTTGAATGATGGAGCAGGGTGTAACCTCAGCAAGTTTACAGGTTAGGCAGATCTAGAAGGAATTGCTTCCCAAAGACAGAGACACCCAACGGTTGTACTGGGCTCCTAAGGAACCTGGAGAAGTGGGCTGACGGGAACCTCAGGAAGTTCAGCAAGGGGAGATGCAAAGTCCTGCAGCAGGGGAGGAACAACCCAAGGCACCAGCGCGTGCTGCAAGCCACCCACATGGAAAGCAGCTTTGCACAAAAGAACCCGGCTGTCCTGGTGGTCTCCGCGTTGAACATGAACCACGAAGGTGCTGTGGCTGCACAAACAGCTCACGGTGACCTGGGCTGCAGCAGAAGCGTTGCTGGCAGGCCGAAGGAGGTGATCCTTGCCCCTTGTTCAGCTTCACTGAAGAAGCCACACCTGGAGGACTGAGCAGTTCTGGGCTCCCTGGTAGGAGACACCTGGACACACTGGAACAAAGGGTCACACAGATGGTAAAGGGGTAGAAGCATCTCTCCTGTGACAAAAAGCTGAAGGAGCAGGAACTGTTCAACCTGGAGAGAAACCTCGGGAGGATCTCTTCAACAGTTCCACAAAAACTCAAGGGGAGGGTGCAAACAGGACACGCCAGGCTCTTTCGGGAGGTGCCCAGGGACAGGACAAGAGACAATGGGCAAACAGTGCAAGACAGGAGGCTCCTTCTGAGCACCAGGAAATCCTGTTTCACTGTGAGGGTTACCAAGCACTTGCACAGGCTGCCCAGAGAGACTGTGGAGTCTCCATCCTTGGCAAGATTCAGAAGCTGTCTGGACACAGTATTGGGCAATGAGCTCCAGGTGCCTTGACTGGGGGGTCGGACCAGAAGACTTCTAGCAGGCCCTTCCACCCTCAATTATTCTGTGATTCTGCAGAAGTCCACCATCACAGAAGACAAGAAGACTGTCAAGTAAGACCCTCGTCTTGTTAGCACAAAGACTCTGGGACATGATTTCAACATAATTCACGTAAGAGATTTTAAACAGTTTTAGAGTTTCAGAGAAAGATGCAAACTGAAGTTAATTTCAGAACACAGCAAAATTGTAAAATACATTGATTTGTGGCTGCCTAGAGAGGCTGTGGAGTCTCCATCCTCAGCAAGATTCACAAGCTGTCTGGACACAATCCTGGGCAACCAGCTCCAGGTGCCTTGATGTATTGGTTTTGCATGGCTGGTTTTGCTAACAAGGGGCTAGAGGGGTGAGTTCTATGAGAAGCTGCTGGAAGCTTCTTCCATGCCCAGCAGAGCCAGTCCCTGGTTGGTCCAAAGATGGATGTGCTGCTGGCCAAGACATGGCCAATTAGAAATTATTGTAACTCCTCTGTGGTAACATATTTAAGAAGAATTCAAAACATAAAGGGGTTGCAGAGTTTTAATTGCAACCAGAGAAGAGCAGAGGGAACAAGTGAGAAGAGCAAGTCTGCAAACACCAAAGTCGGTGGAGGAGGGACAGGAGGTGCTCCAGGCACTGGTGCTGAGATTCCCGTGCAGCCTGTGGTGCAGCCCATGGTGCAGCAGCTGTGCCCCTGTAGCCCATGGGGATCCACGGGGGATGCAGAGATCCACCTGCAGCCCATGGACGTGCCCATGCTGGAGCACGTGGGTGCCTGGAGGAGGCTGTGACCCCATGAGAAACCTGTGGAGAGAAGGGCCCTGCTCCCAGGCTGGAGCAGCCTGTCCTTGGAAGACTGCACCCCGTGGAAGAGTGACCCACACTGCAGCAGTTTGAGGGGGACTGGTGAGATGGAGCCACATCAGAGAAGCTCATGGAGAACTGTCTCTTGTGGGAGGGACCCCAGGGTGCAGCAGGAGAGGGACTCCTCTCCCTGAGCAGTGGGAGCATCCTCAGGTGATGAAATGACTGTAACCCCCATTCCCTGCCTTCCTACACTGTTGGGGTAGGAGACAGAGCTGGAAGGAGGGAGAGGTGTGGGGAAGGTATTCTTAAGGGTTTATTATACTTCTCATTATCCTCTGATTTTGTTAGTAATAAATTCATTTCGTATTTCTAAGTTGAGCCTGTTTCGCCTGGGATGCTATTTAGTGAGTGATCTCTCTCCTGGTCCTTATCTCCAGCCATAAACCCTGTGTTAGATTTTCTCTCTTCTGTCCAGCTACAGAGAGGAGGGAGTGAGCAGCTTTGGTGGGTGCCTGGTATCTGGCCCAGGTTAACCCACTACGCTTGCTCAGAGGGTAGGACCAGAAGACCCCTAGCAGACCCTTCTGCTCTCAACCACTGTGGCAATCTTGTTTCTGCTTTTCTTTACATTACAGTAGAAGATCATCTAAGTTTATTTTTTCTTTTCTACAACATTTTTTTTCTTCCTCAGAATGAAGATACACATCACTCACAAGAAACAGATGGAAAGCGGAGTGCATCAGAAGGTAGTTCACAGTCTGAAATCATGTGAGTAGAATTATTTTACTTCACAGTGGCACTTGAACTAAACCTGTATCTACTCAATTTGGATATAATTTCAATTGACCGTAGCAGATTGAGCCAGTCAGGAGATCATGATAGCTTGTTTTCTATATTCAGTGAAGCTTTTTGGTAGAAATTTTGGTTACTGAGTAGCAGTGCATTAGCTAAGATCAAAATGGTAGGTAGGAATAGGAAGAAAGACTTAGCTAAACTTTGAGGGAAAAAACCTAGTCTTTCTACAAGACCAAGAGAATGAAGAAATTCTGCTCATTCTGGGTAAAGCTTGGCTGTGAAATTTGATTTTTGTTTTTTTAATAGAAGGGCCTCACTGAATTCCTTGACATTCATAGTTGTCCGTCAGAGCTTATTAGCAGTACACATCATGTGTATGGTGTATTTTTGCTTTCGTATTTGGAAACTGTTCCTCTTTGGAACTTGGTGCAAGCTTCTAAGATAGAAGATACTCCAAAATGTCTCAGTCTTATCTGTACCCCTTTATGAACTTAATTTTGGTGACTGTTTCTTACATTGAGAAATGGTATTGAAAGAAGTCTATGCCCAAGACTGTGCATTTTTGCATGATCATTGACTTCTTATTTCAAGATACAGTTTTTTAAAGGTGATTTAGAGGTGGGGTACTAGTTAATGCTAAGTTGGTTTTCATACGTCTGTCTTTCCCTTTCTGAATGGCAGCTTACTCTTAGGATAAAGATTGTCAAAGCTTTATTTGCCCTGTTCTAGGGAGAATATAAGAAAATGTAGTAGCCCCCAATCTGAAGATTATTGGTAAGATGTAGGGCTGTGTCAGTGTGTGAATCCCAGGACATGCCATTGCAATGGTTAAGGACACAGAGAACGATGTACATACCCCATTCTTCAGTAGGATGTGGATACTGGCAGTAGGACAAGGTATTTGAAAGAAGTTCGGTTTTCCATGACTGAGATAGCTTTGAAAGGGGATGGGGGGACAGGAGAGGTGGATGCAAAACATCTGCAGATTTATATTGTTTCTATATAAAATTATTCACGCTGATATGAATTGTGGATCTCTAGGAGAAGAAATATTCCTATTTACTTAACAGCAGGAAATACTTCCTTCAAGTATTTTGAAGTAGATTCCACTGAAAGCCAGCAAAGTTGTTAAGGTTTATTTGATGCTCTTTTCATAACTTTGTAGCATGTCTTTTCATATCAAAAAGATGCAGTGGGGTTTTTTTTCTGATTATTATCTTGCTGCATGCAATATCTTGACCCATCCAGTCTGTGATGCTCTGAAAGTACATCTTGAACCATATGAGACTTTAGGTTTCTCTTTGGTAATAATGTATACCACCTTTCTTTATATCTTAAGGAGAACTGAAAAGTCAGCAGATAGAAGGCGCTTGCAAAGGCCTAAACCCAATTTAATGAGATCATCGGGAAGGAGGGAGATGGCAACACAAGACAAAATGAAGGCCAAAACTTCTCCAACCCTTGCAAACGCAGGTGAAAAGGTCAGAAAGAGGAATGTTATTTAGTATGTTGTTCTTGATGCTGCATCTGTTTTGCTCAGTGAAGATACTGTGGGCCAGTGACAGTCTTAGAAATAACATTTTGGGAGCTGCAACTACAATACCAGCACATGTGTCAAAGAGTAATATTCCTTGCCTCAATTCCAGTGCTCTGAAGAGGACAGTAGAAGAAGCAGTAATGAAGCCACAGAAGTAGAGAACAGGGATTTGAATACTGCATCTCAGTAAGTATTGAGATCACTTTTCCAGTCTCCTGGTATTAACTTAGTATAATTGTTAATTTGTTCCATCTTGTCCTCTTAGAAAAAGATAATAATAAGTGTGAAGCTTTAATATAAATTTCAAAATTGACTTTAGCATTTTTTTTTGGATGATATCAGGTGGTACTTAGGTAGAAGGTATGTACATCTTTTCTGGAAAGTTGATGAAAGCATTGCTTTATGAAGTAACAACAAGGCATGTAATTTGTGAGGCGGAGAGTGATAACTATGACTTTGCTTTTCTCCCAGCCTCAGTTATCAGGTGATGGTTCTGCTTCTGGCACTTGCAGAAGTAGCTGTGATATGCAATCTAGTTAGGTTTCTCCCATATGTGACAAATTAATCTCTTTTTAATACATAGATAAATTGAGTTTTCCTGTGTTGTAAGACTAAACTAAGTCTTGTTTCTTGTGTGAAGCAACTTGCATAAGTTTGAGCAAATCTTTCTGAAGACAACACATTTCCAGGAAAGAAATCTGTGCAAAACATTGTGTGGTTAGATAGGCTTGAATATTATGGAGTAAATGTCGCTGTTGTGGATCCTTTGTGCAGAGAACCTGAAAAAACTGCAATTGCAAAGACAATAGTTAGAGGATATCGACAGAGATTTAAACCTAATGTTACCAGAGCATCTGGAAGGAAAGAAGAGCCTGACAAAGATGCAGGAAATGATAAAATGTCCCATCTACGGCCTAAGGGGGAAACTGAGAAGGTATTTAATGAAGTAACATAACTGAAGATAATGTGTTAGCTAAAAAGCTGCTGGATGCAACAGTAATGTTATCTTTTTTTTCTTTACTGTTTTTGCTCCTAAGTATGACCAGGAATTAGCCACTTACTTACCTGCTTTCAGTGACAGTGTGGTATTGCTTAGTAACCTCAGCTGCAGTGAGAGGTTGTTACAACACAGTAGATACCAATAGTGTTTCATGTCCTGCAGCAAATACAACTTCAGGTGTTTGCTCTAGTTTTTACTGCACGTGTCTGTGAAATTTACCCTGTAATTTTTGTGTGTCATACACAATCTATTTTGTCTCCTCTTATGAACACTTACTTGGGTCAGTTAGGTGATGCTGTACTTTATGAATGTAAGACAGTTCATGTCATAATACTCTGTTTCTATTCAGAATAACAACCAAGGTAATAGATCTGATGTTACCAGTGAAGATGGTGCAGAAAGAGATGACAAAGTCCTGGAGACAATGTCTCAGTAAGTATGATAAAAATAAGAAGATACGTGCTGCTGTCCTGCAATTTACTGTTCTTGTCACTTCTGGTAGTATTTTGTAGTGTGGTAATTATAGAAGTTTTTGTAAAAACTTTTGTAGTACAGAAATTGAGGTCAGAATAGGAATCTTCATTAACTTATGAAACATACATGAAGCATTTTCATTTTTGAAGTGGTACGTTTTAAATTATAAGTCAGTCATGGTAAATGTAAAAAAGTTGAAAACTTAGTCCCCTGAAAGCTAAAACAAGCCTTAGCTACTCGCTTTTAATACTAAAATACATCCATTTTAGCAGTGGTTAAGTATTTAAACAATAGGAGTAAGTGTTTTTAAAGTGTAGTTAACTGTTAAGTGTCAAATAAGAGGAAGAAAAAAATGCAGTATATGGGCAATGTAATGCACATATTTATTAAGTGTTGCATTTTTCTTCAGTGAAGTGGCAGCTGTAGTGTAAAAGGAATATGTTTTAGAGAAGAGATTGTAAAAAATAAAACTTAAAAAGCCAACTTTCCCCCAAATACTCTGTCACAAAAAATCCCCCAAACAACCTAAACCAAGACAGAAATAAAAAACCAAAAACTCAAGCTTTTCTTTTAAAGGTAGGTAGTTGAAGAAGATGGATGGAGATGAACTGGGTGTGATACTCTGCCAGAAAATATTTTCAGTTATTTCTTTCATTCATCTAATCTGTAACTTGATGCTCAGTATAAAAAGGTGTTGAATAATCTGACAGTTCTAATAATGCACTACTGATATTTTTACATTATTAAGATAAAAAAGTTATTTGTGTATTTTCTAAATACACTAAAGAAAAACTCTGAATATTTGCATATTTTTTAATCTCTTTGTTAAATTAGGTCCATCTGCCTCTAGACTAGATACGAATACAAAGAGATTACAAATCCATTATGGATCAGTAAAAAGTCTCTAGTGTGGTATCCTGTCATCAATGGGAAGAAAATAACAGGGCAAACATAAGTTTAAACTCTCAGTCCCTAGTAGATATACTTCCAATTCTATTATTTCAGGAAGCTAGTAATACATTTTAGGTAAGTGTATCTTAATGATTTAAAAGAGGGGAAAATAAAAAATCACTTCTCCAAGTCTCCTCCCAGTTTCAGGTGTGGTATGCACTTCATGCATCATAAATGTTTTTCCAGGTCTAATGAAACAGCTGGTTTAAAAGATGGCAAAGAGATCATGTTGAATCAAACACCTTTAAAGAGAGGTAGAATAAAGAGACCAACACCAAATCTAGGAAGAACTGTTGCAAGGCAAAAAAACCAGATAGATGAAAAAGATTCTGAAGAAGAGACAGCTGAAGGTGGAGAAGCAGGAAAATGCCATCAAGATAAAAACAGTGATCCCTGCGTCAAAAGTGTAAGTTTCTGGAGCAGTTGTTTATATATGCTGTTTTGTTGGGTCCTTAGTAAAAGCCTTGGTAACAAAGATCTAGGTACATACCACATAATTTGTAGGGATAGGTTTTGCATGCTTTATTTATTATTTCAGAATAAACTAAATTGTCATAAAATTTCCTCATTTTTGCACTTGGGTTCTGTTTTCCGTGGTATCAGGTTTAACCCCAGTCAGCAATCAAGTACCAGCTCGCTTGCTCACTGCCCCACCAGCAGCAGTGGAGGCAGAACTGGAAGGGTAAAAGCTGGAAAACAGGCTGGATGTAAGTTTTAATGGGGAAATATAAGGTTTAATAGGGAAAGCAGAAGCTACACTCACATGCAGAGCCTGGGCAGAAACTCTTCTACTACTTCCCATGAACAGGTAGGTGTTTAGCCACATCCAGGAAAGCTGGGCTTCATCACATAGAATGGTTACTTGGCAAGACAAAAGCCTTTCCCCCCACTTTATATACTGAGCTGCATGTCAGCAGGACATGGAATATCCCTTTGGTTAGTTGAGGTCACGGGTCCTGATTGTGTCCCCTCCCATCCTTCCATGCTCCCCCAACTTCCTCTCCAGCTTGCCTATATGAAAAGCAGAAAAGGCCTTGGCTCTGTGTAAGCCCTGCTCAACAATAATTAAAACTTCTCTGTATTATGAAACCTGCGTGCAACACAAACCCAAAACACAGCCCCATACTTGACACTGAAAAAGGCTAACTCTACCCTAGTCAAAACCAACATACATGGAAATGGAATATATCTCACTTTGTCGTATTGTGATACCAGATCTGAAAAGAGAAATGCAAAGAAAAAATGTCTCAGAAGATGTTGTAATGAATAAGCAGATGGTACTCAGCTTTCTGACACAGAAAAGCCAATTCTTTATTCACAAAGCTCATATTTATAGGAAATATCAGAAGACACTGCGTTAAACCTATTTGGTCAGCAATACAGCGAAACTCAGTTCGTTGGTCAGTAAGGGCTATTGTATATGTTGTCAAATTTTCTCTCTAGATATATTTACATACTTTCTTCACTGATTCTCATGGAACAGATTCATTGTTTATATAGGTACAAACTTACTTTTCTCTGTAAGAATAGGTTGTTGTGTTCACTCTTAAAATTTTTCTTTATGGGAACTTCCAAGCTACTTCTAGCTTAGCTAGGTCTTTCTTTTATAATACCTCTAATAACAGGAAAATGAACAACTTAAAAGAGAAAATATAAGAAAAATAACTTTTTACTTTTATAGTAGACACTAATATTAGTTGGATGCACAAGAAGCAAGAGAAATTGTAGTGTTTCTGTGGAAAATATTAAAACTTTATTTTCCTTCTGGTCTCCTAGAAGAGAGATTGAGCAAATGTTTCATCTTAACAGAGTGGAACTTATATTTGTTTTAGGATTTAACAGTTCATGAAGACACTCAGCCATCCAGTGTGACATTAGAAGATGTTTCTACAGATTCTGAGATGAACTCAGTATATACAAGACAGTGTTTCCAAGAAAAGTCCTCAGAAGCAGAAAGCTATGAAAGTGAAAAGGAATTGTCAGATGTCTCAAAACAGGTTTCAGATTCCAATACAGGGTAAGGTTATTTCTCTTTAATGGAGAGAAGGGATGGTTCAAAGCTGTCAGTATCTCTAGATATTATACCATTTTACATTCAACTCCAGCATTAAAAACAAGTTTTATTTGAAGACATATTTAATCAAGACAGTACTAGACTTAAACAAAACCCCAAGAGCTTGAAAGCATTAAATTTAAGTGCTGTTGCATGTTAATTTCATCTTTAGACTATTGGCCTAATTTTCTAAAAAATCCACTTTTCTCATGCTCAGTCCCTGTGATTGTCTTCATGTTGATCTCCACGGTGCATCCCAGTGTGCTTCTATAAACCCTTGAGTACAGGGTCTGGTTTCCTATTAAAGTGTCTCTTAAAAAATGGTCAGCCACAGGTATCCTTTAAGTCTGCTGGGTAGCTTTAAACATGATTAGAGGAAGGTATTTGTAAAATATATATATAGTGTTAAAATGTCTCATCTTGTCTTCTGGGTCTCGAGTAGAAGTTGCAGTTAACTTACCTTTGCTTACCTATTCATAAGGTACAGAGGCTTTTGGTGATGATCACTGTGTTGTTATTGGATCTTTTTCATGTCACTGATAGTGTTATTGCTCTGAGAGCTGTATACAAGTATGGCATATTGTCCCATGCCTGTTTGTTGTTGTAGGGAATCTCATCCTCAGAAGGAAGATGAGAAAACTGTTGTATCATCAACTCGGCTCCTAAGGATGGGATTTCGGAGACAGAAGCCAAATTTAAGAACGACTAGTAGAAAGGAAGTTCTGGATGTAAATAGTAAAGGTGCATCACAGAAAGATACCAACAAGGAAGAAAATTTGTGTGATTGTGAATATAGCATCCCTCCTGAGACAGATGTAAGGCTTTTGTTTTTTTTCTTTAGTTATATTTGAGCTTTGGATCTTGTGAAATGAAATTCTGATGATTTAAAAAAACACAAAGTTAACTTTTTGAAACAAAGTTTTCAAAGGCTAAAATTTTCTTCATTAAAACTTGTGTACTTTTCACTTGGTCATATGTAAGGAGAAAAAGATGACTGAATCTCTTGTTACATGTCCAGATGTCTTTCTGACCCAAGGTGGCATTACAGAGTTGACAGGAAAGAAAAAAAAAAAGGTATTAACAGAGGATGGCACAGAAGAAATACAGATTTCAAGCTATTTTGTCTTAAATAAAAAGTGTGTATTTGTCCTGGAAAGACTAGGAAATCATTAGTTAGCAGTTACAGAGAAGTTTTGTAGGAGAGTGCAAAAAGCTGTCTGAGTTTTTCAGAGAGTGCTAAGTAACAAGCTTCATAGAGTCTCCTTTTGGTTTTTCTGGTTATTGTTTTTACTTTTTTCAGACGGCAGGAAAATATGAAGTCTTAAATGCACTAGAATCCTTGGTAAAGGAGAAGTCACTTTGCTCTCAGGAGGTTTCTGAGACCCGAAGTTGTAAGTCCCAAAAAACATTTTCAAGGTCAGAGGATGGTGAACTGGAGTTCTGTCTACCTGAAATTAGCCAAGATGACATTTCTACTACTGTTGCAGGGTAAGGGCTTAGCTACTTTTGATTCTTGACTGTAACAATGAGAGAATTTTACAAGGAAATCAGTGTGCCTGTGGATTGCCATCTGGCAACCATAGTCTGATGAAAATACTGCACAAAATTTCCGTTCTCATAGTTTAGCACTAGTGATACTACAATTTTAGTAGCTTCTGTACTAAGCATGACTTTAATGAGCATTCACTTTATAACTGTTTCATCATCTGAAAGACTGGATTCATTTTATGTAAAATGAAATGCTAGTTTGCTTATCACAGAAACCATGTGAAAATTGCTTTGGTTTTATAGCAACAAGTAGTCAGTAAGTTAATACCTTCAGTGAGTTAGTTAATTCTGTTGAAGTATTCAGAAGACTGATGCTTTGAAATTTTTCTGGAAAAAATTGTCATTTGTAATTTAAACTCAGCTGAATTTAGTTCACAAGATTTCTCTTAAAAACTCAGAGTTTTTTGCATGTAATACTAATCAACCTGTGTTTGTGTTTGTAACATGCATTTGTACTAAGTTTTGGATTATTTTTTCTGTCTTAACTTTGCACTGATGACAAAAACAGCACTCAAGAAGAGCGTCAACAAACACCTCTTCCACATATACAGCTGGCACAGAGTAAGGAATACAAGCCAAACTTGGTAAGAACTTTTGGAAAGAAGGAGTTACAAATACCAGAAAATAAGAGGAAGAAAAAGCCTGAAGCAGAGCAGAAAGATGAGTTTGACAATACTGACGTAGTAAGTCTTAATAAGAGTAAGGCTTTGCCGTCAAAGTTGGTTTGAAGTGCATGTTTACTTTTATGAAGTTATATGAAAACACTGAAGTTGCATTGCCTGAAGCTGAGACAATATATTAAATGAAAAAAAAATACCCAAGCCCTGGTAAGCTGAGCTATTGTAGATATGAAATCGCTGAGGTCTACAACTTGAAGTATTATTTTTTTACAAAGGATCTGCTTTTGATTGGATTGCATGATAGGAAAAAAATACGCACATTTATACAAACTCTAGAATAAAAATGCATAAAAATTAGCTTTTTTCTCATTTCATCTTTCTTGTTTGGATGAATCAAATGTTGAGCAATCTAGTATAATGTCTTGGCAGAGGCAGAGGACAGCTATTTTTATGAAAAAAGGAGTTTTAAAATTTGATAAGCTCTAACTGGGGTCATCACTACAGTAAGTGATGCTCTTCTATTTCATACAAGTAACTGACACTGTGTATCCGCTCAGACACTTCACTAGGGATGGTAAAAGGTGGGGAAATCCTTGAAAGCCGTTTACACTATGATGTGTTCTTTGTAACCATTTTGTGGGTTGCACATGAATCATAGAATGGAAGTCAGGGTATCTGTGTAGAGTGCCCTTAGATTTGGAATACAGCTAAACTTTTCAAGAGTGACTGATGTTTTGGAGTGGTTAAAGCTGGTTTTGTTCTTGAGCCTATGAAAAGTACTTGTGTCCTGCATTCATCTCTCATCTCCCTTCAGTGCCACGGTTCGCTCACCCCTGGCTGAGATAGTTCCTTGGGGTTCAGCTTTGGCTGCTCTAGACCTGTGGCCTGTGAACCATGCACATGTGTCTGCTCTGTACTGGGCAAATATGTAGAACCAGAGCAGGTCTGATGCTCCTCTTTACTAATCAAGCTGTCACAGGCCTGAAGTGGTAAAGGATATGTTTGAGTGGCTTCTTTGTGGAACCATTGTGGGAAATGCAATCATTAAGCTTATTAGGCCCTCTAGATCTTGAGGCTATGTTATTGTGGCGTGGGTGTATCTGTGCTGCCCTCTGCAGTGTCCAGTTTTCTATGGTTTTCCATTGGCTGAATCAACTTGTTTCCCCAGTGCTTCATGTATTAGGGAGTTGATTGAAAACTAAATAAATGAGTGCTTCCCACAATGCTTGGGTGCACATAGTATTTAAGAGCTTAACTCTGGGTATCCCAGGAGTACAAAGACTTCTGTTCCTTTTTTGCATATAAATTGAATTATGATAAGATGATTCTTACCGTCATTCCAATTGGGAAAATAGCATAGTTTCTAGTTTTGTATATAAAATATATGTTTGTTTTAGAAGCTTACATACTTCTATTTTTCTTCATTCTTCTTTTATTGTAAATTAAAGGGTGAAAATGAAGCTGTATTGTGTCAAGAAGATGTATTGAGCAAAGAGGAACAGGAACAGCAAGAGGTTCCTCAGGTGCTCTCTGTCTCTGAAACCTTATTGTCTGAACAAAGCAGGTGAGATTTGAGTTTAGCAAAATTGCATTTGAAAAGCTTTTGCCTGTGCATAATGATAAAACTTTTGCAAATGACGATTCTTCTCTTCCTTGTCTTTTGTCTTCCTACAGTATTTCATTTTCAGTGCCTACAAACAGCTTCTTCCAGTGTTTTTAGAGCACTTTTTAGCTGCACTCCTTGTCTTCGTTTATCTGGTACATACTTGACCTGTATGAGCTCATTGCTCTTCTTGACCAAGTTTTTTTATTACTCAGTCTGTATTTGCTTAAGTAGCAATCACACGTGTAAAATATGTAACATACAAATTTTGCAAAATGTCAGAGACTTAACTTTCATTGATCATCCATGTGCTGTTCTAGTTTACTGCCACTGTTGTCAGAATAAGATCTTAAGTGTGTGTTAGACTGCCAGTACTTTGATGTTGGTATGGTTAGCATCGCAACTTGTTTTTTATGTTAAAAATGCCTTGACAAAGACATTTTGGTATTTCTGCTCCAAAGTTAACCATAAATGAGAAATATATATAAAAATATAATTTTATTGATCTTAAACAAAGCAGTCTGTTAGTCTCTTGTGTAAGTGTTGATTTAAAATTTAAGCGCAGAAGTGCTTTTTTTCTCTCCCAGCCAAAGTCAAGTGTAGTTTTTCTGTTTCTTTTTGTTTTAAATTCAGCAGTACTGAAAAAAATACCTCCAAAGAAGGCAAACTGAGTGCTCTGAAGCCAGGACAATTCATAAGGACTGAGTCTCCAAGAACTGAACCAAACCTAGAAAGAACATACAGCGAAAAAGGATCTCCAGTAGTACAAAATCTTGCTGCCCCAGATGAAGAAGAAATGAATCAAGGAAAGAATCTGCCTGTGGCAGAAGAATCTGAAAGCCCTCTCTCCTCAAAAGTGAGATTTTCTTCATTTATTTCTGACTACACTTTCTGATGCTTGATTCCACACTAGCTGTTTTTAAGGCATCTAAATAAGCTGTTGTAAATGCATTAATTAATTTCAGCCTAGTAAGAATTCTTGTTCAGTATTTGCATGCTATTACAGGGTTTTCCAAAATCCTGTTAGTGACACATTGATAAGACATATAAAGACTTCACTTGAACTTTGACATTTCAGTCGTATTCATGATACATTATTAGTTACTTGCGTGCTGTATTTCTGATGCTGTGTTTCTTCTGAGCTCCTTGGTGGCTTCTCATGAAGGACTAAATTGGTTGCAGTGTCTGTTTTTATTAGCTAAATGCCTTTGTAGCGGAACAAGGAACAGTGATGGTGCCATAAACCACTTGGAAGTTTTCAAATTAAGTTTCATCTCAGATTAACAACTTGATCATAAATTGCACTACTTTATTTTAAAGGTGATATATTTTGTGCCAATATTGTTGTTCTTTTTTTCTCAAATCAAAGGATGACGTGGAGGTGTTGCTTTCGGGAAATCTGGCCAAGAATGACAGTCTAGATGTAAATTCAAGAAGCATGACGTCAGGAACACTTTGTTCTTCTAAAAAATCATCAAATTGCAACAGCAGAAGAGAGCTGGAGGAGTGTCTATCTACAGATGCTGTAGGAAGCATTCAGGATACCACAGAAAGGTAAGGTAACCTGTTGGCAAAGTAAAAAATCTCTCATTTTGTTTTCAGCTGGGGTAGAGTTTATCTTCCCCCTAGTGGCTGGTACATTGCTGCGTTTTGGATTCAATATGAGAATAGCATTGATAACACAGTGGCATTTTAGTTGTCATTCAGCAGTGCTTACCTTGAGTTGAGGACTTTTCAGTGTCTCAGGGTCTGCCAGTGAGCAGGTGCACAAGCAGCTGAGAGGGAGCACAGCCAGGACAGCTGATCTGAGCTGGCCAAAAGGATATTCCATACCATGGAACGTCATGCTCAGTCTATAAACTGGAGGGACCTGGCCAGGGGCTGCTGAACACTGCTTGGGGACAAACTGAGCATCAGTTAGCAAGCAGTGAGCAGTTGTATATCACTTGTTTCCCATGTGTTTTTATTCCTCTCTGTCTGTGTGTCTGCCTCTCCTTTCCATTATTTTATATTTTACTTTGTTTTGGTTATTATACTGTTTTTATCTAAACCCACAAGGTTTACTATTTCTTTCCAATTCTCCTGCTGCCTGGGGTTTGAGGGCTGACTGTCTGACTGCATGGCACTTACTTATCAGTTGGGGTTAAGCCGTGACAGTACTTCAAAAATTTTGTACATTTGTCCGGTTGTTTTTATACAGCACTTGCTTTTGGAAGCACAGGCTCTGAGCTGTACTAGTACTGTTACCTACTGTGCGCTGTGAAAGTCACTAGGTGGCATTCTTAAGAAATATAAGAGTTTTTAACAGAATTAGGTGATTTTTTTCAAGGCTGTTTTACTTTTTAGAAGGTACTTCATGGGTGAGAGTAGAAACAAGTAATCAGGGTTTAGCTGTCCAAATTTCTCACTAATAAATTCCTGGGGTACAATGCACCATGAATGTGGACCAGAGACTGAGCAGTGCCATTTGCACTTCCTTATAATTGAGAAGTGGCAAGAAAACAGCAAGCTCATTTAATGTTTCTGTAGGATATATTCTGAGTCTCTTCAATTTTCTTTTCCAGTAGGAGAACTTCCTACAATGTACACGCGGTATGAGGCAGATGGTGCTACTTATATGGGACAGCTCTGCATTATGTTATAAGCTATCTTTGCTCAGTCTTAGCTTACAAAGAGCAGCCGCAAATCAATGTATTTTACAATTTTGCTGTGTTCTGAAATTAACTTCAGTTTGCATCTTTCTCTGAAACTCTAAAACTGTTTAAAATCTCTTACGTGAATTATGTTGAAATCATGTCCCAGAGTCTTTGTGCTAACAAGACGAGGGTCTTACTTGACAGTCTTCTTGTCTTCTGTGATGGTGGACTTCTGCAGAATCACAGAATAATTGAGGGTGGAAGGGCCTGCTAGAAGTCTTCTGGTCCGACCCCCCAGTCAAGGCACCTGGAGCTCATTGCCCAATACTGTGTCCAGACAGCTTCTGAATCTTGCCAAGGATGGAGACTCCACAGTCTCTCTGGGCAGCCTGTGCAAGTGCTTGGTAACCCTCACAGTGAAACAGGATTTCCTGGTGCTCAGAAGGAGCCTCCTGTCTTGCACTGTTTGCCCATTGTCTCTTGTCCTGTCCCTGGGCACCTCCCGAAAGAGCCTGGCGTGTCCTGTTTGCACCCTCCCCTTGAGTTTTTGTGGAACTGTTGAAGAGATCCTCCCGAGGTTTCTCTCCAGGTTGAACAGTTCCTGCTCCTTCAGCTTTTTGTCACAGGAGAGATGCTTCTACCCCTTTACCATCTGTGTGACCCTTTGTTCCAGTGTGTCCAGGTGTCTCCTACCAGGGAGCCCAGAACTGCTCAGTCCTCCAGGTGTGGCTTCTTCAGTGAAGCTGAACAAGGGGCAAGGATCACCTCCTTCGGCCTGCCAGCAACGCTTCTGCTGCAGCCCAGGTCACCGTGAGCTGTTTGTGCAGCCACAGCACCTTCGTGGTTCATGTTCAACGCGGAGACCACCAGGACAGCCGGGTTCTTTTGTGCAAAGCTGCTTTCCATGTGGGTGGCTTGCAGCACGCGCTGGTGCCTTGGGTTGTTCCTCCCCTGCTGCAGGACTTTGCATCTCCCCTTGCTGAACTTCCTGAGGTTCCCGTCAACCCACTTCTCCAGGTTCCTTTGGAGCCCAGTACAACCGTTGGGTGTCTCTGTCTTTGGGAAGCAATTCCTTCTAGATCTGCCTAACCTGTAAATTTGCATCATTCAGATCATTTGTGGAGATGCTGGACAGTAGTTGATACAGTATTGACGCACGGGGCACACTGTTGGTTGTTGGTCTCTAACTGGTCACTGACTACAAACCTCAGAACCTGACAACTCAGTGTTTAGTGTACTTCCACTCCGTACTTCATCAGCTCCCTTATCATCATGTTAGAAGAGACAGTGTTATAAGCCTTACTGGAGTCCAGGCAGACACCATTTACTGCCCTCCCTTCATTTATCAAGCCAGTCGTTTCATTGGAAGATATTACCAAGTTGATTAAACGTAACTTCTCCATTACGGATCCATGCTGACTACTCCAAGTTAGGTTGTTTTTCATGTGTCTGAAAGAAGTTTCCAGCTTTAGTTGCTCCAACAGTTTCCCAGGGACTGTGATGAGGCTGACTAAACTGTATTTTTCTATATCACTCTTACTCCCTTTTTGTCAAGTCTTGAGTTTGGAAGGCCAGGATTTCTGTCTTACTGATCTGAATGTGTTTAAACAGATGTAAGAATTGTATCCTTTTGGAAAGCAGTAGAACCTTGAGCACTGCAATTGGTGAATATAATGTTCCCATGGCTTCTTAATTTTGGAGACCTCTGTTGGTATAACTGACTCTTTCCAGTCACTCTGACTTCATGTTGTTTTCCTTCCAAAAATCTTTCCCAAAAGTAATCAGGAATGTCCACTGCTGCAGATGAATTAGCTCCTTTATGCAGTGTTTTTTTTTTTTTTTTTTCTTGCTTTATGTTTTTTTTTTACATGTAGCCAACAAAGCAAATAAAAATTCAAAACACAGATTAATTTCTAGTTAGAAGTACTAAATATCTGATAGTAAACCAGGCTTATACAGTGTACTCTGTAGTTCTTCAGAGGTAAAAGTTGAAACATATTTTTGTAGGTCAAATGATAAATTAAATTCTGGAGAAGAAAGTGAACAGAGAGCAAGGGAACCCCATTGGAACCCAAGGCCAGACCTAATGAGACTTACTAGGAAAAGAGATTATCCTGAAGAGTGTGAAAACAGAGAAGAAGACACCACTGAGAGAAATGAAGAAGAGTTTTTGGTGTTACTAAAAACAGGTGTATCAGGGGTAAGTGCTGATCATGTATTTTGAGCCAGTTATACCTCAGTCCTGTTGCCCAAGTTCTTAGAAAGCTGGCACAGAAATCCAGTATATGGTTGGAAAGGTTAATGTGATTATTTGATTTTTTTAAAAAATTCACTATTGGAAACTATGCTGAATAAATGGACTTAGATTTAAAAACTGTGGAAATAACTTAATATACACTGTTGTCTTAAGTTCTGTGGTTTCTATGATGAGAAATTTGAATTATAATAAATACATGCTAACATAGTTAAAAAAGAATTTACTGTTTGTTATTCATTGAACAACAGAAAATAAGACAGCTAGTTAACTTCAGATACTACCTAAAATCTGTGTTAATATACTTAGAAATTAAAATGATAATGAACAAAGTTCAGACCTTCTTAAATTTGCTCAGTAGGCCTAACTTAGTCCAGTCTACTTCCATCTGTGTCTGATGCTGTGATAACTGAGTCAAGTTTATCTGGTGTTCCCTATTTTCTATATGGATGACTAAAACCTTCTAGTTAAAATATTATTTTAGCCAAGTATGCATAGTTGACAGAACTGTGGTTGCTGATATTTGTCTGTATATATGTTTAATAAAATTTAAATGCTTTTATATAAAATATGATAGTTTTTTCTTGTTCCCAAGGTAGAAAAAAAAATTCGTTCCTGCAAATTTTCTTTAAATTAATAGGTAATTTTAGAAAATTATTCATCCTTCAGCTTCTAAAGAGTTGTTGGTCTTGATAAATTGAGCATGGTGTTGTTCTGTTAACTACCAGCAGCATTGGGAATTCAACCATCACAAATAATAGCAGTTAATGAGACCTCTGCTATAGAGCCCAAAGTTAAAGACAGTGAGGAAGAATGTGCTAAGTTATCAGAGATGACAGCTGGGCATGTTCTCAAGATCCTCAAATGAAGTTCTTTAAGTCACCAAAACCAGTTACAAATGTTTGGCACTCATTTTGGTAATAATTATCTCCTCTGTTCAGCAAAACTCCAGTAATACAGTGGAAGCTAGATCCTTCTCAGAAGCTATAAGGAAATACAATTTTGCAGAGAATGTTGAAGAAACATCTTGTAAGAGAATCAGACAGGACATTACACTCCAGTCTTCAGGTATAACATCAGAGAGTCAAGTAGAACAAGATAATGATTCTCAGCTTTCTACCTCACAGGAAAAGCATTCAGGCAATCTCACAAGGTAAAACAACTGTTCTGCTTTGTAAACCAAGCTCAGTTGATTGATAATTATTGGCTGTAGTTCTGCCATATGTTATGTGAGTGCATGTAGCATGTCAGTTTTTGTGTCTTAAATCTGAACTTAGCAGATGTGTGCAGATACTCCTTTGTCTCTTACTCTGCCTGTATTCTCATAAAATGAGCACAGCTAGCACTCTCACCAATTCATCCCATGGTTTCAACAGAAATTCCTGATTTTATAGAGGAGGACTTGAGAGTACTCATATTTGGGGGCACAGGGAAGAGGGAACCTAAAGAGAAGCTTTGTGCTAGAAGTGCCCTCTGCTGCTATTTGCTTCCACTCCCCACCAGTTTACCAAGGAGGATGTTTTGGGGGGAAGTTTGTTATTACTTTTGATAGTCAAAGTGGTTGTGCCCATGATTTTGAGGAAGAAAACTGTAGGTAACTTATTATTGAAGAGAATGCTGTCTGAGAAACCAAAGCAGATAAGTAGTTATCAACTAACACCTTTAGTTTATAAACAGTAGTCTGATCAATTAAGTATCATAGTTTGGGGCTTCTAGCGTAGCTTTAGCAAAAGACAACTGAAGTGTTCCCATGGCTTACAAAGTATGTGACTTCCACATCCCTCAAAATTAAAATGACTTCATTCTTTTCTAATCAAAGAATTGTGTATCTTGCAAGTTTAATTGTGAAGATTTCTAGCATTTTGAAACTGCTGAATACATATTTGCAGTCAGTACCTTATGTACATAGGAAGAAATTAAATTTCTGCTTAAATGCTTATTTGTTCCAATTAAGTAAATAGTTTGCATTGTTGGTCACAATGATAACTTTTTTTTTAATTGAGGTCATTTTGATTTGTAGTATCCCTCTCTTTGGAAGGTCTTGGATTTCATTGTTTTTGTTCTCTACTTTAGAAGGCAGTTCAAAAGATCATCAAAACAGACAGCACTGCCAGAACATGTGTTGGAGCCAAAAACTGCTACTTCTTCTGCCTCTGAATGTGAGGCTGATTGCAGTGAGAAGGGGAGTCAAAGGCAAGAAGCTAAACTGAGAGTTAACAGAGAAAAAAGTTTGAAAACTATACAGGGAAGAAAATCTGGGAAGGAACCCAGAAGTTCAAAGATAACCTTTGTCACCCTTCGGGCTTCTCAAGAGGAGGAGGACGAGGAGCCAGATGACTTTGAGCTTGATGATGAAGAAGAATGCTTTGCATCAGAGGAAGTAAACAAGGCTCCAGTGTTCGTTCCTATAGGTCTTCGATCTCCAAAACCAATTCCTGTGCAGATACAGGAAACCGTGGAGGAGGTATTGTGTAGCTGGGTTCTGCATATGCAATTTTGTTCTGTCTGTTTTAAAAATATTTTATTCCAATTGTATCTATGAGTATTTGGGTTTTATCTGAGTTCAAGTTAAGAATGATGTTGAGAGTAGTAGGGATGTTGCTTGGCACATACACTTGGTTTTGAACTTGATACTGTGTCAGCCCAAGATCCAGTGATGTAGTTATGTTTACAGACTGTATGTAGGTCTGCAGGGTACTCACCAGTTTGCTTATTGGGATTAAATATAGGCCCAGACTCGATGCTCATCCATGTGTTTTGAGGCTCAAGATGGATCAAATGGAGCACTTTAATTTCATATTTGAATGTTAGGAAATGAGGGTGTGAGGAAAATGTTTCTGTATGTCATGTCCCCCTTGCCAAGAAACTTAACTGTCAGGTAGGCTGACCTGACCAGCAGCCAGACACACACATCTGCTTGCTCATTCTCTTTTCCTGTGGGACAAGGAGAGATTAGAAGGAAGGCAAGATTTCTCTATTGATATAAAGACAGTTACATACGTTAAGGAAAATCTGTGTGTAAATGAAAAGCAAAATAAGGAATTTGTTTGCTGCTTTCTATTGTTAGGTTACTTCCTGGAAATCAGGGTCTCAGTCTGTGTAAGAGTAACTTTGGAAGAAAAATGCCCTAACCACAAATGGCTTCCTCCCTCCTTTCCCTGAGCTTTTATTGCTGAACGTGTCATCATATGGTAGTGAATTCTCCTTTGATCAGTTTGGGTCAGCTGTCCTAGCTTTGTGCTCTCCTGACCTCTTGCTTACCCCTGGCCTCCTTGCTGGGTAAAAGAATAGGAAAAAAAGCTTTGACATTTTGCAGGAATAGCAAAAACACTGGTGTGTTACCAACACTGTTGTAGTTATAAATCCAAGAGACAGCACTGTGTGGGTTGGTATGAAGAAAGTTAACTTCATGCCAGCCATGCCCAGTACAATCTTCACCCTTTATTTCATACCATTTGTATCATGTCAAGGTCTTATACCATCCAGTACAAGACATTTTTCTGTTTTTTCTCTGTCATCGCTACTTTCCATTTACTTCAATGCTTTTTGCTTTCTACTGCTTTTTTGCTTACTAGTACTGCTAGTCCTCTTCCTCTCTTTGCCCACTGAAATCTTGCTTTTTATTGTCTCCTGAATTAATCTCACTGTTTCTTTCTCCGGGTGAAACAGCAGAGTAATTTATAACTCAGTCAAAATACCAAGGGATCTCTAGAACAATAATGGGCGGCAAAGTTGCTGCATGGAAACTTTTGCTAAATCCCTGATTTCAGTGATGTGGAATACATATTATGTGTGGGCGTTACAATCAAGTTGCCTAGTTTAATACTTAGGAGAAATGAGTTCTAGTGAGGGATGCGCTTAGGTACCTGAGAACCCAGCTGTTATAAAATTTAAAATAGGTGAGTCGTAAGTCTGTAAAGTGCAAAAGCCTTTGAGAGCAGCCCAGACTGAGCAGTGTTTTCCGTGAGAACTTCCCTGGAAATATCATAAACTTTCTGTCAAATTTCAAGTCCTCATTTCTGAAAATGACAAATGTTTGCAGTTCTCAGTGAAAGTACAGTGCTGAAGAAGATAAAAAAATAGGTAAAATGGTGAGTGGGTGTGTTTCTGTGTCTCCGTGTCTGTTCCCTATCTTGCTTTGGAAATAAGTCTGAACTGTTTTTCCATCCTGAAGACTTTGAGGTAAACCGTCACTATAAAAGATCTCAGCTGCATAACTTAGTTTGGTGGAGAAATGAGTGACTAGAAACAAGGCTGTAGGTTGTCTCATGCTTTCACTTAGCTACAGGTAGCAGTACCTGTTTTTCTTTCTGTTGATACCACTGCTTCCTTCTCAAATCAGAATGTAGGATTTTCACGAAGAATCCCTCTAGATGCTGAACATCTGTTAAATATATGAGGTTTATAAAAAATTGCACTTGACAAATTTTCTTTTGCATCTGAACTAAAATACCTGTATAATTACTTCTACAGCTCGAGATATCTGTAGATATCCCAGATGTGCAGGTGGCTGCTGATGCTGAAAGTCTTTCTTGTGCTTCTATCCAACCAGTCGTACAGAGGCAAGAAAAAGTAAGCACCTCAACAGCTGTAAGAATGTTTTTTGTTTGTTTTCATTGGTCATACAAAGCTATTTCAGCAGTCTTTTGTTGTCATATGTGAACGTAACTGTAGCTTATTAGACTGCTACCTCTCCCACACAGATGTGAGGCACACTATGTTAGTAAATATTGTTAGCCTTAAAACCGGGGTAACTTGTGGGCACAGAATTTACATGTAAGCATTATATAAAAATTATAGAGTAATTTTATATAGAACTTTGATACTGTTTTTCTTTGTATTCAAGGAAGCAGCCATACATGAGAATCCAGATGTGGACAAAGGTAGATATGAAATGTATTTCTGGATACTGGTATATACATTTCCCCCTTTCTTAAAATATGCTTCCAAAGGTGTGACACCATCTTGGCTGACAGGCTCAGCTGTGTCCTGCAGTTTGTCAGCTGGAGCTGGCTGTGTCCAAGGCAGGCCCCTGCTGCCAACACCTTGCCACTGTATCCAATACACCATTAAAGGCAGTCATGTTGCTGCTTAGTGTTTTAACAATAGTTTGAACTTGGTGGATGAGAATGGTTGCTTGTTTACAAGTATTTTTATCCATAAATAAGGTCAATTTAAAAAATGAATACTTTATTGGTGGTAGTGTCAAATACTTTTTGAATATGGGTAAGTGGATTTCTGGTTAATGTGCTTGTGACTTCTAATATGTGTGAACAACTTCACAGGAATTAACGATGGAAGCACTGAAGCTGCTATGACTTTACTTGCAATGGGTGATCCAAATTTTCAGTTAAAAACAAGCACTGAAGGTATGATCTGATTTATGGAACAAAGCCTTGCTCTCGTGCTTTCTGGGTCCGCCTAAGGAGGGATGGAGCAGTGACTGCAGAGCTCTTCCACATGCTGCTGCATAGCAGGAAGTCAAGAATCTTATGCTTTTAGTCCTGTTGGATGATAACACATAGTGAGTTAAAGCAATGCAGGTTGGCTGGAAAGAGGCAGGCACCTTAGTGAATACTGCGAAGTCTCCATCACTGCTAGAAAGTTGTTTCTGTGATCTGTTTTAGGAAGCATATGTTTGAATTGATCTGGGCACATAAACTGGATGAAAGAAAGAGATCAAGCTTAAATGACTGTAGCTTTCAGTGATCTTTTCAGACCTTTAATATGAAGCACAGCCGTTCCATTCAATTTAACTACAACCTGAAATTACCTGGATTTTTTATAGATTTTGTGTAGTATTTATTATCTGCTTTCATTCGCTGAATGTTAGTTTTTGTGTTCTTACTACAAAAAGTGTTCTCTTAGGATTGTATTTATCTGGGATTTGAAGTGTATAGCTTTATATACATGCCAAACCTGAGTGTTTTAAATGAAGTTTTCCCATTCTGTTTATTGCTATAACCAGAACAGACACATATGTCACCTGCTCAGGATGACTTGGAGACAGCTGATAGCCATGTAATTCACACCTACTCCAAAGAAAATAGAACTTCTAGTCAGTATTTGCTTGCTTCACACACTTCTATCAAGGAATTGCTGCCTTCTGAGGATGGAAACAAGATGAATGTAGAGCATCAAATCACTGGCACAAGAATAGGTGTAGAAGAATATCCAGAGATGGATGCTCCTGATACCAGGTTAAATTACTACTTCATTTTCATTAGTGAGAGAGACCCTCTGACACTGCTTACTTTTGCTAGGTTCTTTCTGACATTTTTATTGATTTGCAAGCATTCTTGTTTTAGTTAAGGTTTCTCAGTTTACGTAATTTAGTATGTAATCTGCAAAAACTCCTCTCATCTCTTTCTTACTACTTTCATGAAGTGTTTGTATGAAATTTTGAGTATCTACAACTAGTTTTTCTCTCAAGAAATAAGGTTTACCAGGAGAAGGGGGGAGAAAAAAATGCTAACTAATGATATACTGGATCACTGTTAATTATCAAGCTCTTTTTTGCAAAGTTCTCTGCAACTAATCAGACCAAAGCAAATTGCTTAAATGTCACTGCTGCTGTGGGGTGTAGATCAAAGATTTAGAGCAAAGGGATGGCAAGAAACCAGTTGATCTTCCATCATTATGGTGTTTAGTGATTGATCTTTTATAATTTTGCATTTGTGAATTACAGGACAGCTTATTGGGACACTTTTCCAGAGAAACATCTGCTGGTGATCATGTATTACTTGAAAGACCTTTTAACTTGTTGATTGCTTGAACAAACGATGAGATTATACTCTCTGAAAAATCAAAATCCAAGATAATCTATTTTGCATCCATTAAATTATATTATTAAACCAGGACTTACTGCCATTTCATGTGTATTAGATATTCTCCTGTTATTCAAACATTTCAAATTTTAAAAAAATTCCTTTACATTAGAAACCTACCTAGGTTACAGTATACCTGTCTGTTTGAAGTCACAAATGATTTTTATGGTTTTTTATCCTGCCAGGTAGTTTTCTGTCTTCTCTGCCAGTCACACCTGCATTTCAGGTCTTCATTGTCTGATCTAACCCATATTTCTCATATCTTCTCGTCACTAACTGTTAAAAATCAAGGACTCTATTGAAAACATTTTTCCTTTTATTTGCAGTAGTAGCTCTCTCACTGTGGTGAACAGTATGAGACTGACAGGAGGCGGACACCTGGAGCCTGAGCCAACCTCTGGAATATCAAGGTCCAATGAAAACTTAATGCAGGAGATACTTAACGCAAATTTACTTGTGGAACAACTAGACCAAATTCAAACTGGTAAGCCTGTTTCTTATCCTAGGGCTCTAAAATGGTTATTTGGTAGATTCACATCTATTCGTTAAATCAAACAAAGCTGAAAGTCTTCACTTTCTATTCATGTTCACAGATGATACATCGCCGTTGTGACGTAGGGTACCCATTTGTGATATAATTTTATAATAAGTATTCCTGTCAGCATAAAAACAAATGAAATTTGAAGAGCATTTTTTTCCTGCAGGTATTAAATTACCTGGAAAGCACTTAAATTACTGGACTGTCAATTACAGAAATACAGTCTAATATAATGTATTTTTTTTCTATTATTACTGTCTTTTCCTTCCATTAAAAGTAGAAGAAGAGATAGAAAGAAGTGGTTTTCTATTCTTAAAGCAGTTGCAGAAAAGGTAGTCTTCAAACTCTTAATTGTCTTCATACCACTGGCAAAATAGGAAAGGCAAGATGAGATACATGTATGTGCCTTAATTATACAAGACACAAGTATACATGCGCACATTCATGTGTATTTGTCTATATAAACATACTACAAAACTTTAATACATACAAGATCATATGTGAAAGGAAATACAAATATGTATATACACCCACAGACTGAAAAGATAGTATTTTAATTTTTATTCTGATAAAACTAAGATCCTTCAACCCTGGGTGGTAATGCAGAAATACAGAAGGTGGATCCACAACCAGTCAGACCAGCTACAGTTGATTCTTCAGTTCTTCATGACTTTGCAACTGGAAGTATGGAACTTACCAAGCAAGTAGACAAAACTGAGAGGTAGGAAGACTCATAATTTAATACTGACTTCATTTCTACTGTGTCTTAAAATATGCAGCTGAAGTTCAGGTGTGGTATGCAACTGTAATGGAAACTGTGTGCTCACAGATGCTGTATATGTTTACACAGATAGTGTACAGTTTAGACTTCAGGTTTGCTCCCTTGCATATCATGCTACAGCTTTTGAAGATGGAACATTAACTTTTGTTTGCTATTTCAGAACTCACTAATTACCTTGCTGCTTAACTGTCTTTCATGACAGTCCAAGGAAATGCTAACAGTTGATTCATTTAGAAATGTTAATCAGCTTAAAAGGCTTCCTGCTTGGTTGTACTTTCAGTAGGAATGTCTCCATTAGTGGAGTTACAGAGGCCTTTCCCTGAAATTCTTCATGTAGATTTGTTCAAAGGTTATGCATTCTTGTTTAGTACAATGATGTAGTTTTTAAACAGGTGTTTTTGTTTCCCAGTAATTACATACTGTTCATATTAAATACATTGTAACATGGAATTTCGTGTTTGCACAGGGCATCTTCATTTGGTTTCAAATTAACTAGGTATGTACCTTGCAGAACAGAAAAGCAGATCAGAGATCCTTGTGGAAATTCAGGAGATTTAAGACATCTAAGTGCATCACCAAAACCTGAAATATCACACCTTGGACTAGAAGACTGCCCAAGTCCAAGTTATGTGGATGAACTGTCTGAGCAAAGTCCTTATCCTCTTGAGCACCATATAGGTACAGTCAACTTTACTCAGGTAAATAACAAGAACTTAATTGCAGAAGTGTCCAGATTTTGAAATTCTGTAAAGAAAGAGGTTTTCAGTGCAAACGTACCCACCAGTTCTAAAGGCCTGGTACTTCAGCTGGTAAATGCAACTTGCTTTTTCTCAAGTGCATATCCAAACAATATTTCAGACAAACTTAATCTTTGCAAACTCTGTTTAGAACATTTCAGTAATAAGTGATACACATTAGCAAAATTGAGAGAAATATTTAAGTAGTCTTGATGGAAGAAGTTACTGAGAATTTGTGTATCCATTCACTGGACACTTTCTGTTTTGTTTGTTTATATTAAAATGAAGTTAAAATGTTACTGCTTGGATGGAGAATGTTCACTGTCACTTCCTTTGTTTTGTTTAAAACAAACTGCATCCTTTGTTATGGTCTTTCTCATTTATTAAAAAAACAGTTAAGAGCTTTGCATGCATATTATTGTATGACACATATTTTGCATATTTTTACATATATCTATATAATCTATATCATCATCTATGTTGTCATGGACAAACAATATGTCTTTTACATCCATTTCTCTGCAGTGGTTTGTGTGTCTGTGTTTTAGCATAAATGGGAGTTACCTTATTTGTTCATAAGAGAGAGGTTCATTTGCAGTTTCTTCAGGGTTTTTAGTGTTAAGTCAGTGAGCACATAGTTACAGCGGAACTGCTGATGCATAGAAGCTTGTTTCCTGAGTGCAGCAGGTTGCTGTGTCAAGGCTGATTTCATATTAGGACAACATGCAAGAATGATGTTGCTCTTACAGGTCTGGCAGAGAGTATGAAGAAAGGCAGCTTGCAGTAGATTATTCCTGGTTTTAACAAAGGGACAAGCCATAGAAGGGACAGGATAGGTGAACTGTAGAGCTTGGTGTTTTTCTTTGGCACTCAGTGGTTTGTTAAGAGTTGTAGGAATCTGCTTTCTTAGTGCCACTGAACAATTTATCATGTGAGTCATCTCTGACAGAGCTGTGCTGCAGGAAGTATAAATTTATTTTGACAAACCATAAATACAGACAAACTGCATATAAATTTTATATTTCCCCAGTGTTTCTTGTCCTTGTTTGGCTAATACTCTTCAGCCTAGAACAGCTAGAAGTGAAAACTAACAAATGAAATAATGATGATGTGATTGGATTTTTTGGCTCTTCAGCATTTGACATGCTTTGTTTCTTCCTGTTTCCTAGAGTAATTTCCCAGATTTATTAAGTTGTTTTATTTCAACTGTGTTGTTTCTAGAATGAAGCTTGTAATCAGGATGCTCAGCAACATTGCGTAAGCAGCACAGAAGAAACATCAGGTATAATGTGCTAATATTCAAAGTTTGCAAAAGCCCACATTTGTGTATCTTGCAGTTACTAAAAGCTGAATTAAAACCCTAAAATTTTCATTTAAAAGAAACCAAAAATTTTCATTGACATGATTAATAAATCTATTCCACTAACACAAATAATGATCCACAGCATAGTGACATTCCCCTCCCTAGCCTCCTGTCTTTACATTTCATTAACAGAAGTTAGACTTGGGAACTATTTGAATAGCCCTTCATTAAGTTTAAGTATCAGTGGATGGGAAACTTGTTCTCTTTGCCCTGTTGTGAGCTCCTGCTGCTTACCTTGTGATAGGTATAGCAGTTTTTAGAGCCCTTTATGCACCTCTGAGTCACCCTTCAAAAACTGAACACCACAAAGGGAGAGAAACTGTGTAGTTTTCCACTGGTTTAGTGAGCTGTAGTTGCTCATGACGTTATCGAGTGAATGCTGTTGTCAAAGTTGTGTGAGTAGGAAGGCTGTACTGTGTGGAGCAGGAGGAAAGGAAGAAGAGAAGTCTAAGACAATCAAACTTCCTTCTTTAGCTGCACTGAGTTGGGAGATTAATGCCTGTCTGATCACGTGTGATGAAAGTTAATATCATGATGAAGGTGGTGTCTGGTCTTCCCTATTGCAATGGTTGGTTTGGAACCACTGCTTGTCTAATATATGGGATAGTCAAAGTGATAGAAGCCCAGAATACTTTACATGGAAACTGCAGTCCAAACCTGTAATTCATGAGCTTGTGCAAAAGATTGGGCTAATACTTCTTCTTAGACATCTGTTGCTATGCTCTGTTACTGCAAGAATCTTGGGATGAAGCATCTTAAACCATGTTTAATTAGATGAAGAATCCAAGAAAGTTGAGGTTGGAATAAAAGCTTTACATCATTGACAGCTGTCTTAAATAATGGAATACCATTGTTGTTTTCATTTGTGAAAACTTTACAAATGCTTGTTCCTTAAATTCTAACAGAGGGCAGCTGGCAGTTATCTATTAATATCTGTTTCTTGATTAAATTATCTATATTTTTCATCAATTAAATTCAGGACTATGCTTCCCAAATCCTAATCTGCAGTGAGGGGGAAAATCCTGTGCTTACCTTCAAAACAGCAGACATCTGCCATTTTAAAAAGTAACTCTTAATACCTGACAGTTGCAATTAAAGACAGAGGGCCATTTGACTACTATGACGTGTTTAATTAAACCACAAATTGCTCTTTAAAGCTAGAACACCCATTTAAAATCATCATTACTAGACATTTTTAATATTCCTCATCTTGAATGGTAATCAGGATTTCTCTGCAGTGAATAAGCACCGAGGAGATGATGATGTGTACCTCATCTCAAAAGACAGGAAGCTTATTGTCTCAGGAATATGCCCAATGCCTTTTTCCATGGAGAAATGAGTGCCTAAAATTTCAGTACTCCATGCAGGGAGGACGTGAAGAGAACAGTATCATTTCGTATTTGATTAATAGTCTTTTGTTATTTATTTCCCTGAAAAAATTATAATAGTGAATGATGATCGTAGATGTGCAGAGGAAGAACAGACATTCATTTTAACATTGGTGGAAATCCCAGCTGACTCAAAAGCGTTTGATGCATCTGCTATGGTGGAACAAACTTCAGAACCAGTACTACCAGCTCCAATACTTATCAGCTCAGTAAATGCAAGTGAAACAACTGTGACTGAAGTGGAGAGGTAAATGGCTTTATTTTTTATCAAAGTGGAGCACTTTTTGTGTACCTGGATTGTTCTCTGAATGTGCAGTACAGATTAGAGCTTCTTAAAAGAAGAAATGCAAGAGGAAGGAATTTTGACGAACTGGTTTGAGAATTAGAAAGTATAAAGGACTCTAATCCAATTTGAGGAAGATTCTGTAGGTGTTTCAAATTAAGTGTTTCAGTTAGCTGGGGTTTTAGTGTCACCTTAATTCTCATTTACCCTTTAGAGTAAGTCTTCCTTTTTAGCAGAAGTCATTTATCCAGCTTGAGCCTTGTTTTGCCTTATGCATACTTAGTTCAAATGCAAAGCAATTGAAATGAAAAAATCTAAGCATGTGTGCATTTTTACAGTACTTTAACACTTTTGTAGAATAGCTGTTTATTAATTGCTCTTCCAGATTTTTCATGTAGATGGTCTTCTTGGAAAATATGATAAACATGTTTTACATGTAGATGTAAATTCTTATATCATTCTCTTGAGTTTGTTCTGTTCAAAAGGCAGACAAGATGAAAACACAAGCTAATTAATTACTCCAAAGAATAATAGCTGGTTTGTCTACTGCAATCCAAAAGGGTTTGAATTTCTTTTACAAAGAGTACCTCTGAATGCAGTGTAACAAAATTTTTGTGTCAGCATTACAGTTGAACTAAATCTCTTCATCAGTTTGGGAGAAAAAATAATTAAAGGAAAAAGACATAAGAAATGGAATTGTTGCGAAGTAGTAAAAAACTCTGTAAACCCTAATATTATACTAATGTAAGTCCTCAGATCATAAGCAGAGATGTGATGCAATTCCACATTATTGTGGAGAATCTTGCCCTGCAATATCAGATGCTAATATCATTCCTTTATTGAAAGGATAAATCTTTGAGTGAATGTTGGCTACACGTTGTAACAATTCTAACTCCTCTGGAACTACTGATAATAAATAGAATTGATGACAGGCAGAGTTAGAGTACATGTTCTGTCTTGCTGTTCCTGTACTGCTTTACCATATTTTCCTAGTCTCTGCTGCTTCTCTGTATGTCTTACATATGTCTGTATGTCTTTTGAGATCATACAGCATGTGGGGGTTCAACTGTGCAGATAAATAATACTGTACTTTAGCATTTTCTAGGGCAGTTATTAAGTTGCCATATTTTTACATTATATGAAAAGACCAAGTGGAGTTCAAATAGAACAACTAAGCCAGATTCAATATGACTAGAAAAACTAACTCTAGCTAGCACAACAAATTGTTTCTTGGTAGTAAATGGTAGATTTGAAGTTAATATTGACATTAAGCAAGAAAGAGTATCACCATAGATTCATGTGTAATTTCATCCAGAAACCTTATACAAAGTAAATTTTGGCTTATTGCACTGTCACAATAATGACTTTGTGTATATATATATGAACAGTATTGGATCCCTGACAACTGCAGCTGGTGAAGTTGCTGCAGCTTTAAAATGCAGTATGAAAATGAAACAACTAGAGAGTACAGTCGACTCTGTTCCGAAGTTGCAGACAGCTCAAAAACGGTTGGCTTCTGAGCTTGAAGAGAATGATTTTCCTCCTTCCAAGAAAACTCCTGTTGCAGTAGAAGATAACCTGGAAACCACTTACAAGGTGAGCTCATAATTTGGTGAGTTTGCATGCATGGGGTAGATGCATAACACATAATAGAGCATTTTAATTATCTTTATTTTTTAATGGTGTTACTTGCTAAATATGTACTGCCTATACAACTTAAAAGGAAAATCAAAACCTATAGATTTTTTAATTTTTAAATCTACAACAGGTGTTGGGTATTACCTTATTTATTATTGGGGTTTTTGAGAATCTGTAGGCTCTCAGGTTTTTTTAATTAGACATCCTAGTAGACAGACTGGTAGTGTGTCCTACTTGGTTCATTGCCTTTATGACAATGGCATTGCAAGAGAGGAAAGTCTGTAGGCATACTGGGTAACTGACAGGTCGTCTAGATTCACTGAATGATGTTTTGAATCTGCATTGTGTCTGTTACATCAAGAAGCTGTTATTAGATAGGTATGTTCCTATTGATTCTTAGCATAGTAGGTACTAGTTTAAAAGAGCAAGCTGCCAGTGAAAACAAGCCACCATCTTTCCAGCTGCCTCTGTGCTTTTTTACAACATGACCAGGCTTGTGGCAGCAACCACCATTGATCTTTGTAAGTGGGCTAAGATTGTATAGTGTGTATTGGTGTAGGAATGGGTGGTAATTCCCCACATGATTCAGAGAGCTTTTTTAGGAAGGGATGGATAACAATCTTTTTCCTTCTTTGATCTCTTATCTCAATATCCTTGTCTTGAGTAATTTGTCGTAAGAACACCTTGAAAAGCCTGCTCAGGAAATAAGTTAAGTGATGAATGATGCTGCACTGTCTTCTGTATCAGTCCTGCTCTTAGAACTGTGCATGTGTGATAGGAGTATCAACTTCATTGTCTCTTCTGTATTCAGAGCAGTGAAAAAATTTTTTTTTTTCTTTTTTAAATACAGGCTTATTCAATTAAATCCACAGATGTCCCCGTGGTAACTTCTGGTATGTACACTTAAACTTGTATACCAAAGTATAATGAATGTAAACACATCACAACTTAATACTGGTTGTCATGCTAAATAGTTCTGTATGAGGCCATGTAATACAAAAGCAGAAACAAATTTTCCTGGTACTACAGTAATACCACCATTCCATGATTATTGCTATAAACTAGGTGTGCTGAATTACATAAATGTTAATTTAATAATGGTTCTAAAAGCATTGCTGTAGCTAGTATATTGGTGAAATTTGAGAGGGTTTTTTGACTAAACATGTTATCTTCTCTTAAGCAAGTATTTCTATCTGTGAAGAGCACTAATAATCAAAAGTATTAACTGGCATTTTAACCACACTATGCCAAAATAGTTTATTTTTATTTTGTTTTGTTACTTTTACTAAAAATGTAATTATTTAGAACCTTAATCTGCCTCTGAAGACACAGAAAAAGCAAAACTGCTAACAATGCCATCTGCATTAATCTGAGCCTGTGAAGGGCTTGGTGAACTGTAATTTTCGCCCTGAAAAAGACTTCTAAGGGAAGTTGTAGAAGCTTAAACAGCTTGGTGACTAGACTAAGTTCTGTGGTGTGCTGTTAAGGATGAGAGGGGGAAAAGTGTGCTGTAAAATTTAAAACCACACTTCTACCAGCTTTTCCCCATAACATCCATATGATGTTAGAAGCCTTAAAAGTAGACCATGAACTTAAAAATCGTAGCAGTGGTGACTTATGAAAGTAAATGGACAAATGAGACTAAACAAAAAATCAGCCATTTTGTTGTAATGGTGGAAGCCATTTTAATATCATGCATTTTTTTGGCTCTTGTGTTATCACTGAAGTCTTTGACTCTCAACTCCTTTTACAGGGAATCCTTTTCAAAAAACAGAGTCTTCAGCAAAGGAAGAAGTACTTACTTCTGTATTGGTTTCTGAGTCTATCTTACAACTGGCTGAGAGAAGCCAGCTTGAGACTTTGGAGAGCTTAGAGAAACCATCACATGAGAATCCAGCATCCAAAAAGGAAGAGGAGGTTATGTCTAGATTAACCTCTTACAGGAAAGCAGAAATAAGTGGACAAGAAAAGCAGGAGAATGTGCATGAATCTGCACAGTTAGAACATACTGGAAACACAGCATCATCTTCAAAAACTCCATTACTCAGGTATGCAATAATTGCAGTAATGTTTTGTCAGCTTGTTCTGTAAAAAAAATCGTGTTTCTATGTTGACATCTTTTCAGTCCGCTTGTTTGTGACCTGCATGGCTAAGAGTTACAGTATCTATACTCCCCTGCAAATCAGAAAGGATCAAACTTTGGAATGCTTGGAAATTTGCATTATTTTACTCATTAAATGAGTAGATCAACTGGAGGGCACTATTGATGTATTATGTGTCTATTTAGATTTGATAGATGCCTCTTGCCAGGCAGACATCCATTGGCTGTGATAGGAACTTAGGGTAATTTGTGATTTTCCATAGTAAGTCTGTTGTTGTGAGATTTATTTTGGCGTTTGTCCTCCTAGTAAGATCTGTTACGGGTACAGTACTGAGCACACTGAATTTTTAGGACTAACTTAAGTCATTTCCCCAAAGGAGTTCCAATCTCGGCGGCTCAGAGTGTATTTCTCTTACCTATCTGTTGACTTGATCTGTACTATCTGTACTGTTTGGTTAAATGTTTTGAGTTCCTGCTATCTGTTGCTCCAGTGCTCAAATATTTTGATTGTAATACTCCACTGCCCTCTTCTAATCTGTCATTTACTTTTTCATTATGCTTGTGTGAGTACCAATACTGGCTATTTATACTTGGGACATCCACAGCAATTGGATAGTGATGCATTAACATCAGAATCCTTGCCTTAAAGTTTACTTTCTGATTTGTAAATTCTTAACAATATGAAAAGTTAATGCTTTGGGTATCTCCGTCAGTGCCGTGACTTCCATATGCTCACTGGTCTAGGTTTGCTGCTGTAAGTTGGCTAAAACCCTGCAGCATGTAGTCTGCTGTAGCCCTATCCTTGGTGATCAGGTTTTCCATTGATTACATGAAGGATGCTCAGAATTTTCAGTTTGTTCTTCAGGAGTGTGTCTCCATCCTTCTTGGAACCACTCTCTGAAAGTCTAGTAGCTTGTTATGGGCTGTGGATTAGCAGCAATTAGTAGGTTCCTGTTCTCAGGGTTAAAAATCGTCAACAATCTCTGTGACTGTTCAAAAAACCTTTTGTATCAAAACATTCAGTAATACAAAAGCCTTTCTCACAATGACTTTTTTTTTCCCGTAGAATTTTCAAATGTCCTGTAGGTGTGTTTGTTTCCTTTGTAATTGTTTGGACTCCCGCAATGCTATTTACATCTTTCTTTTATGGAGCAATCCTATGACATCCTGACTATATTTGTTTTGAACAGGGGTGGACGAAAACCATTGGGATTTTTATCTTTAATTTGCAAAAAACGTAATTCTGAATCTGCAGAAGACACCAAAGGGAATAGAGGGAAGATCCAAAAGCCTAGAATTGTGACTCCAAAACGAAGTCTAAAGAAACCCACTCTGTCAACTAAGGATGATAGGGAATCTTGTTCCTTTCCCTCTACTTCATCATCTGTGGAACATGAACATGTAGCTGCTGATGCTGCAGTTATGGTATGAGTTTACTTTTGAACACCCATGCATTTCTGGGGTGTGAAGAATAGAGAATTAGTTGTTTCAGGAGTGGGTAGATGGGTGTGTAGCGTTCATGTTTTGAGAGCAGTATCTGTTCTGGTTGACAAATTCTGACTTGTGCATGTGTAGGAAACCTGTAAGGGAACTAAGTTCATTTTCCTCTGCATGGATATCTATTTTCTTCTCATTTTCAGCAAACTATTTTTTTTCCTTTGGTCAAAACTTCCAACATAAATAATATACCCCCACAAAAAGCTCATGTGCATATATACATAAATATATTTACACATATGCACCAATGAAGACTGTTAAGAGGAACCTTTTCTTGTTTTATCAGGTTCCAAGTAACAGCTCATCTGAGAAGCCACCTCTCTGTGCTAAAGATGAAGAGAAGGAAGGAGAGCCCACCAAAATCTCTGAGTACTTTTTCAGTGACATCTTCATGGAAGTGGATGATTCAGAATAGCAAATGGATTTTATAAAAACCTAGAATCAGAATATACTGCAACAAGAAAAGAGTATTTTAAAAGTTCCAATTTGTTCTGATACTCATTATGCCACACTTACTGTCAGCCAGTAATAACAGTACTCTTGTTAATTAATGCTGTGAAGATGAAATGGATTCTTTCTGAAGCAACCCCAGGCACTTTCAAAATGCTGACATAGTCTAAACCACTACAGTGATGTCATTGGACCAGACTACCGACTGCTGGCTTATGGTTTCACTTGTTTAGACACTGATAGTGAGTGCATGACTATCCTACAGAAAAGTGCAATGAAATAATGTTTAATCCTGCAACAAGTATCCTTTTCCATTTTAATGCTACAGCTTTTTGGTACTTACTATTCAAGTTCTTTACTTCTTTTTGTGAAGTATGTTACATTAGAAGGAGGAATGAATCGTTTGGGTATAATATAATATCTGAAGATCAGAATGCAAATACCAGAAGTGGTGTAGTAAATACACACATATATACATATGTCAAGCATTGCAGGTATTTTTATTAGAATTTCCAAATTAAGTATTTTTGTAAGAGTTTTTTAACCACATAATTTAAAAGTTCCTAACCTGAAAAGCTCAATAGGATTGGTTCCTTAAAAATGTGTTGAAAACTTAAAAAAATGATTTGCTAAAAGATGATAACATAAGATTAATATTTGCAACCTTTTTTATCACTTGAAGGAAGAGACTGATGTTTCCTTCCTGGTATAAATGCTAATTTTCTTCTAAATTGTAAAACAAAGCTATAGATACAATTTCTTTTCTTTGTTTTTTCATGTAGTTGTTTGTATATTTGCTGACTTCCTCAGTTTCCCTTGTGCAAAGCAGCACAAAGGGATTGGATTTACACCATGATTATACAATGTCACTTTTGAAGATTTGCTGCTTTGAAGAAGTTGAATTAAAAGGATTTTCTCATGCTGCATGTCTGCTTGTACTGTAACTTGCTATAAAATTCTGGTGTAGCTTTAGATTTTCGTCTAAGTTTTTACTTACCTCATCAAGAAGTTTGTCTTGATGAGGTAATTAGGTTTATGCACTCTCAAATTCAGGTGGTCCCTGAAAGATTCAGTATTTAGTCTGAAACTTCTTCTTGCACGAGTGGAGTAGTCTTAAAATTTTTCCCATTACTTAATACTTCCAGGTACTTTTACAGAACGATTTATTATGAAGGTGAAACTGATGTTTAAATGGTATTGATAATGTTCTCAAGAAAGCTATCATCAGGTTTGTACTGGGTAATCCTTTACTGGCAGGTAAATAATATAAATAGTTAGTTAACTTTGAAATAGTTGATGAAGCCTGAGAATGTTTTTCTTTTCAGAAGTTATTGGCAAGGCTTCTGAAGGAGCCCTTAAAATTTTGTCAGAGAGGAGAAATACAGAAAAAAAGCTACTGTTACTGCAAACTGGTATGTTAGCTGGTCTCTGCCAACGAAATGTCACTAGCAGCAGTGTATTCCTTGAGGTGATGGAAAAGGGGCTCATGGTCCCAGTGTAGAGTAACTTACTTGAAAGCATCGGATCAACCCACCTCACCCCCCAAAAAACCCTTTAAAACACCAACAACAGTTTCTGTTCAGATGGTATCTTGTGCTTTGCCTAATCCATTTGACTTGAAATGTTAATCTAAGTATTGTTTTAGTGTAAACATTATGAAAGAGATTAATGTATACATGTAATTCTATGTATTGTATATCTTGTAGATATTAAGTATGCAGGTGTTTACTTCCTGATATGTGTGGCATGTTTATATCACTTGCACTCATAGAGCCTAAAAATAGATTCTTGGGGAGTGGCTATGAAATAATTGCTGTGAGTACCTTCTGAGTAAGTTCTGAGGGGATAATCATTCTACATTTAGTTGCATACATTTAAGCTTGCATTCATGTTACAAGGAGGAAAAAAAAATCAACTACTTCATTACTAAGATTTATGGTGCCTTATCTGCATTGCTAATTGGGGCTACACTTTCTTTTTCCTTGCAGCAAATTACATGCACTTTGTTAGAGGAATTTTTTTTTAAGAACAAACTCAATTTGAATAGGAAGACAATTTTGTGTTCTGTTTTGTGTATGGAAGTTTTATAATGATGAAGGAGGTAAGAAAATATAATTGAAATCTCAATATGTATGGGTAGCATTTTTACAAAGATGTGGCATAAAACTGCTTTGCTTAGAGTTGTATGACACCCTGTATCATCACATATAAGCTTTCTGTGTCAAAGGAAGTAGTCCTATTCTGTATGTAAATTATGTGAATAAATTATTTTCTTTTACCTGTGTTTCTATTTCTTAAAGTATCAGTTGCAGTTTCTAAATACTTATAAGTACAGGAAGCTAACAAGTGTGAACGAAAGGAAAGGCTGAATTTTGGGCTGCACCACTGCGGTGCACACAGACCTGCTGGTAACAGGCTGAGCCTGCTTTAACAGGGGCGTTGTCTTTGTTCCCTGCTTTTGTTTTAGAATAGAACTTAATTTACTTGGTATCAGACTTGCCAGTGTTAACTTTCTCTAAAGACAAGGGCCTTTTAAAGTAAAACTGGAATGTGGAAGAATAGTACGGGAGAAACTCGACCAAAGATAGTTTGGGTTTTAAAAAGATCTGTCTGTCCCTACTACTGCATGACAAGTTTCTAAGAACGGCAAGGGCTTTCCTAGGCTTTACAAACACGTGATCTTGCGTGAAAAGTGGGGCGTCCCTACACAATTCTTCCAAAGGGCGTTCTACAGCATTAGCTCGTCCCGGGGACCGGGCAAGGACTCCACGGCCGGGCCCGGCCCCACTGTGCCCATTGGCTGCGCCGGGGGGAGTGGCGGCGGCCTGGGACGGCTGCCTGGGCTCGGCTCCGCTCGGCTCGGCTCCGCTCGGCTCCGCTCGGCTCGGCCCGGCCCGTCACAGCGCAGCCATGCTGCTGGGCGCCCCGCGACTCCCAGGCCGCTGTCTGGGGCTGCTGCGCCCGCTGCTCGCCCGCGAGTACCGCGGCGAGGCCGTAGCGGCCGTGGGGTCGCGCCCCGACGCGGGTTCCGCGCTCTACCAGGTAGGGCGGCGGGGCGACGGGGCCCGGGCGGGCCGGGGGGCGCAGCGGCGCCACGGACGGGGCGGTGCCGCGGGGCAGGGTGGACGCGGCGAGCACGTGCCCACGCACAGGCCCGGGCCCGACCCCGCCCCGGCCACGCGCCCCGGGTGCCCGGGCCTGTCCGTGTCGGCGGGCTGAGCCTGCAGAGAGCGTGTGGAAACAGCGCCGGTCGGTGCCGTCGTCTGCCTCGTGATGGATGTTTTTGCACTTTTAAATCAGGATGCCAGCTCTTGCTGCATTTCAGGCTGGTCGATATCGTGCTAGTGAGGTGGAGGCGGGGTTTGTAGACAGTGGAAGATGGAGCCCAATTATTTCAAAGTTGGATGTTTCCTTGTGTTTGCAAATTCGTTCCCGAGTTGCAAACAGGTGGAATATTTGTACAGAGTCATGGGCTTGCCTCCAAAAACATAATCTTTGAGCAGGAGAGTTAGGTGTATTTCCAGTTTGCTTTACGAAGAGAGAGCAGTACGTCCATATGGTATAAACATCTAATTTTAATAGGGCATTATTAATGTCATCGCATTCAAAAATCGTGTTTACAGTTAGGCTGAGAAAAACATGGCTTTAGGTAGGAATCAAGACTGATAGAAGGGCAGTGTTTTCTTATTTGTTCACATAAAATATAAAGCAGTGTGTGAATCAACAACATGTATTCGTACTGAGATAGGTCCATGGGTTCTGTGTTTGGGTCTGTGCTTTGTTCTGCAGAAACTAAATTTGGGACAGAAATTAGGTGACTGAGGCTTCTGTGTAATCTCAGTATTTGTCCATATGTGTGTATGTGTTCATGTACATACAAAACTTGTGTATGTGAAGTGTGTGTATATACGTGTACACATTTATATTTTGTGTACCAAAAAATTGTAATACTTTGATAAGTTGTCCCCAGACTCACGGTTATGTCTGGATAAGTCTCAACCTCTAAAGAAAAACAGGGCTTGGTAAAATAGCTGTTAGTGTTAGTATTTGGTAGAAATAATTCAGACGCTGTTAAGTGCATGCATTGCTTACAAACACAAAGAGGTGGAAGTCCCTGCTGTGAGACACTTAGCCGTCTGAAAAACAGTAATACAGGGAATAAGGATGCGAACACAAGAAGTCATGATACATGATCAAGGTCTTGCCTTCTTTAGTCAATGTCTACCTTTCTGGCTGTGAATACAACTAGACAGGCTTGCCTTCATGAAGCAAACTGTCTCTTTTAGCTGTCTTTCAGGCAAAGAGGTAATTTAAAAGTGAGTGAGTCTAAATTCTGGAAAACGAAAGAAAGTCACTGAAGATTCCAGGGACTAGCTCTTACATCCTCTTTGATGATGTAGCAGTAATTCATATAGCTTGTGCTTAAGTAACTGTAGAATTAGTCTGTAGGGTTTGCCTCTTACTTCTGTAAAAAATTTGTAAAAATCCTCATGTTAACAGCAGAATTTTACACAACTTGCTGGTGTGAGGACCAGTTTCCAGAAAGAACTTAATGCCAGTTCACTGACTTTTTTCTTCATTATTTAATAACAATAATGAAGAGCCCACAAATACATGGTAGAACTAGCACATCTATTTCTGAGAGAAGTCTTTTCTGCGTGCATTCAGAATTATTTTAAAACATTTTTTCTTCTCATTGGTGAAGTATAACAGTGTTCTACTCTGGTTTAAGGCATGAAAGACCATGATAGAAGTTAAGGGAATTTAGGCGACTCACATGTTTCTATGCAGTATTTTTTATAGTTTATCTAAAAAGTCCTCTCACAGTTGTTTTTTTTTTTCATGTAGAGTAGCTAAACTAGCTACAGTGAATCAAAATCTAATGAAAGAGTCTATGACTGTGATTACTGTTCCTGTTAATATCTCCTGCCCTTTTAGCTGCTTTTTTTTTCCTATGTTAAAGGTGAGTATTTAAGCACAGTATTGTGTGCAAAAGGTAAGTGTTTTTAGAGAAAACAGACTGACTGAACAAGGAGAAACAGGGAAAATTTTTGATGTGTAAAGGTGCAAAATGACCCAGCCAGACAAGATGAACACTGATGCAGCGTAATACTGGATGTTGTGACAACTGCAGACTTTCAAAAGGATGGAATGACAAGATACATTTTTATCTTTCAAGAGAGTATTTTTAATCTATTCCTAGCAATTACAAAGGCAAAAAAATAGGTTCTTTTGAAAGTCACCATACAGCCAAAGCACTTCAAATGTGAGCTGAATCTGTACATGTTTTTGTTTTATTTCTGCTTTGCTTCTTTGCCTTTCAGTGCCTAAGTGAACAAACTCAACTGCAATATTTGCAGCTTCTTCTTAAGGGAAACATTAATTCTGAGTGTTCAATTATATATGAATGTAGAGTTACCAGGTGGATTTTTTCTGTCAAAATAGACTCTAACATCGTGTAAATGAGAATTAGACAAGGGAATAAGATCTTTTTGTGCAGCATGTTCTTTTATTGCAGTTGCACTTTTCAAAAAGGTAGTAAAGTTCTTAATGTGTCTGGAAAAAAGAAAACGCAATGAATTAAGCTTGACTAATACCTTTAAATTCCTAAGAAATTGTAAAAAAGCACCAACCTGCTGTAATGTACACTCAGAGTTTTGGATAATTCTTATAGAAATGGTGACCTCTGTACTGATTCACTCATATACAGAACATGAGTTTTTGTTTTTCTAGAGGTATAATGGGAAGAGCACCGGCTTTTAAAAAAAAAAAGACAAAAACGCAACCAAACCAAGACAAAACAAAACCAGCTTTTGTTTTATCTATTTGTTCAACCTAAACAGCAAGAATCCAAAAAGTGTTTACCAAAATCTATTTGACCTAGGTTATTCATCCTTTGATACAAGTCATAAGAGCACTTAATTTGAATCTGCATTTTTTAAAAGTGAATTGAAACTGCAAGCAAACTTAGGCCAAAAATAAATAAAATCTAAGAAACAGCACTCAACTCTGTAGCGACTAGTTCTATTTTGGTTTATTAAATTCAGAACTAGTTACTGTCATAACACAATAAGACTTTTGGTAAAGCATTCTTGTTAAGTGCTTTGGGATACTTGAGACAAGCATAGGTAGAAATGTTACTACTTTAATGACAATACAGAGACTATTTAGTAAGGTAAAATGAGATTTGGAAGAAAAATTAGTCTTGTACTTCTTATTTTTTGATTATTAAAAATTTTTATAGTCACCCTTGGTTGAATTTAAAATTCTGTTTTGTTCCCCTTTTAGGAGAACTATAAAAGAATGAAAGCACTGGTAACTGAACTACAAGAACAAGTGGAAAAAATCAGGTTAGGTAAGTATGATAGTCTATGAAAACATTTTAGAATAATAACCTGGCACTTGGCCTTGTTGACCCTCAGAGAGTTGGCCTTGGCCCCATTGATCCAGCCTGTCCAGAACTCTCTGCAGAGTCTTCTTGCCCTCCAGCAGAGCAACACGCCCTTCCAACTTGCTGTTTTCCAGGAACTCACTGAGGGTGCACTCAATCCTGTGTCCAGATTGTTGTTAAACTTATTAAACAGGACTGGCTCCAAAACTAAGCCCTGGGGAACCCCACTAGTGACCACCCATGAGCTGGATGTAACTCCAGCCACCTCCACTGTCTGGGCCCAGCTGTCCAGGCAGGGCCTTTTACCCAGCAAAGAGTGCACCAATCCAAGCCATGAACAGCTGGGTTCTCCAGGAGAGCACTGTGGCAGCATCAGATGCTTTGGCAAAGCATCAAATATTTTGCCAAAGTTCACGGAGACAACATCCACAGCCTTTCTCTCATCCTCTAAGTGTGTCATCCTGTTACAGGAAGAGATCAGGTTGGTTAAGCTGGACCTGCCTTTCCCAAGCCTTTGCTGACTGGGCCTGACCCCCTGGCTGTCCTCTATGTGTTGCATAGTGGCACTCAACGTGATCTGCTCCATGTCCTTCCCTGGCACCACTGTCAGGCTGACAGGTCTGTAGTTCCTTGGATTGTCTCTCCAGCCCTTCTTGTGGATGGGTGTCACACTGACTAACTTCCAGTCACCATGGTTAGTCAGGCCTGCTGATAAATGATGGAAAGTGCCTCTGTGGGCTCTTTCACCAGCTCCCTCACTGCCCTTGGATCTGTTCCCATAAACCTGTGTGTGTATAAGTAGTGTATAGTGGGTCACTAGCCAGTTTCCCTTGGATTAAGGGGGCTTCAGTTTGCTCCCTGTTGCATCCCTGCTCCTATCTTCCAGCTCAGTGGACTGGTATCCATTTAAAGACTGAATCAAAGAAGGTATTAAGTGCCTGTGCCTTTTCTTCATCCTCTTGTCACCATATTTCCCCATGCATCCAGTAAAGGATGGGGATTCTCCTTTGTTCTTCTTTCATTGGTTGTTCTTTTCCAAATTCCTTGCTGTAGTTGAGCTAGCAAAGAGAAAGCAGGTCTGTAGTAGTTTAAAAGATTGAAATCTGTGTTTCTTCTTTTTCACTTGCAAGGCTATCTGAATGAATTGCAGTTGAGTAGAATTAATGGAGACAATAAAATGAAAACATTTAATAAACGCTTATTATGCTGCTGGAGGCTGAGCATGTAGCTTTAATTCTGCTCTTTTAGTGACTATCATGATACTCGTTTTGTCATTTTATACACTGTTTCTTATATAATGCATTTTCTTTTACAACTTTGGAATGGAGCACAGTTAAGGTTTTGTGCTCAGTGTTTTTTCTCTCCTGTTGTGAAGCCGGGATCTAGAGTTCCTGAGGAGATGTTTAAACCCATGGACTGCCTCTGCCTTTTATGGGTATAGAGGCTGTTCAGCAATTCATGAACTAATGATGCATGTCTCAGGAGCTAATGATTATGGCCTTCTTCCTTGCTGCTTGTTTGCCTGTCTTTGCATGCCGCACAATGACAGGAGAGGACCACAGTGCTGGTCTTTCCTTCATCTGAGCAACCTCTATCAGGATGTTAATACACAGTTTTGAGTGGCATTGATTGAAATTGCTTTACATATCATTTAAGTACATAAGAAAAATTAGGTGCCTGTGTTGAGTACTTCTGAAGGATATGTGCAACATCTTTAGATTTCACTGTAAAAGCTGTCTGTCAGAGGATGAGTTCTTGTTTGAGGTCTTTGTAATGAATGCTTCATTTAGCATTCATTAGCTGTTATTCAGTGTGTAGGGTTTTCCTGAACTCATATCCCAGTCTACTAGGTAATCCAGAGCTGTGCAACAGGAAGTGGTCCCTGCCCCTTTCCTTTTCTGACAGGAAGCACGAGAAGTAGGTGAGATACCTTTAATATCCATGACTGATCATAGCACATCAGCAGTCCCAGTGGTGTAGGCATTGTTGTAAAGGAGAAATTAAGAAGAGGATTCAAATTAAATGTCTCAAAGTTTGTTTCATTGTTCAGGATGCTGCTTCTCAGAATGGAGGTTAGTGCAGGGTAGAGTGTCTGGATGTTTGGAAGAGGAATGTTCAATAGAATGGCTTCAGGGCCTGGTAAGCAAGCATTTGTGATGCACAGAGATGACAAAAGTCTCAGGATGGAAATTATTTTTACAGCATCATGCAGTGTAAACGAAAGATTTCAGAAGTCAGAGATAATGTAGTTATGATGTGAGATGTTGAGAACATGGATGAGAGTAGTATCTCTGTGGGTGGATATGAGAGGTTGTTTCTTAAGAAACTTGTACAGAAAGAATTTACAAGATTTAGACTTAGACTGGATATATAGACGTAATGAACTGGCTGAACTGAAAATAAATTGTGGGCTTTCTGACACACGTAAAAGATAGGAAATTATGTGTGTAGTTATCAAGGAGAAAGGTGGGAGAAAGAACTTCAGAGGTAGGCTTAGAAGCTCTGTTTCGGTGATGCGTAGCTGACAGAGAAATCCTGGAGTCTCAGGAGAAATGTTAGCAAAACAGCACCTTCTTTATTTTGGACAGGGAGACAATTTTAGAGTGATGAGGTGGATCAGTGGTTTGTCTACACAGAGAGACAATGTTTGTATAAGCTGTTGTTATAAAGAGGCTGAGGTGTGTCAACAAATCTTGAAGTGTTGAATGACACAAAGCTCTAGAGAGCAAAATATATGATTTAGGGTGACCTCTAGTGAGGGGTTGGAATGAAACAAATATGATCTTGATATTAAATGCTGTATGTCTGAATTCTGCTAACAGTTTTGGCGTAGTCCAAGGAAAATAATCCAGATGGTGCTGGGTCATTCAGCTTAGCTATTCTGAATGAGTTCTAGGGATTAGTATTTCCTGTAGTTCTACTGCTGTGTTTTCTGCCCTTGTGTTTATTGCCAAGTGGGGGGGAAGTTTCAGACAACTATGTTTATTAAAATCTTTCCCTCGAGACTAACTGTAAAAAATGAGGAGGGAAGTAAAGTAAGTTCTAAAAAACAAGCCTGTTTATCGGTACCTTAAATCTGTTTGAAGTAGAAACTATTATTTATTAAATTTATTATTAAGGTTCATACTTCAGAAAGAGGGAACTCATCAGCGTTTCCATTCAAAGTTTTAGTAAAACTGATGATTTATCTTGTCTTCATTCATAGAAAATGTGACAATTTACTGTTGTATCACAGGAGGCGGAGAAAAAGCTCGTAAGCTTCATACATCAAGAGGAAAGCTGTTACCTAGAGAAAGAATTGACAAGCTTATTGATCCTGGGTAGGTACTTCCTTTTTTTAAAAAACATTTCAGGTTGTCTTTTGCAGGTGAATATTGCAACAGGCTTCTTTTCTTTTCTCTTTAGCTTAATAAGCACAAGCAAATAACATGACTGAAATTTTACAGAAGCATTCTTTGAAATATTGATCTCTTTTTAAAAAATAATTTTTTAAAAAATTTAACCTTTTAAGTGAGATTAAATGGCTGATAGAACTAGTAATTTTTTACAGTTTCATTTCATTTGTCATTATTCAGATCTCCATTTCTGGAGTTCTCCCAGTTTGCTGGTTACCAGTTGTATGGTAATGAAGAGGTACCTGCAGGAGGTATTATCACTGGCATTGGACGAGTATCTGGGTGAGATACTCCAGTCATCTACATTACTTATGATATGAAAAGGAAGAAGGTATAATTTTATTCAGTTTCCAGTATTAGGCTGTTTGCATTTTTATTGTTTTGTTTCTGACACTCTAAAAATCAACAAAGTTGATGTCTCAATTTGTTCAGTCATAGCTAAAAAGAAGTGAGGGTTTTGGTTTTGTTTTTTGTTTGTTGGGGTTTTTTTAGCTAGTGTATCCCACTAACTAAACAAAACATACATGAAGTTTCAGGTGTCCTATGAAGGAAAGAGAGTAGTGCCTCTGAAAAGCATTTTTTAAAAATAGGGTGGTATTTTAGACTTAAAATTAGTTTTAGTTACTCAAAGTACCTCCAGGACTGTTCTTGAAATTAATTATGGTGCTGTGCAGCATTATTTTACTCCCCAAAATAATGGAACAGGGCATTATAGTGCAGAGGTTGCTGTCACAATGTGCCTTTGAGGGAATGCAAGTGAGAAGAGCTCTCTTAGAGCATCAGGGGCTTCAAGAGTCCTTGGCATGTTGCAGTTCTTAACCAACATACATACATACATACAAGTATTTCTCATTAGAAATACTTTTCTCTCTCATACATTTTTCTTATTTTTAGGACGGAATGCTTGATTGTTGCTAATGATGCAACTGTCAAAGGTGGTACCTATTATCCCATCACTGTTAAGAAACATTTACGTGCTCAAGAAATTGCAATGCAAAATCATCTCCCTTGCCTTTATTTGGGTAAGTCCTGTTGCAGAAATAGCCAAGGTTCTGTGTTGAGGGCAGCTGATGTGTCTGCAGATCTAACCATGAATGAATTTAAAGCATGCCTATTCAATTATATTTTCATCTATACTGTATTGTCTCTATAGAGGAGTGGCACATCTTAACGGGAGGGTGTGTACAGGTTCTCAGTGCTATCTACTGCTCTGCTGTTGGGCTGGATTCATAAAATACAGATGCAGCTGTTAACACTGTATCACTTTCTGTCATGGATAAGCAATGTTTCCTGTAGACTCATCCAGTCGATTCAAATTACAGTTAAAAAAAAAAAAATGTACATTCTGGTGGAGAATGTATCTGTATAAGAAAACATACTGGGGAAATAAAATTAGTAAGAGTTACAAAATTGTCAAAAACAGTTTGGATCAATAGATTTTTACGATTTGGTATGAATTTCTTTTGAAGCAGAAATTTAATGGTATTTTATTTTACATTTTGAGTTTAGTTTATTAGATCTGTATTTAGGCAAACCTTCATGTAAATTTTACTTATGTATGCTTTCATTGTAAAAGACGAAAAACAGAGATACAGGTATCTGTAATATATTACTGGTAGTGTTTTCTTAGCGTGGTTTTATGAAAATAAAGGAGGTTCTGCCTATGTCTTCCTTTCAGTCTGAATTCCCAGTCTAATGACTTCTGGACCTCTTAGCCAGTTTCAGTCAGCTTTGACAGAGAGTTGTAAGAAGGTGTATATTCCTGCGGGTGTTGTGTCTGTCAGCATCAGAGGAGAAAGACCTTCTACTCTATTTTAAAAAATAGGGCAGGTTATTCCTTGTCTGTTCAGCTTAGTTTAGCAACTTAAATATCATCTATGTTTGCCAGTCTGGATGCTTGTATTAATTAAATAGTCAACATAAATACAAGTCCTGACCATCACAAGTGTTTGTAGTTTCTTGCCCTGCTGAAAAGTCAAACGTGAATAAGGCTAATAGAGGGATTAGGAGAAGTGTGAACTTGAAACTGTTTGTGAGGTGGATATAAGGACAGCACCCTGTAGGTTTTGTGGGATTGCCATAGAAAGAGTCCTGGGGGGAAGGAGAGGGCTAAATTTTATCTTAGTTGTTAGAAAACAGAAGAAACTTAGCTTTGCTGTTTGCATAACTATTGTTTTACGGGGGTTTTTTTGTCTGAATTATCAGCAAATTCTGTGTGTTTAAAGAAGTCTTTTAGTGAGTATCAGTGAGCAACTGTGGGTGATTGTACTTTGTTTTAACATCTACTATGTTTTAAGATCTTACAGAATTAGGAAATGTGGGACAGCTGTGTCTTTAAAAGAAAATTTTAGGGGTTTTATTCCATTTTTGAGACATACAGTCCTTGAATGTACAATGTCATTCATACCTGGTGAGTTACTTTACCCTTGCAGTTTCTGTACCTGCACTTACTCTGGTTGTTTTGAGCTGTGTGATAAGAGTCTGCACTGTGCTGACCATGTAATTTTCATGTTGTTTGTACTGCCTTTTCCACCAGTGGTAACAACTGCCTAGGTGCTAATTCTCATGTGGACACCTGGTGCTGTTTGTCACTGAGTCAGTCACTGGCATGGATATTTTGTTTTGTCTGCAGTCATGTAAGATGAGAATGTGTGTACATACTGGTGGTTATAGGTAAAAATTAATTGCCAGGAGCCAGAGTAATCAGAGATGCTTTACTTCCCCAGGCATTTCCTTATAGTCTACTATCTTTCTTTGGATACTTCTCTTAACAGGTTGTATTTTCATTAATTGGGAGCAGAGGGGTAGCTGCCATTGGCAACCTGTAAGCAGGAGGGTGTATCCTGAGGCAGGGACATATAACAAATGAATCTTCCTAAAGATAGTTTAATGTTTTTGTTGTGAAGTTTAATCAAGCTATGAAAGTACACAGGCAGCACCTTTTGAACTCAGTGGTGATTAGCTCTGCCTTTTTCTGGAGCTTGTGACAGAATTGCAGTAGAATAGTTGAGTTAAAATTGTGCATTAAAAGTGTTCTTAGTTTAAATATTTTGCAGCAGGATCAGTTTAAAAGTTTGTTTAGGGATGTATGGTTGCATCTTTATGCGCGTCTGAGTTTGTTATGCATGAAAATCACAGGGATGGATGTTATTTTAGAGAGGGGTGTTTACCATTTTTCTTCTTTATTTTTCCAAAAAGAATGTGCTATTATACCTACACTTATGGAAATATATGCACTATTAGTGATAGTAATTGCTGTCTATTTTAGGTAACATGCAGATACTTTACCAACAAGTATATAATGCTGCTCAAAACATGTTAATATGATTTGGTTCATTTTAGTTGATTCAGGAGGAGCAAATTTACCTCGGCAAGCAGAAGTATTTCCAGATCGAGATCATTTTGGCCGTATTTTCTATAATCAAGCAGTCATGTCCTCACAAGGAATTCCACAGGTAATTTGGTTTTATCTCAGAGTTAAATGTACCAAATAGTTTTATATGCTTGGTTGTAAGAGCATCTGTGGACGGCAGGGAGAAGGAACTCTGCTGACCTGAGATATTCTAGAATAGGTGGTTTTATTGCAAGGGTCATGGGTAAAAAGGGCCTTGCCTTCAGCCACCAGCCTCGGCTGAAGGGAAGTCCCAAAGAGAGAGGGAGAAAGAACAAGAGGGTAAGAGTTAAGAGAGAAGGGAGCGAGGGAGCAAGGTGGCAGGGGTCAGAGAGCAGGGGGAAGAGAGCAGAGGTAAGAGCGCTAAGAGCGAGAGTAGGGGTAAGAGCGGAGAAGGGATAAGAGTAGGGGGAAGAGGAGAGGTGAAGATAGCGAGGTCCTTATTACAATACATTATATCTTCTTTTGTGATGAATATTCTAATTTACAGTGACCAACCAATACAAGACACCAAATCCTATAGAATCTACGTATAGCCTGTAAGAACTACTACATTACCATACTATATTTTAAACTCTAAATACTACTCTTTAGACTTTTCTGTTTTGCTACATTGACCTTTGGATTCTTAGCCAGCAGAAAGGTATTGTTCACTCAAAAAGGGATTCTCCTTCAGCTGGCTAGGCTATTGTTTTCAGGTTATATAGTAACTAAGACTCGGTATCCTACAACTCAAAGTAAGCTTCCATTTCTATTTCAATTATAGGTTTCATATTTTCAGAATCTTTTGCTAAGCAATCGTATTTATAAGGTTTCCCTGATTCATCTTCCCCAGCACTTGGTGCCATTGCCTTTTTTTCAAGGCTTGTGCCCATGGCTTTTTGGTTTTTTTTCTGACGGTGCTGTGTTGTGCTAACCTGATGGCCCAGTCTGGGGCTTGGAAGCACTGTAAACACAGTAACTGTCCACAAGAATTCATTATAGTTTTGAAGAAACTGTCTGCTTGCTTGGTCTTAGTGTTAATGATTTGACCTATCTGCTCCTGTCTGGGAGTAGGCGAGAAGTGCACTTGGGACATGGTATGTAGGGCCATTTGAGAAAGCACTAGAAAATCTTTTGGAACAGTTCTGCATCAGCACTGCAAAGGTGAGGACCCCCTTGAGGATGGCTATTAAATTAGATATTTTCCACTAACAGGGGTATGTGTGTGTTTATAAATCCTTTTTATACCCTGACGTGCTTTATGCTGAAATGGCCCTAATAATAGGATTATTTTCTAATGTGTTAATGATGCATGAAATTACTGTTAGTCACAGTTTGTGGATTTAGAAATGGTTTTGTGTCATGGTTCACTCAGTAATACATAGGGGTCTTGGTTTGGGAAGACAGGTATCTGCCAGGTAAAAGCTGGAGTTTCCCTTGGAATGGAGAGTGTAAACCACCCCCCTTTTTTTTCCAATTATAAATTTACAGTCAGAGGCTCTTAGGCAAAGATTTGGAAATAGGAATAGGAGTTCTTTACTAGTATGTATTACAAAGCAGACAAAAAAAAAAACAAAACCAAAAAACCCCCACAACTACGGCATTAATAACAAAAGAAATCAGTACCAAGAACCTTGAGGGCTTTGTTTCACAAAACCCAGGGCAGTTTGGTTTCGGTGTCCCTGCAGGATCCTCAGAGCACCAAGCTGAAACAGTGGAAAAGTCCTGGGCTGGTAGCTGGGATGGCAGGGTGTCTCGGAAGGCAGGGGCAGGATGTCCCGGCAGCGCAGGAGGTGCAGGGTCACTCTGTAGCAAGAGGAGCAGCGCCGAAGAAGCCGAAGGCAGGTCAGGGCTGGCCCAGCTCCTGCGGGTGGCAGAGAAAGCTCAGGATTCAGGCTGAACTGGTGATAGTAGATTTCCCAGGACTGGATCCCTTTGGCCACAGTGAAACTCCTCTAGCCAGCAACAGCCCAGCCGTTCTCTCTCCCCAAACGCTGAAATAAGAGCAGCCGAGCAGCCCGCAGCTGCCTCAAGCTCTGTCCTTTACCTGTGTTATCTCCCCTTTCAAACTTTGTCCACCTCTTTGTTTCAGCTAAGTACTCTCAAGTATCCAACACTTGGTCTCCTTGGTAACTTATGGGGAAAAAATTCTTTAGAGAAAGAAGGAACAAACCTAACCCCCAACAATAGGGCTCAGTTTTTTGATGCAGGTGCAAAATCAGTCTTTTGATGCAGTTTTTTGATGCTAGGGAAGCAAAATCACATGTTTTGCTGAATCTGTTATTCATGAAGAATGTAAAATATTTGAGGATTGCTGATGGGCAGCTATGGCTGCAGTGACAGTGAAGTGCAGGATGTACAGTCCCAATGGAGTTGAGAAGGACAGGTAACAGAATAAAGACTTGAAGGGAATTGTTAGCAGGGACATGTGAGAAGCTGCTGGGGTGGCTGGAAAAATCCATGATCTTTGAAGCTAACCTGCAGGTAAAGGATTGCTACAGAAAACCAAATTACCGAGTACTTCCTACAGAGTTGCTGACTACTCTGTCATCTCTCACCTCTTTGTATGGTTTTGTAGCCCTCTCTTATACCTGCCTGTACATTCCCTTTTCCAGACCAAAAAATTCAAGCTTACTTAGCTGTTCTTCCTGCAGTGTTTCATACCTTTGACGGTCCTAGTTCATCTTCTTTTCCTGATCTTACTGTATCTTTTTTAACATGAAAGAGGCAGACTGCACCAACAATCCTTAAAACAAGTTAAAAAAAGACAAATCGTGTGGAACTTCTTAGAATTACCAATTCTGAGCACCAGTTCTCAGAACTAGTCTTTTTTTTCTTCGATCCCAAGGGAGAGCAGACAGCTTCCTCATTTAGCACTGAGGCAAAGCAAAATTCATTTGATCCTGCAGAATTCTTTCTGTTTAGCAGGGGAAAGTATATACAACCTTCCAACAAAACAATAAACTAATAGAAGAAGTAAAGACATTGTTTGAAACCTGCATTCTTTGTGGACATCTGCTAGTGGTCAGAGCGAAAAGAAGTTATGATCTATGAATCCAGGTTCTCCATTAGGCCTGTGATGTATATGATACTGACAGCTTAATCTACAGCTAATTACAATAAGAGCTGAGGAATGCAGAACATTAAAAAATTATTCAACCTCTGTTTTCTATACAATAACAACAGTCAGATCTATTCTGAATGAGAAACAGGTCACACCCTACTGTGGAACTTGTGATGACAATATTTATTTTCAAGAAAAATAAGTTCTCTACCACACTTTGAAACCCTGAAAAAGCTGGTCATTATCCTGGCAAAGGAATGGGATACAGTTTAATTTGTGTGTGCCTGCAATGTGCCCTGAGGTTCTCCCAAGTTATATGTCACAGCAATTATTTCACCTGTGCTGTCCAAGGCTGTGCTATCACACAGCTAGACTTATGGCAGTGCTATGACACAAATCCCACCATAATACACTATCCGGTGTTCTTTTTCAGATGGAATAAAACCTTTGAGAGACCATCGTCACTGGATTCTCCTGCCCTGGGGCTCAGGGGGGCATGATTCCAACCACTCACACAAGAGACATTGCTGGGGCCTTGGGCCTTTCCCTTTTTCCTGGGGGAAGGATGTAGTAGAAGCCAGTATTTCTAGGGTGAAGCAGATGCACCTTTGAAGGGTGCATCCAGTCAAGAATACAGTATTCAGTCTGACTCCTTACATGACAGATACTGACTTTGGCAGAATTTTTGCGGAAACTGCCTGTGTTACTTTGATACCTTTTTGGCACATTTTGGAAGCAAGTCAGAGTCCAAATCTTAAACCATCTTTTACTTTTCCAAAGGGTCCTGATATCCATTGCCTCTGTAAAAATCCAAGGCTGAGGATTCCAACAACGCACTAAATCTCTTCAGGAAGTATGATGTAATTTATCTTCTGCAGTTCTTTCCAACAGTAGAAGTGGACCAATTGTAGTGATTAGGTTGGTTTCCAGAGAACAGCAGTGTTCAGTTAGAACAAAAATAGATAGGAGAAAAAGACAGTTTGTAAGCTGGTTGTCGTATAAGACTCCCTGATGGATCCAGATTGGTCCAGATGATTTTTTGTGGAACAGCAAGTGTCAAAGGAGTGATGTTTTGCTGAATTATATTTTTTGGAGATATTTTGGAAAACTTTATTTTTGCTAATGACTTCAGTTATGATCTGCTATGGGAGTGATGATTTTTAGATGTTATGTCAGAGGTAAGTATGTATACCCAGCTTGCAAGGCTAAAATTACTGATGTTGGGCAGGACCTTTCTAGAAACACTTGACCCTACAGAAATGCTCTTGTTTCCAGCATATCTTGAAATGTATTTTACATACTCGTAAAGTTGCATTAAAAAGTTGAATTTTTCTTTCAGTAACCATATGGTGTTGTATTAGGAGTAATTGTATTCATATACAATAAAACCTAAATATAAGAAAGATTTGTCTTTTAATAAAACACATTTCTGTTTGTTATGACACTGATGAAAGTTAAGTTTTCCAAGTATGACATTGATGAGTGTTTATCTTTCTTTAAATATTTATGGAAGACTGGGAAAAACGTTTTACTGAATCACTTCCTTTATTTAAAGGATGTAATAAGGGTGCAATTTTTGGGGGAGATGTATCTGTGCTTTGTTATATTTCAAAGAGGCACTGTTAACATTGTAAATCTGTTATTGGTCCTGTGCTAGCAGATTGTGGTAGCTAGAACCATATTCCCTGTCCGAGAACATGTTTCTTTAGAAAATGGAATTAGGAAATTGTTCTCTTTCTGATCTCCACACTGGTCAATTCTTCTGAGATGGGAGTCTGGATATTGTTAGTTTGCTACCTGATGTTCTATGCTGTGGCCTGCTTGAAGGTCTGCTCATCAGTTCATTAGCTCTTCTCAATTTGGCCCTTTAAAGTGATTGCTGTTTTCCCCCCTTTTTTATTTTCTAGTTGCTGATAGTGCTTTTAATTTCCCCTTCCACTTTTACCTGTGACTAATTTATTATTCACCCACTACATCTTAAATTACCTTGTTGCCTATATGGATGTGAATCAGAAAGCTGTGGTTAGCTCTTCATTAGCTGCTTCCTGAGCTCTCTCACCCTAATATGCTGCATGGATATGATGGGGGATGGATCAGTGGGTAAGAAATAGTCTATGTGCACTCAGGACTGTTGACTTTTTTTGAACACATCAAGAATTTCTTTGCAGCAATTTAAAAACTTAGGTCAGGATGTAGAGCATTTTTTGTGAATTTGACGAGTAGATTTTATTTTTCCAGTAGATACATATTCCAGTTTTTATGTTAAAAAAAATTAACACCTGAGTTGTAGTTTAAATGCAGGCACATTTTTTTTCAGTATGAGCATGGTGAAATTAAGAATAGGAAAAAAAATCACAAATTCTGGAGGGAAAAAAGAAATAAACTTACTTACACCAAGTTTCTCCCATTTCTAGAGGCTTATGTTATTTTTTAATTTGCCAGGAGTTACTTATTAAATGCACAAGAGAATACTGCAGATCAATCATGTGACTCTGAGTGTAGTTTAAGATCCTGAAAACTGTTTGCTGTTTGCTTTGATGATAGCAGATTGACATAGTTCATGTAGTCCTGCTTTAGATATGCATAATGTGATTTGGAAGTTTTGTTTTTCTGTGTGCTGTTTTCTTCTTCTAAATTATCATGTAACAGAGAACACTAATTGATGTCACCTTAGAAATACCTTGAAACAAACTTAACATAAAAAAATGTTGTTTTCCGCAGATTTTTAGGGGCTGTTTGTGTGCATATGTGCGGTTGTGAAATAAAGTGTTTGTCTTTTTCGTATGAATGTTCCTTTTCTTCTGCTCTGCAAGTGTCTTGAAAGGGTCTTTGAAGATGCACCTGTGAAGGAGAAATTGAGAAACTTCACTTCCATGATCTATCCATTATCTACGGTTACTGTATTCATCATATCTGGGGTCAAGTCAGTTTTATACAAGTATCACCAAGATATTAGTGGTAGAAAATGTTCACTGGGTAGGTGTTCATCTCAAAATTAGGCAAAAGGATGAAGCAGAGATTATTCATGTTGAAGCTTATAATGAGATGCTCAACACTTCTCAAAAGGGCAGAATTAATTAGTTGATCTATTGAAGACCTGAAGTAGCATACTAGGAGAAGGGAGAAATTTCCTTCAAAGGATGTTAACACTCGTGCAATTATGCCAATAAGCAGTAACTGAAGCCCTGACTTAAGCATAAATACCAGGAGAAACCTAGGTTTTTAGCCTTTACTGTTCATCAGTAAAACCAAATTCCATGTTAGAGTATGTCTTCAAACATATCACATGTGTAGCTCATGGAACTTCATGTATGAGTTTTCCAGCAGGGTAGTCTGAAGATCATAGTTCAAAAGACTGTTGAAAATGGAAGATTCCTTCTTTTTTAAAGAAATGCTAAAACATAAGAAGTTTGCTCTATTAGACAAAAATTGTCTTGCAGTGCTGTCCGATGACATTAATAAAAGGTATCTATTATGTATTAAAATACATAATAGCTTGTCTCTTTGCTATTTTTAAGGGTTTGGATAGTTCATTAACTTGTTCTTTTTGTTTTCCTGATAGATAGCAGTAGTCATGGGATCCTGTACAGCAGGAGGAGCATACGTACCTGCAATGGCTGATGAAAGTATTATTGTTGGCAAACAGGGAACAATATTCCTGGGAGGGCCACCATTGGTAAGGATACAGCAGTTTCTAGTGACATGGCCCCTCTCCTCCCCCTTTCCCCAAATCAGGCTTTGATAATTGTACACCTTAAACAATTGAGACATTTCTTGGTTTTATATTTCTAGATGCTCTGTAGATTAGTTTGTATTTTTAAGTATATCTGAGTGTTCCTATCCTAAATCAAATCTCTTCTGTTCATTAGAGGTGTATATGTATAAATCAGTGTCAAGGTGTTTTCATAGTACTGCTTTTAAATTACTGTGCACAATTTAGATTGTAAGAACCAACTCTATATTCAGTTATCTACTCTCTAGGTTTGATGCAAAATTTGAAAAAAATCACAACCATGTGTATTTTATCTCAAAGTCAAGATCAAAGATAAAAGAACTTCTGAAACAGGACTGATCTGCTGTGTTTTTATGTCACTTTACTGACAGAGGAGGCACACTTACAATGGAGTTTGACCTTTCTTTCTTCTGACCTGACCTGCAGAAGTCCTGTGAATTAAACCTTGCTTTATTGTGGAACTCATAGTGGGATTTGTGACTGCAAAGCACTGCAGTATAAGAGAGCTTTAAACTTACAGTAGCTTGGCACAACAAAAGGAATGCTTGAATGTGGTGTATTATTTTAGAAATAACTGTGTGTCCTAGTGTAGGCTCAGTTCTATACCAATACAAATAATAATACAATAATGTTGGTCTTTTCCTGACAAAGATTATTCTACTTAACACAAGCTTTATGAAATAAAAAGAATTTTTAGTATTAAATGTTAGTGCTAGAACTAACAGAGCATCATTCATCACAACTATTCAAGTCTCTATGAAACGTGGCTTGATAAACTTGCTTTTCTGACATAGTCAAATATTTGTCAAATTTATTGTTCAAATTGGTCTGAGGCAGCAGAGTGGCTCTGTTTTGATTACAGTCTTTTGGGAACTTTAAGGTGTGCTTCCTGTGACAAAGCCAAATGTAAATCAAATGTCTCTCAAGAGTCCTTCCAAATTGAGCATGCCGAAATGGAGAAATTTCTTTGTTAGGCATTGTTAATGAACATACTGCTTCATTGATTTCTCTAGTAACAGAGGAGGCAAAGTCTCTTGGAAGTCACTTCCTTCAACACTTAAAGTACTGGGAAAATGTGGCGTGTCCCATTAAACTATGGGAAAACAGCCACTGGCAGATTTATTTGTTGACTAGTTCCTAAGGCATGATTGTGTTACTCTCATTAAAAGTATGAAGGACTCATCCTTTAATATGATTTAGTGTTTACTTTTATAGCTTTGCTTTCATTTCCACAGCATATTTTTGTATTGCATTATTTTCCTTTAGAGTGGATTTTTCCCCATTGTGTCATCTTGTTGATAAAAGTAGATTTGGCATATATATCTCTTTCAAAGTTCAGTGTATAAATGGCTTTTAAATTCTTGTGCAGTTAAAAAAAAAGAAGAAAAATAGAAAAAAGGTCTTGAATTTGTACATCCTAAATAAATTCAGAATTTAACTGGCATATAGAAAGCAGAGGCATGGGACACACACCTGGAAGTAAAAGGATACTTTGTTGTCTACCCTAATAAAAAAAGGCATTTAGTTTGAAGAAATTTATTATTTTGTTGGAGGCTTTCCAAGTTGATAAGAAGAACAAAGCAATCAGGAAAAGAAGATGAAGTAATGAATAACAACTATGTAATGTAATGGTAATTTATTTACTGCTCATTAGGATTTTTTTGTTAGAATTTTCTTGACAGTGATTGTTTCAAATGTCCTGTCTAGGTTTCTGTTCCTTTTTATCTTGTATTAGTGTTTTTCCACTTATTCATAGGTAAACACAGACAAATCCTCCCCAGAATTAGAGTAATTCTCTATAAATTTATCACTGTAAATTAGATATTTGGAGTTTCTTGTTGAATAAACATGAATGAAGATACTGTTTGAGAATAATATTAGTTGAGTGAGTAACATGTGCTTTGTATATCTTTCCTTTGAGATAAGAAAACTAGTGTGATGAAAGACATGAACTTTGTACATCAGAGTGTTACAGATGTGTGTGCTGCCTAATTTCCAATCAAAAAAAAAAAAAAAAACTGAACAAAATGAAATATAGCGGCAATTTTAATTTGAGGAACTTAAAAGTTACAATGATTTGTTAATAGTAAATAATATATTTGTTCTAAAAATAATACATACGGAAATGGACCGCGGTGGGATACATACCACGGGGTATGATGCAGGACTTGATCTGCTGTCCGCCATATAACTAAGATGTTCCTAAATTAACCTTTTTATACTGTGTGTCACCTCCCCTCCCATTTTCGATTCATAAGATCTCCATCACCGCCCTCATCACCACCCATTTCCTCCTTTACTGTGCATACTCCACCATCCCCTTTTAGGGCGTCTCCGCATCTTCAGGAGTCATAGGGAGTAAGGCTCATTGTCTTCCTCCATGTCCTTCCAATAACCCCTTTGTTTACACATACGTATTAAGCCTATATTATGTCAGTAAATACCAGTTTTGTACATTAAGGCCATAAATTTCATATAATTAGCAGTTTTCCTGGAGTTCCCCCAAATGTCCTGTCTCCCAGGCAATAAATCTCATATTATTAACACTTTCCTGGAGTTTCCCCAGGTTTTCCCTGTCTCCCAGACAATTTTAGCTCTTCTTATCTTAGTTTCCTCCTGTCTTTCACTTTCTACAGAACATCTGCTGGAGAAGGGGGGGGGAACTTCCCCTCCCTCTCCTTCCTGAAAAAGTTACATTTTAACTACTGTTTTAAAATACTGATTACTGTTTCAATTTTGTCAGCACTAATTATACATATTTATCACAAATAGTGTTGGTGGGTTTGTTACTATAACTGAGAATAACTGCCCTGATTGCAGGAACACCTGAGCTGTCAAAGTACAAACCTTCTCAAAAGGTTTTCAGCAAGAGTTCTAATACCCAGTATGACTCAGAAAGCTGGCTTGGAAGGTGAAAAAAATAGAACCAGATGCTTGTTCTCTGGGAATGCTTATCATTTAACATCACAAGGCAATTTACATCATACGTGTACTGACACATAGCATGTGAGACTTTTGCCAGGGTAGACAAGGACAAAGGTGACCCAAGTCACCTCAAGGGAGGGGCTTGACTAGGCAAGTCAGTGACTGCAAGGGTGGTGTGAAATTGGAAAGTTTTAGAATCTTTTCCTGTTTTCAGAGGAAGATTTCACAACTATCCTCCAATTTAATTTGTTTCTTAGCAACCTGCAGATGTAATGATCCTTATCGTTGTGCGTATAGATCCAACTTTATTATCTCCACCTGTCAGCCTTTCTGTTCTGTAGAGTTTTTCAAATTCTCACTGAAAATATCCTACTTGCCTTCTTCCAAGTGTCAAAACTACTTCAGACTCTCCTAGAAACTCCTGTTCCATGCTGTAGCAGATATTGTAGCTGTTATTGAGTAAACTCTGTTCCCCAAAACGTCTTTCCTATATGAAGAAGATTGGATTGGACCTTATTGCTTACCTGCCTAAAACAAAACATCCTGAGGAAGTGAAAAAATAAAAATCCCTGGTGTTACTTATTATTAGACTTGAGATGTGTATGATCAAAAAATATGAATTGTAGGTACAGTCTACCATCTAAAATGGAAGATTTCTTGGCCTCCTTTTTTGGAAAGGTGAGGAGTAATGACTTCGTAAACAGATCTCGATAGAAGAGGGTAAGTGTCACAGTAACAGTAATATTCAGGGCCATTCTGTGTTTTCTTAAGTGGAGTATCTGTATCCTCATCTTCGGCAGTACTGCCTGCTAGTTCAGGATGTCATGTGCACCTCTAGGCTGTTGTTCCAGAAACTTCTGATTCTTCCTTCATGAGAGAAAATTTGCTACTTTCTGTGCTCAGAGGTGAAAAAAAGGTAAAAAGAGGGAACAAGTTTTTCAAATTCATGTGTATTTATGTACTGGAGACTTTCCTACATATTGGCCTCATCTATTGTAGAAAATGCATATTATAGCTAAAGTTTATGTTTATTTCTTTCAATAATTTCTTGCTGAAGTAGCTTGAACAGGTGTTTCTTAGAAAATACCCACATATCTTGTTGAGGCTCTTAATTGCAATCTGTTAGAATTTAATGAACTTAAAGGTTACTTCAACTAACTCTAAGTAACTTTAACTGTTACTTAAAACTGCATTTTGTAGAATGCTCTTTTCTACTGCTGTATCTGGAAAGGTGATGGAGCAAATACTCGTTCTCACCTCCTCTTAACAGAATAAGACACATTTGGGCTGCAGGGTGCAGTTCTGGGCACTCCAGAATAAGCCTGAGTGAGCCAATGAAATTCCATGAAGGTGAGGGAGTGGAGCATCTGTAAAATAAGGAGGGTGTGAGAGAGATGAGACTTTTCAATCTGGTGAAAACGTGTCTTATGGCAAACCTATCCATACCTTGAAAGGGGGAGTAAAGATGATAGAGCCAGGTGTCTTATTGGTACCCTGTGATAGGTCAAGAGGCTGCCAGGCACAAACTGGTAAGTACAGAAAGTTCTGTTTAGTCATTAGAAAACATTGGCTGCAAGAATGGTCATGCCAAGCCAGGTTGTCCAGAGAGTTTGTGGAGTCTGCATTCTTGGGTAATTCTCTCATGATAATAAATCATGGTAATAAATCTCTCAGGGTAATTATGTGGTCATTAGCAACCTTCTCTGGTTGACCCTGCTTTGAGCAGGGGAGTTAAACTTTGCAATCTCACATGGTGGCAGACAGAGTCCACAGCTCCAAAACTGTAATTTGAAGAAGGAAAACTTCAACTCTGTGGAACAATAAAAAAGCTGATTTTGTAAAATATTTTAAAATGAGTCTCTGGATTTCAATGCCAATGGAAATCATTGCGCTATTCAGCTTTGTGCCAAGTTCTGCAGTAGTTAATAGTATGTTATAACTGGTTGCATGACAGATGTATGTAATTATTTGATAGAAACATAGAATAGAATCAAATAATATAGTCAAATGGTAGAGTCACTTATAATACACCCTAAAGGTCACTGAGTCTGGCCATTAACCTTGCACTGCCAAATGCACCACTAAACTGTGCATTGAACCCTTAAATGCCACATCTGTAGGCATTTAAATAACCTCCAGGGATGGTGTCTCAACCACTGCCCTGGACAGGCTGTTCCAGTGCTACATAACCCTTCCAGCAAAGATATCTTCCTCACTTCCCTTACAAGTATTTTCTTATGTTCACTGTTTAGTGAAGACTCAGGTTAATTATGTCTCTGACACAGACGTTCCATTAATTAGTATGCCACACCTTCGTATATCATGGGTAATTCAAATTTCAAACCAAAATCCACTGTAGGAGCAATACCTACACCTAAATTTCAAACTTGACAGTTTGGAAGTGCATGTGTGTGAGAATATATTTTTTCATATTTTTATGTTTTATATATATATATATGTCTCTCTGTGTGTATATATATATTTATATAATTAGTGTGCTTCGTTTTTAAATATGAAACTTGGAGACTGAAATCTGTTTTGGAAATGGTGATGTTTTTCCCTTCCCTTGCTTGTACTTTGCCTCTATACTCTCTCTGGGTGATGAATAATGGTTTCTCCAGCTTTCAAGGAATCCTCTTCAAAGCACTTACTGTAGAGTAGAGATGCCTCAAGAAGTCTTCTGGGTTTTTTTTTTTACTCCAATAGTAAATGATACTGCTTTTTTCTAAGAAGGAGACTGTTCACTCGTAAATTACCCTTTCAGGTCTAAGATTACACAGATCTAGGCTTTGGATTGTGCAGTCCAGGTACTTTTATGGAGACATCGTACTTGATCCAAGCACTTACATGCCACTGATAGGCTCTTTTAAGGAAAATTATTATTACTAAATTGTTGTGTATTTACTGAAATGTTTAGAAAATAAAAACCTCTAGTGGTTGTTCTGTGGTTAATATTTAAATGAGTGAGTTGAAATTCACAGAAGTGTTCATGTAGAGAAAGCAAAATTGAAAAATCCTAGGTTTCAGCTGGGTATTGTCTGCTTGAAGCAATGCATGGAAATACCACATTTGAAATTTCATGTAAGTGCTGAGAAAATTTTTGTGAAAAAGCATGTTTATGAATCTGAAGGATGTGTAAATGTATGCACACAAATGATGAACATATCAGTAAGAAGAGGAGTGGGGAGTATCTTGGTGAAAAAACCTACATATTAACACTAGGATAATCATGCAAAGTCAGAGAAAGAAAGTAATTTTTACAAGATTCTGTGTTGTCATATTCTGATGCTCTGAGGGAAACAGGGAAATATGATCAATGAAGAAGCATTTTGCAAAGATTTCTGTCATTACTGTGCATAAGATAGTATAAATATTAATGCAAGACAAGTGTCAACTGTGAAGCTCATTTTCCTTTTGTCAGGTTAAAGCAGCAACAGGTGAACAGGTATCAGCAGAAGATCTTGGAGGGGCAGATCTTCACTGCAGGTATAAGAAATACTTTCCCAGAGTTAATTTCTTCCATATTTTAGGCTTGTCTTTCCCCTTCCCTTTCCCTTTCCCCTTCCCCTGCCCTTCTCTTCTTTTGTTTTGTTTTGGTTTTAGATCTTTCTTAAGACGTGTTTACCTTTTGAAAATTATTTCGGTGTTGTTGTCTGGTGCTGTCTGATTGTTTTATTGTTAGAATCTCACAGTTACATTGTGTAGCTCTAGTTAGCATTGTTTCCTTCATTTACTGCTCTAAAATACTCACATGTCTAGTTTACCGCAGTATCATGCAATATATGGAGGACTTTAATACTGAGTGTTAACAGAATAATATATATTGAGAAATATAATACATTTTGTAGGTTGTATCTTTCTTACTGCCACATAGAATTCACCACAAGCAACATCAAAATAGCCTGTGCTTTTTGTAAAAAAAATACTTCTTATCATACCCAAAAAATATGTGCACTTTCAAGTTCTGCAATTAATAATAAACAAAATTAGGCATTACTGCACAGTAAGTTTTGTATTGCTGTATAATAAATGCTTATTTGTCACTTCAATTTTAAGTGAATAAAGAATTATTTTAAAGGGCAGTTCATGCCATTTTTGCAAACATGTTTTTCTTTATAATTGAAATTAATTTTTGCTGCATATGAACAATGCTTTTTATATTTTATATAGTCATTTATATTTTTTTATTTCCTGCAGTTGCTATTTTATTTCGTGTCTGATAATTTGAACGTGCTGTTTTGAAGAAAAGGTCAGGCATGGGTTTTATTTTTAAAGTAATTTCATAATAGAACACAGAGAGCTGAATTGTTGCATCTGTATTTTTAAGGTCTTAGAAGCTTTAAAATTTCAAGTTTTCATTGCCTGATTTATGTTGATTTTTTCCCCAAAGTATTCATCTTGCTGTTGTTGTATATATACAGAAAATCTGGTGTAACAGATCATTATGCTTTGGATGACAATCATGCACTTCATCTGGCAAGGAAAGCTGTGAGAAGTTTGAATCTCCAGAAGAAAGTAGATGTGAGTGTATGGAGTCTGAAAACACTGCATTGGTGAAATTAGGAATGCTTTTCTCTGCCTGATTGATATAACACTTCTTTCACAGAACACATGTTTTTGTCTCTGACTTTTCTGATTTGAAAATGTAAGTTATAGTTCTTGTCCTTAAAGATTTCTCTGATGCTTCAGTTCTGCAATTACATTCCTGCTGTATTATTCCCAGTAAAACTACTGGGATTAAATGCAAGAGTGAAGCAACTAGAAGAGTGCTTCAGAGTCACAGAATTGCACTTTTAGATTAATCAAGTCTTACAAATTACTTAATTTCATTTTAAACCCACATGATCGTTTCCATGGACTTAAAATTAGCTCCCTTCTAAAGCATCTTTTTGAATAGACATTTTCTGGGATTGTTAAGGAGTTGAAAACTGAGAGGATAGACCTAATTCTTGGCAATTAATTGTATTGATTTAGGAATTCCTTGTAGTAAATAGGATGGCTAGCATATGGGTGTGGAATTGCCTTATTTTATTTTAGTAGGAGATATGAGAGGGTGAATGGAAGCTCAAGGACGGCAAGATGTTGTATTTAGCTGTGTGACAAAATCTTCACCCGTTTTTCAGAGTGCTGCCTGCCTTAGAGGGCATGGAGGGAAAGTAAGCAAATAGGAGGGCATACCTAATTTTTTAATAACATGGAGGAAGTGGAGCACATGTGGAGATACATGCAGGAGTAGGAAAAACGTAACAGTAGGTGACAAACTGTTATCAACCTTCAGTTTAGGAAACTTGACCTTTATGCAAAATGATGCCAAGCCAGTACAGGTGTCTTGATGTTGTTGGTGAAGAGAAGTCTGTGCTCAAATTGAAAAATTTATTTGTTGTTTGAATTTTTAAGTCATAATGTGAGCTGATGATTCCTTTTTTATTTAAATTGTTTTGTTAAATTGCTATAGGTGACTGTAGAACCATCAGAAGAGCCTTTATTTCCAGCTGATGAAATATATGGAATAGTTGGTGACCAGCTAAAAAGAAATTTTGATGTCAAAGAGGTACGAGTATTAATGCAAGATCCATATATGCCCATATATACCTGCACAAATTTTTGTGCAGGAAATCACTCTTTATATTGTCATTATTGATAATACCTGATTTGGGTACTTCTTCATTGCTTTGTCCAACAGACCCATTGTGATAGCAGTGACCTGTTGAAAATATAATAGTTTTTGGTTATACTTTTCAGAAGTATTAGCAAGGATGAGAGATTGGTAACATTCTGAAAAAGCTGACAGAAATGGGAACAACTCATTGGCAAAGCATTCTATAGACTTGCCCAGGGATATGATGGCTTTCTTTTTCTGTCAGTCCTGTGAAAGATGAATTTGTTTAAATATTTATGGAGTATAAATACACCAAAAAACTGAGCCTTCTCCCAACTGCATACGAAGACTATTGTACTCTACTGTAGGTGTGGTATAATTATCTGCCTTGGAACCTTCGTCTGAGCCAACATGCTTTCTCATACTTTGCACAAATCTCAAGTTTTGGAACATTTTCCACTACTAACCATGTATGTATTTTAGGAAAAGTCCTAATATGTACCTGTCTTAAAAATATTTGGCAGAAATTACTAGGATTTGCTTTGCATTAAGGGGAGAAAGAGATTAACAGTTTCGCTGAGTTTCATACTTCAGTCTCAGAAGTTGGAGTAGTTCGGATTTATGTTCTTCTAAAGTTGCAATAAATGTCTTCTGGCAAATGTCTTGCTAGTAGTGGATCTGTATTTATAAGAAATGGCTCCTTTGCATCACAGAGAAACCTCAAATCAGATCTTCATTGTTTTTGTATGTCACAAACTCAAGCAAGCCTAAAAATAATCATATCTCTTAAGAAAGTGACTTGTGAGCGTATATGTGTTTTTCTTCACAAATGAGAGGCTACTGATTAATATAAGCAGAGGTTTTTCTTTGAAATTCAACTAATGAGGAAAATGTTGTTCTGTGTAATTTAGCTATTTGGTTGGAACATCCTTAATCTTTAAATTCCATTGTTTACAAACATGTAGATGAATCACACATTAAAAACTAAATGGGCTTTGCCTGCCATCCAAACTGTTTATATGGTGGGCTGCTCAATGTTCTGTAAACAGAAAGGTTTTAAGTTATGTGTTCTCATGGCCTTCTTTTCTAAACAAATTAAAAACCTTGAAAGATTAGGAATTTAATGTTATTTTTCCATTTTTTCTTAAGGTCATCGCTAGAATTGTAGATGGAAGTAAATTTGATGAATTCAAAGCCTTGTATGGGGATACTTTAGTTACAGGTAAGTAGAAATATAATTATTCTGTATAAGTTCCCACTGGTTTTATAATTGGGTTTATTCTGGCTCACCCACTGATATTTTTAATGATGTTTATCTTCAGAAGAAAGCAGTTTCTGTTACTGGGAGAAAGTGTTACCTTTATGTACTGTGGAAAAATAAAGACGTGTGGAAATTTACAAATTAATCTCTCTCCTTTAGGATTTGCAAGAATTTTTGGTTACCCAGTAGGAATTATTGGAAACAATGGAGTTCTTTTCTCAGAGTCAGCAAAAAAGGTAAGTAGATAGATTATTAACTTCTTTGCCATTCTAAAACAAAACTCCTGGTGGACAACCTGCTCTTGAGATGAGGAACTTTTTTAAATAATGAAAGAGAGCTGTCCCCGCGCTTTTCACATGTAAATGTGAAACAGGTGTAAGCTGTTAATGAGCTGTAAAAAAAACCTGACCATATTTTAGAAACACTGTTTGATAGATTTTTCTGGTGTGAAGAAGATAGGCCAACAGCAGAACAGTGTTTGGATTTGTGTTAATACAGCATAGTTGAAATTGTATATCATGAAACTTAAATCTGTTGCAAGACAAGTCCATTCTGATTACATTAAATACCCTGCTGGGTATTTCTAACCTCTAAACCATTAAGAACTATAGAGAATCACATAATTGTTTTTGCAGTAACTGGAAAATCTAAAACCTGGATTGCAGTACTCAGTTCATTGGTTTACCAGATTTTTAATTTTCTGCAGCATCTCCTGGCTTAGAATAATGAGTGAATACCTATGCAGTCTCTCAAAATCTGTGAGCTAAATTATCTGTTTTGTGAATAAAAGGCTGTGTGTGAAGGAACATTGTGATTTTATTACAGTTAACAGTGCTCTACAGTTTGGACTTCAGGGAAGGATGGTGATAAAGGGTATCAGGATATTGTGAAGTATTTGCCTTGGTCTGTGTTGCTTGCTTTAGTTTTTTATTTTCTCAAGAAACAACTGTCAATTGAATTTTTTGTAACAGCAGTTATATATGCTAGTTTTGTTCTAACAGGCTTCTTGAGCTAACAGTGAGGAAATTGGTATTGAGAGTATACAGATAAAGGAAGAAGTGATGAGAGAGGTGGAGAAAGTAATTTTACTGGATTTATTGCTGCTATAAAATAATACACAAAATTGAGTTTCATGTGGTGAAGGAATACTTCCAACTTGGAGCACTGCAGTAAATGACATTTTTTTCATCTGACATTTGTTTTTAACACTTATTTCCAGGTAGAAAATAACTGTTTCAGTATTTCTAATACTTTCATTATTTTTCTAACAATTTAGTCCTACAGCTTTTTTTCTTAACAATGGAAAAAAAGTAAGGAATCTTCATTTTCTGGCTTTTACTGGCAAATCAGTACTGTTAAAGTGTAAAAGGAAATTCGCTTCTAGAGAAACCTTTGTACATGATACTGGTTTTATAAGCAACATACCTTAGCAATATTCCTTTTTTTTCCTTGCATTTTTGTAATGAGTTGTTTTACATTTTTCTTATAATCACCACTATGCTATTCATGTGTTTCTCTGAAGACAATTATATTTAATAATTTTTCTCTTTTTTTTCTCTTTGTAACTTTTGCAGTTTTTATATCCTGAAGAGGTTAGATGTTTTCTCAGTGTTGTGCTTCATAACGCCTTTTTGTTCTTTTACCAGCAAGTGAATAAATAGGCCGAGGAACTTTATTGATTTAGATTAGTTGAAATAGAGGGTTGCAATCTACTATTTGTACCTTTGCTAGGAAATTGGTCTTTTGCTAGTAAAAAGGAGAGGGCACCTGACTTCAGGAAAGGGAGAAAATGTTACAGCAATTGGCTGGGCCATGAGTAAGTAATGTGTATGGGCCTTTCCTGGTTTTAGAGAATACTTTTCTTTTGTACAGAAAATGGGGAGATAGGTTTTTCTGACCATCTTGATTTCTCTGACAGAGTCTTAGCAAACTTGATGTCCTATGCCACACTGGCGCTGTCCGTGGTTTAACTGCATCTTGGCTGAGTCACGGCAGTTGACTTGATTTCAGTATCAGTAGTAATGCTTTTTAAGGATATTATTTCTGTTTTACCTATGGTCTCACACATTTTTGGAAATCTCTTACTTTTACTACAGTGAATGCATGTTTTGCAGTTAACTTAGGGTGAAGGAGAAGTAGTGTAGCACTTCCTAATGGAAATACTGAAGTCAAGTGGTGTACTTCAGTGGAATGATTTAGCACAGATTTCAGAATGCTGGTAGTGATAGCACTTGTCCAGCTTTTAATGGCTCACTCCTTTCTTTTTTTCCTCTCTACAGGGTACACATTTCATCCAGTTGTGTTGCCAGAGAAATATTCCCATTGTGTTTTTGCAGAATATTACAGGTGAGTAAGATTAGGTTTTTGAGGTTTCAGTTTGTTATAGACTTTGCTGTTAGCTGTTGATGCTGTGTTGTAGACAGCCTCTTGTGTGCTTTGTAGTACCTACATCTCCAGCCTGTTTGGAAATCAGCCTGTGACCAGCTGGTGAAAGCCTTGCCTTATGATTTGCTTCTCAGTTCTTTCTGCATGTGAAGCACGTAGTATGACATATGGCACGGTATTATAATATAAAGCTGGTGAGCCTTTTGTTCATGTTGTGTTTCTTTAGGTTTCTGTTTTTGTTGTATTTCTTTAGGTTTCTGTTTATGTTGTACTTCTTTAGGTTTCATGGTTGGCAGGGAATATGAGGCTGGAGGGATAGCAAAAGATGGTGCCAAGATGGTAACTGCTGTAGCTTGTGCCAATGTGCCTAAAATAACCGTCATTATTGGTGGCTCTTATGGAGCTGGAAACTATGGGATGTGTGGAAGAGCATATAGGTAAGTGTTGCTTCAGATTACGAAATAATAGAGCAGCAGATAGAAACAATTTAAGAAAGCATAACCTTGAAGTAGCATTCTGAAAAATCATCTGGACTCCTGAAGAAGTTGTGCTGTTTGGAAAAGAAAAGAGTTCTTAATGAATATATTCATAAGTAAATAATAGCCTGAAATTTGTGGAGACTGATAAGGCTCATGATTCACCTTGAATTAGGTGACAGGGGAGACCTTCTAACAGTAAACCTGCTCACATCCTTTTCTCCCATTTCAGTTCTTGATGGAAAAATTGTTAAGTCTTAAACAATCATAAGCATTCATAGGCATTCATAGGAAGAGTATATCAGCTTGTGTAAAAACTCCTTATTCACTTCAATCAGCCTGTTTTTATGAGTAAGGTTTGTATAACCCCTGAAGATTTTTTTGTTGACCCTTTGGACGTGTGTTGTGTGATTTTTACATTTAATTTTTCAGGGTTCCTGATATTAATGAAGTTATTTGGGATGTTTAGGAAAAAAGTCCCTGTGGGTTAGAAATGTGAGCTGAAGAGACTCAAGAAAGAAAAATTTTTTTAAAAAGGTGTTTGAATAATGGAAATAAACAGAATTTTTACATTTTCAAACGTAATGCTGCATGCACTGAAGTATGTTACTGTACCTTTTAAAAAAAATGATACATTTTAAAATTATCATGCATAAAAATGTATTCTTAGTTGAATGAGAATTAGTTCTTCACTAGGAAATGTGACAATGTGACAAATGTGACCTTAATGTTTAATATATATTTTTTCAGTCCAAGATTTCTATATATGTGGCCAAATGCTCGCATATCGGTGATGGGAGGGGAACAAGCTGCAACTGTTCTAGCTACAATAGCTAAGGACCAAAAAGCAAGGGAGGGAAAACAGGTATATCTTTCTTCTTTCATTTCTAGTGAAGTCATTATCAGTTATTCTTTCACTGGAGTTGGTCACTTTGTGAGCTAGGAAAGGGTGGAAGGGAGTGCGACAACAGTGAACCTACCGAATGCCACCTAGTGCACTCAGAAACATGAAGCATTTGTGCAATGTTATTGCTTACTTCTTTGTAATGTGAAGATTATTCCTAACATTTCTTATCTTTTCTTAAAAAGAGGAGTATTTAATGTACCATTGTATTTTTGTACTTTATGCACCAAATTATTAGTTCTATCCAAGATGAGCAACCAGGAATCCTCCTTGTTTTGGGAGTATGAAGAGGAATATGTCAGGATGAAGTGTCTTTCCAGTTATTAGGAAGGTAGCAGTTTTAGAGAAAGTTGATCTCCAAATGATTCACTGGTTGAGAATTATGAAGCTTGTAATAGCAGAAGTCTAGAGAGGTTTGGAAAAGTTTTTTCTCATGTCAACATTTTAATTGAAAATTAGAGGTATATTGTTTGTATAGTAAACATACTTTATTAAATCTTATAATTTTATTTTATAGTTTCCTGCACACTCTTTACTGCTGAGTTGGGTTTTTTAAATTGCAAGGTTTATGGTTATACTGCTGCCTTCATCCCATAAGAAGTGGTTTTATTGTGATGTCTTAAACTTGTTCATATTTATCGTGAATAGTTAATCAGAATAGTGACGCAGTAAGAACATGTTATCTCACTGTCATTACTTTTCAAAGCTTGACTTGTTCTTTCTGTGGATAGAATCCCCCTTGTCTCTGTCTGTCTTAATTTCCCAAATCTATGACACCCAGAAAGAAGTTCAAGAAAAATAATTAGTAGTGGTTAAATGTCAGTCAAATGTGTTAGAAACTTGGAAGTTTTCTGAATTACTGTGACCAGTCTAGATCATAGAGAAACCCAGTGCTAGAATAGCACAGACTTATTTTATAAAAAAATCTTGCCACAGGCAACGCAATATTTTTTTCCAATACACTAGCTTCAGTAATTTTTCAAGTGCTAGTCACCAATTACTCTTACATTCAGTTAAGTATGTGTTTATTCTCCTTTTTCCACCCACTTGATTTGGAAAGTGCTATTTTGATTTCATTGTCAAACATCCAGAATTGCAAATCGTATGCTAAAAGAGTAAAAAAACTTTGGGCAGATAATTTAGGCATTTTCTTCAGGTTGATGCTGCCTATTAAGCTCTGTCATTGGGGAAGAAAATATTAAAGACTATTTTATGTGGTTTTTTAGTTGTCTGAGGCAGATGAAGCAGCTTTGAAAGAACCAATCATTAGGAGGTTCGAGGAGGAAGGAAACCCTTATTACTCCAGTGCAAGGTAACATACAAATAACTATTCTAAAACTTAATTGTAATCATGAGACTTGACATCTAACTTTTGGTATTAAAGAACAGCAGAACAGAGCAATCTGAAGCAAAGGTTGTTGTTTGTGTGCATTCAAACCAATGTCTTGTCTGTCTTATCTCTGGGACCTGGTACCACGAACTGTTTCAGAGGACAGCACGCACTTGCAGCAATTACTTCGCTGGTTCAGTAAGAAATTGTATGGTGGCATGGAGTTTCTATGTTATGTGTTTCATTCTGGATAAGTTTTATATCATTCTCTCCCATGTAGTGTCTGGTCACCTTTCTAAAGCCTGTTGAACAATATAATGAGTGGCTGCATGTGTATTAGGAGGAATTCATTTTAGTGGGGTCCTGGAAGAGGCCAGTGGAAAACGAGGGAGCAATTTCAAGAAGACATGAAGCCACTGGTAAATTTCAGGTCATGGTCATGGTAGGTAATTGTATTGGATGATAGCAATGATGGTGTAGGTCTTTAGCTGATGGGTGCAGCATATACTCATGTTTGCTGAGAAGTCCTTTGCAGCATTTTGTGCTCAAGCGGATGGAATATTAGTAAATGACTGGGAACTAGTTAGGCTAGAGAAACAAGGTGGCATCCTGAAGTGATCCTGATACATCTGGGAAGTAGCTTGGGGGCTTTCTTGGCCTTTGATGGTTATTCTGCATTAGTTTCATTCTGTCAGTGCTAAAGTTCCTGCATAAATTTCTGCTTGTGGTATCCAAAAGCTAGTTTTCCACAGGCTCTCAGCTGCTAATGATGGTAGAGGGTAGCATATTTCAGTGACTCAGATGTCAGCTGTGAAAGCAGCACAGCTGGCAGTGAACAACCCAGGAGACTCCTGGAGTAGAGAACTTCCTGGCCCAGGTATCAGACAAACCAGCCAGAGGTGAGGCATTCCAGGGCCTGGTGCTTACCTGTGCAGAGAGGCTCATTAAAGAGGTGATGATGGTTGGAAGCAGCTGGAGCTGTAGGGGACACACTATGACTGAGTTCAGGATCTCGAGGAATGCAGGGTGGCAAAGAGAAACTGTGGACCCTAAAATTTGGGAGAGTGAACTTTCAGGTGTTTAAAGTGGATGAGATCACCTGGGAAATTCCTTCAGAACAGAGGAGCTGATTAGGGATGGCAATTCTTTAAATGCACTTTTCCTAGAGCACAAGAGCTCTTTATTCCTGTGCATAGGAAATTGATCATGGCAGGCTGGAAACTGGCATGGCTGAACAAGGATTTTCTCCTCAAACTGAGGATTAAGAAGGAAATGTACACACTGTGGAGCAGGGACAGGTAACCTGGGAAGAGCTCCTTCTTCATGATCAGAAGTAAGATACAAAACTACTTTTAACTTTTACATCTTTCTGTAGGGATAGTGGAATATGCTTAACTGAGATATTTATACCAGGGAAATCAGCATTAGTTTTAATGTTTCATCAAATGAATACCTTCATCAAGCTTGATCTTAATGGGTAGTAAAAGAAATAGCACAAGAGTTTTTAACAGCTGACCTTGTGCTCTATGGCAAGAAGGAAAAATGAAAAAAATATGTATTATCATTTTTTATAACGGGATTTTAAGGAAACGGGTATTCCACTTATAACATTCAAAAAATGAGTCAAACTGTCTGTATTTAAAATTAATCCCTACCCTAGAGAACATGAATAATGTGATTTTTTTTTTACATTTGCTTTTTTTAATATGTTCACTGGAAACAGACTCTTTTACTCATGATTTATTTAACATTCAATATATTATATATATTCGCAGTATAAAAAGTTACCCTCTCCCCAAAACCAACAGATGATTGTCAGTATTTACAACAATAAGTTACTAACCTGTAAGAAAGCAGTTTTACATGTAAATTTAAGACCAGCATTAAAAAATACCACATTTAAAATCTTTGATAATGTCTGATTTTAAGACATGAAACTTGTTTAATATCAGCTTTGTGCTCTCTATTGAGCAACTTTAACCAGTTTATGTTTTCAGATTATCTGGCTATGTTGTGAAGTTCAGTTGCAAATCTACTAGTCGCCCCAGCAAATAGCTTTAATTTGCCCAGCCAAGGCATTAGAAAGTGCATTTAGTGTTAGGTGATGTGTCATTTATTTGAAAAAGCAAGGTAGTTATGCACTTCTTACTGTTTCCTCTTGGAAAGGAAATGTGACTAACACAGATGTGAGTTGGCTGAGAACTAGCGTGGGTCTGGATTGCATGTGGTTGGGTTCATGTGATGCTGCACTCAAGATAATAAGCCCAGCTGAAGTCAAATGTCAGAGCTGAAATCCCACTGAGGCTTATCTGGCTATAAGCAATGAAGGTGAAATGCCTCTTTTCACAAAGGAGTGCTTTTGATGACAGTGTGTGAGTGGCCCAGGTCGAAGCAGTCCTGGCTGGTTTCTCTTGCTTTTCAGTTCAAGTAGGTGCAGTCTGCATTGTCTGGGAGCTTTTAATTGCTCTCTTGTGGAATTAATTGGGTATTTCACTGGATATACTCATGTTTCCTGCCCTTTCATGCTTTGCATTTACTAGTTTCTAAGCAAGATCTCAGATCAGTAGTTCAGAAGTTTTCATTACTGTGGAGTAGGCTGTCCAAGCAGAAACAGTGAGATGAAGTGGATTACAGTCTTTGCAGCAAGTGTACTCAGGAGGAACGATGTACCACTCACCTTCCACCTTGTAGACAACCCTTTCCTCAGCCAACATCAGCAGCTGCTTATTAGCAAGCATTTGCTGTAATTCAGGGAGGACTAACCTGTCCCTTTTGCAACCCATTCCTGTTGGGCTCCAAGCATAGTAAAAACCCAGCTGGTTATCAACCAAATGTCAGGGTACTGTAACTGAAACTGAATCCAGACAGCCTTGGTTTTGTAAGATCCCTCCACCAAAAAGGTCAGCAAGGAAACTAGCAAACAGCTTTGCATTTCTGAGAGAACAAACCAATAGAAGGGCACAAAGATTGTTGTCCATATTGCTGTTTGCGTGCAGCTGGTTTGGAGGCTCCCCCTCATGCTGTCCTCCTGCCTAATGTCTGCCTCACCCTTAATAGCCATCGAGATTGATGTGACCCTTCCACTTGACTTCATTAGGCTTTGAATCAAGGTTTTAGCAGTAATAAGGAGAGAGAAGGAAAATGCCCTAACGATCTTAAAAGACAAGAAAATATCCCTGTTTATTTTGTTTGTGTCATTTTGCTTATAAGTGATAACTTGCTTTATGTACAGGATGTCAATACTGTTCCTTGTAGTTGTATTTTCTAATCAGACTTTAACCAATTTTTTGATTAGAACCTTTCACAATGAGCAGTCTTAATTAATGGCAGTCATTAGGCAGCACCCTTTTTAATGAGTTATATTAATCTGCTCACAGGTTTCTTAAAAGATTTCAGTGGTTTGCATCTTAACAAATCACACAAGCATTTTGCTTTAGGCAACTTCATTTCTTCTACTCACACTATCTCAGTTACTGGTATTTTATGAGTGTGGTGTGACTCATGTTCCTGCAATGGGGTTTTAATAGATAGTTCAATTATTAATGTAATATCCCTGGAGAGAATGCAGTTTTCTTTAAACAAAGAGAAGCAGAAGCCAGGGGTGATGGTATGAAAGCAACTTGACTTCCAGGCAACATAAAATCTCTCTGGTTGTCAATATAAATCAATTGCGTTGTTACAAAAAGAAGAAAAAAAAACCCCAGCCCAAAGTTTTGATATTTATTACAGCATTCATCACTATGAAGTTGCAGCTTGCAAGATACTGCTAATAAGTTGGTGATTTGTTTGGGGTCAGTTCATCCCTGCCCTTTCCAGGCCCTGAACAGATAGGTTGAACATTTTAAGTATTATGAATTCCCTCATTCTGTTTCAGTGTTTTTCATAAATAAGAAAGTTAATTGCAGGTATTTATTGGGAAAAAAATGTTTATATCCAGAGCAAACAAACCTGTAGCAGTCAAAAAAACCAAATTTGCTTAAAAATAGAAATTACTATATTCGAGATTGTTCATAAAGTTGGGGGTTTTTTCACAGTCTTAAGAAAGCAGAAGGTTTTGATTGATTTGACCTCACAAAACTACTTTTATTTTCACTATTAAGGAGGATCTTCTCCATTCTTGTGGCAGATTAATCTGATATGTTCATCATAACTAAATCAAAATACAGATGCAAGTTGAAGCAAAAAAAAAGCGTGTGCATTAAACTTCGGTAATGCACACTCTGTGAAGTCAAAAGTATAGAAAATACTGTCTTGGCCATTCATTCATGCTAAATTATCAAGAATTATAACCATTGTCTTGAGAAAAATCAAGAAAATTCAAACATCTCTTAAACAAGTCTTTGTAAAACCAAGTTACACTTCTCTTAGGCTATGTTGAAGAAAAAAAGGCTTCCAATTACTTTTGCTTTTCTATAGTAAAAAGCACTTCCTCTGAGTCTTTCCATTGGAGTATTGCCCAAATAAGCCCAAATATTTTAATGAGATGCTACTTAAAATTTAGTTACTAAAAATTTAGTTACTACTTAAAATTTAAAGATACAGTTAGGAAGGAAGATACTCACAGGAGTCAGACAGCAGGAGTTTTGACCATGCACTTAATCCAAGTTATGACACAGACAGCTCTTGTGTCATCTGAAACAGAACTTGCAATTAGTACCACTTCATGCAGGGACAAGTGTGGCTGTTAGAATATTCCAGTGCTTGGGTTTTAGAGCTGCAGTTTTCTTACAATTGTATATCAGGTTTCTAGCGGGGGTGGGGGTGGGGGGGTGGGGGGTGTTTTGCCATGCCATAAGTTTTTCTCCTTTTTCCATTTGAGGAAATTCTTTACTGCGAGGGTGGTGAGGCACTGGAACAGATTTCCCAGAGGAGCATTCCTCTGCCCCATCCCTGGAAGTGTTCAATGCCAGGTTGGATGGGGCTCTGAGCAACCTGGTCTGGTGGAAGGTGTCCTTGCCCATGATGGGGGGATTAGAACTAGATGATCTTTAAGGTCCCTTCCAACCCAAACCTTTCTATGATTCTGTCATTTTTCCAGAATTCGTTCTCTGCTTGTTAGGACCTGTCAGCCAGGTCAGTGACTGCCACAATTACTGTGGTGCAAGACTTCTTAAATCAAAATTTGGTCTTTACTCCAAAAAAGAAGGAGCCTGATTTTGCCCAATTAGCAGCAAAGTCTTCCCTTCTCCAAACCCTTTCTTCTTCTGTACTTCAGTTTTGCTCTTGTGCCCTATTTAGTTTAACAGTCTCCTGCTTGGGAAGCTGCACCATGATAAGATCTTCTTGTAGTAGAGTATTCTTTTTGAGCTGGGTATCCTTTTTCTTCTCTGTTTAATAGTTTGAAAACATGCTCCTAGAGCTGAGTCTGAACCCGTGTGCCTGGTCTTGTTAAAGGTGTCTTCAACTGCACTTCCATTTTGTGCATCATAGGATAGATACACCTTGTAAAATAAAAGCATATATTGTCAGTCTCTTACTATGTTTATCTGATATAATCAATATTACTTTCACAGAAAATGGCAAAATAAAGCAAATATAGAAAACACTCAGGTGTCTGCTGCTGCCTTGAGTTTATCAGCATGTATTTATGTACAGTTTGTAGTCGTCTTGGAGGTGAGGTTGGTTCATTTAGGATTGAAAGAGGAGTGCAAAATATCTTGTTTCCTGTCTACGAGATTTTGCTAAATTTATCTCCAAACAATATAAAATTTGCAGATGGAACTTCAGTTAGAATGGAAAGGCTGTGTCTTCTCTTGGTAAAGTCAGCCTTAGCTCCCTATTCGTGACTGTTTCTTGTATTTTTAAATTTTCCGCAAAGAATTAAGCATTAGCCAACACAGAAGTAAGTTCACAAAGAATGCAAAGTAAGTCTTTTTAGGGAAAGGTGGGATGAAGAAACATCCTTCTCCTAACCAAAGATACTGCGTATGTGTTCTGCAGATGCTGAAAAAGGTATGTGTTAACATACCACAATGAGCAGTGTGGTGTGTTGTTTAAATACCTTGCTGGGGAGATAGCAATATTTACAGGATAGTTTCATGGCCTGCTGGGAATTTCAACATGGATTTGAATTTAGGTAGGATGGAGCTCTCATTGAGAACTGATGCCACTAAGACCTTAAATTTTGGATAATATCAAAGAGACTATTTGCAAGTGTTGACAATTTTGTGGACTTGGGAATTTGACAATTGTTCATTTATAATTTAATTGCCATCAGGCCTGGGTTAAGAAGGATGGTATCTTCCAGTTGTTTAGAAATGAACTTAATGGTAAAATAAATGAAAGAAATTATATTGGGTCTTGCTGAGGTGGAGTTCATTTTCTCACACGAGCCCTCATGGTGCTGTGCTTTGCATTAGTACCTGGAAAGGTGTTGACAGCACAGCAGTGCCGTGGCTGAGCAGTGCCTTGCTGAGCAGTGCTGGCACAGCACCAGCCACTCTCTCCAACATTTTTCCCCCATCAGTATTCTGGGGTGGGCAAGAACCTGGGAGAGGACACAACTAGGCCTGCTGTCACAGATTAAGCAAAGGGATATTCCATAGCCTGTGACATCAGCTCAGTTCCAAAAACTAAGGAAAGGAGGAGGAAGGTGAAACATTGGTTATTTACAGTGTTTGCTTTCCCAAGCAAATGCCTACATACTGAAGCCGTGCTTCCCGGGAAGTGACTGAACATTGCTTGTTGATGGGAAGTAGAGAATTAGGTTGTTGACTTTTTTTTTCTTTTTGTGCACATGCAAAATTTCACCTTAGCTTAGTAAACTATCCTGTGTCAACCTATTGTTTTTCATCTTATTTTCTCTTCTCTGTCCAGCTGGGAAGGGGGAGAGATAGAGCAGCCTCCTGGGCACCTGGAGTCCAACAAATGCCAACCCACCACAGAAATTCTGAAAATACTTGAAATTTATTCTGGCTTTTTAATGATGAAAGAATAAACACTTGTATCATTCTCATCTGGCAGTTGCATTAACCTGAATAGTGTGAATAATGATGTGACATAATCCTTAAAGTGCAAGAATTCTTAATAGAATTAAATAGGTCATTGACAGATGGTCATTCTCCACATGAACATTAACAAGCAAAGAGGGCTTGTTTTCTTGAAGTAAATGATTAAGTATGAAGAATCTGTTTAAAATATGTAGGTTTGACATTCTTCACTTACGTAAAATGTATATGTTGTTCTATAAGACAAGTTCCATGGAGTAATGCACACCAGTCTGTTGCATTGATGAACAGCATGAATTGACTCCATCATTTAAGTATAAGTTAGCTCTTTACTCTTCTTTCTTTAATATGAAGCATTTCCAGTTTTATGAGTTTGAAAGTATACCAGCACTATATGTTGATTTCCTTTAATTATTAAAGTTTTTGTTTGTTGTGTTTTTGGTTTTTCTCTAGATTATGGGATGACGGAATTATTGATCCAGCTGACACAAGACTGGTTTTGGGTCTCAGTCTCAGCGCAGCACTAAATGCACCCACAAAGATGACAGAATTTGGAGTTTTCAGGATGTAAACTTAAGCATCTGATCATCAGAATTACTTCTGTATATTTTGTTTGGGGCTGGGCAGCACACTAACTACAATATTGTGGTGATCAAAAACAAAGATTCATAAGATGCTATTTTTAATGAAACTTTTATCATTATTTTCATTGACTGTTACTGTCACACAGTGCTTCAGTTTTTTGATAGTAATTTGAGATAAGTCACTTAAGTGCTTATATAACTGCTTTGCTTGAATAAATTGCAGGTTCTAGCAATATGCTTCATGTTTGACAAGAAACTATTGATACTATCTCTTATATAAATAAATGTGCAAAATAAGCTATATATTTGGTGCTTATCGGCTCCTGTGTTTCTTTTAATTCTTTTTTTTATGTCTCCTATAAATGCAAAATACTTTTGCAGTCCAACAAAGAAAAGCCCATGTGTGCTAATAAATAATTTTTGTGAAAGGGAAGTGCTGTAAGGGCACTGTAAGCTGTAAGCCAGGGATTTCAACACAGCATGAAATCACACATTTCATGCAGTTGTTGTCTATCTCTGGCTTTCATCCGAAAAACATTGTTTTTCTGTGTGGTTCCCTGAAGTCAAAACAACTATTGAACCTGTTGAATGCATAATGTTTTCTGGAAGAGATGGGAAGTGTGTGCTGATATCTGTGAAATCAACAAGTTGCTGAGAGCATGTGCAAGGACAGGAATTTACTGCAAAGGTGTTTAAACTTGGCCTGTGGTCCTTCTGGTAATTTTGTTTTCACAAAGACAGTGTTTTCTCCACAAGGATCAATGCTTTGCTTAGAGCAGAAGCCTTTAATTCACAGGCTTAAGGAGTTTTGAGATGCTGGAATGCTTTGGTTATTCTGATTTATTTAGGGTAGCTTGTTGGAGTGTAAAGTTTTTCAAGAATTCAGTGTCATTTAATTTGTTCTCTTTGGAAACCTTGTGCCTTATAGAAACTACATACTATTCTACCTGGGAACAGGAAGGTGATTTCATTTTATCTGTCTTTGCTCTACAAGTGCCCGGATAGCCATTGCCAGAAATATCTTAACTGAGAGTCAAATCCAAGAAGAGCCAGTGTACATGAACAGAGGTCCTATCCTGTGCTGGCCTGTGGGGAGAAGAAAGACTAAGAGGAGTGATCACCTGGGGTAAGGTGCTAGCTGTAATCTTCCTAGGCTTGTGTGGAGAGGAGTTCTCCTTGGATCCAGGAGAACGACGGAAGGTGTGATATCTACTAGCCTTTCCAGTTGTGTCTCCAACAGATGCAAAAGAGAAAATGAAATAATTCTTTGGAATGGGGATTTTCAATGTAGAATATTGACAATGGAGACAGTGTAGCTTATGTTGAACTGTGTGGTCTCTGGCACATTTCTATATTGCACTAAAAGAGCAATTTTCCCTCTCTTTTTACTGCGATGAAATGTGTCCAAAGCCTGGTGTGTTCTACACCACTAGAAAGGTTACTTCTTTAGGTCTGCACTCTCATACTTACTCTGAGTATATTAAATAATATTTAACATAAAGTAATAATTTTAAATACTGCCAGGTAGGCACAGAGCTGTGCAATTGTGCCATTTGCTTCATTGTACACATTTGTGAACATGTGTGGCATGGACCCAAGATTTCTTGATCCCAGAAGTAAAATGAAGTTAATTATGGTTGCTGGGCTTCTGAAAGGCATTTAAAAATACCTCACTTTTAAATACAGATTTATAAAATATATAAATATATATATTTATAAAAGATAAGCAAGGAGAAAAAGAGTTCCAGACCCTGAAATGCTATTAGTGGCTTCCAGTAAGAAGAAACGCACTGTATTTTCTCTTAACTCCAGCTGAATAATCAGGCACTTGACTTTCTATTCTTAATTATGGTGGTCACTTTTGGCTGTCACTTCGAAACCCATGAGGTCTACTGCCTGTTTCTGCTAAGAAATCTGATCTCCTGAATAATACTTTTATTTCGAATTTATTCTTCCAATTACTCTGGTAATTAAATCATGCCAAGTTGGAGACAGTAACAGATACTCCTGGGGTACAGATGATAGAAGCAGGTATGTTTGGAAAGATGCCTCTGAGTGACTCCTGTTGTTTGTTATATCTGAAAAGACAGTTCTTTACATTTCTCAAGATTTCTTTGAATATGTGTGCAAGCAAAGTCAAAACGTGTCTGATTAAATAGGAGTGTTCTGCCTTAATAGTACTTAGTTTCACAAACATGTTAAGCAAATAAAATTAATCATCACAGGCAAGATCATCCTATCAGTGTGGTCTGGTTAGCAGTCACTACTGAGCAGGATCTTCAGTGCAGAACAGCAGTTCAGAGAGCCACTAGTGGTTATCACTCCTCCACAAATATTTTGGAAAAGCTTTTGCATGTTACCATGCTGCATTCTGTATGGGGCACTGACTGTACGCAGTGCCCCTAGTGTGTGATGGTGTTCTGATCATTGAGAGTCTCTTGCTGCCCAGGGGTTTGCTGAAAAAAAAGTGTTTTATGTGAAGTCAGCAGGAGGGCGGGGTTGGACCCCATGCTTGTACCACGTTTGATGATGTTGGTAGATCAATTCATGCTGTCTCAAAATAATCACCCAGAGCTCTCACATTGCATCTGCCACCAGGGATTTCATGCTTTTGCAGTAGCAGCTCCTTTTGCCATTACAACAGTAATTTTCAGTTTTCATTGGCATTGTGCTACCAGTAGGATCTCTTTTGGAATGAAAGGAAATCTTAAATAAACCTAAATTAATGGTAACTGCCATTGTAAGGGCGTAATATCTATGATGGCAGAGGAATGTAAAAGCTGTGGGTAACTATTTCAAGACTTCTCCTACTTGTCTCTGGTACATGTAAACTCTTCATTGTGGTATTGAAACAGCTGACAACCACTAATCTCTTTCCTTACTCGAAAGGGTGGTACTTGGGATGACACTGACTTTTCAAATGGAGGTTGAGGAACAAGGGGAATTGCTGTGCTATATTAAGCACACAAACTGTGGTGGACCAGGACTTCGCACCAGGTGCTCTAGGGTTCCTGGGGACCTTTGCTTCTATCTATTCTTGCCTTGGGCATAGCTGTTCTGAGTTATGTGCTTCCCTCCAGCCCCTGAGAAGAGGGGAGGCCAAGAGGTTGCCTATTTCAGTTTCTATGTGATAGTTAGACATGGTCTCTTTAAGAGGTGAATACTTGACTGTAAGTTTAAAAGAGTCGATACTGTGACCTCGAGGGTGTTTTCAAACACCTCTACAGAAGGAAATGGGAAACCATGAATGAGGTGGGCTAAGCTTGTTTTCATGTCCCTAGAGACGTTGCAGTAACCAACGATTTCCTTCTCAAAACATCTGGGCTGAGATGGTAAATTCAGGGTGGATCTTAAAAATGTACCCATTGCCATTTTCCTTTTTATTTTCATGGGAGCTAGGAAGGTGCTGGAAACCTGGGAGCTAGGATTTGGTCTTCAATCAAAATTTGTGGCAGTTTGTTTAACAAACATCAAGGTAGAGCCTCTGGAACACAATCATTACAATTCTGCTTCCAGGGCTGAAATGAGATGTGGATAGTGCACAGCTTTTGCGATAACTCTGCTTGCAGAAATGGAGAAGCCACTGGGGACCTGTTCCCACTGCTCTTTCACCCATGTAGGGTTAGTTTACTGAGGAGTTTGTAGCCTCACCGTTTGTGTGGGCATTGGTATGTGTGCTATTGTTCTGAGAACCCATCTTTTATTTAAATGGCTTTTTTCCAATCTATTTTTCATCAAGATGAATTGCTGTCTCCTGCTGAAATAGACATCTTTCAGGTATGCCTCTGGACTCTTATTATTTCAAGTGTGGCAGAACTCTGACTTGTCTTAGATTTTTCTCACTGTTCAAGATTTCAGTTTTAAAAAAAAGTTGATTCAGAAAACCAATGATGCTGTACTATTTTTTTTAAACTGTGGTTTATAAATTAGGCAATTTAACAAGGCAGTTATAAAAGCCTGCTGCTTTTCTGCAAAGCCTTAAAGCATCCACTTAAAGCCAGATGTCCATTTTGGTGTCTCTGATTCAGTAGAGCACTTGTTCAAATGCTTGACACTAATTTCTACAGTCTAGTAGTCCTAAAATCCATCCAACACTATGTCTATGACAAGCCAAAACTGGAACACACATAAATGCCTCAAACTGCTCACCAGCATCAGCATAAACCTCTATTTAATTTTCCCACCTCTAGAAGTACACTTAATTAATTGATCATGATGGAAGAGTGTGATTATGAAAAGCATGTATGATTTTCAAAATTATCCACTTGATATACAGATGCTAATGCACATTGGTAGTGTTCTGTTTGTACTATATGTGCAATAACATTTGCAGGGAGAAAGTTAGCTTTAAGAAACTTGAATTAGTACTTAGGTACAACAGAGCTGTCCATCCCCAAGGTCTGATCACACTTCATGTGGATTACCCTGAGCTGAGCTCTGAAGTGCCACAGGCTCCCCTCATTCCATAGCCAGTTGTCTTATGACTGGCTACTGATGCTGTTGGAAGGTACTTGCCTTTTTGTAATTGTAAACAGTGTTTTTCCATTTTTGTATCTTGACCCTTTTCTGCTCCTTGACCTGGTCGCCTCTGACACTCTTACTTAATTATCAGCTATCCTCTTGATATTAATCCTACTGATTTTTTATCCCCTAGTGATGGAGAAAAAATGTACAAGATGGCTGAATGGGGAACAAGGGACAATGATGTCTGCAGAGACAGTGTGATACAAACAGTAACGGGTACATAAACTTGTACAGTTTTGTAGGTTTCTGTAGCCAGACAGATAAAATGGATTTTGGAAACAGAAATTTGTAATCGCCTCCACATTCAACAATAGTTTTACTGGAGTAGCTAACATTAATTCAGTTTTTTACTGTAAGTATAAATTGGAAAGAAAACAGTGATGTTTTCTGAGCATCTCTGGTGTGTTCAACACTGCATGAGTAATCATCATACTATAAAATATGGTCTGAATTTTTGGTCAGGCTTCACAGATGCTGCTTTTAAAGTTGAATAGGCCATATATCTGCCTCTCTGTATGAAGTGTTGCATTTTTCATAGCCTGGGTTATTTCTCTGTTCTAAGAAATTTCGTTTTGGCGCACCCATCATTTTCAGTACTGCATGTGGTTGTGGTATTTCTCCAGCCTCGGAACAAAGCCTGGACTTTGCTATGAGTGGTTTACTACTAGCATCACATCTGAAATCTTAGCCTTCCCTGTGGCTAAATGAAACTGGAGGATCCACGCAAGACAGGCAGAGGATCTCTACTCTGACCAGCTATTACGAATGAGACCGTTCATGGATGTGATGATCAATAGGAGTGTGTGGGAGGAGGTAACAGCAAGAGGTGAACACGCAGTACTGGAGGCAAGCAACGTGATAGAGAGATCAGAGCTTTTTTATTGCCTCAAACAAAAGGGTGCTGTTGAAAATTACATGTTAAACCACACTCCTTTTGTTCCCTTGAAAAAATGCCTGCCTGCTTGGAAAAATACATGCCTGGACCTGTTCGTCTTTAAACAACTTTGTGTGTGTGCTCACACTGTATTGGCTTTTCAAGCTGTTCCTAGCTCCCCTTCCTAGCTTCCCTACAAATGACCAGCTGTAAAGCTGGGAGAGTTCTGTTAGCAAGGTTTTCCAGTTTCCTCCTCCAAATGATCCTCCCTTAACCTAAGGAGACAGAGCCTGGTTCTTGCTGCCGTTGACTTGCAGGCAGTAACATCCCCATAGCCACTTCAGAGCCATGAGCTTGAAGTGAAGCCCCCTCACAGGCAGACCCAGCACACTGCCTCCTTGTCCCAACAACCAGGTGGCCAAATGTCTCATGCCAGAAAACTGCTGCCCAGCAACCCTGTTATACCCCAGCCTTGGCCCAGAGGAGGCTGGAGAAGGCTGAGCACTGTCCTTCATCTTGCACTCCCTTCTTGGCATGCCACTGTTTTTCTTAATATGAACAGCTGCCCCTGCCACCACCATGGCCGTGAAGGCTGGGCAGGTTTGACCTGTCAGGGATCTTTTCAGTCAGAGTATTCATGGACACGAGGCCACTGGGCTTGCAGAACCAAACGTCAGTGGGAAGGTCTGAATGACACGTGTTCACTGATGCTAGGTCTCCTTTTGGAGACTACGCTTTTTCTCTCCAAAAGGGAGGTGGCCTCATTTCACAACACGGGGTGTATGATGCTCCCCAAGAACCTGTTCAGTGGTATGATATTTGACCTCAAGCACCATTCACACCATTCACAGTTCTGCTTGATGTATATATAGATATATATGGATATAGTTTTATCCTGGGCCTTTTGATGCTGCTTACCTTGTTCTTGGTGGCCCTGAGCCTCCTCACACTGTTCCTTCCCACCTGTCCTTATTCAAGCATTCACATCCTCATCAGCTTGTTGCTCATCATCACTATCTACCACCGCCCCCCCACCATCCCCCCCACTCCTTCAGGCTAATCATCCCACATGGTTCTTCCTTCCAGCACATTGTGTTTTTTCTTAACCCACCGCATACTTACTCTCCCTCCTGTCAGATCCCTGTGTCGACTTCCAAGCCTAGTCTCCCTAGTCTGCAAGCCCAGCTTCCACTTTCATCCCCGTGTGTCCAATGCCCAGCCTCGCCCTCAACCATCCGGGGGCGAGGGAATAGTTTCCCACTCTCCTCATAGCCCTCGGCCACAGGGAGTTCCGGCAGCGTGCGGCTGGGCTGGCTGCCTTCCCCTCGGTCGCCCTCAGAGGCGGATCCGCTATTTGACCCGACGGCCAGGGACGGCCGGCGCTTTGGGGCGCCGATTGGAGCTGTCGGGAGGTGAGGGCGCGGAGCCCGGCCGTGCCGTGCCATGCCGAGCCGAGGCGAGGCGAGCCGAGGCGAGGCGAGCCGTGCCGACACTCGAGGGGCGGCGGCGGTGGCCGCTGACGCACGGCGGGGCGGGCACGGCGCTATAAAGGCGGCGGCGGCGGCGGCGGGGCGGCAGCACCATGGAGAGCTGCCGGGCGCTGGCGCTGTGCGCCGTGGCGGCCGCGCTGCTGCTGAGCGCCCGCGGGCAGGGAGCGACCCCGCCGCGCCGCGCCCGCGACCTGGGACCGCCCGGCAGCGGCGGCGGCGGCGCCTCCCGGGAGAAGGAGCTGGTGCGGCCGGGGCCGGGGCCGGGCGGGGGGCGCCGCCGGGGCGGGCGCGGTGTGACGGCGGCTCTGTGGTCTCTCGGCAGATCGAGGCGCTGCAGGAGGTGCTGGAGAAGCTCAAGAGCAAGAGGGGACCGCACTACGAGAAGAAGTTCGGGCAGGTGCCCATGGTGAGTGTCCCGACGGGACGAGTCGGGATGGGACCGGGAAGGGAATAAAAAGAAAGGGGAAGGGGACTGAGCAGAATGAGGCAGGGCGGGACGGAATGGTAAAGGTACGGGAAGGGACGGAACGGGAAAGGGTTAGAATGGGGACTGAATGGGGACGGGACAGGACGGGTCCGGAACGGAGACGGGACTGTAACTGGGATGGAATGGGGGCGAGAATAGAAGGGAAGGGAAGGGAAGGGAAGGGAAGGGAAGGGAAGGGAAGGGAAGGGAAGGGAAGGGAAGGGAAGGGAAGGGAAGGGAAGGGAAGGGACAGAATGGCACTGGTCTAGGGAATAGGCTAGACGGCACAGGACGGGACGGGACAGGTCTATGCGGCCGCTGGTGTCGGTCCCACTCACCGCCGGCCGCTGCCCGCAGTGCGACGCCGGGGAGCAGTGCGCCGTGAGGAAAGGGGCTCGCATCGGGAGGCTCTGCGACTGCCCTCGGGGGACGTCGTGCAATTCCTTCCTCCTCAAGTGCCTGTAAGCAGAGGCGCCCCGGGACAAGCCGCCGGGAGCGCAGGCACTGACGTCTGGCCGCGACGTCCCGGACACTTCCCGCAGCTCCTCAGCCCGAGAAACGCAGCGAGAAGCCCCCACGTCGCCCGTGTAACGCCGTCCGTGACATCCGACATCCATGGACCTGTTTTCTTTCTCTCCCCCGCCCCACCCCGTCGTCTCCCTCCCCTCCTCCCCCGCTTGTTTTTGTCCGTCCGGGAAAATCCCGGACCGTCCCTTGGGAGTGGACGTGCCGGTCTCGGGAGATGCAGTGCCGACCCAGTGCAAACCCGAGTAGTGCCAAGCCGTGTCGGGAAGCAGTACTGGCCCCGTGCCGTGCCCCGGGCTGTTCGGCTCCTTCCTCGGGCGGGGAACATCCACCCATTGCTGGCTGGAGGAGCCGGGGCCAGGGGATTCCCCTGGGGTGGTTGGGATAGCGAGGGAGGCGACATGCCGGTGTGTTCAAAGCACCCTTCTCTCTTGCCTCCCCGCTGAGAGGACGCAGCTGGGCACACCCCAGTGCAAGCAGCCTGCAGCCCTCGGTGGGGTTCACCCGCACCACTGGCCTCAGGCCAAATCCAGCTGTGCTCACCCTGTGCTGTAGGAAGGCCGGCATGAGACACTGATGGTGTGCAGGGGGTCCGGCACTGGCCTGGCTGGGGTGGGGCTGGGGGGAAATCGGTTGCTTTACCAGGGCCACCACGGAGAGAAGGCTGTCTGGATTCGTTGCAAACCACCTGGGGATATCCTAGTCACCTAGACCAAACTGCTCACGTTTCTACAATGAACTGATGTATATAAATATATCTGTCCTCCGTAGGCACACTGTGTATTTCAGCAAACTCATAACGTGTTTTAATCCTTTGTTTGTCTCTATTAATAAAGTCAGTGTTCTGATGACGGTATTTTGGGTGTTTTACTTCACACCTGAGAATCCCAAGCATTCAGAGGGAGAGGCTAAGGGTAGGTACCTCCAAAACTACTGCAAGTGTTACTGTGTGCTTTAGCCAGGCTATCAGCCAGGTCAGGACAGGACTAGAAACCAAGGCTCATGTGTTCTGGTGCTGCTCAGCTGACATCTGCTCCCTCCCCACAGACACCCAGAGGGACTGTGACGAACACAGAGGCTTAGGACCTCAGGTTTTCCTTTGGGAGAGGACAGGGTGCATCCCAGCTGCAGGGACTTGTCTGGGGGTGCAGTGTATGCAGGGTAACCACCATAATCTGGATCATCTGTGTTACTTTGTGTTCGATTCCTGTAAATGATGGATCCCTGAAGGAACTTCTTGCCTCTCCTTTGTCACAATTCATCTGTGGGTGTCCTTGTGAGAATCAGCGCTTAATTCTATCAGCATGAAGATGAGGAGCTGCATGGGCCAAGACACACACAGGGGAAAGACATACAAGGAATTTGCATATTTCATGCTGAAGAGAGCACAAATTTAGGTATTTTGTGAGAAAATGCTTCTGTAAGGCATAAAAGCAGTGCTTTTTGATTTATTCCTAAAGAGTAAGAGCACATAAGCAATTCTGACTGAAACAGGTATGGAGAAGCTGATTTCAAAAAGTGACCCACCACAGCTAATTTTGCTATCAGTATTACCACTGTTATTATTGCCAGTATTATAGTTGCTGGGGTTTATTGTTGTTATTAGTTATTATTTCTCAGGACTGGAATGACCTCTTCTTAACCTGGAGAACGGAGAAATAAAGGGTAGCTGAAAACATCCAGAGCATGAAGGCTGTTTTAAGAGGTGGGGGCACAAGACTGAGGTATGCCATTCATGGGCAAGGTAGTACTGGCCTGGGGGACTGTCTACGTGCGGGAGTCAGGAGGGGAGGGTTAAATTAAAGCAAGATCCAGGGTGCACTTGGTGGAAACACTGTTCAGAGAGAATTGACAGAAAGAAATGGATACGTAGTGAGCAGGGATAGAGAAGTCAGGAGTGGCAGCCAGCTCTGCCTGCAACTTTTGTCACCGTGGGTGAGTGAGGCCTGTGGGGGAGAGGTGTGACAATGCATTCACAGGACTGGAGCCAAGCGTCAGGTTTTGTAAACTTGTAACTGCTTGTGGATGTTTTTATGGTATTTCCAGAGATAATGTAGAAATTCTTAATTTCTTAAGGGGTAATGAAGTAATTTTTGTAGCTTCTCTGTTTTGTTCCTATACAAACAATAACAAGGACTTATATTTTGGTATTTTTTATACTCTGGCTGTTTGATGGTCTTGTCAGCGTTGTGTCCAGCCCCAAGTATCACAGTCATCTCAATGAACTGCTCATGTATATTGACTCTACATATAGGATTTACTGAAGGTGTATTTACAGACAATTGGACTGAAACATGAAATATTGGACTAAAATATATCAAGAAGTGTTCAACTTATATATTGATTTTATAGTTCTTGTATTGCCTGATTATAGTACTTGAAATTATAAATTTGGTTTACATAAAGACCAAAATTATAAATCTAAAACCTAACTTAAGGAATTAGGATTTCAGGTTTACTTTCATGATCCTGACATTATGACAATACTCTCTGCAATGTTGTGTGCACTAACCTGAGGGCTCTTAGCTTGCTGATCAAATACACGACCATTTACATGACATTACAGGTATTTCTATTGTAGAGATTTAAAAAAAAAAATAGGTGATGAGAGAAACTTGTGCTGTAAGAATCAGGATAGAATTGCCAATTGCTTATTTTTCACTCCTGAAATCAATTACATGAAATGACACAATTTTTTAGTTTAAAATATCTCCTGATTTCACCTTTACTAACATTTCCAAGGTGGACCCTACACACGATGTGTCCAAAACAAGAAGCACAGATTCTGAGGGTTCATCTTGGATTTAGACACCAGAGACAGTTGCAAGAAAGTCTGGATTCAATAAATCTGGTTCAGAATTAATGTGTTTACTGAGTAAGAAGTTGAAAAACTCAGCTGCTTCAAGTCCTGTTGTATTAGAAGTCAAGCACAGTAAATCTGCTTGCCTCCTGCCAATTCCATCTGAAGAACAAATTTTTCTTTTTGACTGGATGTTCCAGCTAGAAAGAGATGTGAAAACTGCACCTGGACTGATTGTCTGATTGTCTGATTGTCAGGTTATCGCTTTCTGTGTGGTGGGTTGACCAGCAGTTTGAGTTGACCCCACAGCCCAAGGGGTCAGGGCTGTGTGCCTGGGTTACTCACCAGTTTCAGAGACTTCTGGCTGCTCCCAGGCACTTAGGTTTGTCTAAAACATTTATACCTGTTTTCAGCTACTCTGCATATGAAGACTGAAACATAGGGAAACCTAATGAAAAAGTCTAGCAAAAAGACTTGTTAATTTAAGAGGGTATTATATCTAACTGCTATCTGAAATAAATAAAAATGAAATATAGTGCTAGAAATCAAGGAATCCATGCAGAAACCCCATCTCTGTCAGTAGTCCAACCCCAATCAAGCAACTGGACAAAGAGACCCAGCCAGTCTGTTCAGTTTGTCTCTTCTCCTTGCTGTCTGTGGGCTTGCCCCACGTTGTACCTGCTAGCACAGTGTGACCCTCCTAGAGCAAACCTCTTCCCAGAGACCACCTAGTCAAAACTCAAAGACAAAGATGATCAACTTACATCACTTATCTGCAGCCAAGTCTTCTTCATGGGGCTCTACATAATTCTTAGGCTTGGTGTTCCTCATGGAGGTAGGCACTGCTCTTCATAAACCAGCATTTGGAAAATGTATGCCCATGGGTGGCAGCCCCTGGGGTAACAAATTGCACAAGGACTGAGAGGAAAACTGAGGTTCACATCAGAAGTCACAGAGTTTGGAGGTAACATTTCATGGATAAAATGTATTTCACATATGCTGGGCAAATCCCATGACATTTTCTCCTGAGGTGGGTTTTGCTGCTTCTCAGATTCTGGGGTGGTTTTTGTTGTTGTGGTAGGTTTGGCTTGTACCTCCCTCTTTCCCCAGCCCATTTCTTTCAGTGCCTCCTTCTTTGAGTTAGCAGAGAAAATAGTTACACACTACTCAACACTGACTGATAGAATGTGGATGTTTTCAAGTGTTCTACTTTTTCGCGATTTGTATAGAAGTACATGACATTGCATTCAGCCCATTGCTCTTCTTTGTAAGGTTTCAGTTTAACAAAAGTAGTGGAGACTTTATGCCTTTCTGCTGGTGGTGGTTCCACCACAGTTTGGAGCTGGGCAAAAATGAAACCAGCAGAAGAACAAGAGGTGGCAGTGTTGTAATGGAATGACATTTTCAGCACACAGCTGTCTCTTGTCTAATTGAGTGTGTTAGCTTAACAGTGATGAACGAGATTTTGGGGAATGGATTTTTTTTTTTTTTTTAAACAGAGCAATAGAGCAATCTGGAACATTCACCCATACTTTGCCTGTCTAGACAATCTGTGACCCCTTACAACTCCCAGCCAAGTCACCCTTCTTCACCACCTAGATCTAGGTCTCTAGGAGATGTTGTAACGCCCCTTGCTGGGAAGGGAGGCTGTACAAAAAGAGACTCAGGAACCTGAGTAGCCTTCCTTCACCCCCCCCACCTCCCAGTCCCTCATCCTATCTGTGTGAGCCCTTTTTCAGCTCAGATCTGGGCCTTCAGATTTTGGCAAGATTGTGCAGATGGTGTGTGGGACCTGTCTGGAGCGCTTCCACGCAGTCTGTCTGCAGTAGCAGCTGTAATGAGATTGGAAATGAAAACATAAGGACTGATTAAACATTTAAGGGTGGCTCTTTTAATTCCTCCCAGGTAAACGGCAAATACTCTTTTGTATGTGGTAACTGACTTGTTTGCAACTTGGAGATCCTGCCTGTTTTGCTTGGGAGGCAGGCACTACTTTTCAGTTGCAGGCACTACTGTAACAGAATGACCACAACCACACAGGAGCCAGACTTTGTCCCAGAAGTATTTCCCTTCTTCCAGTCCCCTGTGGTTGTCTTGTGGGATCCTACAGGATTCACAGAAATGATGACACCAACTCAAAGAACCAGCTGCTGGATTCCAGCTGTGAACCACAAATTACATTTCAGGGTCGGCACAGAGAGAATGGTGGGGGCTCACTTCTATGCCTGGGAAGACAGATCCTCCTGGAAGCTGTGCCAAGGCACACAGAAAACAGCAAATTATTTGAAACAGCCAGCACAGCTTCACCAAGGGCAAGTCCTGTCCGACCAACCCAGTGTCTTTCTCTGGTGGTTACTCTGGTGGAGTGACAAGAGAAGAGCTACAGATATCTATCTGGACTTCTGTAAGGCCTTTGACAATTTCTCCCACCACATCCTCCTCTCTAAACTGGAGACAGATGGATTTGATGGCTGAACTGCTACATGGGTAAGAAATCAGTGGCATCCAGAGGGTAGTGGTTAACAAATCTGAGTCCCAATCAATGGGACATCAGGGAGCAGTGGTATCCCTCAGGGGTCCGTACTGGGACCAGTGTTATTTCATAGATGAAGCATACTCCTCATCAAATTTGCAGATGACACCAAACCAAGTGGTGATGTCAACATTCCCGAAGGACAGGATGCCAACCAGAAGCACCTGCACAAGCTTGAGAAGGGACCCATGGAAATGTCATGAGGATCAACAAGGCCAAGTTCAAGGTGCTGCACCTGGGTCAGGACAACCCCCAGCACAGCACAGGCTGGGCCTGCACAGATGGAGAGCAGCCCTGTGAGAAGGACTTGGGGGTGCTGCCGGGTGAGAGGCTGGGCCTGAGCCAGTCATGAGCACTCCCAGCCCAGAAAGCCAAATGTGTCCTGGGGCTGCATCCAAGGCAATGTGGGCAGCAGGGGAGGGAGGGGATTCTGCCCCTCTGCTCTGCTCTGGTGAGGCCCCACCTGGAACCCTGCATCCAGCTCTGGGGCCCCAGCACAACTGAATCCTGGTTGTGAATTTGGGAGGCATCACTGGCTGTTGTCTGCTTGTGTTTGTCCATAAAACAGGTAACACTTCAGACCAAAGTGCACATCCTTGCCAGACAGAGATCATAGAAATGAAACTAATGATGACAATAGGATGATGCGTTAAACAAAATGCAACTGAAAGTAAGAACATAATGAAAAGCATAAAGGCAAGTGAGAGATTATCACTTTTTAGGTGACATATCCATGGAGGATGCTGTACAAGTCATAGTTTTATTGTAACCTCACCTCTTATTTGTATTGATGGAATAATCAGCAATCTTTATGAATTACATCAGGGAGGATATTTTTCTGCATCTGAACACAGAATTTTTGGTCTTATTTAAATTGTGATACTAAACTCATGTGGGGATTAGTAGATGGTGAACCTGTCTTTTTAAACAGCAGAATCAAGGAGGGATTAACTAATTTATTTGTATCAAAAAACAAGGGGACATTTTCTTCCTGCCAATGTATTATAAACACTAGTGGAGGTACAGGATTTCATAATGAACCAATGGAGGACAGCATGTAAAAGGACACCACAAAGGATGGTGTACTGTTCCCTGACAAAACTGCAAGGGCTGAAATCCCTTCTCACTCACACTTTTTTGTATTCCTGATACACATTACATGACAGGAATTTAGAATATGTCATACCCTAACTTGAGGTGATCTAGTAGGTTTTCGCATGCAGTATTTCACCCTCATTATATACTATAGGGTACAATGTGGTTCAGGATACAAAGCTGGTTTTTTGAGTTGTTTTAATTACTCTTAATGGTAATCTTTTAAATCTACCTTCATGAGTGCATTCAGCACTCCTGTTCTCATGTTATACATGAGCATATTCCCTGCATCTTATGTTCTTTAGAATATACTTTACCTTCATTTAACTCACCTACTACAAGCTTATACATCTTTTTATGTCTGTAGTTTTGTGAATTCAAATTGGATTGCAATTCACATAGTTTTATTAGCATTCCTATGTGGAAAAGTTATTCAAGACTCAGTTTGCAAAGATGACAAAATTCCATGCAAGTAAGATACAAACCCAATAGAATATGTTTATAGTCATGTGCAAAATACTTGGACTGTCTTTTTTGTTCATAGAGGAAACCATAGAATTAAATGGTCATTGTACTGGAAGATTCTTGGAGAATGACTGCTGTGCCATAAGAGTATTATATAGACAACTGTATACAGAATTCTGTAGGAGGATTTTAAAAAGCTGCAAAAGTATGCAATTCTCTAAGAACAATAGAATATCCTAAGGTGGGAAAGACCCAAAAGGATTATTAAATCCAGCACCTGTCTCTGCACAAGGCACCCCAGGAGTCAAACCATGCGCCTGAGAGTATTTTCCCAACACTTCTTGAACTGTGTCAGATGCTGTGGCAGAGTTCAAGAAGTTCTGCAGAGCTTGTTCCAGTGCCTGAACCACTGCCCAGGTGAAAAACCTATTCCAAATATCTAACCTAAATGTCCTTGACACAGCTTTGTGCCATTCTCTCAGGGCTTAAACTCCACAGCTATTGAGTAGTTTCTACAGAGAACTGTGTGCAAACTATATGCAATTCTGACTTTCTGTACAAAGTAATCCAAACAGGAAAACAAGAACAACAACACACTTCAGGGACAGTTTATTGGCTGGAGAACTGATCCATTGATGGTTGCATCAGTTGTTCTTTTATTCAGATTCCAGTACTGTACCCTACCAAACTGCCTATTTGTTCTGATTTGGATTTACTTACATAATTTCATTGCTATTACACTATTTCTAGGGCCATTTCTACCTCATAAATCCTTAACTGAGTAAAGAATTGGAGGTCTGAAGAGCCATGGGAAACTTCCTGGTTTCTGTTGAAGACGTGGTGTAAACTCTATTTTGAGAAACACTCAAGCTTCTTGGAAAGGCAGTGGTAGCTCAGAAGAAAGACTTGGGGCAGAAGTTGTTCAGATTATTTGTTATCGGAATATTTCTGACTGTGTTAGAGAATATTAACATGTGAGGTACATATATAGCCGTGCTAATTACTGCTTTCCTGTCTGGGCAATAGCCAGCAGCTATTGGAGAAGCATGTATAAGACTTCAGGTTCCTGCTGTTATATTAGGTTTGGGGCTGTGGAAGGTGCTCCAGGATGAAGCTCCGGAGTCATCCAGAGTTTCTTGGCACGGGGTTTGGCTTTTGCGCTCCGCTGACACAAGAGGGTGCTAGTTACTGCACGGAGACTTTCCCTTAGGAAATAACTTTTTTCCCCTGGTCTAGAATGAAAAAGAGAGAGGGAAGTCTGCTGTCCTGAAGACCCGTATGTCGTGTACTGAAGAGACATGATCAAGGTCACCAGTATGCATGAAATCACATGTAAGTAAGCTTCCTTAACAGTATTGAAGTTACAGGTACTTATTGTTTGCGACGTTCTTCATCCATCCATCCTTTACTCTTCCTGAAGTCAAAGAAAGTAGTATTTAAAAAGCATGCAACCTCGTGGCATTTCAGCATGTCTGGACATTTGGATAAAGAAACTGTGTAGCTCTCCCACATGAAAGTTTAGCAATATCACCCTTGGGCTCAGAAGGTACACTGCACTGGAGACTTTTCATGCTACCCAAATTCTAGATGGGCTTTTAAAGTCAATTTTTACTTGCTCTTTGGCTCTATCATGAGAATATGCTCATCCAAGCACTGTTAAATATATACACAGATTAGTTCTTAAACCATGTTCTACAAATTCAGCAGAAGATGGAAGCAGAGAAGTGCGAACAGTGTTTGTTGGGATATTGCTGGAAAACTGTTTAGCAGTTAGTAGAGGAATTGTCACATCAGTTTGCTGGATTACGTATATTGTGCCTGGAAATGGGATATCTACATAAATGAGATACTTATGAAGAGCCCAATTTGACTGTCCAGCTAATGGTTACCTGAGTAAATCTGGTACATTGCCTGAGGAAATACCACTTGAACTAAAATTAGTTCACATACATACTTGGAGAAGAACAAGAGGCATTTGAAGATAGACATGAGAAAGGTCTTAAGCTTTGATTTACAATATCTTATGAATATTGTGAATTTATTAACCAGTTTCTTGACTGTAAGACAGGGGTTTAAGAAACATGGAATTTATTCAGAGAAATTGTAGTTTTGGTTGGAGTTGGGGGGGTTTGTGCTGTGTAAGAAAGACACTTACTTGCCCTTGTGTGCTTTTTTTGTCTTTATTGTGGTTCAGGAGAGACTGATGTAGATTCTTACCAATGGATTTTAGAATTGCTACTGCAGGCACACACACTTACCTATCTGTGAATCAACCAATAAATCTCCCTGTATGCACGCATGCATGCAGGTCAGCAGAAGATGTAAGCAAGTTTCATCATGTGATGGAAAAGGAGGAAAGAGCTTTGCAATAGTTTTCCTTTTGTATATGCCAACTTTTATCCAGTTCCTTCCTGCTCTTGAGCAAGCAGAACTACTTTTTTTAGTACCATTATTAACTTTGTATTGTCTTTCTTAAGTAAGCCTAACTTCTTCTCCTGCCTCATGGCAGTAAGTAAACAATTTCATTCAATTTCCTATTCAATTATAGGAATATAATTTTTCTTACTCTCCAGTCAGGCATGTACTTCAGCACTGGAAAACCTTTTAGTTCTGGAAGAATACAAATGCAGCAGTGAATAAAAAATGTGAGCTCCAGACTTAAATAGGTATCTCATCTTAATAATGATTTAATAGGTTAGAAATCAACTAACAAAAATAATGCAATTTACCCCTGAATTAATGAAGAAATTCTCTACAGAGATGGCAGAAGCCATGAATGAAACTGCTTCTAAGTACATCCAAAATACTTAACGCTAGGAACATTTGTCAATCTAAATCTATCAAAAACTGAGTAGTCCTCAAGTACTTGCTTGAGTATGGTCTTGGAAAATAACCTAAGAAGTTACCTGATTATGAAAGAGAATATTTTGAGGATTTTTTACCAGCAGTCAACCTAGATTCAAATTCATTTTTTCAATTGAGATTTAGGTTCGCCTTTTTGTGTTCTATCCTTCCAATTTCATTCTTTGTGGCAGATCAGCAAAGTCTTTGTCGTGTACTGAAAAAAATTCTGAGGTGAGAAGCAAACAGCTTTCAATACAGTGCATCATCTGAGGACTACCTCTTGTTTGGACTTATGCACTAGGATTGAGTGTACTGCGAGTGAGCAGTTATAATCTCCCTCTGGAAAAGATACATGCAGTCGGTCTGGATGAGGATAGGCCTTTGTCTTCCAGAAGAGTCCTGACTGCTACTCTCCAGACAAGTACACACTGAAACAAGTAGTTTGTTTTTACTTGTGCCATGATCACAAAAGTATGAAACAAAAGAAACATTTGTTTTGTGCTTTTCCTTGCCTCACTGCATGTCTCAATTGTGTTGGCAATTATCAGGTAGCAGGGCAAAGTCAGTGCTATACAGAACATGTAGTCACATGAAATGTGATAGAGATTTTAAGTGCCAGATCCACAGTAGAGAATAATGGAATCACTGGAAAAATCAAGTCTCTTTGCTTCCTCTTTTTCAGAAGACACTTTGTGTTACTACTTTTCAATTACCTTTGTCTCTCCCACCTCCCCCCTCCCCAGTTCACGGTATTTTGTTATTTTGGACATGTGTTATATTCACAGTATATTTCCATGGTCACAGGAGCCAAGCTGGCCAACTGCTGTTGAATGTTGATGACTAATGAAGAACATCCACTGGGCTGCCTGGTGGAGTACTTAAGAATTTCATTCCCCAGCTCCCTCCTGGAAAAATTCTCTTCTTTTTCTATCAACGCAAAGAGGCCTCCAAGTTCCCTCTACTCCTGTGTCACAAAGCAGGAGCAGAACCTGTAAGTAGTAGTGTTTGGATGATAAGTGAAGCACAACAACTGAGTACTGTTAAGGATTGAAGTTCATAGAAGATGTTCTAAACCAGACCTTGTTAACAATGAACTCAATTCCGTGGCTGTATCCTCATCCTAAATAAAGATGGAACAATAGTTGTGCTGACACCAGCAAGGTCAGAATCTCACCCCAGGCCCTTACCTTCCCCTTCCTTATAATTCTGCCCAGTCTTGTATTTGGCAAGAAAGATACGGATTATTTTCCTTGTTCTTTTTCTGCTCTTTCCTGCACCATTTATCATTCTTCTCAATGTACCAGATCACCTTTAACATAAATTTTAAGTTTATATGCACAAAACAAGTAAAGTGGTTATACTTTACTTGAAACACAACTATTATGTTTCTTATGATGTAGTAGACAGTTTGCAGTATCTATAGTAGACATTGTTCCTAAAGCACTGTTGTTTTCTACAGAAAGAGTAGTATTTTGCTGTAATTCCTGTCTAATCATAGAATATGCTTATGCTATGTAGCTTGTTGAGCATAAGGCCCAGTACTGTTTATGTTATACATGTGTACTACTAAAACACTCCCTATATAATGAAGATGCTAAAAAAGAAATTTCTTCACCCTAGGTTCCTCACAGCAGAGTTTCTGACTTCCAGCCACAGGAAAAAAAAAAATAATTGAATGGTACATCAATAGGACAGCTAGGGCCTGGTTAATCTATTGAGGGACCCCCTACAAAAACCCATGGACCTTTATTCCCTCAGAATTTATGCATTTGTTCCTCATGTGCCCTGCATGTGCCTCTTGGTGCAATGGCAACTTTTGGTCTGGGGCCTCCTAACACCTTTGTCTTGGTTTCGGAAGACAGGTATCTGCCAGGTAAAAGCTGGAGATTCCTTTGGAATGGAGAGTGTAAACCACCCCCACCCCCTTTTTTTTTTTTTCCCAATTATAAATTTACAATCAGAGGCTCTTAGGCAAAGATTTGGGAAATAGGAATAGCAGTTCTTTACTAGTATGTATTACAAAGCAAAAAACAAAAAAACCCAAAAAACCCAACCAAACAACTACAGCATTAATAACAAAAGAAAACAGTACCAAGAACCTTGAGGGCTTTGTTTCACAAAACCCAGGGCAGTTTGGTTTCGGTGTCCCTGCAGGATCCTCAGACCACCAAGCTGAAACAGTGGAAAAGTCCCGGGCTGGTAGCTGGGATGGCAGGGTGTCCCGGCAGGCAGGGGCAGGATGTCCCGGCAGCGCAGGGGGTGCAGGGTCACACTGTAGCAAGAGCAGCAGCGCCGAAGAAGCCGAAGGTGAGGTAGGGCTGGCCCAGCTCCCGCGGGTGCCAGGGGAAACTCAGGATTCAGGCTGAACCGGTGATAGATTTCCCAGGACTGGATCCCTTTGGCCACAGTGAAACTCCTCTAGCCAGCAACCGGCCAGCCGTTCTCCCCAAACACCAAAAAAAGAACAGCCCGCAGCTGCCTCAAGCTCTGTCCTTTACCTGCGTTATCTCCCCCTTCCAACTTTGTCCACCTCTTTGTTTCAGCTAAGTACTCTCAAGAATCTAACACTTGGTCTCCTTGGTAACTTATGGGGAAAAAATTCTTTAGAGAAAGAAGGAACAAACCTAACTCCCAACAACCTCACAGAATTCTTTCCCCATGACCCCTCAGGCAGGCCAGTAACCATTCTCATCTTATTGAGACTCACCTTCTGCTGAGGACTGCAGCCTTCTCATCTTCTGATTTGTGCTTCTGCACTGGTATAGTTGGTAGAAAATGGGAAATTAAGAAGTCTTGGGTTTAAAGTAAGGATTGCGAGGCAATAACTTAAACACTGGTTTGTAATCAGCATTATTCTCACTGTACATGCTAGTAGGAAAATCACTAAAATTAACTCTATTCCAGCCAGAAACATCTCTAGATGAAAGCCTGCAACTATTGGCACACAACTCCAGAAAATTCAGCTACTCATGCTAAAGCAAGTAAATTCAAGGCAAACAACATAGTATATCACACTGTGTTGTAACTCTAAGTTCTTTATTCTTACTTAAAGCTTGCGTATTAAGCCAAATATTAATATCTCCCCACAAGGACCAGACCATAATAATTGTTTTCCAGTATCAAATCCCTGTCTGCATTAGTCTTTAATTCATTCTAGCAGGTTAAGTGTCTTTCACCATTATTTTCCTTTCAGAAAACCAAGTAATACTTATTTTGCTTATTACAGCACTAGCACTATGTCCAGTATCACAGGCTAGGTGCTCAAATAAGGGGACACTACTTGTTTGAGAGCAAGATGTCACCTTGCCACAAGAAAGATGACAGCTGCTCTGTGGTAGGTTTGGCACAATAGGAGTGCTGAATTTTTGGTTCTGTCTGCATCCTGTTTTTAGAACAAAGGTAACATGTTTTAGCCTTCAGACCTTGTTATTTAAATATCAAATTAATGTCAGCATCAATCAGGAGAGAAGCATTCTCTACGTTTGCTAGAATGATAGAATTTTCTGCAACTGTATTTGGTGTGCTACTCCATGTTTGTCATCATGAGTGCATTAAAATACTAAAATGCGTTACATACAATAAACATATATATTAAAGTTAAGGCATCACTTGAATGACTTCCCACTGCAGATAAATACATAGTTTAAGTGTAGAGGCTATATAAAACTGAATATTACATAGCTGAAAATAATAAGAACATCTGATTATAATAATTTTGTTACAGTGGGTGCAGATAATAACACAAACCTAGGCTTGGCAATGACATAGCCTAATCATAATAAACATCTTTTTCCATACACAGATCAAATGCAGTACCTGAGTGACAGTAATGAGTTAGAAGTGTAAAAAGACTACTTTTATGTGTAGTTTACTATACTTTTGTGTATGCAATGTGGAATCAAGTTCTGCTTCATTATGTTTTTTTAAGTAGCACTACTACTTGTGATCCAGCCTTTAATTTGAGATTCTCAAAGCAAAATTCTAGTTGTGTGTAGTACCATCTTATGTAGAATAAGTACATGAATTATGAAATTGCTACATTGAATTTATATTTTTCTTGGGTTACTTGTACAGTAATCATGAGACCTTGTAGATCAAGTTTTACTGTTTTATTTTTCTTAATTAAGTATTGAAAACAAATCAGTGAAATGCAGATACAACATTTCATTAGTGGATGCTCATTCATTTTATGACTACCACTGCATTCTCATTGCCCAACACCCTTTATTAGACGGCTCTTAACAGAAAGTACAAACATGAAAAGTACACAGGGATGGAGAATACAATCAGAAAATAAATAAATTATGTAAACAGAAATAATAATATGTAGACAACTCATAACCTCTCTGCAAATGTGTAGAGGTCAGACAGAAAGACCACTCAATTCTTGTCCTGTCCCCCAATGGACCACTCAAATCCCTTTCCCTCTGTGTCTCCACACTAACTTTTCAGAGCACGTTAAGCTGTTTGTCGTTTCAGTAATAAAAAAAACCAAGTCAAATTCTGTCCCTCCTTTGGTTGTTAGGTAACTAATAAACACTTGCCTCATTGACTCAAAAGCAGGGTCAGAAAAATGACATTTCAAGTTATCTATAAAGACTAAAGCTGTTCCAAATGCCCATTACAATGTACAACTTCCCTCTGCCGCAAACAGAGAGGAAAGATGACAATATGTTGGCACAGCAGGTTTTTAGGTCAACAGCTATGCCAACATCTTGCCTCCTCTCCAACTCTGCATAAAGGAACTTCTTGGAAAGGTCTCTCTGGTAATTGTACAATCTTTAAGTGTGATTTGTTCAATCTAAAATAGAAAAACAAAATTTATGCAAAAGTTTCACACTGTTATGAAAAACATCTGAATATCAGTCTCACCATACAGTGTACAGTAATGGTAATGTGAGTGGGTTTTTACCCCTCAGGCTAGGAGATCTAAAAAAAATCTCTGACAAAAGCCAAGTGTGTAGTTCTGTGCCTGTAACAGCTGCAGAGCAGAGACAGTGTTTCTTAACTATTTTTCACAAAGCAATCATGTATTCAGGACTTTTCTTACCAAAGCATCAATAAAATCCAAGAGAGAGGGTGGATGATCTAGAGCTGTATCTTATACACTGCAGTGGAATCATATTCTCAAGTGGCTTCATTTTAAACTCATTTTATGTTTGGCTTCTCTTTTTTCCCCAGATTCACCTAAACAAAGTGATTACAAAGGAAGAGATTTAAACACACATTTGCTGTTATAAAAATACATCAGCAGCTTCATTCATACTTAGAAATCACACTGCCACTTTCTCATAATCTATTTCCATTTGCACAAACATTTGCAAGACAGTATTTTTGGGAGCAGTGGATTTGCCAAGGAGACAGATTTTCAGGAGAAAGTGGTAGTCATTATAAAACTGGAGACAGACTTCTCCAATTTACCTTGCTCACAGTGCACATTTCCACTGTTTGATGGTTGATTGGTGTTTTCTTTTCACTTGTTTTAAACAAAGGAGGAGAGATATTTTACTTTATTTCTCTAATCATGTACCCGGTTCTATAAAGCAGTCAGAATGGCAAGAGTGAAATGTTAAGAGTCTAAATAAGTGTAAAGGCAGTTGATAACCATCTGGAGCACATTGACTAGGTCCATCATTCACTACACCAAACATGCTTTACTGAACAGATGAAGTTGTCAGCTGTGGAAGTTGCCAACAGTAGCTTTAATTTACAAACTCTGTATTCAAACCCAACACCCTGAGTTTATATCAGCATTGTGGAGTCGTGGTAGTTCAGGGGTTTTTTTCCTCCAGATTTTTACGAATGAGGAGAGAAGCAAAGGAAAATTTGTTTCATTTGTTGCAACATCTTTGACCTAAGAGAAGTGCATTCATTGTCACCAGACACCCTGGTATTTTAAAATTTTGTAGGTAATCTTTGAAGAAGCTGGGGTTCAGTAAAATCTTTCAAAGCTGAGGTTGCACAATGTAGCCTCCTTCGGGTGTTACCTTGCTATCAATGATCAAGCCACTTTAAAATATACAACTTAGAACCCTCCAAAAAAAAGGGAGTGAAGATAGAATAGCACATTTTCCTATATTACATAAATAGAATGGAAAACATTCTGAAGCCAAGCACTTAATCACATTTCAAAATACTGCAGGAGAGCGCCTTTTGTTGTCCTTGTTAACACCTGTGTCTTTAATTAACATTACAATTAACATGTGGGATCACACAAATGAAAGTCTGTTTTTCACCAATTACTCTTTTATAAGTAAATTTCAGAGTTGAAGATGTGAACGACACTACATTTCAAAGAGTCCCTTTGGAATTATATTTAAGGAAAAGTTCTTAAATCTACCATTTGGGAATATTATCAATGAATTCCATTAGAATTTTTCATTTAGGTGTCTCAGGATGGGAAAAAAGTTTAAAATCTTCAAAATGGAAAGTAAATTGTAAGCTTTAAATGCTTATTTCATAAAAATTCGTGAATGTACAGAAAAAAACCCATATTTACTTGCCTATTTTGTGTTTGCTAAACCTTTCTTTCTGCCTTCAGAATTTAGTTTATAAATATGTATGAAGCTTGTCAGTTCATATATAACTTTTCATTACCGTTATCTTACAGATCTCTTAAAAGTAAGTGTGGTTATTCTAAAACTTTTGCAATAATATCTGAATTTGCTTAAAATAACAACTTTTCCAATTCTTTTTTTCTGAGCTGAAAACTGCTTATATTTGGGATCATATTCTGCAGAATGTTTGGGTACATGTGTACTCATATCAGTAGAGGGTTTTTATACTCTGACATGACATAAAATAAGCAAGATTTAAACTATACAGCTGCATCAGCAGACAAGATCAGGGTGTGTTAATATTGATGCTCTCTGACCTGCCAATCTGATGGCTCATACAATCACTTCTGTCCTAACAAAGCCTGTTTTTTTGGAGGGCAGTGTATGAAATGCAGCTTAATCTGGACTTAGGTCAAGGGAGGCATTATTTCAATGCTGGCTGTGCCACTGACCCAAAGAGTCTGGATTTGGCATGCTGTGATGACCCAAAATCTAATCAGTTCAAACACAGGCAAGACTATGCTTTGTATCAGTAACAAGCTGCTGCTGGAAGTTATCCCATTTGACCAATCCGCCTCTGAAACTGAAAGCAGAGATGTGTAGAGCTTGCAGAACTAACTCCAGGAGCTTGCAGAACAAGATTCTGACAATCTGCTGATAACGTACCTTTGATGCCACAGCTCATTTTAGACAAAGTTTACTGTGAAAGAAAAAAGGAAATTGTATATAATCTAATATAATTAATGGCTTTTGCATATATTGTAGACTTTTTCCACAGACCCTGTGAGCTACAAAAACCTACAGGTTAAGTATCCAGCAGTACGTCAAATGCTACCAAACACATAAAGCAAACCAGCTGTTGAAAGAACCATATTCTGACTAAGTAAAAGCATGTAATTATAATTGATAAAACCAGAGGTGGGATAGTGCATTTTTCTAAATAACTTGCCAACTTCATCTGTTCTCCCTGAAAAAAAAGCTCAGTAGCAGAACACAATTTATCTTCAGTACAGGCAGGTCAGAATATGAAAGAAAGCAGACTACAGGCTTATTCATTTGATGCATTAAACCATCACACAGAAGGAAGTGGGGGGATAACAGGAGAATGGAAGCTAGCAACAGCAAGGACCTGCAGAGAGAGGAGAATTCCCCAAAGCCTGTGATGCCCTTGCATAACCACTGTTTCTCTGCAGACTGAAGAGGAAAGACCTGTCACATCACGAGAAGCCCCATGGCTGAGTAAGGCAGCCCCATCTGCTCCCTATATAACAACCAGTAAGGCAGCCCCATCTGGTCCCACATCACAGCCAGTACAACTAAGAAAAGGCGAAGGGTGATAGCAGTAGGTGACTTCTGAGAGGTTCAGAGGCACCAAGAGACCTGACACACACTCTAGAGAGGTGCTGCTTACTGGAGAGTCGTAGCAGGAATGTCCCTAGTAGGCTACTGAGCCTTGTACAGTGCACTGACTATTACACACAGCTGTTGTTTCACAGGACACAGAAACCATGACACAGCCAGGAGAAGACTGAAGAGTATCCAGAAGGATTGCAAAGGCCTGACTGTGACAGTAAGGGATTCTGAAGGGCAGGTAGTTTTTTTCATCAATCCTTTTGGTCAAAGGAAAGGTATTTGAAAGGACAAGTGGAATCAGGCTAAAGGCGAGGCAGGGACAGGTGACATTATAGCAGGGTCTGCCGACCAGGAACACTGAGCAGATAAGTCCCTCTGTAGATGGCTAGGAGCAGCCTCACATTCACAAGTCTGGTCCAGAGAGGGGACTTGAACCATCCCAACAGCTGTTGGACATAAGCAGTCCAGGAGGTTCCTGAATGCCTTGATGACAACTTCTTTCTCCAAGTGACAGAGAAACCAACAGGGAAAGGTGCTATCCTGGACCTTGTTCTCACCAACAAGGAGCAGCTGGTGTGGAATGGGAAGCTCCAGGACAGCCTTGGCAGCAGTGACTATAAAATGGTGAATATCAAGTTCCTTCGGCCACAAGGAAGGGGCAGAGCAAGCTCACTACCTTCAAGAGAGCAGATTTTGCTGTTGAAGAATCTATTTGGGAGAGTACCATTGGATAAAACCCTGGGGGGAAAAGAGATTTGAAGATACCCCTTCTTCAGGCTGAGGAGGGATCCCAACAAAGATCACGTCAGACAAAATTGCCAGGAGGCCTCTATGGACAAACAAAGAGCACCTAGACAAACTCAAACACAAAAAGAAAGCCTAAACAGTGTGGAAACAAGGAGAGACAGACTCTGGGGACTATAGAGAGATTGTCTGAGCAGACACATTGCATGATTCTATGAAAATCCCTGATAGAATTAAATCTGGCCTACATTTAAAGGGATGTCAAGAGCTACAAGATAAGCTTCTGTAAATACATCAGTGATAAAAGGAAGACTAAGGAAAATATGGATCCTCTTCAGAAAGAAACAGAAGACCTGATTACCCAGGACATAGAGAAGGCTGAGGTACTCAATGGCTTTTTTGCCTCAGTCTTTACCTGCAAATGCTCCAGTCAAGTTGCAAAAGGTCAATGTGGGGACAGGGGAGAATGAAGAACCAGTCCCTGTGGAGAGGATCTAGTTTGAGACCATCTAAGGAAACTGAAGGTGCACAAGCCTATGGGACATGATGAGATGCACCTGCATGTCCTGAGGGAACTGGCAGATATAAGGACTACTACCCATGCAATTAGAGAAGTTGTTACAGTCTGAAGAAATTCCCACTGACTGAAAAACATGACCCTCATTTTTAAAAGGTGGGGTGGGGAGGGAAAGGAAGGCCTGGTGAACTACAGGCCAGCCAGTCTCACCTCTGTGTCACGCAAGATCGTGAAAAATGTTCTCCTGGAAACTGTGCAAAGGCAATGGAAAATAAAGAGGCAAACAACATGAAAAACAGAGAAAGAGCATGGCTTCACCAAGGACAAACTGTGAGTGACAGATTTGGTGGCCTTCTACAGTGGGGTTACAGCAGTGGTAGACAAGGGAAGGGCAACTGACACTAGCTGCCTGGACTTCAGCAGGGCATTTGACATTGTCACACATGGTATTCTTGTCCCTAAGTTAGAGAGGCATTGCTTTGATGGATGGACCACTCAGTCTATATGGAATGGGACAGTTGCACTCAGCAGTGGTCAGTGTCCAAATGGGGACAGTGACAAGTGCTGTCCCTCAGCATCAAAAGCAGAGTGGCCAGCAGGGCAAGGGAGGGGATTCCATCCCTCTACTTTGGTCTGGTGAGTCCCCACCAGGATTACTCTGTCCAGTTCCGTGGCCCCCAACATAAAAATAATGTGGACCTACTGGAGACTCCAGAGGAGTGCCAGAAATATTAAAGGACTGGAGAACCTCTCCTATGAAAACAGGTTGAGAGATTTGGGGTTGTTCATCTTGGAGAGAATGCTGCTCTGAGACCTTATAGCAGCCTTCTAGCACCTTTCAGGTGTTGGAGAGGGCCTTTTGACAAAGATATGTAGTGACAGGGCAAGGGGTAATGGCTTTAAGTTGAAATGGGGAAGGTTCAGATTAGCTGTCATGTAGAAATTCTTCACCATGAGAGTGGTGAGGCCCTGGCACAGGTTGCCCAGGGAGGCTGTGGCCATCCCATCCCTGGAAGTGTTCAGTGCCAGGTTGGATGGAGCTCTGAGCAACCTTGTCTAGTGGAAGATGTCTGTCTATGACAAGAGGGCCTGGAACTAGATGATCTTTAAGATCTCTTCCAACCCAACTTGTTCCATGATTCTCTGATTGTATGAGAAGTGCTTGAATCAGACACAGATCCAGCACCTCACCGAAGCAAAGCTGTAGCTTTTAAAGAATCTTGAGACAAAGGGAAATCTACACATGGACAATGGAGGTTAAGCTTTTGAGAGGGAAGAAAGGAATGACTGTTGATACTGATTCACTGAGATGAACCTTGCAGTAGAGAATGCAAAGTTACCTTCCAACCCCCAGCATTACCTGGTTATTGTGTATAGACCTGCTCAGAGCAGGTTTAGACAATCAGTATTCAAAGCACTGGCAGCTGCCTGGAGCTTCTTGTATTATAGGACTCCTACTATCAGAACCAGAAGCTGTACTGGCACTAGAAGTAGCAGAGTATGTGTGAGGGAAAGCACCAGGAGAAAACAGGCAGCCCTATGGGCATAGTTTAATCCCTGTAATTATGCAGACCTGGTAATGTAAAGATCTACAGACAAATTCTGAAGCTTTATAAAACTGGGAGTTTGGGACATTCCCCCAAGGATCTTTGTTTTTAAACCAAGTATTTTGGCAGCCTCTGACATGCGCAATCCATTTAAATGTATTTTTTCACTAATTATAGAGAGACTACACCTAATTTCCTCAGAATAATAGCCTGAATTTTTTAAAGATAAGAGTCTGTCATAAATTGACTTAATTGCATTTTAATTAATTTTCATTTATTGCACTGGCTAAAGTATTTTCTCCCATTAAATGCAGAGTAAGCACATACTAGAAGGAAAGAAATACTTCACTTCAAGGAGACCAATGCAACACATGCACGCACAACTCTGCTGAGGAGAACACTCTTAATCCTACAGGACTGGTGAACAATCAGGAGGGGCTCCAAGTTGTAGGGAGACTAAGGCCAAAGAGATGTCAACTCTACCACAGACTGGGTTCCCAAAGAACATTTACTAGATTTCTGAAAATCTGAAAGCATTCTGCACCAGGAAGAAGAGGGAAGGAATGAGCAGGCAAACAGTTTCTAGAAGATTCTGCAATCCTAGTTCCCATGCAAATTTTCAGCTGGGAATAAATCAACAATAGAAAAGCAGCAGCTGGAAATAGAAAAACATACAGCTGCTTGAAATACTCATTGAGGAAAACCTCATCATATTTCTTTTATAAAGGCTCACACGTATTCCTCCCTCACACCAAATTACTTGACAATGAAGAATTTATTAATCCAGAAATATTTATTCACTTACAACAGTATAAACCATTATTCATTCTAACTGCATTTGACTGAATAGGACTGTTCTCATCCTTCCAATTGAAGGAGTCTTCCACAATAAGTTTTTCATGGGCTATCTTCTAGTTAAATTAGAAAAAATTTTTCTTCCCTCCCTTGTTTCTAAACCCTATGAGATTATGCCACAGCCTAACACACATAAGGTTTCCAGCATGGTCTCAAAAGACACACCCTTATCAATAAAATTTCAGTCAATTTCTGTGGGTTTTTAATTGAGCCTATTTGGTATACATTTGCTGCTTTTTTTTTTCTTTTTCATTTTTTTTTCTTTTTCTTTTCAGGTATATCTTGTTTTGGCATTTAAAACATTTTTTAAAAAACGGTTGTGCAAATTTTTTTGAACCTTTGTATCTCCATGTTGAAGTTAGCTAAGGTATGACTGATCCTCATCTATCTTCATAAATTATGATTTATGGTTTAGGCTCAAGCTGAAAAACAATTTTAAATTACTTCAAATAAAATTAGCCTGTGAGCTCCTTTGACCTTTCCATTGGATATTATTTGAATCACTGAACCAATCTTCCTTAAACTGGGATTTCTGTCCTTTAAAAGAATCTAACTTTTTGCAGATGGCTGTGGGAATAATGGACATATAGGACAGACTATGTATTTTGATGAATGATGCATCATCTGTCTTTTTCTGGATGCTGAAATAAAGTGGAGTTTCAAAATGAAACATTATTGGGAAGATCCCAGAATTAATAATCCTGTGGAGGCCTAGTTTCTCAGATTTAGCTAAATTCCAAATCTCTGGAATACTCAGCAATCTTCAAGGTGGTCCCAGAGCCAAGGAACTGAGATGTGTGATTGAATGGGTTTGTCTCAGTATTTAACGATGCAACACCGAACCTTGATCCACTAACACCCCTGACCTCACCTGGTAATGGAAAAGCTGTCACCCTTATGCATGTTTGATTCTAGTAATTCACTTTCAAAAAATTCTGGCCTGTGAGTTTGTTTAAAGACAATGTAGCTTCAGTTTAATTTCATTTGCTTACATTTATGTTTATGCAGATATAAATAAAATACACATTTTATCAATATTTGAATCAAGCAATACTTTGCATGTTCCAGTGGTGAAGTCTGCAACATGAATAACAACTTCAAATCCTGTTGCTTATGAGTTAGTTGGAAACAAAAACAATTCACATAGAATCAGATAAAACCAGATAGCAACACATAAAACTTGCCAAGATATCTGATGCTACAGATCCACCAATACTCCTGTAGTTCTTATTTATGAAAGAAATTCCTGTGACTTTAAAGTCAGCCCCCGTATTAAAAAATCATCTGGACTAAAGACCCAGGTTTTAAACTTCACTGCAGGTGATGGATGCATTCCCTCAACTAACTCTTCAACTTACCTAAAAAGTCTGCTCATTATGTCAATTTGCAAAAGTTAAAAGTGATACTACACTTTCAGGAATTTAATTTTGATTAGCTAGAAAATCATCACATCTGTTTTTCAAAACTGAGTCCAAACTTGCATGAGATACCAGTAAAGTAAGACACATGACTAAGTGGGAAAGTTAGCATATTTTTCAAAAAATCAAACCAGTATTTTTTTAAGTTCAAACAGAACAATGACAGACATCAGTAAGTCTGATCAAGGTGCTTGTCACAATTACACTAAACCTCTTGCCTGTCTTTAAGATTAAAATATTTAGGAAGAAGTTTGGAATATGGGATTCTAAGATTTCTCAACCCTGCATTTGGATTCCAAATAGGTGTAAGACAAACACCTCTCATCCTTACTGGAAGTAAAAACTCCAAAAATCAAAATTAATTAACAGTGGACAGTTCAGTCTACTGACTAAATGGGATTTTGCCACTGACTTGGTGGAAGCATGGATAGACTAATGCTTATGTTTGGAAGTCAGAATGTGAATGAAACCAGAGTGAAGTTAATAGCATTTCCAGTCTCCTGTGTGAATTGTCCTTTGAAAACGCTCCATGAGGCACTAGTATGCCATGGGAAATAATAGGTTGCCAAGAAAAAAAAAAAAAGATAAAAGAAAAAAAAAAAGCAGTCTGGTCTTCTGAATAGTTCTCTTTCTCCAATGACAATTGATGAGGTCAGTTAGCTAATACGTAACAAATGCAAATGCAAAAAAAAAAAAACAAACCCAAAAAAACCAAACAAAAAAACCAACCAACCAACCAAACACCCCCCCCCCCCCCCAAAAAAAAAGAAAAACCCTTTAAAAATTGCTAGAATAGACATCAGTGATGATGGGAAATTCTGCAATCTTTAAATAGGAACAGGGCATTCTATAAGCTTACTTTATAATAAGCTTTAATTTTGTCCCTGGAAGACTTAATTTTAAAAGCATTTTAATAATTAAAATAATGGGTGTGATTTTTTTCAGGAGTATCTTGTATACTGCCGGTACATACCTCCACTTAAGGGGATGTAATGGATAGCACCTGAATGCATTGTTTGATCAAAAATTATCATCCTTGAGTTTGAGCAAAGTTTGATATAAATGACAGATAACACTCTTAAGTGGAACAACTAAGGTAAATGCTGTTTTGTGAAAATATAAGCCAACTAATATTTGTATATTCTCTATTGGTAAAGAAACAGCCTAGCTTTTACTTCCTTTATTTGTCCAAACAGGTTAAGAGAAGGAGAACTCAAGATACAATCAAAAATTTCAAATGTGCTGTAGAACACAGAAATGTTGTCCACATTATCCTGTTCATACAAATAACTTTTTAACTATTGCTATCCTAAAAGGAGATCCCCACTTTGTATGTGATGTTGTAGGATGCACATGCTGAATGGTCATGGGACATGGTAATGACAATTGCTTTGGTGTGTAAAATTGCATTTAAGTGCACTGTGATACACTGACCTAAGGGCCCAGCTGGGTCTGAACAAACCCTCTCTCTCATCAACAGGTCATGGTAATTAACAAAGGATGTATGGAGACAAAAGCAGAACACAGTAATTTGTTAAGAGTCTTTCAAGTCTTTTGTTATTTCTACCCTGTGTATTTCACTTGGACTGCAGAGACAGGCAGATATAAAGGACTTGCAGGCACATAGTGGTATTAGTTACTGATCTGCTGTTCCTCCCCAGTCTCCAAATGAGACATTAAGTCTAGAAAAATAAATCACAACAACATGAGGTATAAATTGTTCTGCAGCCTACAGGCTGTCAGTTGTCCAAATTATTCTACCCACTTTTTCCATTCAGTGTAGAAACCAGACACTGATCCTTCAACATAGGAAAGCTCAGATGTTGTAAGCCAAATTATTGCACTATGGTCCTCAGAGAGGTGTACAATATCCATCCTTACCTTTCCATTATGATTAGTTCCTATCAGCCAGAACATTAGGGAAATACATTTGTGTTATCCACAAACTGTTGTCTGTTACTGTTGTCACAACAACTTATTAGTTTAAAGGCTGGGATTTCCACAGCTACACCTGGTTACAAATTAGTAAAAAGTTGTTATAGACATCTGTCTTAAAAGTTGGAGAGTTGAAAATACATCATTATTCCTTCAAGATTTTGCAAAAACCCATTTTTAAAATTTATCTACTTAATCTAGTATTCTGTGCTATTTTCTGGTTCATTTTACTGTTCCTGACCCCATCTATCTGAAATTCTCTGTTGCACTTTAAAGCAAGGTGTTAATTACTATTCCTGGGTAACTTCTTACAGGGGCAGGTGTCTTGCAAATGTGTTCATGCAATTTAAAATGTTCTTAAAATAGCTTGCTGTGAGCAGCGTGCTCCTAAGTAGGTCTAAGAAACACTGATTAAGTAAAGCTCCCTACTGTGTCAAGAACATCTTTATTGGAAAAAAAATTTGCAAACTAACCATGGTTGATCTGGATTTCTGACTTTTCAGTATGGTTTAATTCTGCTTCAGGCCAAACGAAGAAAGTTTTGGTTTTCAGTTTTGGGCTCAGACATTTTCAGTTCACTGCATAGAAAGCTGTCCAATATCTACTACAGTGCTGTCTTTCTTCCCCTTCATGTCATGACCTACATTGCTGACACCGCCGGTAAAGACACAACTTGTTATTGGAAGTTAAGGTGCATCAGTGATGAAATGCTGGGGACACCGAAACTGTTGATGGAATTATTCATTTTCTTGTATTTTCTGGGGTGGGTTTTTTTTTTTTGTTTGTTTTTTTTTGTTTTTTTTTTTTTTTGTTTGTTTGTTTTTTTTTGTTTTGTTTTGTTTGTTTGTTTGTTTGTTTGTTTTTAATGTGGAGTTTTAAAAGGTAGTAGATTGGCAATTCTGAAGAAGAATCATAGGAAAAAGGAAGGGTTCACCATGATTAGCCAATAAAAGCTATGGAGATAGCACAGGTTAATTACTTAACCTCATGCAGAACAGGTAAAAGAACAGATCTCTCGGTAAAACTGGTTAAACCCAACAGCCTTTAGAGAACAGGTTTCCGGGGTCTTCAAGGGGAGTGGCTGGTAGGTATCTAAGGTTACAACAGGCATCACTACAGAAGACTCAGAGTGGCTGGTCACTTCTGATGGAGGATTCCTCGAACAGTCATTGCTGGAGAAGACCTGCTGAACTGGTCTCTGAGGGGTAACACAACAAGACCAACACAGTAACAGAGAAGTATTTTTTCCCTGTCCTGTTTATAAACATGAGAAGATTTTTATGCTCAGTAAGTGTTCTTCAATATCTGAGCATGAGTAATTTAGCCGGAAAAAATAATTGCATTATTTGTTACAACCAGTAACAGAAAGATTCCCCTGAAACAGTAGCAGACTGGAGAACATCTACACAGCTACTGCCAGGCAAGCTAACCTCTAAGTGGATTTTGAAAATAGTCCCATTATGTTTTATTGCTTATATGAAGCTACCTTCTCTTTTAAGGACTACTTGAGAAAATCTACAGAAAACATATTGACTTAGTCTTTGTTCAGTTTTGCAAGGTTTGTTGTTGTTGCTGTTGTTGTTTTTTAATAATTAAATGAGTTACCATTATTTGAATTCTTATATTCTAAGATAAAAGAATAAAACTTATAAAAGAGTTATTTTAAGCATAGATTATATATTTAAAAACTGCAGTGGATTGAAATTTTCTCATTAATTTTATCTTGTATTGAAGTGGGTTATGCACATGTACACAGTAAAAGGAAGAAATATCTTTTTTGGCCTTCCTAAACCATACTAGTAAATTAAAACAAGATTTTGTAGCCATAAGATCTCTGTCAACAGATTTCTAAACACACCTTTTGTGTTAAAGTAATGCATTCAACAAGAAAAAGGCTTCTTACTAATAGCAAATAATGTTGTAGCCTTTTAAAATAGTACAAATATTGAAATTGGACTCCAGCCTTATAAGTTTGATTTTTTTCTTTTTTTACACTAATTTTAAAGAAACCTTAAAATGTATTCAGAGCATAATACTTCACTGCTCATTTGCTCTGTTTTAAAACTCTTACATATTTTAGCCTCTAATTTTCATCTCCTGGCTATCTTGAAAACTTGTGAATACTATTTATAAGGACAACTGCTTCTTGTATTTTGCTGAAGGAATTACTGGCTCAATATCTCTGAATGTCAGGGTTAATTCTGTTAACCAAGTCTGTGGAAATGACTGGTGCATAGCACCCTACCAGATCAAATCTCAACAGATAATTATTTACTGCCAAACACAAATGTAGTTTTTTATTTCACAGATTTTGTTAAAGAAATTTGATTTCATATTAACAATATTTACTAGCTATAAGCTTGAAACCTAGAATATTTTAGAATATTCTACCTTCTACTGTCAATTTAAAACACTATGATCTGGGAAATCAGTAACTGTTGTACATGAAAGCATAGACTTTGAACTGCTTGTTGCAGACATTACAGGAGAAACATGAATTAGGAATAGGGGTGGGAGAAATGAAAGGAGTAATTTTGTGGAAAGACCTCCTAGAAAACTGAATTCCTTCTCAAGCCTACATTTCCTAGGCAAAGCAGGTACCGGACTTCTTTCAAAGTTTTTATAAATGCCTACTAGTTGTTAGCACTTTGTTTTCTGAATAACCAAAATGCAATGCACGAAGACAGAACAACAGGTGTGATGAGAAGCTCCCTGTTACGCTGCAGAAATAGTCACCAAAAAGATATCAGACTGAGCTGGGACATCCAGAACATGCATCTGACTGTATTTACCCTACTATTTACCTGAATCTTGCAGGTTTTGTGAAATTCAATTAGTTTGTTATGAGAAACACAGAAATCACATACAGAACTTGAACTAAATGCACACTTAGGAAAAATTGTAAGAAATGGTCTTTGGTCTGCAACAGATAAAATTAATAAAGTCAAAACCAGATTAAATAAATGAGGTGAAATGTATTTTAAAAAAATAAAAAAAGAGAGAGAATAATTATTTCACCAAATGAAGATGTGACTCTACTAAGCAAAAAATAGTCAGTAAATCTTCCTTCGCTGGATTTTGTTTTTTGCTGTCTGCTTTCATGTTTAGTAGATGTGTTGATACTAATTTTACAATAAAGTTAGTTTTTTAAAAGAAATTACATCACTCTGTTGTGGTCAAAAAAAAAAAGGGGGGGAAGGAAAAAAGAAGTGTAGAACTTGTGAAGGCCAGAAAACCTTGATAAGAAACACCAACACTGCTGTCACAGGCAGATTCATTTCATTGATGCCTTGGATCCATGGACATGCATTCTAAGCCTGTGTATGAGCAGACAAAATAGATGTTGCTACAAGCTGAGGGGTTTTTTGGTCAAAACAGAAAGACATAACTCCTTTTAAAAGACAACGGCTAACATTATTGTAAAATTTCTATCAACACATCTACTAACATTGAAAACAGACAGCAAAAGATGACATCCAGAGAAGGAAGATCTACAGACTGTACAATAGGATGGTACTATCCTATCACTTAGCATCTCTTTAAAAACAAATGTCAAATTTAAGAACTAATTCATCTGTCCTATTCTCAAACTTGTCATAGCTCGTTCTTATAAAGACATTCCTCCTACCACTAACCTTTCCTCTGATGGAAAGCTCTTGCAAATGTGTTCATCTGCCAACTGCACAGCATCACTAACAAGAGAGGGAAGACCAAGACACGGAAGAGACGGCCAGAGCTATTCTGAACTCAGCCCAAACTTAAGTTCACCCATACTGAAGAGGCAAATTCTTTTCCCTTCTGATCCCAACCTACTCAAAGAACAACCAAATAGCCAGTATTATTCTTCATTGAACTTTACTTTTATTGTGGGTTTTGAACTGCCAAGAATAAACCTGTGCTTGAATTCCTCAATTCTGCCATCCTTTAATTCTTCCCACCGTCTAGACATGTTACTTCTCATACCATGTGAGGGAACGCTATGCCTTCTTTTTCTAGACAGAACCTGACTGTCCTCCCTATTGATTTTTAAGGAGAAATAGTATTGCTTAACTAGCTGGTTCCTGAGGAGACACAACAGCCACATGGGTCACTGAAATAAATGGAAATGACACGAAGCTAAGACCACAAGTAAAATTTATACATGGATTCATTTTTTACTCATAACTTCCTCACTTTCTTCCAGCCCTGTGCTTTCTCCTTCTGTTCACAGCTCCTTCATGCAATACTCTTGCACTAAGAAATATATAACAACCCAAACAACTGCACATAGTAGAAATGTCATTCCCATATCTGAAATTTTAGAGTTCTAGGGTGTCCCCAGGAAGAGGACAGTTTGCTTCATTTCTTGGAATAACTTGGTCACACCAAAAGGAAGAGAAACTTCAAGATAAGGGACCACTCAAAACAAAGCAGGGAGTGGGATTCCTCCTGTAGCTATGGACAATATTGGCTTGTTCTTTTGCCAAGCATCCCAATACACTGACACACATCACCTCAAAGCAAAAATCCAATTCTATTCCCAGGACAGAAACTCCTCTGTAACTGCAGAATGTTCTGCGCAAATACTTAAAGCAGCCTGTTGGCTTTACAAAATCCAAAAAAAAGGTATAAACCTGCTGCCACCAGTACTCGCACAAAATCCAGAATTTGAGGTCAATCATAGGGCTAATGCATTCGTAATCAGCCTTTGCAGTTACACAGACACTTAGGAGACTTGTTTCTCTACAAACTGTCATGCTATTGCAACTCCTTGCAACTACAAGGAGTAGTTGCTACTGTCTACCTTGAAAACAACACTTACCTTGTATCACTCACTAGGAAAATTCTTGATTTTAAAGGTTTAAAACTCATTCCATATGAAGAAAAATTTCATTTACATTGAGAATTCAATCATATACTGAGCTAATCATAACTGCCAATTTAACTTTTCTTTCTACTCCTCCCCAAAACAGATGCAGGAAGCATTAAAAAAATAATGGCTAGACAAAACTGTGACACTTGTTATGGAATCCAGATGTCAAACACTGCAGAATAAAATAAAGGTTATGACTGTTCAGCATAGACGTGGGCTAGTCAGGTGGTGAAGAAGGATGATTTTTATTCTCCAGTTTTTAACCAACCCTACCACACGACTCAGAATCTTCTCAGTGTTAAAAGTTACACAAATCTTTTTACAGATTAGTTGAGAGGATATTTTACTTCTCATAGTAGAAGTTCTATCTTGAAATAATCTATTAAAAAATCCCCTCTTTAAACTATGTGTCTCTGAATACATGTGCACGGTAAATACTTTTGTCCTAGTTCTACTATATAAAGTTTTCTCAAAAACTAAGTTAAGTGGGCTTAAACTGAAGCAGTGCCAAAGAGAAACTTGACTTGTGTTGTAGCCTCACTGTGCTTAAGGGCTCCTTTTAAATACAAAAATTAAAATCAAGAGATTCCAGTAAACCATGGGGTGCAAGTCCATAGTCTCTGACACCCTTTTGCTGAATTAAAGATGAAGGCGTCAGTAGCAGCCTGTATCATAAATGTCTCAAACTCACTACCACAGAACAATTACTAGCTTGCAAAAAACCAACCAACCAACCAACCAACCAAAAAAAAAATTACTAAAGTAGCTCAGAGACAAAAAAAAAAAAAAAGGTAAAAAATTCAAAATGCTGTATTGTTTCTAAGTTTTTGCTCAGTGAGAGCATGGACTTTGGAAAATTTTTTTGTATGATGGCTCAACTCCTGTCATAGGAATGAAAGGATCCATTAAATATTGTGGAGGTGCCACTAGTGTGAGTAAAAAGCAGCATGTTTGAGAGTATCTGCAGGAAGAGATACTTCAGAGACCTGCAAAGGGCTAAACATAGCAAAGTATGTAACCAAACAGTACGTCTTACCAACGGCCAGCTGCAAAACGCGGTAATTGCCCTACGAAAGCATTCACTTTACACCGCACCTGAGCACCCCGGCAGGGTCTGCCTGTGGCTTTGTCCCTTTCCACATTATTTGCGTGAGAGAAATTTATTCTTTGGTCCTTACCGTTCACTCCTTAAGCACATTCCAGCTAACACGATACCTGTTTCGCGTTAGCCCAACTACTGTTTTAACAGGAAAGTGACTTTCAGGACTTCCACTCTCCGGCCGACGAGAACCACCTCTCGTCCGGGGACGGCTGCGGGAGGGAGCGGAACGCCGCTGAGCGCCGCCGGCGGGCCCGGGAGATCCGCGTTCCTCTCCACGTATCTGCGCCCCGCCGGAGACGCGGGTTCCGAGGCCCGGCCTGCAGCCGGCCCCGCGCCCGCTCCGGGGGCTGCGGGACACCCGAACCTGTACGCGCGTCGTCTGAGGCCACAGGTCTGGCGAGGGGCGCTCGGGTCCCTTCAGCCCGAGCTCGGCCGGGGCCTCCGCTCCTCCGGAGACACCGTGTTCCCCTTCATCCAAACCAAGCCCGTCCCGACGGCAGGACTCTCTGGGCGGCTCGCCTCCGGCCGCGGGAGGCGAGGGTGGTCTCGCCCGCGACGGCTTCGGGCTCCCCGTAGCCCCCGGCCCCCACAGGGGACCACGGGGGTCGACCTGCGCCGGCACATCCGCCAGCCACGGCTCCGCAGCGCGACTCCGTCCGTACCTGCAACGGCGGACGGGAGAGCCGGGAGAGCCGGGAGAGCTGCGGCTTAGCTGCGCCCGCTCCGTGCCCGTCCCCACCGCCGCACACCTGCCGCTGCCGCTACCACTGCCGCGCAGGAGCGGCCACGGCCGCCCCCGAGCGCCGGCCTCGCCCGCGGGGGACACGCCTTGCCCTGCCGGGGCGGGGAGGCCACGCTCAGCCGGGGCCAGCCCCGACGGCCGCCGCCTACAGCCTCCACTCTCCGACCGCCCCCGCTGCTCTCCCTCCGCGTCCCCCTGGGGCCCGCTCCCGGCGCGGCCGGGCCCGCGGGTGCGGTGTTTGCTCTGCGCTCCTGCGCCTCGTCCCGGGAGTCACCCCCGTGCGCGGTGCGCCGAGACCCGGGGGCTACCGCTGGTTCCGCGGGGCAGCCGCGCCCCATAGCCCTTCTCCGAGACACATTCGCCGAGTGGCAGCCGGCTCCTAGCCGGGAGCGTGTCCTCCCGCAGGTCCCGGCCGCAGACCGGCCCCTTGGCTGTCGGCAGGCCTCGGCGGGGCCGGCGCAGTGCGGTCCTGCCCGCCGATCGCTCCGGACAGCCAGCTGGGCAAAAACGCCGCAGCGTCGCTGGGGTCTCCGGGGTTGCACCCTGTCTCCGCAGCAGCCGGCGACAGGGGAGAGCTGATCTCCTGGTGTGGGTGTACAGACTGTCACATAGGCAGCGTACGGGTCTGGACGCAGAGAAATCTTCCAACCATTTCAAAATCATACATCTCAAACACCAGCCTTACAACGTTGAGTGTTCAGTAGCTTTTGCCACTTTCTGTTCATTTTAGAGCAACCAGCAAGATACCATAGCATACACAAAATGTCAATGCCACCTGATACTTTCTGCAGTGCTTATGGTAGTAGGCCAACCACATTTTATGTTTTTAAGTGTTTTTGTTGTTGTTGTTGTTGTTTTTGTTTTGTGGTTTTTTTTTTTTTTTTTTTTTTTTTTTTTTTTTAAATCAAATGTCTTATAATTTGTATGCATAGAGAAAATGTTCCTTATTTGACCTGACAGTACAGTTTGGAAGCACAATCAAGCTTTTGGACCTAATTCCTTGTGGCTGAAAAGAAGTAGCAAAATGCAAGATTGAAAGTAAAGTGAAGGTTAGATACAAATTTTTAAGTAATCTGTTGGCTTGGTTGGCAATAGAGGTAGAGAACATTATTGTAGCAGAGTAGGGCAATGGGTGGGTTTTGTATCCTGTTGGTCATGGAAGGTGAACCCTCACGATTTCTCTCCGGTGGTGTTTTACTCACAATCTGAGTTTATGCCAGAAGCTGTGATACAGAAAACTAAAAACACATTTAAAATGTGACCTTTAAAAAAACATTTCTGTATGAGATAGTCAACTCTGAACTTTTGTTCCAAAAAGTGCATAGGCATGCACTGTAGAGAAGCATGCTTCTAATTAAAAATTGTGCTAATTTCTAAATTTTGCTACATTTATTTCCAATACATTTTTAATAAAGCAGTGATTAGGCAAATATATTTTTCTTTATTCCTGTTCTGGTCTGTACTCTTATCAAAAATCTTTGTAGAGAGTAATTTTGAGTATTTCCTTCTGTGCTCTGTTAATTGCATAGCGCCATGTTCTTTTATGCAGTGTTCTGACAACAATTTGAAACATTCTTTTGAAATTAAAAGAAGGCAATTGTATACCCACAAAACTGATAGAGCAGCTAGTGAGATAAAATCTTCAGGTTCCTAGCTAAGAGAATTTTCAGTTATGCACATGTGGACTGTTTTTTCTTAGTGCGTTCCGTAAGACATGGCTCAACGGTGCTCCAGGAGAAGTTTACTGACTTGAGGTAGCCATTAGCTCCCTGTTTTTTGCACTACAAAATTGGCCGTAGATTTTTTTACCAGCTGCAAAATTATGTCAGTTTTAATCACCTTCCTCTTGATGAGAGAGGAAAGCAATATATGCTACAAAAGCAGTCCCTCACTAATTTTCTGCACGACCCAGCAAGGCTTGAATAGACCTCCCAGCACATGTGGAATCCCTTTCTGCTGATGCCAGTGCATTACAACTCAGTTCATTTCTGGTGGTGGGATCTGTTGGGTGTTTTTCATGGCATAGACAATATTCATGTGTTGAACAGGTTTCCTCTGCTTCCAGTCACAATTAATACAGCTCAACTTCGTGAAAAAACACAGAAATTGCTTGCTTAAAAAATTTCCTTAGGGGAGCAGTCTGTGAAATATCTGGGTCGTACATGCAGGGCTGTTGCTGTAGGGTCCCTTGGCAAGATCTTTAAAATGGATGAAAGAACCACTGAACCAGACTGGATTATTAGAAAAGCAGCAACAGCCACACAAGGCTGAAAGATGTGTGTATCAATCTGAACATATAATTTCCCAGAGATTTGTGTATGCTTAGTGAATTGATACATATCAGAAAGTGACTGCAGTTTCCCTGGATTTGTAAAGTATTGTGTGTTACTTTTATACTTTCTATTGTCCATGTGTGCTGTGATTCTAATATGTAGTCCAGTCAAACCTAATCCTTACCCTGTAGTAAAGTTGGAGCCGTATGTGCTTCTTGATTCCCTTGATATGTGATGTGTTAGGGATTATAAAGCACTTTGAATCACAGAATAATTAAGTTGGAAGAGACCTTCAAGATCATCGCGTCCAACCGAGCCCTAACACCTCAACTGAACCATGGCACCGAGTGCCACATCCAGTCTTTCTTTAAACACAGTCAGGGATGGTGACTCCACCACCTCTCTGGGAAGACAATTCCAGTACTTCATCACTCTTTCAGTGAAAAAGTTTTTCCTAATATCCAGCCTATATTTCCCTTGGCTCAGCTTATGACTGAAGATCATCAGCTAATTTTTTAATAATTTTTCTGATATTTCTGTTGACCAGGAGTACTTTTTTTTTCCCCCTGGGTCTAACCAGGAGTGCTTTTTTTTTTTCCCCTGGATTTTTTTCAGAAGCTCATGATAGCACAGCTTTCTCACCATTCAAATAATTTTAAGATATATCCTAGATGAAATCTCAAACTAAAACTATGCTCTGTTCTGTTGATTCTTTTTCCCCATCTGGTCAAAACCTGAAAGCTTTCAGACTACTTAAAACTGCAGATGAAATGGGAAAGAAAAAAAAAAATAAATTGAGAAAGGGAAAAAATTAGGAAGATATTATTTACTGTGAGGTTGTAAGACACCTGGACGGGTTGCCCAGGGAGGTCCTGAATGTCCCAAATCTGGCACTGTTCAATGCCAGGTTGGATAAGCTCTTGGGCAGCCTGGTCTGGTGGGAGGTGTCACTGCCCATGGCAGAGGAATTTGGAACTAGAGGGTCTTTAAGCTCCATTCCAACCCCTTTGCATCCTATGATTCTATGAATATACTAAAAGAGTAGCTGAATTCTTATGCTGAAAACCCTAATAGAACTTCAAGAAATGTCAATAAACTGAAGGGCATGTATGTCCACCTAATGTTTAAAGATGGGATTGTCCAAACCACGTTATTTTTAGATGCACCTACAAATCGACTGACAGAAGCTTTTATTTTGATATACATTGTGGGACTTGAAATACTGCACATAGTTCCTGCTGCCTTTTTCTGTTGAAAGTTAAAGCTCTAAAACCTAAATTCCAGTCTCTAGGTTTGCTAAGCATATATTAGTGCCACACTTCACATCCATGTAGCAGTTTTTACTCAAGGCACAACCACTGAAGCAAACAGTTCTTTGGAAATTCATCCAGTATGTGTTTTGTGCAGGTAAGAATCAGGGCTCAGTGAGCTGGCTAAAGTACTCTAATGAGTCAGGGTGTGACTGGTCAGGGAACTACAGAATGATCTTACAGTCCTCACTGGCCAGAAACAAGGAGCAGCCGGTGAGAAGGGGACTGCTCAGCTCCAACAGTGGCATTCCATGCATGCTGAGCTCCTTCGAAGTCTGAAAACTTCCCTGGTCAAGTTTGGAAACTTCTGGGTGGTGAAGACAGTGGAGGGGATGGCATTGTAAATTACAGTTGTTCCCTTGTTCCCCTGTTCCCCTGAATTCTCTGCATGCCACCTCCTGTGTGTGCATTGGGATCTGAGATGGTGAATGGGAAGCCACTGCTTCTTAAGAAAAACAGGGAGTTTTACACAGTTCTGGCTCTTCCCATCAACTTTGCAATGTGAGAGGAGAGGTAAGGACCTCACTCAGAATTCGTGTGTTCTAGTTATTGAGCCATGAGGAATGCAAACATAGAGGAAGTAGAAAAATTTCTTCAGTTGCTTTTCTGACAATGTGTAACTAGTGCTTTTACCTGCATATTATACAAAATGAACTTTTGCTCTGACTTTCTTATGTCTTCTTTGAAGGAGAGAAGGCAGTCTAGAATGGTATAGAAAGTTTTTAAGTGGTTCAAAAGTGCCATGACACTACCATCTCTCCCAGTTTCATCCTGTATGGTTAGAACTGACTTCCCCTTCAAATTTGATAGAAAATACAGTGTTAAATAATATATTATATTAAAATATATTATGATTAAATTATATTTTCCCTAAAATTAGCTCTTTGTCTGGAACAATTGGTTAGTTTTATCAGAGAATCAAAAATTCCTGTTGGTTTGGAGTTTTTCTTCTGTTTTTCAAGACCATCTGTCTCTTTTGATCTGAAAATTCTACCACTTTTCTAGCCAGCTGTGCTACTATTTTAAAGGATTTTAATAGCAGTAGTATCTGGAAATAAAAATTACTAAAAACTTTTTTTCATAATGAGGGCAGTGTTTCTTTAATCTTGTGTGAGCTCTTTTAACCCCTTGATTCTTCTAACCCCTTGATTTGGAGAGGGAAAAGAACACAGGCTTAAGATTTTTAAAGGCCTTGGGTTAGGAAAAAGGTGTAGAAGTCTAGTTTTAGAGTTCCTGTTTTATGGGAATAATCTTTTCTTGTACTTCCCTTTTTTTCTGTCTACTGGGAAGAATAGTAAGTGATAAAAAAATGTGGTATATACAGAACATTAATAAAATACAGAATCTCAAATTTATACAAGAATCCCTCAGTTCTGTGGCAATGCTAGTCCAATTTAAGGCAGTAGTGGGTGTTTTTGAGTGATCTGAGTGAAACAGCATGAGCTATCCTGTCTGCCAGCTTACCTGCCCTACTCTTTTGCTCCAACACACCTCACTTTTCCACTACCTTCATACAGACCACAGAGGCTACAAACAGGCCAAAAAGAAGTGAATTCAAGATAAAGTGTGTGCTTGCATACTCGCAGCTTTCGTCAGGAAAAATAGAAGATGCATGCAGAGGCCATGAAAGTGCTGCTTAACCCTGTACAGGCTGTTTTGGTAGAGTAGTTGTTTAGCTGTGGCTTTTTGATACTCTTTTGTCTTTCATTTCTAGGTAAAAAAGACATTGTGGAAATAATTAATTCACCTTTAAAACAAAGGCAGGGACAGAAGATCTCAGCTACTCCTCAATGGCCAGTTGGCTAAATCTATCAGAGACAATATTAAAACAATGAGAATGTGAACTGCACTTCCTGCCAGCCTGCAGGGTGGCAGGTGGCCTCTTAAGGGTGACTTTTCAATAATACCAAAGGACCTCTGACCTGAAGAACAGCTTCACATAAAACTTTCTAATACAGAACACTTCACTGCTGCTCTTCCCCTACTCTTTGAATGTGTGTAAGGCAGTTCTTTTGTCAGTAGCTAAGCACCATTTGGTCTGACTACCAAATTCTGCATGGCAGAAAAAGCGCGGTTAAGCTTTTTCTTTTTTACTGGATACCTGAAATAAAAAAAAATTTCTAGTGCCTTGAAGTATAACAAGACTTAGAAAGCTACATGGACAAAAGAAGAGAAGTTGCTCAAAATGAAAGAATTTCCTTCCTGTAGAAAACAAAATCCTCAAAGAAAACTCTCCAAACTTAATTAGCAACTTGTTGATTCTAAAATTCTGCTTCTCCTAAGTGTAGAGGCATTTAGCATTCATTTGGTTTACCTCTGCTTTACATTAAAAGTTGAACAACTTCAGTGAGATGAAAAGCAGTAGTTTTGAGTTCACAACTACTAGCAGATTTTTCATTAAGAGTTTAAACTCCTTATAAATACGTACCTTATTGTACTCCTACAGAAGCATTACGAGATACTGCAGACATGTCAAATGTAGTAACAGTGTGTTTGAGGTTGACCGCTACATAGGAAATTCTCCCACAAGCAAGACTAGAGTATATATTTGTATCCTCACACACTTCAGTGATGAGGAACTTGTGGGTTACCCTTTCCACAAGCTTAGTTAATTTGAAGCACACTCCATCTCTGTGCTTTCTCCTTTTTTCACACCATAGCTTGGCATATTCTTGGTGATTTGCTTGTAGAATAGATATATATATATATTACAACACATTTATCATGAAACAAAGACGCGTGTAAGATAGCGTGAAAGAAAGATATGTACATGTATATGCTTGTAAATATCTGTTCATATGGATTTGCCATGAATAGTTATCCAAGTGAAGTATTGTACTGATAATCAAATAGATCCAGCCACATAAGTTTTCATTACTCACATCTCTGTAAAATTCTGGTATTAGCTTTCTGCTGTTTCGAAGAATTAAGTTGCTGTAAGCTCCAGTGCCCAGAATATGCAGGTAGAAATCAGAAGGAACAGGATTTCTCATCCAGCTGTATTAGCCTTAGTACTTTTCACCCACAAAGTGCTAGCAGATAAATGACATCAAGCAGGAAGGTATTGTGGCCCCATTTTACTGGTGAGAAGGCTTGGGATCAGACAACACAGGTAATTTGTGTGAGAACATACAGTGCCATAAAAAGGCCTCTTTTGTTTTCTGTATTGAAACAGAGATCCCAAGAGAGCTGCTGTCTTAAGGGACAGAAGTTTTGTGGTGGGGTGAGCCAGAGAGTGCCTTTCACAGCTACTGTGAACTTGTATCTACACTTGATGACCACTGAAAATAAGCAAGAAGACAAAGAGTAAAAACTGAGTAGCACTGACAGGTCAATGATTTTTGGTACTGTATGGCACTGAAACTGAAGGTTAGAATCCATGTCCCTTACTTGGAGTGATATAGTTGTGCGGGTTACAGACATGCAGAGGCAGTTTTAGAAAAACCCTATTGATGTTAGGAAAACTGTAATACAGGAATTCTCTGATTTGAGAAAAAAAGAATGCTAGACTTTCAGCCAAGTCACTTGGTTTAGCTGCTTGAATTTTGTCAGCCTGTCAGCACCACTGATTTGGAAATTCCTGTTCACGTTTACTCGGGGAAAGTCTTCCTAGGAGCATATAATGCAAGATTCACGTGTTTCTTCAACCAAATCAGTTACAGGGCAAATTTACCATCTTCACTTAATGTTGGGCTTTGTCTGCTTGTAAAGGTCTGAGCACAGTATCCATGCTTTATTGGTCTCCTTTTCCCTCCAAACCTGCACAGTGAGTGTCTGACAGGTTAAAAACTGTTCATCTTTCTTTGGATGCCATGGCTGTCTCTCCTTGGGGGCTTTTTACAGATGCTGTTACAGGAAACAGTGAAGTCAGAAACAAATGAAGAGACCCAGGCTTTACAGCACAGCGGCTACTGATCTGCTGGAATGACGGATCTTGTCTTATATGGGGTCCACGTGTTGTAGAGAGAAAGGAGCAGAAAGGTAGAACAGCTGTTGGAAAAAGGGAACTGTTGCCCATGGGTGAAATGGTGCTCCCTTCTGGGGATCTCCATTGTTTGTACAGCTGTCAGTGCTGGTGCCTTGCTTCAGCTCTGTCCTCAAAGCAGCCATGAGAGGGGATACCCATTAAAAGTCACACACAGGGTTGCATTAGCCTCTGTGCTTTGTGGGTTGAAGGGAAGCAGGTGAGATACCATGGAAAAAAAACTTTGTTGCCTTTCTGTTGTGTTTGAGTAACTGTTGTGTTATGACAGGGTGTGTGCTTCTGGGGATAGCCTTTTTCAGTCTGGGATATCTCTTCTCTTGTTACCTCTGGTAGGGTAACCTTTTCATCCCTAAACTTTCTGTGGAGTGCTTGTATAGTTCTACCTAATTGTTTTAAAGCTTACATCTGTTTCCTTGAACTCTTGCTTTGAGACATGAATTTAAATCTTATATTTTGATAAGTATTTTCTTTGTCTAGTCAGGTACTAGCCACTTGTAGTGAAGCTAAGGTCTTTATTGTTGCATGGGAAAGTTGTGCAAACTGAAAGCATCCAATGAGAATGTATTCGGAAATTGTATTTACTCCCAATGATTGAAATAAATTTATGCAGAGATGGATATTTGAAGACCAGTTGCTACAATAACCAAAATCCTCATTTTGTATGTAGTTGGAGTGTGCTAAATTTATCTGTCTTATTTTTTTATTATACACTTTCACACTCAATTTATAAGGCTGCTTTTTAAAGTTTAGTCTAAATTATCTGTCTAACACAGGTGTTGCACCTGATAAAACATGTATAGATATGAAGTTTCTAATCAGAAATTGTTCTCAGAGCCTTTGAGAAGTAGCTAAACCACACTTTTTAAACAACAACACCCTGTAAGAGGCAAATAATTTAACAACAGTTAGAAAGTGGTTCTGATACACAATATCTCTAGGTGTAGAGGAGAGGGATTTTACTGTATGCTCTTGTCATGATGTGAAGCCAATATACCAGTAGCATTTAATTGAATGTGGATTAGGCTTTCTGGAAGTAATTAATGACTACTTATAAGTCATCATTTCAGTAAATGTTAAGCTGTCCTTTTTTGCCACAAGATTTTTTTCATTGTTGTTGATAAACGATTAAGGAATGATAATTTCCAAACAATGGAGGCATGTTTTCTTGGCCCTAAATGAAGAAAACACAGAAGCTCTGTGATGTTCCAGGTCTATATGTCAATAATAGACTGTTCAGCATCTAGACATCTCTTCTTAGGTAAAATCTGTCAGGCTGAAATGAAAGGAAGAAAACTTCCCATGTGACTGGAGATCTTCCTGGATAGTTTGTTTTGGTTTTTTTTTTAAAGAGAGGTCATATTTTTTATATTTTGAAACAACTTATTATCTTGTTTGCTGTGAACATTGCATGAAGAAACAAGAAAAGGATAAAGAACTTGTTTGATTGAGAAAATTATATTCACTTCCAGCTATTGACAGCCTGGTCTATAAGAATGAAAAAAGAAAAATAGAGTGAGTGCTTTGCACTGTGTCATCTGAGCAGTTCCTTTTTCGTCGGTGGCAAAATGTGGTGTGCATGAATGAACAGGATTAGTCACAAGAGCATCTCCATATGTCTGTAAATTACATAACATGTATGAGTATATATTACATATTATATGTATGAAGTATATCTATATATACATAATTTTTTTCTTGATTTAGCAGCACTGCAAAGGATCACAGAGGCAAAGCTCTCAAAATTCCATGGAATAAAATGCTGACTTTTTAAAATATGGTAGAATCATTTTCTTCAGGAGTGTTGTGTCAGATCACTTTACCTCATTTGCACTGCTTTAGGATTATTCCTTTACTTTTTCTACAGGGTGTTGTTATTGTTTGAGAGCTCAGGCTATCTCATATCTCATCTCATCTCATCTCATCTCATCTCATCTCATCTCATCTCATTCAGAATACTTTTGACCTGATGTATTATTGTTGTAGTCAACAGGTATTAAAAACAAAAAACAAAACAAAACAAAACAAAAACCCAGAACAAGCAAACAAATAAAACTAAAAAAAACCCAAAAAACAAACCCACAACAACAACAACAATAAAACCAGAGCAGTTAGGATTGCGTTTTTGAGGTAGAATTTCTCTTTTCTTTAACCCCTCTAAAGTTTTCTTCTTATAGCTGTGAATTTTTATGTGATTGTTTTCTATCTTATCTCTTGTATTTTTAATATAAATCCATGCGTCTTTAATGGAAACTTGTGAGGGATACTGACTGAAATGAGTTTGCAGATCTCATAGACTGGGTTTTAATTTGGATGTTTGGAACTTGGGGTTTAAAATTTTTATTATTGTTTCTAAGGAGTTCCTCATATTTGTTCATGATCCCTGGTCATAAATGACCTGATCTCAGGTGTCCCTCCTTTGAGGAGGGTATCATAATGAATGTCTCCAACCATTAGAGTTTTCTGTTTGTGCAGAAACAGGAGAAACCGCGTCTGGGAACAGCTTAGGGGCTGTGCATCCAAACCTGAGGTTCCTTGCAAAGGCTGAGGAGCCTAACTTAGCAGTTTGCTGTGCAGATGTGGCAATCTGAGGTGGCAGAATCAGCCCTATGACCATATTTACCCCTGAAGTAACCTCAAAGACTTCAACCATGGTGATGCTCAATCAGCTTTGCTAGTTGCTTGTGTTCACTCATAGACTTGCTGACAATGTATTTATCAAAATTGGGTGTGCATAACAGAACAGGTATTGGATGAGACCCTTTTGCTGCTTGGAGAGTCAGAGAATTCTGTTTTCTTCTTGTTTATGCTTTCTAATCTTCAATAGGGGCCCAATACTAAAAGTATGTTGCTTAAGAAAGCAACAAATCAGAAGGAAAGTTCAAAATTTTTCATTTATTCTTACAGAACAGAAGCCAGATTAATTCCCTCTTCTTCCTTTCACTTGAGGTTCTTGTCCTAAAATCTTTGGCTTCTGGAGCGGTAGACCTTTACTAGTTTTGATACATTTTCTGTGCATTTACTCTGCCTTTTGGAGAGGTAGGATTTTGACAAATACTGTGGAGTTTCTTACACTACAGCAGTTCAGTCATACATTTAAATTCTAAAATAGGACTTGAGATATTTGAATGCAGAAAGGCCTAGAGTATCAGCCCAAAGGTCCTACATAACTTTGCACTGTACGGGACAGAGCTGTCTAGTGCAGAAAGGCTTTTGAAATATAGGGTGGCATGAGATCCCTAGTAAGGCTATAAGAAATCACTAATGAGAGAAGTAGACATAAAAGGAATACTTTCATATAAAATACCTTTTTTTAATACTTGTATTATTTAATATTCTGTAGCTGCATGCTCAAGAACAGAAGTAGTGCTGCTGTGTCTATTCATGCTATTCAAGGGTTCCTTTTATGTATTGTCTTAACAGACATTTAATTTAATTGAACTACACACATAGGTATAGCTCGTCACATGTATAGAGCCTTTAAGAAAACATAAAAATAAGTTAATACAAATGACCAGAATAAGTGGTGGGTTTTTTCCTCCATTTTAGAGGGTAAGCTTTCACTATTATATGTGAAGGAAGCTTTTTGATTTCAAATATATAAATTTTTGGGGAAAGGAGAACTGCATTTATAAGGCAATACAGGTGTTGAATAGGTTTAGATTATTCTGTAAAGTCTTAAAAGGAGCAGATGTACTGAAAGTTTTTCAGTAGCAGTTTCAGTAATGCTGAGCTCAGTCTCTGTTTTTAGAAGTTTAGAATAGAAAGGCAGGGCCTGAACTTTAAGTACATATGCGTGCAGAATGCAGCTGGAACAAGCATCCTTAAGAGAGCTGCTTCGCTTACAATAAACACAGTTCTCTTATGCATCATTATGCAACTTGGTTTGAGCTTGTGACTTAGTTTGGTGAAAGTGGACTTTTTAGAAGGACTGATGGGTGTGTTTACACTGTGGTCACTCCTACGGACACACCTGAGTTAAGGTGTTAAAATGCATGCTGCTGGCACAGTTGCAGCACTGACTGCAGTGCAGGCCACTGCATGAATGTTTGCTCAGCTGGTGGAGTGGAGGGTTTGCAGTCTGCTGAGTTTTATGCTACCACTAGTATGCAAATATTTTAAAAGTTGTGGTTGCACAAACACTGTCCGACTGTCCAAAACTGTTCTTGGCCTCCTTTGAAGGATGTGGAGGTGCGGAAACTGCATTAAAACAAGTTGCAAAGATCCTCCATGTGGCATTGAATGACCAAGTTTCAGAAGCAGCCAGACATAGAGCTATCTCTGTGGGACCTTTTCACAGTCGCTCTGAAAGATGGAACCAGTTAGCTGGAGATAACAGTGGTAAACAGAGTAACTGGCTTCTGAGGCCTGAGCTAGAGCCTAATCTGGAGGAGCAGTTATACTATTGACCTGACTGGTTATCTTATTTCCTTAGACAGACTGAAGTGTAATTTTATGTAGAATAGCCTCAAACTAGCTGACTGCTCCTAAAAATGCTGCCTTTTTTACTTTTTGAAGGCAGCTACTTCTTCCATAGTGTTAACACCTTCAAGCAGAATTTAAATCCTAATGCAACCTACAAGATTTAAGTTTTCCAGTGAAACTTATTGAAAATTCTGCCACTTTCTTATGATCTTCAATGTGACTCTAAAAGACAGGAAATAGTATTTTGCAATCTCTTTTGAAAGGAGTCTACTGATCTCAAAATGCCCACACCCATCATGGGAGAAAGTAATTCAGTTTTTCGTTATCAATGTGGCTTTCACAGGTGAGTGCCAAAACAAACGTTTATAGAGTTGTATCTCTGATGGAAGAGATTACATCTGTAGGATTGTAACCACTCCCAAGTTTGGTGGTGGAAAAAATTACTAGTGTTCCACATGTGCACATCCCATTCTTTGAGGAGTTTTGGTTTGGGTTTTAAAGCATTGTAGGGGCCTGGGGATAGCAGAAATGCCTGTCACAGGAGAATTTTTCTGGCATCGCTGGCATTTAGGTAAAGTGTATCCTCTTTCTTAACCTGCAGTCTTAATGAAGTCTGACATCTCTGTTTGCTGATTGAGGTATTGCTTTATTCTGAAAAGCTCTTTTGGGAAATCTCGTTGTTGCTATACAACATTATATTGGATTCTCAACTGCAGTATGGAAGAAATACAAAAATACATTTACTGTGGAGTCTGTTCCAAAGGTACATGTTTGATGAAGGTCTGGTGCCTTCAGCCTGATAAATATCAGCCAGCTTGCTTTCAGACCTGTTTCAAACAGTGGCCCAGGACTGACACAAAAGCATGTGTCATTCTAAGACTATAATAAATAAACTGTTTCAAAAGCAGTCAACATCAATCTCAAATATGAGTATGTTGGGCACACTTAGGTAAACATTTTATAAGCCAGAAAATACTTTGTTTTACCTTTGTTTCATAGTAAGTTTTGAGAATTTATTAGCTGCTCTTCACAGATCACTGGAAAATTATTCATAATTGTGGCGAACATACCCTTTCCTTCTGGAATCATTTTTATTTGTAAATATTGGAAAAAATGGGGGTATCTGGTGCCTTGTTCTTACACAGTGTGTCACACATTAGAAGCCAAAGTATTCTTGATAAAGATCCTCATGATTTTCCCTAGTTGCACTAAATCTGTGAGACTCTTTAGAAAACCCTGCAGTCTGACTGCATTCGATATATTTGTCACCAGTGACCTCCAGTAATTTAAGTATAGACTAAAAGAGCCCTTGTCAAGTCTCATATTTCTCTTAAATAAGCAGAATTAAAGTATTGAGAATTTTCCTTGGAGAAGTACTGTAGCTTTACTTTCCATTCTTGCTTTAGTAATTGTTCAGGAACAATTAGAGAAACAGATTCACCAGGAGCTTTATTTAACCTGTATAAACTACTTCTCTACGTATATGTATACACATGTGTGTAACAAAGAAACTTCTGGGTTTCTTTCAAATAAATTGTAGAGAAAAGTCTGTTTGAAAGACCACATCAATTTGTTTCATGGGAAAGTCTGTACAATGTACATCAAGTTATCTCAAAAAAGGAGCCAGAAGTTTTACATGAAAGCATCAAAGCCAGCATTAATATACCTTGTACACTTCACATTATCTCAGTAATTTCTCATGGTTCCTGGGACATGTTCTCTGTAATAACCTGATTTTTCTATCTTACCTAACTTTCTTGCATTTTTAACCAACCACTAGCTCTGATACTAATCACATATAATGCTTCCTTCATTCATGATAGGGATCTTCTTTTAGCTGAAATTACTAAATACTCAGGAATGCCTCCTCTGAGTGTCTTGTCCTTATCTTAAAATCTCACTGTAAACTTTCAATCACTTACATATTTGCTCAGTTTTATCTTGAAAATGTCCCATGGTCTCCTTTAATTTGAGATCCAAATGAAAAGTAAACACAGTTTTCTACTATCAGTAGTACTTAAGGTGTGATGGGTTACCAGTTAGAGAAAATAAATTAATATAATTAATTCACAATTTATTTTAATATATTAACAACATGCTGTGATAAGCAGATGCTAGGTGTGAGTGAGATCAGGAGTTGCAATTAATAGCTGATGCCTGATACTGAATTTTGAGTATTTATTTCTTCACTTATTTCAAGACTTCCTATATAAAGCAGAAGGTAAGAAAAAGTTGGTTTTGGAGACCTACAGACTTGAGCACTGCTACTTTAGTTGCTCTTACTGTGTTTTCTAGCCATTCCTGCAATTTGAAGAGTCAGTGATGGAAGTGGAGGAAAAGTGGTGAAAGGGATTTATTGTCTGCAGTCATTCTCAATAAGAGTGATCCTAAAAGACATAGCGTGGATCCCTCTGGTTCCTCTCACTCTGTTTTTTTTCTGCTGTGCCTACTGTCTGCTTACAAACCTCTGAAAGCAGATGGACAAAGGTCACAGGCTATTTCTTTCAAAACCAGGGGTAAAAAAACCCTGAACACTTTTCTCTTTATGCAATTGTGAAGGTGAATAAAGAAATGTGAAGCAGTTTTGGAGTGCAGAGCCAAGAAGCGAGGGAAAAGAGTGAAGCAGAGCAGTCTGGAGCTGGAGAGGAGTTTTTCATTCAGCAACAGATACAGTGTGTGTCAGAAAGGAAGGTGGCTGCTCCAGTCCTTTCCTTGGAGACTGCAAATTAGACTAAACCAGATCAGGAGTATAGTTGTGACCTTCTGTGGAATAGTTCTTCCCCACTAGTCACTCACAGGGGCACCAATCAGTTTCCTGTTGTAAGCCCACTGTAATGGTGGGCTGAGCTAAAACCTTACTGGACTTGGAATGGAGTAAATTGGTCGGGGAATGATTGAAAACGTGCAGATTGTACACTACTTCATTTTGTAATAGGTTCCCATCGCATAGACAAGCTTTCACTCGTGCCTCCAAACAGCACATGCAGCCAAGTCCTCTAGGTGACTTCAGCTGGTGATAGCCTCCATGATTTGAGCTCTTAACAATGTGATTCTGCTCTTGGCCTTCCTTCTTGTGTGGAGGAATGGCGTTGCCTCATTTACTATTTTGACTGCTCTTTGTAGTCAGCCCTTTCTGACGGTTAGCTAGTAAAAAAGTTCACTGTCTTTCTTCTGGTGATGCTGAACTATCAATTAAAGGTAATAAACCAAGTGTTCCATGCTTCTGGGGAATAGGTTTTCCTGTGGAATACTCTAAATACGTACTCAGTGGTTATTCAGGTATCACTCTCAGTTCGACTCTTATCTTCTACAAAATGTGACAATTGGTAGGAAGACCAGATTCTCTATTGTACCTTATTTAAGTCTTCGCTGTTGCATTGTGTAGACTGAGTGATGCAAATACCTATCAGGTTTGTGTCATATACTGGGCACAGACACCCTTTCTTATTACTGAAAACATGGTGTAGTTTTTGCCTTTGCCTAAATTGCTATTTTTCTTTTATGATGCAAATTTTTATTTTTCTTATGGGTAACAGATACGGTTCAAAGCCTTTTAAATTCTACTGAAGAATATAATCACTCTTTCTTTCATGGGACCTATGAGAAAAATCGTTTTTAGTCATGATTATTTTAATTTATGAAGTTTATGCTTAGAACCTTCTGGAAAAATATTTATCTGCACATCTGTTGTTGTGTTTGCCTTTTATATTAATTAACATTTTGCATTTGATAACTGACTATCAGCTTGGGCATTTCCTGCTTTCTCTAGAGGCAAGCTTAAATCTGAGGTTTAAAGTTATTGTTAATATCACATCCCATGGGAAATATTCTTAAGGATGTTATCAAGAATGTCTTAAAAATTTCAGCATTGGTGAAGGAGATCAAATCCTGCATTTTTACCCTGTAATTACTTATTCATAGAGTCTTTTGTGCTGTCAATGCATGATAAGGAATATTCTCGTTAAAACTATAAAATTATTATTTTCTATGTATTTTAAGTGTTGTAACTGCCCTTTTAAAGTGATTTTAAACTATTTGAAGGAGGTGGATGATTTTCTTTCCACCCATGAAACAGTAATGCATTTTCCTACTGATCAAATGATGCAAGAAAGGAGTTACTATTGATGAAAACTCAATCCTTCCTTTTATTTTTCTCTGAAAGACCTGTTTACATTCGGATGGCTTGTTAAGTCACTCAGCTTAGCTGTGTGAACACTTCTAGCTGAAGGCTTTGTCTTGAGGAACTTCAATGCAGTAGCTTTTTTTTTTGCAGTTTATTTGCTGTCATGGTGAATGAAATTCAACAGATTTCTAAATTAGGATCAGGCCCACAGTTTATTCCAAATATTTTTCTTATGATTTGGCATTTGTGGGTCTTGGTGGAAATGCATGTATTTTAACCACCAGTTGAGAAGAAAAATATACTCCACAGAGCTGCAGGCCTCATTGCCATGTCTTGTTCGTTAACGGCTTATTATTAACAGGGAAAGATTTCATTGCATAGTTCATGAAGCAGTTTCCAGAGCTGAAAGATAGTAATTGCTTTTTGGATGGATATTGAACGCCTTCAATCCTTAGCAATTTTTGCAGGACAAAAGAATGCATAGGACAAAGAGGAGATGCTTGATATTTTACAATGACTGAATGAAATTAAATAAAATTAAAAGAAATACGTAAATCCATCTAGAGATGCAGTATCTCTTAGGCACATTTTTGTCAATTTATTGAATCCAAGGATGTCAAAGAAGTTAACTCTTATCCCAGACTGAACTGAAATCAGCGATTCCTGTGATATACATTTCTTTTACTTGTGGCTAGAATTTACCCTGCATGTCAATGAATGTTTTGAGTTTTACACAGTCAGTCTGATATCATAGGTATGTCCTGTAGAAATGACATAAACCCTACACTGTAAACAGACATTAATGGATCAATACTAAGGCTGTCTTTGCTGTTTGCTGTAGCTTTTAGTCTCAATAATAATTCTCATTAGCAAATTCTTTTCTGCAGCATCTATCAAATGGGTTTGGTAGCAATTTTCCAAATACAGTAGACAGAGATTTTCAAAGCTGTCCAGAAATACTTGCACTGAAAATAATGAAACTATCCAGTGTGGTCTTTATTGTTAAGGGTAGTTTGTCTAAATCACCAAAATTTCCCTGAAAACCATATTAAATTTGATTAATTATCAGGTTTTAAAAAATTTAATCCTTATTTTAGTTGGATGTAGGCTTACTTTTATCTACAACAAAATTCTTCAGCACCTCTCTGAACACAGAAAAGGACCTTATAGTAACTGCAAATTAATGTTATAAAAACTCCCTTTAACTGTGTACTGTGCTTTAACACCCTTTAATGCAAAAAACAGAAACGGACTTATAGAGGTCTTGGTGATTATACCTGAGAGGTCTTTAATAGAAAGATCCTTTCCCAAGCCTTTAGGCACTTACGCGTCAGAGGAAACACAATAGGGAGCAACAGGTTGTCAGTGCTTTTACATTTCTTCTAAAAACTACGCTTGATACCAGACATTACCTAATAATTAATCTGTACTTTGGGAGTTTTTTACCATTAGCATGAAGTTGTAAGGTCTTTTTTTCTCAGAAAGCCTAGACCAAACACATGGGCCATCCAATCTTCTGAAGAAAGGGCTTCATCTGAGAAATGCTCACTTTTTGAGGAAAAATCCAGCAGGTATTTTTTTCTGAAACCAGTGTTGTGCACTTTGAAAAAAACATGAAAAATCACCTATCATGTGTGAACCCTGTCTGAGTTTGCAAGGATTTTTGTGCCATCAGAAGTGCCCTTTTACTGTACAGAAGGGGCATTCCAAAGGATTGCTTTTATGAACATCCGACTGAAGCCATGTTTAAGAGACAAAGTAATTTAATTTAGTGTACTAGATTACTAACATTTATCATTCCTCTGCCATCCCAAAACATGATGTTGTTTTGCTCTAAATGGCTTAGAGAACAACACAAATATTTTACCATATTTTTTTCAGAAAATTACTTGAGTGGCCAATTATTTTAAAAACATTTCTTCTTATGTCAGCAATCTGATAAAAAGCAGTTGTACTGGTGTGGAGCTGCTGAGATTGATCAGTAAGTGTTAAACTTCTATCAAAATACATCAGTGGAGACACTGCTAACCAAGAGAGTCTTCATCCTAAAGAAGTGTATGTCTTTTCTGGTTGCTCCTAATGCTGATCACAGGCTACACCTGAATTATCTTTGTAGAGCCAAGTTAAAATCTATGATTAAACTGCTGTTTGTGTTGTCTGTTGCACAGATGTCACGCTATGTTGAATATTTTTGAAAATTTTAACTGTTTGTACTGCTATGTAAGGCTCTGCTTTGTTTTTTCATACTTTTATCAGCAGGCCCTGGATTAAGCTATTGCCTGCACGTAGTCAAACATTTTCTAGCCTTATTCATGGAGGAAGCAAGACTTCTTCTGTAGTTGGCTCTCTCCTCTTCCAGCACACCTTCTCAAGATGCTTCTAAAGAAAGTCGCATCTGGTTTTAACTGTATGGCTGCAAGGCAAAAGTGAACTCCTCCTGCTTTTCTTTCTTTTTTGTTTTATTCATTTCCCTCTCACATGACTCTGTGCTAGCTTGACAATAATCTTGGAATGGATACTTTTCCTTTCACCTTGCAGCAGGAGAAAAACACTTTAGAGGCAATGATGTACTCAAGGCTGATTTTTCTTGCTATTATTACTTTAGGATCCTGCCTTTGGCAGAAAGTTGGAAAGTACCATGTTTTTGGTGGGACTATAGGAGACAAGGTGAGGTTTCTTCCACTGCAGAGTGTTTGACACACATGCTGGAACAGCAATTACCACAGTGAGCTACCCTATGGTTGAATACCTGGACTACTAAACAAAAAAGTGTTCTAAAACGTCTGCTTATAGATACAGGCTAGATTGGTATATTTACCTATTTTAAAAATCTGTATGCTGTAGTGAACATATATTGCTCAGTTCCAGTTTTAAGCCTGCTTTGAGCTGCTAATCATTGTGGCTTTCCATTGCAGATAACTGTTTTGATTTCTACATCTTTCATGAAATTATTATTATTAATTCACTAAGCTGCCACCTGCTTCTATTATCTGCCTATTCTGTAAGATTAAATTTATTGAGGTGAGAGCAAGGCATCTCCAGGGTGTTTTTGAAGGTGGAGAGTAACAAGGTATCCCCTGCTTCAACTGACTTAACATTTATTGCATTGATGTGCTGTTGTTATGTACATCACTGTCATAAGAAACAATCTCCTTAAGACTAGAGGTGACCATAGACCATGTGGAGTCACTAAATATATCTTTTATTTAATCTCTACTGGTTTCCTGATTGCTACTATCTGGAGCATAAAATGTGACCCAACCTGTCTGACATTTCGCTGGTAAAGTCTGACAGTTGAGATCAGATGGCACATTTGTGCATCTGCCACCAAAGGCCAAGAAAAGCTTGCATTAGGTATTTCTAAGTCTTTTGTGCAGACACTGTAAAACCAATTGTGCAACCTTGGGCTTAATAAAGGAATGGGATCATTTCCTGAATTTCAAAGGTGAAGCTGAGGTCTACAGCAGTACACTTACTAACATCTAAGATGTTGAATAAAAGTGTTTTTCAAATTACCTGAACTATTTTGAAAAATACCATTTACTGAACTGATAAATCAGGGTGTAACTTAGCTCAAGTAGAAGTACTGCATTAGCACAGAAAGAGCTTTTGCTATTTTACTTACTGAAGTTTAAAACAGCTGAGCAACTTTTTAAAATGTTTGCATTCTCTTGTGTTATTTTTGTAGAAAAAAAATCATATATTTAGAGTGTTTTTTGCTTTTCTATACAAAGGTATGAAGTTATGCTTTTCAAAGTATGTGGCATATGCAGCATTGTTTTCTTTCTTTCTTGTTCCAAGCTTAGAGGTAAAAATTAGTAGAAATGCAGCACATTAACAGTTGTGCAATTTTTCTTTTCATATTTCTTTTTCCTCCAGAAAAGGAATCAACTGCCAGATTGAAAATTTTTGTACTGCCTGTGTTGCTCAATGTAGGAAAAAAGATAGGCTTCTTTCTCGGTAAATTTTTTGCTCTTTAGGTGTTGCAGTTAGTTTCTCCTGGACTGTTGATGTTTATTTATTTGGAGTTTCATTTAAAACCAAGGGTTTTTTCCTCTTATTAAGCAGACTTTGTCCATGGAAGGACGTCTGCTGGTATTAGCTTTATACATGTGATTGCTACAGTTGTTATGGAGCAATGTTCATGCTTATTGTAGAGATTTAATTCTTCTTACAAAAAGGATTCCAAGAATCTATAGTGAGTTTAAATGTACAAATAGGTGTTATTTGGAACATAAGCGCCAGAGTAATCCCCAAAGCCAGCTGTAAAATCCAAAAGACCCTGCTGGTGCATATACAAAGTTACCATCCATGACACAAAGGCAAATGGAGATCAAGCTGAATAAGCATGAAGCACACATCACAACACACACAGTTTTTAATCAGCATAAGTGAGATATTTATGGGGTATATGTATATATATATATATATATATTCAATATGTATTACATTGAATTTGGTACTATTTGTCAGAGGTTGACAACAGCAGCAAACAGCACCTATTGTCATTTTTAACCAGAATCACATTTTCTCCAAATCATGGAATATCTCTGAAGAAAGTTATCTAACTCTGGGGAGCCTTGTGTTAGAATTAAGATTACAAAGTAACTGCAATTAGACTAGACCACAAAAGATAATATCCTACCTAAAAAGGGAATATTTTCTAGTGTGCATTTTAAACTAAATTGAGGGTATGAAATATGTGAATATTTAATCATTCAGAAAGTACTTACAAATCTCGTGTTTTCTGAATAACATCCTGACCTCTGAATGTAAGTGTGATCTAAGCAATAAAGGAGATAGATCTTATATCTTACAGTTGGCAGGGATGAGGATGGCTAAGAAGTTGTTACCATCCTTTAAAAAAATATTCACGACCAAGGATATTTTCTATCTGCTCAAACAATATCAGTTTTTACATGAACCTTGTTATTTTTGCAAGTCCCTGCCACTTAGATCCTTTGGCCAGTAACCTTGGATGTTAAATGAGGATAGAGTGAGAGCGGACTGGTCTTAGTACTGTGTTTTAGAAAAAAATTACCACAAAAGGCATGGAAGAGTAGATAAATGAATGGATAGTTAGAAATTGATTCAAAGGTGTGTCTTCCCATATCACAGAAAATTTGAAAGGGATACTATGCTACATATAAAATTTTGCTCAAGTAAAAACCAATTTGTCCAAAAATGGCTATAATCTTGGAATGTTTACTAGCACTGCCCTGAATATTTTCATTACCAGACATGCTCACATAAAGAAAACAGTAATGCCCAAATGCAAATACATGATATCAATATTAGTATTTTAGAATTACACAGAATAGCTTTCAGTGCCCCATTTAAAAAAAAAACACTGAAATGTTGCTCTTACCTTTTAGTGTCTGTTGTTGGACTGTCTTTCAATCTGATGGCATTGTTAGTGCTAGTTGTTCCTGAAATTTGCAATATACTTATTCTTCAGCTTTGTTTCCCTTTCATGCTTGCATTTTGGCTGACCAGACAAATACGAAACACAGGTAGAATTGTTCAGGTAGGTTTGAAATTCAGCAGAATGAGTCCATCCATCCGCAAGGGAGAACTTTTGAGCCATGGCCTCTGGAGACACGTAATTATTAGTCAACAAGTAGTCCTCTCACTGGTGATTGATGTACTGTGATCCTTCTCACTAATCCTTTCTGTGATTTTTCTAATTAATTGATGAGGGAGATTATTAGGAGTGTTTATGGACCAAGGGAAAACCCAGCCTTAAGGGAATACATTTCTGCTGTTTTCTGTTACCCCTTCTTTTTTTCCCTCTCTTTCATGTAATTACTACGTAGGAAGAAAATATTGACTCATATCCTGGGTTTGCCAGGTACACCTCATTGTTGTGGTTTTTTTTCACACCTACACCTAAATGCAATCTCAAGAAAGACAAATTTTAAACCTATTTTCTCAAGAAGCAGAGACGTTTTCATGTCAATGTGCTGCTGGGTCCAGTTGAGGCGCAATCAAACAAGAACAAGGCCAATGACTTTGGAATTACTCGTGAGGCTTTCTTCCTGATCCAAGGTCTTTGGCTGTAATCCTGTTGTCATTCAAATAATCTTGGGCACATAGCTGCCTTTTTGTAAAACTGCTACTCAATATAGTGAGTACATCAGCTTTATATATCACTATGATGCTTGATATAACAAAAAATTAGAATTGGGAGGATTGACCATACTTGATCTTGACTGCAGCCTTTCATACAAAATTAAAGCTTCAAAGTTTACTGAAATAATTTGAACCAGCAGAATTGCTTTATACTACATCAGCACTTGGCCACATGTGACTATATAATTTTTCATGTGATAGGAGCAACCCCAAAGATAAATTTATTTCTACAAAACCACTGTTTCTTCGTGGCAATACACGTTTTTCTCAGAGAGAATCTTCAGATTGCAAGATGCATAATTTATCACAGTATGTATAATGAGCCCACTTCCACGGTCTTTGAACACTTTACACATTTGCTACAGTGGTTGCAACAACTCTTTTACATCCTGTGAAGGTTTCATGTAATTTCCCATACTTGTATCTCCTTTTTAAAGTTTCTCATTTTGCAAGCTATAATTGATGTATTTTTGGAGAAACTTAGTAGAAGATGTAATTTTAAAATATGATATCTGGGAAAAAATAGCTGGGTAGGAAGAACAAGTCATTTTTAATATTAAGTTTCTCTTAAGAAGTGGTTTTTTATGTGTTGTTGTATCCCAGTGAAGTAGGCCTATTCTCCTTAAAGCTGAAGAGCATTTTCTGCTTAGGAAAAGCCTTTTCTCCTTTGAAGGACTCTGAGATTTTCTGTTTTGCTTCACGTGATTGCATGCTAGTTTGCGTATTCCAAATTCAGAGTAATATGAACTAGGTGTCCCCAGCAGCTGGTCTGTATTTCCAAACCCAACAAAACAGGAACAAATATTCTTAGAGTAGAATTTACTACCATTTTGGCCTTTGCCATGAGAAGAGTGCAGGCAGTGGTTTCAACAGTATCATATTCAACTTCTTTATGACACCAAGAATCCCTTCAGAAAGAGGTAGATTTAAGCTTCTGTCTAAAAATAACTGGTTGTTGAGTGTGGCCTTGAACCCAGTGTTCCCTGCAGAGAATGTGGTGGTGTATATGGGATAACCATTGCCAGAGCAGAGATGAAAGAAGTAAAGGAGTTTAATGATATGACTGAGATGAGGTTGTTGAACCTCAGTCTAGGAGGAAGGAGGAGGGAACCAAGGAAGTATGGTTCAAGGACAGAAAAAAGCTTCACTTCAAACCCTTTCATTTTTAATGTTTTGAGGGTTTTTTTGCCTAAAGCCTTATCTTTTAAGCTATCCTGACAGCCCTCTCTGTAGCTTGTCCCATCTAAGAGGATGCTGAATTATTCATTCTTCTGATTTTACAAATTAATATAAGTATATTATTAAATATAACCATATACAAAAAGATAAATCTGTCATCTCACGTAAGGGACACAATGAGACTTCTGATTGAAAATACTTCTGCTGCCTTATTACCAAACCTTTATTATTTACACCTTTACAAAGACAGCTTTACATATGACCTTGCAAGCAGAGGGAGAAGCATGGATTTGTTCATGTTGCCATATGGAAAATCCATAGTCACCTCAAATGCAAATATTTTCAAGCCTAGCAACGTATGGTGAAATTATGGCATTTTAACTCTTCCAGAGTAGATAGGAAAGCGATCAAGCAAAACCTGAGATACCAGATATTTTTCTGAAATCAGAGTTCTAAGTGTTATTGCCAATAATGGGGAACTGACTGAGGAATTAGACTTTACATCCTCAGTAGGTCTGGCGTTTCTGGCACACTGGTGTCCTCAGAACAAGAATCAAAACAATGACCATAATAATAAGTCAGTCACCCAAATTACTTGTCCTTTTTGCAGTGGGATAATCTGCATGGCTCTGTTTCTGACAATCTTGACACTTTTTCTTACTTGGGATTCTAACTGTATCTGGAAAGAGAGGCCTGGCAATTAACTGAGATGTAAAACAAATAGAAACACACTGAATTTTCTGGGAAAGCTGAGTTGGAATTAGTCTGAATCAGAGCTACTCCATAGCAAAAGTTACAAGAGGAACAAGAATTCTGCCAAAGGAAGTGATGCAAGGCCAGAAAGGCTTGGACTCACTTTGCATACCGAACATTTGTCTTCTGTCTTCAAAGTAATGAATCAACCTTAATTTTCCACACATTTACATCTCATTGATTTCCTGGGTAAAGTGTTATCTCCCCTGATTTAGGGTTGTGCAATAAGCTGGTTAATGTGCACTGATACAGGTGGTTACCCTGCTTATAGTCATTGCCCTTAAGTGTTTGCTTTAAGCCCCTGTTACATTCAAGTGGAAGCCTATCTCTTTTTACAGGTATTAATCATCCCTTAGTCAGAAGTCCCATTGTGAGTGCAAGTGAGCAGAACTCAGGAGGCATCGCCCTCAGCAAAGGTGTTGCCACGCAAATGGGTGCCAATTGTACCACTGCTAGGCCTGAAAGGAGCAGTTAAAGATAAAGCCTAAAATATAGCCCTGCCTGGTTTAAAACCACTTAGGTTTAATGTACGAATGAAATTAGGAAATGAGATATTAAATGAGGGATGATTTCTTTCAGCAGCTAGGATGGAAATAGAGTCATTCTACCTGAACAACATGCAGTTGGGGTCTGTCTCTCCCTGTGAAAGAACTGTTGGTCTTTCAGTTTTGATGTCTTTGTGAACATCTTTGTTTTCTGCTCCCAAGATAGTGCATTACACAACTGTGCAGACTATTGCAGACTAGTTTTCATTCAAAGATGGCTGTGTGAAGGATATTTGTATGTAGATGTGGCTCCTTGTAAGAAACTCTTCCTAAGGTGTTTGAACTTCCCTCTGGAAGAGACTATCTGTCCCCATTCACTGTGTATTAGTAAGCCAATTGCACTTTAACTTTCAACAAAGCATTAGATCTTTTTAGCCACCTTGCATGTTTTACTGGAGCATTTATGCTTTCTTCATTCAATAAATATTTATCCCTCACTTTGAAAGGAATTTATTTATTTTTATTTATTATTACAGGTATGATAGCACTGACATTACATTTGAATTCTGTTGTCTTTAACCTCAGCAATAAAGAGACAATTTGGGTCAATGTCATTTCTACAGCAATATTCGAGTGCTAGCAAAATCATGGTCCTGAAAGGTTATTTTTAATACAGCATGTGGGATCTGGGTGATCAGGACCAGCAGACATAAAATATGTCCTCAGCAAGATAAGTGCTCAATTCTAAAAGGTCCTCAGAGCTTGACATTACCATGGCTACTCATGATGTGGTAAGAAATGAATCTGATAAGCTGGGTAGTAGTTCATGTCCTTTCAAAATGTAAAAAGTTTTGGGACTTCCTTTCCAAAATATGCACTGGCTACAGAAAAAAACCAGACAGTGGTGTGAAATGTGAACAGCAGAAATCAGAAATCCTAATTTCATCTGTTCAGTCCTGTTTTCATCTGAGTTTGTACTTCAGGTCTGAGTCTTTAAGGACTGAGCTCTAGCCCTGAAAGTTTTTATTTTTCTGTCCTTGAATACCTGTTATGAAAACAGTAGGAATGTAGTATTTCTGAGGCCTCTGTCCTGTTTGGGTTTCTTGGTGCATTGATTCAAGTCTAGTTTTTCAGGGAAGTCAGACATGCTCAGCCCTTTGCCCTGATTCCAGTGTACAATTTCCTTATGATTTTCTCAGTGCTCTGCACTGAAAAAAAGTGCTATTATGCTTTTAGTCTCCCTTTGCATCCATCCTTCCTGCTTAGAAAATGAGAGGGATGGGGGATTTTTGCATAATGAAGGATCAAGAGACCTTCATCCACGTCCATAACCCCTATTTGAGATATTTTGAATGAAAATAAAAGGAAATGTTTGTAAATTTTTGTCCTGCAACATTCTTTAGAGGCTGCATTAACACTACACATTAGAGTGAGGTTTCACAGTATGGTTTCTGGGTGAAAAATCTAGTTAAAAGCTTTTCATCAGACCACTACCCTCAATAACCTGTGGGGAGTGTGCTCTGTGCCAGTGTGTGAAATGAACTGAGTTGTGAACAGCCTTCTAAAATACAGAACAGCAACCTCGGCAGCTCAGTCTTTAACATGTTCTTGGTGATTGACCTGCCCTGCATCACAGGGGTATTTATTGGTGGTGAAGTGTGTTTTCAAAGCCGTAAGAAATCTCTGTTACTATTCTTGTTTGTTTGTTTTCTTCTTCTTTTTCAATCTTTGTTGTGTATGAATTTTTTAGTCACTTTAATTTCTCGGACAGTTACAATGTCAGATCTTCTCTGGAAAAAATAATTATTTGTATATTATTTTGATGATTTCTTAGTCTCCATTTAGTTAGTTAATATATAAAATAACAAAATAACAAATCACACCTGTAGATGCTTTGTAGATTGCTTTCTAGACTGCCAAAAGTAGTAAGAAATCTTACAAATCTTACAATTGTACAGTAATAGCATAAAATCTTACAAACACGGGATCTCATGAATTTATTTACTGTGCTCCCTTCCTTGTGATCATTTATCAGTGCTAGACAAAATGCCATACAGAAATTATGTAAGTTACAGTCTTTGAAGCACACAAGAAAAATTTCAGGACAGGAATAAAATATTGGGATGTGTAAAGGTATGCAAGCTTGTTATCTTGGATAAAAGAACTTGTTATGGGTAACAAATGGTTTCCAGTTACTTTCATGTTCTTCCTCCATGTCTTCAAACTCTTTTCCATTAAATATTTTCACTGCAAATGGCATGAAAGCAGAAGAAAAAAAAAAAGAATGGTAGCAGAGCATTAGTGTCACAAAGAGAAAGCATCAAAATTTACCAATGGATGTTGTATCTTCTCTCTCAGGAGTGGCAGGGCGTCTCTGGCAAATGATATCTGTGTGATAGCTCTTCTGAGAGAGCCACAGCAGACACTGCCCTGGCAAAATGAAATCAGGAACCCTCTCTTCTGTAAAACTGCAGACCTGTTTCTGTTTAAAAAGAGTTCAACCATCACAGGATATACGGGTTTTCTGTAAGTGATGTTGTTCCTTGGCTTGTTTGTGGAAGGGACTGAATTTGGGGGGTTCCACTGCCACCAGATACAGTGACAGCACAATTTTTCCTCCCTGCTCTTGATTCCTTAACTTGATTCACTGCACAACTTTTGTACAAAGAGTTTGCAATTTTAGAATGTCTTCCTTGTATTATGGGACCAAGCCTGAAGCAGAGTTTTCAGAATTGTGTCCAGGGAGGGCCAAATAGGAGCTGGGACATCCTGCTAGGGAGTAGGCAGCAAAATGTGTCTGCTCTATGATTTGAGATGGTGAGGATTTACAAAGTACTTTTCCAAGCTCTTGTTAAAGTTCTACAGGATATGCTTGAGATTCCCTGCTCTCTGCCACCATGAAGAAAGCCTGTGTGTTGCAACAGCTTTAACTCAAGGGCATCTGTGTCAAAGTCATTAAGCAGACAAAATACTTTTATGGATAGAGACCACAGGATCAAGCAGCAGATGTAATATAACCGTCTCTTTCAGGAATTGGAAATAAATGCTCAAGTTTTAACATTGCATGGGTGTTGTCATTTCTGACGGCAGCAAAGCCCTGGAATTTGCATTAATTTTCAAAAGTGAAATGACTGTACTGTTTTAACAGTTGGGATAAGGAAATCCTCATTGAGAATGAATGAGTCATAAAAAGAACTAGGTTTATGCACAGTAATTAACTTCTTGTTGTCCTAGTGTTTGATCTGTTAGATGCTGGCATTAGGCCATCATGATAGAAGACATCAAAGTTCCTGTTATGCTTACTTCTCCTTTTTAGGTGAGAAGAGCAGAAATTCTACATATCCTTAATATGCAAAATTTGGAGAGTTCTTTTTTTATTAGTTACAAAACTTTTTTGTATTAGTTACACAAACTAATACAAAAATAGCGAAGAGAAGAAATAATTCACTAAACAGTGAAGAGAACAGCAGAACCTCAATGCAGTATGTGTACATATATGGGTATATGTACATAGTGCACATATACAGTGTATGCAGTGTATTTCATAAATGCTAACCTGTAAGCAAGTTCTGAAGTGTGTGATTATACTGAGTCTCTCTCCTTGCAGAAATTTCATTGGCCTCTGTGAAATATCTCTGCGTGCAAGGAAGTAAAAAAAAACCTTGCAGGACTGCATTGGTAAATTAATGTTTGCAAGATAAAGACAGTAAAGAATTAGACTTCATTATACTTGAAGTTTGTTCTGTGTCCTTAGGGCTTGTTTAATTTATAAGCAGTACAAATCATTTACTGAAGCTCAAGCATATGAAAGATACTCCACCAAAAAGATGTACAATGCCAAAGTTTTAGAAAGCGATTGCTTTTTCTGATTGATTGTCTTCATGTGAGTTGTACTTTGGCTTTTAACCAATGTATTTAATGGATATATCTTTGTTGCAAGCAAAATTGCTCTTCTGACTACATTTAGCAGAACTGAGGTGCTATGGTGGGAAAGACAGAGAATAGGAACGTATGTGAAATAGGCATATAGGTTTTCATTTAAGACAACAATATTAATGTAAATTTTCTTAAGGATGAAGTATTTTGTAACTCCTGTTCATTGTTAGCATATGAAAACAAAGTATGTAATAGCATTAAAATGGTGAGAACTTTGTGACTGATAAAATTTTGCTGTCAAAAGATGACATACAAAAGGAAAAATAGGATAAATTAATCTCATATATAAATTGTAAATATTTGACTTAAGTTTATGCATTATGCTAGGGTCAAGAGATATGTGTGTGTGTGTGTGTGTGTGTGTGTGTGTGTGTGTGTGCGCTAAAACACCTTTTTATCCACACAGTGTATATTCATAATTTCCTAACACTTTGTTAAGAAGCGAAATAACATGCTTCACTTTGTGCTTTTTTTGAAAGCAAAGTCTCGTCACTGTACTTTGATTTGTATTTGTGGCCTGTCAAAACATACTGGGAAGAGGTGGGCAAGAAAGGCCTGGAAGCATCCACTGGACTAGAAGGGTGTCCATGCAGCATCACTGGCTGACATGTGACCCAAAGGGGCAGCAACTGCCGAGGTATCCATTAGCTAATCCTGTGACATCAGCTTAACTCTTCTTAGACCCTTGTGGACAAACGAAGAAGCATATTATCCGCTAACTGGGATTGCAGAGGCAATTTGTGACTTTAGGGCTTCTGAGCCTCTGTTTCTGAAGCAGGTCCTGCTGCCAGCAGCCTTGGCAGTGCAGCAGCAGGATCTCACTAGGGGCTGACCACCCCAAAACCGAGCAGAGTTTTCAGAACAGGGTGTAAATTTACTGCTTGGATGGAAGATAGCAGAAAGGAGCCATCCTTTTGTACCACCCCACAATGATTTGGTTTAAAAATATTCCCTTCCAGCTTCTTTAAAAAGAGTTGATTTGGTTTCTATTTGTTTTTTGGGGTTTTTTTGCTTGACAGAGCACCCTTGTATAGGAAGATCGTATAAAGAAATAAATGTCAAAGTAATTTTTTTGGGTGAGAATTTTCCAGTGTGTGACTGAAATGTGTCTAGCAAAGTCCTCTGACATGTTGCTGGACACTGCTGCTGTGGTGAATTGCACTGCTATTGCCTCTAGGGTTATGTACACATTTAAGTGCTTTGCTCAATCAGGGCTTAATTTTAGATAATTTTTGGGTCTTTCAGCTCTTGGTCTACTGATATTGATAATGCCATGTATGAAAAATAGCTTTGCTATGATTATGTTAAATGAGCCACATTACAGGCATGAAATTTTTGAGGTAGGTAGTACTCTTTTCTAGATGGCAATTTATATTTTGTCTTACTCTTTATATGTGTTCTCTTTTCCAATTAACATAGAAATAAAATACTGATACTTAGAATGAGTATAGAATTTTCTTCTTCATAAGTATTCTCTGTATTGATATTACCCAGAGGAAATATTTTCAAAAATTAAGTTATCATAATAACTTTCTGTGTATTTTGTTTCAACCTAGCGGTTAAAGAGCCTGACTACCTTTTTTTTTCTTTTTATTTGTTCATTTTGTCAAAATATTAATTATTTAGGAGACTTACTGATTTTCCCAGAACTGTCCAATTTTCTCATAAAATCACTATTTTTGTTGCTACTTAGACTTGGCCTTTAACCATATTCTGGCATCTCAAAATGCCAAGTTAGACAAATTATTTGTCCTTTTCAGAAAATTCTGTTCTTGGAAAGGCTCAAGGCCAGTCTGGATGGGGCTTTGAGCACACTGATCTAGTGGAAGGTGTCTCTGGCCATAGCAAGGGAACTGGAGCTGGATGATCTTGAAGGGCCCTTCCAATCAAACCATTCTGTGATCTCTGAATATAGAAGCTTGCTGTAGCAGCCTCAGACCTATCTGACTGATCTCTCTCTTTCTTTTTTTTATTCATCCTCTTTTATGAATCTCTATGTTCTGGGGTTTGGAACCCTCCGTTTTGTTAGAAACATTTCTTTCTAATTATTAAAAATAATTATGCTGCTCTTAGTTAATTCTCTACTTTGTTTCTTTCAGCTTGAATGTTTAGGTACCTAGACTTGCAGTCTAAATTTTTATCTATAGTTTCTAAATTATTGATTTCATTGATTTTTATACTTTTTTTGTGTGTGTGGCAGTATTTGCATTGTAAATGCCCTGAGAGACTATTTGATTTTAAACTAGATTTTGCCTTAAATCATGAAACAGATTTTCACTTGTCCTAGGCACAGTAAAATTTGTGTTTGTTAGCTGTCAGTTTTATATAAAGTCTCAACTGATTATCCTAGTTCAAGGATCACAGATAAAGAAAATTATGATCTATTTTTTTTTTATTTTCTGCCTCAAAGAAAAAAAAAGAATGCAAGAAAAATTTTAAAACCATTTTAAACAATTTTTTAAAAACAAAAAGGAAAAATTACTACTAGAATGTATGTGAAATACATATAAAAAGCCAAAGTTGATGGAAATTGTGAATAGAATTCTTGTGAGGTACAAATACACTTATAAGGTGGAATCCAGTATTGACTTTTGTATTTGTGCTCTAACTTTGGAGCACATGTAAGAAATTATGACCTCACTGAATGCCAAGTCCCTTACCAACATGGCGAACTCTTATTTAAGAATTACTTTCTGAAGTGAAAAATTACTGAGTCATCACAGAGAGAACACACATAGATGTCTACCCTTCCCTTCAAGAATATAATGAATCTCATTGAAACTGAAGTTGTAAAACAACATTAATAATATCTCCTTTATGTTTAAACTTATACATGCTTTTATCTGTGTGTTATGCAGTACTCTTTCCAAAAAGAAATGCATGTAGTTTAGGGGTTTACTTGTGACTTAGTTGTGTAGTACTTTATATCCATGCCTATTATCATTAATAACTTGATGACAATAAAGTTGTCTTGTGACTGTTCTCTTTGATTAAAAGCAGGCATCTATTGCTTGAGAATAGTTGGTGTTCATGCCAGGCTATGCCAACGCTTAAGAAATAGGAGCTAGTCATTGCAGCAGGTAAAGCAAACTTCTTGTGTTATGCAGACTATTATCTCTTACTGAGGATTTGCTCCTTTGGTTTGCAGAACATTCATGGACTTTACTAAATTATAGGCAACAACTTTGTTTTTTAATATAAACAACCTGCAAGCGGAATAGGCACTGTCTTGTTGTGATGTTCTTTCTTCTTGCTGACTTAGATGGTAGACTGTTACTGTGTAAAATGCAAAAGAAGGCAGAGAGATAGACCTTAAGGTAACAATATTCATGTGGAATACAGAATTCAACATTTCCTTTGAAGGTTATCCTTGTGTAGAGCAGGCTTGCTTTTGTTACCCCACTCGTTGGGGGAGTATGTGCAAGGGTAAATATTGCATAAATGAAATGCTGTACCCTGCTCAGGGTTGTATTTTACTCATACTTGGTATTTCAGGTCTGGAATTTAATATTTGCTTTTCTTGATTTTTTTTTCCCAAGAAAACACAATAGCTCATAAATCAATGCAAAATTGAAAGAATGTTTAAATTCAATTGTTTTGAAGTGGTCCCTTCCACTGAACCCTGTCACAATTTGTTGTTGCTGTACAAAGCTAGTTTTTGTGACAATACAGAGAAATTTTCAATACTATTCTGGTGCGTGTTCTTGCCAAGTAGGTGTACTAGTAGCATTCCTTATCATAATAGAGATTCCTATTTCCAAATGCTACCTAATCTGTTGAAGGAATGCTATGGATCTGTGCTTTTTACTTCAATTTCCTAGTCCTCTTTAACCATTTTGTTTCAGTCATAAGAGGATTAATAAGTTTCCATGAGATAAATGAGAGTACGAAGGAGCTTTAAGAGCTGTTAATGTGCAATTTCTTTTTATTTTTTTCCTGTGCTTGCTCTACAAGAAGCTAAATGCAGTTTTCCTTTTTTTCCAGGGCTGTGTTTAACATAATGTGGTTACTTCTAAATGCCTTGTATTCATATGATGACCCAGACTCTTGCACAACCATACTATTTTCTGCTCCTTGGAATGTAACTCTTCAAAGGACTCAGTTTCAGAGGTTGCCCAAACTCCTCCCGATCAACAGTAATTAATTTTGGAACCCTCAAGAATCAACAGAGGGGTGGATGCCAGTTAAAAGCAGGGACATGATGGTTGTCCATTGTTTTTTATGGGAAAGTCCCATGAATGTTTTTGCCTTCACATGGAACAACCCCAAGGCTCCTCTGCTAAGGAACTTGCAGAAGTGGGTTCTTGATTATACTAAGTAAGATACATCACAGCAGTGATGGTTTATTTATCTCGTTCTGAATCGCAAATTTCCTGGAGATAATAGGATGAGAAGTTTTTATGATATTGAAAATGACAAGAACTTTCAAAGCTAGGAAGAACTAATCATCAAGTGACCTATTTGATGCTCTTTTTCCTCAAACGATCAACTAATAGGGCTTGAATACAATTGTCAGTTAAACTGAAAACCATCATATACCTCATTTTATCAGATGAGGAATAGTCAAACGGAAGTCTTCAATAAAATTCAGCTCTGAATTAGGTTCCATAAAGTGAGATGGACTTATGTCACGTTGTCATTCCAAAGCATGAGAAGGGAATTTGTCCACTGTTTCTGGTTCACATCCGTCTGCCTTAGTATTCGTACATTTAGCAGGAGAAGTAAGAGGTGATAACTAACAAGAACTCCCACAGTTTCAGGCTGAAAGAAGCTTTTCTAACAGCAAAGGAGACAAAGGGGGTCCTATTCCGTTCTCTGTTCTCCTTCTCTTTGAATGCAACTTCACCAGCTCATGCAGCAGGGCCATGCTACAGTCACCCCACACCGTGATATCTTCAGAAGACTGATACATGTTCAGACAAAGTTTGCTTTGTAGCTTCTTGTCTTTTGACATACAGCCACTTGCAGCGTGTCCTTTAATAAAGTCCAGTACTGTTCTGCTCTTTAATCAAGCAATAGATGGATGTAAATAGTGATCTTTCCCTTTGATTAAAGTCATTACTACCTCTTCAGTTTGTTCTTGTCTGTTTGTCGGAAACTGGGTAAGGACAGCGGTTGTACCACTAATGGAGAATATAAGGTTGTAAAACATCAGGACTTTGTGTAATGACTTGTAATGGCATTTTTCTCTTCCTTTCTTTTAAGGAAGTAGTGGTCAAGCCTGAGGACGCATTGTACCAATGAAGACCAGGAAAATTTCTACTTTTTTCCTAAGTATGTTTTATATGTTGATTTTTTGGAAACTCATTTTTTTCAAGTTGTCTTTGGGCTCCTACCCGAAACCTTGAAGGAGGTGTTACCTAATACATTACCTACAGCCAACAGGATACAAGCCTCTACGGGATTACTTAGACTTGTAGATAGATCACAAAATCTGAATTTTCAGTCATTTCAACAGTGTCATTGCTTCCCTGCTCTTCCACTCACACATCTCCTAAATCTTTCTTCTTCTCCAGATCAGACAAACTCTTATTTTCAGACTGCTCCCTGCACCAGTACTTGATGTTCCCCTCTCTTTCCCCTCGGAGAAAATCTGCCATGTCTCTGACTTGCTGCCATGTTTAGACCCCTCAGGTTGAGTGTTTGTCCCACAGAGCCAAGATTGTTTCCTCACCCCAACCCTTGTTTTGTGACTGTACCCAATCTATTCCTCGTATTCAACCTCTCTCAGAGACTTTTCTATACCTTTTTGAAGACTACCCATCATTAAAAGTCGTACTTAACATAAATGATAAAATATGCATTACTAGGAGACAAAACTCTTAAGTTCTGTTTTACATGACTGCATCTCAGTTTTCAGGTTTCTTCTGCAAGTCCAAGCAAGCAACTCAGTAAGCTCAAAGTATTTAATATTGTATATGTTGTTCTTTGCCTCGGTTTGCATTATTTGACTACCATTTTTCAGGTTTGTTTGTAAGAAACTTTCAGTATTGCCAAGTTCTCTTAAAAGCTCAGTATACTCCACTGAAATATTTTTGGGTATGTGTCTGTGCGTGAGTGAATATATACATAAAAATATTATATATACTCCTGTACACATATTTAGCCCTCCATTATGTTAAAGCTTTTTGTATTTCCTTCTCTAAGGTAACTGGTGCAGATATTCAGGATAAATGGAGCAGTTGATAAAACATATTTCAGAGTGATTGTTGATATATGTCAAACAGTTCATGTGGTTACTAATATTTTAAAATTAGTAATTAATGAGCCTAGCTGGTGAGAAATGGCCAGAACTGACCAATATTGATCATGCTTGTTAAGTTGGAGGCTCTTAGGTGTTATACTACCAGAAAAAGCTGCAAACTAAAATACAGCCTTCATTACAGAAATTATTTTCTTTTTTGTTTCCCTCCAGATAACCTTTCCCAGTTATTATTTGAGTAAACTTTTCAATACTAGGAGCAAACTGCGTTGTTTCCTTCTAAAAGGCACAGTTTGTTACTTGCTGACAGTGGATCATGTGGCTTTGGGAATTTTTGCACTGTGGGTAGGGTCAGGAAGGGCAAAGGAACATCTTTCTCTCTGCAGTTTGGGCATCAGTGAGATTTCTGGCTTACTAGGGATCTCTAATTATGGACTGTGGACTTAAGGTTTCTGTGGTACCTTGGCAATGCTGTATGCTATTGTATAGGTTCTGGCACGTTACTCAAGGTTCTTGATATGATGAAAATCTGGGTTTGCAAAAAAGTCCTCAAGGTGGCAAGGCAGAACTGCCTTCCTTGTTTCCTTCCCTTTTATGACTCATTCATGCTGCTGCAAACTTTTTACAGAAACAAGGCCCTTTGCATAGCATCACTTATCTTCAAGAAAAGATTCTGTTGAATTAACATCATCCTCTTTGATTCCTGTCTCCTCCTTTCACATTCCTTGCTCAAGTGTTGGCTTACAGCATGAGTTAAGTGGATTTACTTGAAACTCAGCTCCTTTTGTATATCACCTTGCAATCTAAAGAAGAGACTTGCTTTAGAAGAATCAGTTTATTAGTTTTGCTTTAGTTACCTGCAGGCATGAAGTGAGGCTTGCTTTCTTCCTGTGGTTCGTCTCTGGTTCATAATATTTATGTACTATATTTTGATGCTACCTGAAAATAATTGCCAGCAAAAATTAAAGTAGTCATGAGATAGTGAATTTAACATCCACTGCCTTTGTCCCAAAGGGACAGCCCCAGATGTGAGACTAGTTAGATGCTATGAGTGTCTTAAAACACATTCACTTTCACTGGCCCTGCACCTTACACAAAAGCTCAGGAGAGAGAGTGTTTAAATTTTTCCTTATGCCAAAGGTATCATTTGATGGGTAGCTGAGGTAGGATTTGAAATCTGTAATACCACTGGAGCTGGTGGAACAGACCCAAAATTAGCCCACAGATGTTAATTGCATGATGACTCAGGTAATACTCCTTGCAGATGAGATTTTTCTCCTCCTCCTCCCTCCATCTTCTTAAAAAAATACTGTACTCTGTATCTTTATTTATTTACCAAACCCCAATTGCTTGCATTGAGCCATTTCAGGCTCCACTTTATTTGATTTAGATTTTTATTTAAATTTTATTCTGTTTTTCTAGACAGATGTCTAAACAGCATGTTGGTTCTGAGTTAGGGTAGATGTGTAATAGTGAAATTAAAAGACTTATATCTGGCTTCTCTTTTAGAAGATCTCTAACTTTCACCTTGCAATGACACAGAAGTCGTATTTGTGCCTTTGCCCTTTAATAGACAAACCTACCTCACTTCATTGTATTTCTTGATCAGAGGATCAGGAGTACGCCTTGCAAATGAACTAAGTAGCACCTAATTCCTCCCAAAAATAAATATATGGATTGGTTTTTACAAGTAAACATTGAAAAGTAATAATGATTTATATAATTAGAGATGTTTTCATAGCACTGGAACTCTCCATTAGGTTTGACAACTTGCACACAGACGATTTTTAAGTTTAATAAAATTCAGTTTAGTTTTATTTATAATATAGACTTTTCTCCAAATTAAATAAAATAATCTTAGCTTCAAACTTTTAAACCAAGTGTTCTGGAAAGCTGGGTGAATACTACATGAAGAGAGATAATTTTCCTGGCAAATTTTTGTTTTCAATGAATTGTCATTTTCTGATGAAACAGAAACATTTTGAAAAATTCCCAGCTTGATGCTTTCTTGATCAACCTACCTCACAATTACATGTAATGTGTGTGTTTTGGAAACAATCCCTTTATAACCACGAATTTCAAATTTCCCTTTGTGCAGTCAATAGGCATCAAGCTATTGTATCCTTATTTTGATACCTAAACCCTGGAGATATCATCATGTCATCTCATCCCACAACACCTTACAAGTCTGACACTCGTTATGCTTGGGCCATTTCTATGGGCCTACCCCTTTTTAAAGACACTAATTTTCCTGTCTGAACTCTAACAGGTTTGTGGTTTCCCACAAAAGCTGTTTTTCCTCACACAGCTGGTCAATCTCACAAAATCAAGAAAAGCCGTAGGTTTTCCAATGTCCTATGCAGGATATTAGTAAAATATAATGTACTTTCCCATGTCCACACACTATGCGCGTAAAATTCTTGTCTCTTTAACACCCTTCTGCAGCACTCTCACTCCCTTGGTGACAAATTAGGCTCATTTGAGGATTTACTTGTTAGATGTCGCATGCCAGGGATTTTCATGGATGTGAGCCATCAGGAAATCTTGTAGTTATTGAGTCTGTGATTTGTCAATAATGATGGCCTGGGACAAAAGAAGTCTTAAAGTGCTCATCCAGCTCTTTAGATTTAGATTTCAAATTGGTATTCATGGTCACTTTCCCATCTTAGACAAAACTATTTACCTATTTCAAGTAATCACAGCTGTGAAAGTGTTGTTTCTTCTTTTTTGTAATTTCTGTCTTCAAAGAACACCGACAATTGCACTGGAGCCATTAATATGTTATGTGTTGACAGCCAATAACAGTCCTATCTGTTGGCTATCAGCGGTGAAAAGGGAATGAGTTTGTTAGCTCTCTGCCATTGAAAAGCAAATCACATCAAGAACATTTGTGCCCCTTGGCAGTATTTAACTACCAAGGTGTACTAGAATGCCATAAGAAGAGAACAGTCCCATTTTGCAATTGTTACCAGATGATAAATTGTCTACACCTGGTGAGCTAACACAATCCTTTTTCTCCAAAACTACTGACCTAAGAACTGCACAATACCCATTGTGTAAGAAGGAGAACTGGAAGTTCACCAGCCCCAGTGCCCTGCCAACTCAGACAGGTCAACTGGAACATTGAGGTCTCCAGCCACTAGGGACCACCAGAGTGACTCCAAGGACAGAAGAGCACGTGTGTAAAGGGGAGGGAAAATATGTTAATGATTTCAGGGAGATGATTATCATATATATGTTTAGTCTGGGACAAACAATGAATATGTATGTAGAATACATACAAATAGAATCTTGCCTGTACTCAGCATGCATAGATTTGGGAGGAGCTATTCCACCATGCATCTGGCCAAATATAGAATGCCTGCTTCTTAATGCTACATTGATGTTAAGGAGTTTTTTTTATTATTATTTTACCAGATTTTGGGTAACACAATGAACAAGTTATGTGAGAGCCTAAAGTATGAAAGAAAAGGCCTAGGACAACAGATGTAATCTTATGGAAAGCCCTACTATCTACTGAATGCTGTTCGCTAATGGATGTTGTGGATGGAGTGTTTTAAGGGACACCAGAGGCCCATTTCTGGCTTGCTAGGCTTTTTACAAACAGAACTGTACGACTGTCCTATCTGAAAACAAGGAGTATCCAAAAGAGATTCACTTGCAAGTGAGAAAGGGTATTTTTTTGCTGTTCTGTTACACTCAGGTGTTTTAGAAATGCCTGGAAATAAGCAAGTTTTTCAGATCTTCCACTCCACACAGTGGTTTTGAAGTCAGCCTGTGGGCAGCATATCTGAGGCCATCTAATGGCCTCTAGTGAGCATAAATCCATCTGTGACATAGTAGACAGACTCAAGGAAAGCAGTCCTTGCCTGGGCTTGGGACGGCACTAGCAGGTTTGTTGCCTGCATACACAGCTGATCTGGCCCTGAGAGTGGCCTGAGGAGACAGGCCAAAGATACTCACCAAGTCCAAATCAGGATTTGTGCTGCCCCTTCACAGCTAGGGAGCTACACAGGGCTGATTTTGCTACTTACAACTCAGAAAGAATAGGTTGCATGCTCTTAGTGACAGAAGGAATCCCTGAGGCTATCACACTATGAAACATCTACCATCACCTTTGTACACTGTCTTGTCTCTTTATGTGAGAAGATGTGGCTCCAGGTATGTGGAAGCATCTCCAGAATGACTGATATGTGCCATGGTGTTCTTTGGGTTGAGCCATGTGCCTTTTGGAGTGGAATCTATCCCAACCATGGGTTTGTGTCCATGTATATCACTGTGTATCTCCTGTGTATTTTTTTTAAACAACAGATTATCAGAGAGGCAATTTGCTCTTCAGCTAAGTAAGAAATCTTCAAAAGTCATTTCATCCATATTCTTCTGAAAATTCCAGCACGTGCAAAATGTCTTCCTTATCTTCTTCCCTGAATGGCTGCTAATCAGTTGAAGGAATAAAATTAATATTTGGAGTCACCTCCCTATCATCATTTAGTCATGGCTGGCCCTTATGAAAAAAGGAAAAAAAAAAAAACAAACCAGCCAACTAGCAACAACAGAAAATGGGCACAGGTAACACAATTGCAAAGATTGGACAATTTTAAGGAAAATTAAAAGAAGAGGACAAATGGAACAGACATTGGGTTTTCTCTGCCACTGGAATGACAGCATTTTTTTTCATCTCACCAATAAAAACATTTAAGGGAGAAAAGGAAATCATCATGGTACTAAGGACTGAAGGCCATAAGAGAGAAAATTCATAAATAGGTGAAACAATGATCTACATGCAGACTTCCTGCCACCAATGATATTTTGCATCTTTATAAGCAAATAGATATGACGGTATGTAAATTAGGAGACTGTTACTACAAGTTGGTAAGTTAGCTCTAAAAAAGTAGCAGAAAAATGTGGTTTATTCTCTTCTGTTGGATTATGTGGAAGGCCCCATTGATTCTCCCATGGAAACCCGAGTAGATTCTCACATTTCAGACATTGTGGAATGGAATTGTAGCCCATGGAATATATTAAAAAAAGGGAAGGGGGAGAAGAGGTGCAAGGATTTTTTGATAAAGCGTAAATACAATCCAGCCCTTCTGCTGAGGGCATCTAAAGTGTCCCGTCACTGTGCACTGGCTTTGGCATCAGTTCCGGGAGCACCTCCAAGCACTGGTGTACAGCAGTGAAGTTTGTTCAAAACAGAGAGGAGCCCTTTCAAATTCCACCTACATACAATCATTTTGATGATGGATAAAAACACAGTCTAGCTGTAATTGGTGTGGTTAGAGTAAACCTCTTTAGCGAAGGGAGACTGGTGACAGTTAACAAAGCACCATGTTGGGATGCCTTGGAGATACCTGAGGAATGGACAGGCTGCTCCGAGTAGGAAGTAGGGGCCATGTGAGGCTCTTCTCAGGCTGTGTGCTGCTGTGAGACTGAAACACAGAAAGATATCCCCCAACAATCAATAACTCCTGCCCTATATGTTTGAATGGAAAGGTCTGTGTTTGGCAGCCCTGCTCTGATGGACTGCCTTACTTTCACTTATGGGGACAGGGAATTGTTATTCCCCACTCACATCCCTTAGGGATCTCCTCCTCTGGCTGATGACCCTACCTGTGTGTGAAGGTGAACATATTATTTAATAAATGATATAGTTTGCATGCAGCTTAGTCTGGGCATCTGCATGTTCAGACTGAAGTCCTGCAGTTGGAGATGCTAGATGGAAGGTTTCATTTCGTATCTTAAGAGAGGGTCTAATAGGCCTAATAGGGATTGAACCCACAACCTTGGTCTTACTGACACCCTGCTCTGACCAACTGAGCCTGTCTCAGCTGCCCTTCAACATGGTCCAGTCTCCAGCTATGCTACACAAGGGAAAAGTGCCCCAAAACCTGATTTTAGCTTCTTTCCATCAAATCTGCTTTCTTGCATTAAATATCCACACTTTTTTTGGATCAATGAAACATTTGCACTACCTTAGGCCTGTGCTGTTGAAATTATTTTTCCCTCTGCAAAGTTTTGTGGCACCCTCTTCTTCTTCAATGTTGTTGTGGAGAAGGTTCGTAACCTCCTCTTGAAACTCTGATTTTCCTCATGTGTCATTTACTCTCTGCACAGTACTTTTTGTATTCTTCCTTCTTAGAGTCATCTATTGAAAGGCTTTTTTGAAACTTACAGTTTGTGCTGTGTTTCTCTGTGATTGTTGTCTGTTCTAATAATACATTTCTGTGATAAGGACACGTAGCTGCTCAGCATTTTGGCACTGCCTTTCCCTTGAAATCTGTTACTGGAAGAGCAAACCGCAGAATGTCTCATTCACATTCTCAGCAGGTAAGAATAGATTTAAATGTTCTTTTTGTACAATTGTTAAAGTACTGTTTAAAATTCAGTACTTTGTAGCATTTCTTTGTGGTTCTGTAATGCTTCTTAGAGGAACTTGCTGACCAAAAGAAAAATATTATTATGGTGATTGCAATTATCAGTAGGTTTTGGTATCTTAAGATATTATTGGATGTTACAGTCACAGAGTTGCAAATTCACAGCTGGGAATCTGATATTTGTAAAGGACAAAAATATCCTCCCAATCTGAGAGTAACATTTGAACATACACAGCCTGAAGTGGGCCTATAAAACAGCCCAGTTCCATATACTTTTGATTTTAGAGGAAAATACACCATTGGAGTGGTGCAGCTCTGATTCTTCTATTTACTTTGAATGAATTAAATAACTTGCAATCAAAAAACTATTTCCTTCCATGATTACTTTTAACCTCTGCTTGTAATATGTATCAGAAAGATGTTTAAAAAGCTGAAGATCTCTAAGTAATTTTCGTTTTCAAATCAGTTAAAGCAATTTTAGATACACTACAGAAGATTAAGCTATAATAGATAAATACATATTATTGTATAAAAAATGGGGCAAGGACATGTCTATTTCCTACTTCTTTTGCACAGAAGTGTCACAGTAATCATCAATCAGACTTTATTTGCAGAGCACTTGGACAGCAAGACAACTGAGTTTGCGTGGACTTACCTTTTTGCTGCATTTGTGAAAATTGGAAGTGCCTCAGCTTTGATTTTTATTTGTATTACTTGTGAGTTTGTGAAGAAACATCTGTGTTATCTGTGTATTGTAGAAAGCCTGCACTTCAGCTGCTCACTGTGTCTATGGTAAGCATCATCTCTTCACATAAACATTTTCAATTGGTGCACTTTCATTTTTAAAAATATAATACTACTGTTTCAGTAATTCTGCATTTTTTCGCTTTACTTATGGAGATAAAAAATACTGTCGCTGCTAAAATTTTAACTTTCTTTCCTTTGTGTTCAACAGTCTCTAATTTTTACCAAGGAATTATTAGATCATTTACAGAAGTTATCTACCAAAAGTTCCAGAGCTTTGTTATTTTATGTGGCTTCTACTTTATTCCTACTGCATATTCCACAAAAAGATTCCAGATGAATTTATTTTCCAGTACTTAATTACCACCACAGATCAGATGTTTGGCTGATTCATAGACAAACTTAGAGCCTTCCTCACAGCTGTGGTTTTTCAAGTAGGAACTAGCTTCCTGATTTCACCCTCTTCCCTCTTGTGATCTGATTCGCTTTATGAGTAAGGGCTTCATCTCTCTTCATTCTTACATGACTGCAAGAGTTTTCATTGTAGGTAAGGCTGAGATCTACTTTTATATGTTTATACATTTATATATCTGTTATTTACATACTGAGAAATTTTTATAAGAATTTATCATTGACTTGAGTTCTCTATATAAATTTTTTAATTAGTTTGCTTTTCCTTTTAAGGTGTTGTGGTAAAAAATTGTAACAATCCTTATAAGTAACTGTGGCAATATATTTTCAGAGCATTCATTTTAGCAAAGGGCACTGGTATCATTTGCATAGTAAACCTTGAAAGACCTGACAAGATAAAATTTTATAACAAGCATGTAAAAAACTTCAGTTTTTTCATGTTTCCACTTTTTTTCCAGTTTTTAGAATTCTTTTCAAATGTTGTTCAAACCTGACATTTTGTTGTTGTTAGAAAAGTAAGTAAGCACTGTGTTCTCTCCAAAGGAAATCAGGGGTAAAATGGCTTTTGAAAAGATCGCTGCCTGCATCGGAGGGTTGTATAAAGTGTCCTCTGATCAGACACCCTGATTATTTATTCTTCAGTAATGAGCTTTTAAAGTGATAATCTGAAAAGGGTAATTTGATAATTCGAAAAATATAGTGCTTCTACTAAACTTATACACACGGTTATGCAGAAAAGCTACCTATAAACTCTGGAGAATACAGTGAAATTCACAGTAGGATATATTTATTCCATCCCACAGGACAAAAATCCCTAAACCTCACAGGGTAATATCTAGATCTTGTTTCTGTAATGGCAATCTTTATATCTTACTTGTTTTTACCTTATTACAGTCACTCAGGTTTCTCTCCTACCTGTCAGACATTCAAGATTATTCCTAACAAGCTTTTATGGGATTCCTGACAGTATGTGCAGGTATCAATTTTTTTTTTAATATCACTTTGCAGGATGTTTGTTGGTTTTTTTTAAACTGCAATACACTTTTCAGACTTCAGCTGAACCATGAGTTAATTACAATTATTATTGTTGATAAGTGAAATAGAGAATAATTATAATGTCTCAGTCTTCTGTAGGCAGCATAAATGGCTTTTGGTCTGGTGGTTTTCATATCCAGAAACTCTCACTTTAAATTAGGGGTGAAGTGCTTTACGTCAGCTTTGCATCTGTTGTAACAAGAAAAAGACACAAATGTCTCTTCAACACACAGGATCAGCCATTTAAACATTAGTGCTTTTCTTCCTTCATTCAAAGCATTTTTCCTTGTATTTTTCAAGTACAAAATAAAGTAAATTAAGAACAATTGTGTGTCCAGTTCCTGAGGAGTCTCAGAGCTTCTTCCTTGAAGAGGGAGCTTAAACTAGACAAATCAAAAAAAGTTTCACAGTCTTATTCTGGATATAAAAATGTCTGGTATTCTCAGTGACTTATATTTTCCACTTTATTCAAGCCAGCAACTGGCAAGCCTCTGTGAGTTTTCTATTGGCTGTAAAGTTTGGTCCTGATCTGAATTTGGTGAATAATTAGCTGACATGTCTCCAAATTACATAGACATCCCTGTCTCCTGCAGTTTTCCTCTTGTGCTTAAGAGTCCTTCCCCGGAACAAAATCAACATCTGTCCCCTTTTTCTGTCCCTACACCTCTGTTCCCTCCCACCCAACACTTTACTGGTCTTCTGTATCACACTGTCCCTTTCTGCAAGGATCATCTCTTCACACTGTCATTAGCTGACTTCCTTACTCCTTTAAAAATTAAAGCGAGAGTGATCTTTCCCCTGCTGCCCATGGAGATTTGCTTTGAGAATGCCTAAGTTTTAGCCAGGATAAATGTGAGAATGGTGCTTTTTATGGGCCTCATCTGAAACAATGTTTTTCAAGAGTTTCAGAATTTCAGCACAAATGTTCATAAAGGAATCAGACAGTTGGATGTCAGGAACACATCTTATGGTAGCCATCGCATTTTGCCCTTCCTGCTTTTTATATAAACCATTTTCCTCCAGTAGGGTGTTTTTCATACCAGATAAATTAAATCTTTATGACACAATAGAAGGTTTTACTTTATCCTTGTTGTTTACTGTGTAACTCAGACAAGATTCCCTTGGTAATATTTCTGACAGCTTTTCTCCTCTGTCACTGCTGAAAAAAATACATGTGTATTGATAGGCATCAGTCAAAAAATTACTTTCTCTAACCTTAAATGGTAACAGTTGGACATCTGTGGACTTGTACACATAGATGTGAAATCCTAATGTTAAATTAATGTATTAACAATGTTTATAGTTTTATTACCCTGTAATTATATCATACCTCTTGATTGTTTTTCTTTTCATCCCTGTCTATAAAAGGTAGTTGTCTGAACCTGTTGTGAATGTCTGCACTTCTAGTGTTAGTCCTAGTGATGTTTTGCCAGGTTCAGTGGAAGAAAAGGCAGTTGTAGGCATGGAATTGTTATACTGGAGGATCTATCAGATGGTGAACCAGAGACAGCTGTAGACTTGATATGGCCCTGTAGCTATGTTTGGCATCCTGTCTGCCAAAAGTCTTCGTGGAAGGGGTCATTAAATGCCGTCTTGAATAGTGGTGGTTGCGAAGTTACAGTAAGGCTAAGCTGTGTGGTGTCAGAGAATTAACTGATTGCAGTAACACAGGGAGAAGGGAATTGTCAGCGTCTTCTCAAATGCAGAGACCTCTGAGCACACTGTTGACTGACTTAATGCTGTTGTTCTCTTTCTGTTAGATTCCAGGGGAAAAAATCCCTTTGTATATATCTATATTGTTTCATCTTCCTGATTGAAATAACTGCATAAGTCAGCATATTGGCTAATCACTGAAGCCTAACATGAAACATTATCATTGACTGTAGCAAAGGAGTCCTGCTGTTATCTTGGTGGCAGCTGAAACTGGGCTTGGCTTTGTTGACACCTGTGGTGTGAAATTGCTATTTCATTATAAAATTCTACTTCCATCACACAGAGGATATTTTGTACTAAATATTCCTTATTCATTAATTTTAAATGCCAACATGCCTTTTACTTTTATTTTCTGTCTGAAATTAAATATTGATAAGTATTAAAATATAGGTCATTCACTTATTATATTGCATGAGAGTCTGAGTTCTTTCTGCTGATTTTGGGCAGCAGTTTCTGCAATGAATGTTGCAAAGAGCTTCATGGAAAACAATCTCATTATCCACATAATTTCACAGAGGCAAGGAAGCATTTTGCTATTGCTACATCTATCTGCTTCAACTGTCTGTGGGATGGAAAATGGGCACCCAAACAAACCTATGGTAATTTTTAGGAGTACAAAGCAGTGTTTTGTGCTGAAAATAAATGCAGGGTAGTTGGGCTAGTAAAATAACAGAGATGTTCCAAGCTGCAAGACTTTTAATGATTATTTGTAAGCAACACTTGGCTTTTGTATTCCACCTGATGGTCTCTGAAATGTTTATGGGGAAGTTTTATAACTCATGCTATATAGTTTATAGAAGATTTGCAAAGCGTTCTCCCACCAGATACACTTGCCTTCAGTGAGGACAACTGCCTCCAAGTGGATTATTTAACAGTTAGAAGGTAAATCTCTGAGTTCTGGTTAAAGTATTATGACAATCCTGAAGCTGGAAGCTACTTGGCTTTCTAGATTGAATATGGTATTAGAAATTCCGTAGTGGGAACTACAGAAAAACATGTAAGCAGAAAGAATCCCTCCGCTTCAGTTCACTTAAGGGTGCTTTCAATACCTTAGTTATTTGCTAAGTTTTTCTACTACTGCTCCTGAAACCACCTTATCATCAGCTGATTTCCATTTTAAGGGAGCCTTGGCTGAATTTAGTGGAAGATCATGACTTATTGGAGAACTGGGGAGAGTTCTAGTTTTAACTTTAGCTAACAACTGGTCATGTGATATATTCCCATAAGTCGTAATTGGTGTTGCTTAACTGAAGGAGCTCCAGCTCAAGCTGTCAGTTTTGGCTTTTTGTAGATGAGAGAGGTCATCGGCACTGTGATGGTGACAGAACTGTCAACTCCAAATCTTACCCTAATCAGTGCTTTTTTCCTGATACATTTCAGGAATTATGTGCTTGAAGTGGCAGAAATCAGATGTTGAAAATTGGGCAAAACTTCCATTGAGTAACTTGACCATGGGTGTAGAGGGGTGGTTAGGAAGGATTGGTAAGCTGGTGCATAAACTGCATCAGGGGAAGGAGGCCACATTTTTTCCTTTTCTTTTACCTTGTGTTCCCCAGACAGTCCACTAGAGTATCTCTAGCTGGACAAAAAGCAGTGAAATATCAAGATGCATGTAGCTATTTGCTGTCTACAGAAGACTCAGCTCTGACCTTCACACAAATGGCAGAGATGCACAGATCTTAAAGGTGGAATTTCTGTTGCTATCTGTGGGAATTTTACCATTCATTTACCAGGAAAGAGAAGCAGTCTGAGCCCAGCATGTGAGACTGATCTGTGTTGATTCTGTTGACACAGAAGTTCCTAAAGAGATACAGCCATTATGATGGCAAACTGATACCTAACCCTGTCCTGTCTGGGCTTGCCGGGATGAGTGATTCACTTGAAATGCTTCAATTGAATGGCTTTTGCCACTGAAATTTTTAGCAGAGAGATACATTTGCTGATTTGGAGATCTCTTGAACTTGTAAATAATGCATCCGTTTTTGGGGTCACAAACATAATGTTGGCTTGCTGTGATGGGGCAAATTTCACATTGTCATCTTAGAGGGCTTCTTCTTCATCCTTTGACCCTGTGGGTAATGAACTTGAAACCAAACATGATAACTTTAAAAGGTGCAGCTCAGGGCTGAGGTTCAGGAAGTTGCTGCTGCCTTGGCACCTCTACTCTTCCTCTGACAGTGCTCCAGCCATTATTGTGGGATTTCTTCTCTTTCCTCTCTTATAGATGTAATTCTTGGCCTCAGATCCATCCACACATTTTGCATGGGAGTTACTGTGTTTGCTTCCATTGAACTACTCATGTGTACTTAGAGAAATGCATGTGGTAAGGGCTCTGAGTCCCCAGAATCCTCTATAAGGCTGGCTACGTTGCCTTACCAATCAGAACAACTTGAGAGGTGCCAAACAACGTGGCTTATGTACCACTATTTAGATTTTCAAAGCACTGGATTTAGAGAAATTTCGTCCTGGAAAAATTAAACAGATAAAAGAGAATAAACAGATTAAAGAGAATAATGTGGGCAGACCTCACTACACAACTATGGTATTACACATTTTGGCTGATTCTTTGATCCACCTTCCAATTGCCATGTTAAATACAATTTATGCTGAGCACTAATATGAGAGATCTCCATTTATTCCTTTGTTGTTTCATAGTTTGGAATGATTGTTCAATTAGTACCTTGGTTTCCAGGACTGTAGTCATAAAATAGCTATTATCTGACTTAACATATTAAGGACAAGAAATGGATTTGTTAATTAAATATGAAGTGTATATGTAAAAGGGGGCACAATTCTGGTCTTTTCATTTTTCCAAAACCCAACCCCCAAATTTCATACACATTTATGTATAACAATGAGTGGATGAATTAACATGAATGACATACCTATTTGTAAGCTAATTTAACATTATTTTATTGCAATCCAATTTTTTAAAATAATGTCAGCTGCACCCCAGTTTCTCCATTTTAAAATCTTATATAGCATCTCATAGTACAACCCCCTTTGCAATGTAACAATCAAGAAAGGATCTGCCTTTCAACTCTTATATTTGGAATGTGATGCTAGGTCCTGAACTTCGAATTTATTTGCTCATGAGATTTTACTCATACAAAAGTCTTACTTGAAGCTAGTAAGTGTTTTGGTAACTAAGGATTGTCCATATGTGATCAGATTTGCAGGACTGAAATTTTACTATGTCCCAGGTAAAAAACTAAAAACAAAACAAAACCTAAAAAACTTGTTTGAGGCCAATTTGCCCTATAGAGAATGACTGGTTAAAATCACTTCTCCATAAATGAAGACATGCCTCCATAGTCATTAAGTAGTTTTCTTTAAAAGTATTTGGGAAGAGGTTGAAGAGGGGAATAACCACTAAACAAAACTCACTATTAATATTTATTGGGAAATTATGACTGACATACATACATACATATTAATTTTTATCGTTTTAATGTTTAGACTGGAATACTCAGAATGGAAAAACTTTAGAAATATTAATTTTTTACTTTCTTTGAATTGAATTTGTTTCACTGGCTTGATAAAACTGACACTACGAAGAAGAAGATCGTCTCCCTATTTAATGTTAAAATACACAAGCATGCTCTTTCCATGCATTCAGATCTTGAGCCAAAAACTAACTGAAGCCTACATCAAGACTCACATTTTCTTGACTGGATTTTTCACAGATTTATTAGTGGAGAACATTTTTAGAAGTCTAGCAAATTATGCAAATGGAGCCCAAGCTGTGCTGCTGTAACTGTAGTGGTCCTTACTGTGTCCCCAGAATCTCACCCAAAAAAGGTTTAAGATGCAGTGACAGAAACATAAAGCTGAAAGTCTCTACAAGAGATTATGCTTCTGTAAATTTCTGTTAAAAGCCTCCATGGCAGCTGATCACACACTGCCTTGGAAACTTTTTTGACTGATTTCATAAAGATTTTTCTGCTCCTAATGAAGTCAAACCCTTCTTTCCCGACATGGAGAGCAACTGATCACTTCATTAAATACTTCTTTACATAATCTCCCATCTCTGTACTTTTATATCCAAGTTAAACATATCCACTCATCTCACTTTTTATTCTATAGGGCTTGTTTTTCCAGTCTGTTACCATTTGTATTTTTGGAGTGCAGTGCAATTACTCTCTCTTTCAAAGTCAGATCCAAGAAAGGATGCAGCACTAAATCTGTAATGAATATTAGAATGATTAGCTTCCAAGTCTGCTATATACCACTCCTCTGAATAACATCCCAGGATAGCTTCCTTTTTCTCATTCTTTCTAAGGATTCTGTGCTGTGCTCCATCTCATTTTATATCTGTCGTTGTTTCCTGAGCAAATGCTTATTATATTAATTCATGAATTTCAACCAAATTTGACTGAAGAATGCATGAAGATCTGTAGTTCTTATGAATTTTGTGAAAATCTGTGTCTGGACAGGTAACAGAGAGCTCAGCTACCCTTCTAGATACAAACACCTGACAGGCTAGGTGGTTGGCATGTATGCCCTGTCCACTCTCATTGCAATCCACATCCAGCTTCCTCTTCCTCTGGCATGTGAGGCAAAAAAGGGAGCAGAAAGAGAGGGATTTAACAAGCCTGAGAGTATATTGCAAATATTTTGAGGGGAAGCTAATGTTTAAGAAGAAATACCTGAAAGTGTTGATTTGGAAGAGGCTAAATACAAGTTAACATTGCATTAGTTCCACCACTGACAGCAATTTAGAAGGAATTTTTTTGCTTATTTTGCATTTGACTTTGGTCATTCGTTTGCTTGTTGTCCAAAGCTTTGATCTGTTGGCTAATTTTCAGATTGCCATACAATGTAATCCTTGTATGATTTCCTTCAATTATGCTCCAGGATTCCTGATGTTTTATGCCTTCTTCCCAGGTGCAGTTTGCACTTTGAAGTGTATACTTTACAAAAACAAACAAACAAACAAACAAAAGGTATTACACAATTAACTGAAATGCAGCTTTTAGATGCATTTGATGAGAAGTTTCAGCTGCTGTACATTATAGGACTGAAAAGAAAAACGTTGCAAAAAAATCATCTTCCTCACTTTTTCCAGGAGGAAATCTGGACATCTTTTCAGCAGCCTGAGTTTACTTTGCCCATGCTTGTATAAAGTTTGTACTGAAATATTTAACACACAGCATTCCTTGCTTACCCCAGAACTTATGCTTACTGCATTAAAACCCTTCTGAAATATGAATAAGTTAGATCAGTCTACTGAGACTTCTGTTGCTCTGAGGAGTGGAACCAACCGAGCAGAGAGAGAGACTGACAATATTCTCACTGCTTTACGATGATCCCCTTTAACTCCAAGGTTACCTGTGCATTTGGAAGTGCCAGTGAAGGGTCCTTGCTGTCTGCAAAGGACAGGTGGTTTGGATAGAGAATTCCAGCCTGCAAATCTCAATATTTCCAAAAGGGATGAGATAATTCAAGTGTTAACAGCAAAATAGACTATAAAGTCAACAGTTGCAATAATATCACAGTTTAGTCGGTTAGCCTTGACATACATTAACTGCTAGTTCATGTTATATTCTTCATTTTCCACTCTTACCAATCTGATGCTGTACTCATAATTTAGGCAAACTAGAACACAGTAAATAACAAAATTTGACTAATTCTAACTGTAAATATTAACATGTGCAAATGTTATATACAGCTGCAATATTTGCATTTACAGTGCTTATGCAATATGCCAGAGTAGACAAAAGGTCTACTATTCTATTCATGGCTTAGTTTTAGAATGATAACAGAACATTTCTTTGAGTTTTGGTGATCTTTATTGTAGCAAATTAAAGCATTTCCCTAAATATTGGCAGGGAAGACATCAGCTGAAGAGCAAAAGAATGATTTTTTTATTTATATGACTTGAAACAGTCCACTTTATTATATTATGTGCTCAATGTGGTGCGAAAATAGTTGCACTTTTCATGTTTTTTTTAATGTCAAATATAAATTTGAAGCATGTTACATTGTTAAAGGTGAAACTCCTGCTGCTTTTAAAAGAGCAATCATTAGTCTGAAAAAATACCTTTGAAACCAGGCATCATTGCACATCCTGTCTACCTTGAGAACAAAATTGGGAGGATGTGAATGGCCAAAGATATCCATCATGAAAACTAGGTCTTTTACACGTGCAGTGTCACAATAATTTACAGGATTTTCACTTTACCTGTTAATTATGATATATATAAGAACAGCAAAAATGTGGTCATCTAAGACTCATGTAAGTCATCAAAAATCAAAACAGATATTAATACTTTGTAAGCAGAATGGGTACGCTGACCCTTGCTCCCAGGTTGAATTTCCCCTTAAACAGGGAGTCACAAGGATGAGAATGTTACCTCTCCTTTATCTAAGCATATGCATACGTGTGTATGCAAATGTATGTGTGTATATATGTGTATATGTGTAGGTATTTCTTTCTAGATACCAATTTAAATGAAAGCACTAAAACCAGACTTATGGTAAGAGACTTCTTTATAAACTATTATATCAGCATTTTTTTGAATGAGGAAAGGAAAAGAAGCCAATATGTTTCTGTGCTTCTGTGTATGTGCCAAACACAGACATAAGCATATGAAAGCATATGTATTTATATATAAGCATATGTAAAATAGAAAAAAGTAAAGGCTTGACTGTAAAGCTAAAAGTCTGAAAGCAGATGTGTCTTTTCTTGAAGTGAAACTCTGTGGGCTGTAAAACTCCTTTGTCATTTTTGAGTCGTCCCATGTCATAATGTTGGAAAGATTAGATTCACTTGTTGTCTTTCCTGTTGGTTCTCTGAGAGGCACTTTACAAAGAAAAAGACAGCATGTAAATCCTCAAAGAGATGGACAGACTCTGGAGTGGCAGAGGGAACTGTAGCTTGAACAAAGTTATCTTCCGGGGCAGATTGTGGCTGTGTGGGACCCTCCTCAATAATGTTTGGTATAGCTGTTTTGTACAGCTGTTTGTGTGAAGTTATTGCTCTGCATGTCTCAGAGCCACCATGGGTTTGGACAAGTGGTATCCAGGATTAAATTGCTCTTGCAGGTCTTTGGAAACCTAGTTCTGTTCTCAGACACTTTCCTGATTCTGGTTCACATTTTGTGTCCCAAAGAGCTGTAGGATTGAGCCTGTGTTTTTTACCCATTAATAGATTATGGTGTTTTCTCTGAAGTGTCACAGCTGTTCCTGTTCAGTTTCTTCCACTTATGCCAATGCTCTCACAAACCAAATATATTTGAAACAGATTATTTTTCTTATCCCAAATTCAGGACATTGAGTTCTGGAAGAAGTTCATTTAGATAGTATTTTTGTAGGGTTTCTAGTTAGTTAGTTAGTTAGTTATTGCTTGATTCCTTTTTCTGTATATATGGTTCAAAATCATACACAGCAATGCAGACTTGTGAATGCTCTTATGGGGAAGGTCAAAGGCTTGGCAAAAAGTAAATGTGTCTGACATATACTTTCCTGACATACTTGGCATATTTTTCCATTCGCACTTTAGGTCTTCCTTATTTCTCCATTTTCCAATATCACAAGTACCACATTTATTATTTTACATGCTCTTTTGTAGTGAAAGAGAGTGTTTCTCTGTAGGTCTGATGAAAAATCCCTGGGTATTTTTTAGTTTGACAGATCTCCATAATAGTCTGTAAGGCTATGTAATACTGCAATTGAACTTCACATTCCTGCTTTAATTTATAACATTTTAGGACATATTCCTTATTACCTAACAAGTAGGCACATGGTAAACAAGGTAGTAATTTTATTTAAAAAAAAAAATCAAAAGCGATATAATTGCAGTGCATCTGTCTACCATCCCTTTACACTAAAAACAGGTTGCTTGGATGAGTAAGAATGACTCATGAGAGCATACTGATGCTTAAAAAACCCGACATTACATTTAACCTTATTTATAACAGACTTTATTAACAGATACTTCAGAAATAATTCAGGTTTCTAGGATCCTTCATAAAAGCCATCATGGAATGTAATGTCTGGGACTGTGTTAGGCTGAGTTACATAACTTGCTTGAGTCTTTTTCTTCCCTCCTGTTAATAAATTATTGGTGGGATGAGATATGAAGGTCTCCACAAAATCTCTGGCCTTTTTTGGGGAGCTTGTTCATAGTTTCTCAGCACTCTGTGAGTGTGAATATCCACATAATTGTGTTTACATTGCCTACGCTGGCATCACCAGCTGCTTTCATTTTTTCAGTGAAATTCTGTGGAAGCTTGAAATAGGCTTTCTTTAATAAATACCTTTCATCATGTGTGGTTTGTATCTTTCACAGCTTTTGACAACTTCTTTACAAATGGATAAGTTTCTCTTTCCCAATAATTACATTTTTTATTAGGCATTGAAATACTTTTTATATAAGGGGGTGGGTACATTGACTGTATTGTTATCATGATCTATTTTGGGACAGAACAAAACCAACATGAAGCAAACTTTAAAAAATTAAATGGAAAAAATTGGGAGCTACATATTTGTATGTCTGCTTGGGGAAAAAAAAAAAAAGTGGGTTTTTTTAGTCATTCTTAAAACTATAAATCAGAAGGAAAGTTACAGAAAAGCTGAGTTTTGACATGCGAAATGTGAGCCCCAGAAATCACAGTTTTGTTTTAGGCCATGTAAAGAAAATTACTCTTTAATTTCTGAAGAAAAACACTTAGAGCATTGTACTTTATCTCTGAGTTCCCAACTAACATCCTGCCAGCCAAATCAATGGAGAGATTTTGCAAAACAATCAATAATATGACATGAAAGCAGGTTATGTAAGTAGGAGTGCATAACTTTTAAATAATGTTTATTAGTAAGCAGTAAGAGAAACACAGGCAAATATCAATTCGGTTTGAATTCAGAAGGGTTTATTTCTGATGTTAGTCAATACATAATAAGCTCAGGCCCTTTGTAGCACAATGCTTTGATGCTGCACAGATCTGGTTTTGAGGCTGTTTCTACATACTAATTAAAAATCAGAAAAGCAAACTTCCTTATAGTTAGGTAAAATGTACTGTATATACTTGTTCTAAAACAGAAACAAGTGGATTAGAATTCCATAGATATCATGCTATTATGAAAATAAATAAATTCCTTATATTGTTACAGATTTTTGCCCTGGTTTCTGGAAGTAACGATTTATAGTATTCATTTGCCCAGGCATGCATGCAGAAAGGTGATTTTCAACAAGCCAAAGAATTCTGTCCTCTCCCTCATAAGCAAATATGCTTTTCCCTCACTAGGAAAAGAAAAAACTTCAAAAAACTTCAGTACTTTCATGTACTCTGAAATTCATGCTTAAGACTTTTTCAGGACCAAGACGACCATCTTTGCAGATTTTCTGCAAACCTCAAAACCCAAAGAAAACAAAACCTTTGCATTCAAATTTACAGAGTCATTAATGTTAAGTATGACTCAAAAGGAAATAAAGATGTGGAGAACTGATTAAAAAAAAAATCAGAATCAGCTAAAAAGAGCTTTTTTGGTTTATCAAGAATGGTTCTACCAAACCATGCATTCTGGAAAATTAAAAAATAGATAGTTCTGCTGTATGGTGGGGGTGACTGAGAGCAAGGGTATTTTTGTTTGTATATTACCCATTTTATTAAATTGATCAAGGACATATTTATATTATCCATGTTTTTTACTTTATTTTATTCATGAATTTTGATAAATCACAATAGCATTTGAGTTAGGACATCAAACACATGTGAGCAGATTTAGGAATCTTGATTTTGGTAGTAGGGAGATAATTTATACTGTCATACCTCAGTCCAGTAATACATTTAAGCACACCTTTGCTCTAAGCCAAGCTGCCTGTAGCACTTGCCCATTTGTTTGGGTCTGTAGCTTTTACTGCTCTTTCCTTAAAACTATTTGCAGCTGCTCACCACAAAGCATTGTGCTCTAATACATACAAGAGGCTCTTCCAGGCTTTCTTAACCTCTTTTTGGGTGTGCACTGCCAACAAGAATAAAATTTTCACTGAAGATGATTGGAGAAAAACTTGATAATCACTGTAGGCTTTAAAATACTCAATAGCCACTAGGTTCTCATGTAACAACACACCTACTGGTAAAAATCCTATTAAAAAAGCTATTCAATAGAAATCTAGAAAATTAAATCTAAAGACATCAATTTATTGTTTGTTCCCAAGGCACTCACAAGTTTTAAAAAACTGCTAGTCAAAAACATAAAATGATGGATTTTTGTCTTTTCTCCATTTTTGTCTCTCCCTGGTCACAGGCAACAGATGGCCACATGGACATCCCATGAGTTTGTCCCTGACCATGTATCAGATGGCCTCAACTGAAGGCCAGGTGAAATGGTGGACATTCTTCAGCATGCTTGGCAGCCCAGCTTGGAGATCACTGTTCACAACAGAAGGGAACGTGCCAGCTTTTACAGATCTGTACTTGCAAGAGGAGACCTAGACCTGTGAGGCAGCACCCTGCCATCCGGCTCCTGGCTGGCACCATACACTGTGAGTAATCCTCCAGTGAGGGAGGCATTCCAGCTGAAGGGAGCGTCTCTCATACCTCAAGCCCCTAGCAAAAACTCCAAATGACCGGCTGTTTCCGTAGGAAGTATTAGGGGCTCACTAGGCAGACGGGGCTCCCAAGACCTGTTCTTTGGAGGATTTTGAGGAACATTGGTATCACATATGCTTAGGTAGAATGGGAGAACTTCCTCTCATGTGAAGGAGTCAGGATTGCAGATCTCCTGGCCACTCTTGGCTTTTTGGACCCTCAGCTGATTTCCAGCCCCAGCTGGATGTAAAATGTATGTGCTTATTCCTCCTTGGCACCAGGCTGACAGCACGGAAACGTAGACATCTATGCTAAGAAGGAGAAGCTGGGAAACCCAGGTTTCTGGTCCTCACCAATGTCACTTTGGTGGTCCATGGGCAAGGATAATAGGAGGCTCAGCAGTGGTCATGGTGTCCCCACATCACCCATAGTCAAGCCCAACACCCATAAGGCACATGAGGCAAACCTCAGGGCTCTGGGCTCCAAAGGTGAGCAAGCAGTTTGGCTGTCCTAGCACTCATCCTTACGCCTGCAAGCAAAACTTTTTTTCCACATATTCTTTATTCCACTGCCAGTCCTCTGAATCACCATGTCCTTCCCTGCTTCCCCCTTACTTGTACGCACATCTAGCTTGCTTGTTTTTTAAAAGATGAAAAAGTGCAGAGTTTCCTGCCTACATTCCTGCCTTTGCCATCTTCATTGGACAAAGCACACAGTGCAGCAGAAAAAAAAATGTGATTTTTTTTTCTTGGTCTTTATGTTAATAATTTAATACCAAACAGGAGAAATAATTTCAAAATACCAGGAAAGCAATTAAAAGAAAAAACCAAACTTGACATGCAATAAATAATTTAACACTTCACCCTAACACAACCTACAGTGTGTTTCAGTCACGTTATGGATGTACACTCATCAGTTTTTGTGGTGCTTTGCATAAATTTCATTAGTGTGAACAGAGTATTATTAAAACACACACATAGACACAATTTTCTGACTTTTCAGTTCATTATGAAATACTTTACCTCTGGGCAGATGACTAATATGCTATTAAATTCCTCTATCCTTGAGTTCTGTCATAGCCAAAAAAAGGGTGCAGTCACTCATAATCTTTATTAAACGAGCTGAATACACCCACTCAGGGAAAATGCTGTTGTACGACTTTAATGTGTCCCGCAGCAGCATTAACATGCTTTTAGGTCATTCAACTCCGTGTTTTGGAGCTACAATAATAAATCCATGGTGAAAACTGGGGGAAATTCCCTGCCTGTTCTGAGTAGTTTGGGAGGCATTACCCAGAAGGTTTAAATTCCTGCATAGCAGAAGGAAAGCTTTGCCTCATGTTGTATTGTGAACCCTACAGTCCAGTACAGATGAGAGTTGATCGCTGTAGTAATAAGGCAGTTGCTTTCAGTCAGGAATAAAAAAGAGATCTGCACAGTTTTACCCCAACACTAGCCAAATTTCCACAATCCCAGTTCAGATCCCCTCTCTACCAAGGACTCCTCATATAATTTTCCTTATTTTCCTGGACTGTTGGTTTCTGATAGGGAAACCAGGATAACCAGAATTGCTTTTGCTGCTTGCAGTGGATTGATGTGAGCCTGGTCTGCAAAGGCTGGCATGGCCACTGTCCAACATCCTGGGGCTGTGCCTGGAACTGGGGGATTTGATTGATACTGAGATGTCAAGGCAGTGCAGCACTGCAGCTAATTCCCCTTATGTTGATACATAAGGGAGGGATAAAACCCATGATGAGTTTTTAGTGTAGCAGGTCACTGCTGCAAACTATGGCGTTTATTTGTCGGGGATACGGTGAACTCTAGCAAACCATTTGTGTGGGGCAATACAATTCTGAAGAAATCTTTATTTTCACCTCTTTTATGAAACAGGTTTGTTTAAAATTGTAATCTTCTTGTGGATTAATCTTTAGCAGAATAGACATTAAACTTGAATTGTTTCTTATTGATTTTATTATTGATTCAGTCTAGTAGACATGAATTCCTGTGTTTTTTTCTTTCAAACTGAGGAGGGAAAACACGCAACCACTATGAATCATAAATAGGAAATCAAAACAGCTTCTATAACATAAAAAAAAGGTCACAACACCTTTTGTGAATATAATTTAGGCCAGAACCAGTCTATTTTCAAGGTGGAAAAGAAAACACTTTACCAGCCAATAAAATGTCTCTATAAATATTAGCTGGATTAAACTAGTAATTTCAACTGGAAAAGAGTTTTCTCTGGTAACTTGCAATGAAGAAATTTCCTTGTCAGTGTAACTTCTTTGTCTACCCTTAGAGCTAGTCCTATTGAATGTTGCATGAATGATTCAAAGGCACTTAGAAGAACAATACGAATCTATTTGCCCATACAGGAAATTTGGGAGATGTTCTAGTAGTAGCTGACAGTGACAACACTGGAAATAAATTGCCCTTATGAACAAACCTGATTCATGTCTTGTTATGAATGAAGAATCATCTGGTTTTCTTGTATTTAGGGATATATTCTTGCCTGAGAAAGGAAATTATTTTTAAGTTGAAAAAGAGGTATTCAGAAAGTTATTTTTAATCTTTGTAGTTTTATTTCTTTCCAAGTTTGCACTTATTGAAATGAACTTGGAAGATTTTATTTTGTAATTAAGAGGTTCATTGTCCTCTCATTGGGGCATGTTCTAGAGATAATGCTGTCAGTTCTATGAATTCTTGTAAATCCTAGTTGTTCTAGTAACACAAATAATACAATATGTAAACTCAAGTGATTCTAAGAAATATCTATTGCAGCAGAAGAACAATATGGAAGCCAGATTTTAACTTTTCAAGAAAGAAAAAGCAAAATCCTCTTAATAACTTCATCAGTAAGAACTCCTTCCTTCCCTACTTATTCGTACATTGGATTACTGTAGAAGTACCTGAATTGATGAAACAAAGGAACATGAACAGCATCAACAAAGGAACAGCGATCAGGATGATAATGAATCAAGGGCGTTGTTAAAAATTGCTCTTCAAGATGCACATTTATTGTGAATGCCTTGGTTTTTTGACTTCCATTCTTAGCCTTACCGTATGTAATAAATCCTTAATTTTCTGTGCAGCAACGTTTCTCATCTCATTTCTTCCATATAAATTGCCTAAAGTTGATCTGTAAAGAACTTTTAAAGTGTCAAAATGCTTAATAGGAGAGATAAAGAAATACGACTGTGACTAGAATTCTACTGAAATAAAGATTAGATTGCCAAACTACTCTACTAATGAAAGGCAAACCCACCATCTTTATCTTATAATTGGCACAACAGTAAAAGTTCATACCATGTAACTATTTTAATTTATTTTTCTGTTTTTCTATAACTTGCAACTTCATTCAAAACAGATGCAATCAAAACAAAAACAAACCAAAACAAACAAACAAAACCCCCAAAGGAAATAAAGTGATAACAAGAAAAAAAATTCAACCAAAAACCCCCCACCCAAACACTATGTGAATCAAAACAACATAAATATTTCAAACCCTTCTTTGTGAAAATCACTTGGTCTTAAGGGTTGTTAGTAAACCTAGGTGATTAAAAATTAGAGTTCTATGAATAACTGTTATTTCTTAATGCCAGGCTAAAGACAAAGACAAGAGAGGAGCCATACAATTGTACAGTTCTTAGTAAGGTAGCAAACCAGCGACTCATAACCACATTAGAAAAAGATGAATAATTTAGATGTCAAGCTGACACATACTGGACTGGCTTCCTTACCTCTTAAAATTCATAAGTCTATACAGGTCTTTCAGTATGATTCAGATCTCATAATTTAATGAAACAAACTTCATCAGAGGCATTCATTAAATAACAATTCTGATAGAGAGATAATTAAGAATGACGAATTGAAGACCTACTTTCTTTACCTCTATCATTCCATGAGAAGTTCTACTAAGGTGTAATTTGCTAATTAAATCATGTGATCCAAATCAATGTTTCAGGCACATAATTGCTGGGTGTTTTGTGCTTCTTGAAGAAATCATGGAAATTTCCATGAGAATTGAAGATGTACCAGCCTTTTATTACTTTTTAAAGTTATCTTCTCATTAAAGATGTTGATAAGGTCTTTTTCTATACTGTCTTAAAATGGAATGGACTAAAAACAAGGAAGACTTAGAATTTGCAGTATATCGAGATTGGGTGTTCTTAAAGTTGTGTATTTGCAAGAATCCTTCAGGAGTAATCTGGTCTTTAAGTACAGCAAAGTACTTAACCACACTTACGTTTCTGTCCCTGTTCATGGAAGGACAAAAACACGTAGTCTATGTGAAGGGTGTATTTCTGCAATTTGGAACAACTACTTAAATTTTGTTTTCTTCACCTTTCCTACTTGCTTTTATGTGCAAAATAATGTCTTAAAAATTAATGAAGACTCAATTTAGATGTTTTCACTGTTTCTTCCTGATGCAGATTATTTCTGCAACCATGTCAAGAATGAAATATTATTTTGTATTACATGCTGCTGTGAATGGAGGTGGCTACTGTCTATCTTTGAGAAGCTTCATCATCAAAAGGTTAGTTGATAACTTGGTTTGTTGAAAAATACAGAATGTATTTAACATCTTTTATAGAGGGATAGAGTTTATCCTTCAAAACTGAAAATAAGGCTGAGCGCAGTACATAATTTTTAATGATAAGGGAAATCACAAACTAGAAATCATCCATTCCAGTAAAAAATCCCATCATCCTATTTTTATAACAGATTTTAAGGCATATACTTAAAATTTCTGGTTTATTCAAGAAGGGTTTCTAGTTTACTCAAGAACAGATCTAGATTGCTTGCTTAAAGAGTGAAAATTCCTGCAGTCAATTCACTGCTTTTTTGTTTCTTTTGCTTTGGGTTTTTTCATGTTTCTAGCATTGTTGTCATTACAGAAATCTGACAGGTCTAATATGACATGTCTTTATGACACCACTGGGATATTAATAAGAAGAGGGTGAAAAATCAATTGGATTCACATTTAATTAAGTTGAATCGTTATTACAGAAATTTTTTACAAATTGCCCAAATGCAAACCATTTTTCTGGCTGCTGGTTCCTATCATCCTGTTTGTCGGTTGGCAAATGGAAAAGGTAAGAAAAAGTGGCACAGAGACTGCAGTTTCTGTAATTTTCCAGAAACTTTCTCTTTGTTTTAGTGCCTTGTATTTATACTTACTTTTTCTGATTTGCGATTGACTATTTGTACACTTGTACAATTATTTTCAGAAATTGGTTAGGTAGCCACAGTTTGAGATTAGCACATCCTTAGAAATATGACTAGCAATTCAGTTGCAGTTATTTAGCTTCCAGCCAGTAGCAGCGAGTTAACCATTACCTAGCAGCGGGACTTCAATTCTCTGTCAGGAGGGTTCTATGGATTTTCCAGTTTTCAGAAAAGTTTTCTGGAGACAATATGGGCTGCAGATATTCAAGGCAGACAGATCTTCAGTCTTGCAGCAGTTCAGGCGCCATGCTGATTTACACATGCTGCCCTATAACTCAGAGACATTTAGCACCTACCCATCAAACTTTGTTTAGCCAGTGTTAGTAATCCTTGCCTGGAGAGTAGTTAAAATCACCATTTTCATACCTGTGTTTTTGTGTACTGGAGCTGCTCTTCTCTGACTGCTCTAACATGTCTTGGTGGCATCAGTGACTCCCTGGATGTTGGGAGTAATAGGATAACAGTGCCTGGATATACCTCTCCTCCATGCCTGTTCTCCTGGCAGTTTTCACGTGTGGTTGTCAAGCTGAATTAAGCATAACCTAGGACATTATATTAAGACTAGAAACCCATGAAACTGTAACATCTTCCAATATACATTCTGACTGCTTTACAGCTTTGCGTTCTCTTTATGCTTCTTAGCTAGATGTAAAGGACACAGACAAAAACTATCTGACTTCATATCTCAATGTCCCCATTACTTTTATAAGAGAGGTGACATGAAGACACAAAAACATATTACCATAATGGAAAATCCCAAGAACTTTGAGTCATGACAGAATGATAAGTATATGTGGCCTCTGCATAGGATAAACTACTAAAGTATCTGTTTGTAAAAGTTTCTTATCTGAAAGTGTTTAAGCATGGTCCTGTGCCCTGAAAAAAATCTTTCATAACTATCTCTGAAATTTCTGGGGTTAATATGAAGGTGGCAAGATTAATGATATCGAACCATCTCCTGTTTTGCATGAACAGTGATAAATTTCTAAGTACTACTGGAGCACAACCTTTATTAGACATGACCTGACCAGACTTGTTCTTCTGTTGTAGCTCATGATTAAAGCATTTGTTGCAACATTCTTTTAAGTAATCCTCTCTCTGGCTGACTCATAACAGCTGTTAAATAACTAGATATTTAGCTTAAAATGAACTGAACCTATAAATTTAAAAGTGATATAATGACCAACCCCTTTACACATAGCAAAATGCTTCTGTCATCATTTGAATGCTTTATGCTGATCTCACTGTCTGCATCTGATTGAACTGATCTAATATCATAGTTGACAGAAGATGGTAACAATGGTGATTATACATTTCTGATGCATTATGGAGGAGGACAGACACCACATAGGAGTGAGAGGCACTGTGTGGTGGGGGATGGAAAAGTTGACATAATGTTTTTGAAATGTCTCAAAAGATTTTTTGGAGTTTGTTGCTGAGTGCTTCAATGGCAGCACACGCAAAAAGTGCACATGCTTTGGTTTTCCTTGTATTTTTTACCCTCTTTGCCAGTTATCTGGTAGTCTCTCTTTCCTCCCACAGGGCTGTCCATGAAATCATAGCTTTGTTATAAACATAATGGTCGTATATTCACCATTTTTTTTCTTCCCTCTTAGAAGTTATGACTTGTAAGAAACTTCTTAACAGTTATACTACCTGGTGCTCCTGCAGCAGCTCATTCTCTCTTGACCATAGTGCCTCAGAAGTGTTGATTTTTTCCGATGGGAGAGGCTGACAGCTAGAGAAGTAAAATTACCTATGTAGGGCAGATTCAGTCTTTTTATACATAGCCCCCTCCTAACTTACATCACAAGGAGTCTTCATGCTTTTCCCCCCCCCCCCCAATGAAGGGAAAACATGCATATAAAGGCTTTTATTAAAACAAATGTATGTAAAGACTCAACCAGATGAAAAAGAAAAGGGTTTTTTTTTGTTGACAAAAGTAACTTGCTTCCTTTTCACATGTTCTCTTGGTTCAATTTGCACTGATCCTAAAGTTTCCTTTAACCTTTGCAGTAATATTTGAAAATACATCATCTACTGTTGGAATTAAATCAAGGAAATGAGAGGGCTTTTTTCTATGTGCACAGGTTTCATGAAGACTGAAATAAAATTACGATTTTAAAGATCACATTCCTGAAACCTCTTAAAAAGACACTCAGCTTTAAGCCAATGCAAAGTTCCTTAGGACTTGAAGGCTAATGATTTGAGTAAGGTGTTGTCTCAGTGCAGACTTGAATTCATAAGACAATAATTCATACCCAGACGTGAAAATGCTCAGTTTTGTTCTTCCCACAGTAAAGATGAGACAACCAGTGTTTGTGGGCCCCAGTGGTTTCAGGATATGTAATTCCCTTCTAGTGTGAACTACATTTATATTGTTGGGAAGTCTAAGAGTTCTTAGTTACACTGTACTCTGTGCAAACACAGAGTGAAATTACAGCTTTTTCTGAGACCTGATGGAGCACAGCAAAGAATGACACAGATGCATCTGTCATGATACTAATGTGAACCAGCTGATAGTAAATCTCACTAATGTGATTTGTTGTTCTCCTCTGAGTGTAAGGGACAATCAGAAAGAAAGACCGAAGATGCTCACCTGAAAATGAGGTGGAGGAAATTCTGGCACTGTGAAATACACTGGAATATCAATCACCTTATCATAACAGAAGAAGTGGAGACTAGTATGTGAAGAACCTTGACAGTGACAAGAAGTTACCTATACTTGGAAAGAAAGAGAAAGAAAGAAGTGGTATGGTGTTACAAAAACTGAAGTCATCCAAGCTGCAATATGAGAAAGTAATATTTTACAGTAGCAAAGCAGGAATGGAAAGGGCTGATCTAAACTCCTACTTGTCAGAGTCACAGATAAAAATGTTGTGATGAATGTGTCGGATTTTAAGAGCTGAAGAAATCAAACGTGTTGTTTGGAATAGCCACATCCCTGAGAAAGACAAATGAGATGATCAATTCAATATTACAGATTGAGAGTCTGTGAGACAGGTAGGCAAAGAAAAAGAAGTAGGGAAATTCTGCCAGAATAGAGAGATAGCTCAAAACCTCCTGAAGAGATGTGAGAGAGACAGGACAAGGCTTCATTTTTGAGATTAAAATTGGCCTAGAATAGTCTGTGGCTGCCTTGTTTGTCTCAGGTAGCATTAATCTTTTTATAACTTTGAGGATTAAATAGGAATGTTACATATAACATTAAAAAAAAAATTACAAAGCTCTATCAGGTCAAGTGAATTTAAAGACCTCTATCAGCTAATCAGACATAGTAATTTTTTACTCATTTGAAGAGTGTGTGAAGTAACCCAATATAAGCCTCCGGTGATGACAAGTGTCAGGTGCTCAGTGATATATTAACCATGGGAAAATTAACCTGAATGTTACCGGAAGCAAAACCACTTAACAAAAGACAAGGTCAAAATGGTAGTTGGGATGGAGAATTACATTCTGTCCTGGTCACAGGAGGCCATGCCTGTACAGCAATGGATAGCCTCACAGGGACAACTGCAGCTCTCTGACCTCTCCTTCCACTCATTTTAGCCTCTCATTTTAGCTACGCAGGCACTGCATCTGTGTACATAGCCTGGTTTCCCTCAGGTAACTGAACTGAAACCATACTTTTTCAACTGTAACAATGGTGTTAGTTCCTCTCTTTTCCCATTCCTTAATAACCTGTTACAAAATCTGAGTCAATGCAGCAAAGTTCGAAGATGTGTTTCACACAGGCAGAGGAAGGAGGCTGACAGTGAGGCTGCAGAGAGGAGCACCAGCCATCACTTGCACTTTTGCATGTAATGCTCAAGCGACCTCCTGGCCATGCACTGTCCTCTGCCCAAGCTGAGAGCAGGGCTTCCATCAGAGCTAGGGGTTTCCCCTCCTGGAAGAGGATGTGATGTGATGGGAAGGGGAAAATGGGATGTAGCACATTGCACCACATAAAACTGGCTTTTATTAGCTGTGGTCCTCACAGGGCAACTGTTCCACAGCTGCAGTTTTACAACTCAGGGTGAGGACCTCCATGGGGCTTGGGCTCTTCTTCAGGGCTATGCACAGCTCAGTGTCCATCTGTGGGGTCTTCAGTTAGCTGTCAAAAAAAATAAATAGTCACATAGTATGGCATCCAAGGGCTTCTTGAAGAGGAGGAATGGTTTTCTTACAGACTTCAGTCTTCTCATCTTTCACCCTCTCCCTCTGCACACCTTTATGTTCTGCCAAGTGTTCCCTCTTAAACAGATACGCATCTTTGTCTCAGATTTAATTCCTGTCATCAGCTTCGCTTTCTCTCCAATCATCATGCTGTTGAAATCACTAGTGAAATGTACAAACATACAAGAAAGTTTTGCAGGTTGGCTTACAAACAAAGAAAGTGGAAATTTTCAGCCTATTAGTGCCTCCCATTTTTGCTCTGTGTAGCAGCTGTGTTCATGTCATGGTTACCTGTGGCTTTGGAGGATAGAATATTTTTAGATTATTGGCACCAGAAACACAGGAGGGACAGGCTCAGAAGTCTGAGCCAAGCTCCATGCTGATCACTACTCCTTTGGTTCAGAAAGTGGAGCTTGCCTCTTGCTCTTGCTATCTCCTCCATCCTCCTGTTGGAGAATTCAGCTTTTTTACTTCAGACAAAAAGCCACAGGAAAACAGATACAATTTTTTAAAAATTTGAACACGATTATTGGTCAATTTCACACAGATTTTAAAGGTCAGCACTACGTTCAATGTCCCTCCTCAAAGCCATGGCCCCTTCACACTCACTAAACAGCATCTTGTACCTGCTTTTCAATAGACACATACTGATACACAGTTGGTGATGAGAAAGGTAAACAAAGAGAGGCAGAAGCAATGTGAGCCCATAAATTAGCTTGTGATGATGGTGAAGTGTAGTATTGTTCTTCAGAACAGAAAATCTAATACTTCTCTTTCTTCTTCAGGAACGGCTTTCTCTCAAGAGACCCCATAAACACTGGCAGGCAAAAAGGCAGGGAACGAGTAAGTCACAAGCTGGAGGAGTCAGATGATATAAGTAGAGCTTTTAGTAGACAAAAGGCTGCATGCCAGTGGCATATACAGCTCCCAGAAGGGCTTTAGCCCTTTCTCTCTGCTAAGATAATGTTAAGAAGGTCCAGTTCTAGAGAACAAGAAAAGGAAAGCAATACACTTCAATTCCTGGCTCATGCCCTAGCCTGTGCCATGGGTGAGACATAGGTTACTGGGGAACAGGTGGTTTAGAGGAAAAAATACCTGTAGGTGTGTGTTGTGGCTTGATATTGGCCAAACATCAGGCACCCATTAAAGTGGTTCACTCACCCTCTTCTGCTACAGCTGTACAGAGGAGAGGGGGAAAAAAAAAAAATGAAGGGCTCAGGAGTTAAGGACTGGGAGAAAAAAAACACTAAGGGCAAAACAGGTTCAAATTTAAAGGTATAAGGTAAATGTATTATTAACATAATCAGAGAATAATGAGAAGTAAAAGAGGCCTTTGAAACACCTTTCCCCTCCCCTCCACCCCTCCCTACTTCCCACCAATGGCACAGGTAGACAAGGCACGAGGGTTTTGGTCAGTTCATTACTCAAGATTTTCTTCTGTTTGCTCAAGAGAGGAGTCTTCTCTGCTAGGCCACAGGGTCTCTCCCACAGGCAGACAGTCAGCCCAAAACTGTTGTGCCATGGGTCACTCATCCACAGGGTGCAGTCTTTCAAGGATAGGTTGCTCTAGTTTGGAAGCAGGGGCCCTCTCTATCTCTGGAAGAGATATCTCTGAAAGTGGCCCTTTCTCCCTATTCAGGTCTCCCACTAGATCACAACTTTCTCTGGCATCCACCCACCTCAGTGTGAGCACTTTTCCTATACACTGTGAGTGGATCTCTGCACCCTCCGTGGACTTAATGTATTACAGGGGAACATCACTGCACCATAGTCCTCACTACAGCTTGCAGAGGAATCTTGGCTCCAATGCTTGGAGCACCTTCTCCCCCTCTTTTTTTTTTTTCCACTGACCTTGGTGTCGCCATGTTTTTTTCTTACAAATCCTAACTTCCTCCTCTTCTCTGACTAGAAGAAAAACTGCTGCTCATAGGTACTACTTCCAACAAGTTTCACCAAGTCAAAGATTCCTGAAGGATCCCTCAGTGCCAGGAGTCCATCTCATCTAGGCTCTGTGCTGGGGAGTCGTCTGCCACCTTTTCTCCGTTGGCCAGGCGGTCCTGCCGCCATCGCATGTGCAGTGGTGGCCGCCGCAGCACTGGTGCTTTTTAACGCCTCCCTTCATGCGGGGTGCTGGGAAGGAGAAGCCGCCAGCGCCACCCCTGCCCTTCTACCCACAGCAAGATTGGCCAGGGGTGACCAGGCAGGCAAGGCCCACCACAGGCTGATGCGGCGAGATGGAGGTGGCTGTGCAGCACCGCAGGCTGTGCCAGGATGGCACCGGGAGCAGCACCTTGCCATCCCTGGAAAAAACTGCGCTTGCGTTGTTCTGATTCTCTTTTTAAATATGTCATCACAGAAGCATTACCAACCTTTCTACCTGGCTTAGCAACGTGTCCATTTTCAGAGTCATCAGAGACTGGCTCTGTCAGACATCATGGAAACTTCTAACAGCTTCTTACAAAAGCCACTTCTGTGGCCCTCCCTCGCTACCAAAAACCAGGCTGTGCCAAGACAATGTGACATGTATGGTATTGCAAATCAACAGATCAAGACGTGACTTTTGAACCCATATGTACAAAGATAATCCCCCAGTTACAGATGATTCTTTTGCTCTGTATGCATTGACACAAACACATATGTTGATGTATGCTTACCTGTGGCCATCAGGTACTCTTACAAGGACCATGGGGCAAACTTCCCGAACAAACTAAAGTGTATATTTTTGGGTATGCTGCTGTTACCCACTCTACCTATGCATAGTCATCCTGCTATTAATTTGCTCCAAAACAGCCCAAATGCTTCCTCTGAAATGGAAACACAGCTATCTCCAGGGTTAGCAGGATAGAGAATTTCAGTTTATTCCACTTACTAAATCTGATCCAGCTGATAATCACAACCACTGGTGCTTTTATGATATACAATTATGTTCAATGGCTGCAAAAATAAAGATCACAAAAATTCAGACATAAATTGAACAAAACACTTGCCAAATGTGAAGTTATATATTGCATTTAATGTGATATATGTTTTGTGAAGAGTAGACTGTCTAATAGTTTGAACACTGAAGAGGGAAACGCAGTATCAACAACTCATAGTGTTCTCTGACATAATGGAGAGGCTATTTAACTGTTAATAGGACACCTTATATATTCAGGAGAATTGCAAATGAACATTTGCTAGGTCAAGGGTTTTACATGTTTGTCATGAGATGAACTTTCACAAACACTCAAAACTGTCAGGAAATTTTGTTCCCCTCTTTTAGTCATTGAAGAGGAGAAAGAATCCCCAAACATTAACTTGTCTCTAGTCTATGAAAGCCAGAGAATGTGGAGTTTCTAATATTTTCAGCACCTTACTGCTCCATTATCATGATGAAGCCAAAATTGCATGCCAAGGGTCAGAGGTTTAGTTGTGGAACAACTCAAACATTGGCCTTACCCCATGAAAAAATCTGTGGTCAGCTTTCCTCATCCCTTCCCTCTGATCTGTGTCAGTATTAGAATAGAAATTTCATCCACATACTGGGTCAGTATTAGAATAGAAATTTCATCCACAGACTGGGTTTTATTGTCTCTCAGACGAGAGGAAACTCATTGAAGACCACTTTGTTCCTAGACTAAAAACTGTACATTGGCATAAAAAAGTCTCAGTTTGCTACTCAGTGAGCTGTGCTACAAGACCAATGTATTTGCCACCAAAGTGCTATGCCAGAAAATAGCTGAGCTAAGAGTCATTTAGTCAAACTGCTGGGACTGTTAAAACTTCTACTTGACATGGAGAAAACTTTCCATGTTACTGCAAATTATTCTTGTCTTTGTGCATCAAGTCTTTCTTTAAAGACGAGAGAAAATAACACACTAGTCCAGATAAGAAGAATTTGAATATTGTGTTCATGCCAGTATTTGCAATTCCTCCATCAAAAGGTTTCTTTAGTTACTTATAATTAGTTGCTAAATTTAACATGCCCTGAAACAGAACAGTAGAACCATCACTGGTAATCACAACACATCTTCTATTAGCCTGCATAATAGATTTTTTAATTTTTTTTTTACAGTCTATTCATTTACGTCTCCCTTTTTAGACCACCTGGAACATTTTTGAGAGGCAGACTTTGCTACAAACTGTTGGCCCATTCTAGCATGTCCAATGTCAGTGTGTGTGCTGACACAGTGTTAAAGGTATAATTGACAGGTACCTCCAGGGGTGGGTGGAGGGAGCACAGGCAAAAATTTTTACAGAACTCATCCAGGGAATTAATTATGTTGCAGAGATAGCAAGATAAGCTCTGGTGGTGGGGAAGCATGAGCATGCAGACATATTGCCCAGGAAAGGGAAAAAGAGTTGTTATTAATATGCCTGGTCCATATAATGATATTTAATAGCATGTGCAGTGTGATAGCTTATGCAACTGTAATATATAAATACAATGCAAGCATGACAACAGTGTTTACAGTTATGGTGTAGCACTGTTCAATTCTAAGATAACAAAGAGATGACTTTGATGATGGCAATGGGTATCTACAACAGCCTTAGCAGCATGCAGTCATGGAAGAGTTAGCAGTACCCCCCTATGGTTATGACTGCTGCACTCAAATCCCTGAATTTTTCTGGTGCGAAAAGGTCTGCAAGATCTGCTTTTGTTCCTGAGCATCCCTGTTAACAGCTTAAGACCTCAGGATGTTGTGTATGGCCAGGGTAATCTCTTAAAGGGCACAGCCACCATAGCAGCTCATGCTCATGACCTAGTGGTAACAATGCCGCCCTCTTCTGCTGACCCCATCCTTGTCATCCTTGAGTTTTCCCAGCTGCTTAGACAACGTAACTTATGGCTCTCTGGCCTTCATCCACTCAATTGTGTGGACAGATTCATCATTACTGAATCATTTGCTGAGCTGATCAAAAAGTAACAAATCATAGCATCTTTCTATTACCACAACTTCGTCCTGCACCTCTTCTCCAGGAGAGATCATTTCCCAAAACCACTCAGAAGTCAGAAGTGATCTCTGCTTTCATCATTGCTCTATGTATCCTAACCATGCCATTTTTGCACTTTTTGTCCTAAGTTCTACAAATCACATTAAATGAGCAAGAGAATAAATCTCTTCATGACAATATCAGCAATTCAATTGTTGTCTTACAAATACATTGATAAGGACAGCAGAACAGAAAAAAAAATTATTCTGATAAGGACAGGACAAAATAGCACAGCTTTGGAGAAACAAAAGATGTAGCTTAAGCAAACAGAAGTCATGCAAAACACAATAGGATGCCAGCTTAGCTTTGCAAGGCTGACAAAGCAGAAGTTATGCAAAGCAACAATATTGGACTTACTCAGAATCGGGATAGAGGAACAGATACCTAAAAAGGACCGTGGACATTGAAGACAACACCCAAAGAACCATACAAGGACTTCCAATAAGGGTTGCAACTATGTAAAATGACGTAATACACATACATCAAGTAAGCAGGGATAGCCAATGAGTATGTCATCAGTGTGTAAGATAAAAACTCACAGTTTTGAGCATTTATTCAGTGCTCAGGGCACTCAGTTGGAAGAAGGATTTCTTTCACACTGCAATAAAGAATGCTGCTTTCTATTACTCAAAATTGTATTGGAAAGTTTTTATCTGGCTGATTTCTGTACCATCTGCTTTATGGTTAGGCCAGGACAATGATACATTGGTATATTCGTCTTTCATCACAGATAATTCTAAACCTGTTTCTTATGTTAATACAAGTGAAGTTACATTAAGGTTTTACTGTAGGTCAATGATACTCTTCCCTGCTGTGAACAGAGATCCCTACAGACATTGTGGTTTTTCTTCCATATTTATAAAAAGATTTTTTTCTTTCTTTGATTCTTCCTGATACAATTTGAAATTTACCAAGTATGTGTCACTTTATGAGCTATGTGACATAGCATGGACCATTTAAAGTGGGCCAAGTTTATTTTTTTGACTAAGTATTGAAAGTAAATCTGATCCTACCTAAGTGATTGCAGAGTTGGGGCTGAGCAGGGCATAACACCTACAACAGAGTGTGTAACTCATCAGGCTGGTTTTGCTAGGACAGGAGATGGTTATTATTGAAGGTTCTGAGAAGGAGGCCTTGGGATGCAGGACCCCCATACCTGTCACTCCCTCAGCACACAGCTCATTGAGTTCACTGGTGCCTTTCCTCTCACCCAACTAGAACCTAGTGAGGCCAAGAGTGCTTCAAGCCTGATTTCACCTACTTTTAGGTCATGTTTTGTATGCACTTATTGATATTTTCTAACAAAAAACCTCCACCCTTATTTGAATGGAAATTATCTTCCAGATGATCTTACTAGGAGACAATACTTGAGCAACAGTTTCCCTGTATATGACTTTTCAGCATTCACATATTTGTTTTCTTGTTCTTCCAAGGCTCTGGAAATGAGTGTCATTCCAGGCTATAATTAGTAATGATCCCTCTGTGAAGCTAAATACAGTTTCTAGAAGAGCAATTGCATAGCTACTTGCCTAGTAAATATATGCCATATATTATATCTAATACATTACATTACATCAAACAATCTAATGCATTATATTGTAGATACTACAATATATTGTATCATATATTGTATTGTACAATATATTGCACTTAATACAATATATTGTATCTTTTTGCAGGTGCGTGTGTAGAAAGATATTTGGAGTTTTTCTTGCTAGTATTTCCAACAAAACTGCAAAATAAAGAACACTAAATTTTCCCCAAAGCTTTTTTTCCCATACCAGTTTTGCAGAAATTGAGTGTTTGGTCCAGGAAGAACCTGTAATTTAGCTGTTCCATGGCTCCCATCACCTCTGAGTCACATTTCCAGAGGGCCCTACAGCTTGCATGATTGACTCCGTCTATTGCCTAGCTGTCTTTTGAATAACATGATGTCTCCTATCCCTTATCACAAAACCTCTTTTCTCCCTAGGAAGCTGACTCTAAAATAGTTTGCTCCAAAAAATTGTGAAATCAAACAAAAAATTGGTGAAAAAGGCAAGGTAACTTAACACACAGCAGAGTGGAAAGTTAGGCCTATCCCGAAATATATTCTTGATTAGATTTTAAACTGCAAATATGCTTCAAACACTTGTTAGCTTAATAAGGTACATTTGGTAGAAATAGCCACTTCTTCAGCATGAGGAATTTGAGCTTTCTTTTCTGCTTTTCAGTTACAGAGTATTGTAGCCTTCCTATGTTTTATTTACCTATGTGTAGAAATATCTCCCTATAACAATAACTTCTTCTAAAATTTGCATATTGTTAACTACATTCATTATTGCATATATGTGCCCAATTTTCAGAGAAGACATTAGCAGATCATTAATCATTTGCGAACACTCACTGTTAATCTGGTGACTGAATTTATGCCAGCCTTACCAGAATGAGCTGTCACACAGCATTAGTCACTTTTTCTGCATTACATTGGTGACAGAGGAAGTAGAGCTTCTGGGAACTATATTGAAAGCTCTGTTAGTGGTGGCGGTAGGTCTACACATCTTTTAAATACCTCCAGGATGGTGACTCAACCACTTTTCCTGTTCCAGCCTGTTCAAGTGCCTGACCACCCTTAAGTGGAGAGAATTTTCCTAATGTCCAATCTAAACATCCCCAGGTAAAACTTGAGGCCATTTCCTCTCATTCTGTCACTTGTTATGACTCCCATCTCCCTACAACCTCCTTTCACGTAGTTGCAGAGAGAGAGTAGTTGTCCCGAGTCTCTTTTTCTCCAGGCTAAACAACTTCAGCTCTCTTAGCTGTTCTTCATAACCCTTGTGCTCCAGACCCCTTAATGCACTGGGTCTTAAATGTTTTCTTTTAGGGTTTCTTTTTTTAAAGTAATTCTATCCAGTACTTTGTCATTTACAAGACTCAATAACCTCAATAACTAAGCTGTGGTAGTGGTTTTACATTTGCTGAATTTTAATGTTTTGTTAATTTTAGTGTAGTGGTTTGAGTTTTTTGTTTTGTTTTTTTTTTTTCTGGGAGATAGGATTTGGGAGAAAAAGGCAAAACAGACTTAACTTAAAAGTAAACAGATAGTTTATTAACATACGCTAAGGAAAAGTAAATGAGAAAAAACACTTAAACAATTTTTTTTACTATGAACTGTTTACTTTTTTACACAACAGAGAGAAACAATGATTTTCAGTCAGTTGTAACTATTTAGATATAATCTTGCATTACTTTGGGAGAGAGGAGTTGTTTTAGAGTTTTATGGAGACACTTGCTCCAAGAAAAAAGTTTGGTGGCTTTCAATGTTACAAATATGCAATTGCTTGGAATTTTGCAGACTGCGCAGTTTTACTTATTAGCAGCTTTTCTTTTGGCTATTTATGGGCTTTTGTATATTGAAGTTCTATTTTAAGAATGCTTTTTTTAGTATAAAATAAGGATTTTCTTCTTTTATTTCTAAAATCATCTAACCAAAAAACCAGACTGTGTTAACCTATGACAGCTGTCAACAAACTGGATAAAATCAGCATTATACCACTACTGATCCTCCTTTACCAGTTTGTAAATAGGTCTCCACCAATAATTTCAACCCTTAATCACTGAAGTCTTGCCAACAAATCTTGGTAGTAATAACCTATATAATAAATTTCAATTCCTTTCTGTATATCTATGTCATGCAGGAAAACTTCTAGATCCTTGATATTTTCTTGAGCTTTATTCATTTAAGTAGCTTATATCAACTGCACATTTTTCTTGAAATAGTTTTACCACTCAATTATGATCATATTCTCCCTTCACATATCTGAAGCTCCATCAATGTGATGAAATATTTTCTGCCTGGAAAAGTCATTCCAGACTTGTATATAAAAGTACTCAGAGCATCAACTGGTAATTATGAGGTGAATGTTTTAAGTAAATTTATTAGGTTTGCATGGCCTGGTTTTGGTAGTGGAGGAATTACAGAGGTGCCTTCTATGACAGTCTGGTGGAAACTTCTTTCATGTGCCAGTCCCTGGTGGTTCCAAAGACGGACATGCCGCTGGCCAAACCTGGGCCAATTAGAAAGTACGGTAACGCTTTTGTGATAACATATTCAAGAAGAATTCAAAACCAAAAGGGGTTGCAGAGTTGTAATTTTGACTAAAGAAGAGCAGAAAGAGAACGTGATATGAACAACTCTGCAGACACCAAGGTCAGTGGAGAGGGAGGGGCAGAAAGTGCTCCAGGCACTGGAGCTGAGATTTCTCTGCAGCCCGTGGTGCAGTCTATGGTGAAGCAGCTGTGCCCCTGCAGCCCATGGGGATCCACAGGGGATGTGGGGATCCACAGGGGATGCACAGATCCACCTGCAATCCCTTGGGGGAGGTGCCCATGACAGAGAAGGTGGATACTTAGAGGAGGCTCCCATGGGACCTTGCTTCCAGGCTGGAGCAGCCTGTCCTTGGAAGACTGCACCCCATGGAAGAGTGACCCACACTGCAGCAGTTTGAGGGGGACTGGTGCCCATGGGATGGACTCACATTATGACAGTTCACAGGGAGCTGTTGCTCCTGAGACAGAGACACATGGGAGAAGTTGGTGGAAAACTGTCTCCCATGGGAGAGACCCCATGGTGCAACAGGGGAACAACTCCTCTCCCTGGACAGTGGGAGAAGCCTCAGGTGATGAACTAACCAAAATTGAAATATCAGAGTCAATTTCCTTTTATGGAACAGTTTTTCTTAAAAAAACATTTTACTTAGTTTTCCTTAAGAGTTGTTTTTCTCCTCATACACAAAGTGACATTACACACATTTATGAATAATAATAATGTCTTACGTTTTACAGCGTTTTATCAGGAAATACTAATTAATCAACCAAACAGCAACTATTCATTCTGTTTTGCATTATATTATGATGTAGGAGTGCATCTGACAGCTAATTGGAGAGACAGACAGAATATTTAAATATCAGATACATTTCTTCAGCCTAGTCAGAAAAGTTGCTCTGCAATAAGAAGCATTTCCCAAGCTGAAAGAAGTCTGTCAGATGATTGCCAGGTAAATTTGGTGAAAATTTAGACAGGCAGAGAGTAGTTTATTTGGAATCAGTATGGTCAAATACCTACACAATGTTCACACAGAACCATGAAGAAATTGAAACTATACAAAATAAAATTTATTCCACTGCATAATTTCTTGGAAAAGCTTGTTGCACAAATGTATTTGCCACAGTACTGGAAATAGTGTACATCAAATTTTTACCAGAAAATCTGTGGGTTTTCTGATTTTCTTGAGTGTTTACTTTATTGTTTTTGTTATTGTTGCTTTTTTTTCCAGAAACCTCAAAATAAATGTGGAAGAAATAATGAGGCAAATTGGAAAGACAGAACAAGATGAGTAAAACAGAAGCCTAAAAAATAAGGGAAATTAGAAGGATGGTTTAATGGTGACATTGTTTGATGGACATCATAGTGGTGATGCTAGGTTGATGGTTGGACTCGATGATCTCAAAGGTCTTTTCCAATCTTAATGATTATATGATTCTATAAAATAGGAATATATGATCTGAACTTTACAAATAAAGTGAAGGAAAAAAGTATAAAAAGTAATAAAATGTGCTAGTAGAAAATAATAAAGTAATGGGGTAAATGTGTAGTCCTACTGCCCAAGGACACATTTTTCCTCCTATTAGCCTGTGGGTTAAATCAATAAGAATTTTTTTTTCCAGACTTTCCGTTTTATGTTGTCCAGTCATTACACCCTCCAGAGATGAAAAATATTATCACTGTTCAGAAAGGCTACCAGCTGCTTCTTTGGCCAGAATGTAACTAATTAAAGGAAACCTGAAGACTGGTTTTCAGTACTTTTTTTTTTCTTTAACAATAAAACAACAGATCTTTAGCCTTCTACTTTGGAAGAAGATGATGGAAAGAATTGTTTATTAACTGTCTCTCTCCATTCTAACCAGCCACATGGTTTCACAAGTCTCAAAGGGACCAGTATCTTTGAGACTTCTGTCCCTCTTGGATTGGAATGGCATTGGACAGTAATGTAAAAAGTCAATAGAAGGAGGTGAGACAGAAGGATGCAGATAAACAGAGAGGCATAATGGTCAAATATCTACAGTTCTCTCCAGGAAAATTCCCTAAAATAACTATGTGGAACAATACTTAAAATTTTTCTATCCTCCTATGCCTCCTTGCTCTACTTTGTAGAGAAATGTAGAGGCCAAAAACTATTGAATAGCAGCTACATTTGCTTGTAAGGATCACAAGCCTCTTTCTTCTCTCTCTGTACAAAGTGCAAAGACCCTTTCACATGACACCAGCACATGCTCTGTTTCCACAGGTTTTCTTCCATTGCACATGCAATGCAGAGCATGAACTCAGAGCACAAATACTTTGCTTCCTTTTCAATTTCTTACTGACTTAGAGAGATAACTAAACAGAAATTTCCCCTAACAAGAATATCAGCTGAAAAATAAATTAGATAATTAGGTCAAAGTAGCTCATCATATTTGCTGTGTATTCTGTCTTGTTGCTTGTTATTCTTCCCTTCCATAGCCAATACCTTTTGTCTTTTACAACAAGCTATTATTATTATGCTAACTCAAAAGTCTGACTCAGCTATTAATAATACTGAAGATAAAGGGGCACTTACTGCTGGCTTTCAGATGGGTTTTAAGTCATTCTGTTCCCACTGAGTCAGGAGTTCTTTGCTAAGAACTTTTGAAATCCTCCAGGCCTGCCATTTGAACTTGTGCCTTTTTCACAATAGTAAGCAGCACATTCAAACCCTGTATGTACACCCACACACCATGTCCTGCCTGCTCACACATCAATTTACATTTACTTTGTTATTCTGCCAACCTTTCTTAATTCTACCAGTCATCCTTCTTTGCTGCAATTCAAATGAGTCATGGAATCCTGTGATCTGGTGTAGCATAAGAAGTTTTCCTACATTCTTGTTGAAAATGGTTTCCTGAGAGCCTCACTACAGGCAGTAACTTTAAGTACTTTGTAAATAAGGTCTTGAGGATTATTTCAGTAAATGTGTCTTCATTTAGCAGTTGAAGTACCCTAGCTCCATAACACATCCCCCAACAATATTCTTGTGTTTTAGCTCCTACCTTAATTGATAAAATGTGGCATATCCTGTTTCAGGACTGGGAGAAATGCTCTTCAACCTTCTTCATATGGTCCCTTAGACTGTAAAGCTTGGTATTTGGTCTGGCTGAGCTGGAGTTAATATTGCCACAGCAGTCCTCACAGTGCCGTGCTTTGCATTAGTAACTGGAAACGTGCTGACAGCACGGCAGTGCCTAGGCTGCTGCTGAGCAGTGCTGGCACAGCACCAGCCTCTTTTCACCATTAGGCTGGGATGAGCAATATCTTGGGAGGGGACAGAGCAAGGACAGCTGACCCAAACTAGCCGCAAGAATATTTCTTATAATATTATGCCTGGTCAGCAACACAACAATATAACGATATAATTTAAGAGAATGGATGAGGAAGTGGTGGGGGGGAGATGACTTTTGTTGTTACAATGTTTGTCTTCCACAGCAATTGCACATACAGAAGCTTTACTGCCCAAGAGGTGGCTGGACATTACCTGCTGACGGGAAGTCAAGAATAAATCTATTGTTTTCCTTTGCTTCCTTTGCTTCCATGTGCAGCCTTTGTTTTTACTTTATTAAACAGCCTTATTCTTGACCCATGTCTTTTTTCCATCTTACTTTCTCCCCTCCCCCAGTCCTCCTGTGGAAGGAAGTAAAAAAGTAGGCACCTAGCCTACAGTCAGGGTCAACCCGCCACAAATTCTTAATTTTGCACGAACTATAATCACAGGCCTTCTGTGAGCATACCTAAAGGCATCTGCAATATGTTTCTGCACTGTTTCCTTCTAGACCTCTGCTTATGGCTGCAAGGTTGCACACAGGTAACAGCTTTTCAGTTTGCTAAAGCCTGTTAAACTCAAGTGGTCATTCATTACAGTAACAAGACACATCAATCATCACAGGATAACCCTGCCTCTTTCTTCACCTAAAGATTTCTATTAATTGCTTAGAAAAAGAAGTTCATCTTTTTAAATAAATCTACTGCTACTAAATGAGAAAACAAGGGGGGGAAAAGACACTTTTAGAAGCATGGCGGTGATTCCACAGGGCTCAGAACCTGTTAAACAATTCTTCCACATGGGGGGTTTTTAGGCTCCTGTTTCATTCGAGCAGATCAACTCTAGGGATAATCAGTCTTCTGCTGCTTCCCTTCTGCCTCCCAGAGTTTTTTGAGAATTCTCTGAAGTAATTTAAATTTAAATCTGTCTTATGCATTGACTCAAGGAAATTTGCGGAAGGTTTGGTAAAGCCATTTCTTAAGAAAGGAGGGGTGCAGATGGTTGAGCTGATAGGAGTGGGGGGGTGTTTTATGAGTGCACAGCAGCATCAGGGTGAATCCTTAATTTAAAATTAGTACAAAACTAGGATTTGGATGGCTACTACTTGTTACTGCTTAAGAAAGCTTGGAGTCTGTAACTTGATCTGGCTCAGTGAAAGAAGTATAGGATTGGAAGAGATGAGACAGGGGATTCTGTTTCCACGTTTTCATAGCTTGAGTATCTTCAATTGCTTCTCTCTCCTCTCTGCCCATTTGGATCGTCATAAACAGTAAGCTCTTTGAAGCAGAGACCATCTCAACACGTTCAGTGCAGTTACAAATCACTTTTGCCCATCTACACCAAAGATTTTTCCTTTCAAAGATACATTGGTGGCTACAGCACATCATACTTTCAGAAGAGAAATGTGCCACACATCAATATTCTTGTTAATCATGTTCAACTTATTTTAACAGCTAAATAAATGACAGAAAAGGATGCTGATCCCAAGAACTCTGACAATATTTGACAACTGTTAGTGAATTCAACTGTATTTTATACTGTCACCTTCTCATCTCAAGCTTCCTTCATTATTTTGGAAGATGGGAATATAAAAAAGACATTTTTAAAGCCTCTTTTTTACATTTAACATGCACAGAACTATTATTAAATTGCTATTTAAAGCTGAATGATGAGCTAGAAGATGGCATAAACCACAGTTTAGCCAACATTGCCACATAGGCTACATGAGCAAAGAAGCCACCCACACAACAAAAAGGAGCTATCCTGCTGCCAGAGATAAATCATATTGCTGAAGGACATAATCTGTACATAATGGGCACACATGTAAGAGTGTTGTGGGTTTTATTTGGCACAGAACCACCACATGTTGGCTAGAAGCACCAGCAAACCTCAGAACACAGCGTTAAATGCTCAGAACCTATTCACCTCAACAAAGGACCTGCTAGAGGAGGGATCTAACCACAGGGAAATGGTACTTCGAGCCCACTAAATGGGAGCAGGCAGATGCATGAAAAAAGTGAAGATCTGGCCCCATACAGAGCACAGCTATGTGGGATGGGCATGTAATAACTGAAGGATGCATTAGGTCAGCAGTGAGTACCTGCATGGCCGTGGTCAGGGGGAGGCAGGGAAGCAGCCTGCATCACATGCCTCTGAGTCACTGCACCTCCCAGGACAGACCCCTGGGAAGCAGTTTACAATTACCTGGACCTAACTTTTAGTCATCAAGACCATATAGAAGTGATGCCTGAGCAGAGCCAAGGAAGGCACCTGAAGTCAAGATGCAGTCAAAGAGGGGTTATGGGAAAACAAAATCCAGATGTGGTTTGAATAAACATATCTCAGCATAAACCAATTAAATATTTAGGACACTCTTTTTCATTCTTCTCCTTTTACTACCTGTGTGGTGGGAGCTAAGCTGATATGTATGTTAGAAAAAATGCTGGAAGTAGAAGCATGTGGTAGAGGAGCAAATTTCAGCCAAGCTACATGGGAAGGCAGCTTTTGCTCCAGCTAACTACATTAGTTTTATAAGCACTTGTATGCACAGATGATATGGATGCAGTCGTGTACTTCATGAACAAAAACTAATTAACTGATGCGTGGACCAAATTAGAGAGAATCACTCACATCTCAACACCAGCAGACCAATGCAGCTATTAATTAAAATAATGCTCATATTCTGTCACCATTTCCTGCATGATCTGAGGTTCTTATTTCTCTGCAGCATCACTGAAGATAGTGGGAACTTTGAGTCCGTACGTTATAATCAGGAATGAAAGTATGACCACATTAATTGCAGTATGGATTTTATTTTCTGAACTACCTTATGTCAGTAATGTCAAAAGTCAAGTTTCTGGATTCCACTATTTTATTTTGCAGATTTTACATACCTGACGTCACAGTGTATGTCTCTTTGCATGGACGCTTTAAGAATTATATCAGTAAATTATGTGTAAGATGAAAAATTCTCTCTTGTAAATGCCAGAGTTTCTCTGTGTAAACTGTGCAATCTTCATTGAATTAAGGTTATTTAGTGCACAAGAAGCACATCACAGCTTTGAAGATGATGAGGTCATCTTCTTCATGGTTCCTCCTTGGGAAAAAAACATCATGCTAGAGAAGGAATTTTCTGGTGTTTGTTTTGCTAAAATGGTCCCTTCAAGACACTTACACTTTTTTCAAATTAGGGAAAACCCAACTGCTCATTTTATAAATGGATGGACCCATGTAAAGTGTTACAGTCACACAGCAGTCAGTGTAAAGACAGGTCTCTTCAGCTCCTGATAAAGGTCTTTTGAACTCCCTCAATTAACCTTTTGCTGGCATGCTTTTGAGGGTTCACAGACCTCTCTGCTCCATGAGACATCTCTACAAACAATAAACTAGTTTGTTTATTGGCAGGTAGTGGATCACAATAAAGAGTTGGAAACCTGAACCTGACTCAGATGCTTACACACTGTAGTCCTTAAGCTTATTTATGCTTTAAAAGTTATTTGTCCTAACATCAAACACAAATTAATTTTTCTTTGAAATCAGTTGAAATCGTAAATCATTATTCTATGACGGACAGGGACCAGAAAATTGTTTCCAGTATAGAGGAGCAAAGATGAAATTAACACAGAACCTGAAAGAGAAAGCTAGTTTCACAGTAAGAGCAAATGGCAAATATGGGCTTCCCTCCAGGGTCAAATTTTGTCTGACATAGAAGGACACAGAATATTCTTCTTTTAAAGCGTGTAATACTTGATCACTATTGAAAACATTCTGTGGACTTGCAGGGCAGAAACAACAAAGTCTACAAGCAGTACAGCATAATAGGAACTCTTGACAGTGAGATCAGCATGAATGAATGGAGAAGGTAAACCGGACTTGACTGAGGCTTTATTTTCCCTTCTTCCATGCAAATACTGTTTCTTTGAAGTAATATTAGCAAAAGCAATTCAGAGCTCAGCTATGTGTACACAGCACTGTTACTTCTTTACAGCAACTTTTTTGTAATAAAAAGTAAGACCTTTTACCTTGATCCAGACCTTTTCATCTTCAAAGCATTCTCACAAATACATTCTACCTAATCTGAACACTCCTTAACACAGTTAAGGTTGATTACCATCACAATTTTGACTTCAGGAGGGAAAGGGTTTAAATTTCTTATATATATAAAAATATTTGATGTCTGAAGAGGGAGTAAAACTCAAGGGTCACTACGTCCTAATTGCCCACAACAGACCTTTTCTCAGCTTTGGTTTGTACTGTGAAGAAATATCTTCTTATACAGAGACTGTTTTCTAAATTTACCTAAATAATATACTATTTTTTTTTTATTAAAGCGTTTCTTACACTAACCATCATGTTTCTGTTCATTTGATCAAGGTTTCCAAGCTCTGTATGCCCTATGACCAGAACTGTTAGAATAGTTGTGGGGGACTTAAACTGGCAGGTCTTCCCAGACTTCTAAGGACTTTCAGGGTTTTCAGGTATTGACTACACACAGACTTTCAGAAAAATTCCCTAGAGACATACAAAATTACTTTATACTTAAGTTTGAAAGGCATTCATCTGATACATAAAATACCTATTTTCATCTAAAGGTTCTTTTTTTATTTTCTGAATGGTGTAAGGTGTAAATGAGACTTAACTTTTACACATTATTTTAACTTCAGCTTAAGGAAACACTGCCCATGAGACAAAGCCAACAGAAATACTGAGAAATCAAAGCAGAGAGATTCCAAGTAATTGCCCATTTCTTTTATTTTTGAAAGAATGAAACATCATTTTACTGTTCCTTTTTATTCAGAGAAATAGATTTACAGTTCATCATTTAGAATATGAAGTACAAAGTGCAATCTCTGGGAAAATACAAAGCTATCACTTTATTTTGTTCTTTTCTGTATTGTCATAAACGAAATTGTGAACTGAAATTGCAACCTCTCTAGTAATCCTGTAACAAGTATCTTTTTAATAGTTTACGTTCACTGTGTTTTCCTGAACATTTTGGTTTTGTTGGGATGGTGTTCAATTACCTGCCTCCAGTTTGAAAAGGCTGCTGTAGAAATCTGACTACTCACAATGATAAGGCTAGTGTTAAAGATTTCTAGATTAGAGTTTCCTAATGAACAGTCACTGATCTGTAGGATTCAACCTCTCACTCCTACAACAGTATTTTAATTTTAAGATATTCAAAACTGAAATATCAAAAGTATACGGTGTACAGAAATTAAACCATTTAAAATGTTCATTTCACAAAGCACAGTTTCTTACCTGTGACTGATCAGCTAAATAACTTTGAAGGCTTAAATACATGTACTCCTTAATCTAGGTTATAAGTAATGCAAACTCACTAATTGTTGATAAGCACCTCATTTGAAGAAGTGTTAAAGTTCATACTGATACAGGTTTTCCTTCTGGTAAACTGCTAAACTGAAATTCACAAGGTATCAAATGTGAAAAAGTACTTCAAGTGTGCAGGTTTTTAGCTCCTTTTCTGTTTCTAAGCTGTCCATCATTGTCTGAACTGTGCCAAAACAGTTGCTCTGACTGGCCATCATCAGAAACTCCATCTAATGAAGGTTCTTTTGAGCTTCTAGCTCAACATTTCTCTATGTCATTAACAATCGTTATATAACAACATTATATAACGAAATAATAATCAATAATGTTAACAAATAATCGTTAATAACAACGTGAGCAGTCTTTTTGGCCTGCTACTCAATGTTCAGATTTAATGTGGATATAAGGGGGAGCATTATGCAGAGCACTACTCCTACAAAACACAAAAAGCATCAGAGAATCCACAGGCACGAAGCTGGGCATTTTTAAGAGGACTAAAAACCAGCTTCTAACTTTCAGTCCCTGGGAGTGCAAATAGTGAATAGTCTCATACTATTTTAGCAACACAAACTCTCATATTCAAAAAGCAAATGTATTGCACGTAATTGTGGTCAAAGATGAATACTGCAACACAACTGACACAGCTTTTTATAAGCAATTCAGCAGAGGAGAATTGTAGGATCAAACAGAAAGAACTGCTAAGAATTATTCATTAAAAGATTCTGTACACTGAAAGCAGAACATATGCCTTCAACTGAACAACACATTGTCAATTTCAGTTGTATTGTGGTATTATGGCTATGTACAGGAACCATAAAAGAAGTCAGCTACAACTTCACCTGAAAAACCGTAACTTCAACCGAAGAAGTTAACATGCAGCATCACTCATGTCCTTCTTTCTATATCATGATTTTCCAAAGTAAATTTCTTACCAGTAAGCTCTTCATTTTGACCTGCAGTAACAAGGTTTCAGCCTTGGTGACAAATATCCCAGCAGTGCATGAAGATCGAAGATCGCCACCACACACTGAAGACAGTGAAATAAATAAATAAATAAATAGATAGATAGATAAATAAATAAATAAATAAAGTGTTTAAAAACTGTTTAAAGCTGCCCAGAGAGCACATTCCAGCTGAAGCATAAGTTCAGCACCAGCTGCTACTGCCTTAAGTTATTGGGAACATCTGTTTCTTTTGGTATACAAAGAACTGCCTCAAGATCTTAGCAGTTAAAATGTAAGGACATAAATCCTGTGACAAATCTGAGCCTGCATTTACTAGCAGATGTGTGTCAGTTTTTTAACAGGCAGGTAGCACTGAGTGGTATGTGAGAACGGCATGTCTGGGTGGCCAAGGGGTCTCCAGTAGACAAAGTCATTTTAAAGAAAATGTCAAATACCTTTACAAGCAAGTACTTCAGATTAACAAGATAGTGGCTGTTTTTGAAAGCTATACATTTTATAAATATATATATAGATTTATAACTACTTATAGAAATAAAATGCATAAATATATAAAAACTATTGATGTGTCTCAAAATGTAGGATTATGGTACGGTAAAACAAATGTTCCTCCTAAATCTATGGACTTGTAGCAACAAAAAAAAATCACAGATAGGAAAATTTTAATTATTAATATATAATAACAGTGTTTATCTTTTGCTATCACTTGAAGCTCTATTTAGCTTGGAGAGCTAAACACATGTAAAATTTCTACATATGCATACTTCAAAAAGAACTATTTTTCTTTTTTGCAAAACGTGCTTTAGTTTGTTCCCAGACATATTTTTGGATACTGAAACCCTTAACTTGGAGCACATTAAAACTCTAAATGTATTGGATGATTTTTTTTTTAAATTTAAAACAAACCCCTTCTACTTAGTTAAAAATATTCTAAATTAGGAATTTTCATGTAGGTTAGAGCTAGAATTTTGGTCTCATTTTGCCGTTTCTGGCAAAACTCCAGGGCGAATTGGCACTTTTTCGCTTCATGTCACTGTTTTACAGGATGCTTCAGGGATTTTCTGGTGCAGTTTAGCTCCACTGAATGGGGGGAAAGTCAAATAAACCGCTGGGTTTCCAGGAATATGGAAAGCTGGTCTGACTGAAATATAGACCCTCTAAAAGTTAAGCTTTCAGAGAGACCGAGCCAGGGCCTGGCAACCTGAGCACACAGTTCCACCTTTAGGTCGACGAATTATATCAATCACACCCACCGCAGCACGGCTCCGGCTCCACGCAGCGGAGGCTCCCAGAGTCGCGGGGGAGCGTGCAGGTCGGAAGGATTAAGAAGCAAGCAAGACGGGCGCCCTGATTGCGAATCAAGCGGCACTGAGCTGGTAGGGCTCTCACTCACCTCACGGCCCGGTACCTCCGAGCCGGCCGCGCCCCGCGGGCGCCCCGAGGCCCCGGCCCGGCTCCCCCGGCCCGCGGCGCCCGCGGCCCGCAGCGCGGGCGGGTGCTGCCCCCTGCCGGCACGGAGCGCCCGTCCCCGGCGGGCTGAGCGCCCCCGCGGCGCCGCCCCGCCCTCCCGCCAGCATGGCCGCCGCCGCCGCTGCCTCGGTGCCCGTCAAGGTAAGCGAGCTTCCGCCCAGCCGCGCCTCAGGAGGGAGGAGGTGGCGTTCACTGCCGCTTGCAAAGCCTCCCGCCGCCGTCTCGGGGCGACTGCGGGAGCGAGATGGCGCGGGCCGCGCCGCCGCCCTCCCAGCGCTGCCGAGTGCGTGCTGAGAGGCGCTGCCTTCTTTCCTTCCTTCCTCCCTCCCTCCCTCCTGCTCGCTGCGTCCTTTCCCGCTTCCTCCCGCCTTCCCAGCCTCCTCCTGCGCCGCCTGTCGGGAGCGTGCCCGGGAGCGCGGCGGTGCCGCTGTGAGGGGTGGTGCTCGCCCGAGCGCTCCCTCGCCCCGGCCCGTGCAGGGGCGCCCGCGGTCGTCCCGGAAGAGACTTGTTTGTTTGTTTGTTTGTTTGTTTGTTTTTAATCCGGAGAAATCTCCCTTTCCGGGTATCTAACCTGTGTGCAGCGTGTTGGATTTGTCAGTGACAGGGATCGTGGATCTGTCGCCGTGGGCTCTGTTTTTAAATGCGCGCGGAACTCTAAGCTTTGGCAGAAGTGAGCAATGCAAAACTTCCTCTCTTAAGACTTGTCTCGTGTGTGTTTGAAGAGCTGCTCAGAGCGGTGATGGCATCCGGGGCGAGCTGGCCGGTGGTTAGGCTGAAATCTGAGTTTTCACAAACTATGCATTATTTTCTGTGGTAGAAAATCCCAGTCATTTTGGTGCGTAGAAAACAGTTACAACCTGTCTTCAATGTATAGATTTATTCTCTTAAGTGTAAATTATATGCAGCTCGATTTTAATCTCCATTTAAGCAAAATTATTTGTAATGCCATCCTCACCCCTTTCTCAGTATCCCCAAAACAGAAGAGAGGAATGCAGAAGGGTTTGTTGGTGGTCAGTTGTCAAAAAGACCCATAGATGATAATGGTATGTACTAGTGTTTTGGATCCACAGATGAACAAGTCTAGGCTGTTACTGCACTGCTACCTCTATTCCTTTGGCTTAAACCTACTTGGAGAAGTTCACCAAACACCAGGTGTGACTGTTACTTGGGCTTTCACAGAGAAACGGGTTTGATTTTTGTAGTTACTGGTGTGATAACTTTTTGTTAGGTTTCACTTCTGTTGCTCTTCATCCAAATGTTTTGGACACTCTAATGTAATGCCATTTTACTTGGTATTTAATTCCAGATAACCTTTGATACAGCCTCCATTGACTTTTACAACTTATATCTTTTGTATACCTTTGTAGAGTGCAAAGTCTGGAATGGAGAATGCAGTCTTACATATTTCTATTCTTGAGGTCATTCCTAGGTGTGAGGTCAGACCTCTGGCTTTTGAGGAAAGGTGAAACTGTTCTTCCTTGGTTACATCCTCCCTGTCTTCCCATATTTCAGTGCTTGGGCTGGTAGGTGGGAATAGATCCCAGCTCCCCTGACGGGGGTGTTGTGCTCTCCAGTTTAGGAGAAACCACTCCAAACCATGCATCTCCCCACCCCTTGCAGCAGAACGAGAGCAAAGCTGGAGGCTCAAAAGATGAAGATCATGCGTTGAGATAAGAACAATTTGCTGGAAACAACAATGACATAAGAAAACAGTAACAGCAACTATATAATCAAGAGAGTTGAGCAGCTAACCACTATGCAGAGCCCAAAATTATCCTACTGTCATGGTACTCTGACCCAGGGGCCCTTCCCCTGTTTCTGGAAGATGAGACAAAGTCATATGGAATAATCTCTAGATCCTAGTCATGGCCTTCCAGGCTACTGTAAAAATTAATCCTGTCCTGGCCAGAACAAAGATGTAGGGTATCTCTCCCACTGAGCATAGAGCATCTGCATTTTGATAATTCACTAGAAGGTTTGGAAAGCGGAATTTAGTATAGAAGCAGATTTTTGTGTCTGGTTCGCTGATGCAGATAGTATTTCTGGAGATCATGTAGACTGGAGGAAAAATAATTGTCAGGCAAAATCAATATCTTCTATAGTAATTTCCCCTCAGTAGCTGTTACAGTGCTGTGTTTTGGATTCAGAATGAGAATGGCGTTGATAACAAGCTGATGTTTTGGGTTTTGCTAAGTCCTGTTAATCCTCAATCGAGGACTTCTTTTTTTCTCTGTCTTATGTTCTGCGGGGGGGGGGGGGGGGGGGCGGGGGCGGGGAGTGGAGGGGCGATGCAAACAAAACTGGGAGGGAGCATAGCTGGGACAGGTGACCTAAACTGATTGAAGGGATATTCCACACCATGGGATGTCATGCCCGCTATATAAACTGAGGGACTTACCCATAAGGGCGTCCAGGTTTGAGAATGGGGGTCTGGCATTAGTCAGTGAGTGCAGAGCATTTATATTGTGCGTCACTAGTTTTTTCCCTTTTTTATCATTATTACTGTTTATTACAATTACCCTTTTAACCATATTTACTTTCTTTTCAGTTATTAAACTTTTCTTATATCAACATACAAGTTTTACTTTGATTCCATGCCCCATTCCACCAGAGTGCAGGAGGATAGAAGGGAGGTTTGAGCAAGTGGCTGTGTGATGCTTAACTTCCAGCTAGGCTTAAAACCATGACAGCCTGATACTCAGTGTGGTGGTTATATGTAAGACTTTTTGTCCGTATAAACAAGAAGCCTTTGTTTTAATGGGCTTTCTACATGTATTTCTCAGTCATTACAGGCATTCCCAAATAGCAGTCTTAATTTTTATATTGGAAATAAATGTTTAATGGCACATCTTTGTGCACTTTTTCATAGCTTTTTTTTTTTAATATGGTATTTGAGGAGAATCATGGGGTAAAAAATTGGCAAGCCAAATACAATTGTTTAAAATCAGGTATTTGAAATTTGCATTCTGGAAGAGTGTGGTGGGCATATTATGCTTTGTTGATCTGTAGTCTAGCCTCATCTTGAGAAGAAGATACATTTTGTAGTTGCTTGGTTAGTTTTTCAGGCATGCAGTTAAATGTGAATTGCAAGAAGACTAATACATACTTTCTGTGTAAGATTGGAATTATCGGTGGAACTGGCCTGGATGATCCGGATATCTTGGAGGGAAGAACAGAAAAATATGTTGACACTCCTTATGGCAAGGTCTGTATAACCTTTTTACTTATTTCTGAAACTTTTTGCCAATTGTCAAGATGTTTGTATGCTTTAAGAATTTTCAGACTGGTGAAGGAGGTGCTGGCACAACTGTTTCTAGTTGCTTTGTGAGATTCTTAGTTTGTAAAAATGAAGTATTATGCAAGGATGATGTGCAAAGGAGACTATACCTCTAATCATTTGCAGATTGGATTAATTTAGAAACTCACTGCTGAATTTACAGTCAAGGGATAAACCATCTCTTTCAAATTTTTACTGGTGTGTGGCCTGTATTATCTGTCAAATCAGTCCAGGAACTTTTCTGAATTGCACAAAACTGTCCTTTGAGGTATATGGGACACCATTTTCCCTGTAACTAATGAATTATGTTTACATGCCAATGTAAGATCATGCTTACAGCCACATAATTTGAAAATTATTTGAAAATTAAGCTCTGAAACTGTTTTTGGGACCCTGGTACACCTGAACAATTCTCCTTTACATTGCTTCTGTCCTTTTCCTCAGCAGAAGGGAGTGGTGGCTAGGGCTATTGCTCTATACACAGCACTGTGTGTGTTTTGAAGGATAATTCCTGGCACAAAGCATTTATAGTACAAACAGGCAAGACAAAGGATGAGGAAGTTTCATAGGCAGGAAATCAAGGGGGAGAGATGTTCTAGTTGTCACATGAAGCTCACAGAAGAATTGGATCTTAGGTAATTATGTTGTAGGACATGGGGAGTCTAGGTGCTTTATAATTGCTATTAGAATTACATCTTATGCAATCTACAATGTACATACAAAGAAATCCGGTCTCTCGTAGCAAGTGCTGTTTTCTGACTGGAAGCTTGCCAGAAAACTCAGTGGTATGGTGTGTGATTGAAAACCGAATCCATGCCTCCACTCAAAAATGATTTAAAATGGAGTGTAAAGAGCAAGAGGAGTTTGTATCCACACCATTCAGGAAGGGGAAGGAGGTAAATATTAAAGGAAGTGAAAACATAGTCAGAAAAATGCATTTGACTTTTCTATCATCTTTCAAAATTAGTTAACAGATTGTAATAGAATGAGGGGAGCTTACCTCCTCTGTTTTCTATACTCTGGTTTCCAAGAGTAGCCAGCTTTGGTCTGAAGGAGAATCCACTGGCTAAACCAAACCAGTTGCCATTGCATTCCGTTTCTTGAGAGACAGGTATGTTCATCATAAACATGGATGCGTTTTGGATGTGTTTGGAGACTGCTGGCAAAGTGAAGGTAATACTACGCTTGTAGCAGATATTAACTGAAGCTTTCCTATCTAGGGTGGATGGAACACTTTTCCCTCACATGGTTCTATTCAGATCAGAGTTAAGGGCACAGAGCATTCGAAGGTCTGTTCTGTCACAGCTCTGAGATACCATGGGATTTGGGGGATGGAAATTCTGCAGTACAGTAAGTGGCCTACAGTGGGGTTCAGTATCCTTGAGAAGAGTAGGAGTACTTCCAGGATGACTCCTGCACAAAGAAGTGAAAAAATCTTCATCGGCCATTCAACTTTGATCAGTATGGAAGGCTCTTTTACTTTGGGTTTGGTTTTTTTTTTTTTTTCTAGTAAGTAGCCTATCTAGTGTCTTTTTTCCTGTGTTCTTCACAGAATGCAACATAAATAGCAGAAAGTTAATGTTGGTGCCTTTTGTGGTTTGTGAGAGACCTTGATCAATGGACTACCTTTGTCTGAGCTTGCATATTACACATCAGGCATAGGCTGAACTTAAGAAAGAGACCTCATGAATATTTTTCTTTGGGGGGAATGAGAATACAACTGAGATACCATGGTATGAATCCAAGCATGAATTTGAGATAATGTCCTAAGTTTAATGGGACTGTTAAGCTGACCTGCGTGGAGTCAGGGCACAGTCCAAGAAAGAGAGCACAGCCAAACAGGAAGCTTTTATCCTTTTGCCAGTAATGGCCTGTCTTCCTTCTCTCTCTGTAGATCTGAACTTCTGATAATCAGGCCATTGACCTGATTGTTTCATGCAGATTTCCTCCTGTATGGAATCACATTAACTTCAGCAGCTGAATGCAGTTTTCAGTTCAGCAGTTGATGGATCGGCCTTAGTGTAAGATGTGCAGAGCTTAGTCCACAAGTTACAGTTGCACAAAGTGCAATGGATTTCGATTGAAGCAGAAACAAGCCTCGAATTCAATTAGTGTTATTAGGTGGATCAATATTCACTTACTTTGCTCCTGAGACTATTTAGTATTCAAGAAGGAGGTGTTATACAACCTACCTCTCATTTTAGAACTACATAGTTGAGGGGAGCAGCTATTGCTGAATGCAAGAGGGCAATTTTATTTTTATTTGAGTGTGCCTGGAAGAGTTTAAAAGTTTATGGTTTGTTGTTATTTTTTTCCGAAAGACATGTTTTGTTCTTGATTGTTACTGGAGTAAAACCAAATTGGGTCTTTGCTGCCATAAAGATACTTTTTCACAGAGCTGTGAAGTCAGTGGAAAGAGAATCTGACTGAAATTTTAAAAAGTAAAGGGCTTAATTTAAATAAACTTCAGAACTTTGTGGTCTTTTATTTCCCAAGAGAAACTGAGATGAAACATCGACCTATTTAGTTCAAGCAAAACTAGGAAGAATGAAAATAAATGAATGTCAAAAGGAAATTGCAAAGCATAGTTACTAGAATATGTGTCCATTTCCTTCTGTCATGTAAAAATGCAAAGCATACAATTCCATTTTACTTAAATCTTGGGGTTTAATTCTTAACTTTCTAGGCAAGGAAACTTGTGCCAAAAGGTTTTTGAGTGAAATTCTTTCTGGGGTAGATGTTTCTTGGCACCTTTGACATTCAACAGCAGCAAAATAGATTTTTCTTTAATGAAAAATGCTGTTTCCTTTTCTTTTAAAAGGTGAATAATAGCTTACATTTTCTTCATATAGAGTCCTTGAATTGTCTTCTGCTTCGGCCTTCTTGAATCCTAAGAATCATTTAACTACAAAATTTAGCATTAGGGAATGTGGGAAATGTGGAAAAGTTTAAAGGAAACTATTTTGACAGTTTTTTTTCTGTTCTCTATGTTGACATTGATCCTCCTATGATCTATCATAGTTACATTACTAATAGTGAAAATGCAGAATAGTTTTTAAAAAAACTAAGTAAGCTTACAGGTCTTAACATTCCAGGTAATTTTTCTCCTTTGTCTGCTTCCACCATTTTCAGTACATCAAAAATTCGGTATTCTATGGAAAATACCCCAAAATCAAGATTCTGTCTCCAGAGATGGAAAATATTAGTCTCCTACAGGATAATAGGTGCTGTTCCAAGCAATTTTATCTTCATCATTGAATTTTGAAGCTCCTAAAAAGCTTTGTTCAGGATATATTTTCAGTTAGATTCTCTTCCTTTCTTGGTTCTGAATCTCCTTCCCTGGTGGGCAACAGATCTTCCCACTCTAGAAAATTATTCTAGGGGCTCCGTGTCTTTTTCTGGTCATGAATATATCTGGCAAACAGAGCAGAAAGTTCCAGCTTTCAGCTGAGTGTTTTTTGCTTGCACCAGGAAAACCTGACCATGTAACATAACACTTAAGCTCCTCTTGTACTTCCCCAAAACCATAGACATCATTTGGTTCCTAAACTGTCTCACAGGTAGAATGGAGGCTTGCAGAACCTCTGAAATGGTTTTTCATCACAAGTGTTCCATGTTCATTCTGGTTTTTGTTCCAATTAGCCTCTGAGGTGAGACCAAGGGAAAAATCAATGCTCTAGACACCACATGAACAGTACTTTAAGCATATTTATATTATAGACAAAGGGGATTTATTCCAGTTGTTTGTTATTGTAATAATTAGGGGTTAATTACCCAGAGTTCTGTTCTTCTTTTCTGTTTTTGCAACAAGTAATATATATCTGACTTGTATGTTGTGAAAAGAAGGAAGTAGTTAAATACATTTATGAATTTCTAATGTTTGAGAACTTTTTATTTGACCTTTTAATAAATCCTCCTTTAAAAATACAGTATTAGAGCTTTGATTTCAAATTGCTCCATTGAAAGTTTTTTATTATTTTATCATCACTCCTGGATATGACTGAGATAATAGTAGAGAGGCACAGCAATTGGAAAAAACTTGTGGGAGAAAGCAAGCAGAATGGAAGTATATACTAGCTATGTTACATGGTTAACACATAGTTTGAAATGTCTGTTTCTAAAACTTTATGCACGTATCAGTAATTGATCCAGTCTTATTCTATCTCTTTACCAGCAAGCTGGTAGAAGGAATAGAAAGAACCCTAAGCCAGTTTGCGGATGACACGAAACTGGGGGGAGTGTCTGACACACCTGAAGGCTTTGGTGCCGCTCAGAGGGACCTTAGTCTGGAGAACTGGGCAGAGAGAAACCTGTTGCGGTTTAACAAGGGCAAATTTAGAGTCCTGCATCTGGGGTGAGAATACCTCCAAGTACCAGCACAGCTGGGGGCTGACCTGCTGGAAAGCAGCTCTGTGGAGGAGAGCCTGGGGTGGTGGATGAAAAGTTCACCCTTTCAGTCAGGAGGGCCAATTCTGTCCTGGAGTTCAGCAGCTAGGGTGTGGCCAGCAGTTCAAGGGCTGTGATTCTGCCTCTACCTGGCCCTGGTGAGGCTACATCTGGAGTGCTGTGTTGAGTTCTGGGTTCCTCAGTAGAAGAAAGACAAGAAGCTGCTGGAAAGGGTCTGGCAGAGCCATAGAGGTGATTTAGGATCTGGAGCATCTCTCTTATTGAAAGAGACTGTGGAAGCTGGGCCTTCTTAGTCCAGAGAAGAGAAGACTGAGAGGTGATCTTGTCAGTATATATAAATATTTCTAAGGTGCCCAGTGGATGATACCAGACTCTTCAATGGTGCTTAGTGGCAGGATAAGCAGTAACGACCATAAGCTAAAACACAATATGAAGAAGAATTTTTTTATGCTGAGGATGGCAGAGCACTGGAGCAGGCTGCCCAACGTGGTCATGGAGCCTCTCTTGCTGGAGACACTCAAACCCCACCTGGATCTGCCCCTGTGTAACCTGCTCTAGGCAAGCCTGCCTTGGCAGAAAGGCTGGATTAGCAGATCTCCACAGGTCTTTTCCAACCCTAACAATTCTGTGATTGTGTGATCCTTATTTAATGTCTTTTAATGAACCATGATGCAGTATCTGCAGTTCTTTTCTTAAACTGTCCACTCACCATTTAGCCGTGCTCTCTTTGTTCCAAGTATTTATTTTTCTCTTCCATTCTAGAAATCATGTGCCAAAAAGATAATCAGTATACCACTTGGAAAATGTGCAGAATGCATTTTGTGGAAATTAGTGCAAAGGTGCTAGGTGTCTTGCCCACCAGACAGTACTGTTACACAACCATCCTGAAGCCTTTTGAAGTGCTAGGATGCGAGAAGATAGGAAAGGAAACCCTGGCTGCAGCAACTATATTTTGAAGCCTGTGAATTTCAAAGTTCTTTCTGCATTGTCAATGTATGCCAGAATTCAGTGGAGTTCTGTGATGGGAATGAATATCAAACTGTTGCAATGCTCCTATTAGATCACCGAAGCTCTGGCTAGCAGCGAGAGCAGCACAGCAAGCGTGGGGTACGGTCAAGCCATGCAAAGGAGGCGGTGACAGGGATCCAGACAAAGGAGTCGAGGGAGGCTCTCAATATGAGGTTCCACCACTGAAGGTTTATTCAGGTGAAGGGGTCAGGGAGAGAGAGCGAGGATGTCAGGGGGTACAGCAGTTTTTAAACGGTGGGTGGCACAAGGGTTGGAACAATGCTACATCCAGTGATAACTCACTGGGCGGGAATCCTAAGGGGAGGTATGAAAGATAATAACCATTAAGGGCTACAAAGGGGCAGATACAGAGTCAAGGGACTAATGGGGTTCCGAAACACCTAGAGCTTTCCCGATAAGGGGGAAGGGGTAAATCTTGATGGGCAGGCATGGGGTTGGGACAACTAGCGATTGACAGGGAAGGGTCTGGAAGGAAGGGCAGGGTTAACTTGATGGACAGGAAAAGTGGTGGGAACATTCTCAAGGGCTGAACCAGCTGTGGGGAGTTAGGGGGAAATCAGGGACACACTACAACATCAGACTACCCCAAATCTTTTGAAAATGGATATAAACTTAAGTCTACCTCTTGCAATAAACTTGAATCTGTTACTTATAAAGCAAAGAGCCAAGTCTTCAACTTACTGACCTTTTTGACAGGAGGCAAGACCTTTTACTGGGAATCCTCTTGAGTTTTTAAGAGTACTTTTGTAGTATTTTGGGGACTTAAGTCCCCAGTTTTAATAAATTCTTGTTACTTAACACAGAAAATGTGTGTGAATAAAATCCCAAATGCTAATTTTTGTGTACCTTCCTTGTTATGGAAAGTTTAAATGGCAAGTTGCCTTGGCCACTAGACAACAAGGCTTTTGCTGTATGTGAAATTTCACTCTTAAGGCCGTGTTTGTTTGAGAAGAATATATGTAAAGATTAAACACTTAAATATCAATACTTTAATATTAAAAGGAGTCTTGGAAAAAAAGAAAAAGGTGTTAGAGTAACTCCTAAACAGTAGTTGTAAACATAAATTTTCTGGAATGTTCCCTTTTATTAATAAGAAGTAGTAAGTGTCTGCCAGAATTTAAACATTGGCGATTGAGTAAGTTATGGTGCTTTGGAGAGCTTTCACATGAATAATTACCAAAAAGAGCTGTGCAATAGGAAGTAGAAGATGATGTTTTTATTAGAAATGGGTATCTTTAACATGTGACTTCCATATCACGTAATTGTTAATTGCTGCAAATTTTCAAACATTTAATAAAGTCAATAGCTGTAAAATTAAACGCTAATTGAAATCTTGCATCAAGCATAACAATTTTATTTGTTTTCTATCAAGTAGCTGGCAACAGAACATTTCTAAATGCAGATATGTGAGTCAAGACATGAACTTGTGATCAGTAAATAAAACACAATTTTGTTAGTAGTTGTTTTAACAAAAAGGGAAGCTACAGCATAGTGTATTTCAGATCCCTCAAGGCCAGGAGCAGAATACAGCCCATAGAACAGTTAATTTATTGTAGTAGTGGTTGATGACTTGGAGGCTGCCTCTCATGGGCAGGATCACCTATCTATGTGGCAAGGTACATGTTCCAGCTGGACAGCTAAAATAAAAATGCTCTGTTGACTGGTTGGTAGTCAGGAAGATTGTATTTTCTTGTTGTGTAGCTGTAAGAGACGTCCCTGGTCTGAGCAAATACAATGCTGCTTCTACCACTTATGTACCAGAATTTCTCTATCACATTTCAATTCCCAAAAGCAGGACTCCTAGCAGCAGAGAAGAGTGAGTTTTTCAGGAAGCTGGGAGTGAGTGAGGGGTGGGTTGGAGGAATCCAGAACTCCTCACAACCTACTGCAAGTTAGAAAGGGGACAGAGAAGAGAACGGTGAGTGTTATGGAAAAGCACAGATTAAATGTTTTTTTTGTTGGAAGGGGGCTTTAGTAGAGAATGGCACCTATTTAGCAAAAAGAAACAAGAAGTTTACAGGAAAGAGTGAGTCATGCTAACCAATTTGATGGTAATGCATGCTACAATTTTTGTGTTTGAAATACTCTTTTGATATATCAGAAAGTATTGCCATTTCAAACCCCAAAGTAAAGAGTTGCATGTTAGTATGTTATGAAATGTTAGTATGAACACAGAAAATCTGTGGTAATCCTTCCTGTCTCAAGTTTGATCTTCTTGTTCCACGCTGTTTTACCAATCTGCCATATCAAATTACAGAGCTACGGTCATGAAAACATCAGAGTACAATGGTAATCAGTATTTTCTTTAATAACTGTTGCACTTATTTTTAGGTAGTGATAAAGGTTTGTAGTGTGATTGTCAGGCAGTAACTCGTTCTTATGTGCTTGTTTTGCAGCCATCGGATGCTTTGATTTTGGGAAAGATCAAAAATGTGGACTGTGTGCTCTTAGCAAGGTAAATGAGCATTTAAAGGGGTTTGTTTTATGCATCTTTAAGTTTTCTCAGAATTTTTTCTCTTTTCATTAGGTGAACTGAATTTCTGCTCTGATACCATCTTGCTCTGTGAGGTTGCTAGCACAGTCTGGCACAAGTTTGGGCTTTTTCATTAGCAAATTTGATGCTGCAAGGACTGAGAGTACTAAAAAGGCTGTTTATGTTAGATAAAAAATCCAGTGGGAGGTATTGCCCTAGTAAGAATGGCAAGCCTGCAAGGCCACCTGCTCTGATGATAAGCAGATGTTACTGACAACCTTACGAATTAATTCATCTGCTCACTACGTTTGCAGATTTCCTTTGTGAAACAGAGAACATGTCAGCTTCAGATGAACTGTGTTGCTGTTACCACTGTAAGCTCATCCAAATCTTTCCCTTAGATTTTCGAGCCCTCTTGCTGTTAGAATTAATTGCTTAGGGGGCTGCATCCTCTGCAGTTCTTCCTCCCTTACGTAATTTTTGATGTCATCTAGACATCTTTTAGTATACTTGAAGAGATTGTGGAAGGAGGATCTGCAGATGACTGTGTGGAAATTCCACACTGGTGGATGGCTAGGACCATGGATGGCTAGGACCAACATGGTACTGCATTAAATGTAAGAATACTAACACAGTTGGCAGCATTTGGGCAGAATGGACAGAGCAGGTGCTGATAGCAGGGTCTATTAGGAGGCCAAGTCAAGGTAATTAATCAAGCACAGGATCCATCCAGGGAATCCAGGCAGGAACTGTAGAAGGTGAGAGACGAGGCTATAGCGTGCATCTAAAGTGCATCCCTCTCTGGAGGCAAACTACAGCATAGGTCTGAAGGCTGTGAGCGAGACCAGGTTGGGGACTGGCACACTGTGATGTAGCTCAGGCCAGGAGTGAAGACTGGGGCCTGAGCTTGAAGGCAGGAGCACCCAGGCTCAGAGGCTTTAGGAGTTTCTTTGGAGGCCGAGGGTGAGACTGGCCAGGGCCCTTAGGGCCCAGCGGTGCACTCAGGGCCCCGATTATTTTCATTCCCGTCTTCTTCCATTAAAGCTCCTGACCGCTAACCATCTCTGCAACTACAAAGCTGTTGGTGGTTTTACTTTTCTTATCTTTCATGGACTTTGCTCATGTATTTTACTAAACTTGGACAGCATTTTCCTTATTTTCTCAAATGTACTGCTGTGTCAAGTTTCCATAGCTGTACTGTTTCAAACTAGATCTTGGACCACAGGTGTCTGAACAACTTGGCTGTGGTTTACCTTCTCCCTGGGATTTATGACCATTCATAAAGAAACCTTGTGAGTTTACTTTTAGGGCTAAGGTACCTGCAAATTTTTCTTTTGTGTTTTGGCTTCTGAATCAGATTGGGGGAAAAAAGGCATGTGCATTCTGTAAAAAGATTATGACAGCAGCTGCAATAAAGCAATAAATTTAGTAGCCTAGTAGCTTATCAGAAGTGCTAATGACAACATGGGAATCCTGACTGACAGTGCTTGATCAAGTTGTCCGCAGTTCCTGAATGATCAAATTCTTAGGACTTTGTGGCCTCTGAAAAATGTCAGTTGATAAATTAAATTCCTTCTTTTCTCCTACATGGTTGAAAATAATTTTCTAATGTGTTTAATCATGTAAGTGATGTGCTTCTGTAGCAAAGCCAGAGGTAGCACAAAAGCTCGTGCTTATAAGACCAAGTATTTCCTGTCTTGGTGAAAAAGAATACTGCAGCAGTGTGAAGTTATTCTTTTAATTTATGAAAGCTGTCAGATCACTTAAAGATCAATGAGGAAAATGTGATTATTCTACTGGTTTTTTTGGAAAAATGACAGATTGGAGCACAGTATTCTGTGTTGTGCCAATCTTTGTGTGGGAGAATACAAGCAGTGTTTCTGGGCAGATTCTTCTTTCTTCAGCAGAAAATTTGTGGAGGTGTATATAAATCTTAAAAACTCCCTGTAGTGTATGGAAAAGGGGTTTCAGAATCTGTGGAACTGACTTAAAAGATTCAAAGAAAAATGGATATTTTAATCTTAAGCTGCTGAAGTATATTTGAATTGTATTTTTAAGATTCTTTTCATTACAGTCTTGAACTTTAAATTTTGCATTTAAAGGGAAAATCATACCACTGCTTCATAAATTAAATTCCAAGAGCAGCTCAATATATTTAGGAAAACAAAGTATATCGAAGGTAGCTGAAATGGTCAGTTCCACTTCCAATGTTGTTAGGGGAAATATGTTTCCTGAAATTCTCCTTATTTGGGAGAAGGAAGACAATTTCAATCTGATTTATTTTACTCTCTTGCTTCATGTATCATTGCAGACATGGAAGGCATCATACTATTATGCCATCAAACGTCAATTACCGTGCCAATATTTGGGCATTAAAAGAAGAAAATTGTTCACATGTATTAGTGACTACTGCCTGTGGTTCATTACGAGAGGAAATACAACCTGGTGATCTTGTCATAATTGACCAGTTCATTGACAGGTGAGTAAGAAGGAGGAAAAAGAGGGCAAATGGGGTTAAACCATATAATAACGTGTTCATGTTACATTAAGTTTTTGTAAAGTAAGGTGATAGCCTCAGTTCTTCTGTCAAAAAGTGAGATTCATACAAGAAAATAAGACAAGAAATGGGAATGCAATTATAAGAAGTTTCATTCTAACAGACACAGAAGTACCAGGCTTTGAGGAATGGCCATAAATGATCTAAAGCATGGCTCTGTGGGAAGACTGTTCAGAAGTAAATGAAATCTTCTATTCTCAGATGTGAGAGAGAAACATGAATAAAATCACAGGCCATTTTATGCTTTATGAAAAATCTGAAATGAAATGGAGAGATACAAGAAAGCATAGTAGGAGTCAGCTAGGAAAGTATATGTCATAATAATGACATAATAATAATAATAATAATAATAATAATAATAATAATAATAATAATAATAATAATAATAATAATAATAATAATAATAGTAATGAGGTCCTGCACAGTAGCAAAAGAGAGGCGGTTGTTTTGAAACAATAGATGCTTGCATATCTTACTTAAGAATCATAAGGAAGTAAATTTGTTTCCGAAGTCTCTGTACTGTAGCCAGTCCCTGATTATTTGACTAGAAAAGTTCAAGCAAAGCTGGGGGCAAAATAAAGCTACATTTAAAGATCACCAGCAACACCAATAATTCAAAGATCTGGTTGCACATTTTAAAGGTAAATTTACTTTTAATACTTGGAGATGTATTATATCATGAAGTCTTATTTGTATATTCCACCTACTTTGAAGTATTTAAAATGGATTATGCAGCTTCTTTGGGCATTTGTGATGCTGCTGGTAGTATTTCATTGCCAACTGATTAAGTAAACCTAGATCTGTTCCCTGCACTGCAGTGCTATTCAAATTTTGACTTACTGCCTTTCTTTTTGCATATGTAACTGAAATACTTTTTTTTCATGTGAGAATGAGTTTCAGATACAGTGAATCTAAATTACTAAGTACCCTGCAGGGGCAAGCCCCTTATAAAATGCTTCCTGTTATACCTCTTCCTGTTATACCACAATCAACTTCCTAGAGTTGATTTATGGGTGAATATCAGCTATATTGCTGACAATGTTCTTTTTTTTTAGTATTGGTACTGATTTATGTGGGAAAGATATTAAACAGACCTAGGGACATGGTTTGGATGATTGTGAGTCAAGCACCTGTTATTTTGACTGCATTATCACCTGGCAGACTCCTGGGTAAGTGACGGGAGCCTCTTGTTTGCCATTGGTGAACCACACCTGGAGTACTGTATCCAGTTCTGGGCTCCACAGTGCAATTTGGGCATGGACATAGTAGGGAGCCCAACAGTGGACTGTGAAGATGTGTAAGGGGTGGAGCGTCTCTCCTAAGAGGGCAGCTGAGACAGTGGGACTGTTCAGCCTGGAGAAGACTAGACTCCAGGGGAATGTTATTGATCTGTAGAAATACCTGAAAGAAGGGTGCATAGAAGAGCCAGGCTCTGCAGGAGCACCCAGGATCAGAGGCAGTAGGAACAGAATGAAACACAGGAGTTTCCCTCTGAGCATCAGTGAGCACTTTTTACTGAAGGTGTCTGAGTACTGGGGCAGGTTTCCCAGAGAGGTGGCAGAGTCTCCATTCTTGGACGTACTCAAAGCCATCAGGATATGGACGTGGACAGCCCATTCTAGGTGAACCTCCAGGTGACCTCCAGAGGCCAGTTCTACCCTCAGCTGTTCCATGATCTGTGTTTTCAATTAGAGTTTATTCAGATGCTCACCAGTAGTAATGTGTAGCCTATTTATGAGCAATGTTTCGTTTGGGCAAGTAAGTTTTCGTTTTGGTGCAGGCAAGTGGAAACTTGTTGTGACTTGTTTAATTACTTCAGGAAACCAAAAAGCTTCTCAGAAAAGCATGTGAAAATGTTTCAGTGTGGAAAATTGTATGTCATATGAATTTAAAAATCATCCCAAACTTGCAGTTAATTCGGAAAACTGGTACATTGTAATACTCTGTCTCTCTTGACTGCTGAATTTCTGTGTCAAGTCTTTTTCTCATGATGTTGTACACCAGGGAATATTAGACTGCCAGGTCCTTGGAGATAGGGTCTGCATGTAGCCCTTCACAGCGGTCTAAGAGTGATTGCATTTTATAAGTCATTATGCCAACACTACTACTGATGGGAAGATATTTTCATGGGACAGAATATTTTAATTATCCCCCTGTCTTGGTTTAGATAGACAGGTATCTGCCAGGGAGGGTTGGAGTCTCCCTTAAAATGTAAGCCCCTCCCCCCCTTTACAAATTATCATAAATTTGCAATTAAAAGGCTGTCAGGCAAAGATTTTGGGAATAGGTATAGCAGTTCTTTACTAGGGATATAAAAATACAGATGTTGTAGTACAGAAGAATAAGCAAACAAATAAACAAACAAGAAATCCTAGAAAAAACCCTGACAGAGTCAGAAATACAACCTGACACCCTGTTGGTCAAGGTGTTGGAAGCAGTCCACAGTAAGCCCTCCTGGAGTGGCAGATGTGGTTCTGTTGGAGTAGAGATGGTCTTGTTGAAAAAAAAAAGGGGTCCAGTAATGGTGAGATGGGTCCGGTCTTCCTCCAGGGATCTGGTGGAAAAACTGGATCCCTAGTGGGACTGTGGCTCCTTTTTATCTAGGTTAAGATGGTCTGGCTCCTCCTCCCTGTGTGGAGCAGCTTACAATAGTACAGTGTAATGTGTAATGTCATTGATGAGCTCTTAATGGTCCATTAGCAGAAGACATTCCCATGGAAGTAGTGAAACAATGAAGAGAGATAAGTAGCACTCCACCATCTGATAAGTGACACTGACCCATTTGGGCAAAGATAAGGAATTCTGCTCCACCCAGATGGAATAGAATAATACAAAATAGCTCTTTACAAAACCCATGACACCCCAAAAGTCTGAAAAGATGGAATTTTTCTGAAATCCCTTCTAGTGAAAGATCAGGGTAATGCAAGCAGTGTTAGTAGTCTTTGAAAGAAAGTCCTGGTTAAATTTGCAAAAACAGTCAGTTATTTTTCTTGAAAGGTATTCTGGCTTCTGTATAGTGGTGGTTAACCCATGCCGGGCATTGGAAAGTAGTTGTGTTGTAGGTGGCAAGGATTTACTCAGGCCACCATTAAAATCAGTGCCTTCTGATGTCCAGGTAGCTTTTAGTATCTAGGCTCTCTTTATATATATTCTCAATAGGGAGAATTCCTATTCTCAGTTCTTACAAATGTGAAGCTAAAAGAAGGAATAGTGAATAGGAATGGGAGAGGAGATAGAACTGTGCAGAAAACTGTAGGCAGCTACTATAATTTGCTCTCCTTAGGCAAGCACACCGTGAAATTAATGGCAGGTTTGCAATATAAGGAGTTGTGTAGGACTTCTGCTTAGCATGGGTTTACTTACAGTGTAAAACACTGAATAGGTGTGATTAGGGCTACATAAGATTTCCAGACTTTTGAGAGCCTGATTCTGCAGGTCATTACCACACCTAGTGTTTGATTCCATATATGGTCTCTGCTTTCTTTATGCTTATTATTTTGTGTATTTAAACAATAAAAGATACCATTAATTAAATAAATACAAAAATACATATATTGTGTTCTCCATGCTTCCAAATCCCAAAATAACCACTTGCTACTATAGACTGCAAAAGTTATTCTTTAAAAAGGTACTTCAAAAATCTAGGATAAGTTTTTTTCTACCTTTGACTCCTATTAGTTAATTGCAATACTGTTAAGTCAGTTGACTACATCAGTCTAACTGGGGGCCTTTGAATACTTCCTGTTTGGTTTGCTGCTCATATTTGCTAGGAAGAAAAGAGCAAGACAGTAACTACTTACTTGAATGACTGAGCTCACTTGTGGAGATGCAGAAAATAGCTTCCTGTAACAGCTGCCAGTTTTATTGTTTCTGTTTTCTATGTCACCAGCACAACTACAATTACTGCAGTATAGTTACACCCTGTAAATTTTTTTTGTTGAAGTTTCTTTCAGTGTCCCTGAAGATGCAGAGCGTACTGAGAGTGCTTTTTGTACGCTTATGCCAGTCTGAATTTACATTTTGTTCTTTAATTACCAATAGTTTGATAATTCAACATTACTGGAAGAAGGAGAGGAAGGTGATGATGGGAGTGGTAGAGGGCTGTTTGTCACATTTATTTGAGTTGTATTTTGCTTCCTAGAATCAGTCATAGTCAGAATTGTCAGAAAAATCCTTTGTTACTGTGATAAAATCAAAATGAAGGAGCAAAAGCCATCTTACTGTTGGATTAAAAGTGTGGCTGTTGCTGCAGGTACAGGGGCTTAGTGAAATTTAATTTCCAGGTGGGTTTAAACTACAAGAGATGCAGAAGTTAAATTATCTAAGTGTGAACACGTGTCATCCATTGCTCAGAGCAGTCTTACTGTTGTTACTTAATCCCCTGCAGTTAATATGAATGGTGCTAAACGTAGTGCAATTTCTTTATGAGGCCGTGTAGTGATGTGGCCATTCTCTTCAAAGAACACAGGGTATCTGAAAGTCAGGTGTTAATATTTATGCATGTTAGACTTTTCCTTGGGCTTTTCTGACTGAAAGTGCCTGACTAACAACATCTGAAATACTGTAATGCAGGTAATGGATTGTGGCTTTTACCATTTCCTCCAGCTCTTCCTCCAACTCCAATTCATTAACAGACAAAATAGAAAATTGTGAAAAATCACATGTATTCTGTTTGCAGCTTTTCAGTATCCCATAAAGGAAAAAATAGTTTAAAGTTTCAACTATTTTAACAGCTCTATCCCATTTTCCAGGTGTTTTTAATTTGTCCATCTCCTTCCTATTTTATAATCTCATTCTTAAGGCTCCCCTACTGATGTTTTTTTTTTTGTTGAATCCTACTCTGACATATAACTTATATTTAAAACCTTCTTTTAAATATTTCCTAGTGACTTTATTGGGGAGTTGTTATAAAAAGTATTACCAGCAGATACTTTGTATTTGTACTGTGGATTGAATTTGCTCTTGTCTTTGTTTTCTCCTGTAAAGCACAATATGTGACACACTGCAGGGAAGAAGGCAGTGTCTGAGAACATTGTTCCAGACACTTGCACCATCCAATTGGATGGCTTAGCTTGAGGCAGTGCATTTGAGGGTAAAGTGGTGGTGGTAGCAGTTCTATATGTTCCAAAATGGCATGGTGGATGGTAATTTCAACATATTTGACTATTTCCATCCATTGAAAGAAGGGAGAAAGAGGATTCTTCTACTTGGAAGCTGCCACTGCGTGTCTGTGTGATCTTTCTCAGACCATGAAGACATCCTGTTTCAAGATTTTTCTTGTTGAATTCACACTTCCTTCATGCTGGAAGCTGTTCCTGTAAATTCCCATCCTTTCAATGTAGGAATGCAGTGATTTGACCAAGTTCTATTTCGACTGGCCTTGTGGTAATTGAGATTTTACTCCTTGCCTTTCTTAGAGTTTACTTATACTTTTTTCCAGGGGTTACATGCCTGACTGTTAAATTAGCTGGTTGTTTTACAGTAGAATCACATCACAATAGGGCTGTTTGTGTAATTTAGGAGCAAATCAGCTTTTCACTGTCTTGGTTAACAAAAGATATTCATAACGAATTGACAGTAAACTAGTGGAGTAACAGTTTTATACTCTCCAGCTCAATTCTCAAAGGTTTGTACAGAGGAAAACCAGGATTACAGGTGGTCACTAGTATCATACTGATTTTTTCTTCTCCTCCCAGGGATGCTGTATTTTTTGATTTGTATCAATTTGTTGCTTTCTCTCTCTGTTGTTCTCTCTAAGCAAGCTTTCTGCTTTTCTAGGACAACTAAAAGACATTGTACTTTGTATGATGGACAGCATTCCACTCTCTCAGGAGTATGTCATATTCCAATGGCTGAGCCATTCTGCAGCAAAACCAGAGAGGTAAGTGAATTCTGTAACAGTATTAAGAAATGTTGTTTTTATGACACTTATTTGTGATATAATAGTCTAATTGTGCATTCTTAGAACACAGAGGCAATATGCAACTCTTTATCCTGTTTCTCAGATACATCATGGTATTAAGGACGAATGTGACGTTTGGAAGGCATGGGAAGTAAAAGATGTTGTGTCTGTGCTCTTAAGGGAGGTGTGCAGAAGAAGTCTGTTGGCAACATAGATTTTCCCAGAGTCTTAATAAGGCGACATAAGATCTTTATTTATCAAGTAACTAGCCAAGAAAGCAACAAAGTAAACAAAATAGTTAGGATTGGTAATTAGTTCCATTTTTTTCTGAATAAAGCTGTACCTATGGTAGAAGCACTCTACATACTTAAATATTTAAATAAGTAGTACTTCAGTATTCACAGAAATTGCAGTATTGCCTTTGTGTGCTTTTGTGCATTGTAGAGGTGGGTCGTGGTGGAGAGTAAAGGCTTAGGTTGTTAACTGAAACAAGCCAAATTACATTTGCCTTTTATTCCTTGTTGCTCTTGGTTGTGTCATTTCAAGATACTCAGGCTTCTCAGACTAGAAAGTGTGAAACACTTCTCTATTTTTCAGCAACTTTATAAGTTTCTGGGACAAGTGTATCTTATTAACTATGTCACCTTAGTGTACTGCCAGAGTTGAGGGAAAAGGAAGGTGGAGGAATGAAAAAAGGAATTAATGCATTAAACTGTGTATTTTGTGGTATTGTGGAATGCTGTGATCAGGAGCTGCAAGGAGGTACTGCTACTTCAGAGGAACAGGAATACTTACAGAATCAGTCACATTCATCTAAGAGGCCTGCTCTCTGCAATCAAGACAAAGCTGAATTGTGAAGCAGGTGGCACAATCTATACCCAGAGCATGGACAAATATTTGGGCTACTGAGCTATTCTGCTTTTGCCACCAATTTGCTTCAGAGTCATTATGTACTGTTTTTGATAATTTGCCACACTGTGGTTTAACTGGGAATCAAAGTGTTTTACAATGAGCTAAAGATATTTTAAATCTTATGAAGAAACAAATGCATATAACACACGTGCATGCTTTTGCCCTTTTTTCATTGACCAGTAAATTATGCAAGATACTGTGCATTTTTCTTGCAAAAGGAGCCTAGCCATGTGCTCTTACCAAAGATTAGTTGGCATTTTGTTGCTTTCTACTGTGAGCATGATGTCATGTCACAGCAGTTGCAAGGAGTTTATTAAGAAATGGATTAAAAAGTGTTATTACTTCAGTGATTGGCAGTACTTCACATTGTCATTTTATAAAAAAGGTAGGTTCTCATACATAAGACATTTCCTCAGACTGCAAGGAACACACGCCAAGACTAGTTTTCTTTCAGTTGTTAACTAGATAAAGATGTTTTTTGGGTTTTACATTTTTTGAAAAGCCAGCAGAAAAATACGCCTTTTCAAACAGAGAAAAAGCATTTAGGTACTTCCCAGTCTCACATGTGATCATTATTATCTTATTAGCCTGGCATTCTAATTAGCCGAAGAGATGTTTTAAAGAACATATGGGTTTTGAGCTCTTTGTGAGACTGAGAAGGAATATTTTCACTTCATTTGAAAATACCAAATAAAAGTGATTTAATTTTTTTCCTGAAACTATGTCTGAAAATTGTTGGGATAATTTCAGCCCAGTTTATCCCAATTCAGAGGAATTTCATAGATAAATGCAATAATAAAAAAAAGCCAGAATTGTCAATGTAACATATTTAAGGAATTTTGCATCAAAACATCTGAAACCAAATTGTATTGTATTTGTGTCAATACATTTGAGTGATCTGGTTTAGTTGGTTTATGCACTGTAAATTAAATGAGAACCTAAACAGAGTTTATCTTTTTCTCTCAGAAGTTTTGAATAATATAGGGTGTCTTGGGTACTGGTGCTTTTAGAAAACAGAGGCTCAACAACATCTTTTAGGCAGTAAAGTTGGAACTTATTTAAGAGTTTCAGGAAGGAGGAAGGTACTACTCACCTGTGGTTATGTCATGTCAGTTGGTCTGTTGATATATCAACAACATAATTAACTGGCATTCAGCTCAACATATATTCAGAATTAAAAGCATCAATAAACCAAAATATTAGATGTGATTAATATTAGATCGACTTACAGCACAGAATGAATCACAGATTATTAAGGGGTTGTAATGGACCTTGAAGATTATCTAGTCCCAGCTGCCACTGCCTTGTGCAGGGGTACCTTCTACTAGAACAAGTTGCTCAAGGCCTTATCCCACCATGCCTTGAACACTGCTGGTGTTGCAGCATCCACAGCCTCCTTGGACAGCCTGTTCCAGTGTCTCACCACCCTCACAGCAAAAAGTTTCTTCCTAATATCTAACCTAAATTTTCCCTCTTTGAATTTGTGCCTGTTATTCCTTGTTTTATTACTACAGTTCCTGACAAGGAGTCCCTCTCCATCTTCCCTGTAGAACCCTTCAGATACTGGAAGGCTGCTGTGAGGTTCCCCCACAGCCTTCTCTTCTCCAGGCTGAACAGCCCCAATTTTCTCAACCTGTCTTCATGGGGGAGGTGCTTCGGTCCTCTTTTCAATTTCCTGGGTCCTCTGGACTTGTTCCAACAGTTCCATGTCATTCTTACAGAAAGGAACCCAGAGCTGGGTGCAGTGTTCCAGTAGGGTCTTACCAGAGCAGAGCAGAGGGGCAGAATCCTCTCCCTCACCCTGCTGGCCACGCTGCTTTGGATGCAGCCCAGGATCCCATTGCCTTTCAGGCCTGTGAGGGCACACTGCTGGATCATGTTGAGTTTTTCATCATCCATTCCCCCCAGCTCCTTCTCAGCAGGGCTGCTCTCAATCACTTTTTCCAACCTGTAGGTGTTTCAGGTGTTGCCACAACCCAGGTGTAGTGCAGAATTACCTGTTTACATGCATTTGCAGTGGCAGATGTGGGTACTCCAGCTTCATGTTGTTGTGCTGCTCCATACAATCCACTGCTCCACATGCTAGGGAGAAAGCACCCCACAAGGTCATGTAACACACTTGAGCTGTTACTGGTTGTTGCATCTGTTTGTGTTGAGTGCAGGCTTCTCACAGTGCTTTGCAGGGAAGCTGTTCCATGTGGCATAAGTAATAATGCTAAGAAGTTGCTTCTAGCGGTATCAGACTAGGTTTTTCACTGCTGCTGTGTTATAAAAGTCCCTCCTGGCCTACCACAATTTTTGGTGCTGCTTTCATTTTCTTTTCTTTCTTTTTTGTTGATGGCCATTTTAAATAGATGTCATTATAGCTCCTTTTCACTTTCCTACTCAGGACAGTGATGGGTAGGTATCTTAGTCCCATTTACCTAAGTTGGTATCCTCTTATTGCAACTCTTATCAATTGGCATTATCCAGGCCAATTACCAAGACAGAAAGTCAGGATTATTCTGCCATATACAAGGTTCTCATCGGAACTAAAAAAACTGATGGGAAGTGCACACTATATGTCCAGTATACAGCTCAGCCACTGGCATGGGAAAATGTAATAATTTCTGTACAGATTCCCAGGGTACTCTTTTGAAGTATGTGCTTGTAGAGTTTTACTTTCAAAATGTAAATTGCCTACTACTGTTTACACTGGCTCAGCTCCACCATGTGATAATGTAGTGCTCAGTGGAATGCTTTTACCTGCAGTTCTGGTTGCAGTGTAGGCACAGTCTAAATGTGCAAAAAAAATCTGTTTCTCAGTCTTCTTGGTCTGCATTGAAAGCAGTAATCCAACTGATACTAATAAATTCAGTTGAATTCAAGTACATCCCTGTTGGTAGGCTAATGAACTTTTCTTGTTGGGTGAGGAGAACAAAACTCATCTTTGGTTTTGAACAGCTGTAGTCATATGAAATATGAATACTTTGTATAAAGCTATCTTCTTTTGTGTGCAAGTTTTTGATGGGATACAAAAGCAATGCATAAGGGGAATTTGTTTCCTTTCCTTGACACTGGCATATTTTGCAGGTTCTTATTGAGACTGCCAAGAAACTGGGGCTGCAGTGTCATTCCAAGGGGACAATGATCACAATTGAAGGCCCACGTTTCAGCTCTCGAGCAGAAAGCTGTGTGTTTCGCAGTTGGGGAGCTGATGTTATCAACATGACAACAGTGCCTGAAGTGATTCTTGCGAAGGAAGCTGGAATGAGTTATGCTAGTATTGCCATGGCAACAGATTATGACTGCTGGAAGGAACATGAAGAAGCAGTGAGTGAAACTTTTTTCCTCTGGTGTTGTCCATAGGGGTTTGGATGAGAATGTGTAGGTTTTGATAAGAGATGGCATACTGTACTAAATCTGTTCTTAATTACATTAGTATCCCTGAGTTTTTCTTGGTGAATGATTGTGAAAGAATAGACTCAATTGTTGTTATCTCATTCATTTTCATAACCCTGCCATTTTCATAAACCTTCTGTTTCCTGTTGTCTGAATCAGGGGATCTCTGAGCATGAAACTCATGAATTCTGTGTGTGACTTGTCTTCCTGTGATTGGTCTGGTGTTTTTTCTTTTGCAGTTCTCTGCAAAACAGTGCATATGCTTTTGTTCTCCTCTTGTTTGCAATTCACAAATATAAACCATACACACACAGAGGAAAAAGCATTTGTGCTGTCTAAAAAGACTGATATTCTAAGGCTTCACTTTTACACTACTGAGTTAAATTTATTTGGGTGTTTAAAATGTGTGCCATCAAAATTGAGAGACACCATTCAGTTGTATTGTATTTGTAGGTTTCAGTGGATAAAGTTTTAAAGACGCTGAAAGGGAATGCAAATAAGGCTACAAGCATACTCCTTACTGCTATACCTCAGATAGGCTCCATGGAATGGACCAACACCCTGCACACTCTGAAAGTAAGTACCCAAATGAGGCTGATGAGTACCAGAGACAGTGTATGTGTGTGCCCACATAACATAGGTGTATGTTACAGGATGTTTTTGCTTAATCATAATGTTTCAGAGTAAATGCTTCAAGAAACCACATTCATTATAGAAGGGCAAATAGATTCTCACAAGATTTGTTCCCATGATCTAACTTCAGTTTTACAAGTTTCAGTTTTGGAAAAGGTTAAAAAAACCGGATAGCTATATACAGTTGATGAAGTGAGACATCAACCATACGATGGTCATAAGACACAAATAAATGAGATACAATGTAAGATAAAAATATATGTGAGTATCCAAATGAAACCTGGATCTTAGCATAAAGGAGAGTCAAGTGGAAGAGACTGAACCAAACCAAAAACATTATGCTCACTTTAATGTGTTGTAGTGGTTTGAAGACAAAACAAATGAGAGGCTCCAAGTCAGAAATACAATTTGATAGGAAGAAAGGAAAGAAAGTAAAATAAAATAAATGCAATAATACAAAAGACCACTGACAGAGTCAGAATACAACCTGAGCAGGGTGATGGAAGCAGTCCAGATGAGGTGGTCTTCCTGAAGCAGTGATCCTGTAGAAAGGTCTGGTAGCTCTGGTCCTCTGGGAATCCAGTGGGTAAGGGCTGCTTGTACTGTCCCAAATCCCAGATTATATCTAGATGAGAATGCTTGGTTCCTCCCTCTGGGCAGAGCATCTCACAATGGGATGATGAGTCATGCAGGGGGTCCTTGATGGCCCATTAAACAGAGATAGCTCCCAGAAGGAGTTATCTGTGAGTCATTGGCAAGGCATTTGATGGGCCATTAACAGAAGATAATGGCCCAGAGGGAGGGGGTCTGGGAAAACACTGCCCCACCTGGATTCAACAGTTCATGAAGATGGTGATAGAATACTTTGTGCACATCCTGTGCTACAACCCAGGACATATGTAGAAGAGGAAAAGTCTTAAAAGGTATGGGTAATAACGAGTTTGAAATTACTAGAATTGTGTTCTCCATAGGTTTTAAGTCCAAGGTTCATGAAAAAATTTGGAAAAGAAAACCACTTTGTAATATATTGGCGAGGCAGTTCTTAAGCAGAATTTTTCTTAGAGGAGCTTTATTTGTGCTTTTTTTATCACCTGTATTTCACAGGCATACTTGAGATTCATTTGTGTCTATAACAAAGAGGGGAAAAACAATGTTAAAACAGTTTGGTTGTCTATCCAGCTTCTCAACAAGCTTTTTTTGACTGGGTTGAGATAAGGACCAGGAGAGATCATTCATCAAATGCTGTCATGAGCAAAACAGGTTAAGCTTAGAGACATTAATTGGATTTGTTGCCAACAAAATCAGAGCAGGCTTATTCTGCCCCTGGCCTCTATGAATCACGTATTGAAGAATTATCATCAGAATTACACTCAACATATAATCCTTAGTTAGAAAAACAAAAAACTACCAAACTAAACAGAAGAAAAAATTCTCTACACTAAATCTAAGGCATAATCACTACACAGAACCAAAAAGACAAATTACACAATAAATCCACCCCTAGATTTTTCACTACAATTCAAATACAAATTTCCCACTACATTCTACTTAATTTTGTGATTTAACACTTGTTTTGCCCAATTAATTATATATTTCTATAGAAATAATTATTTCTCCAGTTTAATATCCTTATCTCAAACTCCTAATAGTTGCCCTCATTCTCCACCAAAAATATCACAATTTTTACACTGGCCAAATGCCAGTGCAGCCACAAGAAATCATTCACTCATTTCCTCTGCTATAGTCAAGCAGATGAGGGGGAAAGAAAATGAAATTAAATGGCTTATGGGGTGAGATACAGATTAGGAGAAAAAACTCTAAGGGCGAAATAGGCGCAATACTTCAAAAGGTATAAGGAGAAACTTACTAACAAAATTAAAAGAGAATAATGAGAACTAAAGCCTTTAGAACACCTTTCCTCTCCCTCCTCACCCACCCCAGCCCTTTTTTCCTTCCTACCAACAGCACAGGGAGACAAAGCATGAGGTTTTTTTGTCAGTTTATCACCTCTAAAAATCTTTCTTCAGTTCATTTAGGGAGGGGAGTCACTTTTGCTATGTCGTGGGGTCCTTCCCGCAGGAAATAGTTCTCTGTGAACTTCTCTAACCTGATTTCTGATTTTCATGAGTAGCAGTCCTGCCCAACCTGCTGCAGCATGAGTTCCTCCCACGGGCAAGCAGTTTTCCCACAACTGTTTTTTCGTGGGCCATTTAGTTTGTGGGGTATAGTCTTTTAAGAATTAGCTGTTCTAGCTTGGAAACAAGGGTTCTCTATCTCTGGCAGCAAGAGTTCTCTCTTTCTCTATTCAAGCCTGTCACCAGATCACAGCTTTTCAGCATCTGCACGCTTCAGCACGAGCACCTTTTTTTATGGGCTGTGGGTGAATTCTGCATCTCTCCATGCACTTCATGAATTACAGGGAAACAGTTTGTTATATTGTAGTCCTCACCGCAGCTTGCAGAAGAATTCCAGCTCCTATGCCCCGAGCACCTCCTTCTCCCCCTCCCTCCTTTTCACCACCCTTAGTGTTGCCGTGTTGCAATGTTCCTGCTTAATGAATACCATCTGTTCTTTCAGTTCATTGTCAAGTGCTTCTTCCAGCTCAGTCCCCTAAGTACTGTTTGCTGAAAGAAGAAAATGTGATGCACCAAAGGAAGGGTCACTCCATCCTAATCTTAATGCTTTTTCTCTTAAATATCTACTGCCTCGTATCAGTGATGAATATTGAGATAGTTTCACTTGCAATTCTTAGGTGTTTAAGTTCCTTGCAGGTAGGTTGAAAAAGGGAGTTGATCTGAAGGCACTAGAAGGGCTGGAAACAGGCAGTGGGGATTGAAATTTTATATCAAGAAAGTGGGAGCCACAAATGTTAATGACTTGAAAGAACAAGAACTCTGGAAAAGTGAGAAATTCTGAGGCTCCAGAGGCTTTGGAGGCTTCCTTTAATTTTATACAGGAACATCAGGATAGGCTAAAAATGTTCCTGTTTGGAGAATTTCATGGTGATAAAGCAGATGAAAGATTGGCATTAACAAACCAGAGAGGCAATTTTACAGGGAAGCAAAGAGAAAGATACATGTATGTGCCTCTGTACAAGTGTGTAATTGAACCATAAAGAGTTTTTTTAAATTGTTGTCTTGTAGTGTACTTCAGTATATTTTATAGTGGGAATTTTGAAGGCCAGATGATGGAGTTTTTTGAACTGATCTGTTTTGGAGGCAACTTTTCCTAGAGCTTGAAGGCAGCACCCTCTTGCATGCCCTGTGGAAATGTGTTAAGCACACAGACAAGGAGCAAGCTGAGGAAGACTGCAGCTAGTACACTACTGTCAGTGACAGCATATATGCAAGCCACAGCTGTGCATCTCAAATGGGCATCTTCTGGTTTTGGGGAAGCATGTGAAACAGTAAAGCTCTACATAGACACAGCTTTTCTTTTCCAAAATCTGTAATCTGGCTGCTATGACAGGAGGAATTTCACCTGGCAGGAAAAAATGTGTTGTCAGTCTCTGCCCAGATGAATTTTTTGGTCTCCTTCCGTGGAGGTATTCATCCCAGATCAACACACATGCCAGCAGTGTCACCTCTGAATCTTACAGTAGTCTTTAGGAAAGACTGCAGTGTTGCAACAAAATGTCAAAGGGCTGGGTTTTTGATAAAGGATAGGTTGCTTGCCATTGCTTTTCTTTGATGTGTCATTTAATCTGTGATATGTCAGTGAGTGTAAGAGTACTTTGAAAGTTACTATTTTTTAACTGTCTAAGGTGTCTTTAGGCCAGTATTTCCTGGCTTTCTTGCTGTAAAGAGATCATTTTCCAATGTCAGGTTTGAGTCCTCACTCTTTCAGAACAGGGTATGACCACATTGGTATTTATGTCATGTGTCAGGAAACACAGATGATGCTGTTGATCACTGTGGTCCAAGTGATTTCTCCTTGGTGTCAAGGAAATTTCTGGATAGGCTGGTTAGTCATGGGTGATATACAGCTGGATATCCTGTTAACTGAGAAGAGTTGTTTAGTTAGGTGATAATTACTGGCAGTTGTTGCTGTAATCCTCATGAAATTGTGGCATTCAACATCTTATGCAAATAAGGCAATTAACAGTATGGTTGCTGGAGTTCAGGTGAGCTTACTTTTTTTTAGGCAATGAACTAGTTTGTATAATCTCATAGGAGACAGCTCTGAAGAGTCAAGGAGCTCCAGAAGGCAGGTCTTTAAAGGCAGCATTCTCCAAGCACAGTACTGATCCACAGAAAGACCTTGACTGAACAGGAAACAGCTCTAGTGTAAAAATGCAGCATTCAAGGATTGGAAGCAGAAACAAGCTGCAAAGAAAGAACCCAGATGGAAGTGCAAGTATGTTAGGGATGCTTTCAGGACAATGGGAGCTTGTCTGTAGCTGACAATTGGAAGAGATGTCAAAGGTAACGAGAACTGCAGCCAATGCACTGATAACAAAAACTTACCACAAAAACAGGGGCTCATTGCCCATGAAGTAGATGAATTGGTGAGAGCAGACAATTTCATATGGGAACTGATAAAACAGACTTTTTTTTTAATCTTTGCTGCAAAAAGTATTAGTTAAAAAAGAACTGTCCCGTTGAAAAGAATTTTAGCTCATCATAACTGTGAATTGAGCTCTGTACCCATGAGTATCAGCAGAGAATCTGTACTATAATGTGGAAAGAATATCCTGTTAGAACTTAGATTTTTTACAGTGTGGTTGTAAGTAGTTCAGCTTGTGGTAAGGTGTGAGAACTTTCATGAGTGCTCCTCAGGTAAATTTCTTGCCTCTGTGGGGGAACGTGCTGGTACTGCTTGCCTTTCTCTTGAACTTCTGTACTAACCTGTGAGAAATGGTACTTGTCAGATCTCTGATACAAGGAATAATGATGTATTTTGAGAGTTGTGGTATGTGAATACTCTAGGGTAGTTTAGATTGGGTAATGTAACTGTCGATGTGTTTCCATACACTTCATCAGGCAGTCACTTGGGCATTTATGTGATTTGACAGGTAACAAGTTGAAGGGCATGAAGCTTAGTATTTTTTCAGTCATTTTTTCTAGTCTATCTCAAACTGAAACTTACATTCCCAAGTATGTTGAACTCTAATCTTGTAAATATTTTTGAGTGATTTTCTTCCTCAAAAAGTATCTCAGTGAAATCAGTGAATGTACATATGTGATCAGACTATATTGGCTCAGGTGATTAAAGTGGAGGAGGAAAATTCTTCAAGGTTTCACTTCAACTGTAGTTGCATTGGTCTACATGCAGGGGTGCTTGCAGGCCAAGGACTTCTCACAAAAGCTGAGATTAAAATATTTCTCAAACCTTGCGCTTGAATGTGGCTAATGTCGAAGTTGCCTGTCCCTATGTAACTTGAGCAGTTTGTTCACTCACAGTCAGTGTCATCTGACTGGTTTCTGTTCCTGATAGCTGTACTTCAAGATGGGGAGTCCTGTGGAAGTCAGAGAAAGCATGCTGTACAATCTTTCATTTGTAGTCTGTGAGCACGAAGTCCCTAATTTAGTGGTTTTGCATTATGGTAGTTTTTCTCCATACCAGTGAACCTATCACGCTGCTTTGGAAAAGTTGTAATGAAAACTCTTTTTGTGTGTATGCCCTCCTTGTAATCATATTGACTTCTGTGGTGTTGGAAAAGGTTGGAGATACTATGCACATGGAAGGAGTTACACCTGTAACCCAAATGGAAGCTACGTAGTCAAGGAAGCTACCTTTACAATGAAAAGTAGTTCTCTCTGCATTGGCAAAAGAAGCATTTATCTCCTGTGACTTTGTATTTCAGACAACGGTGCAGTGTTCAGTCATCCTCCCAAAGCAGTAACAACCTGGATGGACCTTGAAGTTTCAGTGCTTTCAAGGAAGAGTGGATCACTTTTGAACTTTCAGAGGTTATAATATCTTCAAAAATTGTTACAAGCTTAAAAGAATGGACTAAACAATGACCAGTGATCATGTGTAAGGCTGCTGTTACAATCTTTGGTTTTATCACATATAAAATGGTTAAAATTAGATTTTGAGTATGTTTGCATCTATAAATAGCCCTACTGACAAAGTCTGTCTGACAGTGCTCAGAGAAAAGGTCAGCATCCTCTATTCAGTGGTACCTTTTAACTGATGGTAGAAAGTCTAAGTAATATTGTTGTTGCAATTTCATAAAATAAGATCTAAGAGAGCATATTCACAGGCTATTTGTGTTGCTGTTTCTACCTCCCATCTTTTCTTTCAACAAGTGACAGTTGGTTACAGTTACAGTTCACTTCAGAAACACAACAGAAAAACTGAACAAACAACTTCAAATTAAAGTTGCTATTTTTATACATTATCCATATTTTTTATTCCAGTGATTTTTTTAAAGCAGTGTATTTGTTTTGTGTGCTAGAAGACATGGTTTAATAATTGCAGTGGTTCTATCACAGCAGCAGTTGTGTAATGAGTCAGTGTTGGAGACCGAAGTAATACCTAAACCAAATTTGTGCCTGAAGATGTACTTATGTGACTTACAGAACTGTACTTTGCTGACAGTGTCCCAAGCTCTCTGCTGGCCATTTTCCGCTTCATTGAACAGCTCCAATTTTAGTTCCTGTATTAAGTGATGAATGTGCTCAAGTGGTTTGAATGTATGCATTTCAATTTTTTTAATACAGTTTTATTTTAATAAAATAACCTGCTATTTCTTGTCTAGTAAATAAAACAAATGAAACATATGCTTCTCCAAGATGTGTGGAAATTGAGGGGGATGGTTTATTTACTTGTAGTCATTATGTATCACTAGGATTTTGCCTTTCATGGAGCAGGTTGGTGATGATACCTTGTAAACAACACTTTCAGAAAGTCATTTTTTAAAAAATACTGTGCTGCTTAGAACTTTAGGTTTTATGTCCCTGAACATCAGGGATTGCTGTGGCAGAAGTGGATCAGAATGCAAGGAAAAGATCAGAAACATGAACGGTAAGGATCCTCATAGTACTGTAAAAAAAAAAAAAAAATTCTAATCCAAAGGAAAATAGAAGCAGGTACACAAGCATTGTAGCTTCTTAGTCGTTTTCTGTTAGACACCCAATCTCCTGCTTGTGAAAGCCTTTAGATCTGGGTGTATTCTTCCTAGCAAAACCAGTAGAAGTGCTTTTCAGGTACTGGTGAAAATAGCTTAACCAATTTTCTGTATTTCATGGTGTTTTTTTAAGAACTTGGATTGCAGGAGCAACAGCTTGAACATATCTTTCGTTACCTTCTACTAAGCCAAATCATATATCTGGCTCTAAGAATGGTTTCCATTTTTACCTTTCTTCCATAGGCACTTTTGGTGAAATGGATCAGAGCCAGGAAATTCATATCTGAGTGTTCTAAGAGAAAGTTTTTTCTGGATGTCCATTTTCAGTCCCATTGGGTTGCTCTTTTTGCATTTGGTATTGACATAAAATAGTAATTGTTATGCTAATTTTTTGGTTTATAGACTGGGTACTTAGTGTCACAGGAGAGTGGCACAGAGCAGGTCCATAGGTAGTAGGTTCTGTTATACATTTCTGTTACAAATTCTTCATATGCAAGGCTAGGTGAGAACACTAGGTAAGGAAGGCTGCATCCAAAGAGTTACAGTCAATATTGCAGTGTCCAAGTGGAAACTAGGAACAGGGGGTTTCGCTCAGAGGTCTGGGACCAGTATTGTGTCATATTTTCATCAATTAAGTAAGATAGTGGGATTGAGTTTGTGGAACGCAAAAGCACCGTGGTGAGTGAGGAAAGGAATGCCATCCAGAGGGACCTTGAGAGGCTCAAGTAGTAGGGCCCAAGTTCAACAAGGCCAAGCAGAAGGTGTTGCATTTGAGTTGAGGTGAAGGGGCTTGAGATCAGCCTTGTGGAGATGGACTTTGGGGTGCTAGTGGATGAAAAATTGAACATGGGTCAGCAATGTGCACTCGCAGTGCAGAAGTCCAGCTGCATCCTGGGCTGCATCAAAAGCAGATTGAGGGGGGTGATTTTGCCCCTCTGCTCTCATAAGACCCTACCTGGAGTATTGCATCCAGCTTTGGGGTCCTTAGTAAGAAAGATGTGTTGGAGCAAGTCCAGCAGAGGACCACAAAGGGATCAGAGGGATGAAGCACCTCTCTGAAGAGAACAGGCTGAGAGAGTCGGGGTTGTTCATACTGGAGAGTAAAAGGCTCTAAGGGAGACCTTATAGTAGCCTTTCAGAACATAGAGGGGCGTTACGCGGAAGATGGAGAGAAGCATGTCACCACAGCTTGTAGTGACAGTTTTAAACTCAGAGTGCATATATTTAGATTGGATATAAAACCAGTTTTTATTATGGGACTGCTGAGACAGGGAAACAAGTTGCTTGGAGAAGTTGTGGATATCTTTGGAAGTATTCAGATTGAGGTGAACAGAATTCTGATCAGCCATGACTAGTGAAAGGTCTCCCTGCCTGTGGTGGGAGGATTGGGCTATAGGTCATTGATGGTTTGGGCTGGAAGAAACCTTCCTGTGATATTTACTTGCTCAGTCAACACAGGCTTGGTACCTAAAGATATCTCATGCAGAATTTGTATATAAAGTCTGCAGAACTCTGGTAATGTGTAGTGTGTTTTTTGCAAAGTTCCGTGTACATTTTATGCTCCAAAATATGTTGCAAGTAATTTATTCATAGGACTACAGACAGAGATGGTAATTGGCAAGAAAAGCATAGGATAACATTTAATTATGTAAAGACAGGACCAAATACAAGTGATTTTAATTGTCTTTCAAAAGAGTCTTAAGAAATGTATTTATTGTAGGCAGAACTGCAGGTGTGATAGGAAGAAGATACAAATTGTATGTATCACATTACTAAAACCAAATAAATATTTTAACAACGAACCATGGCCCCTTCTTGAACTCAGAATATGTTTGGTTTCACAAGAATGAGACAGTGATGGGTCCTTTTTTTTTTTTGGGGGGGGGGGGGGGGGTTGGCAACTGTTAATCAGTCCATTTGCTGTGAAGGATTTGGAGTACTGCCTTCTGGTGCAGAGTATTGATGTTGCTCCTATATCATAATATCAGAATCAGTGTTAGCAACCACTAGTTTGAGGCTTTAAGAAAATTGCATCTTGGTCTGGTAAATGGCTTATCGATATGGGACAGTAAATTGTGGCTGTTTTAAACATCCCAGGTTCCAAAGTGTGGCCTCCAAGCTTCACTGATATCATTGCACATCTTACAGAGACTTCATGGTTTCTGGTTGTTAAGTATGACATGTTATACACTTCTGGTTTACACTAACATCTCTTACACCAAGTGCTGTCTCCTAGAAAAATTACCAAAGCTTTCAGCAGGAAACCTGTCTGCTTTCTGTGTATATGTTTCACAGACCACTTTAAAGCCTCTTCTAAACACCGGTCACTTCAAGACAGGTACCTAAACAGTGAGCACTGAAGCAAATGAAGTAGCTTCTCTGTGGTTAAATTGTGTCATTAAAAATAGATTTGAAACATGGAAAACTTAATGAAGTATTAGCTAGTGGAATTTTACCTTAAGTTTTCCAGGTCTGTGTCTCGTTCTCCAGCAGAATTGTCCTAAACTTACTGATTTGTATGGCCTGAATGCTGTCTCGACTTCGGGTTGAAGAGAACACCCCTAGAGGTAGCAGGAACTGCTGAAGAGTATGTAAGTCTCTCCTGCTGTGCAGGATATGCCTTGGGAAAATAGAGAAATCCAGCTGGGAAACAGTGGGTATGTTAGAAATAAATGCTCAAAGCCTAATTTTATTTCCCACATACAGAGAGGGGAGACTGAGTGGAACTGAGTGCTTGCAAATAGCACAGGTGCATAAAGCAAGAGGCATGCCAATATTAGGCAAGGACCAGGAAACACGATAAATAGCCAACTGATTTCTTACTCAGTTTTCAGCTGGTGTCCAAAGGCAGAGATTGGAACTTTGTTAAACATACAGATCTACGCGGACCACAGGCAGAAATGTCACAGGTGGGTAAGTTCAACATGCAAATGACATGCAGAAGACATACATCCACTCAAGGAGCTTTTGTCCAACTATCTCTTCAGTGATGTTCATTAGGAGTTCTGCCTTGTCTTGACACAGGTGTCCCAGGCAACAGAACTCCTTCTGCTTTGAGTGAAGAGATTTCTCTATTTGGACTCAGTAACATTCAGCTCTGTTGTCAATATTCCAAGCCCACACTTATCCGTATCATGAGCACTTGCTCTATTAGTGTGGACTTGCTATTATCTCCTACCCCACTCTTCACTGATGGTTTGGATGTTGTATTTTGTTTAGCCCAGCTATCCGTGGCTTTCAAAGTCCTTTTATCTTGGATGAGATCTCCCTTTATTTTGCTCAGAGCATCATCCACTGTGCATATTAGCAGTATGATGTACTGATGCCAATGCAATACTGCGGGTTGAAATATGGCACAAACTAGACCAGAACACAGGCCATTAGGTTTACTCATTTTCTGCTTTTTCTGTTTTCTCTAAAGCATTCTTTGCAGCCTAACATTGATCTATCTTGCTAACATGAGATTGCCCACTCATATCTCATTTTCACTTATCTAGCACTTCACACTCTTTCATGCTTATATCCAGAGCATCTCTTAGAATTTGCATAGATGGCATATGACATCAGAATTGAGTTTTTCTGTTAGTGTTCAAAACACCTCTGAGAGCAGTTGCTGTTCCCAGAACAAACCAGGAAGAGAGTACTTTGTCTATTGAAACCAGCTGAGTATCAGTAAGAAGAGAAGGAGGTGCTCAGCACTGGGCAGGATCAGTCTTCTAAGATGGAAATTCTGGCTTAACTGTTTTAACGACTGCTTCCTCTCCACACTGTCATTGCAGCGTTGACTGAAGCAGGACAGTGCAAAAGAATTGAAATTAACATTTGATCACACTATTGCAAATGTTTGCCATCATTTATTTAAATGATTGGCAATTTCTCCACCACCTTTGCTTATGAATTGGCTCAGGGAATTTGTGACGCAAAGACCTGTGGAATGATCAGGCATACTTGAAAATATGTTTTCAATCTGAACATCAGGGTGTCATAGATGAGACCCAGCTGGAACTAAGAATAGTGCCTGTTTTAAATGAAACATATTCTAGAGGACACATGAAGTCTGTCCAGTTGATTCGTTCCCTACAGTATGGTCCCTCTAGCACAAGGAAGACATTTCATCTGAAATCTTTTAATTTGACCTAAGAATAATATTAGTGCTTTATAGGAAGCAACTTTTGTATGGGATTTTATCAACTGTATAAGAAAGTTCTGAAACACATTTTTGTTTTTTCATAACATAGTCAAACATTAAAGTCATTCTTTTGCATCTGCCTGAAGGTAAACCAGCAAGATAAGTTGGTAGGAGGATGGTGGCAGTAGGAGTCCCTTTCCCCTTACTTCCATGTGAGTGCAGGGAAATAAGCTTTGCTCGAGTCAGTTTAGTACACACTCCCCCAACTCCATGATCTTACTGGGCTGGTACCAGGAGGTTCTTTCCCCTATTTTGCCTGTGAGGGTAGTGGAAAAACCTTTTTGGTCATGTAAGTTTAGTACATATTCCCCACTTCATGTTGTTACTGGGCTGGTAGCAGGAGTGTCTTTTCCTCTTAATTGCAAATGAGGGCAGGAGAATAAGCTTTGCTCAGGTCAGTTTAGTACACATTCCCCATTCCAATGTTACTGAGCTGGTAGCAGGAGTTGCTTTCCTCTTAACATCCCAGTGAGGGCAGGGAATAAACATTCCTTACGTCAGTTTACTACACATACCCCCACTCCATGGTGTTACTGGGCTGGTAGCAGGAGTTGCTTTCCCATATTTTGCCTGTGAGGGCAGTGAAAAAACTTTTTTGGTCGTGTAAGTTTAGTACACGTTCCCCACTTCATGTTGTTACTGGGCTGGTAGCAGGAGTTGCTTTCCCCTTACTTGAATGTGAGGACAGGGGAATATGCTTTTCTCATGTCAGTTTAGTACACATTCCCCATTTCAATGTTACTGAGCTGATAGCAGGAGTTGCTTTCCCCTTAACTTCCCTGTGCGAGCATGGGAATATGCTTTGCTCAGGTCTGTTTAATACACATTCCCCCACTACCTGTTCTTACTGAGCTGGTAGCAGGAATGTCTTTTCCTCTTACTTCCATGTGAGTGCAGGGGAATAAACTTTGTTCACCTCGGTTCAGTACACATTCCCCACTCCATCATGTTAACTGGGCTGGTACCAGGAGTTTCTTTACCCTTCTCTTCCTTGGAGGGCAGGGGAATAAGCTTTGCTCGAGTCAGTTTAGTACACATCCTTCACTCCATGGTCTTACTGGGCTGGTACCAGGAGGTTCTTTCTCCTATTTTGCCTGTGAGGGCAGTGGAAAAACCTTTTTGGTCATGTAAGATTTAGTACACATCCCCCACTTCATTTTGTTACTGGGCTGGTAGCAGCAGTAGCTTTCCCCTTACTTTCCTGAGACAGCAGGGGAATAAGCTTTGCTCGCGTCAGTTTAGTAGACATTCCCCCCTCCATGGTGCTTCCAACCTGCTAGCAGGAATTTCTTTCCCCTTCTCTTCCCTGTGAGGGTAGGGGAAAAAGCATTCCCCAGGTCAGTTTATTACTCATCCCCCACTCCATTGTGTTACTGGGTCATAGCAAGAGTTGCTTTCCCCGTACTTGAATGTGAGGACAGAGGAATAAGCTTTTCTCATATCAGTTTAGAACACATTCCCCCACTCCATGGTGTTACTGGGCTGGTAGCAGGAGTTGCTTTCCTCTTATGTGCATGTGAGGGCAGGGGAATAAGCTTTGCTTGGGTCAGTTTAGTGCACCTTCCCCACTGTGTGGTCTTAGTGGGGTAGTAGCAGGAGTTGCTTTCCCTTTTTGTGCATGTGTGGACAGGACAATAAGCTTTGGTCGGTCAGTTTAATACATATGCCCCACTCCTTGGTGTTACTTTGCTGGTAGCATATTGAATCTCTCAATACCTCTTAGGGTGTCCAGCACCTCACAGAAAGTGAGTGGTAAATCAATAGCAAGAGGGCATGGTCAAGTATGTCTTGAAAATCAAAAAGGTTTAAATAAAGGTAGAAAATAAGAACAAAACCAAGGAACAAGCCAAACACAGTGTATGGAACAAGTTCTATGCACCTGCTACAACACCTCCAAAATGCCTGGAGCACCTTTGTTTGCTGTCTTATCTACATAACCATTAAGGAGGGGTCCATCGGCAAACTACCAATAGAAACAGCTACACGTTTTGAAGAATAGCTTCCAACAGGTCCAACAGGTGTTCCTGTCCTGGCACGGAGCCAATTGCCATGAGAAGGGCATGGAAAGTTCTAGCTGAACTTCCTAATATGTCTAGAGGTAAATGGAAACTTCTTTTCTTATACAGAAATGCCTATTCGTGTGTGGGGGTGCCTTCCTACAGTAGCAGGAGTTACTTTCCTCTTTCTTGCATGTGAGAGCAGGGGAATAAGCTTTTCTCAGGTAAGTGAGAGCAGGGGAATAAGCTTTTCTCAGGTAACTTTAGTAGACATTCCACACTCCATGGTCTTACTGAGCTGGTAGCAGAAGTTTCTTTCCTTTGCTTGCATGGGAGGACATGGGAAAAAGCATTCCCCAGGTCAGTGTAGTACTCATCCCCCACTCCATTGTGTTACTGGGTCATAGCAAGAGTTGCTTTCCCCGTACTTGAATGTGAGGACAGAGGAATAAGCTTTTCTTATGTCAGTTTAGAACACATTCCCCCCACTCCATAGTGTTACTGGGCTGGTAGCAGGAGTTGCTTTCCCCTTACATGTATGTGAGGGCAGGGGAATAAGCTTTGCTCAGGTCAGTTTAGTACACATTCTCCACACTGGTACCTTGGGTTGACTCTCATTTTCTTCTCTGGCCCTTAGCCTCCTTGCCATCTAAATAGAAAACAGATGTTAAAAAAACCCTAAAAACCATAAACCTAGCAGTGTTGAAGTGCTTGTTCTCTATAGGCAAGGAAAGCCCGCTCACAAGCTCCACCAAGAAGAGTTCACTTCCTGATTTTAAATGCCACTGCTCATCAGCCACGTGCATTCGATTTCTGCAAGAATGAGTGTTAAGAAGCCAAAAAAACAATTGACCCAGGCTGACATGGAGTGGAGGTAAGTGTCCCTGGTGCATCCTTTCAGGCACAGGCAGCCATGTTTGTCTTTACTTCCCCAGGCACCTCTTTCTTGAGCTGAACCTGTGTCTTTTCTCCCCTGTTCTGGATACCCTTTTCTCAGCTCTCAGCCTGCCTGTTTTCTTACCTGTCAACAACCAGCACCATGGAGAGAAAAGGGTGCTGATGCTGGCATTTTCCCCACCTGTAGATCAAACTCTCATATTCTAGATTGCTACTCAGCTCCTCAAGTCAGAATGTTTCTGTTTAGAAATCATGCTGCTTCCTGAAAGGAGTGACTACGTCAATGGCAGCAAAAGCTACTAGCTCAGTGGTAGGAAGTAGGATATTTCTAATACCATAACCTCTGCTGATGGTGTCAGCTAAACCCTAGAGGTTTTACCCCTTGGTCCTTGCCTGAAGCTGTAGGTGAAAACAGGGCTTCTCACAGCCTACTCAGAATCATGAACTAACACTCAATAACAAGAGCAGTGCCAGATCCAGTGTCAGTCATCTGTGTACCTTTCTGGGAGGCAGTCTGACACCTTTAGTTGCAAGATTCTTGGTTTTCGACTCCTAAGGATTTCACTATGCCTCTTTGGACTTTCTCCAGCACAGAAGCACTTTGTTTGCAAGTGTTTCTACCAAAAGCATAAAGATGCTTACAAATACATAGTAAGAGATGGGAATGTGGAGACATTGGTCCTCTGGGGACATTTCCACAAAGAAAAAGAGTGGTCTGTCTTCTGTTCATACAGTATTTTAGAGTACTTCTGCCTCTTTTTCCAGTAAGTTGGGGGGGGGGGGGGGGGAAGTAGACAAAGAAGTATTTCATTTCTTCAGTGTTCAGTGAGTGTCTGTTTAGGATTGGTTGACATCTGATCAAAAAATAATAAAAATAGAATGACTTGATATATCATCTCTTCCCTGGGAATGATTGCCCCACCAGGGCACTTAGAAGACACAGATGTCTTCAGAGGTTCCCTCTCTGGCACTTGGTATTTGGCTTGCCTCTTCCATCTTCAAATCTTCACTTTCTTCTGTAAGGGCTCTGAACATTTCCATTTTCTTCCTGAGATTTACAGTACATGAGGCTTATTTTCTGTGTAGGTAGCCAATGAAGTTAATATTATTTACACACATTTGTTCAATGCAAGATGGAGTGATGACTTCCTTTTCTAAAACAGTTTTTGGTTTTCCTGCTTTCCCTGAAGCTTTCAAAGACTTTGAACACGAGATTTAAAGCCTGTGGACCCTTAAGACACAATAAACCGGGGTGAATTTGGAGGGGATGTTCCCTGTTTTAAAGCTTGGGAGTCATGTTCTAATAGAGTAATTTCTCATAGCGTGAAATAGCAAACCCTGGTTTTTTAAGCGCCATTACACCTGAGGCTATTTTATTAAAGTTTGGCAGAGGACACCACAATTGAAAAATATCTTGTCAAATTATTCAGATGCTGGCATTCGCACACAATTGAGGTGTGCTTTTTGTAGCACACAGCACTGCTACAAAAACAGTGCCATTCTTGTCCAAAGAATTAACCACACTTACACCACCTCTAGAATCACCATATGTAACTCCATGCCTATAACTTTTCATCCTGTGCAGGCAACTTCCAAAGGAAATTTTGGGCATTGGCAGCTCTGGGGCCAAAGCCTCTGGAAAGGTTACACACTTTAGGCAGAGTTTTCCCGAGTGGGGAGAGGCTAGTGAAAATCCCGTTGGCATCCCAGTGTGAATGGGATGCCACTCCTCCTGCCATGTTTCGGACGGGACTTCCCGGAGCTCTGGCCCTCCTTCCCACCCTGCAGGGGTGGGCAGCCTGCAGGCAAGAGGGCCGGCGGCAGGGAGCGAGACTGCGAGCCCAGAGGCTGGGATAGATGATGTGCGAATGGATGCTTCGCGCCCCGCCGCGCCAGCCGAGCTCTGCTAAACACCTGTCCTCAGGAGCCAGCTCGAGAGACTCTGCTGGGCTACCGCCCTCCTGGAAAGGAAAGGAAGGGAAATTCCCTTCCACTCGGAAGGGAAAACGAAAAGCTCATTCAGAGAATTACAGACTATTCTGATTTGGAAAGGGAGCCACAAGCATCACTGAGACCGACTTGTCCTGCTCGCCCTGCCCCAGACGGATTTGCTCCCAGACGCCAAACATCCTCTGTGGTGGGGCTCGCTCTCCACTTGTCCTCCAAAGAGCTAAGAAAAAAAAAAGATCTTTTTTAAATTTATTTTTGGGAGGAGACTGATTCCCCTCCTCTATTTTAAAGAAATGGATCTGGCTCTACTTCTTTACCCTAACCAAAGGAAAACTCTCCCACTTTTAAAAATACATCATAAAGTTACACAAAGGAACAAACTGCAGGTGAGCTTTCTTTTTGCATTTCAAGTGTTGTTTTCAATAAGGAAATAAACGATTTGGGTATTTTTAAGTCTCGTGTGTCTGTGCTTAAATAGTGCATATCTGCAAAAAGTCCTGTTATCCGACCTGTGTGATTGTGCTGTCTGTATCCATATTTATTTATGCAGATACACACACAAAAATTGAAAGCAACGAATGAAGTTGAAATAAATAACACCACCCAACTAAGTACTGCTGCATACAGAACCATTAAATAGTTGAACAGGAGGAGTGAATTATTTTTAAGCCAATCTTTTTCGTGTTTTATTACTGAATAATAGCAGGCATTTAATCACATATAAGTGGTATGAACATCGAGTAGATGATAGAAATTACATGGGAAAAACAGAATACAAAAACTAAAAAGTGAGCAAATTTATAACCAAACTCGGTCATTTGTTGTTGTTTCCAAATATCTGGTTTGGAGACCCGGAAAGCTATCTTTAAAAAAAGAAACTCGTTGTCCATATCTTCTGAGCAAATGGAGTCTCAAAATGCAAAAAACGATGCAGTAACTAATTGATTGCCAATTGTTTTCTCACACAAATTTCCGTGAATACAGCTACACAAAATGTTTGTATCACCCAAACTGTAATGCTCATCAGCATTAAAGTTTTTACCATTCAATCACTCTTACATCTTGGCGTTAAACGTGTATGTTGAGAGGGCTGGTGAGAAGATTTGGGGATTAATTAAATTTATGAATGATATGGCTAAACTGTTCACTATTTCGGAGTAAGACAACATAAAAGGATTTCAAGGAATAACTAAAATACAAAGCCTTGCAGGGCAGTGAGCAAGCCAGTAAGGGAAACACAGTGTTCTCACTTCTCTAAGCAGCTTTACTGTAAAAAAAAAAAAAAAGAAAAAAAAAAAAAAAAAAAAAAAAAGAAAAAAAGAGGGGTGGGGGCAAAAGGCGAATATTTTTTTCCCCCTAGAGCTCAGAAGAATCAGCTGCTTGTGCTCTCCCCGCCGGACAGCATGAGAGGGAGAAGCAGGAGCGCTAGTCTTGATTGTGCTTTTGGATTTTTTTCTTCTTTTTCTCAGGAAGTTGAGCGGCACGTGTCTTCTCGCAGAAGCGGGAGCCGGAGTGCCCGGGACGCACAGGAGGAATCCTGGACGTAACGGGACAAAGGAGGACTTTCCCCAGCAGTCGGACATCGGGAGCGCCGCCAACCGCTGGTTACTCGCAATGGCTCGCGGCGGGGATACTCGCGGGGAAAGTGGGTGGAAGGGGACGAGGGGACAAGGACTCGGCGGGACGGCGGGGGCGGATCAGCGGGCAGCCTCCTCGGCGGCCCCCCCGGCTTCCGGAGGGGGCGGCGGGTCGCGCAGGTACCGCCCCACCGCTCCGTGCGGGCCCCCCGCCGCCACGTCGAGGGGCAGGCGGCCGCGGCCGTCGGGGAGGTCGAGACGCGCCCCGGCCCGGTGTAGTGCCGCCAGCGTCTCCAGGAAGCCAGCGCGGGCCGCGTCGTGCGCCGGGAGGCAGCCGGTGCGCGGGTCGGGGCGGTCGGGGTCGGCTCCGCGCCGCAGCAGCAGCTCGGCCACTCGCGGGCTGCCCATCATCATCACCTGCGGGGAGAGACAGCGTCAGCGCCCGCCCGTCCCGCGCACCGCCACCGCGGAGAGTCCGGGGGGCAGTCGGGGCTGCCGGCCGTGGGGCCGACCTCTCTTTTGGAGCGTAATTCTCCTATGCCGGCTACTTGTGGTCGTGACCTGCGTATATTGTGGCAGCCGTTTGCGATCAACCGTACGGGTCCCTTCTAATTCGAGATAGTCTATGATTGGATGATAAATTAAAAATATTAGCTAGTGGTTTCCAGACTAGGTACAACACGTGTGTATGTTCTGCTTCACATTTTTACCATTTCGTTAAACCACGATATAAATGGTACTTGTGGTGTGTGTATAAGCATATATATGTACACACACATGTTTATACGGAGAAACAGACGCAGCCACGTGTGTCTGTGTACAGATATATATACATCCAATAGAGATACCGTTTATGTAATGTACCCTTTATTATATAATAAATAGTGCATGGATATATATTATAAATACATTTAGACATACAGATATATTTAAAATACGTTAAACATATTTATACACATTAAGAGTTTGTAAATACTTGAATATTATATATACACACCATATATTTTGTGACAGCCCTGAGGGACCGTGCATTGTGCTGTCACATTGAATGCATTATCGATTTATCAGCGGTCAGCACAGCAATGGGCAACGCAACTGGGTGTGGCTCCTTTAGGCATTCGGTGTGGATATTTCCGATTTTTCCCCTCCTGAGTTTTGGACCGAGATTTTCTTTTCTTTTCTTTTCTTTTCTTTTCTTTTCTTTTCTTTTCTTTTCTTTTCTTTTCTTTTCTTTTCTTTTCTTTTCTTTTCTTTTCTTTTCTTTTCTTTTCTTTTCTTTTCTTTTCTTTCCTTTTCTTTCCTTTTCTTTCCTTTTCTTTTCTTTTCTTTCCTCTTCCCCCCCCCCTCAACTCTGTCTTCACAGAGGTGTGAGACCAGCTGCTGAGCGCTCACGAGCAATGCACAAAACCTAACTGATGGAAAATTCCAAATGATATTTTGTGCCTAAATGGCAAACTCCTAATGACATTCTGCTTTTCTGCCAGTATCAGAAACTTTCAGCAGTGTTTGATCATACACGATTGAATAAAACTCAACAAAAAACCCTAATCAACCAAAATGAATTTGCACATGGGGTTTTACTTCCCTTACTGTCCTTGTTATTTTCAGTGGAATTATAACTGCCATAAATTTCGACTTAACACTTTGAATAAAGATCTTAAGAAAATACATTTTTCTATCAATTTCTTTCTCGGGACTTTGGTTTGTGCACTTGAAATCATTTGTTTTTTTTATAGTACAAGTGCGAAAATACTTATGAAATACAATAATATATAAACTTCCGATATTAATCTTTTCCAGAAAGAAAAAGAGGGTCTACATATTCGAGTGTCAGCCATTTTGCAAGTTACTGACAAGAGAAAGAGAACTTAGTCTGAAGCAAGGAAAGAGATAATTTACCAGAGTTTGGAGATTCTTTTAATCTGTAATTTGAACATAAAACAGAAATAAAACGAATAACTTACTGAGAGCCTTTCTCTGAAATACACTTCAGAAAAATATTTCATTTTTAATGTAAAGTGCAAGGACCAAAATGGCTGTTCAACTTAGCTGATGAATCATTAAAAATATCTCTTCAAATGACAAGAAAAAATCTTCTTTGTGAGATACACAACTCCAGTTTAAATCACAGTATACTAATAGTTCAACAAACATTCAGTGGGAAGTGTCCACTCAAGTACTTCGATTAATACAACACACTTTTAACTCACAAACTGCCTGGAAAGCAACTCTACATACTGGTAATTCTAATATCCATCAATAAATACTGACACTATTGATGTTTAGAGAATATTAAAATTACCTCTACTAAAAAAAAAAAAAAAAGAAAAAAAAGAAAAAAAAAAAAGAGGTGACTACTAATACATACCTAGTTTCAAGTTCCAAATTTTACTAGCACAGTTTCTAGGTTCTTTGTTCATGAATATACTAGAAAGGGACCCCACTTCGATTTCCTTGGGGAAAAAGGACCTGTTCCGGCCATATTTTAAAAATCAAGAAATTTGCTTGAAGTGCAGGTCATTCCCTAAACCTATCTGGATAATTATCTGGAAGCAGATTTTGCAGTCCCACTTCTCCGTTTGAGTTTCCCCTAGAAAAATTCGTTTGCTTCCAGCAGTTCCCCACTAAACTCCATCCGATATTTTCAGGATGGCAGAGCTTATTTTAGAAAATAAAGGGCACATTTGAATTCAGACAGCTGCGGCTGGATTACGGTTCCGATCACAACAACAAAAATTCATTCTAAGCACGAAATACCCACCCTTCCCCACCGACATGGCAAAGAACAGCTTCCCCCCTCCGCCCCCTTCCAGCTACCCCCTCTCCCCTGGGCTCCGTACCTGGAGCGGGGTTCTCCCAAGGGAGTTGGTCCCGTTGGGATCCACGCCTGCGTCCAGCAGCTTCCTCACCTCTTCGTGGTCCCCGCGGGCGGCAGCGCTGCACAGGCGGTCGCCGTCGCTCCGGGGGGACCCCTCCATCGCCCCCCTCCTTCCCCCCCCCCCCCCCGCCAACTGGGCCGTACAGCCGCCTCCGGCTTTCCCTCTCCCTGGCTGCGAGCTCGTCCGTCGCTCCTCCTTTCCCGAGGATAGCGGCCGCCCCCGGCAGCCCAGGCGGGGCGGGGGCTGGAGCATCCGCTCTTCCCAGGATCCCAGCGGCAGCGGTAAAACCCTCCCTCCCGCCGGCAGGGCGGCGAAGGACGGCGGGATGCGGCAGCCGGCTCCTCAAGCACGGCACCTCGGAGGCCAGCCCGGTTTCATCCCCACCCAAAGTGCGGGCGGCTCTCGCGGGGATTTCCTCTCACCGGGGAGAAGGGATGGGGGCGGCGGCCTTGCGCCCCCAACCTCTCCCCATATCGGGGCGGGTTGCCAAAGGCAGGGGAGCGGGACGCAGACCCGCGGGCAAACACCTTCCACGGCAGCTGCCTCGGCCGGGACAGGTGGGGCGCGCCACGCGAGTATCTAACGCGGGGGTCGACGACATGATGAAGGGACGACGGACCTGAACTTTGCCGGGATAGAGAGGGACTTTTTGTGAGAGTGATGGCTCTGCTCTCTGCCTCCGAAAGGGGTCCCGCCCTGCCCGAGCCCCTCCGAGCGGTAGGTCGGGGGTCCATCCCTCCGTCCTGCCGAGAGCTGGCGGGCCGGATGAGGAAGGGACCGAATAGAAGAGGATCGCTTCAGCCTGCCCCTGCCAGAACCTCCCGGCAGCAGGAAAACCGCGGGGAGAGCCCGCCAGGGTAAGGTGCAGCTCCAGCCGCGCAGCCGGAATCTAGGCAGAAGAATCTCGCCCGGCAGCGGTGAAGACCTACAAAATTCAAGCATCTGGCCCCCGCCGCTTGGCTTTTCGCCAAGCGTCTCCCCGAGGAGGCGTGCAGGCCTCGAGCACGCCTGTGACACACACCCCCGCCCCAAGCCACCCCCCCGCGGCCGTCGAGGGGGAGCTGGTGGTCGGCACACAAGACCTGCGCAGTGAAGTTTTTATTCTGCCACCTCGACGTTCCGGGCAGACCTTTGTAGGCGGCAACGGGAATAAGGGGTTTTTTTTGTTTGTTGATTAAGGGTTTTGTGGGGTATTTTCCCCCTTCCCCCCACCCCTCACAATGTCAGTTCTCTAATCTTCATTTTTTTAATTTGCAGAAGACCGGTGCGACGCCGCAGAAGAAGTATCCACTGGGCAGATACAACCCCCGGAGGGCTCTGCATAGCTTAAAGAGGAACACGGTGATTTTATATCTACATTTACTATTAGCCAAAAGCAGAGACATCCTCGGATGAGGAGAAATAAAAACAGATTTACCCCTGAATAGACAAGTCAGAGGTTCGCTAAAATGTCTTCATTTAGTGGCTTTCTGAGCCTCCCTTGCGAAGTTTCTGGGGCAAGTGGCATTGCAAGATGAGGGTCCAACATTTGAGGCGAGACCCTTGCTTGGTTGTGGTGAACTCCCACCACATCTGGTTTTTCTAAAATGCATGGTGCAAAGCGGCCCTCGTGACAGACAGAAAATTGAAACCAAATAAATAAATAAATTTTTAAAAAAGTTTAAAAGTGGATTTTCTAAAGTTTGTACAGTCTAAGAAACTAAGACGATCCCCCACCCAAAAGCCAAAGTATCTTTCAGTTCTTCTTGTGGTCTTTTACATTAATGATAGCCACACAGAGATAAATCCAAGGAGAAAACTTCGTTGGTTATGTCTGTCAGGTGTCTTAAAATTTCAAATCAATAGTGATGCATGGCAGGGTTGCAGCTATGCAACCCTGCCTAGCCTTGCTTTCTGTGACACAATATTGTGAATAATGATATTATACTGTGATATAATGTGATATAGTGATATAATACTGTGAAGTAATATTGATAATGGATTTTATGCATCTGTATGTATAAATATAGGAATCCATGTATTTTTGTGAGTATATAAGTATAAAAATAGGTTGGACTCAATGACCTTAAAATTCTTTTCTAACCTAGTTAATTCTGTGAAGAAAAAAAAAGTACACTCACATGTCAATATATTTTCAAGTGAAGATGTTACTTCAAATCAGAGGGTTAGTCTATATCTCCACCTCCACTAAATTATGTTAAAAGCTAATAGTTTAAAACAAAAAATACTGTCCCATTATTATGTCCCAACATTACTGACCCTTCAAATCACATATCAAACTACTAGAACATTTTTAAGTCACAGCATTTTAAGTCACATTATTGAAATAATGCGATTTCTTCCTCCTCTAAAAGCAAATCTTATATTATACAATTCTAGTACCTCAAATTAATCAAAACATAACAACACAGAGTCATATCTGAAGTTAGGGTAATAATAACATAGCCAATGCTAGCGTGTTTTGAAAAAGAACCTTGTATTGCACTTTTATCTTGGGACGGGGGGGAGGGAGGTGAATCCACCTTTTCCCCCAAATAAACCTTACTGCAAAGATATTTTCACAAGAGTTAAAAAAAAAATCACGTTAAGCTGTGTACCTATCCTGTCCTATCCTATCCTATCCTACATTTCTGCTCTTATTTAATTTTAGAATCATTATTCAACCATACAGATCTTTGACACTGAAAAGAGATCCATTTTAATACTACACTACAGTAATCCCGCAAATTGTTCTGAGATGTTTTGGTAAGAGTATAAAGGATGGAAGAGGTGACTTTCAGTTAACAAACGCAGCCATCTTATGTCCTTTTTAAAGCTTAGCAAGTAATTCCCTTTCAACAAAAACAACAAAAAAAATTTCAAAACATTTACATTTTATCTAACAAGTATTTGGATAATAGGTTCAGGGGTTAATTAAATACTATAAAGAGACAAACTATGAAGAACATAATATTGAGATTTCCTAGTTTGTAAATAGGCAAAAGGGGCACAAGAGAGGAAAGGGTAGGAAGTGCAATGGAGAGGTTGCGTGGAAGTAACCTGTTTTATATTTGGGGGGGGGGGGGGGGCGGGAAGCAGTTGTTCCAAGTTAAATAAAAATGAAGCAATACCCATGTACAGAAATAATTTAAACTTCTCTTCACTTTAAAAATGTCAGAATATTTGCAAAGATATTTATCCTGATTACACATATTGGTTAAGAACAGAAAAATCTATCACCTTAATTTTAGTCGTTCAGAAGTTGTGCCATGGGGATTTCTATTGAACTTCAAAGTGATCTAAAAATTATCCTGAACAGACAAAGATAAAACCAAACCATACACAAAAGCTCATACATATCTCAAAGAAACTGCAATAATAATGAATAAATACTTCATAGAGTGTATCTTACTATCAGAGACTAGTTAGGGTTGGAAAGGAGACTGTAATATCAGAGATATTACTTCCAATCCCACCTCACTGCCCTGCCTCATACAGCCAGGTTTCGGTGCTGGAGCAGCCACAACTCCATTATATGTTACCCTAGACAGTTACAAAATTATCCTCGGGTATTGTATTTTTTGTAGCATTTTTTGTTTTGGTTTTGTGGGGGGGGGTTTTGTTGTTGTTTTTTTAAAATTAAATTTAACACTAACACATATCTTACTCCAGTCCAGGCCCTTCAAAATGAGATTTGTAGTCTAGAGCTAACTGGCATTTTAGAAAAACTCCCTCACCGATTAAATGCTCAGAAGAAGGGGACAAAAAAGTAGCAGTACTTAGAGCAAGTGTGGAAATAGAGTGAGAAAATAATAGCCACACTTTTGGATCGGTAAAGGAGTTTTGTCCCTGCCACTGAGAATTTACTTTGAGGTGATTAGCACCCTCATAGTTATGTTTGTATTTGAGATTCATGCTTTTCAGGTCAGACAGAGTTTATCGTCTCTTTTTCTCCCATTTAATGTAGAATTAAGAAATGAGGCCTACTACAAATGCAAAAAAAAAAAAAAAAAAAAGAAAAAAAGAAAAAAAAAGAGGCATTTGAAGGCAATAAGGAAAACTATCTATAGTCTCTGATTTATATATTTATAAGTATGTAAATAAGTTTTTATGTGTGTGTGTCTGTGAATATGGCCTCACACTTCTTATTCAAATAGCACTGGAAGCAATCTAAACAGACAGTGGAGTTGGGAAACTCTAAATTACTTTATCTCCAGACTCTGAGTCCTACAGCCTGAAAGGTGAAAAATTTTAAAATCTATTTATACATGTACAAAATAAATGGTCTCTATTTTTGAAGTAATTTTGAGGTAAATATTTCTACTTCTCTTCCTCCTCTGTTCTTTTCCAGTCTGTGCTCTGTATTAGAGGAGGTTGTGGAATCCTCTAATAACTCTCTATGAGGATTTTGCAGAACAATTCTCAAATTTTCATCAGTATTAATATTCACTTTAGCTTCACTGTATGTCTAGTTATTATTGTTATTTTTTATGTGTGATAATCAATACCTAGGTCCACAACAATCCAATTTTGCACTCTGCAATAAGGAAAAAGTCTCTAAAACTGCCCAGGCCTCGGATGTCTCCCAAGGTCCTTCATATGAGTGTATTTTAATTTTACTTTCTCATGCTGCTCAGCCGCTCTGACCCTTATTTCCCATATTTTCGTAATGGCAAGGGAAGTAAAAGTAGGCGACTGTATTCCACTGTCGTTTACAAATGTGGAAAATAATACACAGTCGGACAACAGTGGCCATTTTTTCTCTTCAGAGCAACAGCTATGTTCCTTGTTTGCAAGGACCTGTCTGAAAAGGGTGGTAAGGGGTAGTGGGTTCATATTTTCGTAATAAACTATACAGAAAAGCTTCTCAAAAAGTGGGAGGCAAGGCAGAAATAAGTTACAGTAACTTTTCAAGAACCGGACATTTTCTCCTGCGTTTAAATAAATAAATAAATAAATAAATAAATAAAATTAATAATGAATTAAAAAAAAAAATAAATAAAAAACCAAAACAGCAAAGAAACACCCTGCCTGTAGAAATTTAACATGTTCCCGGTGTCATCTGAGCATGCGGCGCGGAGGGGTTCCCGCCGCGCTGCCACCGGCGCTGGGCCGCCGCCTCCCGCTCCCGCCGCCCCGTCGGGCCGCCCGCGCCTCCCCCGAGCAGACCCGCTCCCGGCGTCCTACCTGTGTCGGGGGCTCCCGCGGCGCCTCCGCCGCAGGACCAGCTGCAGGGCCAGGCGCCGCGGCCAGCGCCGCCCCAGCGCCCCGAAAACGCGGCGGACGATGCGCCAGCCTAGCGCCCAGGCCCGGGGTAGGCTGCGGGCGCGCCGAAAGTGGACGGTGCACCTTATCCGGGGGGTCATGGATGCGGGGAAGCCGCGGGCGCGTCTCGCTACAAATACCTCCCCAGCGGGGCCTCACCAGTGAATCGGCCCTCTCGCCCTCCATTCATTGGAGAGGATTTTCTTTCTTTCTCTCTCTCTCTTTTTTTTTTTTTTTTTTTTTTTTTTTTTTTTTTTTTTTTTTTTTTTCCGGTTAACTAATTTCGACTCCCCATTTCACTTCACCTCCCTCCGCACCTCACCCCTCCCCTTACACCCCGCTCTAAACTCCTCCCACGATGTCGGCTCCCGACTCGAAAGCGGGCAAAGGAACATTGTCAGCGGGGGATGGGGAGGGGGGAGATCGCCGGCTCCTCTGCCCTCCCACTGTCTGGTCCCGGGGAGCAGCGCTACCAGACGGGCGGGGAGACCGGCCAATCGCAGGGCGCTCCCCTGCTTTCAAATAAAGCCTTGACGACATCTCCTTGCCCTCCTCCCGCTCTGCCCCTCCAAAAACACCGCCTCCCGCTCCGTTTGGGGGCTCCTTTGGGGTTTTTTTCTTGCTGTTCAGTTGCTCTCGGACCCCATGTTCCTCGGGACAGCCCCGACGGGCAGGGGCCTGCGGCGGCGCTGAGCGCCGTGCTGGCACTCTGAGGGCCGGCTAGCGGATCGCGGCCGCTTTAAAAGCGCGGGCCAGTGTTGGCCCTGGCGAGTGTCACATGGCCATTTGAACGGGACGCGGGAGCGCTGCGTAGCGGAGCTAGGGGGGAGGAGGGGCCGGGGGCGAGGGGAGAAAAGAAAAGAGGATCTCGATTTCCCCGCGCCGGTCACAGAAACGGGTAATAAAAGGATTCCCTGCCAGGCCCCGGGTCTTTTCCCCGTTCATGCTCCGCGGTGTCGGACCTCTTTGCTTTCATTCTGAAGGGCGAGGTTTTGTAGCGGGGCCGGGGAGCAGCGGAGGGTCGCTCAGAATCCCCAGTCAACCTGCTGGTGCTCCTCTGCCCGCCCGGCTCCCCGGAAGCACCGGGGAGCTGCCGAGACCGGCGGCAGCCGGTGCTGAGCCAGCTCTGCCGCTGGGCAGAGCATCCCTGGGCGGTGGAGGGAGTTACTGCTACCTCACCGTCCCCCCCTAACCCCAAGAATCCCCGGGTGCGGTTACCTCCTGGTGAGCCGTGAGAAGAGCGATGGGCAGGCAGAGCGCCGTTTCTGCTGGCGCGTCTTCGCCCGCCCCTGGCGCGGCGGGGCCCGGCTCGGCTGGTCACGGCTTGAGGCGGCTGGGGAGCGGGTTCGGGGCAGCTCCGGGACTGCGCGGAGTCGCGGGAAAAGCGCCGGGAGGGGACGCAGAGTAATAGTCCCTAGGAAGGTACGGTGAACATAAGCGTGTGCAACACCCCCCCCACAACAGACACCTCCTTCTTTCGAATGGACCAAAAGTAGTAACTCGGATATCAACACAAGGTTTCTCCTTCCCCGGCACGGAGTAACCCTAACAACAATGCTGATAAGGAAAAAGCCTGTAATGGTTTCTTTTCAAGTCCGATTTCAAGCCCGGAAAACGGGGTGAGTGAAATCGGCTCTTTCGAAATGAAAGCACCTTTCGAGAGAAGTTTCTGGGTTTTTGGTTTTTGGGTTTTTTTGTTTGTTTGTTTGTTTGTTTGTTTTTTCTTTTTCTTTTTCTTTCCTCGTTATTTCCTCCTCTTCTCCCCTGCCTTTATTACTGCTCCCCGACAGGCAAGGCAAAATTCAGAGAAATGAACGCTTACCTGTAATGTTATGATGCAGGTGCCAGAGCTGGAGCAGCAGTGAGAACGTACCGACAACTTTGGCAATAGAAACCGAATACCCATCAATGCTGAATGCATGGCAGATCCGGGGCTCATCCTGCACAGGCTGCAAACTCTGCTGCAGAAGGCTCCCACATGTACTCAGTTACAGCGGCAATGTTAAAAATAAAAATTGCTAGTATTCTGCCACCTTAAACATAGTACTTTTAGGGCTTTCTTGATAAGGTGTACTGCCTGCCGCTGCTGTTTGGGGTTGACTGTTACTATTCCTCTTTTCAAGGACTCCAAGCTCTGGAGCTGCTGCTGCTGCCAGAAGAAAAGGTGCCTGTGGAAGGCTGGATCCCACAGCCAAGCGGGATCTTGCCAGTGATCCCCATCCTTCCACAGAGTGAGTAGCCCCCACCATGGGCCTGATCTCGGAAGAGGCTCCGGAGCTACTCTGTGAGGCAGATTTATAACAATTAGGTATTTATCCCTGCTGGGTTTTGAGGGCATACTCTGCTTATTTGGTGCAGTCAGCCTAGCAAACTGTGTTTTTTCCCTGCCAACTTTATAAACAATAACAGTAGTAATAAAATATTACTATTTTTGGTTGTGTAGTTTCATAAGCCTTAGTGGAAATGCTAAAAAATTGAAATCAAATCTGGTTCTTGGAGAAAATGATGATTTAAAACAGGAATACTGGTCCAATTGAGGATGGAAGTGCAGTTTAATAGAACCTTACTGTTCTGTAAGGAGCGTGGCCAGGCTCTAGCTTTCTCCCATCTCCACACCTGGTTGCAGCTCCATTCTGGTTCCCAGCGTTCTGGTGCTACGTCTGGCATGGGATGCAGGCATGTAATTGCTGCATCCCCAGTGTTGTCCTTAGTTCAGCTATGTCATGATCTAGGGCAGAGTGGAGGGCAAATTAATAAGGTGTTATAATGGCATATTATAATGTTATATGTTTTCTACTTAAAGATATGTGTAAAAAATATGTTCTAGACATTCTTATGATGAAAAATTGTGAATATAGACTAAAGATAACAAAAATGTTTGATACATGTTTTATATACATATAATTTCGTTATAATTAAACCAAGAAGCATAATTAAACAACTAAGCATATTAGATATAAAAATAATTGATAAGCAAATATATCACGTTGATGCATATTCGTAACATTTTATATATGTGTGTTCTATATGTGTATCGTGTATATTATATATAGGTAGCACATAGACACATTATGTACATTAATGACATAACTATTTTATAGTGTGACAACAGATACGAAGTGATTATAAAGCACACTTTGTATGAAATAACATGATAATAAATAACATATTCCAACACGTTATGAAAAAGATATATACCTTATTTTTCATGTTTATATATGAGATACCTCGGGGTTGGATTCTCAGTAGGAATGCAAAACCAAGATAAATCTTTATCACCTTTTCTACAGGCAGCTCTGCCAAGTGCCCAGGTTAGCGCTGAGCTCTGTCACCCATCGCCTGGCTTCCCTTTCTCAGCTCCTAAGGTGCAGGACGTGTGAACAGAGCCCCTCTTGGGTTCCAGGGAGGGAGGCAGGGTCTACCACTTGCCCCGCACCGGCGGGGAGCACTGTCCCCGCCAGCTGCCTCACCGCCCGGCTCGCTGCTGTCTGTGCGCTCCCTCAGCACAGCTCTCTGGGGCTTGGCGACTCGCTGTGGTGAGAGCGGGTCTCCCCGCCTCCTTCTTTCACATCGGCAGAGGCTGGACTGCCGCTGTATCTTTTTCCTGGGGTGCTCACATCAAACTCCCCCGGCTGTCACATAATATATGGCCCCCCTCCTTGTTCCCCCACCAGCAGCAGAGCTGTTCCAAAGGTTTGCCTGTTTCTTTACCAAATGTGTCACCTCCAAGCATCTTAGGAAGCACTGGAGTCGAGCTCAGATGTATTACTTTTAATTTCTCGTTTATGGCTGCCTTGGTTTTGCAATCACACGATTTTTTTAGAAGTACTATAACTCAGGGGAGGTAACTTGCAAGTTGTTAAAACGAGTACATCAACTGGGGACCATGTCAGGCTTGCAGAGATCTAAGTCTCTATTTTCTCCTCCCAGGTCCTGGTCATGGTTGCAGCCTACACAAGGAAAGCCATGGATGCGCTGTCTATACATGTACAGACATGCACAGCATCCTACGTAGTTTTAAGAAGGTATTTACCAGAGCTGCAATCACACCAGGAAGCACTGATCCAACTGGTTTTGCCAGAGGTGGCAGATTGGCTTCAGCACCCCTTCAGTTCGGTTTAACCAAAATCAAACAGGGAGCTGTCGGGGCAGGGAGACCCTGAAGCCTTGCCCATCTTCTTCAGATGGAGAGCTAGCAAGCCTCCTTGGGGGGAGTGGGGGGGCCCGGGGAGCAGAAAGTCCAAACGCAGCCCCATCAAAACAGGAAGGGTTTATAGTACCAAATCTCTTTGCAGGGATTTTCCTTCATATTTAATATTCAATATTAGATATTTAATATTTTCACAGCTGGTACTTTCTTACATCATATTTCATACTTCGTACTTCATGTCTCATATTTAATATTTCTCTTCAGTGTTTGGACTATTGTGTGGAAAAGGGGGCCTGCAGAGGGCCATAGCATTTCCAGTGCAGGATTATATACGGGCATGAGTAAAAAAATACTGTCCTTCGTGGGTTCCAGCAAGGAAACGCCATCCGGGGTTATTCACAGCATCGCATGAGTACTGCTCGACTTGGTGTATCCCGAGTCGGGCGCGGGTAGTGGCAATGGGGAGAGGTTAGGCACAGGGCGGCGGGTCGCGCAGGTACCGCCCCACCGCTCCGTGCGGGCCCCCCGCCGCCACGTCGAGGGGCAGGCGGCCGCGGCCGTCGGGGAGGTCGAGACGCGCCCCGGCCCGGTGTAGTGCCGCCAGCGTCTCCAGGAAGCCAGCGCGGGCCGCGTCGTGCGCCGGGAGGCAGCCGGTGCGCGGGTCGGGGCGGTCGGGGTCGGCTCCGCGCCGCAGCAGCAGCTCGGCCACTCGCGGGCTGCCCATCATCATCACCTGCGGGGAGAGACAGCGTCAGCGCCCGCCGCAGAGCTCAGACTTTCTCGCTCGGTCCGAAAGGAACAGGGGTCTGCAATGGAAAGGAGAAGAAAACCCACGGGTGTAGCATGGAGATCGGCTCTGGACGTGCCACGAACGGTGGAGAACATGTACCCGTCAGGGCAGTTTCGCCGCATTGGAAAACTCTCCGTTTTCCATGCCAGGGGACAGGAGGGAACAGGTGGAGCAGAAAGGTTCGGGACCCCTAGCAGGGTCGGGGTGTGTGGATGCCCACTGGGCCTGTTCCGCGACAGGAGCCGGCGGGGGTCCGTAGGCTTGGAGCAGACGAACTGGGGGAAGGGGCTCGCCCTTCTCCCGACACGCTCCCGCAGAAACCCAGATCAAGTCCCACGTCGCTTTGCACCCATCTCCGCGGAACCATGCCGGTGCAGGGGCTCACGGGGACTGCTGTCGTTTCCACTCACATCCGTGACACTTTTCCAGAGGGTCCTTGGCAAGCGGAGACGCGTAATGCAGGGAGCTCACCGTGTCTGCGGCGCCGTACCCGCGCTCCCCTCACCGTTAGGAGGGAATGAACCTGTGGCCTGACCCGCGTGTCCAGGGCAGTACCAACGTGTCCGGCAGCCCTCCCCCTTGGGCTCGCCGTTTTCTAACCAGGACTTCCCTTGGCGCATCCAGCAGTGAGTTCAGCACAGGTACTATGTCCCTGCCGCGAAGGTTGGGGGAAAAAAAACAACCCGAACCAAAAACAAAAAAGCAAAATAACTGCAGGACGGCAACAAATACCTATTTCGAGTGAAATTCTCCACCGACAGTTTGTAGGAGAGTGTTTCGCAAGCACTGGCCGTAAAACTTAAATACAGCTTCTCAGATTATTCCAGTTTCGTTTTATTTTGAAATTTTAAGAAACAGCTGGCTAGAACTACCTCGAAAATTAACTCAGCTTTTATAAATTTAAGCTCTACTACATCTCCGGGCGCTACGTCTACCTACACGTTCATGCGTGTGAAATGTGGCAGACTGAGCCCCACAGGCATTGCTCGTTGTTGACCTGCAGCGTCAGCCGGGCAAGGCTGTCGCGACCGGGTGTTTTGGTTCGTGAGAGCAACCGAATATCCTTTCTGCCCATGGGATCGGAGACGAAAAATACTAACAGTCATATCAAGCAGAAGACGAGGTACAACGAAAGGGAAATGATTTCTTCAAACGTGAGTTGTTAGATTTTATTGCACGTTTATTGTGAGATGAGCATTAAAGTTCTCGGATTTGAGTCATCCTATCTCGGTTCAAATAAAGTAAAGGGTTGCTGAGACTAAAACCTCCCTGCTGCGGCCGCCACCGTAAAAGACTATCTCCTTCCCAGAGAGGCGAGAAGAACCCCTGTGCCACGCCGTCCCGACAGCAGCCCAGCACAGTGACGGAGGGCCGCCGCCTCCGGGGCACCGGAGGGCCCGCTGCTGCCCCGGCGCCGCCGCCGCCCTCCTCGGGCCGGGCACAGAGGGCCGCTGCCCTCGCCCAGTTGCCAACAGTCCGCCTCCCTACCTGGATGGGGGTCCTGCCGTAGGAGTTGACGGAGTTGGGGTCCGCCACTCCATCCAGCAACTCAGCGAGGTGCTGCAGGTCCCCGCGGGCGGCGGGCTGGTCACCTCATCCACCATCGCGCCATGTCCCGGCCCGCCGCGCCCCGCACGGCGCCGCAGCCGCCACTCGGCCGCCCCGCGCTGCCGGCGGCTGGCGGCGATTCCGGCCCGCGGCAAGCGCCTTGCCCGTGGAAACGCCCGGCCCGTGCCCTCGGCGGCACCGGCCGCTGCCCGGGTCCAGAGGTTCCCGCGCGGTGCTGTCGCCGAGGCCGCGTCCAACTGCGAGGACGCGGCCGGGGCTCCCGGCTCTGTTTTTCTGCACCCGGCTGGTGCCGCCCGGCCCACCCCCGGCCCGTCACCGCTGGCCTCGCTCGCCCTGGCAGGGCGGAGCGACCTGCGCAGCTCTTCGACGGCAGAGAGCGCCCGGCTGCGGGGCGGGCAGCCGCTGGCGGGGCGGGCTCTCTCTCCAGCTTTAGCGTCTATTATTTTATTTTCCGGGGCTTTCTCTCGAGGGCAGCAGCGTCTTAGCCACTGCCTGAGCGCCACGAGAGGAGCAGGGGCAGAGGAAGGGGAGGAGCAAAGGTAGCAAAAGACTAACGAGAGCGGGACATAAGGGGGAGAGTGGCCGCGGGACCGCGGGCCTAGTGTTCCCCCCGGCGCTGCCACCTCTCCCTCTCGGGACACACATCGGCACCCAAGGCGCAGGGGACGGAGGTGGCCGCCCCTCCTTTCCTCTTCCCCTGGGTGAACTGCGAGCTCCTGTCTCTGCTTTTTTAGCCGGCAGGGACAATTACACCAGTGACAGCGGGCGCAGCGGCGCCGACAGCCTCACTGAGACATGATTCGCGGCTTCGTCGTCTCCACCCCACAGCCTAAACCGCCGTCTTCTTTTCCCTCCCTCGCCCCCCCCCCCCCTTCTTTTTTTTTCCCTCGTAAAAAAGTTGCAAGCCAAGCAAAGGCCGCAACGGAGCACCAAGCTCGGCACCGCCACGGCCGGGTTCCAGTGCCCGCTCCCGGCAGGCCTCGGGCCGGGGCGGGGCGCCCGGAGGAGCGCGGCGGCGGCGGCGGCGGCAGTACCACGGACAGCTCCCCAGGCCGGGCCTGCTGCCCACCGCCTTTGCCCTTCATCCGCTCCGGGGAGCCCCCGCCTCCGGACCTGTCCCAAAAAGTACCCTTTCTAAGCGCCCCGCAGGTGCGCACGGGTGAAGTGCGATGTCGAGCCGCGTCGGGCATGCTCCTAAAACTGTACTGGCCAAATTCTCCTTCATCATTATACTTTTCTACTCTTTCTGTGTTTAAATAGGTAGAAATGAGTGGAAATTATTAAATCACAATTAAGAGCTTCTTGATAGAAACTGTTTCTTCTGGTTAAATAATTGAGCATTTAAACATCACCTGGAGATTTCTTTGGGTTTGGGTTTGGCTTTTGGTTTGGTTGGTTTGGCTTGGTTTTCTTTGCTCTTTACTAATGGGTTTTCCATTCAAGCACCTGATATCATACAGATGTGAAAACAAAGATGTTCCAGATTGTTTACATTAAATAAAAGGAAACAAGAGGAATAGTTTCATCTATATACCCTGGAAGGTAGATCACTGTACATTGGAAACACCCAAGCTGTGAGCAGTATAGTTAAGCCTTGAAAAGACTGCAAGCTGATCTTTGCAGCAGCTGTAGTAAAGAACAGTATTATAGAATCATTTTCATAGACATAGTATATTGATCCTGATTCTCAGCTGCAGGACAAACAATAAAGAAAAAGGATTCTGTCAAGGCTTTGATGCCAGTGGCATATCCATAAGGTAAAAATAATCACTTCTATTGGAATTGGGTAAAAGATTTAGGCGGGGCACTTTATTTTAACAAAGAAAAAGTATGAAAATATTGTCTAAAGAAAAATAAGCTTTCCACTTACTTGTTAAACTTGTTATTCCAAGGTTATGTGGTAAATAAGAAAACTATGCCCCAAAATATTCCTTCACACTGCTTTCCGAAAAGGGTGGCATTTCCTACCAACCTAATGAAGTAGCACTGTCAAATATATATTAATGAGAAATTAAGGACTTCTTCACAATTTTTCCTGCAGATCAGAAAAACCCACATTATGCCATAAGGGAATATTCCCCTCCAGCAAATTCATAAATGTTCCCTTCTCCTTTTGCAAATTCATAAATGTTCATTTTCCTGACCAAGAAAGGAAACCCCATCTATTAGCAAAAAAATGAGATGTTTTAGCTGGAAAACGCTTGCCTTGGAGCTGGAATCTCAGACAGAGTTTTCCCTTTGTTCTGAATATGCATGTGCTATCTGAAGGACAATTTCACTCTCCAGTTGATGGTAGCTTTAAAGAAGCTGCTACACAGTTGGAAATTACTTCTTCCTGTTTCAAAGTTTATAGCAGAAAGGTAAATTATACAATCATGACCTTAAAACAACCCTTTAGGGAGGTGTCACACCTTTCTGAGCTGGAGGTTTATTAATTACGCATATGGTCAGCGACAAAATGCCAAATAAATACAAATCTCTTGGCAAGTAGAAAGACCTTGCAAGCACTGCAAGAGTACAATTTTCCACAATCAAAAAGAGGAAAGAGAGACATTGAGAGATTCAAGAAGATACTCATCATTATAGATAATGTGTAATCAACTTAGTCTTGCTCAAAAACACCAGTCTAATTTTTCCTGGGGAGGAAAAAATTATTGGCAATTTGTCCTGGATGTGTTTTCTTCTAACTGACACCCTTTAAGTAGTTACATTTGGAGTAGAAGGTTCTGTTCTTCTCTTACCTGAATCTCTTTTTCTGGGAAGTAGGAAAATAGCCAACACTGGTGACCTAACGTTTCTTTTCTGGATCAGAATAAAAAGGCAAAAAAGCCAGAGCAGAAAAATATCCTGATTTTGCACTTCTTTCAAGTGGAAGCATAAAAACACTAACTCTAATTTAGTCTGTCTCTTTGTGATCATATTGACACTATTTTGGAAGTTTATTTTCTCCTTTTTACCCAGTTGTTCTTCATGTATTATTTCAAGGAAAGCGGACATCAGCACTACAAAACACGGGCATAGACACCCTTCTGGCAATTTAATGGCTATTTGCCCAACTGTGTTTCCAATGACCTCTCTGTGTGCACTATTACTCTTACTGAAGTTGTAAGTTTTACAGATGAAACTTGAAACTTTTTTTCAAGTTTACCTTGAAACTTGTTCCCATGTTTGGTTATCATGTTGGTTATATAAATTGCTTTCTTGTGTCTCTTTGATAAAACTCGATAAAATATTCTCTGAGAACAGCTTAATCAGAGGTAGAGAAAGTACTCTGTTAGAAAACCAACAGCAACAAAACCAATGGCACCCTCTCACCCCCCAAAAAACCAAACAACAAACCCTAAAAAACCCCAACAAAAACCTCCAAACAAACAAACAAACAAACAAACAAACAAACACAACCAAAAAACCCCAAACAAAACAAAACACACCAAACAAAAAGCCTGAATTACTTTCTTATGTTGAAGAACTTTAAGCTACCAAAACACCAAAACCAGATGCTAGCCAATTACCTTGTCTCCAAACTATTCCTGATTTTGGTTTTTGATAGTAAGGTTTTTTCCCTACCAGAAAGGGTTCCCTGATCCACAGATGTCTCAGTGGTTTGGTCTTACGGTTTGTACTATGGAAATCCTGATAAACCACAACATCAAAAATGTGCTATCTAGATTTAGGGGGTTTATTTCCCATTTCCTTTTTAAACTTTATTTTATACACCTTTACATTCAGAGATACAGCTGGCCGCAGAGAAAGACATGAATGCAGAATTTAGGACACATTATGCAGTTCACAAAGTCTAGCACAGCCCCAGCTTTGCACCTGGACATCTGTGGCAATTGCAGCAAAAGTTCTTAGAATCTAAGTAATAATTCCCATGTTCCCGTCATTGAACTGTACAGTACTGAGCAAATCCCTCTGTCTCTTTGGCTCACATACATGTGGAAGGACTGTGGTCATAGACCTGAAGGACACTGGGAGGAAAAACTATGGAATTTGATATGTTTTCAATAGAAAAAGTTGAACTGTAAAACCTTCCATACACACTCTCCATGGGCTTTGTGATTCTGCAATTTCAGGGAACAGTCATGCACTCTCTGAAGAAGAGAGTGAGTCAGGCAGTGTGCTGAAGCCTAAGCCATGCTTAACATGTCAGGCAGGTATCAGGCATCTCCTATAATCAACAACTATGTTAAAAAGTTACATCAAATTCACACTTAGCATGGATTAAACGTTTAATCAATTCCCCAAGTGTATGTACTTCTATAACTATTGTTAATGACAAGATTTCTGCCAAAGCTGCAACACACCAATCAGCTTGCATTGGAGAATCAGTCCTATTGCACAAGCTTTTTTGATTTTCATCAAGAGTATGGTGGTCAAAATCAACAAAAAGCTATTGATTTCTTGCTACAGTTGCGCTGCATACAAGCACACTGAGATTCTGTAGGTTCGATTTAATCTGGTAGTAAACTACCCTGATTGATTGATGCATCTTTATTGCTATGTATTTATATCCCCACAGAGAACAAAGGAGAAAGATTTCCCAGTTACAGTCAACTCATATTCAGCTCATGTTGAATTATTCCAAATGGGGCTCGGGGCGGGGGGGAGGGTCAGAGGCACAGCAATTTAGTGCACAATTTCTGTCTACACAACAGACAGAAATTTAATTACCTGAGCCCATGGGGATCAAGGATTACTTATTGGTTTTGATTTTTATTCAGACCATATGTCAGCAGGTTGCAAAGTGAGTTTTGCTGGCTGAGTGTTTAGTGAATGTTTCTGAACTTTTCGGCAGCTGTGCCTGTCCTACCTTTAAGTAAGGAAAACAGGGAGAAGATTAAGGTATTTTTTAGAAGCTGACCTGTGAAGAATTTGTATTAAATTAATTTTGTCCTGCTTTTGTAAAGCCCATGAAGTTTTAAGAAAGCCCATGAAGTTTTCTTTCCCTCTAGCCCAACTTGCTGTGTAAGTCAGTTTGAAAATTAGTTGTTAGGAATACCAAACCTGACCTTCCCAATCTCTTTGGCAGACTACTGATGATGGGAGGAGTTTCTATTCAATGCAGCTATTGAAAACCCAAGGTGTGAGTCACTATATAAAATGTTTTAGATTATCACATTATAACTCCAAGCAATTTAGGTGATCTTTAGCTTGTCTCTTAATTTTGTAATCTCCTGTGATCATATTTTCAAACCTATTTCATAAAACTAGGATCTTTCTCTTATCTAATCACATAGGCCCATGCAGGAAACAGGATAATGTCACTGCTCAGACTTGTGAGCAACTGAGACATGAACTCAGACTGGCAGGGAATCCAAATTGTTTATTCAAACAAGAAACAAGCTGGTTTCATACATTTTTTTTCAAGGCACAGTATTTCCTTACATGGTAATTCTCATCACATGGCCTATCCCATGTTGCCACCTCAGCAAAACTCTTTCTAAACGTCCTTCTATGGGGTGATCACATGCTGTTCACCTGTCTGTCAGCTTCTGGCAGGCTCCTCTCCGTAGGCACCTCCTCACCCCAATGTCAGGGGACAAGCTGCTCTGGGCTGCCATGTGCTCCTTTGTGCTGTCATATGCTCCTGCAGGCGGATCCCACAGCCTGCAGCCCAACTCCTTCTCATCTCTTCCCACACAGACTGGTCACACCAAAGTATGTAAAACTTCATTAAAATGGTGAAGCATTGGTTTGCTTCTAACCATGGCTTGCTTTCTTCAGAACATTCACTAAGTGCTAGAAGTAGGTGTTTGGCTGAAAACTAGAGTATTTTCAAATCCATAAGTAGTTTTCTTTCAAATGTTGAACCTTCTTGCTTCTTGTCATGCCATAATTTCCCCTATTCACCAGGCTTCATACAGTCTTCCAAAATAAAGGAGGTGCTCAGTTTGATAAGTCGACTTGACCTGATATCTCTCAGACATCAAAAATAAGTCTGCCCACTATCTTGCTCTTCTGTTACTTGCCATTCAAAGCCCTTTTGCAATAGTTAGAAAGTGGAAACATGAATATGCAGATGATGCCTGAGGCTTTAGTCAGACCCCACTTTTGGGCAGGCAAAACTATGGGTTTCCGTGCTGCAAGAGGGATGGTACAGTGGAGGTTACTTTAAAACATTTGATTCAAGACACTCTGATCTCTGATCTCACTGAGCTTGCCTTAAAATATTTGATACTCACAACACACTTATTTTTCTAGCTAGTAACTGACTCTTTGATAAATTACAAGGCAAATCTCTTTGCCTTGGAGAAGGGAGAATAAGCTGGAATTTTAGTTCCTATCTAGCTTGCATTTCACTTTTGAGTATGCGTGGGTTTTCCTTACTTTCTTATGAGTTTTTACAAAATGTGTAATATAGCTTCAGGATATGCTGCCAAAAGTAGTAGCTACCAAACATCAGGTAGCTCCAAAGTATCAAGGGATGAGTTTTGGGTCTGAACCTGGCCAAATGTGGGGATGCAGTAGATCTGATTGAAGACATTCACTATTTAGTACAACTGATGATGGAATAGTGCTTGAGGTTTGGATTCCTTTATTATTCTGCAGTTTTTATGTACAGCACTTCCCAGTAGGACTCATTATCCAGTTAACTTGTTTGCAAAGTGTTTACACAAGTAAAATAATCTTCAATAGAATATTGAATGCATATTATGTGTGCAGTATTGGTCCATTTAACATGTGCCTTGTAGAGTGCATATTTACTGCAGAAATGTTGATGGATGAATCAGGTAGTGGAAAAATATCTTCCCTACATTTATAAAACACAAATTAGTCTTTGTCTGTAAACCACCTCGGGTTCACTCACGTTTCTGATTCATGTCTTGTGACCGGAAGTGTATCTATCCTTTCTGCAGTTCCTTTCTAGAACCTTTCTATGGTTCTATGGTTCTACAGTTTCTCCAGTTAAACACTCTGTTTTATAGGTAAGATTGTCTTCTGTTTAAAAAAATTCAGGGGATGCTTGTGTTATGTTTGTGTCTGTAAGCACAGCTGAGGGTGAAAGTTAGTATCTCCCACAGAAAAACAGGACTAATCAGGCAATCAAATCTGGTGTTACATATGTACAGTTATTTTAGTATTTACTGAGTTTTCTCTACAAGAATGTCTAAATACAAAATTCAGCTATAAAACACTTTTATTATTTGTAGCTAATTATTTGTCATAATTATAGATAAACAAGGAGACACCATGTGGTCATGAAAGGCCTACCTTGATACTCTGTTGGTTTCTAAAAGGCCATGACCTTGGACTGAAGATATAATGGGTTTATTTTTAACATGAGAACACAGATGCTTTCTGTAAATAGAATAATGAAAGAGATTTGCCTTGTAAGTTATCAAAGGGTCAGTGAGAAGATGGAACAATAAGTGTCTTTTAAGTATCAAGTATTTTAAAGGATGCTCAGTAAAATCAGAGTATTTTGACACAAACATTTTAAAGTAACTTCAAATTTATAATTTGACAATGCTAGAATTCTCATGTGCATATATGATCTCATCAAACAGAATGGCATATTTTATAATACATACATAGCTTATGTGGTTTTAAACAAAAAAAGAGAGCATGGTATGGTTTCAAAGTAAACTCTACCTGAGGAGATCTCTGCTGTCTGCTTTTTTTCTTTTGCATATTGGTTAAGCTGTAAGATTTCTATCATAAAGTCTTTGTTTGTTTGGTTGGTTTTTGTGTTTTGTGTTGTTTTGTTGGGGGGTTTTGGGGGGGGAGGGGTTGGGTTTTTTTGGGGGGTTTTTTAGTGTTTGGTTTTGGTTTTTGGTTTTGGTTTTGTTTCGTAGTGGTAAACCCTGTGAAAGCCTTGTCTTGATGCCTTAAGTTTTAGCTTTCATATTTTCCAGATTCTGTACTGCATACATTAGTTGTAACTCGGAACTTCATATAAAGTGTGTTGGGGGTTAGGTTTGTTCCTTCTTTCTCTAAAGAATTTTTTCCCCATAAGTTACCAAGGAGACCAAGTGTTGGATACTTGAGAGTACTTAACCGAAACAAAGAGATGGACAAAGGTGGAAGGGGGAGATAATGCAGGTAAAAGACAGAGCTTGAGGCAGCTTCGGGCTCTTTTTTTTTTCCAGCGGCGTTTGGGGAGAGAGAGAACGGCTGTTGCTGGCTGGAAGAGTTTCACTGTGGCCAAAGGGATCCAGTCCTGGGAAATCTACTATCACCGGTTCGGCCTGAATCCTGAGATTTTTCTGCCACCCGCGGGAGCTGGGCCAGGCTCTGCCTCGCCTTCGGCTTCTTTGGCGCTGCTCCTCTTGCTACAGTGTGACCCTGCACCCCCTGTGCTGCCGGGACATCCTGCCCCTGCCTGCTGGGACACCCTGCCATCCCAGCCACCAGCCCAGGACTTTTCCACTGTTTCAGCTTGGTGCTCTGAGGATCCTGCAGGGGCACCAAGACCAAACTGCCCTGGGTTTTGTGAAACAAAGCCCTCAAGGTTCTTGGTACTGTTTTTGTTTGTCATTAATGCTGTAGTTGTTTGGTGGGGTTTTTTTTTTGTGTTTGTTTGCTTTGTAATACATACTAGTAAAGAACTGCTATTCCTATTTCCCAAATCTTTGCCTAAGAGCCTCTGATTGTAATTTATAATTGAAAAAGAAAAAAGGGGGGGGGGGGGGTTACACTCTCCATCCCAAAGGAAACTGCAGTTGTTTTTTTTTATTACCTGGCAGATACCTGTCTTCCCAAACCAAGACAAGTGTTAGCAACTTCTCCTCGCAGTTTAGTTAGACAAAACAATCCTTTTCCAGCCTTAGAACCAAGGACACCATTGCAGCTTCAGGCCCAAAAAGTATAAACAACAGCAAATTGAGGAGAGCAGTCTGGGAAGATGGGACTTCATAACCTGAAGCTGTAATTGAACAACTAACCCCGATATGTAAATGGACCAAAACTTATAAAAATGTGACCCATTGTCTATCTTGGGTGGAGCCATGGCCAGGCTCTTGTACTGCCCAACGTGTATCCTTTGAAGGCCTTTTAATAAATACCTACTTGATTCCTTTAACACTATCTAGCCTCTGTTCCAGGTTGCCTCTCAAGGCATCAGTTTCACATTGCATTTTAAATTTCTTATGTAAGCAGAGTTTTCTAGAAAAACTTTGGTAAGACTACCTGTCAAAGAACAATCCTGTTTAGAAATGTAGGCTGAGGCATTTTTGTTTATGTACAAGTATAGTTTTCTCATGGTTAAGGAGGCACTGTGATTCTGGGGATTGTATCTGCAGAGTGATACAGATCAGACTCCTCACCTCCTGCAACCTTAAGGTGCTCTTTTTAAAAGATTAGTCACCTGACTAGCCTTGTTTCTCATGATGCTATATTTCATTATTTCTCTTCAAATTTTATTTAGCTTTGTTAGATATAGTCACTGTAGCACCACAGCCTTTGGTGAAATTATTCCAGCAAAAGCATAACCTTCTATCTGTAAGCCACAGAGGGTGCTCAAAGTGACGAAAAGACAACAGGAGGTTTACCACTCTGTGTGGGTGTGCCTGTTTTTTTGCTTGTTTTTTTTTTTGTTTGTTTTGTTGGTTGTTTTTTTGGTGGTTTTTTTTGTGAAAATAAAAGTATCTCAGGATGATTTTGATGTCAAACAACCATTGGCATCCCATTTCAGGGGCCAGAATAGCTTCTGATTCTTTCATTACTTTCATGCAAAGGCTGAGTAGTTAGCCATGCAGCAGCTCCTGAGCATAAAAGGAGCGTGTACCTAATCTCTTGCTTTTGCTGCTCTATGGATACTGCAGTGCAAGCTGCTGTGTGTGCTACGATGAATTACCACATGCTATTTTTGGGGGGATTTTGGGGACAGCCTAAGACGGCTGCTATCAAGCACATTTGGACATGTGTTTTCAAGTTACATATTCACAAAAGGCCACTGCCCAGGAAACACAGGTGTTTTGCTTTCTCTTGCCTCTGGAATGGCACTGTGCCCTCCTGTCAAAGGATACTTGCACATAAGTTACCATTCCTATAGTGTCAGGTACCCTTAACCAATGTGCAGTTCTCTATAAAGCTGTATTTATGAACTGCCAGTTTTAATTAAGTACAAAATCTGTTTGAAAGTTTCTACTGAAAAGAAAAGATGGTTTTATTTACAACAAGGGAAAGCTGAAGGTTTGTTTTTGTTTTTCTTCCCTTACACTAGGCCCACTAGGCCCACTAGGCTGCGGCAATTTCTGTTGTGTTCAAAGCACCTTCCACACGCTGTGTAATCTTGCAGTGATCCGTAATGTACTAATGCAGTACATCTGCTTGACTGTGCTAGCTGCTTATTTCAAAGTCTAACATTTTACAGCTCAGAATCCCTTCTTCTCTTACTCCCACAGCAAAAGTTCATTATGTGAAGTGAAGCTTCCTGTCTGATTCCTCGGAGTAATGACAGGGTTTCTGCAGCTGGCAGGACAGCCTCCTTTGCAGATGAAAGTCATTAACATCCCAGGCTAGGACCTGCTTGCCATGTCTTCATTCATCAGGCTTGCATCAGCCTTTCTGGTTGGGCACCAAAGCAGTGACTGTACCAAGCTGAGAGGGAACCTTGGAGCTTACCACCTGCTGCAGCTGGTGCAGTGCTGGCCTCCCAAGAGTGGGTTAAGTTTCAGTTCGCGTCATTTTCAGATCTCTACAGTGTGTTTCAAGCATGTGACTTCCTCCATGTGTGCTGAATGTAGATCCTCCATCCATTCAGTTGAATGTGAGGGCTTCTGACGAGCAAAGTTTTATGTTGATTTTGAAAAACAAAATTTTGAAAGATAGGAGTGGCTGCTTAACAGTCAGCACTTAAAAGCTACAGAATCTTGGAATACTTTGAGAATAGTTCCTTATAATCTTAAGGTCATCCTTTTGCATTTTCTGATTGTATGCATACCTATATGGCACATGAAAGTGATGACCTGTGGCCATCCTAGGTTTATGTGCTATTATATCTCTGGTGTTGCTTTGAAGTGACAGCAAAGCAGAGCACCACTACTGTGAGTGTTGTACGAATAAGGTCTCTAAATTAAATATAACGTGGCTGTTTTCTTATTTGTTTGTCCCTTCTCCCCGCAAAACCCCCACATTTTTAACAGCTTATATTCAAGCATCAAGAGTAACCACCAGGACTTCCATACACAGAGAAAATAGTACGGTGAGGAAGTGACTAACAAGATTAACTGCAAGAGAGGAACTCACAGTAGTGGAGAAACAGGGTGTGTGGTCAATGTGACATTCATGTCTGAGTAATGCCTGCAAGCAATGGGATACTGTTTTTAATGGATGTGTGATGAATGAGAATTGTTATGGAGTTATAAGTTGTTGGTTATAGAGTTGTAATGTTTAGTTAAAATCAGTTCAAGAGCTATAATGCTGTTTGTTAATTACCAAAAGGCAGTTTTTGTCCACTCTGTATCCCTTACCCCAAAATCCCACTTACCTGATTCCGTCGCCTTTCCGTCGGGTCAAGCCGTCACTGCTCTCCATTTCTGCTGTGCTCTACCTGCCTGCACCCAGCCTGTCCCACTGGCTTGTTCCCTGCTTGCTCCACTTCCTACTTCCTGTCGGATCCTCTTCCTACTTCCTGCTGACAACCGGCCTGTCAGTCAGGCTGCTGCTGCCACTCTTATGGAAATTAAAAGAGCCCAGCTGCATGATGGGACCATGTCGACACCAAGAGCTCCTGGCCGAAACGAGCCAACTCAGAATTTAAATCTGCCAAGGTCAGCACTGGACTGACCACACCCAAGAGTATTTATGCCGAGGGTATTCATAGACAAGCTCTTGTATCACACCATAACTGCAAAGTATTTAAAGAGCAAGCGACCCCTGGACTCTACAAGCCAAAGAGGGTGCTTTGGGACACCTGCGAGGCAAGACATCCCACCCTGCAGTGTAGGCAGCAAAGTGGATGGCATCTCCTCCTCCGTGGTGTGGACAGAAAGGAAGCAGCGGTGGTGTAGGCCACCTGTCGAGACCCCTGCTTATTAATAAAGGCATTTAAAAGAGGAAACGATGTCTCCTGCCATTTTTAACAGACACATCAAGAGGCAACCACAGGCCACATGGGCTGGAAAAACAGACCAGGCAGGGGCAACACATGTAAAGGGGCTTGGCACACTCCAGCTCCAATAGATATGGCTCCTGCCTTTGAGTCTGATGGTAAGCAGACCTCTCCATGTCTGAGGGAGATGGAAGGTTGCTCTGAGGCAGCTCTGGGGCAGAATTTGACTTTTCTGTACTCTTTGCACGGTTACGTTTGAATATCCATGTTTTGCAAGACTGACTTTACTTAAACAATCCCACAGTTTCCATGCCCTAGAGCCAACGCCAATTTTTCAAGCATATGCTTCTTGAGGAAGACCCTCTTTTGCAGTCATTACTTTTATCGGGGGATAACAAACACGGTGCCTCATCCCACACCTGCTGCCCCGCCTCGCCCTGCAGAGTCTGCAGTCACCCCCTGCTGGGGCAGCGGAACTGCCTTTTTTTGTTGCTGTTTTTCATTCGTTTTAAAATTTGCAATGACAGCTAGAAAAGCTGCCAAAAGCCATGTCGGAGGTGGGTGTGAGTTTTAGAAGAGGTACGTGTGCCATCTAGAGGAAGCGCGGCCGCCTGAGGGGAGACGGAGGGGACGGGACACGCTGCGCTGCGGGTTTGGAGCAACCTGAAAGCGAACATGGGGGACCCGCAAATAAACTCCCAATACCCAGCAGTTTCCCTTTGGGAAACCTCAGTAAATGGCGTGCTATTCATCTGTGTTTGCAAAGCTTTTGCATATCCCTAGAAAAAAAACACTAAGAATACTGTACTCTTCTATTCCAGTAAAAGAGAGAATGCCTTTTGGTGTATTTTAGTAGCCCTAGCATTTATTAATGCTGTCCAGTTCCTAGGATGTAGAAAGAAACAGCTCTGACCTGGAAAAACTAGATTTCACCCTTCATTCTTGCTATGTTTTCTTTGTATTTTGAACATTGCACAATCTGATACTTCTGGCATGTATCAGCTTAAATCAGAAGGCAGAAAGTTCAGTAATTGTTGATTATGAGGGTGTTTGCATCTTGAGAGCAAGAGACAGAGCCTCCTAATCTCATTCCCTGTACCCCGGATCTTGTAAGGTAACAAAAAGTAATACTTTTTCAACTAGGACCTATGCCAGCAAGATGAATCTGTGTGAAGTTGCATATACAACATTTCTTGTGGGTAAGAAACCCTCAAACACTGCAGGCATGAATCTTCAGGCACTGCTGGAACTGCAGTGCAGGATTTCAGAGTGGCAACCATTGCCTGACAAGGTCAGCTTTCTATTTTCAAATCACACGTTATTATGAATTGACCTTGTTAAAGGAAACTGTCCCGTCCCGGGGCCTTAGATTAAAGTTAAAGGAGCAGAGAGGAAGTTAGGTCTTATTAATTTAAAGTCTACTAAGCACTAGCTCCTTGGAGACATGTGCAAGCTGAGGCAGTGAAATACCCTGTGATTGCTGCTGCAAAATGTACAAACAACCAGCTTGTGTTTGATAACTTTCTCTTGAATTTGTTGTCACATTAGAAGATTTCTAAATTGAAACTATCATGACTCAATGGCTTTAAAGAACTGAAAAACTTCCCCAAAGCTCATTGCTATATTGCTTGCAAAAAAATCTAGAATAATAGCCAGCACAGTCTATCCACATTTTGAAACCTATCATGACTTCTCTGATAAGTAACTAATATTAGGGGATGACTAACTAGGGTCAGTGTATATTTGTCTTGTTTTTTTCAGTGACCTCATTTGAATGACATCAGCCTCATGACAAGGGTTCCACTCGAAAGGACACTATAATATCTAGTGGCTGTTTGACACTATGAAGTTTCCAAGTGTTTACTGCAAATTGCAAACCTATGACAAGGAATGTGAAGTACTTTGTCCTGTAGATACTTCCCTTGCTCACTGTCAGAAGCTAAGGAATGTGCAAAAACAGAAGCGCAAGCTCAGGTGACAACTCGTGACTTGTCTTCTACTGCATGATGCTTTCTAAGTGGCACAAATGTTATGAAGCTTCTCCATCTGCATAAGAGGAACAAACATCCTCCCCCCATCCCCACCAATTTACTCTGCATTACTTAATGAGGTCACTGTCCACTGAGGTAGGCCACATCTGTGGCTGCTCAGTATCACTCTGTGCAGCAGCAAAAGTACCTGCATCTGGGACATTGCACAGCAGCAAGAAGCTGCATTGGGCAACTGTTGTTGCTAAGCAGGTACCTTGTGACAGCATCCTGGCATTCTAGGACATCTCTGCACATTTCAGGTGGCAAACCCAGACCACAGACTTACTTGCACTACCTTGGAGCTACCTGGCTTGCTAATTGAAGTCAGCGTGAAAGTGTTTTTCATTGCTAAGTGTTGCATTATGCAGCTGCTGTTTTCATTGCTTTTCATACCCATATAAGGTAAAAGCCATGTAAATCAAGTCTGAGACATGCACATACAAGTGGTGCCTCTGTGTGCAGCATAGAGTCTGTTTTCTGTTGTGTGTAGGGGAGAGGTAAAGTTCACCACTGCAGAGAAGAAAAATACAGCCTCCCCAACATGACAAGGTGACAGATCCAGTTCTTAGAAGAGAAAGTTCTTAGAAGATGAGTGGTCAAGTCATGAGTAAAGGAGTCATCAGAAGATGAGGAGGTGGCTACAACTCTGTATTTCCTCCCAGAACCATTTTGTCAGATGGCATTGTAGATGGAGTCATCTCTGGGTCAGGTTTAAGATTAAAAATTAGATGGGGAGGTGGGGGGTAAGGAGGAGTGGAGAGTCAGTTTCTCTTTTTACCAGACAGAAGGCTTTCCACACAAGGAAATGTGGTTCTTCTTTTAACCCATCATGAGTCTTGCATCAGCAGGCAGAGTTTAGAGCTGAATCAGTTTGATCCTGCACCTTACTGGAGAGAAGACAGTTTTGACACTGGTCAGTTCACTTCTTTAGTTCCAAGCACACTCCTCGACCATTATGGAATTTTGCAGCCTAGAGGAGGCGCTCACTAGGAACTGAGGTTGGAGTTTAGTTTTATTTTGATTTGCAGTAACAAGAGAGACAAAGCTCAGCAGAGAAGTAAATAAAAATTACATTCATTTTGAAGTCTAAGTAGTGCTTTCTATTTGTACCATGTTTGGTTCCAACAAACCAGACTTGCTTCTGCAAGCAAGATATGTGGGACTTTGTAGGACTGGGGAAAAAAAAAAGAAAAGAAAAAAAAAAAAGAAAAGAAAAAAAAAGTCTGCAGGAAATGTCTTTTGCTAGATCAGTGGCATAATTACCTATAGATCTGTGTGTGCATCTCAAAGGTAGATTCTTACTTGAAAATGTATTAAATAAAAATGTTTTCAAGGGCATACCACAGCTCCCTTTTAGAATACACAATGGTTGATCTTAAAAAAGAACCCCTCCAAAATCCACAGGGAAATACCATAAAGAAATCAATGCCATAAAGCAGTTTTATCCATACAGACATTGGTACTGTACTTTCTATTCTGAAAAAGAACCTATTGCATACTATAACAAATAGGATTAAATATGAAAATCTTCTATGGACAAAAATAAATACTTATCCTTGACTGGCCATTTTTAGCAACCTGGGGTGGTTTAAAAATGATTAAGCATTTAAGGAAAAATTTAAGGGTTGTGCATCAAATACTAAACTTAATATTATACACAGTGTATCTGCAAATTGTGACTAAAGGTGAAACATTTTTAAAATACCTCTGATAATGAAAAGGTCTGATGTAAAATTTGTCTTAAATGGTTTGAACAAAATACTCATTGTGTGTGCACAAAACTGTTTTATTCAGCAGTAATTCTTGGATTTAGCCCTTGATGGGGTTGAGATCCAGGTAGAATGAGGGATTTGACAGCAGGGGAGCAGGAATCCATAGCGAACACCTTTTTAATACAAGGCCATAACCACAATGTGGTTTGGAATGGGCAAACTGAAATTAATTTATTTTTTGAGTGCCTGGAGTTACCACCACATGTGCTAATATTTGCATTAAAAATGTCTTTAGTGTGTAACATGTTGAGAAGAGATACTTCATGGCAGGTTCCACCTCTAGATTTGGAAGTTCCCTTTTGTTAAGTGATCACATAGCACAGGGTGTTGTCTTCTCTCTTTCTGTCAGCAATTATATCCTACTGTGTTTCCTCATTCTTTGCTGATCTGTACATGCTCAGGGAAAGCATGGACAAGTCAGTCCTGGGAAATTAGCCTTGCAAGCATTCTGAAGTATGACCATACCCTTAACAGATGCTTTTGGAAAGCTGCACATACCAATTTTGCATCCTGATTCCCTAGCATGAGAATCTGTCTCACTTTTGCTCATTCATAGTCTGCAAAACATCTGAAAAAAAAAGAACTTAAAATTTGTCACAGTGAGTAGCAAACAAGAAAGAAGTTGCTTTTTACATGCTTGCTTTGAAAGTTTATTTTAAGAAATACGTGTTTCTGAGCCCTTTTCCTTTTTAAAGAAATTCTTCTCACACAATCTTGTTCTGAAACTCTGTGCTTTTATCTCTCTGATAATTTCTTATCTTTCTTCTTTTTGCTGTTTTCTTTTTATGGGAAACATGATGGTTCAGCTGGAAGGAGAGAAACTTCAAAAACTAGAAACTAGATTATAGATCAAAATAGCCCTAAATATGACTTGCAGTAGCAAGTTTTGTCTCTTCTTTCCAGAGAAACAACCTCACCAGTTGCTTTAAAAATCTCCCAGTCCAACTTAAACCCCATTTTTTCACCCATTTTAGATACACCAGTAGTCCAGCCAGGATTGTTAAAATCTGCATCACTCAGTGGGAAGATTACAATATGACTTACACCAAACCCACCTTCTTCTTCATTTGGGTGGCTTCAGTGGAGATGAATGGTACTTTTGATGCACCTTTGGGTTGCTTACTGGCTGATGTACCCTACTCAGAGAGGTGGAAACTTGTAGGTTTGCTTGTTTCTGTTGGCACCTGGGATTAATCACAGCTGAGTAAATACTGTGACAATCTTTTTCTGGATCATTAGTTTTGATATATGTATGTGCCAAGAAAAATCACTTACTGTGGTGAGTAAAACATGTCAAGGCTCATGGGTAAAGTGGAAAGGGTAATGTCAACACTGAATGCCATGCATACCACCAGCTGGTGTAAACTGTGGTGGAAGCTAACACAGGCTAGGCTAATGAGGCCTAGCTAGGGACCCAGTCCAATGTTTCCCACTTACAGATTTTATCAATCACCTTTAAAGCATAAAGTTTGGGAAGATAGACTCTACAATTCCATTTCTCTGCTTTTTCTGTTTTTAAAATGTCATGGACATATTTCTATGTGTCAGAAAAGGCAGCTTACGTAAAAAAAAAAAGAAACCTTCAAAACCAACACATAGTGTAGGGGCTTAGATCATTATTACTTGTGGGTCATTCCTGATTTTGTCATGAAAAGAGATAGCAATTAGATAATAATGAAACAAAGTCCACCAGTTGCTGGATGAAATTCAGGTCTTGCAGACTACTCTTTAGCCTTCTGCAACCTGGTAAAAACTGTGGTCCTGTGAATTTGGAAATGCTGCCAGACCGCCTTAAGCTAACAACACGTGCTGAAAGGAGACGTATGTCATCTCGATACAGCCCACTGAGTTCCTGTTTCTGTCTTTTCCAGAAAGGCAGCTGCCTTTCACTTCCCAGCTTTCCCAGCTGTCTGTCATTTGAAAATGGTGTAATGTAATGTAAGTAAGTAAGGTGTCATGGTTACTTCAGTGCCAAATTTATGTTCTTGTGATGCTTGCTTACTCATTTTTTAGACTTAGAGGTTAAGGTCAAAGACCTTAGAGGTCCGTAGCTGTTCCTATCTCCCAGCCCCAGGTTCTATAACAGTGCCTCTGGTACTGAAAGGAAAGGCTCCATCAGGAAAGGAGACAGGATTTAGTTTCCTATTTTCACAAGGTGGAGGACCATCAGCGGGAGAGATTGAAATGTTTCAGGCTCTTTCACTTCTAACTCTGTCTCTGATTTGTGGGGGGGAAAATGGATCTTTTAACATGTTTAAGGATCTTTATGTGGCTGTGATTTGTAAGCTGAAACAACAAGGTATTCACAATTAGAAGACATTGATGCCCTATAGGAGGGGTATTAACAACGTGAGGATCATCAGGAGCGAGCTTGAGTTGAAATAACTTCTCAGATACCCCTACAGATTAAAGAATTCTCTTCCAGAAAAGAAATTTCAATGCAAATTAGGACAATAGAAAGGAACATAAAATGAACAAAGTGTAAACTGAAGTCCGGATTAGTAGTAATTCTGAAGTATAAATGCTTAAAGCTACAAGAACTGATAATAAGGTTTTCTAGTACAGCAGAAACAGAGAGACTAAAAGCAAATTAGAGATATTTTTAGCTTACCAGAAGATAGAGAAACCCTTCTACTACACATTCATCCTTTCATTTTGCAGTATTTTTTTCCTGAGTAGACATATACTCCATGCTTACTATCTTCAAGCAATAGAGATATTGTGAAAGACAATTCCTATGCAATAAATAAACACTGTTTAACTGTACATGTCAGGTAAGAAAACAAAAAAGATAGATAGGGGTTGGGATTGAGTTCCAACTTGAATCTATTCTTTGTTCTGCTGCATTAAACAAACTCTTGAGTTTGAATTAATATTATTAGTTACATATGCTTATTCTCATTTCAGAGGAGTTGTTGGAAGGATTGGCAAGGAATTTATAATTATCTTTGCTCTCTCTTTCTCTGTGTTGAAAGATGTGATTCTGGGAAGAGATAGAGTCTTATTTCAAGAATTTTTTTTTCCATAAATTTCCATGAGGAAACCACAACCTTCCCTAATTTTCTGGTCTATTGGGAAGTCTCCAAACAGCACTGGAGAAGTAACCAACACTTCAGCAGTTTCTGACCAGTTTTATTCCTGAGTTTCACTGATTTCTTTGTACTCTGGCTTGTTTCATACCATAACTGGGTCATCATTCTTCATGCAATTCGTTATGAAAGAATTACAAAATTCTCACTACAAAATAAGAAATAGTCTCTTAGGTTACAGAACTCCAGATGTTTCTCTCAGAAGACTTGGACATGAGATCAGATGTTCATACGATGGGCTCTCAGCCATCAATCGCCACATTTCCTGCAAACTGCAGCATCTGGGCAGTTTTACTGAAGTGCTGATAGGTTAGCCTTGGCAGTGGTGGCATGCTAAACGGAACTCAAAGGGACTGACTTCATTGTTACAGCCACAACAAGCAGAGGATTAAGGGGGTGTGTGTTCTCAATCCCTACAACTTTTTGAAAATGATAGCCATAAAAGGACTTGCAAGTTTGGGTATTGCAAGTTCTTGCTACCCATGGGCTACCATAGGGAGAGTTTTTATTCTGCTCTTCTGTCAGAGAAGGGGTTGTGCAGATGAGCCGGGCTGCACTATTGATTAACAGGCAAATCTGGAAAGAATGTGTTGTCAGTGCTTCACATATGTCATGCAGGAAACATGAAAGAAATGGAGGGAGGTACCTGTCAGGTGATGCTACTGGGGAGGTTCAGCAACCAAATGCATCTCAGCAGAAATTACCATGGATTAGTACCTACCAGTGTGAAGAGCAAATCTTGCTTTTCCTCTTCAGCTGCCATATAGATGTATCTGTCCTCCTTTTTTATCTCCACAGAATTTTATAGCACCACATATTTCTTCTCCTTCTTACCTCATATCCTAGCTTCATTGCCATCTGTCATCATATCTGAAACAATTAGCATGTCACATACTGAGCTTCTCCCACTCATATTGGCTAGCACACAGGGCTGAGATCCAAAAATTTTGAGGTATATGGTGAGGCATAGCCATATTAACCTGAGACAAATTTCGGTGTCATGGACTCACAGAACCATAGAATGGTTTGGTTTGGAAGAGACTTGTAAGACTTTATAGTTCCTTCTCTAGTCAAAGGAAAGAAAACCTTCCACTAGACCAGGTTGCTCAAAACTGTATCCAAGCTGGCCTTGAACACTTTCAGGGAGGAGGAATCTACAGTTTCTCTGGGAAACCTATGCCAGTATCTATCCCCTTTCACAGTGAAGATTTTCTTCACAATAGCTAAACTAAAATTACTCTCTTCCAGTTTAAAGCCATTCCCCTTTGTCCTGTCACTACATACCCTTGTAAAAGAGTCTCTCTTCAGCTTTCCTGTTTCCCCCTTTTGTTACTGGTAGGTGTTCTAAGGTCTCCCTGGACCTCCTCTCCAGGCTGAACAATCCCAATTTTTTCAGCCTTTCCTGGTAGGAGGGGTGCACCATCCCTCCGATCAACTTGGTGGCATCCTCTGAACTCACTCCATTAGGTTGATGACCTTCTTACTTTGGGGATCTTAGAGCTAGAAGCTCTATCTCGTTCTCATATCTGGTTTCATGTTTGATTCCCTTTACTCATTTGAAAATTTGATGAAGTCTTGAGTTGGAGTAACAGGACGCAGAACATGAAATAGTGCTACAAATTACCAGGGAATAGACTCAAGTGCAAAACGTTTTCTTTTACATTTCAGGAGCAAAATGGTGACAGTTCCATTTTGCATGTATTCAAGATAGAAGGTCTTTCCTCTATCAGGGTTTTATTTGCAGTGTTAACTAACTTGACTTTTGGGTTTCACACATATGCGGTTATAATTTGCCTCAGGGGCAAAATGACTAAGAAGTGCACCTGAAAAAAATAGAAGCTGATACAAGACCGATAATAAAATGAAAGAAATAGATATATAAGCAGGTCAGCCACATAAAACATATCTGAATTGCCAAACCCAGTGTAACTGCTTTTAGAACTGTGTTGGGGAAATTTCTATAAATTGTTTCTTGTTGTGGATCTGATGGGTTGTTGAATAGTGTTAATTTATTCTTTTTCACTTTCAGCTGCTATGCTAACCTCATTTATAAGAACTGTTTTGGGTACACACCTCTGGAAAGGAGAGAATTGTATTCTTCGCTTCAACAGCAACTGAATGTGCTCAAGGAAATATGGTCCCAGACACTGAGGGATGCCATGATACTTATCTAGACCCAGAGGTATGAACAGGGAACCTTGCAGCAGAAGTGCTGAAGGGAGCAGGATACATCCAAAGAGTTCTAAAAGTTGGTGTAACAGTGAGCTAATTGGAAGAAAAATGTCTCAGCGAGTTCATCTCAAAGTTCTGGTAAGCTTGAAATACCATCAGAGAAAGGGCAGCTGAGACTGGTAAGACTGCATCCTTTCTGATCCTCTTCCTATGTTTGCAAAAGAAAGAGCGGTTGTTTCACAGAAGGAACCTAGTCATCACCTGACATTGCTGGGCCAGGGATGTTAGAGTGGTGCACAGTCATTACTGGATCTCAGAGCCACCTAAACTCCTGATGGAAGCTTCACGTTGTCAGGTGCCAGATAGGCAATTCACCAAAGCCAGTGACCTGGTAAGGCACCTCTAGGAAATATCTGCAGAGGAAGTTTCAAGAGGTATAAGACTCTAAAAGTTGCCAAACAGCTGGAAAAGTGCATGTATTCACAGTTCACAGACACAGATTTCTCCTGGAGTTAGATAAAGAAGTATGGTTAGGTGATAACATTTTAGTCTCTGTCTCTCTTCATTCTCTGTCCAAATTCTGACCAGAAGTGTGAAAAAACAGTTCACCTCTTTTTCTTCCTTCACCTGATTTCAGCTGAATCTAAAAACAGGTATTTGTCTTCCTTAAATGTCTCCTTTTGAATGGTCTCTGCTTTGTCCAAGATACAGAAAATCTCAATGCTGTGACCTGTGCTCTTATTTGTGCTTCTGATACTGTGCCATATTTTGCTTCAGAAAATGGGTGAAAAACTGGAAAACACTGATTGGCATGTCTGTTTTTCTCCTCTCATTGCTGCTGTGAAACCAGCATTTCAGCATTAAATACTAACATTTTTATTAAAGCTGTGCTTTTTTTTCCTGATGCAAACACCCACAGTTTGCATGCCTCCTATAAAGATATGGTTTCATCCCTTTTCCGGTGCCACAGCAAATGTGTTGTAAGATTGTGTGAGGGAATTCTTGTAATGTTCCTGGATCTGTGCAATTAAATATGTCTACCACGAAAGAGTTAACTTTCTCTTTCTCCATGCATATGCTACTTCTGAGCCTTCTGGGGACTTCCTGAAGTCTGGGTTCATTTTTGCTGAACTGATTTTTTTTTTTTGCCCTGTTTTAGAAACATCACATCCAAAAGCTTTGCTGACTACAGAGTATCAGAATGAAGGAAATGCACCTGTTCATGTTTTCTCAAAAATATTCTTCCCTAAATGACGTGAATAAAGCTGCAGAGCTTCATAGCAAAGGGCTATTTGCTTAGAGCTTAACCAAAAATATTGCTTAACAGAAGCAAGGGCTCATGGATACTGTAAACATTCGGTATTGGGTTGTGTTACCTGATGAAAAGACTCTTCTGAGAATAAACTATGAGGTAGTCTTTTTATTTGTCTTTGTTCTGGGAAAAAAAACAGATGAAATATTTCTCATTTGTTTGCTTTCTGGGTAATGTCTACTACTGAATCAGTTTACATTTTTGTTTCAATTTTAAGAGTTAAGAAGTTTCTAGTGATCTTTGCAAAAGTAAGACTTTTGCCTGATAAAAGATCTTTTAAAATGCATTTTAAAAAGGTATGTGTATTTTATATATATTTTACTGTGTATAATCGCACAGCCAAGTGTGAAACAGGAAGTTGCAGAGGTCCATAGATTTGAAAGGGTTTGCTCTTTAAAACATTTGAATGGAAGAACTCATGGCCTGTTTTAGTCATCCATGTCTCAGTGAGGCCATGCCCACTGCAAAGACCACAACCAGATGACCCACATTCTCTTTTACAATGTGGTTATTCCCCTTTCTTTCTGACCTGTGCCCTATGCACAGCACTATCAGTGTGGGACAAACTTGCAGTGTCATTACCTCTTCCTCACAAAGTTCTTTATGTAAATGCTCTTTCTAAGCACAGGACAGTACTATGTCCACACTGCTCTCGGTAGATAACTCTAAAAAAATCATTGCTTCTCAGCTGAACCATTTTACCATCCATCAGGCTGTTATTCCTGGTGACATGTTTGTCATGGTTGGTGTGCCCAGTCTCCCTGGCAGGAGGTCAGTCCTGGGAGAAATTGTGCGTTTGCACCACCTTATTTGACGTGCTATGCAAAACAGACATCGTTTCTAGTAACTGTTTGGGCAGAAGAGGAGAGATAAGGGTGCAAAGAGAGGACATGAGAAGAAGGAGCTGGAATCTGTGGTGGGAGCATACACTGTGAGGGGAGGAAGGCTATTCTTTCTGTTTTACACATACTCCATTTATACAAGCATGCCAATCACACCAACATCTCTGCCAGTTTCATAAAACTCTCAAAACTCCCACCTGCTGCCTGTTCCTTGGGACGGTAAAATAAAAAGCTGTCCCAACCTGCTGTCTCCAGAAGCCATATTGTCTGAGCTATGGGCAATTATCAGTGTTTTTGGAATTCCTCAGTACATACAGTTTTGCCTCAGAGCAGTAGAATTGGAGCATTTGTGGTTCTAGTCCTTCCTTTCTACTACTTGTCACTGTTTTATCTTGTTTCTTCTGCCTTTGTTTAGAGGGTACTAGCATGCTTGCCTTCTTCCCAGCAGACCTGAGTTGTAAAACGTTCTTGAAAGCCTGTAGGGTGCTGACAGGGCTGGTGGCCACACCACTTTCTGTCAGTGTTGTCATTACTCAGGTAGTAGAAATCACATCAGAGTGCTGGGCTGGTGGTATAAAGACGTGAGTTTTGACAGCATAAAAAATATTAGTCCTTTAAAGTAGAGGTCTTCAAGGAAGAGTACTCTTGTCTCTCTCTGAGGAAACATGCAAAGACTACAGCTTGTAATTTCCCAGAAGTACCAGATCTGTTTGGATTTGAGACGTTGGGCCATTTTTGTAACCAGACAAGCCTGAGAGTGGCAGCACATGAATCAGGGAGGTGTATTGGTGTAAGGTGTGTCCCCTTGAGACCGAAAAAAATTGATGCAGAGCAATATATATTCTGCTCACTGTTTTGTTGTAAATGTATGAAGGCTGCTGCCTTGTTTTCTCCTTTTGGTCAGTACACCTGGCTTTTGTTCTCAAAAAAAGCTTTTTATCTGGGACTTCACAAACTCTCAGTTTGGACAAAACTGAGAATTTGGAGATAGTTCCCTGGATAAGGATACCAATGGCATTTGCTTCCTTGATGAGATTGCCTTCCTTTGGAAAATATTACTATTTTTCTGAAGCTTGGAAACATCATGAATGTTAGGCCTGTTGGAGAAGACAGAAGCAGAGATGGACACTGCATGACAGTAACAATGATTTTCCTGTTACACTGCACATACTGAAAGCTGTTTCTGAAAAAAGTTTGAGGAACCTACTAGGAGATACTGTGTCACAGAATTTGGGTCTGCAAGTACACTGCATTAGAAACTCCACAAGGGAACTAATCACACAGAGTCGACTCTTTTGATTCTCTTCACTGTGCACCTTCTCTTATAAAAAAAGCTTCAGAGTTTGTTCTCTGCCCACCAGGTTGCAATCATTCAGTGTATGGATGATTTACTTTTCAGTACTTCTCTACCATGAGATCTGAAACGATCTGACATAAATTGTGGAGGTTGGAAGGAACCTTGGAGGTCTCTGGTCCAACCAAAAAGTCCGAGGTGCTATTCTGGCTTGAGCTTCACTCTGGCTGAGTGCTACATACGCACCATCTCCTGTGATTTGCAAGACTCTCTTCATGGACTCCAGAACTGACTTGGTACCTTATCTTGTTGTCAGCAGCAGGTGTTACTGGTCACCATCAGCAGCCTGACACCACTGTCAGGGGCACACTGTGTTGGCGGCACACTCTTTGTGTCTACCATGGAGCAGCTCCATTCTTACTGCAACTTTCTGACAATATCAGTGAGAAATTTATTCAGAAGCTGCTCCTCAGAGCAGCAAAGCACAGGAGAATGGAAGGCGATGGCCACAGACTGCAATAGAAGATGCTCAGCCAGATGAGAAGGAAAAGGTTTTTCCCCATGAAGACAGCCCAACAATGCAGGAGGGGCCAAGAGAGGTTGTGCCATCTCCATCCCTGGAGTACTGTCAGCCCCCTGAGTCCTGTCAGTCCAAATATGATAAAAAGCCCCAAGATACCTGGTCTGACCCCATGGCTGAGTCTGCTCAGGGCAGCGGTTAGTCTGGAGTCTTCCCAAGTCCCTGGTGGACTGCATGAGTCTGTGGTCCTCAGCCGTGTAGGCAGAATGTCTTCAGACACCCTGCTTTGCTTCCATCAGGAACAGGAGTGTTTGTCTGTTCCTGCTGAGGAAGTCAGTTCCCTCTTTTCCTGAAAGCCATACAGTGGTTTCAGCAGAAGGCCTCTGAGTTAGAGGGGGATGTGGAGAAACACATCCTGTGGAGCTGAGGAGCTGTCTATCCAACATGAACTAGCAGCTGCAAGCTGAATAATTTGGCAATAGCAATAAAATTATTTGTCTGATATCATGGTGGAATGATGCATATTGCATTTAAACTCTGTGTTATCCTGTTTATTCTTGCTCTCATGGTTGGGTTTTACAAGAAGTTTGGCCACAAAGTGAATTAAGGAAAGCCCTCCAATTTTTTTGAATATCAGGTCAGTTCTTTTTTGCAAAATGATCAGGTTGAAATAGGCATTTGCAAAGCATGTGAAACTGAAATTAAATTTTTAAGATTCGGCAAACTGAACTAGTGACAGGAAACCTTAAGCACTGTATTACTAAGCAATTAATACCAAGTGACTTTCAGTAATTCCTGGAACTCATTCACAGTATTACTACATTTCTTGGTAATTTTGTGAAGGTATTTCCATCTGCCTGCCTGTCTTAAATTCTTTGTACTGGCTCCATTTGAAAAACAAAGTATTTATAGAATACTTTAACACAAACAAAGGAAACAGAACAGAAGGAGCCTGAACATTAAAAAGTAGATCATTTAAATGCAAAAGCTGTTGGGTTTACTCAGAAAGCCCTTGGTATGATCCAACCTAAACAAATCAGTTTTCAACATAATGACAGAATGGGATACTGACAGACTAGTAATGCTCTTTCAGAGCAGGAATATAGAGGTCTGAAATGGACAGATCAGCTGCAAGAGTGCACTGTGAGGAGTACCACGTGAAGTGCCTGCAATCTTCAAAACAAGATGTGGAGCTCAGTGGCTGAGATGAGCTTTGGATCACTTACAGGTTGCAGATATTATTTCTAGTTGGCAGCAATAAAAACTGGAAGATGTTTGCCTGCCTGGGGACACAGCTAGATGCATGGTGCCGGCTCCATTCAGCACCTCTCTTTGTGAAGGGCATTAAAAAAGAGAAGCTGCTGCCGGCGCTTCTGCCCTTCTGTTTGCGGTGTGGCAGGCTAGGAGCAGTCAGGCAGGCAAAGGCCACTGCTGGCTGTGCCAAGATGGCAGCGGCCATGTGGCTGCACCTGGCCTGCTGCACTGCGAATGGAAAGGCAGAAACGGCAGCAACAACTTCTCCTTTCTGGCACCTCACATGAAGAGAGGCGCTGAATGCAGCTGGCGCCGCGGTGGCCGGTGAGGCCCACGTGTTTCTCACTCCACCAGGATGGCCCTCCTGTGGCATGATCCCAGCAGCCATGCCACAAAGGGCCCCGGCCCTGCCAGGAAGTGGCTCAGCCACCCCCTGGAAAGGGGGCCTGGCTACCCCACCAGAAAGGGGCCCGGGCCCCACTGAGAAGGGGCTCTGCAGCCCCCTTCCCACTCCTTAGAGGCAAGGAAAATAGAGAACTTTCCACGATTTTCCCTTTCTTAAATAAGTTATCATAGAAGTGTTACTAGCTTTTCTAATTGGCTTAACAGTGTGTCTGTCTATTCTCAGAGCCAGCCAGCGCCTGGCTTTTTCCAGGCACAGAGGGAGATTTTAGCAGCTCCTCCTAGAAAGTCTCTTCTGTGGCTGGCTTCTTCCCTCCTCACCTAAAATCAAGCCATACCAAAACCAAAAAAGAAAGAAACAAAAACCTGCAGTGGTTCAAGTGCATGATCCTCAAAACACAGTCTTCACATGCAGGGAGGAAACAGCTTGTCTTGGCAGTCCACGGCATAGCACCTTCTTTCAGTTGTCCCAGTCCCCCTTACTTCTGATTTTGGGAAAGAGAGGCATTCACACTGTGTACCAACAGTGTGCCATTCCATGAAAATTTTGGTGGCCATGAAGACCTCTGTCTAGCCAAAGAAGAATCCAGACAGAAGGGCACAGATTAAGTTAAATAGTTTTAGATGAAGACTTTTGGGGACAAAGTTTGCTCTTGGGGGTTCAGGCTCTTCTTTCATTCTTGCTATGTCTGGTTCCATTGGAGTGCAAACATTACAAATGTCCTGTTTTAACAATTTATTTTGAAGTTGAAAAGTCTTTAGGAAGAATACATCTGTAGACACCAAGTCTCCCAAAGAAGGGGTTTGTAAAACCCAGAAGAGATGTAGAGTCTAGGTTCTGTTAATGCCAGGAAAAAAATTATTTTTACACTTATTGGAGTGCTTAATTTTTAAAAAAGAAATAACCATTAACCCACAGCTATTCTACTGTAGATTTCTAAAAGGCTAGTGCTTTTTTGTTGTAATATTGGTTTAGGTGGCTGAATTAAAGCCAGTTAAATTCCTTCTATCTGTGTGTATTTGAGGCAAACCTCCCCAGGAAAGCATTTGCAGAAGTGAGAGCCTCTGCTCCTTCATCAGCCACAGAACCTGCCTGTGTTGGGGACCCAGCTATTTATTATAAAATTTTACCTTTCTAATGGTCTTCTCCATACAATTTTTAAGTGAGGGAGAGGAAAACAGAACGTGAGGAAGGTCTACAGTCTTACATATTACACAATTTATGTCTCACTGCAGCAGAAGTGTTATGTGTATTCTGAAATTATTATGAAGTCTAGACTACTCAGATATATCTTTTCCAGAAGGAATGCAAATGCACTGACACCCACTCTCAGTTGGCTCCATGACCAGGGTGGAGCTTGCATTTGTTTATCTGTTAAAATAAACAAAGCATATTTTTATGGACTACAGAGTCTCAAAGTCTGTGGAGTCTGAATCAATGTAATTGAAAATACTTGCTTGCTCAAGAAAAAAGAAAATTAAACCTCACAACTTCTAGAGTAAGCCGTAGTAAAGAACATTACAGCATCTTTTCAGTGCTTTCACAGGTACACATGCTGTTCTCTTAACTAGCTGTTGTAGAACTACATCAGTTCTTATTAGAAGTGATTCAGAGCTCTGTAACTAAAAATAAAATCCTGAAAACTACCATTCGTCACATCCTTTTTATTTTGGTGCTTACACCTACAATTATGAATGCTCAAGAAAGTTTTAAATAAATGAATTTGCTTTGCCATGCTAAAGTTTTGAGGAAATAACTTGAGTAAAGATAATTGCACTAGATTTGATATGGAAATGAAAATAAAATTTTGGTTTGGGGAAACAACTTCTTGTTGTGGAATTAATGTCACACTATGTTAAAATACTGTTCTGAGGACAGAGGGGGAAGAATAATGTTGAAAATAGAAAAATACACTCCCAAACACAGTAGAGTAGAAAAGATGTGTTGACATCAATCTGGGTGAAATAAAATAACCCAAGATTCTTTTTAATAAAGAAGATAGGTATTATTTCAGGCTATTTGTGTCATCAATAATGTTGTTTCTAAAGGCATGCTTAGACCAAATTTTAATATAATCAGGACATAATTTTTTAACAAGGACATTTTTTGGACTGTCTCTCAGTGTAACACTGAGAAAGCTATGGCGATCAAAAATAGCATGTTTTAAGATATGTTCATCTTAAAAAAAAAAAGTAACTGCTTCTCATCCGCACCTAAAAAAGCAGACAAAAGTGCATTTTCAGAATGCTTGTCCTCAGCTGTTACTCACAGGGATTCTCATATTATTTTGGGTGAAATTCTTACAATGAGGTACTTTATAATTTTGGCATTTTTTTTAATGAGGTCTGCGATCAGTCATCTATATTTAGGTATTAAAAATTTTGAAAGTTGAGATCCTTGAACTCAAGTGTCATTGTTTCTTTGTTGCTCACAGAAAACTGAATTTAGAGGGTAGGGCGATTACAATTTCAAGAATAAATACTGTATTTTTGTATTTGAATTTTTGATATATTTTTATCAAATATGTCTCAAATACATGTATTTATGTGGACCACTGGGGTTTTTTTACATTTTCACAGAAAAAAAAGTGTTGAGACTCCTGACAACAAAGTCCCTTCCTACATAATATTTTTCCAGGACTGTCAGTGGTCCAATCTGCAGGGACTGTGCTGTCAGCAAAGGTGACCAGAGCCCAAATGTCCCCCTCTGCTATTGACTCTTCCCTGGCTTATTTCATAGCCCTGGCAACCAGTCTAACACCTTTGGATATGTAATTACCTGGTGTAAATTGTCATGGTGCCATGTAAGCCATTAGGACTGGCCGTGAGGCTTGGGCTTGATGTGCCTTGGTTTACTCTTGTGATTAAGTGAGCAGGACTGGCTGTGCTTGCCAAGTGCATTTCACTGGTTAAATAATGAACAGATGTCAGATGCTCTGGGCTTCTCCAGTGGGGAAAAACCCCAATCACCCACCAATAAAAAGAAACTGCAGGAATGGATAGGAGTGGTGTTATCTTCAGAAATCTTCATAGACGTGGCAGGTAAATTATTAGGAAAAGAAGCTGTGGTAAACACCGGTTACTCTTAATTCTTCATTAAAGTATTTTATTACAGATCTAAGTTTGAGCCATTCTTTTGGAGTCATGGCAATGGGTACATTTGACTCATGTAATGTTTAACTTCCAGTATTTTATTTGGTCAAGATTTCAAAAGCTTTATAAGTTCAAATGTGTGTTGTAGGAGAGAAAGTCAAACAATATCTGAGTTCCAGTTGGGCTCCAGGAAGACTCAAGATTCTTGTTTATCTGTTAAAAAGTAAACACTTGCAGCTATATTTTGTTCAGCACCAGTAGCTGCTAACTACTCTTCTGCTACACGGTCTGAACAGTATTTTTACCCCTAGGAAGCTATCAAGTCTCTAAAATACAGTATTATTAATGTAAACCTGCCATACATAATAAAAGTTACTTCTGCAAAATGGCTCCTTGAAGCTTAGATTTTCTTGTTGTTATATAATTATTTTTTAATTAACATGGTTGCACAGATTTTTATTTTTTTTTTGATGACCTCATAAAGATATTTCTTTCCAAGCTTTACTGAAGAGCTGCCATGGAAATGATAGCAAAAAATTGGTGAAGTTCCCTCTGATGGTTTTCATGGCTCCTTACATTCTTTATCAGTTTTATGCCAGGAAACTGGAAAGTGGAGGGGCCAGTGCTATGACTTATCTGACATGAGAAGGGTGCAAGTGGCAACAAAGCCACTGGGGAGCACAAGTTGTCCTCACCTTGCAGAGATTTTGGGTGCTGCTGCAGTGAGAGAGGGAGGGTGAGCAAGAATGGGGGTCCTGGATGTGTCCTGGGGGAAGCAGGATGATCTCTGAGGAAACCTGGGGGGGTCACCACTGGGCCTGAACACTTGGTGGCTCCATGGACTGCAGTTTTAAGCCCGGTAGCAAAAACACAGCTGCAGGCTTGCAAGTGCTCAATTTTAGTAATTGGTGATAAAACTATAATCTCTAAAAGGAACTGTGGTTGTAGGGTGGTAGGAGTTTCAAAATTCTTCCTATTTCTTAGAAGGCCAGACATGCTCATCAAGGCAATGCCTTCCTTGAAGTCACCCACCAACCACCACAGAAAGCAAGAAATCATCATTGGGTGAACTTGTGGAGTGGAGCTATTCGATGCTCTACAAAGTGAAAGCTTGCAGTGCTGTTATCCCACCACAGAGAGGAATCACATTCCAAAACAGGAGTCAGGGAAAGCAAAGTGCTGTCCTCCAAATGGGTGGTAGCAGCTTGCAGCAGCTGTTCTTTTCTTCCATTGTTCTACCTTTTACCTGCCCCCTTCTCTGGCTATGATCCTGCTGATGCTGCAGGGTGCCCTTAGGTTGCTGTAAGATCTGCAGGAGCATCTTTCTCCTGCACTAAGAATTAATTTGCAGGACTGCAGCTTGTATGAATAACTCATGTGCCTCCTTCCTGTTTGCTCCCTCTCAGCCTTGTTATATCTTATTTTTTTTAAATCATCTGTGCCAGCTTTTCTGAGGGTGAGCAGCATTCCAACACTTGACGGGGACTGGTGGGGGGATGAACTTTGTTAAAGCTGCCAGAAAATCTACACAGTATAGGGTGGTTTAATTGTTAAATGATTGTTTAACATTATTAACACATTGTCAAGGATCTTGGGGAAAAAAAATCAACACTTTAGTCAAAAATGTGTTTCCATGCAATCTGATATATGTTAGATGTGTACTCTTCCCATAAAGCCAAAGAAATAATCTTTGCTATTCTTACTATCCCCACCTCCCAAAATTTAAAAAAACCCTGCTTGCACATAAACTTAGAAAAACAGGGAGAGACAAAATTATTCCATTATTATTCCATTCTATTATTAATTAATATATTTAGAAAGACTTGAACCAAATGAGATTTCAGTTGAAGAGAAAAAAAAACCAAAACCTGATAGGTGATTTGATACAGCAACTAAAGAAACATGTATCTGCCCTGATGAACTGTACAAGGCACAAGCATGGTTCATGGGATACCACTATCTATGTAAGATATGATTCTAGCCCTTGCTCTTGAAGGCTGAATTTCTACCTATGAACCAGATGGAGAGGGCTCATGGGTAAGGAGGAACTCTTTCCCCTCTGGTACCAGACAGACTGGAGGGCCTCCCTCCCATCCCCACCAGTGTTTCTCTTTCTGTAGAGTCACCTTTTATGTTGCTCCAGAAATAACATCCACAGCAATGAGCATTGAGACTGTGGGGAGGAAAAATCTGGTGAGCACCAACCACAAAAACAATAGCGGAGGTACACGATGGACCAAGGGATGCTGTGACCTGCTTTGTGTCTGCTGCAGTAGAAATTTGGTTAAGCATTTTCACTTCTACCTATCCCTCCTTTCCTATCCTTCCTCCAATCTACTTAGAAAGTGAATGTCTTAGGCCATGGCCTGTCTTCTCTTGACAGTGTGCATGTGTACAGTGTCTACTTGTGATCTTATCTGGGATTGCTGCTCCAGCTCAAGCAGCACCCAAAATACATGTTTAAGAGCCAAGTAATTGAACTCTAAATGGTATCTGTCAGTGAACAGTGGAAGTCTGCTCTGTTAGACAGCAATCGCAGTTTCTGTTCTGAGTCAGTCCTTCCACATCAGACACTTAGGGATCTTTGAGAAGTTTAGTCTCAAGTGCAAAGGGTGCACGGAGAGGAGTTTATGCTCTGAATGTGTCAATTTGAACCAATTTTGTTCCTGTGCATGTATGGCACACTGCTCTGGTACTCAGCAAATATTCAAAGTCTCTTGACAGGGATTTTTGATAACACTTTGCATTCCCATAGCATTTGTTCAACTCATCTCACCTTCCCAGGAGTAGTGGACTAGCCAGAGGTATTTAAAACAATTACCAGAGTGTTTTGTTTTTCTCCAACTATATTGCACAATTGCATATTGCACTATATCTCACATTTCTGAAAAATCCTATTGGACACCCAGGGGGTGTATGTCCTGTGCACTCCCTCAGTGAACTCCCCTTAAGATGGATGTTAAAAGCATTTTGTCTGAATTGCTGGTGGAAAATTGTAGACCCTGGTGTGATGCCATTCCCACCTGGCTGAGATGGAAATGTATGTACTCTTCAATGCCAGCAGTTAACTTATCTCTAGTTTATTAATAAATTACAACACCAAGCCTCTGCTGGAAGTTCTGAGCTATTGGTATTACAGCAGGTTACACAGAAATCAGGCAGCAACAACAGAAATGCAAATGCTACAAAGCTTTTCTGCTTCTTGTGCTTTGTGCTGCCGTATGGCACATGTGACACAGTCCCTCTCAGAAACTCTTCCAACATCCCGGCCAGAACAGGAGCATGATTTTGACTGGGAAATGAGGGTATTGGAAGCAGAGTGAAGCTACTGGTGGAAGGAAGCTGCAGACATGATCATCACTGGAGATATACAGATGTCAGACTTTCTCCTTGCTAGAGGATGCTCCTGAAAGATAAAGTTTTTGCCTGTCTTAATAGGGGATAAATATAATTTTTCCATCCTTCAGTTAAGAGTAGCAAACTGTGAGGAAGAACTAATGTCCTGCTGGCAATATATGTAACTGCTAAAGTAGAAAATCTCTCAAAAATCTTTTCAATTTGCCATGGAGTAATCAGAAAGTCTGTATGAGGCAGCAGATCATCCTAGATGTGTTCCATATTGCAAATTAATTGCATAAGATTGTTTCAACCTACTGTTTTCAAAACTGAGTGACTGAAATGTAGATTAACCATGCATCAGGTACATGACCCAACCTGCCATTACCCCAAAAAGTTTAGGTTTCCAGTGAGGCATATAAAAATGGGTTTGCATCAGAGTACAAAGAGGGATGGACTGGAACAGCAAAAGAAACATCTTGCATTTTTATAGGCTAATGTCACTTCTGGAAAGCTGTTGCCTCTGGTTAGTCAGCACAAAAGAGATCATACGAGCCTGATCCTCCAATCACTTGGATGCAGGAAATATGTGCTCTTCCTGCCAGCAGACTCACTATAACTAAGTTTCACCCTTTGCCAGGGAATCTTAAAAACCCTGCAAAGAGTCCACTAATAAACCTCCACCTGTTTTCCTGGCTGTAACCTTGGTTACTTCCACTGACTGTAATCTTGGTTACTGCCACTTGCAGATTTTCTAATCCAAATAAGTGTGTGCTGCACACCTTTATCATCAGTGCTCTCACTGGATTCTGGCAGGAATATCTGTTTTTTGATTGGTGATCCATGTCATCAAGTTCACACCTGAAGCACCACAGCCCTCTTTCAATATGAAATGTAATGGTGGGAATGATGCACCTGGCAGGCTCCTCTTTTGGACAGTCTGGATCTAGTTCTTAATTCCTTCACTGACAGGAAAACCGGAAGTTCTGAGAAAATGGGTAAAAATAAATTTTTGTATCTCCTCTGTGGTTTGAAGTCTAGAAAGGTTTCTTGATTATCTTTCAGTGCTCTCTGCCACAGCTCTAGAGATGCCAACTAAATTTTTGTTGTTGTTTCTGAGCATCTATTCTCACATTCACTACAGATCTTACTAGTAGAGAAAAAATTAGATACTGCCATATCATAATGATTGCAAATATCAAACAGGGTCACATCAAACAGTTAAAAGCATCTCTTAGTTGTGGTTTGCTTCAAGCACCCTGTTGTTTTCTGCTGCAAACCAATTAGAGAAATACTCATTCGTTGGTTACTTATCAGTGTCTCATATATTCTGTAATACCTCCCCCATGTTCTTTTCTCTTCCTTTCCATCTTCTGAAATGCATGAAGAACTCCTCCAGAGAGCCTTAAAGATTAAGGCAAAGAGATTATTGTGCATCTGGGGAGAAAAGTGGGTAACTACCACCATTTCCAAATAGCACTGACTATCAAATTTTCTTAGTAATTTCTGCATTAACCCCACAGTTGTGCTTCAGTATGTCTGTGGAAAAATCAATTTTCTCTATCAGAAAACTTTCACTGTTGGACAACCAAATCTCATCTAGTACCCAGTCACCCTCATTTTAAAAACTATACATCGTAATTATAGGCTTGATTCTGTTCAGTTTTAACTTCCAGCCATTAAACGACATCATATCTATTTGTTTGATTGAAAGAAGCAGATAGTATCAGAAATGTGCCCCAAATGTAGGTACTTACAGGCTGTGACCAAATCATTCTTCAAGCTTTTGTTGTGGTAGTTGGTGAGATTTCTCATTTATTTCTTATTGAAAGGAAAATATTCATGATTAAGGATTGTCATTCCAGTGCTTTTTGCCAGAATGTGCCCTGAAGCATAGATGTCAGAACCAGACAGAGACTTCCAAAGTCAGTCTGCAACTGCTGTAATAGTTGCAGAAGTAACATAAATCTCTAACCCTTGCTAACAGGTCTGACAAACTTCTTGTGAGATCTAGGCTCTACAGCCTAAATATTCATGTTCTGAAATAAAAAATATATCTCAGATATATTTTTCCTAGTAGTAAGGATTGACACCACCATTTTTGTATGATTATAGCTTTATGAGTGTGACTAGTTCTTAGCAAGTCCTTAAATAGCTATTTTAAATTGAGTGGGACTTACACATGGGAATTGACAGTTACTGGGAAGCACATTATTCTAGTCTTAGCAAAAAATTAGAATCACCCTCAAATGAGTGTTCAAGAAAAATGGGAAGAGTTACTTCCTGAAAGTGACTGTCCCTGAATGCAGAGGAACCCAAAACAGCTGCATTATTTCCTGATTTTTAGATGGCTAAAGGTGAGAAACTTCCCAAATAATTTTACAGGCGTGTGTTCTGTGATTTGAATAGGATCATAGCTGTACAAATAATGGTGGTGTTTCTCTGGTGGGCTGCTCTCAGGGACTGGTGTGCAAGCAAGAGAAACTGAGACTCTTTCAGGTGCTGGCAAAGCATGCAGGTTGTGGGCATGGAGCACCCTGACTTTAGATAGCCAGGCAGCTGCCTTTTCCTGAGGTGGCAAGACTTGCAAAGGGACTTCTCAGAAAAATCCTTCTCCCACTCTGCCCCTCCCCTTTTCCTGGAAACAAAAAAAAACAACCAACCCACCAACCAACCAAAGAAACGAACAACAACAACAACTAACTCCTAAAAAACCAGCCCTGCCCAGCTGAAGGCTGTCCACAGAATTACAGGGATCAGGCTATTTTTACTTCACTTGCATCCTAATACTGTACAGGGAGGACACTTCTGCTGAATGAACAGGAAGGAAAGAAGGTTAGATCATGACATCATCCCGAAAACCATTGCTGGCCTGTGCTGTTTTCTAACAGCAAACCCCTTGATGGCTGTTTTATAACAACCATCTCCTTTTCCATTCTGTACATAAGCTCCTGGCTCACTCAGCTCCCTCAAATTTTAACACAGCCTTGAACTTTCACAAAGTCTGAGCAACTCTGCCCAGCCATTCTACAGATAAGTCTGAACGGGCTCTTGGCAAAGGTGCAGCCCTGCAGCTTTCCCAGGACGGTTACAGCTCCAGGGCAAGGACACACACAGGTGTGTCCCAGGCAGCTATGTATGTGGGTACCACAAGGGGATCAGGGATTTTGAAACTTCTGTAAATTGGCCTCTGTACCTTGATTTCTTCAGTATGCCAGATACAGGCTGCTTGAGAAGTTTCTGTCCTTAAAGGAGCTTAAGGTGAGTTGTAATGAAAGCTGGGTGGTACTCATACCCATTGAATTTTATAAAGCTGTTCTGCACTAAAAAAATCCCACCAGAATTTAAAAGGTGGAGAAAGAGCTGTTTGGAAGCATACAGTAAAGATTTTATTCCTTTGGGACTTTTCTGTACTTTTCTCTCAGATTTAGCAATGGTATTAAAACCTTTTTTTACAAGGAAGGCAGCATAGGCAAAAAAAAAAAAAAAAAAAAAAAAAAAAAAAAAAAAAAAAAAAAAAAAAAAAAAAAGAAACCCAAAACACGCTGTTTTCAGAAAGAACTATGAATTTAGTGAAAACAAACCCTACCGTTACTGCTGTTGGCGACTTCCTGGTGAACTTTGTGCTGTCAGGGAATAGCCAGGAAGATCACCTCTTGAGTGGGCAGGATGTACAGAACAGAGACACAGCCCACTCTTTCCAACAGCTGCAGTGTGAAACACCTGAAAACTCACCTGCAAAGGTAGGAGCACTTCCAGCTTGTGTTGCCTGCAGCATCAGGAAGTTGGGGGTGCACACAGTGCCAACTGCATTAGCCATAGGAATCCTTCTCCTGTATACAACATGGTGATTTCATCACAGAGACGAAAATAGAGGTACAGTTGCAGACTAGACTTAGAAAGTATTAGCAGATTTTGGGATACCCATGTGGTCCCACTGCACAGAGTAGCAGATGTCTTTGTTTACTGTCCAGAAAGTTTGTGTTCATGGTTTTAAGAATGCCTATTATTTCATCCCAGTGAATAAATACTTTATTTGCTACCACATCAAAAGTATTCCAGAGTAGATTTCTTTCCATATTGTTTGAGAAATTGTGGTTATAGGCCACCAGCATTTGTTGGACATCTATCAGACAGACTTCTATGCACATTTGGCAGAAATGCTGGGAAAAAGATGTAGTTTGCTACTGATGACAAAATCCTCCATCCTATTAAGCGTGGGTAACACAAAGAAGTAGATAATAATAAATACAACATGTGTGTGTATTAAGTAGGCAAGTGTTTAGAAAAACAATGACTGGACAAAAATCTGTGTGAGAATTTTATACTTTATCAGGTCTAAAAAATTTGAGTATGGCAAAAAATGGTATGCTGGTGTTTCCAGGAGTTGGTGGAAACAAAAACTAGAAACCTACTAAAAAAAAGAAAAAAGCCCACACAAAAATGTTCATATCATGTAATTTTCTTAGTGTAGTATCATAAGTAGCTGCCATCCAGTCTAACAATTCTGCCTGCACATAAATCACATGCTTACTTCTGGTGCCTGGAAATGGTGTACGTGGAAGTCCTGCTCCTCCAAAATATGAATGTTCACCTGTGTTTTTGGAACTACATTATCCCCCTTTTTGAATACTGAGTCTCTGTTGAGGATGGGAAGGACTTCCTCCAAGGTCAGGAAGCTCAGGGCAACACAGGGCCCTGTTAGTATGAACTGCTGGAATGCCAGTTAAACTTTAACCTAATTTCTACCACAAAACCAATGGGTTTCAGTGGTCAAGGCAGGAGACCAGAGACAAAAATCTACCAATTGGTGTTGTTTTATGCATAGCTTTGGGATATTTCAGTTAATTTCTGCAGGCAGCTGTGTCAGTGTCCTGTTGAAAGGAAGAGGAGGGCTGAATACTTCAAGTAAAGGCCCAGCTTTATCACAAACCTTTGCCCCAAATGGTTTGCATGGCATGAGGAAAGCTGGATCAGCCTTAGAGCACCTTGCCTGAAGGCTGGCTGCAGGGACCACTTCTGCTTGGGTCAGTTCTTTTTGAAGACCAGTGCTCAGAGGAAGACCCCGGGCCCTGTGTCTTCAAGGACACCTAGCTGCTGCTGGAAAACCAAAGACTGATTCTGAGAAAGGAGTGAGATTGCAGTCCCACCTTTGTCTACTGTGTTTGCCAAGCTACAGGTGGCTTCCTGCACAGCAGCTGGTTTTATTTTACCTCCTTCCTTGAGTATTCACTCCTCTGCAACACACAGGGACATTTTCCTGTTGCTGGCCTTTTGGATTTCACTCTAAGGACCAGACACTGGAGCGTTAGGTAACTCAGCTTCTGACTTGAGGTTAGGTTTAAATTATCCAGCTTTGAGTAGCATGTCTGCAGTTCCTGAGCCATAATCTCCCATGTTCAGAAGCCAGGGTTTTTGTAAGCATATAATAAGAGCAAGCTCCTTTCCCTCCACATAATTTTCACTTAGTTTTTCACCAATATAGAATGAAAGGTGAAAAGAGACCTCCATCTAACTCATCAGCAAGTGCCTGAATGTTGGGGGTTGGGTTTGTTCCTTCTTTCTCTGGGGAATTTTTTCCCCACGGGTTGCCAAGGGGACCGGGTGTTGGATACTTGAGAGTGCTTGGCTGAAACAAAGAGATGGACAAAAGGTGGAAGGGGGAGATAACGCAGGTAAAAGACACAGCTTGAGGCAGCTGCGTGCTTTTCTGCTTCCGGCGTTCGGGAGACGCGTGTCGGCCGCTCCTCGAGGATCTCAGCCGCCGCAAAGCACGCCGAGCAGAAGCTGGGCCGCTTTCCTGCCTCGCCTTCGGCTCCTTCGGCGCTGCTCCTCTTGCTGCAGCGTGACCCTGCACCCCCTGCGCTGCCGGGACATCCTGCCCCTGCCTGCCGGGACACCCTGCCATCCCAGCTACCAGCCCGGGACTTTTCCACTGTTCCAGCTTGGTGCTCTGAGGATCCTGCATGGACACCGAAACCAAACTGCCCTGGGTTTTGTGAAACAAAGCCCTCAAGGTTCTTGGTACTGTTGTCGTTTGTCATTAATGCTGTAGTTGTTTGGTGGGGGGGGAGTTTTTTTGTGTTTGTTTGCTTTGTATTACATACTAGTAAAGAACTGCTATTCCTATTTCCCAAATCTTTGCCAAAGAGCCTCTGATTGTAATTTTACCTAGCAGATACCTGTCTTCCTAAACCAAGACAGATTTTGGCGCCCAACGTGGGGCTTGAGGGCACTGAGAAAAGAAAAGGGAAGAGAAATAGCAGTTCTTAACTAACCTAGTACTTTCTTTTGTGTGCGTTGGATATAAAAACCTCATTAGGCTGCATCATGTGGTCTAACTTAGCCTGGTTTGGGTGGCATGTGGTTGTGGCTGTATTCCTTCCATTTGCAGGCCCTTATCTAAACATGGGCCCTATAACTAAGGCTACTGTGACTGTCATCCAGTTTATTTTATGGCTTAATAAGGTGAAGAACTCATGGATTTTTAATTTCCTCTGGAAGGCAGGCACATGGATTCAGGGCTATCGTACACTAACTGTGTGTTTTTGGAGTTACTTTAACAATGGTACCTACTGTGAGGAAATGACACCGGGGGAAGTTTCTTTTTCCCAACCCTTTACCCATCTCTTTGGGTCTGCCCCACCAGTTTTTGAAGGGTTTAAATCCTCTCTGAATGCTAATGATATCATACAATGGCTGGTGCTGCTAATATGCGTATTCTGTTTAGCATTCAGAGATAAGGGAAGATTGACCTGGATAACCACCCTGATACCTACCCCACAGAATAGGGATGATACCCCAGAGCCTGACTCTGCCCCACAGCCTGCCTCAGAAAGGACCCACCCGGATTGGGTTGAGGTTCTGGTAAAAGAGATAGGCCAAATGCTGAAGGAGTACATTTCCCCAGCTCATGAAAAACCCTCCCCCTGCCCCGAGAAGGCAGAGACTGATGGTGCAGCAGTGGAACCCACAGATGTTACAACTGTCCAGGTTCCAGCTGAACCACAAGGGCAGCCACAGCCAGCAGCAGTTGCCCCTGTGGAAACAAGGAAGTGTAAAGTGAAATCGTCAGATCCTGATATTAAGGGTAAGAAAGGAGGGTCCTCACAGCCCACAGAAGAGCCACAGGTTGAGATCATCACTGAGTCCCTGACATATGAAAGTCTACGTAATCTGCAAAAAGATATTGCACGACGAGGACGTGAGGCTTATACAGCCTGGCTACTTCGAGTCTGGGACCTTATGGGTACAGGTGTGCAACTGGATAGTGCTGAAGCAAGGAATTTGGGACCCTTGACCCAGGACTCAGGTATAAATCAGGTATTTGTAAGAGAGCAAAGGCCCCTTCCCCTTTGGGAACGACTTCTAATGAGTGTGAGAGAGAGATTTGTCCACAGAGACAGAATGCAAGAGCACAACAATAGAATGCGATGGAAGACCCTTGAGGAAGGAATCCAACAGCTGAGAGAAGTGGCAGTATTGGAAGTACTTTTTGGGAGGACCGGACAGCATGATAATGACCCCGACAAGGTTAAATGCACAGGGCACATGTTGTGGAATCTGGCAACTCATGGACCATCCCAATATGCCACATTCATCGCAACAATTAATGCCGAGGATAACCGAGAGACAGTGGGTTCTGTTGCCAACAAGCTCAGAAATTATGAAAGTATGATCAGTGGCCCAATGCAGGCTCATGTCTCTGCGGTGGTGAAGGAACTCAAAGAGGAGATAAAGGAGGTGAGAGAGGAGATGAGAAGGAACAGTTCCCATGTAGCACCGGTGCGAGTCACAGGCCCCAGAATCAGAGCCCAACATCCCCCAGCAAGAGAGAGAGGGTACACCCCTCGAGCTGACCTGTGGTTTTATCTGCGGGACCATGGGGAGGACATGGGAGCGTGGCATGGGAAACCTACTTCTGTCCTGGCAGCACGGGTACGTGAGCTCAAGGAGAGAAACGCTAACAAAGGGAGTTCCACTAGAATGAAGGTAGCCTCAGCCTCCCATGAGCAAGCTGCCAGGTATTACGGAGGTGGGAATGCTGTGTCAGATTCCCTCGAAGGAACCTCTACCATGTATGTCCAAGAAGGGAATAATAACCAGTGCTAGAGGGGCCCTACCTCTAGCCAGGAAGAGGCACGGGAAAATCGGGTTTTTTGGACTGTGTGGGTTCGATGGCCTGGCACATCAGAGCCACAAAAATATGAAGCTTTAGTAGATACTGGGTCGCAGTGTACTCTAATGCCATCAGGACATGTGGAGGCAGAACCGATTTCCATTGCCGGGGTGACGGGGGGATCACAGGAACTGACTCTGGTTGAAGTCGAGGTGAGCCTGACCGGGAAGGAGTGGCAGAAACTTCTGATTGTGACCGGCCCAGAGGCTCCATGTATTCTGGGCATAGACTTCCTCAGGAATGGATATTATAAAGACCCTAAAGGACTCAGATGGGCTTTTGGAATAGCTGCTGTGGAGACAGAGAACATTAAGCAGTTGAACACCTTGCCGGGACTATCAGAGAACCCATCTGCAGTGGGACTCCTGAAGGTAGAAGAACAACAAGTACCTGTTGCCACCTCGACAGTGCACCGTCGGCAGTATCGGACAAATCGGGACGCCGTGATCCCCATCCACAAGATGATCCGTGAGCTGGAGAGCCAAGGGGTGGTCAGCAAAACCCACTCACCCTTCAACAGCCCCATCTGGCCTGTGCGCAAGTCTGATGGAGAATGGAGACTGACTGTGGACTATCGTGCATTGAATGAAGTGACTCCACCGCTGAGCGCTGCTGTGCCGGACATGCTGGAACTTCAGTACGAGCTGGAGTCCAAGGCAGCGAGGTGGTATGCCACTATTGACATTGCCAATGCATTTTTCTCCATTCCTCTGGCTGCAGAATGCAGGCCTCAGTTTGCTTTCACCTGGAGGGGCGTGCAGTACACCTGGATCCGGCTGCCCCAGGGGTGGAAACACAGCCCCACCATCTGCCATGGGCTGATCCAGGCTGCACTGGAGAAAGGTGAGGCTCCGGAACATCTACAGTACATTGATGACATCATTGTGTGGGGAAAGACTGCAGCTGAAGTGTTCGAGAAAGGAGAGAGGATCATCCAGATTTTGCTGAAAGCCGGGTTTGCCATCAAGAAGAGCAAAGTCAAGGGACCTGCCAGAGAGATCCAGTTCCTGGGAGTAAAGTGGCAAGATGGACGGCGGCAGATCCCCACTGAGGTCATTGATAAGATCACAGCAATGTCTCCACCGACCAGCAAAAAGGAAACACAAGCTTTCCTAGGAGCCATAGGTTTTTGGAGGATGCACATTCCTGAGTACAGTCAGATCGTGAGCCCTCTCTACCTGGTTACCCGCAAGAAAAACAATTTCCACTGGGGCCCTGAACAGCAACAAGCCTTTGCCCAGATCAAGCAGGAGATTGCTCATGCAGTAGCCCTTGGCCCAGTCAGGACGGGACCAGATGTGAAGAATGTGCTTTATTCTGCAGCCGGGAACAACAGTTTGTCCTGGAGCCTTTGGCAGAAGGTGCCAGGGGAGACCCGAGGCCGACCACTGGGATTCTGGAGTCGAAGTTACAGAGGATCTGAAGCCAACTACACTCCCACAGAGAAGGAGATCTTGGCCGCCTATGAAGGAGTTCAAGCCGCCTCAGAAGTGATTGGCACAGAAGCACAACTCCTCTTGGCACCCCGACTACCAGTGCCGGGGTGGATGTTTAAAGGAAAGGCTCCCTCCACGCACCATGCCACCGATGCCACATGGAGCAAATGGACTGCCCTCATCACACAGCGTGCCCGTATTGGAAACCCAAATCGCCCTGGGATTTTGGAGATAATTACAAACTGGCCGGAAGGAGAAAACTTCGGTTTCACGGACGAAGAGGAGCAAGTGACACGAGCTGAAGAAGCTCCTCCATACAACCAACTGCCAGCAGAAGAAACACACTACGCTCTTTTCACTGATGGTTCCTGTCACATCGTGGGAATGAACCGTAAGTGGAAAGCAGCCGTATGGAGCCCCACACGACAGGTTGCAGAAGCCACTGAAGGAGACGGGGGATCAAGTCAGCTTGCTGAACTCAAAGCTGTTCAATTAGCCCTTGACATTGCTGAAAGAGAGAAGTGGCCAAAGCTCTACCTCTACACTGATTCGTGGATGGTAGCCAATGCTCTGTGGGGCTGGCTGGAAAGGTGGAAAAAGGCCAACTGGCAGCGTAGAGGAAAACCAATCTGGGCTGCTGATGAATGGAAGGACGTTGCCACTCGTGTAGAGAAGCTGCCTGTGAAAGTCCGCCATGTAGATGCCCATGTTCCCAAGAGTCGGGCTAATGAGGAACACCAAAACAACAAGCAGGTAGATCAGGCTGCCAAGATAGAAGTGTCAAAGATAGATTTAGATTGGCAACACAAGGGAGAGTTGTTCCTAGCTCGATGGGCCCATGATGCCTCGGGTCATCAGGGCAGAGATGCCACCTATAAGTGGGCCCGAGACCGAGGGGTGGATTTAACCATGGACAGTATTTCTCAGGTTATCCATGACTGTGAGACATGTGCTGCAATCAAGCAAGCCAAGCGGGTGAAGCCCTTATGGTATGGTGGGCGGTGGTCCAAATATAAATATGGGGAAGCCTGGCAGATTGACTACATCACCCTTCCCCAAACCCGCCAGGGCAAGCGTTATGTGCTAACCATAGTGGAAGCCACCACTGGATGGTTGGAGACCTACCCTGTGCCTCATGCTACTGCCCGGAACACCATCCTGGGCCTGGAAAAACAAGTCCTGTGGAGACATGGCACCCCTGAGAGAATCGAGTCGGACAATGGGACTCATTTCAAGAATAGTCTTATAAGCACCTGGGCTAGAGAACATGGCATTGAGTGGGTGTACCATATTCCTTATCATGCACCAGCGGCCGGGAAAGTTGAACGGTGCAATGGCCTGCTTAAAACTACCTTGAAAGCACTGGGTGGGGGAACCTTTAAGAATTGGGATACTAATTTAGCAAAGGCCACCTGGTTGGTGAACACTCGAGGTTCCACCAACCGAGCAGGTCCTGCCCAATCTGAGCCCTTGCAAAAGACAGACGGAGATAAGGTTCCAGTGGTACACATGAGAGGTATGCTGGGAAAAACTGTTTGGATTAATCCTGCCTCCAGCAAAGACAATCCCATCCGTGGGGTTGTCTTCGCTCAGGGACCAGGTTGCACCTGGTGGGTGATGCAAAAGGATGGAGAGACCCGATGCATACCTCAAGGGGACCTTGTTTTGGGGTGAACTACCCATGACAATGTGGCTGCATCCATATTTGCATATATATATATGTATTTTTAATAGTTAAAACTCAATGTAATATGTTTGTATGGGAAAAAAATTCGGCGTGGATAATGTTGGGGGTTGGGTTTGTTCCTTCTTTCTCTGGGGAATTTTTTCCCCACGGGTTGCCAAGGGGACCGGGTGTTGGATACTTGAGAGTGCTTGGCTGAAACAAAGAGATGGACAAAAGGTGGAAGGGGGAGATAACGCAGGTAAAAGACACAGCTTGAGGCAGCTGCGTGCTTTTCTGCTTCCGGCGTTCGGGAGACGCGTGTCGGCCGCTCCTCGAGGATCTCAGCCGCCGCAAAGCACGCCGAGCAGAAGCTGGGCCGCTTTCCTGCCTCGCCTTCGGCTCCTTCGGCGCTGCTCCTCTTGCTGCAGCGTAACCCTGCACCCCCTGCGCTGCCGGGACATCCTGCCCCCCCTGCCTGCCGGGACACCCTGCCATCCCAGCTACCAGCCCGGGACTTTTCCACTGTTCCAGCTTGGTGCTCTGAGGATCCTGCAGGGACACCGAAACCAAACTGCCCTGGGTTTTGTGAAACAAAGCCCTCAAGGTTCTTGGTACTGTTGTTGTTTGTCATTAATGCTGTAGTTGTTTGGTGGGGGGGGAGTTTTTTTGTGTTTGTTTGCTTTGTATTACATACTAGTAAAGAACTGCTATTCCTATTTCCCAAATCTTTGCCAAAGAGCCTCTGATTGTAATTTTACCTAGCAGATACCTGTCTTCCTAAACCAAGACACTGAAAAAAGACTGATAGCCTCTGCCTGCCCCTTTCCTTTTCCCATGAGGTAGGATATATAGAGGAAAACGGCTGAAGAAAACCTTGACTACTCTGCAGCATAATTCAGACTCCCAAAAGGTAGAGGCACAGTCACAGTTCAGCTTCTTGGGAGAACAAAGGAATTCTTTATAATGAGGCAGAAATTTGCTTCAGTTATATTGGGGGTTCTCTTGAACTACTGATTTAATTTTGATGTAATTTCCTGTTGTCTTCAACTTGTTTTCTTAGTATTTTTCAAACTTTCATAAAGACAGAATTATGTCTTCTGTTTCACACCAAAGTGCTTGTTTGAGCACATAAAATATAGCTATTTATTTAGCTCTGAAGAGATTTTTTAAAGATGGGTATGGTAGCCTTTTAACTCTATCTCTTCCATCCTCAAACACCCTGATGTCAGGGGTTGCAAATTGCTAAATTTAATGAAAATGTGGGATGGTTTTGGCTTAATATTGTAATCTCAGTTTCATTGTCACTGGACAAACTTTTTACATGGGACCTAGTATTGGGAAAATTAACATAGAAATTGTTGCTCAGAAATGTATGTACAGGTCATTTTTTTGAGCAGAAGATTATCTCACTGAGAGCTTTACCCAGGGCAACCTGAAGCTGACTTACTGCACTTGAAGTTACTAGAAGAGATTTTTACCTGTTCTTCTACCCTCCTCTTCAGAGAGGCTCTATCTTGCATTCCCCTTGCAAGTTTGGGGAAGTGACAATACCCCTTTTGTGGCAAGGATAAGAGTAAAAAAATCTTAAAAATGTATTTTTAACCGTGTTTCTGGAAAAAATTAACCTAACTTGTCCCAAATTCTCCCTAGGTCAGTACTCAGAGAAATTCAGTCCTGTAGGAAGTTGTTGGCTCTTGACATAGGATATGAGTCATTACATCATTCTGGCAGGGAATAAAATAAATCATGGACTTAAATATACAAGAATGGATTTTTTTTGTTTTTAATGACATACCTTTTTGAAACATGAAGTAGCCTGTTACCACTGGCAGCCTGTTTGTAAAAGCAGGTGACTATGTGTGGGGAGTGAAAAAGAAAGCCTAACAGGTTGTTCACATGGCATTTTCAAATCACCTCCTCAAGCCCATTAATTTTCACTCAACCTTTATAACGCAGCCCACAGAAACCACACAGTTTATCACCCTGACTCTTAATATTATCACAAAAGGGGAAAATAAAAAGAAGAATGCAATACAACTCTTCCGAATAAAGAAGGTGATAATCCCTGAACCAACGGCTGTGAAAGCAACCGTATCTTCAACTGCCCTTTGAACACCTTCACTCAGTGTCCTGTCAATAGTCAGCATGTGAACAGGTTCTATGAAGCCAAGCACGTTGCTCTCTGCATAAATCTGTGATCATTTCAGGTCACCCAAGGTCTCCTCCCAGTCCAGGCCTGTAGCATCCTTGTCTTGTTCATCATAGACCTGATTGTAGTTGCCATCTCAGTCAGCTGTTCTTTGTTCAGGGAGGAGAACTTTACATCTTCACAGGCACAGAGAGCCAGAGTGAAAATGGCTGTGCAAAGCAGATCACCTGATAGCTAGAGATTAGTGGGGAATGTTCAGAATAGGTATTTGCCTTAGTTACCTGGGGCAGAAGAAAAAAATGTTAAGTCTTTTGCCATATCTGCTTTCAGGACTGTAAGTCTGTTTTTCTGTATACTTTGGCAGGAGATAATGCAGATGATCAGCCACTGTTTACAGCCTTCTCTTGAGGCACGGGGAAGTTTGGTTTGCCTCCAGGTCCGAGATGGATGGGCAGAGACTGGGCCCAGGCCTGCAAACTCTCAGTGAACAATGGTTTGGAAACTAGTACTCAGTGAGAGCAGATGATCAAATTTTCCTTTTCCACTTCACTCCAAATGAAACTGAAGGGATAAGGATTATTCTTTAAAATATCTTTTTTGAATTTTGGGGAGATATAGCCAAACCTTCAGATTTTCAGGTCCTGAAGAAAATGGTCTTTCATGTGGTAATCACTCTTAGGACCTTCCTTCATCTAAATATTTAAAATTTATTGCAGTAAGTCAGTATACTTGTCATAAAGATAAGCACTGGAATTAAAATGCCTATCTGGGTTATTAGATGATAAAACACTTCTTGGTTCCATATCCTGAATTACAGTCACTTTCTTTGTGTCAGCTGACTGCAGGCTGAGGGGACAATGAGCACAGGAAGGAGTTTGAATGGTGAGCTTTAGTTTTATTGCATTGAATAATCTCTTGTTGATTTTTTGAACTTTTTCCCCTTCCCCTAAGCTACAGACCAGACAGGGATCATTTCTGCATGCAGGCATGATGTTTAGAAGTAGCCCATCCACTCAGCTGGCTGGGGCTCCTCTGCAGAGCCACGGTGGGTAATTCTGCCAGTAATTCTGCCAGGGTGTATAGGAACAGCCCTTTTATTTGAGTTCCTCAGAGTCAGGCAAATACAGTCAGATTATTAATAGCCAAACAGTAAGTTACAGCCACCCCTGGAGCAAGGAGATGTTTTGCATTTTGGAAGAGCATTAAAAAAGTAATATGGTTTTCATCTACGATTGGTTATTTCACACATCATTTATTGCTTTTTGTCTAAGGCGAGAAACTTAATAATATTGAAACATCTCTTGAGAGTATTTGCACTTAGCAAAAACCTCAAGGATCTTGTAGAGAGCATAATACTGTTTTCTTTATATGAACATAGAGGCAGAAGTGCTTTAGAAATATTTGTTATGAGAACATTAATCTTTATTTGAAATGCCTACTGTGACTCACAGCACTTGCTGTGGATTCGGAGAGAGTTATCTCTAGAAGGCCCTCACAGAAGGATTGTGTGTCACACATGGGCCTCTGAGGCCACATGGAGGTATTGAAATGCTCATCCCTGGACAAGGTCAAACTGCCAAATAATACTAATATTTTCTTGAGTCCACTGACCCAGGTTTATGTGGTAAAGGTGATGAGGAAGATGTGTCTCTTCTGAATCTCAGTCATAGGTCCCATGTTTGAAAAGTTATTTCAAGAGTGTCAGAGTAGATGAGCAGACTGTAGCATTAGGAAGGAGGAATAGGATCTCAATGAGGTTTATAAAGATAAGCTGCAAAGGCAAAAGCCCAAGCCACAAAGTAAAGGGAGAAGTGAGGACATGAGGGGATATAGAGTATTTTGGAGAGCCTTGGGATGGGAGTGGCTGAAACCTTGTGCTCTGTGTCAGCAGCAGACAGACACTATTCATTCCCAGGCCTGCAACAACTAAACAAAAGTCTGGTACAGGCGAGGAGGAAGTGTCACAGCATTGATCAATGTGTCTCTTGACAATGCAAATGATGAGGTGAATGGCAGTCTTGGAAATATGGCAATAATACCAGACTGGGTGGGGCAGTCAATGTGCAAGGACTGCTGTGCAGAGAAACCTGAATCACAGAATGGTTTGGGTTGGAAGGGATTTAAAGACCATCTAGCTCCAATCCCCTGACATGGGCAGGGACACTTCCATCTAGACCAAGAACCTGAGTGCTCCAGCCAGCCAGGTCTTGAATACTTCCAGACATGGAGCATCCACAGCTTCTCTAGTCAACCTTGTCTGGTGCCCCATCACCCTCACAGTGAGGAATTTCTTCCTAGATAAGTCCAGATGAGGGTCACTGTGAGGGTCAGGTTTGGAGCACAGGGCACTCAAGGGCAGGTGGGGTCACTGGGCTGATTCAGCCTGGGTGAGAGTAGGGCATGGAGAGAACTTTTTCATGTCTACAAATGCCTGGTGTGAGGGAACAGAGAAAATGGACCCAAACACTTCCCAGTGATGAACACCAACAGGATGACATGCACTGAGCATGATCTGGAACATGGGAAATCCCATTAGAAATTAGAAAAAATCATGTGAAAGATCAGATCAGGCACTGAAAGAGAGCCAAGAAAGTGTGTGAAGTCAGTGACCCGGGAGAAACAAAAATTTGACTTGACAAATCTCTGAGCAGCCTGATCTAAATGGACCTGCTTCAAGCAGTGACATAAATTAATTCCAGAGGTGCTTTCCAAACCTGACTGTTCTAAGATTTCATGGAAATAATTTGGAATTAAAAATAGCTACATTTTAAAAAGAAATAATTAACTTCCCCTTTGTTCAGGACACAAAATTGTATGGGTTTTTATGAGCTTTTATAAGTCCAAATGTTACCATTCCACTTTTGCAAGTTTTCTTAATTATGCATATATATAAAATAAATTGGTGGGATGTTATTATTATTGTACTTTGTACATTGTTATAATTATATGTTATTAAATGAGGTGAAAATTTTCCATTTCAGTTTATCATGCACTAGTTACATTTTAATGATCATATTTAGGACCATTAGCCATGTATTAGAATGTGACAATACAAGACGCTGCACAATTCAGGTCTAAAAAGAGAGTCTATACCACAGGGATATTTGAGTTCAACAGAATGAATGTACTTACATTATTGAAGGTTTTCAAGTAGTTTTTGGGGTTAGGGGTTTTTTGTTGGGGGTTTTTTTGTGATTTTTTTGGGGTGCGTGTGTGTGGTTTTTTTGTTTGTTGGTTTGATTTGGTTTTTTGTGTGTGTTTTTTTGTTTGTTTGGGGTTTTTTGGTTGGTTGGTTGGGTTTTTTGCACTGAAGTTTGGGATAAATAAGCAAGAGGGATAACTGATGTGAACTGTTGGAAAGATTTTTTGAGTATGGGAGGTCAGAAAGAGATTGTGAAAAGCTTCAGATAATATAGGCTTATTGTGTTATAAAAACAATAGCAGAGTGCAAAGTAGTGGAAGAAGCACTACTACTGTAATTCAAAATAACCACACCCAGGCATTATCTATCTTGGGGAGCCTTTGACTTCTTCACTAACTGTAGTGTTAGTGTCTTTAACACATGTCAAGCTTTTTCTCAATGTACTTTCTTCCATATTTTCTCTAAAACAGGGGAAGTCAAGGGGACTTTACAGTAAGTACTCTTACCAAAGCCTGACCATTGCTGCCTGTCACTCCCTTTAAAGCATCTTGGCCCACTGCCTTTTAATTTCCATTCACCTAGAAGACACATATTGTGACTTACAAGGTTGATTTTTTGCCATTTTTTGTGCAGCCTGGGATTGCTGTGTACTTTAGCTTTACCCTCACTCACACAGTTGAAGTGATTCATCTTCCCAAAAACTGGTTCTTCTTCTTTCTGTAACTAGACTCCCCATGTCACACAGTAAAAAGGGAGGGATGACTGATCATCTTTTTCTTACAGCTCAGTGACAGCACTCTGATGAAAAACAAATGCAGAAAACTTGCCAAAACACTTAACAAACCAAGCTGATCTTCCCTTGAAATCTCTCCTTCATTCCCCAGCAAGAGCATGCTTGATTGTAAATTGCAGTGTCTTTCACCAGGCACTTTTGCACATTACTGCTTCACAGGAGATGTTCTGATTGGTTACGTGATAGATGTCAATGGCTTAGGGAAGGAGATGTATGAGCAGAAGACAGCATATAGCTCTTGTACTCTTTACTGAGTCATTTTGAAGCTAAGTAAGAACATTTCAAGTTTTATTGCTTCCTCTCTCTCTCTCCACACCACCCTCCCCCCCATGTCCCCACCCATGCCCTCCCTTTCCCATTTTCTTAAAAGTCCAGGTTTATATTCTGAAAGATGATGGTTTGTTTCTTTTACAAGTCTTGGAATTTTACAAATCCTGGGATTCAATTCTTCGACAAGAGAGAAGTATTGGATGTCTAAATGGTTTAAGTATCCCAAACACTTGGTGTTTGCTATATGTGGACTAGAGATTATTTTCTACTGTTGACTAAACAACTTTAATCCTGTTAACTTGATTGTAGGAGTCACAATTACAGAAAAGGGACAGTGTAAAAGGCTAGAGTGTATTTGGTGTTGTGGTTGTGTGTGTGGCCATGGAAGATAATTCCCATAGTTTTTACAAAGTTGCACATTGCTTATAGCGTCTAAAGCAACTTCATGCAACTGTATTTACCCAATAGGAGGCATACATGAAGAAAAGGTACTCCCACCTTCCATGTCCTTAGTGCCGGTGGATACAGATCATAGATTAGTAGCAATAAAATAAACAGAGCTGCTATCCCATTTACTTCTGTATTTGTCCATGAGTAGTTACCATGCAGATGGAGCTCTCATATTTGTTGACAGAGTTACACATCTTGGAGACATTTCTTTTGTGTTAGCTGCCATATCATATCTTAGATGTCATAACTGCACTTAGAACAGAGATAAACTAACGGTTAGAGGACACCTAAGGCATGTGTGTTTGATGTGCAATGGTGTCCATGCATCTTTGTTCCTTGAAAACTTGTTCTGTTGTTTATCTCCAGCTTTTTTTTTTTCCTTTTTTTTTTTTCCAATTACAGGAAAATGTAAAAAAAAGTGGGTTTGGAGGGGATTTTTATTATTATTTTCTCATTAGTTTTAGGGCCAAATATGTTTATTATTATGCATCTTAGAAGATGTTCTCAGCAATGAAGCCACTCCAGACAAAATAGATAAGAATTCTGCAAACTGCTGAAGGAGAAAGAACAACTTGGACAAATATGATGCAAATGACAAACATTCATTTTTTGTTTGCTTATACCCTTGTATATGTACACATGTAATTTCTGGTATATTCCATTGTAGTTGTGCTGGGTACAGTTTTATGACTAGCTTTTCAGTGATAAGATAGCTGAACTAAAGAGCAGCTTTCAGCACAAAGACCTCTAATGGAGCTAAAATCTGGGGTTTTTTCCATTATGGAATAGGAAGGGTCTTGGTTACAAAATTCAGCTGTGGATTTTGTGTACCACAGGCCAGGTCTTTCACTTGCCTGTAGCAACCCCTTCCAGATGTCTGTGTTAGTGGGTGTATAAACATAAAGGGTTTTTTGCTCAGCCACTAGGAAGGAGATATTTTATGTATTTGAATGGATTCCAGATTGACAGTTCTATCCCTTGGTGCTGGAGGACAATGTTTGAGAATTGCATTTGATCCAGACAAGCTATTAGTTGAGTTTGTTTCTAGGTGTTTTTCCTTGAATCAGGTACAATACCAATACTGGGAAGCTTCCGTAAAAACACATAGTTTTTAATTCTCTGCTCTCCACCCACTGCTTGGTAGAATTGTGTCCCTATCTGGCCAGACAGTATGAGTCAGCTCAGCACCTTTCAGGGCAGAATTGCAGGGAGGGAAAACATGCCACTGAAAATAATAGGATGTACTGAGTGAGGCACCATTTTGCCTTTTTCCTTAAATTATGAAGCCTATTCATAAATGAATAACCCTTAAATAGTAAATGTATGCCCTGCTCTTCTGGCCCTGCAGTGTTCAAAATCATCATTTTTAGGCATGTTTGGTATTAATGGAAGATTAGACTGTTTTATATTTAATCTCTAATAAAGGATGACTCTGAACAAAGTGCATATTTACTTCCTGGTCATTCCTGAAAGGGGAATGGAAGAAAAGGGGTTAACCAGACAGCCAGCTGTTCTAGCTGTCTATAATACTTCCTTTGCTTATACAGTGGCTCAGTACCTGACGGAAAATTCCTATTGCATGCAATCAGAAAAAAACTTTCAGTTGTTTTATGTACCTGTTCCACCAAATTCAATAACCAGTTACAGTCCTCTAAGTTGGTAGTAGTCTTTAACAAAACCCATCATCTACTAAACTCTATGAACTTGAAATTTGTGGGAAGTGTCCAGAAATTGACTTGGTTCTGGTCCACCACATGAGGCAATTTTCAAGAGGTATTACTCTGAGAGGATTCCCATCCCACAAAGAGGAATTAATTAAACATGGATAACGGACAGGAGGACATGATATCTGATCAGGACATTAATAACTTCATGGAGGGATGGGGTCTTCTCCTCCTCAATGTGATACTGTGTTCAGATGGGCCTGCTCTTAGAATCTTTCTTGCAGTGAAAACAGGCTTTTAAAACTCTGTGTAAGTGATAGCACAGACTGGGTTCTTCTGGAAAGAGAATTCATTCTGATCCAAGAGATATACAAACTGGCTACTGGGAACAGGAAGCAGCAGGAGCACTTCTTGACCAGTGGAAATCTCCCAAGGGCATAGCTTCAGGGAATGCTCAGTTGGGCTTTGTGTGTGAAGCTGGAAGTCTGTTTTCTTCCAGAGCTGTGCAGGTGTCTTACATGCCCCTGTGGGCACAAATCAACAGAGAACATGTATTAAAGATGTGCCTTGATGCTGCAAATGAGCACCAGAGTGACTCAGGGGGGTGTCAGACTCCTGTCATTAGTGCTACCTGAGGGGAAAGCTCTATGAAAAGCTACATGTTAGGACTCCTCTGAACTGAAAACCTCAAGTGGTACAAATCAATCACACAAACTTATTCTGATGAAAGTGTATTTACTACAAGGTGCTGCAAATGAGATTTTTCTTTGTTTTTCTTTGGTCACAATGCTATTTGTTGTCTGTTTAGGCATTTAATTTCTCTAAAGTCTGGGAAATTTCTTAGTCAGGGAAGCCTAGATAACTTCAATACTAGCAAAAGTTAAGTTACAAGGCAGGCACACTCTGATTAGGCCTCTTGAGGAAAGATTTTTTTATCCTGTGTCAAAATTTTACAACTGAATATCCCCTACCCCAAATACTCCAGGGTTTTTGTGCAGAAACAGGCACCTAATTTAGACCTGAAGGAGTGGCTTATTTTTGCAGAATCACAGAATCACAGAAGGAGTAAAATTGAAAGAACCCACAGTGGGTCATCTGGTCCAGTCTCTGCTCAAGCAGGGTCATTCCAGAGCATTTGGCACAGGATTGCATCCAGATGGTTCTTGATATCTCCAGCAAGGGAGGCTCCACGCCCTCCCTGGACAATCTGTTCCAGTACTCAGTCACATACACAGTAAAGAAATTCTTCCTCATGTTCAGGTCGAACTTCTGTGTATCAGTTTCCGCCCATTGCCTCTTGTCCTTGCTTGCTGCCTGGCTCTGTCTTCTTGACACTGTCCCTTCAGATACTTACAGACATTGATAAGGTCCTCTCGCAGTTGTCTCTTCTTGAGTGTGAACAGACCCAGCTTGCCCAGCCTTTCCTCCTAAGAAAGATACTCGTTCCTTAATTATCTTTGTGGCCATCCAATGGACCTGCTCCAGTGCGTACTTGTCTGTCTTGAACTAGGAAGCCCAAAATGGGACGCAGAACTCCAAATGCAGCCTTGCTGGGGCTGAGCAGAGGGGCAGGATCACCTCCCCTGACCTGCTGCTGTTGCTCTTCCCAATGTACCCGAGGATCCCACTGGCCCCCAGGGCACATAACTGGTTCATGGACAGCTTGTTTTCCACCAGGACCCCCAGGCCCTCCTCCTCAGAGCTGCTTTCCACAGGTCACCCCACCACTGTGCTGGTGCCTGGGGGGGTTGTTCCTCCCCAGATGTCCCTCCTGTATGTGCTTCTGCTGAATTTCAGACGGCTTTACTCTGCCCATCTCTCCAGCCTGTTGAGGTCCTTCTGAAGGGCTGCAGAGCCCCCTGGGCTATCAGCCACTCCTCCCAGCTTTGGGATACCAGTGAACTTGCTGAGGAGGCATCTGCTCTGCACCCAAGTCATTGATGGATAGGGCAAACAACGCTGGGCCCAGTGTGGAACCTTGGGGAACAATACCAGTTACAGACCTCCAGCTTGACCCTGTGTCACTAATTGCAACCCTCATTCATCCAGCTCACATGGTCCACTCATCCAGTCCACACTTCCTGAGCTTGCCTGTGAGGATGCTGTGAGAGACAGTGTCAAAAGCCCTGCTGAAGTCAATATCCACTTCTGTCCCCTCATCCGTCCAGGTAGTTGTCTCATTGCAGAAGATAATTGGATTGGTAAAGCATGATTTACCTTTATTGAATCCGTGGTGGTTATTCATGATCATGTTCTTGTCATCCATGTGGATAGAGATGACCTGCAGAATGGGGTGCCAGATCTCCCAGGACTCGAGGTGCATTCTATTAGGGCCCATGGACCTGTGGATGTCAAGTTTGTCGACATGTTCTCTTATCCAGTCCTCCTTGACCAAGGGAAATTTCCTTTCAATATTCCTCTGACCCTGGTCTCCTGGGCCAGAGATTCCTGATGCCTAGCCATAATGAGGACCAATGTAGACAAGGTGTTCAGTAACTCTGCCTTCTCTGCATACTCTGTTACCTGGGTCCCTCTTCCATACAGTAACAAACCCACACTATCCCTAGTTTTCCTTTTGTTACTGATATATTTGAAGAAGGCCTTGTTCTCCTTGACGTCTTCAGCCAGATATAAGGCCTTTGCCTTCATCTTATTTTTGCTTACTCTGACAACCTCTCTGTGTTCATTCCAAGGGGCCTGACCCTGCTTCTATCGCCTGTGTATTTCCTGTTTACACCTGAGGAATGAGAGGAGTTCTTTATACACAGTGATTTCTTGCCTCTTTTGTCTGATTCTTGCTAATTGGGATGCACTGCTCTTGTCCCTTGCCTGAAGGAAGAGGTAGTATATGGTTTTCAGCAGACACTCTCTGTGACCTGGCTTTCTCCAGTTGCCTGAAAACTCCCAATCTACTGTTAACTAGGTAACAAGTGGTAAAAGGGTTTAAAAGTGGAAGGTGGGACAAGAAGACAAGGATTTTCAAGTTGTCATGGTTTCACTCCAGCCCGCAACCAAGCACCAGACACAGCCACTTGCTACCAGCCCTACCAGCATGATCAGGGAGACAGCTGTAAGGATAAAAGCTGGAAAACTCATGGGTTGAGATCAATTCAGTTGCATAGGGAAGGAATGCAAAAGCTGCACATACTAGTAAAGAAAAACAAAGAAGTCATTCCCTGCTTTCCACGGGCAGGCAGGTGTTTCCCATCTCCAGAACAGCAGGACCCCCTCGTGCCTCACAGTGACTTGGGAAGACAAATGCCATCACTCCAAATGTCCCCTCCTTCCTTCTTGCACACAGCTTGAAATACCCAGCAGGATGACACATGGTCTAGAATTTTCCTTTGGCCAGTTTGGGTCACCTGCCCTGGCTGTGTCTCCTCCCAGCTTCCCAGGCACTCCCAACTTCTGCACCAGCTTGGCAGCTCAAAAAGCAGAAGAGGCCTTGGCTCTGTGTAAGCCCTCCTCAGTAATGACAAAAACATCTCTATATTATCAACCCTGTTTTCAGCCCAGATAGAAAACACAGCCCCATACTCAATTGACACTGTGAAGAAAGTTAACTCTACCCCAGCCAAAACCAGCACACAAGTGCATTTACCATTACTCCTATTAAAACAAGTAAAAAGTACAGCTATATACATATTCAACCCAATGTTTTGTTTGCCTTAAACCAGTCCATAGTTCATTTGAAGTATAATTAAAAGAACTTTATGTGTTATCTCTGACTGCCCAATTACAAATCCTACACCTATAATATCAATGATCTCTAGTGAGTTTAGTAGTTGGGCCCCCTCTCCCAGAATGTAATCAGCCATATGTTTAGAAACTTGCATAAAAGTGGAAGTCAGCAACTGGCCACACAAGAAGATGACAAGCTGTGTGTCTATGGAAGTGAAAGTAACTGCACATATATATATATATATATATAGGTGGAAAGTTGAAAGTAAACCTATCTCCAAGCAAAAATGTGAGGCAGCATGAAAAGTTCTTGATGCACTTTGGTCTGATTCACACCTTCAGCCTCTGTAATCAATCACAGTCTTAAACTTTTAAGCAGCACACAAACTGCAGAACTAATTGGAGGTTGTTTAATCTTTGAAAGGCAAAATTTTTATCATACAGTGAAACAGCCTTGTGATAAAATCTATTCTACTTAGCCTTGGGACTGGTCATTAGTACAAGGTCTAAAAAGATTATTATAGTGAACACATCATAGATTGTTTTGAGTCATGCACTGCTGGCAAAACTTCAGTATTAATCCTGCCACTACCCTTCTTCAGCACTGCCCTGCCTGCACACACACTGTTAATGACTTTCCTGAGGTTATTTTCCATTTTATTCACAGTGATGAATGATAGCACAAAATGACCTGAAATGGAGAAGCCTGTGTGAGCAACTTGTTCAGATAAACTTTATGGAGAGCAGACCACTTGAACAGGATGCATTGACCTTAACAGATGCCTTCTCCCTGCAGTGTTACAGTCTTAAATCATGTTTCCTCAAAGAGGCAAAGTTGATTTGAAAGAGGAAGAAAATGCCTACATGTCTTTTTCTAAATTTACATAATGCAAAAAGAAAGTTAAAGTAAATGTTAACTGATTCTAGCTTGCTGAATTATTCTTAAATTTACGTTGATGTGTTTAATGATACAGTAAAATCAGAAAAAAATATATACCAGTATTCCTTCATACTTATACAGTCTGGAGGGTAACTTCTCAGAAAGTGGTAAAGAAAAAGATGCTGTGTTCTTCCAACCTCATAAAATTTAAAAAGAGAAGAATATCAGGAAAATGAAGTGATTTGTCTCTAAATCACACATTTAGGTTCTGAATTTTATTTACAACATATGTAATGGGATTACAAGTTTGTATATTTCAAAAATGAAGAAAAGAAAGATGAATAGAAGATGGCTTGTTACAACCTGTCTTATTTTCCTTCTTTACAAGTCTTGTAGTTGCTCCATATTTATTCAGGAATCACATGTTCTTGGGTATATCCCATGAGCTAGTGAGAAATTTTAGTCTCCCACCCACACATGGACTGCACACCTCCTTTCAGAATTTCCTGAAATAGTTCTGGGCACATTCTACCGGAAACAGTGTTGGGGAACCTGCCTTGTTGTGTCTTAACCAGGCAGACAGCTGCCTTACTCTCCACAGTAAAGCTGTACGACAGACTAATTTGTACAACACTGGAACAATCCATTTTAAGATATAAAGACTTGAAGTCTAAACTTATCTATGAAAAACAGCTTATAGGTATTAGACTTCAACAGGCATAGGCTTATTTTCCACATGATTTTGTTACAGACTACAAGACCCCCTTTTTTCCCCGTTATTCATTTTCGGAACACATCCAACACCTGCCTACCATTATTATTTTGTTCTGGCCAGGACTGTAAAGGGATCTTGAGTGAGTCTTGGGAGTATGCACCAAGTTGGTATGCAGTTTGAAGGGTCCTCACACTTATTTTCCACACTGATGAGGGAAAAGCTGTAATCCTATAATCCAAGCAAATGTCATGGGCTGATTCTTTTTGGAGGCAGAGGGCTGTGGTTGTGCTTTGTTGAAATTGCCAATATAAACTTGTCCTCATGCAGGTTATGGTGGCTGTTAACACAAAATTCTCAGGGGTCTCATCAGTATTTTGGAGGAGAGAAAGACTTTAGAACAGAAGCTGATTCAGCAATGTCTGAAGGCAGAGTTTAAACGGGAAATACCTTGACACAAAGCAGCTGATTTCAAGGAGCAGTGATCATCAGCTAAAGAAGGGCAGTGCCTGTAGGCTAGAGTTAAGTTTTTAAAGTTAGCCAGCTTTTAGAGTTGTTTGGATTTGTGACTTATGAACAGCTGAGGTTAGTATATGAGCATGACACCTGGTTACAAGGTGGGAGGAAGACAATAACTTAGTAAATGATTTTTAGTACACAATCAAAAAGTTGGCCATTAGGTCAGAAACCAGAGACCAGCCTGGCTGATCAAATGAGACCCCTGGTATAAACAGGTAACTTCTACCCAGTCTACAGACACTGGCAATTTACTGTCATGAACAGTCTGGTAGATTATGGTATTAAATGTCTGTATATATTTAATTATTTGCTGTACTGTAATGTATGAAATAGCAGAGAATATATTACCAATTTCAGGCAGAACAGCACAGCTCAGCTGTTCAGAGCCACTACCTCATCTGCTTGCAGCAAAGAAATGCCCGTCCCACAGCCTCCCTTGATCAGAATGACAGGTTCTGTGGGTGTCTCATATAAGGCTGGAAGCAGGAGGAGCCAAGGCTGTGGCTCTCCTGAAGCCTTTCAGGACAGAGCTATGTCCACGTTACTTTACTGTGTGAGGTTGTTTTCCTTCCTAATGAAAACAACCGCTCTGAGACTCACTGTGCCTGATGATTATCTTCTCCACAGCTGAGCTATTTGACAGCTGACTAAACGAAGAGCAGCAACAGTCTAGCTCTTACCAGCATAAGAGATGCTTAGCCTCAACACCTGGAGCAGGCTGTAAGAGCATGGGGCAGCAATGTGTACCTGGGTACTGCACTTTTTCCTCAGTTACACACTCTCCCTAATCTCAGACAGCAGATTACCATATTTTGTTGCTAATGAAGTCTGAATTTCTCTTGCTGGTCATCTGAAAATGAGTGGGCCCACTTCTGCTAAAATACCTTGCGGTTCAACACTCAATAGCAAAGTCAAGGTCTTTGACAGAGATAGCGTCACTTAAGTGGCTAAGGTTTTTTCACCGACTTTCTCCAGGTATCAGATGGAACAAAAGATGAAACCACGTTCTCTTCATGGGGATAGACAGAAGAACAAACCTTTCCCACAACAAAGCAGGAAATGCGGGCATACATTAAGATGCTAAAGATTAAAGAGAACAGCAAAAGAGGGAGGCGGCTGAAAACTGAACTAGACATGGTCAGAATGGGTGTATGTGTGGACATGAGGAGGGAAGGCACTGGTATTCTGACTGCAAGATAGTAGCCTAGTGACGTATGAGAGAGAAGGTAATGCTTCATTGCATGCTCCATGTTGACAACTCAGGGACTTTGTTGCATAGGCAAAAGCTTGTTTGTCCTCAGTTTTAGGCTCTGAGGACTGGCAATGTGATGCCTACCTTCAGAAAAACAGCATGTACTGGACTTAAATGTATTAAAGTTATTCTCATAACACATGATATTCTAGTTAACACATACCTTATGTACAGAAGCAGAATAGGAACACCTGAGTATAAGAAGTTTTCAATAGCCAAGCCTGTTACAAAATTCTGGAGAAGGTGACATCTTTTTTAAGTATTCAGATTAATATATAATAATATAATTATCCTGTGCCCCAAGAAAACTATGAGGTGACTCAGAATAGAGAATTAGAATCTGATGAAAATCTTATAACTGTGGCAAAGCTAGCAAAGCTATGAGAGAATTTTGTCAAGATTAATTAACCATTTTTAGCAGTACGCTTTACATACTTAATTTTAAATAAGTTTCTTCTATTTCCTGAATGCAGTATTATAAAGACTGCAGAGTCACCGCTAAAATTTCAAAAGAATAAATAATTTTTTCCCACCACAGCAATAACTCCAAGTCTAGAAAAGAAGTGTTGCAAGTAGTATTGATATTCTTAATGCAGTGTCATGGCAGCACTGGTGTGTGTATCCCACTGCTTTAGAATCTAATCAAGATTTTAGTTTTCTGTAGGACTGACATCCCAAAAGAAATAATGAAGCATGAAATAACAAATCTATCTTTCTCTTTGTAATACAGTATTTAGCAACTTTGTTTTGAAGGCTGTCAACTCATCCCTTCCTCCCTTCCACCCTCTCTCTATTCCCACAGTTTTGCTTCATGAAAATGTCTTCTGGTTTAAGACCAACTTTGAAAATTTGGAACAAAACTTTGTTTTCATCCTATTTTAAGATGTAACCCACAATTTTTTGTATGCATCCTTTAAAAAATCATTAATGTCTCATGTAGCACCGTGTGGCTACAGTGAACATCGCGTCCAGGAAGGTACAGCCGCCGGCAGGGAAACAGACAAAACAAGTCTCTGCTTTGTTAAGCACAAGAGTCCATTTTACTTCCACCCCCTAGGCCGAGGAGGAAGGAGAAGGCGGAGGGCGAGAGGAGGGGTAGGGTGGTGGGGTTTTATCAGGTATTGCAGGGGAGGAGTCTTAGGGTTTGGGTCAAAGGAGGAGATAACACAAGGAGAGTAAGATCAGATTTCAGCTTGTTCAAAATGGGAGGATTCAACAGTCTCAGGTCTTTTGAATTCTTACAAATTCTTGCTAAGTTTCATCATTAAAACCATGTAAATGTTTCATTTCACTTTGTTAGCATACAGGACACAATAGGGTTAAATAATTTCACATTAAGTGCAGCATGTATAAAAATTAGATAGACATTAATTCCTTAACATTCTACTCAGAGCCTGAAGTTCCTCTTCATATCTAAACTTACTGTTTAGAAAATTATCTATTATGGACCCTAATACTTACTGTTTTGGAAATTACTTCAAAGACTAAACCTGGCTCACAGGAAGTAAAATATTTATAAGGTTAATTCCTGTAAAACTGAACCAGGAGGTGGGTGAGTCATATATAGGCAGAAACATGTTCAACTTCAGGATTAGAGGTATTAATCAAGCTGTCAAAAGTTTTTTTTTTGCAGTAAGTGTGCACCTCTGAAGACAGTAAATAGCTGAGTACAAGAAGGTAAAGTAAATCTATATCCTGAAAATTTGGGAAATTTTCCATATGGTGCCATTCTAGCCCACTCCTTTCAAAGGGAGCTCATGATTGATTTCAAGAGTGACATAGTGAAGGTGGCTGTTAAACACCCACCCTCGTTCTGCAGAACTAGATTTTACGTGCTCTTACATGAGACAGAGGCAACTGTATATAGTTGTTTGATCTGCAGGATGTCTGAGTGAAAAAAATGGTGTTGTCTAGAGGTCATAGAATAACTTGATTTGGAAGCAGCCCACAGAGATGACCCAAGCCCTACCACAAGATTTATACTTAAGTGTACTGGGCAATAATTCAGATTTAATCTTGATTATTTAAATGAGTTTCAGAGAGGACAACAAAACTGTTTGATAAAGGCCAAGAAGAGAGGTAGGGCAGAGTGAGTCAATAGTTCATGAGTTTTTGGATATTGACTTGGCACTGAGTTTAGCAGTGATTTGTCTCCGATCTGTGAGAAAATGGTTACATTCAGATAGATTTATGTACAGGAAGGTGTTTTAAAACAAAAATTAAGTATTGCTTTGTCATAGACATTCAGTGTTCACATTCATTTTAAAGTTAGCCTCCTTCCTGGATTGTATCCCCTCTGCCTTCCATAAGGAATGATCATCTAAAGCAGTGTTTCGGAATTGCAACAGTACGATCCAGTTTTGCGCTTTGCTTCAGACAGTCTTGTAAGCTTCAGCACTTCTTATTTCCTACAGCTAAGAGATGTGAGATCAGGGTGGAGTTCATATTATATCCTTGTTTTGATGGCTAGTCTGAAGATAAACCAGACTGTATTAGTCTTCAGTGACAGGAGAACAGAAACGTACCCATATCTCAATAGAACTCACCTGCATATTACAGCACAGTAATGCTGTAGTTTTATGACCTAAAATTGTCCTCTTTTCCAAATGAAAACTGTATTATCAATTTTTTTTACATTGGTCCTTTGAAATTATTCCCCTTTAGTTTAAAATTACTGGCAGTATTTGATCAGTTCGGTCAACCTTGTCAGACAGTGGCAATGTCTATTTATTATTCTTCTACAATTAGAATTTAGGACACAGTTTAAAGAAGTTTAATAAGATCCATTGGCTGCCTGAATGAACAAACAATGGCTTTATAAGCATTCTTTTTATACTTTACAATTGCCAAATAAAACACTGTGAAAAGAAGGGGAAAATTTTCAAGAATCTAAGAAGCATTTGCAATAAGAAAAATCCTTTTTTTTTGTTTTGTTGCCTGGGATAGCAGGACATCAATCCTCTCCACAGCACATCATAATCGAAAAATAAAACAAACCATTTAAAAGCCCATTTTGATAACATTATAGAAGGCAGAAAACCACATGGATTTTTAGTGTTTAACTTGAGATGGCCTTTAGCTGATTTAAAGGACAGACAATTATTTAGGTGTGAATCGTACGCCCTTTCATTAATCTGTTTTACTTTGCACATAGGCATGTTTCCTTGTAGGACTCATTTGCTCCCAGCACAAGTATTTGGGGAAAACATTTGCCAATTCGTTATGATTTTGCCACTGCTATTCTTTCAAACTCCAGGGCTCTAAAATAGAAGACATCCCCACAGAAAAGGATTGTATTATGGAAAATGCAATTATCATTTCTAGGCTAAGTAAGATGCTTTCTTACAGACTTATTTAAAAAAAAAATCATAAGTCCAGCTCATAATTTTTTTCACAGGAATTTTCTGGATGAAGTGATAAATCCAATAGTAAATATGCAGATCACATTGCTACAAACATATTGACTTCAATAGGCTTGCATTAATTAAATTCCTGCAAATCTCAAGTTTGAGCAACCTCCGAATGAAAAAAAGGTCTCACCTGTACGCAGGTGTTTAACCCTGCTCAGTAATTAAGCTCTCATTAGAGGAACTTGATAATCAGTTGCTTGACCAAACAGTAATAATTTGAGAATTAATCATCCATCCTGGGTTATTCCTCCCAAGAGGATTAGCCACAGCTCAGTTCCTTGAAAGGTGGTGGAAAAATTCCTCCTGGAAGCCGCTTCGAGCTGTGGAAAGGGCAAGAAGGTGGTTGGGAATAGCCCCATCAGACAGATGGACAAATGGTGCTCAACCAGCAACCATCTCGATTGCTTTCTACAGTGAAATAAGGGGGAAAGAAGTTCTACATTTAAGCAAGGCCTTTGGCTTGGTCTTCCTTAAACTCCTTGTAGTCAAACCAGTGCAATATAGGGTATGTATATGTATATGTACATACCGTAAAATGGTGGTGTACAACCTGGTTGGACTACCAGGTTCAAAACGTGGTGGTGGCAGCATGAGGCCCAGTTAGAAATAGTATTTTCCACAGATTAGCGGTGAGACCAGTAAAGTTTATGCCTTCATTAATGACCTGGATGATGGGTTGGACTGCAGAACTTAGTGTATTTGCAGATGAAATCAAATGCGGGGTTGTGCCAAAACGTACTGTACAGTAGACTGCTGTTCAAACAGGACAGGTTTGTTGAACAAACACCAGTGTAAATGTGGTCCTCTGGAACAGACAAAGCCCTGCACTAGGACATGCTGATGCCATCCAGCTGGCAACAGCTCTGCAGGAAATTCCCAGGGATCCTAGTGGGATGCAATTTGGCCAGGAGGCAGAATTGCACCCATGTAGCAAAACATTGCACCAGCAAGAGGAAGGGGACCATTCACAGGTTTTCAGCAGTGGTGAGACCACTCCTGGTGTGCTATCCTGGGCTCACAGCAGAGAACAAATGCTGACATACAGGAAGGCGTCCAGTGGAAGGTTCCCTATGATGGCTGGAACACAGGGCATGGGCAGGAAGTGGAGTTCAATGAGCTTGTTCATCTTTAGGAAGAGGAGGGAAAGGGGAGATCAGGCCGTGGTTACTGCCTGGTGGGAAGGTACAAGTTCTGCTCAGGGATGGACAGCAGCAGGTTAAGAGGTAACAAGCATTTGCTGGAATGGGAGAAACCCTACTAGGTATGATGAAAAACTCCTGTAACATGATGATGTTAATAGCTTTGGAACAAAGTTCAGGGTAGGTCCTGGAGATATTCAAACCTTAAATGAACAAAGTCCTGGCACAATGTAATATAACTGGAGCTGTTTCAAAGTGGGAGTAGGAGCAGACTGCCTATAAAGTCTTCCAATCTAAATTACCCTGTGATTACTTTTTAATGGTTAATTACTACAGCTAGAACAACTCAGCTTCTTTGGAAAACAAATTTAGAGGAAAATGGATTCTTTTGTGCAAGTACTAACTGATAAGAATACATTTATTGATAAGAATACAAAGGTTTTGGCAGAACTGCTTTAAATACATCAAACCAAGTGAATTTGATTAAATTTACAGGTACAGAAATTAGCTTTGCCGTTGGAATAATGCCTTTTGCTAGAAGGGTGGTTTTCTCTCCAGCTAACAGCAGTGCTGTCCTAGGATCTATGCCTCACAGACACCCACAGAATCAAAGTTTGATTTGAGAATACAGCCAGGTATTCTCAAATAGGTAGACAGATTGAGGCACACATTTTATCTGCTTATAATGATCCTGGGCTTTTGCATTTAAATTATACCCATTAAGAAAAGAAGATTCAGCCACCCAAACAAATGGAAAATGCCAAATAGACTTCATAAGAAGAAAATAATAATTTGTTTTGAGTTCCATCAACATTTCTCTGATAGGTGTTTCAAATCACGCACTGAATATACTCCAGCTACAGAAGAAGGAACAATGAACAACTTCCTTATCAAGGTTTAGAGATTGCCTGAAACTCATCTTCATATGAAGATGGTACCACTCCTTTTTAGACATCTAAGGCAAGATCCCTGTGGTAGTGAAGTAATATAACTGAGGCTCATGAAGTTTCAAGAAGCTGCTTTGAATTCTGCTTTGCTTAGACTCAAGCGGGAGCAGAGTGGACTGGATGAGAGAATAGGCTTTGGGAAAATACCCACAGCTAAGAAGGACTGGCATTCCCCCTGCTTTTCTAGAATGGACAAAAAAAAATTAAGTGGTTATGGTGCTAAGGGTAGCACAAACAAAAAGTAAGTCAAAAGCTGTCATTGCAACAGTCCACCGAGATGGGACCTCTTCAGGTGTCACTTCCATGAAGCAGGGATCAGCTGTGTTTTATCCCTTCTCACGGCAAGAGGAAAGGATTATTGACTGTCTCCTGAATATAAACCTGAAATAACATCTACCTGTGCAATGTTGTGACCACTGATGTATATTAAAAGTTAGACTAGTTTATCATTTTGTCCTTGGTTTAGAGTCATAATGTCTGCAGGCCATATTTTCTGCTATGAATATGTGTGATTAAGCAAAAGAGTTGGGACTTTCAGGATCCTTATATCAAAAGAACTGGCACTTTGTGATGTAGTCACTGAGATGCTCAGCAGTGGCTCAGCAGCACTGCTGTGTGCAGAACCAGAACCTGAGATGTGAGAAGCATACTGGTAAACATGCAAGTCTAGGTCTGTCTTGCAGAAAAGCCTTTAGATGTGGATCAGGGCGTATGCTTTTTCTCATTTCCTTTCACATGACATTGCTCCATTATTCCTGTCTTTAGAAGTCATTTATTGGCATAATGCAGTATATTACTGCATAGTGTGAAAGTCACATCACTCTCAATATTATTTTAGTAAAAATACACTTCTGCAGCAAATACTCTAGTTTGAAGACAATGTCAGTGAGTCAGACAAGGCATTGGGAAGACCAGTACAGATTTACTTTCACATCTTAGCATCCCATCTTCTTTCTTATAACTCAAAATAAATGTTTCATCTGCTAGGTTTACAAGCATACTGAATATTAATATTTGACTTTTCATCCCAGTGTGTGTTTGTACTTTGATTTTATATAGCAGTTTCAGAGTGTACTTCTATGGTCTCTGCTGGACTCTCCAGACTGATTTTACTCTGATACGTCTCCTTGTCCTGTTAAATTTTTCTTGCCACAGAAAGCTAACCCAGTGTGAAACAAATGGAAAAAACCCTCCACTCCAACTCTATGCTGAAGAAAACTGGTAACCATGTAAGAAATACCTATTTTTAAGACCATGCTGACAGATGAAAAAGGTCCCATTTCTGCTAAAGAATGCACTGCATCATTCACATTTGAGATTTTGGAAGGATCTTAAATGAAAGCTGTGGTGCTGTTGACTCACTGCCAGCTCCCTCTGGTGGGGTTTCTCACCCTCACCAGACAACCTGCCAGGTTTTCACATCCCAACCATGCTTGGCAGATGCTGGAAGAGGTGAGGGCTCTCTGTGTCTCAGCACGGTTTTACCTGGCCCTAGATGCTGCAGGCCTGACAAGACAAAAAAGTAACCTCCATCCCTGTGGCCTGGCCGCACCCTTTCAAGGAAATTTGCTCCTATATACCAGCACATTGATGGTTGAATCACAGCGACCCAGGCAAAACCAAGGGTGCCAATCTCAGTGAAAGCCTCGTGTATTTCAGCTCCCAAGGACTTTTGTGCACTTGAGAACATGCACAGTTTCCTGCAGCTTTCCTCCCCCATGTCCTTTTTTCACACCCTACTTGGGCAGAGGGGGATCAGGAGTTTATGGCATGCTGAGGCATGGCAGTACCTACAAGTGGGTTTAAAGAAGAGCAAGATAAAACTTGTGCCACGAGGTGTGATGATTCTTTTATACATTTGCTCCCTGACATGCACAGTGCAAACCCAGAGGGGTCAAGTGGAGGATTTATGTGCAGCCTAACAGGTCTGACAGCCACAGAGAGCAGACAAGGCCACACTGTGCTTTGAGGGAGTGGTGGACATACCAGTAGTGCTCTGAAGCTCAAACAGCACTCTGATGCAAAACTACTGGCAGGAGTGATTCCACCTCAAGCTGCCATTAACACCATCTTTCCACATAAACCATTTAATCTCTATTTCCTGTGTGGAGGATCACACATTGGTCTGTTTCTCCTCCTGCTGGCCATCAGTTAAATTACTGCTAACATTGGAGATCACAGCACAGGATCAAAATAAATTGAAAGGAATAGAGATCTGGCTGTTTGAAGTACAACTGAGAAATACTGAAAAATACCTCCAACAATTTATCTGCACAGAAGTTTAAGGTAGAGAGAAAATGACCTAGAACTAAAATGTTCAGTTTCTGAGCACTTTCTGAACAGCTTTCCTAATAAAACAGAACAGGGATAATGATAACAACAATAAATAATTTAAGTTTCTGCATATAAAATGCTCTTGCGCTGTCGGAGAAATTAATGACATTTTTCAGAGTAACCTTTGTTGATGCAGAGAGGAAAGGGCTTGTTGGTCACAGCAGTCAGGAGACCCATGTTTTTATTTCCAGCTGGGCTGCACGTTTCCTGTGTGACCTTGCAACTCCCCCTTACCTCCGTTTCCCATTTTTTATGTTGCATAATAAATATCTTCGTGAAGCAAGGCTGATACTCTGCTCACAGAGACTATTTGCAGCTCTTTATTCACGTGGTGCCAGAAAAGTCTAGAGTCTCCTTTAATGACTTAATGAGATCAGGAGTAATGGCAGGAAGATCCTTGCCTGTGCTGCAGAAGGAATTTGTCACTCTCTTTTTCAGTGACATTTGGGAGGCTGCTTTTGGAGAAGTGTGGTCTTCGTGGCTCTTTGGGGCGCTACAGAAACCCAGAGTTGGGAGAAGGTGTCAAAACTGCCTTGCAAGAGTGGGAGGTGAATGAAAGATGTAGTCCCCAAGCCACTGAAACTGAAAATTACTGAATCCTTCACAGCCCAGGTTTCTTTCTTCTACCTTTTTCTGGAGACAGATGAGCATAGTACCTTTATGCCTTGTTTAGTTTCATTCCTCTGAAGTGCATTTTAAGGGATGATGTCTTGCTGTCCATGTGCACTTGTGAAAACCAATGTGAAATCCTACTACATCAGCACAAAATTCTACCCAATCACAAAGTCTTCATTTTGCTGAGGTGAAAACATTCCAGGTGAAGGAAATGGAAAGGCATCCTCTCAGCTTCTCCATCTCAACAGATGCTCCCACAGCTTCTAACCAAACACTGCACATGGCTATACTTCTGCAATACAGAAGACCTGGTGTGATTTCAGGGATTTCCCAGAAAATTTTTCCCCAGCTTGGGCCAAAACAGAATCTCATGAAGCAAGTCTGGCAATCTGTGGTATATGTGCCAAAGACAATACAAAGGCAGATTTCAAATGATACTCAAAATAGGAACCCCACAGCCAGCACACAGCTGGAGGCATTTAAACCTGAGAAGGGCATTTTCTCTCACAGCCTCTGGGATTTCCTTCTAGAGAACAGCAGGGTGTGTGAAAGCTGGCGAGTACATTCTGCATCCCACTGGGATGTGGCTGAAATGCTCCCTCTGCTCTGCAGCATGGAGGTCCCTGTGGAAGTCCCAAGGCTGAGAGATGGGCAGCGCTGCTGTTTGATTTAGGAAATGTCAGGCTCTCTCAGAACCTTGGAAATCAAGGGTGGGTCACAGACTCCATGCCGTCCCAGAAAAACAGAAGGTTATGACATTATAAATAAAACCCAAGCCATCATTCAAGCCAGCGACCCTCTATTACAGTCATAGTTTTTAGTTATTAGGAATATCAGGGTGAAAAACTGAGTGAAGATGTCCACCTTATTTCACAGTGACTTTTATCTGGTTTAAACAACCTGGTAAGGGAAGGATTTTTTGTATTAATTTATGAGTACAGGAAGCAGTTTAAGTAAGATGCAACCTCTAAGTTCCTGTGTTTCTTCCTCTTAAGTAAGGACCATGCTTAAAAACAATGAGACTGAAGTTCTGATTCACCTTTTTTAAACTGTGTTCCTGTCAAAGGATACAGATCACTTCTCATGCTGGAGAATTTATCCATGAAACCTGGCATTCTCTCCCTTGCCATTAACCCCAGTGTTTCACCTTGTCTGCTCTCTGCCACTCAGACAGACACTGGCATTTGTGAAGCCTTCATCTTTCTGGTAAAATGTGTGGAAAAGATGAAAGCTGGAGTTCTTGGTGAGATCTCTTCTGCTACAGGAGACACAACTTCCAAAGTGCACACACCCTCTTTGGGGTATATTGAGGATAAAATTGCTCAGGAGGAGCGTGTGGCGCTTTCACAAAAGTGGTGGTGGGCAGGACACTTTCCCTGGTCTGACACACCCAACCTGTCACAAAGTGCTAGGTATACATACCACCGCCCACCACCTATGTGGATGTTCAAAAGGCAGAAAGTGATTTCACAGGTAGGCAGCCCTGAACAATGCTTGAGTGTTCTCGAAAGTTTTGTGCCACGAGCTATACACAGGACTGAACAAGAAAATGCCTGCTTTGGGCTCCCATCTCCCTGGTGTGAGAAATTTACATTCCAGGAGAGGTAAAGAGTTGGGTTGTCAGTGAGTGAGCCTAGGCCATATTTTTCAGTAGATGCATTTTGGTCAGTTCTGGGAGTTAATAGGAGCCCTTGGCAGATGGTCTGCAGAGCAGAGCAGTAGAACAGCCTGTGCAGGAGCACAATGGTAATACTGTTTCCTATAGACTAAAATAATGAATCATGCCTTCCTCTTGCTACTGCCATTCATGTAACCTTTACAATAATTTATAATCAGATTAGTTGCCCTTTGGATAGGTGCATGTGCTTTTTTTAAGGGGTTGCTAAGGTAACTGATGATTTCCTTATTTCATCCTATGTTAGGGGAAATTGTACTTCCTAGTGAGCCTGAACTCGAGACTCTTTGAAAACAGATACGTGTTTATCAGGAGTTTCAGTGCTTCTACAGTTACCAAGCAGAGGACTCTCAATGTGTATTATGGAGTGTTGATTGTACTGCTTCATTTTAATGGTAAGAGAAGAGCTACTGTAACTTACATTAATTGTTTAATCTCAAAGATAAGAGAGTGGAATTTTTGGGATTTGAATCTTTAAAAGTCCTTTGACACTTTCTTATAAACTTTTGTGAGAAATGAAGTCTGAACAACTCCTAGATGTTAAAGTAGTTACAATGTAATAAAGTCAAGGTCAAAGTTAGTTTAAAAAAATTGTAACAATAGTATTAAAAACTGTTGGTATTCATTTTTGTACTCTCTGCCTTAAAAATCCTACTAACTTTTCCCGTTGCTTCCCTGTTAGGTAAGACTGCTGCTGTTCCCCCCCCCACCCCTCGACATTGCCGCCCCCCCCCCCCCTTCATTTTAGTTTCCTCACCAGGACTCCGTCTCCTCTCTGCCCTGTTGCTCCAGACTCATCCGCCAGAGCCCTACTCTCCGCCTCCCCTCCAGCTGGTCTCTGCCCACACTGACACCCCCCCCCCCACTCACCAGTGCCAGCCCGAGTATGTAAATTACAAAGCCCAGGTGCATGATGGGACTGAATCGAAATCAGAAGCCCCTATAGAAACAAGCCAACTCAGAATCTAGATCTGCGAAGGACAGCACTGAACTGGCAACACCCAGAGGAATGTATGGACAATCTCCTGTATCTCACTGTAATGTCAAAAGTTCTTAGAGAGCGGGACATCCCTGGGCTCGCTGTGAGCCAAGACAGTTCTCTGGGACTCCTGCAAGAAGGAGAACTCCCATTTTGCGGGGGGAGCTGCAGAATGGCTTGCACATCCCCCTCAGCGGTGTAGGTCTGAGCAGGAGGGGTGGAAGCCATCCTCGAGACTACCCCCTTCCTAAGAGCTGAAATCAATAAAGGCAATTTAGGAGGAAGCATTGCCTCCTGCCCATTTATAACACTTTTTCTCAGCCTGTTTGCTTTGCCTTTTTCTTTCCTCTGGCTATAAGCACAGTTACTGCTGTGCATACAAAATAAACAAACCAAACAAACCCAAAACTACCAAACGAAGTGTGTGTGGGTGGATGGTAGTGTGCCTCTGCTTGACCTGATCAATTGTCTCTTTGGAGACCAGGAATTGGAGTTTTATAAATCAAAGAGTTGAAGGGAAGGATGATTCCTAGATTTTCTCTCTTCTCTCCTAATTATTTGAATACAGAACCCCAAGAACTATGGCGCCACAGGAGCTAAGCTGCGTGTCTCTCAGCTGTGGGAAGCCTAATACGCACCTTCAAAATAAACAGCAAATTTCCCCAGAGTCCTTGCCCTCTATCCATTTGTAGCACATGACAAAAGTAGAGAAGTTCTCTGGCTTCTGTAAAAAACCCTAACATGTCATCATCCTATGTTAGGCAGCCAGCTGACTCCATAAATCCTCTGAGGCCCTGTGTGCTGTGTGGCAGCAGCTGTCTGCACCCTGCCTGTGCACACTGTGAGCAGTTTGCTCCCAGCAGCCTGCCTGTGGTGTGAGCAAACAGCCCACAGGGCAGCGATGGCCCAGGAGAGGGCCAGCAATGGGTAACTCAGTGTCAGATGACTTGACACTGGGAATTTCCCTTCTCTCACTGACACTCCCTTGTGTGCCCAGCTCCAGCAGATTTATCCCCAAATGCTCTGGCTTGTCCTCAGCAGTGGGGCTGGGAAAGTCAGCCCCAGACAGCTCCCCGCTACTTACCCAGAGTGTGCATTTGTGGGAGGCACTGGCACTGCTGGAAGCGCAGCGCTGAGGTGCAACACCCAGTGCTCACAGCTGTGCTGGTGCACAGAGGTAAAAGAAGTTTCTCCAGGAAACACTGGTTGTAAGTTTAAAAGTAGACTGTAATTTGATGAGTTAAAGGACAAAAGTGAGTACCTTTTATTATTTGATCTGTCATAAAGTTCAGTGCAATTCAAGGTTACTGTAAAAATAGAAATGTTTACCTAATCTTTCTCTATCTGATTCACTGTGAATTGTGTGATATGTCCTCAGCGACAGAGGAATATAAGCAGGAAGCAAGCAGACAAGTTTTAAGGAGTGTGTCCCTGGTTTTGTATAAAACAATGCTAAAGACAGACACGTCCTGGAATACAGGTCTACGTATATATTCCACTGGCACTGTGCTGCTCAGATGTGTTTTCCCACAACAAAACCCCACAGAAATTCTTCAAATTTTCATCCCAAGAATTTCCCCAGCTAGCATTTCTATCTCATTCTTTCCTCACCTCTCCCTCACTAAGTGATTGTTATAGTACTCTTGAGTAAGCGACACCGATATTGAGAACAAAATGATTGATACTGTTCTCCCTATTTGACCACAGCAAAGGATGTTATTTTGAGTCACTATAAAGAAAACGTCCCAGTTCTTCATCAAAAGTAAAGATTTGTGTCACAAGGTGTCTCAAACTACTTATGAAGTGTGAAAGTCTAGGCTGTGCCTTTTCTCAAGTCTTATTTTATTGGTAAATTGATCTGGCTGATGTTTTTTGATGAGAATAATCCTTTGCAAAAAGCTATATTCTAATAAGAGTTTTCCATATGAAAAAATTACTTATATGAAAACTTTTCATGTCAGTGCTATTTAACTTTCTTTCTAGTTGACAATTAAAAAAATTCTAACTTTTATTTCTGATAGTATTTTAATTAAAATTAGTAATTAATTAAAATTAGTAATTTTAATTAAAGATTATTCAAAATTAAGTCTATGGTCAACCATTTAGATATTGATTATTATTGAGAGTAAGTCTATGGTCCAAATTAAATCAAAATTCATGACATTTGGATTTTCAAAACTTTTTGCTTTTAAATGTTTTTCTTACTTTTAGGACCTTTTGTCCTAACTAGGTTTGGGACTTCATATTCCATGTTGAAAACTTGATTTGAAGGCAGAAACTATTTCCCTCTTGAGATTTCGAGTTTAAAAAGGAGGTGTGTACTTGGTAAGTACACAAAAAGACAGAAACACAGAGCAAGAGTAAGCAACTAGAAAAGGGACCTGAAACATCTTGCAGATACTGAGTTTCTTCCAAGACCTCAGTCCTTTTCTTCTGGGTATTTGCCCCGTTTTACATAAACTAAAAGCTGGTCAGGAGAATCGAGACAATTCATTCTTGGAAAGGCCAACTCTTTGCAAATGACCCGTGTATTTTAAGACACTTATGACTGCCCATGGAAGAAAGGTGCACCTTTGGTGTCATTATGGTTTCTTCAAGAGCAGTGGTAGCACTCTCTAATTGAGAGAAACCCCAGCTGTCAGCTCTTGAAGCACAGTGGGGCTGTGGAATGCAGTGGCCTCTCTAGATCTAAGACTTTCACTGCACTAGAGTAGGACTTGGATTGTGTGCAGAGTGCACAATGGGAAAGGGAGGTTGCTCCTGGAGGAGGTGTGGTGTTCCCACACCGGCTGAAGTTGATAATTTGGCCTGTTGAAAGGCATGTTGGAGCATGTTTGCAGCAATTGTTTCCAAACCAGAGTGGGAAGAGTTACAGGATGAGTAACCGTGGTTAAACCCCTGTCTGCCAGTGAGGAATCAGAAGACAACACATTCAAAATTGAGCACCCAATCTTTTATAGATGTATCTTATAACTTCGGAAAAAAAATCAAGAAACCCTTTTTGAAATAAGAGTTCATTTTCAGAAAGTTGGAGTTCATTTGGAGTACTTGGAGGAATTAACTGTTCAAGTGATTTGAAATTATCATGAAGCTACTCTGCAACATGAGCAAATAACCTGGAATTTCAAGTTTTTTGACTAGAAACAGATTATTGGATTTCAGAGTGCCATAGTGAAAAGATAATTTTTAAAGGTATGAGGAACAAATCAGAAAGGTTCAAAACAAAAGTAGTACTCATTCTTGCCTAACAGGACACCCCATATTAGCTTTTTTAAGTATGCTGAGTCTTTACCACCTCAGATGTTTCAGTTCTTAGAAATGGTATAAAACTGATGACCTGTAAGCACTGATGTTCTGTGAACCTGTACAACCACAATCTTTAAGGTGGCTATTCCCTTTCTTTCTATAAAATTGAAGTAAAAAAACAGAAGTTAAGGACACAGCCATTCACACAGAATTTTACTGGCACATCAACACTGCACAAGGAGATGAAGAAGTAAGATACTTCAGAAAACATAGCGAAACATGGCATTAACTTTGCCACATAGCACATGGAAAGGAATTTATAAATAGAATTATACACATCTATTTAACTTCAGTTGCCTTCTCTGATTTCAGCACTAGGACACTACATGGCTTGTAATAAAATACACATAAAACTGACTGTGTCAAATTAAGACTTCATTAATTATTTACATGCAAAGAATAATTAACATTACAATTACACTACTTACAGTACTTTGAAATGTCCTTGGCATCTACAGACATTCTGCTGGAATAGATTACACATAAAATGTAGATGCAAGCCATCTAAATCTGAATTCATAATGCATCCACAGAGCTTTATTTCAGCTTTGGTACTCTCACACAAAAAAAGGAAATTCCTCCTCTGAGTGTTTCAAATAGAAACTTAGCAATGATAGGAATGGCGTACACGTTAAACTATGCAGTTTATTTGAATAAACACCTCTTGTGTTCACTTTGGTTTTTACAAGTGTTTGATCAGCTACTTCTCATCCAACAAGAATATATTAACAGTGTTATCATCTCCTTTTATAGTATCCAGACAATATGTAGTAACACCAAGGCCAATGGTATGTTAATGCCAACCATGACTGCTACATGGTTTTGTAACACAAATATGATCACTCTGCAGTCAGGTGTTATGCCTCAACCATGCACAACCTGAATTCCTGCCAGTTCTGTTTCATCTTTACCTTGTAAGCAAGTGCCTGTTCAAATACTCTCCTACTTGCTTTTATGAGTTCAGATGAACCAGGCATAAGCTGTTCTTCAGCCTTCTCAACATTGAGAACACTATTCTCACTCCAGCGAAGTCTGTTTCTCTAGAATAGACAGTCTTTTGAGGATGCTGCAGATACTACTGCTGCTGTTTCTGCAAAGACACCAACCCCTCACCTACAGCCCTGACCACTCCCTCAGTCAGCTAGGTATCACACTGCCTTCGGGTAGGAGAGCAATGATTTTCCACATTACCTTAGCACACGATTCATCCTCTAGATTTGCAATGCCTGGGGTGTGATCACAGTGATTCCTGGCAATGAATAGGGGAATTTCCACAATAGCTGTCTTTGTACACCTTCTGAATCTCAAAAGGTATGAATGTCTCACAAAGCATCCGGTTTTTTCAGACCTTGGTGAACTGGGAAGTGCAGGACATTTGCGTCTTTCTTCTGCTGTGTTTCACCTGGCAGAGGCTCAAGGGGCTGAAGTAGAGCCTGTTTGCTCAAAAGGAGGATCCATTATGTGGTCTGGGGAACTCCTTAAGTATTTGAGGTGAACATTGTACAGTAAGAAACTTCCTGATTCAATATTCTTGTTTTGCCTATATGCATAAGGCTTTCAGCTTTAATCTCTGCAACTGATACCTCTCCTCTACAGAGATTTGGGGATTTCAAAGAGAAACCTCTGGAGGGGAGAACCTGCACTCTGCTGTTGTGGTGGCACAAGCCTGGTTCAAGATTGTGTTGAGGTGAAGAGTGAGTGATGGCTCAGAGAGGCAGCAAACTGTACATGGCATTCTCACCTCTGCTTTTTGAGGTCTTGTCCTAGTGTCAGCAGCAGCATTTACGCAGCACTCTGGTATCACATCAGCATGTGCTACCACAGCCTGCCCCTACTCAGCCTTGATCAAAGACTATTGGGTTTGGGAAGACAGCCTCTGTGCACTTCCCCCAGCCACTTCTAGCTCTTTATGATCTTCAGTTAATGAAGTAAGTACAAAATTAATCAGCATGTAATTAGTGATCATGATTCATTTATCAAGCCTTATGGATTTATTAGTTTCAAGTGGATAGGCCTCTCTTTCAAAGGCACTAAAAGCTTAGCTTACTGCTCCCATATGTGTTGGTGTGATTGAGTACATTTTTAATCATTAATTGATTTGGTTTTCATTCACTAGATGAACTAATGAAATCTTCCACTGGGAGGTGACACAATAAACAAACTTCTGAGTAATGTGAAGGTGAGATATGTAAGGCCAAACAAGATAAAGATTTGCTTCCAAAAACTTTGTAGGCAAAACTTTTTCCCTCTGTTAGTACTTCAGCTATCAACATTGCAATTTTTTATTTTTAGTATCAACTGCAATTTTTCTCCTGCTTGCATGTTTATAATTTCTCCTTGGCTGATATTAGCACTGCCCCTCTAATCAGGCATTGCAGTCAACTAGAAAATGGGATTGGAAAGGAGTCATAACATGTAGGCATTTATGAAAGGCAAGAATGACTCTGAAGGACTGACTGCAAGGCTGTGGGTGGCTACATCCGTCATTATTGAGAGACAAGTGTCCAGAAGTTTCAGTGGAAAAAAAAGAGTCAGGAAGAAAGAGGAAATTCAATATATTCAAAAGATCTGCTAAGCCCTCAAAAATTGTAAAGGAGTGATCTTCCAAACAGGCAATAAAAAGGGAAATGAGAATAGTTTGGGGATTTTTAGTGGTATCCTGTGATTTTGCTAATAAAACATTTGTTTTTAGAAAATTTGGCTATTCATTTTTCTTCATGATATACAAAGAGTTTTTGTCTACCTCTGACTTCAGAAAGCTTTTTATTGCCAGATAAGTGTTTTCTTGATTCTGTCTCTGGGTGCATGATCTTTTAGGAAGGACTGAAGATTCTGTTCTGACATCATACTTTTCATTGGGGTCCTGTTGACTGAAATCTCAAGGAAGCCCCTCTCCCATGTGTTGAAGAGTTCTGTGAATGGGCACAAACAGACAAATAATTTGTGCTCTTCAGTTAAAATGTTTTCCCTTTCCTAGTAACTAAACAGTGTTTTCTGTTGGTCATTGAACATAAGCAAGAAGAATCCAGGGATAATGATCTCCAGTCTTACACTCCTTTTCAGCACATGAGAATGAAAAATCCGGAAATCTAAATATTTAATGACTGAATGACCCAAGCAAAAATTTTTTACTGCTGAGGTCATTTACAAGTTTTATCACATGAGCCTTTTTCAAAATTAATAGGGTGTAAGAACACATAAGCAAAATGCATGCAGGGTTGAGTTCAAGAGTTAAGTAATCTGAGCTATTTTTATTTCCTCTTTATTAACAGTACTCAAACTAAGACTTCAGGACCCAAGAACTGAGAGGGGATGGATGTCAATGAACTAAATAAAAAGTGAAAAAAGGAAGCAATTGCTTATATATTCAGAGCAGAATAAGCCAGAGCTATAATATATAATATGAAAGGGGGTAATGATAATAACAACAATTGAGAAGTATGTCAGACATTTCAGAAGATGAAAAAGGAAACAAAATTTCTGTTTGGAACAGAGTCTAAGTCAGAGGTCAGAGGTGCTTAGTGGTAGAATCTACAGGCTGACATAACTGACTTTATAGGCCAAGGAGAAGCCATTTGAACAGGGAAAATAAACCAAAAAAAGCTATAAAGAGCAAGTGTCAAATGTTTTGGTGTGAAAGTTTAGCCTATCATGCAAGTCAGGAAGGAGCAACAAGATGTCTGAAAGTAAAGGACTGAGTCATGAAAGAAAAAAACCAAAAGAACTACTGATTGATAATGAAAAGAAAAAATCGTAAAGCTTTCTAACAGCAATTGATGGAGAGACGGGAAGACTGATTTGGTGATCAGAATTCGATTTTACTCAGGTTTTCCAAGAACTTACATACCATTTCAGTAAGGTTAATAATTTCTACTACAATAATTAGGTTAAAAGATCATACAAGCAACTTATGCGTTTTACAACATCTTTATTATAGGGGGTTGATTGAATCTCTTCCCTTAAGCAGGTTTAATCCCAAGTTCTCATAAGCTCAAAGTTCTGTTTGTCCTTGCCATGGCATCCTAGTCATCAGACTAGCTATGCTAATTAAGTCTGTCTTACTCCCTGTCTTGTGTATTCCCACAGCTTTCCACTCAGAAGTACATAAACACTATTTAATTATAGTGAGTAACAGGAAGAAAAATCCCATGACCCTCTTTAAATCCAAAATAGGTTGTAAATCCAAAACTTCATAGGAAGAGGAAGAAAGCATGTACAGTATTGTTTCCTAAAGCAATAAAAACTACACCCATGAGATACACTAAGTGCACCAACACATTTGTCTGAATGAATTAAATTTGAATAGGGCATGCTATAATACTTTCAATACAGTGTGAGAGCTAGCTGGCTTGTGCTTTCTTGAGTTTCCTCCCTGCTGTACTTGCTGTCTGTTCACATAACTGTCCAGCCATAGAAATTCTGTATATTGCTGTCATGTCTTAACTTGTTCTTGGCTGCTTTTGTGTCTGTCCAAGTCTATTTTTAACTCTGAGATTCACCCAAGAAAAGCCATTTGGCAGCAGAGAGCTGAACTTAGCCTTTTTTTCTTTTCACAAACACAGATATCTGAGATGAAACACCCTTTGTGTAGTAGTACCAATGAACAACCCTTCTGAGAATTCCACAGTGGTGGGAAGAACACTGCAAATATTTCAGCAGCTAGAAACAGGCAGGTGTTTGATAAATATGCTTTTCTGTGAATGGTTAGTCAGGGAAGTGGTTATTGTGGTTGCTAATTATAATGACTCTTATTTACATCAGGCTCTTAGACAGAAGACTGATTTCTGGGAGTTGATTTCAGGCAGGATAACTTTACAAATTCAACAAAGTTCAATTTAAAAAATCTTGGGTACAGTGTGAAGTGGATGCTAAGCGGAAAGGAGTGTCTGTGACTCTTGGCAGCATACCCATCACTGTACCAGCAAGAGGCACACAGACATTGGAAGCCACATCTGGATGCGCAACTCCCACCATATCTTCATCTCCTGCCCCTCTTCATGCTGGGATGGGGCACATAGTGTCAAAGCAGTGACAGAGATTGATGAGGGACTTGGTTAGAAGGTGAGGCAGCTTCAAATACAGGGTGCAAATACCTAGGGAGAAATTATGTCTCATCAGAAGGCCAGGCGATGTGGAAAGCCTGGTGCAGAGTGAGCCAATTACCAGACTCTTCTATTCTTTATGTTTGTTTTTTACATAAAATGAAGTCCTTTCTCGGTGAGCCCATTCATCTTCAACTAGTAAATCTTGATTTTGTAAGGCAAAGGCACAGTTTGAATCAGAGTCTGCCATGCTGCATCCTAGACACGGTCAAGTTTAAAAATACTCCTTGAAGATACTCACCTTGTCTGATCACAAGAGCAAGTAAGTGAGATAGCATAAAATACTGTGCAGTCCAGAATTTAATCTTATACAGATTAGCAGAGATCCTGATGCTGTTGTATTGGTTTTGTGTCAATCTTAGCACCTATTAATCCCCAAGGGTTTCTTATACCTGCATTTTCTAGAGGGCACACAATGGTTATAAACAGTTAACAACTGAATAGACTTATATAATGAGAATAAGTCTCAGCACAAATTGCCAAGAAAGACAGATGTTTGTTTTCACCTGGCAATCTCAGGGATAATGCTTTTAAATAAATTTTGTGAAGCGTTGCTTTTGTTTTGCTGTGAAAACATCCAACATATTTCTGTGTCTATTGCTCTGAGGCATATTTGTAAAATCAAATAAAGCCCACAGGAAGCTAGACCCATCTCTATGTGAATTAACAGGATGATTTTGGCATTGTCCTTGTGCCTGAATTATTAAGGTCATTCTCTAAGTCTTACAGTGAGAGACAAGGAGTAGACCTCAAATTAATCTGTAATGCTTCTGAAACTACCTGTGTTCTGAAATGCATGGACTATTTCCTTGGAAGTGACCACTTAATATTGCCCACTGGTCCATTTATTCATTGAAAAGGAAGCTGCATGGCAACACTTATTTTGAGAACACTTATAACTAATTAGGAAGATTTTCAGATATATGCATACAGTCAGATGATCAGCCAAATTTAAAGTGATGGAAACACATTGCTACTATAGATGTTTGCTTAATTTTATTTCGATACCTTTTATTGCATTATTTTCTTGTTCAAGCAGAAGATCTGGAAAGTCAGTTGTGCAAGTGTTGTCTGAGTCTTGAGCTAACCTATCATTCCAAAATTCATCTGAATCAATAATTTTGTCTTCCTTAAAAAACCTTTACATTTGGAGAAGTTTAATTCATTGTCAATATCCAAATATTTGGATTAATGAAAAGCTTTTACAGGAAAAAAGACATAGTTTCTGAAGATGCTTGTAAGATAATTCCATGAAAGACAGGTGTTTTATGAGTTAGCAAATACTGTTAATTTTTAGTAATTATTTGCATGTGAAGAGATACATATGCTCTGACAGTGAGCTTTATTTATTTACTTCAGGATTACTTTTTCCTTTGAGCTGAAAAAGCATGCATCAGGAGAAAAACAGTTTGCAGTGATACACAGGGGAGGTTCTTAGAAGAGGATCTCTAGGTCTATTGTTTGTATGTAGAGTAATAGTTCATGGAGCTACCAGTTGGGTAATTTTTTGAAATCACTTCCAGCAGGTGACAATATTAATGTGACACATTCTCACAGATTTCTGTGGACACTGGAACATTGAAAGAAGCAGAAGGAAGCACAGTCTGAAGACAGTGGAAAACACAAGAAATATTGCCACTCACAATAACAACAACAACAAAATACAAACAAACAAGCAGATTTTACAACCTAAGAATTAAAACTTTCAGATAAAACATTTGGAGTCTGACGAGAAGAACTTTCTAGGAGAAGTGTTGGCACTGAGCAGTATTGCACCATATAGGTCCTCTGTGGTAAATATGAAATCAATGGGGCAGCTACATCTCTTGAGGCTGGTGGGATTGGCCAACTGTGAAAAGAGGAACTTCTGCTATCCCTCAACACCCACACGCTTCCTCATCAGCACTGAACTTGATAACACGGTCTGTAAAAGACCGCTGTTTTCCCTGCCCCTTTCCGATAACAGCATGTACTCCACACCAGGCACTGAGATCTTCAAACCCTATGAAGATGTGCTCTGCTCCAGGAATTGCCTTACCAACCACTCCCTGCCCCACTGCTCCTTGGCAATGATTGTCTTTTCTGGGGAGTCCTGATGTCTGTCTTGAAAAATTCAAGGAGGAACAGGAAGGAGCCAAGATCTCTTGTTTTGCTGAAAGGGAGACTCCATGGGAAGATTTAGAAATTATTGTGGTATCTCAGTGGGGTGGAAAAGGGAGTTTGAAATAAGAAAGGTGAAAATAAAAAAAAGCCCCTTCAGTTATTCTGGAAATAACAGAAAGTACACATAATGATGGGAGCAATTTGGATTTTCCCATCTAGACTATGCCCCTTTGCTTTCTCGTTCACCCATGCAAAATGCTGGCTGCAGATGTGAAAGGGAAAGGATCATGGTCCTGGAAAAAAATATCTGTCCAGTTTACTTTGATTGATGTGAGCTACTTAAGGGCTGTACAGGCAGTCTACAGGAAAGAAAGAGGAAAGGGATCCGGTGCAGACTTCACAGCACCTGGTGTTGAGAGAGCAGAACTGGTCTGTGGGGGGGTGTCTCAGCAAGGTGCCAGAAAGGCTCCCCAGGGAGGCAGGGTGGGAGTGGAGGTGCAGATTTCACAGGATTAAGCACTGCACATTCAATGAAGCTTTTCTTCTCTGGGAGTTACTTGCAATTGCTGCCAGCGGATGTGTCCTGTTTGCCACTGGAAATGCTCAGTTGGCTGAGCTCCCCTGCCTTGATGAGATGTTGTTCTGCAAGCAAGCACGATAAGGCGTGTGAATCACACCATCCCAAATGCTTGGCATCCGCATGAATCATTGTTTTGCTGCCATGTTTTACAATTCCTTCCTGTTTTGCAGTATCTGGGGGGTTGTCCTTGTGACCTGCCCACAGCACTTTGAAAACTGTCTGAGGTTCAAATGTAAATGTCTGGGCAGAGTCTTTTTTGTGTCCAAGGAAATCTGACAATTATAGAATGTTTCAAAGAAGAATGAAATTAAAGAAAGAAAAAAAAAACCCAACAAAACAAAAAAACCCCCACAAAACCAACAACAACAAAAACCAACAACAACAACAACAACAAAACCAACAAAAAACACCCTTTTAAATACCTCATACAAATAAATATTTTGAAAGCTTCTTTGGTTGACTGGCTTTTTAATACATCTTGAGGCCTTTTTGATATTAAAATATTTTTCTTCTTCTGCTTTAAGTTGTTTCAAGGCTTTTAAACTTATCCTAAATAAACACTGAAAATTGCTTGAACTGAAAAATCAGTTTCCTTTATCAAAATGTCACTAGCAAGTTTTGACGCTACCAAAACACATCACTTACAAAAAACTACCAATATGAGCCTGTTTCAAATGTGATTTTGACAAAAATACCCCAAAAAACTCCCTATTATTTCTGCCAAAAGGATCAATCAAAATATTTTTGGGCTCTTTGTATATAGCTGAACACATGCAGAGATCAGCAAACACAAAAACTTGGCAGAAACAAAAGATGGAAATTCAGAAACATAAACATGCAAGTTGCAAGTTATCATAGTTTTATACATTTTGAAGAAAGAATTGAAATGCTTTTTCCATTTCCATTCCATTAAGCTTAAATCTAATACCCCTGACACTTTGCCAGTATCTTAAAAAAAAATGAAATGGCTAGAATCTAAATTCTTCATAAGACAAATACTGAGAGTTGCAAGAGATTGCATTGTGGATTTTGCAATCAGATCTAAATATTTAGGCAACAGGGACTAAATAGGAACCAGTGACAAGATATTTGTGGGTGGCATGTAAGCAAGTTCCCCCTGTCATGCCAGTACTAAAATAGCCTAAGAAATGTATCGGGAAGTATAAAGTTGAAATTAAGCTTCCACCCCACCCCCCCACCCCCCCCTTATTTAATATATGCCACCAATGCAACTACTCCTGCAGTGTTATTAAAGATTATGGTAAAGTACATAGGGTTCATGGCAGAGCCACAGGGATGAGTAATGACTTCAAAAACATGTCCCACGTTAGGAAACCGAAAATAGCTGGCTTACCAAAGAGGAAGTTAGGACATGAGCTGGTCCCAGAGGATCAACATTCATAAAGTGAGCAAGGCTTTGACTTTGTCTCTTAAAACTGGCAGATGAAAATGTCACAGGAAACAGAGAACAACAAGTGAAGATTAGAAACAAATCACAGATTTTCAGCAGCAAGTCTAACTAACCATTGAAGCAATGTTTCAAAAAATGGGACAGATTTTTCAGCTGAAAGTTTCAATTTGGAATTTAGGTATTTAAAAGAGAAACAAAAACACATGTGTCAGATAAAAAAAAATCAGAGAAATCTGGTGATATATGTTATTTAAGAGGCTATCCAACTCTCAGGAGTGATCCCTTTTGGCCTCACAGTCTAGAAATTGTTGGTCCTTGCTTACCATCATCTTAATTTGGCATTCTTTCCATCAAGAAGGTATGATGGATGGTGTTTGTGTTGCTTGGGTGCTTACAGTGATGTATTGTGTTCCATCAAAAATGAAGAGGTTGGTTTCAACCCTCTATAAAGAAAAGGAGTTTAGGCTGCACTTGCCTAGGGAGAGATCAGACATCCAAGTACCAGAGGATTGGAGAAGAAGGGCAAATTTTCTAGAGACTACTGGAAAAAAATCTACTGCTGCTCAAAAGGTCAGTGAGTTGGCTACAATCAGCCATGGATGTGAGGATCTGCCTGAAGAGACACAGTGGTCTGGGGAAGGAATTAGTATCAACCTTTCCATTTCCAGACTGTCTGAATTAGTTGCTGGGAGTTTTCCCAATTAAGAAAGTGAACTGTTCTAATTTTATTTCCATTAAAACTAAGCTTTTCTTACTAAAATTGATTTTTGGTGGGTTTTTAAGGCCCTAATTTTGGATGGAGGTCTAGACACACGGCCTTCAAGACTGACCAAATTAGGATACCCTTGCCCTTTTTCTTTGTTTATTTAATCCCCTCAATCCTTCCAGAAGTATTAAAAACTTTGATACTACCTCTCTTCCGTGTGGTGTCCATGTGACATTTTGGAAGGTCTAGAAGGTTCAGACTCAAATCTTGGTCATCTTCTTCCCTGTGACAGTTACTAGTGAGGATTATTTGTTGGCCATGTTTACAATGATGTTTTGGTGGAAAGACATCTCAGACTCCCTGGGTGATCTGAGACATCCAGACCTGTCTGATCTTCACATCCCTTAGTGCAGGTTCCCTAAACTTGTCAGTCCTACTGTATTCCTAGCTTCTCCTTTACCCTCTCTCAAGCAGATGACTCTATATGTCTGTTTTTCTTTATCAGCTTGATTTTGTAGCCTTCTGATCATCCTCATTCTCTTTCTTCTTTTACAGATCTCCAGTTGTAATGTACATAATTGCAAGTATATTTCACCCTTCTTGAGACAGGATGCCTAAAATTGAACACAAAAATTCTTTGAAGATATATCAGCAGAGCACAAGCAATTTCTCCCTGGGTCTCAAGTCACCCACCTGATCCTGTGTTGTAGTGGGACTGCTTTGGTTTCAAAAAACCATCTCCTTCCAGATGCCCTTCTGCAGAGCTACAACTACCCACCACTTCCTACCCTGCATTTGCATCATTTGATTGCCATTTTTTGTCTAGAATTTTGCATTTTTCACCACTGAAAACTGAACCCAGTGTTTCCAGACCTTTTCTTTCATGTTCAAAAACTAGTCTAATCTTGCTTTCCAGCACATCTAACCTCGCAGCTCATACAACACTGATGGTGCAATAAACACATTTACTCTTCTATTATCCAAGTGGCTAACAAGAACATTGAATATCTGCCTGAGGTAGACCCAAGAAAAACTTACTTGATACATACATCCTGTTTGACACCATTTTTGTCACCATTGCTTGAAGTGTGCTTTCCAAAAATGCTTAGCAATCATCCTACAACAGTATAATCCAAACCATATTAACTTTAAAAAATGCCATATAGGACTGTGCCTCAAAATTCTTATTTAAATCCAGACCTACAAAAAATTGAAATGCTTACCAGCATACAACTAGCACGCTTTTCCTTTATTTCCAGGACCTAATGTCCTCATTTCATGCAAATACCCACTTTTGCTTCGGTATTAAGTTTATGTTACCTTCAAACATCTGGAATAATGCAGATTTTTAACTACTGAATGTGACATAGAAAAGAGAAAAGTAACAGCTGCCACTGCAACCATTGCTTTTCATTAACTACATGAAAACTGTTATGATTTTGGTTTCTTAGAAAAACTCTCATAAAGGGAATAGATTGGATGGGAGCTTAACACAAACAGGATTTTAAAAAACGAGTATTCTAGTAATAATACCATGCATTTATAAAATTACTTTCTTCAAGAATGTCTATAGATCTTCTATAGTAATTTTATGTAAATATGCCTAAATGGATAAAGGAGAAAGAGTGATCCATCGTAACTTTGAATGAATGGGTTGGAAAGATACAAAGGCGAGACTCGCAATAGGAAAACTCCTTCAAATCTTTCATGAATGGTATTCCATATGCCCTGAACTGTACATTGATATCTTGGGACACTAATAATAACAACAATCTGTATCAGTTGAAGTGTCACTAGCTGCAAATGCAACTGATAGAAGGAGAACAATGAGCACAGGATTTCCCTGTGGGAGTGGCAAAGCATAAACTGTGGGATGCATTCATTGCCCTAGGAAAACTGTTGTTATCTGCTTTCCACATATCAAGAAAAATGGGGCTGTGGATTGGGTGGATAAAGATGGGTTATAGCCCTCCTAAAGTGTTAGACCTCCTGCTTCTTGTCCTCATTGTACCCTTGCAATGCTTGTATTCTATTCCCACGGTTTTCCTGTCAGCCACAAGAAGGTTCCAAACAAATATATATCATCCTACTGCACAACTCACCAATCCCTCTTGCCTGGGATCCCAAATGCTTTATTCCTGTTATAAGACGTGCTGTCTGGTTGTTCTAACATTTACCTCTATCCTCAGTAATGGAGCTGCAGTCAGTAAGGAGCTGGTACCTGAGATCTGAGGCATACATAAATTAACTTCAAATTACTGAAAACTCTGCACTTTCAACTGCAGAGGATGAAATTCAGGTAGCAAAACTTGGGGTGCTCTATACGTCCACTGGTCTTGCTTTGCATTTCTGAGATTAGCTCAGCATCTCAAAGTTTTGCATGGCTCAGTCACATCGTTCTTTCAAGGTAGGCATTCACTCTCATCAACTAGTTTATGAATTTGAGAATTCAGGTCTTTCTCTGGCCCCTGGTGTTGGTCACAATCTGAAATTTACTGCTTTGTAAAGCATTTACAGTGAGCTGCTCTATTTTCTTTTTCACCTAAGTCCAAGCCATGGTCTGAGAAACTACATAAGTTCAGCTGAACAGGATATTTAGAGGTATTCAACCTTTGCTTTGAGAAATATTTGGCTGAAAAGGCTTTAGTACTCCCCTGCAGTGTTAGCTAGGTGTTAAACAGCAGGTGAATGCCTTGGCACGTCTCCAGAGAAGCTCTGTGGAAAGGCCAAATAGCTGACAGCAGCAGCAGCAGATTGCACTTTCAACCTGTGTATATTTGGTTTCCCCTTTCAGACCACTTTCCTTTGAAGTTTTCCCATAAGAACTCCTACATTCTACAGGGGACTGAGCTCAATATTTCTCCTTTGGAGGAGAGGTGCTGCCTCAGCTGAAGGATTTATCTTTACAGTTCCAAGAAGAGAGAACTTCACTTTAATTTTTAGTATACTGTTGTTAGATCACGAGTTTGATCAGCAAGGAGCTTATTGAGATAAAAGTAAAATAAAGATACATTATTTACATTACAGGTCCTGTCCAAAGAACTCTCAAGATTTCAGCCCGATCACCTTTTCTGCTCACCACCAGTGAAGAGAGGTATTATATCCTTGCACCAAAAAGTCAATATTGCACCTTTCTGTGTAATCAACAGTTTCACAAGTGTTTTTGCTTTAGCTGTGATTGTCAAAAAGGAAGTGTCAAAAAGGATGCAATCAGATAGTTTATAAAATGGGCAAGATTGTCTCACCGGAACAGTTACCATGAGGTGAACTTACCATTGTTGCTAAAACTTTGTCCAAATGTATTAGTGTACGCTTAGTCTGGGGCTTTGGCAGGAAGTTTTAATGCAGAAACAGCATGCCCTTCCGTCCTCCATGTGTTTGAAAGCTGTTTCGGTGTGAGTCATCGGAATCCTGTGGTTTGTGTATCCTGAGAGGAGAGGAGTCCTCGGTGATTATTGCACACTATGAAAAAGCAGCAGTTTGGAAATAAAACTATAAGGAAGTTCATTATTTCATAGGAAATGTCTACTAATGACTTTTTTCCTAATTTCTCCTCTTGGCTTATTGTCATGCATAGAGTTCTTGTGACTGTACACAGTCCTCTCTAGTGTGGCTTCAGAGACATGTGTCACTTTCCAGAAGTGCTACTGATAAACAGAAGTGGGCTCTGCTTATGACCTGAAGAAACTAGGATTTAGGAAATTACACTCCTTGAAACAAGGGAATCATCCTGAATGGTGGTCTAATTCCCGAACTGATGTGCAGATGTGTGCCACTGTGTGATACTCTTCAGTAGCTGTCAAAGTGCATCTTATTTTACAATATCTGATGGGAAAGGTGTCCATTGTTATGACCTCTGTTAGTGCCCCTGTGACACTCAACAGACTAAACCAAATATGTTTCCCCAAAGCAATGTGGATTTCTTGCTATGCTTTCTCAAGATGGTTCTCAGCAATTTTGTTTATATCCTGCTAAAATCAGGGACCTGTCATTGTGTCGTATTGCTATGACAGAAAACATTAACAAAACGTTCAAATGGGATGAAGAATTAAAAATGTAGGTCTTTTTCAATCTCCTGTTATGCAGGGTGAAGTTGGCACTATGTGGGACCTCCAACCTTTTACAAAACTATTTCACAAAACAGCAGTAAGAGAATGCTCTCACTGACATGTTTGGGATGTATTTGCCTGAGGAGCTCATTGAAACAACAGGAGTACACTTGATAAAACACTTCTCTTCCTGGAAGAGGAAAAAAAAAAGGCATGAAATAACTCCACGGAACTAATTATTGCTGACAAGCTCATCAAGCTTGTGAAGCTGAACGACATTTAGGAGAACTGTGATATGGGAGTTAACTTAGAAAAATAAAGGTCTCATAGCCGTTCCAAAGATCTTTAATCCCACAGGAGGACTTTTAATAATAATTTAGAGAAAATCCAGATTCTAGGAAGTGTCTGGAACACATGTATAATATTTGAAGAATGATTTACAGAGTCTGTAGGCTGAACTTGAACTGATGTCCTTAGCATTCTTTTTCTGTATTTAGAAGGATTGTCTATGAATAGCAGTCAAGTTGCTGTTTCACTGGAGAATGTGTGCATGCCACCACGTGTGCATGCCACCTCCATGTGTGCATGCCAACACCAGCACACAGGCTCACTAGCATCAATAACTCTGTGAAGGACCTGATGACCACAGCAGTGCTGCAGTAGTATGGACTGCAGCTATACTGGTATTTAGACAAAAGCAACCAAGCCCACAGCATTTAAATGGTCACTATGTCATATTGTTTATAAGTAGGAGCCTCTTATGTGTGAATAAAATCAATAGTCTACCCAGTGTAGTAAAGTGTGTTGTAGTTTGAAGTAGTAACTGCTTTTCTTTGTGTTCCGTGCCTTAGAAGAAGCTTATTCTCCACACAACCTTTATCTTGGCAGCCACTTTATCTATAGCAATAAGAATCACTTGAAGAAAATATGATTAGAGGTTCAGGGTTATAAAGGACTGCCAAGCCTTTTTATGGCTACAGGACATCGGTGAAGTCAGTCTCAAGTAAAGAAAAATATAATTTATGTGAACATCTGGGTGATATCCAAGGTCTTTGGTTAAATAGAATTACATGAAGAAGAGAGTTGCAGCCAGTAAAATACTGGTAATAACAAAGTTAGGTACAGTTGATGAAATTCTTCTCAGATGAGGTAAAAACGATAGACTACCTTTTAATTTTCATTTGGGCAGTGTTTAATTCTGAACCCAGCAGTTTAGGGAAGCAAAACTTAAAAGATGGGTGATCTGGAAAAAGGCAAAAATTTGTATGAAGCATTACCCAGGAGAATGCAAATGAACTCTGTTTAACCCAGGATCTTGTGTAACTGGGATTCCATTACAGAGGACACAACAGTTGTTTACAGGATATTGATTCATTCTTAAATTTGATAGGGACTCTCCATAAAACTTCCAAGACATACACAGAAAACCAGTCACATGCTCTATTAGTCTTCAGTAACATTAGAAAATGTTACTGAACACCTGATTTCCCACACAGAGACTGATGTACTCAAAATGTACATCAACATTTGCAGTGGCTTGGTTGTTCATTGTTCCTCTAAACATATAAGACTCACTTTCACAACCTTATAGACTATTTGGAAATCTTGTGCCAATGTTAATCACTTGCATCCCATACACTGGGGAGGAAGTTGGCATGAAGTAGTTTGCAAGCTACTGTAGATTTTAGAGTAATTTGAAATTAAAAGCTAAGTGGCAGTTCTAGAATATAAAGGCCTTGGATAGGTGTATAAACAACAGTATCTGATCCTGTCATATTTTATTGCCATGCAATTAATTCTAAATCACAAATCACAGTGCTCCTTCCTATTTTGCATAAAGTATTTTTCCTACATTCTCTTTCCAGTATTGAGTGAAGTCAGGACAGAAGCTTTCATCACTAGATGGAATTTGTTTCATTATAGGAAATTAAATAACAGAATGCCTCAGAACAATTAGAAAATCTACTTGTGTGCTGATATGAGTGTCCAGATATATTTGATTCAGGTTTAATAAATATAGCAGTAAGTTATGGTGTTTTATCAAAACTGGCCTTGGTGTTGACAGTGACAAAGGTTAATGAGAGCTACTCAACCTCTGGACTGCCCCAAACAGCTGACATATGTTGGTGGGGTCCTTTTTTCCACACCTCTACCAGACTAACATTTTTACAACTCCTTATTCCATACAGAAATAATATTCATGAAGGATACACTTCCATTCTGTAGGTTTTCTCTAAGAGGAAAACTTTAGAACACAAGTTACAGACATCAAGTGTATTGCTGAAATGAGGCAAATGAGATTTGACTTCAAGCTCTCTCCTTCCTTACAAGCAAGATAACAAACAGAAAAGCAGTTTGTAAGTGAATAGCACCATTACACGGGCCTTCTGTTGTTATTAAAGTGGTGCAACCCACCATTTACGGGTTTTATTGGTAGCAGTTGAAAGCCTGTACAAATTGCCAGCTGATGCAGAGCTCCGGGAGATACCTTATATTTAGAAGGAATTTAAAAGGACAATACAGTACATTTTATGGTAGCTATAATATACTCACTTTTATGTACAACATACTAAGTCCCATTTCTTCTGGAGGATTTCCTTCATAGTGAGATTCCTCCTACCAATAAAGGTGCTCCTCTCAACATGCCTTGCATGTAGTAAGTTTTGCTGAAATCAAAATTTCCTATGTTTTTAAAAATTAATTGTAGGTAGGAACATGAAAATCTTACTAATTTTGAAAGAAGCCTGACCAGGGCAGTTTTCCTGCAGGGCAAATGTGTTTATATATGTAGATGCCTGCTACAAGCAGAATGTCTGATGCTCCTATCAATAACCAAAGCAAAACTTCAATGAAAAACATTTTTGACCTTTGCTGAAATCCTTCTTACAGCCATTCAGCTTCACTCATAGAGTGAACTTTAATCTATCTTTGGTCATGGTCCCATAAGATTCTCTCTCAAGGCCCCCCAAACCAGGTCCCTGCACTTTTATTAAATAGAGAAAGTCTTTCTACTGCCAGGGCCTTGAATATCTCTGACTTGGATTTGAATCACCAGTCCTCCTCACAACCTTCAAATCTTCTTTCTTTTCACTAGACATACCAAATTCAAGAGTTCATTAAATCCTTTTCCTGTTTTTTCCCACATTTCTTCCTATGGGTCTGACCAGTTTCCACAGCGGAAAATATTCCTCCTTTCCTGCAAATGAACTGTTTTTCCAGGCTTTCTATCAGTTTTCCCAAAGCAGCAGTCTTCTTCAGTGAAAGTTCATCTCCAACTTGTTTATTTGTGCATTGGACAGAGCAAGGGCAGAACTTGCAGTTAGAATGGCATGAGACACGCCATGCCCAGATAGATCAGCAGTGACAGCACCATGCGCACTCTGTAAAAGTGGAGAAAGGAAGCAAGGATGTTCAGCAAAGTGCAATCAAAGTATGAGGAGCAAAACCAAGCCCACATTTAATGTGAAGGAAAGTAAAGAGTTAAGTTTCCAATTTCGCCCTGGGTGTCTCAGTGGAAATCACTTTGCTTTATGATTAAGAATGTTCTTTTCAGGTGTCTGTGAGAGGAATGTGAAATTCAGCAATAGAAAGATGAATCAGAGTCTATTGCGGTTAGTTTGTAAATTCCCAGTGTATAGTGTAAGATAACAACACTCTGAGCCCTGAATTCCTCCACGTTGAGGAAGCCCAACAGCACCGAGGCAAGCTTATTTCTCCACATATGGATGTACACACCTTGAAATCATGGAGAAAATTCCTTGTAAAGCAGGATCTGAAAGGCTGTGTGAGAGAGCAAATGGGTCACAGAGAAATTATTATACAGTCCAGTAACTATGGAAGCGCCTTATTGCTGGTTGCTTGGTAAATAACAGTGGATTTTTGTGGAAGACAGTTCTTGTGAATAACAAGCATGAAAGGTATCAAGTAGGACTTGAAGTGTATAAAAATTATTCTGGTGAGATCAGTCACTTGGTCAAAAAATATTGGCCATATGTGCCTATAATGTATGTATGAAATTCTAAGACTCACAGTAACATAGTATTTCTGTTGATGCTGTGTTAATTGGTGTGACAGATGACAGAGTACATTTCAGTAGGTTTAAAATCTTGTCACTAATTTAGGTGTTAGTGACCACAATACCTGGAGACTTGTAAAATACAGACGATTTCCTGCAAGATAACTTCGGACACACAGACACTCAAGGGAAAATAACATAAAGAAATAGAGCATTAAAGATATTTTAGGAGGGTAGTACAAAAAATGACATTATGAAATACAGGAAAGCTACCTGCAGTGTGTTAGATTAATAATCACTGACTTTTTTTGCATTAATCTAAAAACTGTAAAACATCCTTTCTGTTGTGCCCTGAAGCACTAACTTTTGCAGTGTTAACAAGAAAGTCTGACTTGAAAGTTCAATAAACATTAAACCTTCTATATTCTTGCATCTCTTTGGCCTCAAATTTTGTTATTGATTCTGCCTTACAGTCTCCTCATTTTCAGTGACCAACTCCCTCAGGCAAAGAAAGAAGACTTTGAGGTTCAAGTTGCTAATAGGTTGAGAAGAATTCTGGTAGCTAAAGTGGGAACTAGAGGTCACTTGCATACTATGTCCTGCCTCTAGAACCCAGGCTGCAAGTTTCTCGTACATTTTAACCTGAAAGTTATCAGCAACCAGAGTTTGCAGCTCGGAGCTGCCCAAGACCAATCTTGAATGAGAAGTGGGCTCTTTTCCATGCATTTCACACTTCTAAGTCCACAAATGAGGCCTATCTACTTTACTGGGGGATCCTCATTCAGAAGCTGCACTCAAACCACACTGGAACTTGAGCTGTTGCACATGTGCATGTTGTTATGGGCTAGCCAGGTACTCTTTATTTTCCACTAGAACTGCTCTGAGGCAGCATTTTCATCTAAGTACTGGAGTCACTATAAAAATAAGGTACTGTAATATTCTTCTATTCACAACTGAGGTGTTGTGTCCTCTGCCTTCGATCTCTGTTAGTGTTGTTGAACCTGAGTGGAACACACTGAACTCTTTTTCACCCATTGCACTGGTTTTGCTGTTGGTAGTATTTACTCTGAGCACAAATCCTCAAACATCCATACAACAAACTGTCTTTTGTTTGATACCACACTCTACTTTCTCATCTGTTCTTTCTTTCAATGCCAGCTTGTCTGCAGCATATTGATATGATAGCTTTTTACTGACCTAACAAGATACTGTCTGCCTGGCCGCAACATGAGGAAACTAAATTCCCTCCCCTTATGCAGCAACATTTAACCTGCTCAGCAAGGGAAAAGCTAATGTTTGTTTGAAATGCAGATGCACATGTCTGTGGTGGAGGCTGTGTGACACTTCGGTGGAAACATTCAGAGCTTGTGGCACACCCATGGCACTTGAAGTCAGGGGCACACAGCAAAATCAGTTACCACCTCTTCAGGACATGGATCCCTGCCACTGGGTGTGACAAAAAAAATTTCAACCATAATCAGAAAAATTATTCCAGGCTAGGGCTGGGTGATTAATTCTCTTTTGTCATGTTGACTGAATTGGAAGGACTGCTGACTGAACAAGGAATAGAAATTAAATAAAGTCTGACTGAAACAGAACTATTTTCTACAAAGCAAGCCAAGAAATAACTCATTTATTTGGGTACTTTTTAAAACCAAATATTTTGCATATTTCTACTAACATCAATTCCTTATTTCTAGATTTCTTAACCTGGTTCTTATCATCCCTGCTTCTTCTTAAATTAAGTCCCATTTTCAAATTTTAAAAACAAAAACAAAAACAAAAACATTTTCAAAACTCTAAGTGTTTTGTTTTGAAAACAGGTAATAAATGAAGAACATTTTTAAATGGAATGCACATGAAAAGCAAACTGTTGTGAAGTTTTAAAAATCTTCCCATGCCCTTTTCTTAGACAAGTTTTGATGAATCAGTGCATGATTTGTGAATCACTTTTCTCCCTGTGCTACCTGTGTTTACAGTGAAGTAATAATTCATTTAACTGTGTAGTCCAGCTCTGTTCCAGCTACTTGCTTGTCACATGCAGAACTGAAGACACTTTAGGATTATCTGTGCTGCTTTGTTCCTCGGATGTGGTAGAAAGCAAGGAAAGAGGAGTAATATTACTTAAAGAGCTACATGTTAGTTACTATTAATTTCCTGCAAAAGTGTAGTTTAAGTATATCCACCAAACCACTCTTACCTGTACCATTCCCAACTCAGTTATTAGTGTTCCTGCTGCACATTACTTCAGAAGATGCTCATGCAGCCTGTTGATCTTCAGGGAAACCCCTAGATTTCCTTCCTTATTATTCATGGGGATTTCCCTGTCTGCTGCAGAAAAACAAGGATCAAAGTATTTTACGTGCTGTCTCATGTCTCCAGATTCTTCATCACGCTTAAATGCCTAAGGACATGAGTGGCCATAAACAAAATTCTTGAAACCCTAGAAGTGGGTGCAACAGAAGCATAATTTGCAAACTATTTTACTAAAACAATATTAAAAATACCTTAAAGTTTTGATGGTGTTTTTCATACTACAGGAAATATCAGGGAGAAATGAAAGTAAATCCGTAGTTCCATAATTGCACTTTTTTAAAATTAGTAAAGTAAGTAGGAGAGAGACAACAAAGCTAGGAAGATGTCTTAAAGCATAATTAATTAGTGACAGGCCTATGTGCAGTCTCAGATATGTCTGTGTGATCAGCCTGTTTAATGACAAAGTATTCTGTAACATAGACTGTTCAAACAAACAGGGCACTGGGCTAGTGGGAATTTCTGCCTGTGTTGCTTGTTAAATCCAGCAGGAGAACAGCCCATGTTTGCTCCGGGTTTTAGGAGCCACAGGTCTCCCTCCCACACATCCAGTGTGGCTGTCCTGCCTCCTACAGCTCACCAAGCTGGTTAAAAAGTGCCATGTTTAATGCAACATACACTTCCCTTAAATGTAGTAGAAAAGAATGTGGTACTCAGAGAAGGTATCTTCACTGGCTGTGATTGATTGATACCTTGTTTTCCAAGGGTGACTCTGTTGAAAATGCTGACTTCCAGTCACTGCCTAGAGACACAACATGCGCTAGGTAAAAAAAGAGACAGAGAGAAACTTTGCCACAACATATCCTGCATACCATTAATCAGTCCTTCACAGCTCTGAATTTCCATTTACCTGCTGAACCTTGTATTTGAGACAGGTATTAGTTATAGTTAGGATAAACAAATATTTAAATATTTAAATTAATAAGTGTAATGATGCTGTTACAGTCCATTGGAGATAGGAACCCCTTTGGGGTATAGAACTTATTTGCTTATGTGTTTAGAGCAAATGTGAACTCATGATGAAAGAAGTTAATTTCCCACTGAAATCTGATGTGAGCAGGACTGCCCACATCTCTGTCTACCAATAATATAGTGTTTTTACTCCCTGCTAATTTTGAACTTGGAGTTTTTTTTGATGAATCTCATCAAATTTTGGTATCTAGATAAAAGACAAAAACCTGTGTGCATACACTACTGATCACAGCCATTATTGTTCAGATTTTCAGCAGTATAGGGATGATAGCAGTCCATCTGAGCATGTGCAAAACCTCCCTTGTTTGTCCCTAATTAACACATAATGTGCCTGTAATCACACCCAGTATTTAAAACATGAGGAATTTGAAAGTGAAAGAAAGGTAACAATGTTTACTCCAAATGAAAATCTATCATCATAAGGGCTGAAATTCACTGCAGTCTGCTTGAAATACGGTGAATGAAATTTCAGAAAAGCAATGCTCATATTTAGGAAAAAATAGCAAATACTAAATAACTATGTTTCTGTATATTTTGAGAAAAATGGCACAAGTAACCCTTAGTAAGTGAGATTTTAATGGAGTTAATCGCAGGCTTGATGACCCCTTTCCTCGTAAATTTGACTCTGCTGAGTTCTACATGAAAACACTCAAAAGTTTACAGTTCTGTGCTAAAGAATTAGTGGAATTGCACAGGGGCTAATTGTGTATATCTGGGGAATCTGAGGGCTTGAACTGCTTGGGACAGAGATGCCTAAGAAATCTAACAGCACAGCATGTTCCCAGGCTATGGAGAGATACTGGAATAAGCTGCCTCCACCCAGAAGTGCCACAGGAGCAGGAGGCGCTCTGCTTTGTCTCACTTCTCTTCCTAACAGAGTCACTTAGACTCTCTCTACAAATTAGGTAATTTGTACCTAATTTCTTGGAAAGATGGGCTCTGATACACTTCATTTGTTGTCATCCAGCTTGTTTGCTTTACGCTTTATCCTGATGAAGGGCGTAGCTACAATTTCGGCAGCTTTTCAGTCAACTTTTGTCCTGTCCTACTGTGGTGGGGTAAAAGTATAAGGGGCTCTGAGATACGATGTGCTTTTTCCAAATGACAACGCTAGATGGTGTCCCTACACTTCCCAAAAAAACCTCACGGCCTAGCCTTGGCTTGGAAATCTTAGAAACAGTGAAAACAGTGGAGTGATATGATGTGATATGATGTGATGTATTACGTGTGCATGTGTTGCTGTGTTTAAAGCCCCACACACCATTTATGTGCTTAGTTAATGATATGTGAAGCTATTGTTCTCTGTTAGTCTCTGGTAATAACTATTTTAAGCACATGCATGTGCTTCCTTTCCTGTTTTCCTCAAACACCCACATGGAACCGGAGGACAGTTAATTTGAGGAGGTTAATGATAATTCCAGAAGACAAGACAGATGTTAGTGGTTCTGGTCCCAGTGAAGTGAATGCTCTCTGCATAAGGGGCAGCTCTCCTAATCCAAGTTACCTTGAATTCCAATGTAGTGTTTCTGTGCACGTGTCTGCCAGACCGAGACCTGCATGTCCACAAATGTCTCTCTAATGTTTTCTACACACTGTGCTGAACCTAAAGCACCAAAGACTTGGCTGTTTGTTCTGTCAGAGAACAAACATACTGAACTTCATTTCTGAGGAAAAATCCAATCTGAAAACTTAGATATGAAGGACTTTTAACCTTCGTTTTATAGTGCTTTGGGTGTTTTTGGGGTATTTTTGGATTTCAGCAAGGAGCATGGAAATTGCAGGAAGACATGCAGGTTGCAGTGTGGTTAAATTAGGAATACTGAATGCCTCCTGCAACACCCTGCAAGCTCTTGTCCCAAGGCTGGATCAGTTCAGCTAAAATGAATCTTGCAGCTAGTCTGGCTTATTCATCTGGGAACTCTCTGCTTCTTGCACATCCCTGAAAGAACTGATGGGAAGCAAATGACAGAGACTAAAGCACAGATAGGTCCTGAACAGTGTCTTGCTATGAGCAACACAGAGCAGATGACACATCCTCTCAGGCTTCTCTGTAGCTGTGCTGTAAATTGCAGTGTCCTCCCCTGACAGTGCAGTGGTGGGGCTGGGTGACAGCCTTGGAGGCAAAGCCAAAATTCTGCTTCCAATGCCCAGGAAAAACAGCAGCCAGTGGTTGGGTTGGGTGTGTTTTGGTTCAGTTTCTGCCCCTGTCTGCCAAGCATGCTGAGGGCTCCCTGCCCCTTCCCCCACACCTGGACCATACAGGCCCTTTGCATGCCCATGTCAGGAGCTTCTGAGCATGGTTAATTCCCCTCCTGCTCATGGTCAAATGGCCAGGCCTGCTGAGGCCAGGCTGCCATCTGATTTCAACCCTCCTGCTGTCCATACAGTCTTGCACTTGCTGCTCTAGGGTTAAGGGACACTTAAATGAGATGATTGTTCCGGACCTTAAGGGGAGGTAAAGTAACTGCTGCAAGGAGAGGATGCTAACAAGCTGTGCAGCTGCTTCCCCTGGCAGCATTCAGTGATGATATTAGCAAATACCACCAGTTTGTATCTCTCTGGTTAAGGGGCGTTTTAGGGTCAGGTTTTTGGGAAGATAGAAAGTGTGAATCTGGGTAATTTATTTTAGTTTTAGAAGGTGGAGTCACATTAAGGTTGTGAAAGCAATGTGGTTTGTTCATAGTATAATTGGGAATAGAAGGTGCTGATGTCTTAGAGGAGGTGACTATGCTGGTCAGCAACATATTGGTAAAGACTGACAGCTGCCTTAGGGAAGGAGAAGGCATGCCTGAAGAGCAACCTTCATTTGCATCCAACTATCTCCTTCCTTGTTTCCCTCTTTACCAATTGAATAGGTAAACTCTATGGCTGGGACTACAGCCTGGGTTACTAAAGTACTCTGAAAAGTAGAGGCAGCCCTAATGCAGGACTGGTTTTAGTTAAGAACACTGATCAGTCTCAGACCTGGGCTAAAATAGCTCACAATGAGTGAACTATTTCTTCTTTGAAAGGGAATACCACGGGGAGATCAAAGAAAGGACTGGCATATCTGTGAAATTAATCTTCCCTGTTGTGCTGAAAATTTCCCTCTATATGCCCCTGAAAATCTTCTAAAATGCAATTCTAAGCCTTGGTAGTAGCTTCTAACCTAACTTCTTGTCTTTCAAGCTCTTGGCATGTTCTTAGTGCTTTTGTGCAGGTACACAAAGACACACTTGTGAGCCAGGGACAAATCAAAATGAATGAAATGTTCCTAGTTGTACATTTCTGCAGAAAGTCAGAGATGATCTCCTTATTTTGTTGAGTGAAGCACGCATAAATAGGATTCACAGGAATTTTCTCTGTCTCAAGTCCTCATTGTCATAGATTTGTCTCTTCCATGTGTGTCTTAACAACAGAGGACAGGTGCATATTCTGAAAATTCACCAAAGACCTATCACAAGGAGTGTGTCTGTGTGTCTGTGTTTGTCTGTGTGTCTAAGTACAACCATGCAAAAAGCAGTGCCTTGTTTAAAGGCCTGAAGGCCCTGCCACCTGGATTTCCAAAATTTTGATGAACAAGGAAGGGAATAAAATAGAAGTATTCTTTCTAAAGCACTCTGCAATTGTTACATTGAATGCTCAAATAGAAAAAAGACAGCTGGGACAAAGCGATGTTTTGTAGAAAAAAAGTGCCATAACTTGCCTTGCGCTGCTCTTTGTGACTTTATGAGAAATTGATAAAATATTTACAGGTATAGCCGGTTGGGTATGTAGAAAAAGAGCCAGACACTGCCCATCAGTGCACAGTGAAAAGACAAGAGACAATGCACACAAAGTAAAATAAAGGAAATTCTACTTAAACAAAATTACCTTTTTTTGCACTACAAAGGTAATTCAGCACAAGAGCCTTCATTCCAGGAAATACTAAAAAAACTGAGAGGAAATAGGTTTGGACAACCTGGTTGACCCTATTCTGAGCAGAGAACTGAGCTAGGTAATTTCCAGAAGTGCTTCCAACCACAGCCATTCTGTCATTTTTGGAAATAAGTTTTCATACTGAGTAATTTCTACAATTTTAGATTAACCACAGAAATAAAAAAGAAGAATGTTAATACACTAACAGTAAACTGCCAAGGGAACTGAGAACTTTAGAAATTTAAAAATCTATGACTGAGATTTTAAGACCAATGTGTCAGAAGTCTGTCTTGAGACCACACAATATGACCCATCCGGGCCTATATTATTTTGTAAATCTGGTTTTTCGGTCCTTGATCACTTGGCATATTTTGAAAAATATGCTTCAAAACTCCTGTTTCCTGGAGTTACACTGAAATTGAGCTTTGCAATGAAGTTCCACTCTGAACTACTGAGCACTTTTTGCAGGCATGCGTTAATGGCTTGATGTGGTACCAACATGCATAAACTGCTACTTGATTCAACATTAACACTGACAGAAACCATTTATCTTCACAGTACTTTATCACCTGGTGTAGTGATCCTTAAAACGATTAGCTTATTGTTTTAGGCTTAGTGATTTTTTTTCAGTAGACCATTTAGAGCCAGTCAAACTAAGTCAAAAGGGTCAGACTTTTTTTATTTCAATGTTTTCTTCTGGAATTGCTTTCTTAGGAAGGTAACAAACTGACTCCTTGATTTCATTTTCCATTAAAACACCAGTCATGTCCATTCCACACATTAATAATTCCTGTAATTATAGTATTACAGAGCGCACAGGTACTTCCCCATATAGGGTTATGTCATTGTGAGATTGATCAAGAGCTCTGTGCAATGATGAGCTCTGAGGGGTATTTTGGTTTGGTTTTCATTTGGGTTTTTGGTTTTGTTTCTTTTGTGATTAGAAGTATTACGTTTGAAAAAGATCGCTGTTTCACTGTCATGGGATATACACTCAGCAGTGTCTGTATGAATAACACTATACCTTAACCAAAAAATTTATTGCATTGCTTAATTCATGTTCCCAGCGGAGGGAGATCTGGCCCCTGTGGGCAATCATGTCCTTAGAGAGTGCCTTTGACAAACACTGCATTTGAGCTCCTGCCCCACACCCCTGGTGAGACATGGGCCAGCAGTGCCTGCACCACAGGAACAGGGAATGTGGGAGCTGTTGTCTCCTCTTTCCTCACAGATTTCCCACACTCACAAAAATTTTGAGTTTTTTTCTGTGGGGAGAACCGTGCCTAGTAGATACATTAAAACCACCTATGTACAAGCCACTGAGACCATTATGTACCATTGGTTTCCTAGTTTCTGAGCTCATAATCCATGGCATATCACAGATTTTTGTCCACTGTCCAGAACATGATTAGCTATTTCTGAAATACACGAGCAAGCAAAAGTGGGTAAGCAACTACAGATGGATGTCAACAAAATCAAAATGCCTTGTTTAAACAGAGAGCCACTTGTTTCACTGAGCAGTTAGCCTTCATGCTGTGGCACTTCTGTAAGCCACCTTTTAGTGACTGGGCAGTAGCATCATGAGGGAATTCAGGAAATGTGAGAAGTTGCTGGGTATCATTAATACAATGAGAACTGTGCCCTCACACCTATGTGAGAGATTTTATTGGATAATATCAGTGTATGCTCTCAGGGTAGAACACCACAGAGCTGGTCATTGCTGAGGGATTTGGGGATTTATTCTCTACTTGCTACTTGATTACAGGTCGGGGATACGTCCACTGATGTCAGTGATGTTGAATTAGTGGAAACACAGCCTGAGAGGATAAACAGGAGTTAAAGGACTTGTGAGACCCATGTGAGTCATCCTGCGCTTAGGCCAGTGGCTAAGGAATTAAAAGATTTAGGAGGAGAGGCTGAGGTCATTTGGTTTGTTCACCTTGGAGAGGAGAAGGCTGAGGGGTGACACCATCGCAGTCTACACCTTCTTCAATGGGAACAGCATAGGAGGAAGTGTTGATCTCTCTCTGGTGATCAGCAATAGGACCTAAGGGAAGAGAATGAAGCTGTATCAGGGGAGTTCAAATTGAGACATTTTTCTGGAACCTTTCATGGTTGAATAAACATCTAGTATGCATGCTCAGTTTAAGCATTTGCATTCATTCACTCATTCATATATTCACTCACCCATTCATTCACTCACCCAAAGATGAAGCCAAAGGATACACAGACACAGTTATGTTGATACACACAGACAAACCCCCTTACATAAACAGTTGTATTGTGTGAGTGTTGCTCTGCTTGAGAAGGGTGGTAGAGCTCCCACAGACTTACACAGCAGCAGCTTTTACCCCCAAATCCAACTAGATTATCATGTGAACAACAGTTTGGTGCAAACAAAGCCATGCTGTACCTGACGCCAGTGGCTGTGGCACTGCAGTGCACCTGAAGTCTGTGTTCATCAGCTGAGCACCTGCTCTACCCGTGATGGGGAGGAACCAAGTATTTGCATGGGTGCAGGTGGGCTTCAATACCATGGAAACACTTGATGTTCAAGAAACTTAGCCTCAAGGCACCCATGTGGTCAGCAAGACTGTGCCGAAGGGACACCAGACTGAGAGGTAAAAATATGACACCCTGTGTATCAGGATTTACTTAACAAATTAAGCACCCATCAAGACAGAGGGTTCAGGCTGTTCCTCTTCACATCTGTCTGTCAGTCTGCACTGCAAGAGGAGATATATGATTTTCTTAATGGGCTCAATGTCCTTAGACTGAAAATGTTGCACAGTTTTTACACTAATTCAAATTCTTGCTAAAAAAGATAATTTCATAACATGGGAATGTTCATGTTCATAGGGTGGTTCATGTTAACATGCTTTTCCTAGGTGGAACATAATAGGAGTGGTATTTATTTTTGTTCAGCAGACCTTCTCCTCAAAGATTCTTACTGGGATGTGTGTGTTCCACTGTGTGCATACACATGACTTTGAGAAATTACTGAACAGAGCATTCTCTACCTAAAGTCTACAACAGATAATGATGAGGCTTGCAACAAATCCCACCCAACATGTCCTATGAAGTTTGTTCCATTGCTCCTTTGCACATCAGGCATTACACACTTACTTTTACATTTTTGCTAAGGCCACAGGTAAGTTCCATGCCATTTGACTTGGCTGACAATTATTACTATTTTCTATTAATTACCTCATATGGCAGGGAGTCCTTCTGGCTAGCCAAACCTGTAAAGATTCCAATGCGTATTAATCAGTGGAACATAATTCCTTTTTGCTACCTATGGGACGTGAGTGTGCTGAACACTATGGGGTATGCACAAGATCATTTCAGAGATTTACATCCCAGTATGAGCCTTCTAACAAAAATTTAGACATTAAACTAATTATTGAAATAATGAAGATTTGGGCATCTTCAACTGCTGTCAGTAATAAATGCCTCTTATCATTCTATTGCACTGGTTTCCAGGATTTAAAAACTTTCCCTGAGCAAACATCTCCTGCAAAATTTTGAAGAGGATTGTGCAGTGCCAAATGCCTGTTGAAAACCAGGACTGGAATAGCATACATGTTGAAAGACATTGACAAAGACATCTTACAAGTCTTGTAAAAATAAATTTAGCTCCCAGATGGGCAAGATTTATCAGTAAGCAGCACTCAACTTCCCTGTCAGCAGCACTCACCAGTCTGCCTCATATGACATGAAACATTAACAACCATTGTCAGCCCCCTCTGCTCCTTGCTGTTTCTTTTTATGTTCAGCTCTTGAGTTCAGGTGCAGTTTCTGTCTCACTGTATCAGGACCTAAAGTGCTTGAGACAAAATACAGTAGAATAAAAACTGATGTTCATTTCACAAGGGAAGGCTGAAAGCACTACAGCAGATTCAAGCCTACTTCAAACTTAGTAGTATTTTGAGGATTTGAAGAAGACAGTATCTTGAAGACTTTCCTTAAGCCAAAGATGAGAGCTCCACAAGGATAGTTTCTCTGTTACAAAGCTACATATGTGCTGTGCTGAGTTCCTGACACAGAACAGGCAAAGGTAATCCAAGTAACTTTTTCTTCTATTTCTTGTCTTTTGCTTTGCAAAGAGTAAAAGTAAACTCTAGCACACTTTTAGTGTCTTTTAAGATCTCTGCAGGGTGTCTTCCCATGCCTTCATTAATGGAATATAAAAGTCTTCAGAAAAGAGAAACAGCATTTTAAGGCAGAGAAAAGAATTTTAAACAGAGATCATGCTTTTTCCCAAGAAACATAAAATGTCATGCAAAACATCACATTGAAAAGACACTTGCTGCTCTTACAGGTTAACCCAAGGGAATGTTCAATGGGATCAGATGGAGGAGTCACCAAGGAATGAGAACGGCAGTGTTTGTTCAAAAGGTGTTTCAGAACCTTGGTTTAGAGCCAGAGACCTGTGAGGATTTTGCAATAGAGGCAGAAGATACTGCAGTGAAGCAATCAGCCCAGCACCTTATCTTGTTTTGAGGGATACCAATGCACTCTGCAGTAACAAAAGGATTAGGAATTGCAGCCCTCCTTGTCTGCTGTTATCTATCAAAAACTTTATGCATTTCTCCTGCCACAACAGAACCTACCATCTGGTCTCTAATTACAGGACACTAATTACACTTTAATAATTGCATTTTTTTCTAATTTTTTGTTCTCTGCATGGTGGATGATTACTGAGGAACTTACAGAAATGGGCAGTTTTAAAGACCACCTTAGATGCCTTCCGTAGAAATAAAACTATGCTCAGAAAGCCGCCATTCCCTTGACTTTTAGTCAAGCTGATTCAAGGCTTGATCAACAGAGGGAGGGAGATACAGCATAACTTATCAACACATTTCTCAGGCCAGTATACTGTCAGTTCAAGTCTTCCACACAAAACTCAAGGGATTTAGTAAATCTAATTTAATTTGCATTGATGTTGATAGCTACTGTGTCTTAACAGCTCACCATACATACCATATTAGACTCTCAGGACATCAAAGAACTACTTTGGGTCTCGATGCCAAAGCAACCCTTGTTCTTGTGCATTTTACTTTATCCAGCATTAGGCATGGAAAGCTGAAGCAGGAGTCTGAGCACATTGCAATCAAGGACATTGTGAGGAATGGAGGATCCCTGGCAAATGAGATAGGATGCATGCAAAGATTCATCCTGGCCACACTGGTTTCCCCAGGGACCTTACCTGCTGCCAGATGCCCTTGCCTTCAGCAGTCCCACTCCTGCAATCGGAGGCAATTTAGTCCTTAAACAGAGGCATCAATCCACAAGCAGCTTTCCAGCATAATGATGGAAAGAAGGTCTTTGAAATGCCTGGTTTATCAAATTGGGATATATTAATATCCTCTTGACTTACAGAATGAAAATGCAATTGCCGCTGGAAATCCTGCTGCCCCTTGCCTACTCTGTTGTAGCAATCCACATGCTGTTTGGGCTTACGCTGTCTGGCATCAGGTTTACACAACAAACCACAACAAAGGCTTTTGCAAAGCTCCCTAATGACCTTTACAGCCTTTTGAGAAGAACAGTACTTTCCTTATTTACTGGAAACCACAGAATCACAGAACAAATTAGGTTGGAAAGGACCTTTGAGATGATTGAGTCCAACCTCTGACCACCTTGTCAACCACACCTTGGCACTAAGGAAACACTTTCAGGGGTGGGTCACAGGGAGATTCCTCCACTTCCCGGGGCATCCTACTGCACAATCACTCTTCCAATAGACAGAAGACTTAAGAGAAAGGATATTAAATACTTGAGAGTAAAAGCGGACTACAAAAGAGTAGAAAAAGAAACATCAATGCCTTCCTTAATGCCCCTCCTTCTGCCCCTGCTACACCCTGTCCACCCAGTACAAGCCCACGACGCAGTGGTCTTGTGTTGGCAGGCTTTAGAAAGCAGGAATCTTGTGTTGGGCCAGTACCTGTCAGTCGCCTGTTTGAGTATGGCACATCCACTCAGCCCGTGGTGAGAGGGCTTTTCCTGTGGAGTTGTCATGTTTTAGCAGCACTTCCGACTGTGGCCGCTTTCTGTCCTGCAACAGGACTGCCCCTTTGGTAAGCCTTCTCCTTCGACGTTCACCTGCCTGATCCATTTTCTAAAAGCTTTTAGAAGTGTTTCTATCTTAAAACAAACAAACAACACAAACAAACAAACAAAAAACCAGCCAAACAACAAACCCAAAAAAACCCCACACCAGGATGCAGCCCAGAAAAGCTCGTTCCTGTTTTTCTGGGGACAAGAGGGAAGAGAATGTAGGCCGATGCGTTTACTCTTACTTCTTCGCTGTGTTTTTCACTCTGGCAGCCGCAAAAACGGGCTGGTTACATCCTTTCCAACTGTATGCATGTGCATATAACTAGTTGGGGTGGGGGCGGCGTCCCCTTTGTATTTTGCTAAGGACAGATGCAAGCGGAAAGCAGCACTCCCCATCTACATCGCTTTCGGTTTCCACTCTTCAGCTGCATTTAAGTTTCTTTTTCCCATCTCTCCCTGCTTGGGGGCGGCTCCCACTCACTCCCTACCAGCTCTTCCCGTATCACTGCTGCAGGACCAAATCCGGAATCGGGACCGCCGGCGGCGGTGCGCAGCCGGCCTCGCCATGACGGCGGAGGAGAAGCGGAACCTGCAGTGCTACAGGCGGTACATCGAGAGGCTCCTGAACCCCGTGTACATCCTCAGCAACATGACGGACTGGCTGTCCGACGGTGAGAGCCGGCAGCGGCGCTGCCCCCGCGCCCGCCGCCCCCGCCCCTGCCCCTTCCCGGTCCCCTCACTGACTGTGCTGGCTTCTCGCTAGAGGTGAAGGAGAGAGTCCGAAAGGAGGAGGAGAAGGGGGCGACGGCGGCCGCCGCGCTGTTCCTGGATACCCTGCTGCTGCTGGAGGCGGAGGGCTGGCTGCGGGGCTTCCTGGATGCCCTGGTTGCAGCAGGTGGGTGCCATTCCCGGGCGGGGTTTTGTCCGCTGCTCCCCGCGCTCAGCGGGAGCTGGGCAGAGCCGCCCGGCGATCCCGGGACCCGCAAGGGCGCTCCGTCGGCCGTGGGGTTCAGCTGCCGGTCCTGTCCACCAAGTCAGATGCCGTAGGAAAAGGCAATCTGACAGAGTCTGGGAATAAGCCTGTTGGGAAGTGAAGCAGCAGGAACAATTCTGGGGATGGAGAAAGCCTCATTGAGAGGAGACTTGTCTGTCTCAGAGCCTTTAGAGAAGAAACAAGACAGCCATTGTTCTCACCAAATACGGTGAAAGGAGGCTATATCCTCTGAAACAGAAAGCCAAATGGGTTTCAGGAGGTGTGGGCATTGACTGGTAGAATGGAATAACTTCACTCAACGACAGTCTTAAATGATTTTTAAAAGATTTTAAAGGTTACTCAGTGGCATTGAAAATCTTCTGAACGTAGTTACTTCTAAGTAACTAATGGTTAATTACTTTCAAGAAGTAAGTAACTATTAGTAGTTTATAAGGATGATTGTTCCACACTAGCTGTAACTACTTGATGTGTAAATTCCTAATCCAATTTCGTCTATGAAATGGAACAGAAGAGATTGTGAAGGTATAAAATTGGCAGCATCTGCCAGCTTTCTTCCATACATGTATATTCTATCATAGATCCTTGTTGGTGGTTTATTAGATATGTTGAACCTCACAATCTCATGCCATAAACTACTTTTGTTTTCATTTCCTCACCATTAATTATGAATTATCTGAGTGAACAAATATTACAAGATTTCTTATCACTTGAATGTAACCCACTCATCTCTTAACGCAAGTACTAGGTCCAGAGCAACCTTCCAACAGTCTGTGATAATCCTGATTTCTGAATTTCAGAACTATCTACTTTGAACTTCCTAGTAGAGTTCAGTTTGGTATATCTTCAGCAAAAATTTAGGACAGTTAGCCTGTTGTTTTTAATTGCAATCCCAAGTACTTTTTAATTGAGCCAGACACTAGAATTTAGGATTACTCTTCTTTTTGGCAGATGCAGGGATAAGGAATACTTAGACTAAATACATTATGGTGGTAAGTATCCACATGACTCTCCTGCTCTTCTAAAAGGAAATAAAATGTTAGGCAAATTCCTTCTGTTTGCCCACAAGTTCCTCTGGGACCCTGATCTGCTTTTTTCCACTTCAGAAGCCTACACAGCAAATCACACAAGTCTTTAAAAATATGCTTCCCTGCCACTGTCTGTTCCAGGACAGTATTTTCAGCTATTTGATGACTGTCTAGGTTGTAGGTGTCTGTACTGCTTTCAGTCAGGGTCTGGCTTGAATCCAGTACAGTAGGGATTTTTCAAGGAGGGTGGAGCCAAGGACAAGAGTGAAAGATAAAATGCTGGTAAATAAAAGGTCACCAAACCATCTTTTGATTCTGAGTAGTGTCCTTTGCTCTGGGAATTCTGTGGAAGAATATCATGGAATGGAAGAATTCCAAGGATTATACAGTTGAAAGACTGCAGTGGATATAGTTGTTTGGGTGATGTGACCTGTGACATAGTGTGGCTCTTTTTTGTTTTTGCAGGTGCTACTGCTCTTCTAGTATAGGGTTTTTCATATTAGATGTACAAATGCCATAAAGGAAAATAGTCACTTATTAGATAGAAATTGTATGTGGCTCACCTGGATTTTTATCATTTACAGGACAAAATAATTTTAATTTCTCCTGCATGGCTTAGAAGATGTTTTTTCAGCTTGTTCCTACCTATTCTGGCTAAAGATTGAATTCACAGTAATGATTTGTCTCTTTTCTGAAAGGTTACACTGGACTGGCAGAAGCAATTGAAAACTGGGACTTCAGCAAACTGGAAAAACTGGAGCTGCACAGGCAGCTGTTGAAGCGGATAGAAGCAACAATGCTAGAAATTGATCCTGTAGCAATCATGCCATACATAAACACATGCCTGATAGAGAGGGAGTGTGATGAGATCCTGCAGGTATGGTAAAATCCTGGTATTAGCCTAGTTTTGCTTCAGAGAAGTGCTGGCTGCCTCACTTGTGGGATGAATCACTGTCTGTGTGACAGGTGGCTGGGTCAGGAGGATGGCTGGCCACAGGACCACCATAATTTTTATAATTTTTTCTTTTCCTATTCTGAAATGGAAAGCCTCAGAGGTTTGTGGCAGACAGACTTTATTACAAGAATTTTGCCAGATAAATTGACAGAATAGCTCTTTGATGTTTCACACCATTTAAAAATATTCAGACCATCAACCTGCCTATTGTTATAGTCTGGCTAAGTTCACTGTGTTACTACTCTGGCAGAATTGAAGCCGTAGTGGGTAAATGGCTGAATCTTACTGTAAAGCTTTTATTCATTGAGAAGGAAATGCAGTTTTCAACTGAACATCAGATGTATCAAATTCTTCTTCTAAGCAAAGAGCAGTGGGTTTGATTGCTCAGAAACTACAGCAGTTTCTGTTTCTTGTGTGTGCAGATCAGTGAATACAGAAGCAAAGCAGCCGGGATAACTAAACTCATTGAATGCCTCTGTCGCTCAGATAAGGAAAACTGGCCCAAAAGTCTTCAGCTGGCATTGGATAATGCAGGGTATTACAATGCAAGTGAACTGTGGAATATAAGAGAAGGTAAAATGCGAATTGTTTTTAAGATACGCTTTTCCTGTTCTTGTACCAGGCAGTAATTTTTTTTCAGGAGAATCAGACTAATTTAGAAGGATAAAACCTTTAAAAATTAGTTTAAATGTCTTTTAAGTATAATTAAATACAAGTACTATCCTTCAAACAGGCAGAAGTTAGTTTTTGACTATTTTTCCTCCCAAATGGTTAGGCATAGTACCTGTTTTTGGTGAGGAGAATCAGGCAGCACAGGCTCTGAAGGCATAAAAATAGCCAAAGAGTTATCTTCTTCCTTCCCTTCTTAATTCAACCGTTGCCATCTTTTTTGTTGCTTGAGTTGTGATAGATGCAATATTTTCTGATAAAATATGATTAATAGTGTGATAGTCTAGAGAGTGATACACTTCTATGATCCCCAGAGCAGATGATATGCCTTTTTCTATGAGAAATCGATAAGCAGCCCTTTCCAAGTTACTATGTTCATATTTTGTAGAAGTGCAGAATTGTCCCTTGTAAGATTTTGCTTTTGTCATTGAATTTATCTTGCCCTCCTTGAAAAATACTTGTATAAGTAACCTGCAGCATAAAAGAATTTATAGAAGAATACATTATTTTGCTACTAAAAAAGTGATTTTAGATAAACTGGACTGTATATCTTCATATCTACATTTGCTGTCTCCCTAGGTGCTTGTTTGAATTGAGGGGTTTTTTTAGTTAGCAACAGGGATAAGCTATATTTAAGTGGCTTCCTAAACTAGATTTCTTCTTTTGAAATATTTTTATTACTGCAGTCAAAGGGTGTAATTTCTTATCTGGAGAATTAATTATTATATATGCATAAATTTATATACGTAATTAATAAATTTATTAAAATATAGGTAAAAAAATACGTAAAAGTAATACCTATACGTATGTTATTTTATGTAGCTGGTGGTCATACATATTATTTGTTGACAGTTACATTTTTTAAGGTAAAGCTATAATTGCCTTTTAGGGCAGCTTCCTCTAGCTTCCAACTCAGCAAAGCCAAAGTCAGCCTACTGGAGAAACATTGTCCATATTGGAAACATTTCACTGCTGGCAGTTAAGAAGAGTCGGTACCAGAAATTAATTGCAGATATTGTGTGCTTTCTGGAGCTGGACTGATGTGCAGATGTGCTCCTTTTCCCACTCCAAAAGCAGTGTTTTGTGATCATATGTTCTGTTTGCAAGGAGACTCTTTGTCCAGGGCCTAGGGACAGTTCTTTGAGAAAGTATTAATTATAACACCAAAGAAAATTTCTCTTTTGATCATTGAGTAATACAAAGAATAGAGATATTCTTACAATTTTTAGGTGCTTTCAGAAGATGGGGAGAAAGTGAGAGCTGAATCTCGAATTTACAAAGCTTCCTTGAAATCCTAAGAATTTTTCATGCTTGTGGTTAATGTCCATGTTACATAGTGACTTATTTTCGCTAAACACAGAGGATAAACTTTCCTCCCAATGTATTGTCTCCTTTGTTTTTTGGAAGTTGTTACACATGCATTGTGTTCTTCTAAAACCAAGATTCTCAGTGCTATCCATCTTCCTTGAAAAGGAGCCTGTGTGCAGCATCATTTTATGCAGTCTTTTTCTTCCAGCAACCAACTCCTTCACCTTGTCATCATACCAAATATGTTTTAAAATCACAAGGATCAATAACATGCCTTTTTTTCCATTTCTACAGATAATTGCAAAGATGTTGATGGTGAAATGACAGATGCCTCTGAGAATCACTTTGAAACCATAATGACATTTTCTGAAGAAGCAGAATGTGATAATCTCAGCGAAAATCTCTCTTCAGTTTCAGGTAAGTCTTAAGAACTTAAGTTTGTGGTTGGTATTTTCTGTTTCCTTAGATTACTGAAGAACACACATGTAGTGTGTTGCAATAGAAGGTACTGAGGAATTAGTACAAATCTCTGACTTGGTTTAGCTGTCTTCTGTTTTAATGTTTAAAGGATCTCATGCTGGGTATTGCAAATGTTAAGGGTTGCACCTCATTTATCACATGTCTAGTGAAAAGTTGTTCTGTCAACACATTATCAAAAAAGGGCCCCAAACATCAACCTGTTGTTTATGCACCTCTTCTCTGATATAATTCACGCATGACCTGATATTAAGCAGTTCAGAGAATGGAATGTGACTGCCAAGGATCTGTGCAGTGACTGTCATGGCAAATTTTGCTCCACCAGTAGTTTCTGCTTCCTGTTTCATAAGTCCAAACACTCTGACAAGACCACAGTTTAAGAGAGTAGTAACTTCAAAAGTCTGTAGAGCAGAAGGCTAAAATAAATCCTGTCCATGTATTTGGGGAAAAATAATCCCTTGTGTTTTCATTCTGAGTTGAAAAAAGACCAGTTGAAATGAGTGTTGTCAGTCAAGACCTTGAAATGAGTTCCTTTTATGAATCACAGTTGAAGGGTAACAAAAGTGTGCCATCAGACTCACATAAAATTCTTGTTTGGTGCATCTGTCCTGTTAAAAGGTTTGTCTGTCAGAGAATGTTCCGTGTAGACTGCAAGGACTCTTCTACTTTTATCATTTTAGATAGCAACTATACAGGGCACAGCATATTTTTTTTTATTTTTTATTGCAACACTCTTCACAAAAACATTGTTTTATTCTAGAAAGCATCTATGAGTCTTCTTATGAACCAAAGAAGGCTCGTAGCTACCAGATTGAGCTTGCGCAGCCTGCTATTGATGGAAAAAACACATTGATTTGTGCCCCCACAGGTAAGGAAACAGACATTTCTTACAAAAATTCTTTTGATGCATATGGCTGTGAAGGATAGGGAATGGTAAAGGTTGAATCAGACTTCTTCAGCCGTTTATTTCAAAGCTGTCCTTGCAGTAGATCCAGATCTACTCTGCAATTAATGACCATGGACAGCACAGAGGCTAGCAAGACAGATGTGTCTGTTGGCACGTGAATGCTTGTATTCAGCACATGCAGCATTCATTTCCACGTTCTGACTTCTGCTTTCTCACTCCTCAGTGTGGATTTTTCAGTTAAAGCCAGTCACTAATCTTTGCAGATATTTAAGAAATTTGTCTTGCAAGTTTGAAGGAAAAAATAGGGTGAGTTAGCCGGTGACTCCTCTCTCTTCTCTACTGCAATGCCTAGAACATCCAGACAGCCTAATTTTTCCCTGAGCCCTAGAGAGCAGGGGAAGAAGGAGGCAAGGGCAGAGAAGAGCTCTGCACAGTGAGCCTGAGGGCCAAAGTAAAACAAGTGGGAGAGGAGCAAGGCTGCATGGGGAAGGGTGGAAGCTGAAAGGGCCTGTGTCTGTATATGGTCTGATTTGGTATAGGAGCACATGCTAAGAGTGAAAAACAGACTCACTGTCTGAAATCACAGTGAAAAACAGACTCACTGTCTGAAATCACCGTGAAAAACAGTGATTTCAAAGAATTCAAATACAACTGCAAATGGATTTTAATCCCCAGTGACTGCATAATGGCCCTTACAGACTGAGACAGCGAGAGAGAAAGGGATGATTCCCCACCTGAATAAGCAACATGCTTGTGTTCAAATCTGTTCCAGATATGTTCAAGTCTGGAAGAGTAATGGCCCCATTGCTGGCTCCCGTCTGTTGCAAGGCATTCAGATGAGATGAGCTACTGCTTACAGATGCACCTTTTCATACTAGTCCTTTACCTTTCATGTTTTTTGTTTGAAGGATCTGGAAAAACTTTTGTGGCACTTCTGATTTGTGAACATCATTTGCAAGACGTTCCCTCAGGACGAAAGGCAAAAGTTGTCTTCCTTGCAACCAAAGTGCCAGTGTACGAGCAACAGAAAAATGTATTCAGGCAGCATTTTGAAAGAAGTGGGTAAGTGTAATTCTACGTGGTAGCTTCCTCCACAGAAAATAAACTGCCCTATAAGTCAGCTGTGGCTAAGGCAAGATGTAATGCGTTTACTGGTGAACAAGAGTGTTTGACAGTAATATCAGGATGATGTGTGGCTGCAAGAATGGCCTTGCCATAGCAGACTTTCTTTGGAGATTCTGAAGTCTGGTTTTGGAGAGTTTAAGCACTCATTGCATGTCTGTGGAAATGGTGAAAGTATTTCTGTACTTAAAGGGTGAGGGGTGTTCTCTCTTGAGACACCTTTCACACCTGCTTCCAAAGCCAAGGCAGTTCCTGGCAGTAGCAGTGGGATTCCTCTTGCCATTCTCAGAGTCTCTCTTTTCTAAATGGAAGGGCCCAAGCTTCTGTTGTTACAACCCCTAGTCAGAAAATGATAGTCCACCTCTCAGACAGGACTGCAAATTGCTTAGAGGGGCATTAACAACCTATATCTTTGGATTTTGAGAGACCTGGTTACTGAACATCTACATATGTATCCTTACAGCTATGGGAAAAGGGGGCTGCTGGGCAGAAACAGTCCCAGATGATGCCAGACATGTACACAAAAGGGATGTTACAGGTGAACTGAGAAATGCAGCTTGAATGTACAAGTTAATCACTCCTCAAATATGACATATTTTTGTTAATGGTAGTTGAAAATCCAGTTATTTATCCTCAGCTTTTGTTTTCTCAGCTTCTATGGTCAAACTGCCTGCTCCAACTCTTTGACATTTGAAACTTAGTAACTGACTTTCAAGCTCCCTGAAAAGCCCCCGTTTTCTAGCTTTCCTTGTCCTGCCAGATAGCCTTTTTCATACCCTGTTCTCTGCATCTTCTTTCCAGATACTCTGTTCAAGGAATTTGTGGTGAAACAGTTGCAAACATGTCTGTAGAAAATGTTATACAGAACAGTGACATCATTGTGCTAACACCCCAGATTCTTGTGAATAGCATGGAGAAAGGCATCCTTAGCTCCCTCTCCATCTTCACTCTTATGATATTTGATGAGTGCCACAACACTACAGGCAACCACCCTTACAATGTGTTGATGGCCAGATACCTGGATCAAAAATTTGACTCCTCTGCAAACCAGCTGCCTCAGGTAAGGCCCAGCCCATCAGTGGTGGGTACATTAGAGGAAAGTGTTTTGCAATGCAGTCAGGGCAAAGCCTTGCCTTTTGTGCTGATCCAGTTCACAAAGTTACAGTTCTGTTAACAATGGCTGCAAGTGGAAATGGCAGCATCTGGAATGTTTTTTCATTCTTGGACACTTCCAGGCTTTTTTCCCATGTTACATCTTCCCAGCAGCTGCCAAGAAAGACTGATCAAGCATGGCAAAGGCTGGAGTACTTGAGAGCAAATGGAAGAGCTGAACTGGGAAAAAGCATGTAATTTAGTAATCTCTCTGTTGCTGTTTTCTTCCTAATAAAATGGGGCTACCACTGCTGCTGGCATGAGGTTTTCATCCACCTGAGAAGATATGTCTGAATGCAAAGGATGGGTCTGGGTGTGGGTTTGCTCTTCCTCTGTATGATAAGCACTGACAAATACAGCTGATTATAGATTTAAGTGGCTGGATAGTTTATTTTAAGGTTAAATACTCTGAGTGCCTTGGAGAGGGCATGAGTGTTACAGGTGTTGTTGGTTCTTAGGATTTTGTGCCTGCTTCTTACTAACTTCTGCTGCCTGTTTTGTCTCCATGATTTTGAAGATGGTGGCAATTTGGTGACTGGTAACAATATCTCGTGGTTTTACTCCATTTGTGACAAAGAAGCAACCACTGCTATTCATGTGTGTGCTTAGATTGTAGGTTTAACTGCTTCTGTTGGAGTTGGTAATGCCAAGAACACTAATGAAACTGTAGAGCACATCTGTACCCTCTGCTCCTACCTTGACATACAGGCCATATCCACTGTCAGAGAGAACAAACAAGACCTGCAGAGGTTTGGAAACAAGCCAGAAACACGTAAGCACACTTCCTTTTTATTTTCCTGTGAGTTGCAAAGCACCATGATTATGGCATCTACCCAATTCCCCCTTTTTTTAGATTAAGATAAAAGCTTAAAACTAAGCTGGAGCTTTGCTTCCTGCTAGCTTGAAAGTTTAGGCTTGCAATCTCCTGCATAAGACAGTGCCCACTTGGGCATATTTTTTCTTTGCTCTTGATGCACCATCTCTAGTTTTTATTCAGTTCTGCCAGTGAGGACTGGGGACTGCTTTTTCTGTGCACCTGCAATGCTCATTAACAATAAACTTGATTGTGATTGCATGGAGCACCATGTGTAGCATTCTTCTGGACAAGAATTTGTTCTGTGCTTCCTGAGGAAATGTTTCACTTACTCAGTGCACTGACTTACATTTCTCTTTAGATATCAGATGGGTTAAAATGCAAGCTCGGAATCACTTTGCAGACATTATCTCAGGTCTGATGTCTGAGACAGAGGTGTTGATGAGGAGGACTTACTCAGTGGGTAAGATGCTGTAATATGCCTATATTGCAGTCCAGCATTTGACTAAATCAGTGTGAATCCCTATAGCTGCTCTATAGGACAGACACTCTTTTTTCACTTCCTTTCTCCTTTATTTTTAGTTGAATTTAACCAATATTTCCTAAATAAGAGATCACAGATAGGAGATTCAACTATTTTCCTGTTACACCTGCTTAGTTTGACAATCATAAACATTTTTGCTTGAATTTCAGCCTTTTACATGCAACTAAAACCAGTGTGCTTTTGACACTGTCAAATCCTACTGAATTTAAATAATCTGAAACAAAAGGGCTTGCATTCAAAATGCAGTGGGCTGGATTTTGTTGATGAGAGATACCTGTATGTTCTTATTTAAACATTTCTCCAAATCCTTCACACCCAACCTGTCTCTGTTAGAAAAATAAGAAATGTCATAGTGGTATTACTCTGAATTTCGTGATTTTTTTCCTTACAGCAAAAGTTATTTTTCACACTTGCTGCTCTGACACTCCTTGTGTTTTCTCTGGTCAGTGAGCTGCACTTGGAGTTATTTCTAGGGTTCTCCTGGCCACCTTTGCTGGTCAGCATTCTGTCCTCCTTATGCTTCTGGGTATACTGCTATTTCCACTTCTTACCAGGTCTCTATTATTTTCCTTTGAAAAACCTTTGAGGTAATGTTTCAGAATAGGATCATGACAACATGAATATCACTGGAGAGAGGATATGGTTGCCCAAGAAAGGAAACAATGGTCAGTAGGGTTCCAGTTTCAGGAACTGCTCTGGTGGGAAGGTTTGCAGATAGGAGATGCATGATTGTGAAAAGAGAATGGGTCTCATGATCATGAGATTATTTTATAACCCTTCAGAAATAAATTGATCTTTTCTGCTTTTGTAGAGTTCCTAACTGGTGTCCAGTAAGTGGCTTTTATAAATAATTGGAGAGCAGAAGGAAGTACAAAGCAGAGACCCATGAATGGATGTGTTCAGGATCAGCCTTGGTCTCTCCAGCTTGGGATTAAAGGGTGTTGTCTGTCCTTAGACTGGTTTTTGCACACTGACTGCAGTGCCTTAAACCTGTTCACCTCAGTTCTAGATTTCCCCCCTGCTCCCAACTTCCCCGATATTTAAGAGTGAACTATATTCTGGGGCTGGAAAGGAGAATTCAAACCCCTATGCCACCAAAAAAAATCCAACAAAACAACCCAAAACCCAAGAAGCCTGATCAAAGAATAAAGACATTTTCAAAATGCACATTACATTAAGCAAACACTTTTGAAGCTTATTTTGCATGACAGATCGTCTTGCATGTATGGCAGTGGCTTCCCTTCTGTGGAGCCTGTGGTTACTGAAGCCCATGAGGCACTCAGGCAGATATGTATGCAGCAAACAGGTACTGCCTAGTTCTGCCTCAAGGACAGCCTTTTTGACAATATGCTGCTGTGTTTGGGGAAGATGAATCAGGGAAACCTTATAAATATAATTGTTTAGCAAAAGATTCTGAAAATATGAAACCTATAATAGAAATGGAAGCTTACTTTGAGTTGTAGGATACCGAGTCTTAGTTACTATATAATCTGAAAACAGTAGCCTAACCAGCTAAAGGAGAATCCCTTTTGATTGAACAATACCTTTCTGCTGGCTAAGGGATCCAAAGGTCAATGTAGCAAAACAGAAAAGTCTAAAGAGTAGTTTTTGGAGTTTAAAATATAACATAGTATGGTAATGTAATAGTTCTTACAGGCTATATGTAGATTCTATAGGATTTTGTGTCTTGTATTGGTTGGTCACTGTAAATCAGAATATTCATCACAAAAGGAGACATAATGCATTGTAACAAGGACCTCGCTCTCTTTTCCTAGCTCTGTTCCTGGCTCTTACTTCTACCGCTCTATTCCCTGCTCTCTTACTTCAACCTCTCTATTCCTAGCTCTTACTTCTATGTCTTTTAGCTGTTACTTCTACCTCTCTATTCCCTGCTCTCTTGCCTCTTCCCCCTGCTCTCTGACCCCTGCCACCTTGCTCCCTTCTCTCTTAACTCATACCCCCTTGCTCTTCATCTCGCTCTCTTTGGGACTTTCCTTCAGCCAAGGCTGGTGGCTGAAGGCAAGGCCCTTTTTACCCAGACCCTTGCAATAAAACCACATATTCTAGAATTATCTCAGGTCAGCAGAATTCCTTCTCCCTGCTATCCGTGGATGATCCTACACTGCTGGACTATTTAATGAATGAATATAAACTATTGAGTAGCTGGTAATTCAAGGAGCAATGTGCATGCAGTTTTTTGAATACCATAGACTTCTTACAGGATGAGTGAGCTCTAATTTTCTTACTGAAGTCCCTGCAGATGTGTGTATGTACACAGATCATCAGTTGAATTGTACTGGCTTAATTTTAGGCTAACATCTGGGTATCCATTGAAACACAGGGAGTGAAGAAGGTAGAGCCACTGCATAGGTGGCTCCCAGAGACTGAACAAGGGGCATTGGGCACAAAAAGAAATATTTAAACAACAGGAAGAACTTTTTTTGCTGTAAGGTGGTCAAACATTGGAACAGGTTGCCCAAAGAAGTTGTAGACTCTCTGTCCCTGGAAGTACTCAAAGCCCATTTGAACTGAGTGACCTGGTCTAGGTGATCTGCTTTGAGCAGAGGGTTGAACTAAAGACCTCCACAGGTGCCTTCCAGCCTCAGTGGTCCTGTGATTGTATCATAAAACTGTTCTTTTGCATAGGCTTTTAAGAGCTAATATTGGTGGGAAATCTGTTATCCTCTAACTAATGCTTTTTATTTGTTATTCAAGATGAAAAATTTATTTTTCTCTCCTTTATTAGACACCATCTCCCAAATCCACAAGAATTACTTTGGAACACAGAGATATGAACACTGGATAGTTTCCACTCAGAGGAAATGCAGACTGTTGCAACTGGAAAATAAGGAGAAGGAGAGCAATATTTGTAGAGACATTTTCATTTGTACTGAACATTTGCGGGTAAGTGTGTTTCCTCTTTCCTTTCATGCAGAGGTAGAGTCATTCTGTTCCTTCTGATATAGGTATGTTCACCTAGAAGCAGATTTTGAACCAATTGTTCTATTTAGAATCGTAGAATATACACAGAGTTAGAAGGGACCCGCAAGGACCATTGAGTCCAGCTCCTGTCCGTGCAGAGGACATCGTCACCATAAGCCCCAAGAGTATTGTCCAAGCACTTCTTGAGCTCTGTCAGGCTCAAGGCTCTGGTGCTGGGACCACTTCCCTGGGGAGCCTGTTCCAGTGCCCAACCATGCTCTGGGTGAAAAGGCTTTTCCTGATATCCAGTCTAAACCTCCCCTGAATCAGCTTCAGGCTGTTTCCATGAGTCCTGTCACTGGTGACGACAGTGGCAGGACTGTACTTGCCTCTCCACTAAGTGACAAATGGACACGGGCTAAATCATAAGGCACATAAGAGATATCTCTGTGTTACTCACCAGGGACAGATTAATGCAGAGGAGACTTTGCAGTGCTTGTGTTGTCATGTAAATGGAAGAACACCAGAAGTTTGCAACTCTTAATCTAGCTAAATACAATTTGTGTTCATCCCACCCTGTGGAAAATGAGGCCTAAATGCGTGTGTCTCTTTCCAAGCAGAAATTCAATGATGCTCTCATTATCAGCGAAGATGCCCGCATTGAAGATGCTTTAGCCTACCTAAATGAATTTTTCACAAATGTAAAAAATGGGCCATATACAGAGTTAGAGAAGCAACTGACGGAGAAATTTCAAGGTATTTCCCACAGTACCTGTGACAGTTGCAGGGGAGAAGAATGCTTATGGTAGGATGGTCTAGGTCTTTTCTTCAGAGTAAGCGCAGTTGTTTTTCCTGCACTTTCCAGAAGATGTGGCGACTGCATGGGTGCAAGTGCAGTGTTAGGACAGGAGTGGGGCGACTAAATTTCTGGAACTGTAAGCTTTTAGTGCAGAAGCTGATAAAATAGCAATAGTTGTGCCTGGATGCTGTAGTAAGTTCTTACATGCCTGGCTTGGAGATAAGGCAACAGTGCCCTTATGGCTGTGCCTCTCGAGCAGGGGGATGGTCTAGTCATGGATACTGGTAGCATTAGATAAGCCAACATACACTGCTCAGTGCACTGCCTAGCCTCCTGGCCAGTCCCAGTCTTCTGGGGAGAAGCAGGTGGCCCTTGTACCCTTCTCACTGGAAATCAAAGGTTATCACTGCTCTCTGACTTCTGGTTTAGTTAGCAGTGGGCTATATTCCAGCCTGTAGTCTGGTGTGTTGCAGTATTGACCACAATTTTAAATCTCTGGGCTATCTGCCCTTGAGTGTCAGTTTTTTTCTAGGAAGAAATAGTACAAGAGCTGAGTTTGTTTTGTTGCTGTCTTTTGATACGCAGTGTATCTCATGTCAGTTTGCTACCAAATGTGAGATATTCATAATTTTGTTTTTTTCCTGGGGATTTCGTTGCATTTAACCCACAGATTTCCCTGCTTGCATCTGAAAGAATGGAATAGAAAATAAAAAAAGAAGCTAAAGAGAATGTGTGTGCTGTTTGAAAGTAGGTTGTGTGGGAATTCTGCCTTCTGCATTAAAAAAGGTAATTTTTTTAAGAAACCTTATTTTTTTCTTTCAGAGAAAGAACGGGAGCTGACTGCCCTTTCAAAAGATGAGTCAAATGAGAATCCAAAGTTGGAAGAGCTCAGTTGCATCCTGGATGAAGCATACCGCTATAACCCAGAGACTCGCACTATTCTCTTTGCCAAGACAAGGGCCTTAGTAGCTGTATGATATTTGTTTTTAAAACTCCTAAAATGGGAAGTGGGAAAATAAAATGCCTCATCTATTACCCTTCCCATTTTCATCTGAAATAGAAAAATGTGCATGTATTTGATCTTTCTAATTTATTTTACTGTCTACCTGATGCTCTGATGCTCTGAGGCAGGATGAGTGAGGGATTTTTTTCTTTTTCTGAAAACTACAGTACAGCTATGGTGTCCTTCATGACATCTAACTACATGTCGTAGTTGATCATTAAGCCATCAGATTTTTATTTTGGGCCTAAAGTCAGTTACAACAAGATGTGTTTTAAGGGTTTTGGCTTTAAGATAGTGGTGTTATGAATCAGCAGCTCTACTTCATTACTGACTGCACATGAGGAGGTATTCATACATTTCTCAGAGGATTCCTATAGACCTAAAGAAGGTCTGTGCCCTAGCACCTGTTTTTGATCAAGAAAAAGGAAAAACTTTGTGCAGCAGATGTTCTCTGGATGATTCTTACTACTGGTCTATTTCATACTTGCCTATGACCAAGGATCTAGGCTGGATGATGCTTTTTTTCCCCCTACAGTATCTTGCTCCCAGAAAAGGTTTGTGCTTGAAGTTAATGTCCTGCTAATCATTAGCATGATTAGATTAAAACGTTTACTGCAGATAGCAGTTGTTTCTGTCTACTGTAAACAGATTTATCAGCTGAACGACCCAGCCTCCCTTTTTATCCTTTTCATCCAGACATGCTGGATGAATTGCAAACCAGAAAAAGTTAAAAGCAGGCTAAAGTCCAAAGTAACAACAAGAAGCATCTGCTGGCAGCTTTCCATTTTAGATTTAAAAGCCTATAGTAGCTTGGCTGAATTTTGTTCTTCTTTAAAAGCAGTTCGAATGTGCTACTGTCACTGTGTAGCAGAAGTCCAGTTTGTAAATAGTAACTACTTTCCTTGGATGCCAGAGGTGTACCATTCAGTGACCTATTAGTTTATAAGAGAAAAATGTAAACTTTTAGCAGTGAAAGGCTGCTTGCTCTGTAACCAGCCTTTAAGTTGCAGGAGTAGGAAAAGGGGGAATAAGTCTGGTACGGTTTAATCTGGCATCATGGTGTGATCCTTGCCTTCTCACCTATTAAAAATATTGCCTCCTGACATACAAGTTACACCTTATGGTCTGCTTTTGGGTCTTCTTTTGGAAGTATTAATTGACTAGGCAAGCATAGGAAAGATGTACCTATCTCAAACTAGCATTTCATCTGCAAGGGAAATCTAACTCCCATATTTGCTCTCCAGGCTTTGAAGAAGTGGATAGAAGCAAACCCTGTACTTAGCCACATAAAGACAGATGTGTTGATGGGTAAGGGAAGAAAAGATCATAAAACAGGTATGCAGATTGGCACTGAGATATGCTAAACCAGTGGTGGCTATGCTGCTAAAACTGTTCTGCTTTTCCTGTGTTCATCTTGTGTGCCCTTAAACAGAGGAAGGTCATGCAGGTTTGCAGTTGCATTCTTCCATATTGGGAAGACCTTGAATGGATCCTAAGGAGATGCTTGCCTTTTCTGTCCAGAACCTTTGGTTAAAGCAGCTGTAACACTGTCAGTGATACTTTTCTGCAGGATTCTTCTGCTGGTTCAAAAGCAGTTTAGAAACTTCACTATCATAGCTTCTTGTGAATAATTCTCATACTATCTCTGTTACTTTTATAGATCCCTCTCTTATTTTGTGTTTGATGGCAGAAAGACATTTTAAGATAGAATAGAAATTACAGCTGAAATGAATTACCTATGGCTTAAGCTAAGAGTTAGCTTGGGTTTTAACTAACTAAGCTGCATGGGTGTTTCTGATAAAGATCAAATGGGTGTTATGTCTGAAATGTTGTTTCACAGGTTGGTAATTCCTGTGACACATCAACAGGAGTCTGTGGTTAGTGGGTATACACCAGCTGCATATCAATTTTGAAGTAGTTTTCCAAATCAAAAGGATGCACTATTTCTAATCACTTAAGTAAAAGCAAATGTGGGTATCTTGCTCAAGGAGCTCTTCAGTGTTTTTTTCCTGTCACAATTTCTTGGTACTGTAGGTATGACCCTGCCAATGCAGAAGGGTGTACTGGATGCATTCAGAAATGACAAAGACATCAGACTGCTAGTTGCTACATCTGTTGCTGACGAAGGCATTGATATTAGTGAGTGCAACCTTGTGGTTCTCTATGAATACTTCGGTAATGTCACCAAAATGATCCAAGTCAGAGGTATGGAATTTCAGAGCTATTACTATAGAAACCTGTTTTGACCTGGAAATGGACATGAAATGCTATTAATTGTACATTGGAAATACTCTAGTAATATGTGCATGCCTTGCTGTTGTTCCTCTGCGCCCTAAAGTTATGTGAATGATAGGACATGATAAATTTGTTCACAGTGCCAAGTTCTTGATGTTGTCTGATTGTTCTTTTGCCATGCAAATTAGGCATGCTGCACAAGGTTATTGAACTGTTGATGACTGATACCTCAAGCAGACAATTATACATTTAAGCAGAACAATGACTAGAAGAACTGTTGTCAGAAATATTACAAATCATTCTGTGACAATTTAAAAAAAGGACTGCTGCAATGGAATTTTTTGTATTGCCTTGGCTTCTGAAGGCCTTCCCTAGCCCAGTGGTTTATTACCAACCCAGCTGCTCCCAGGTACATAAGGCCGTCACCTGTGCAGACCTCTAATACTTAAGACCAAAAGAAAGACACCCTGTTTCTGTTTTCCCTGCTTGTCCAGAGAAGTCTGTCGTGACTTTGGCTGTAAATTTGGTGATTTTATAGTATGGCCAGTAGAAGGGAATGAAAAGCCACACTAAATACTGATTTCTGCTTCACATTCCTCAATGGTGTAAAACTGCCTACTCTTTTAAGGGTGCATATGCATATCCTATTTCCCAGGCAGTTAACATCATAATTTAATATGAAGTTATTTCCATTGTACTTACACTGTACTCTACTTTCAGGGTTTTTGTGTTGTGACCTTATCTGTGTTTTATAATAAAATAATTGGGCCAGAATTGACTTTTATGGATTAAAAGATAGTGTTTGTTATTAAAAAGCCATTAAAGATGCAAAGAAAAGAGGTTATGTCAGTTTCAAACCACATACAATCGTGATTTTTGTGGAATAGATAAAAAGAAAATGTGAACAGTTTTTATAACCGAAATACTGCTAAACTAGTATGAGATCCCTGTAGTTCTTGGTTTGCCTGTGTCACAGCTTTAATAACAGGGACGCAGTAGGCATAGTCAGGTAGAAGAAAAGGTGCTTGCTGTTGTTGTATGTGTTCCTGTGAGCACTATATTTCCAGTTCCTTAGACTTTTGTGATATATGGGGGTTTTGGGGTTTTTTTTAAGACACCAGTTAGCAGGGCTGAAGACTAATAAGTAAGACTGAGATGAACTTTTCTCCTTTTTTTTTTTTTTTTTTCTTTAACGTGACAAGAAGGCAGCAAGATGCTACACAAAAATTTTATTTTAAGGCATGCCTAAACTCAACACAGAAAGGCCACAGAAGCTGACTAGGGTATATCCATGAGGATACCTGGAAAGGGGCATCTTGTTCTGTTTCGTTATTGAAGAATGCTCTTCAGAAGCATCATTATCTGAATCTGAACATTGCAAACCAAAGCAGCCATACAGAAGGCCCTTAATAGTCTAATGGCAGGCCTGTTACTTTTGCATGTTGTTAAGAGTAACTAAAGAGCATAACTGTGTTATTACACAGGTCGTGGAAGGGCAAGAGACAGCAAGTGCATCCTTGTGACAAGCAAAACAGAAGTGGTTGAGAATGAAAAACTAAACCGTTATAAGGAAGAAATGATGAATGCAGCAATTGAAAAGCTACAGAACTGGGATGAAACAACATTTGCAAGAACGGTTTGTGATTTGTGCAATTTTCCTACTCAAATTTTAAAGGCATAATCTATATCAACCTTCACCTACTAAGGCTTTATGTGGGGCCAAGTGATAATCTGAGGGAAATGTTCATTGTACTTGATTTCTGCCAAAGGCTAGGTCAGCAGAGAAGGGATAGTGTGTACTGCCAGTTTGTGAATATCAACTGTACAGTAACTGCAAAAAAACTTGAGTGTGAGGTAGAACTTATGACCTGTTGCTTATGAAACAAGAAGGACGCATGATGTGAGAGTTGGAGGCCATCTTGGGCACAGTGTACAAAGATACTGCGATGTTTTGCAGCTGAAAATCAGGAGGACCAAAGCCCAACTGGATATTCATATGGACCACCACCAAGGGCTAAGGAGAAATCCCCATTCTTTATCGGATATGGAGGGAAACATAGTGACAAAGATGAAGATACTGAGGTGCTTAATGTCTTGTTTGCCTCTGTAAGGCTGGTTGTTCCCAGGATATCCAGCCTCCTGGGCTGGAAGAGAGAGATAGGGAGCAGGATGAAGGCTCCATAATCCAAAAGGAACTGGCTAGTGACCTGCTACACCACTGCAACACAGTGGGGACAGATAGGATCCACCCAAGGGTAGCGAGGGAGCTGGTGGAAAAGCTTATCAATCCACTTTTCAGCATTTATGAGCAGTCCTGGATAATCAAGAAGATCCCAGATGACTGGAGGTTGGTCAGTGTGACCACCCATCTACAAGGACCAGAAGGATCTGGGGAACTACCGCCCTGTCAGCCTGACCTCAATTCCAGGGAACGTTATGGAGCAGATCATCTTGAGTACTATTACCCATCACATACAGGATAACCAGGGATCAGGCCCACCTGGGATGGGTTTATGAAAGGCAGTTCCTGCCTGAGCAGCTTGATTTTCTTCTGTGACAGTGTGACCTGTGTAATGGATGTGGGGAAGGCTGTGGTTGGTGTCTGAACTTCGGTAAGGACTTTGACACCATTTCCCACAGCACTCTCCTGCAGAAACTGGTTGTTCACGGCTTGGATGGGTGCACTCTTTGCTGGTTAAGAAATAGCTGGATGGCTGGGCCCAGAGAGTGGGGGTGACTGGAGTTAAAGCTGGTGGCTGCTATCAGTGGTGCTCTCCAGGGCTCAGGAAAGCCTGGAATAAGCCAATGGCAGGTACTACTAATGAAAAAGCTTTGTACACAGTTCTCCCATACCCCCTTGGACTCACAGATCATCCTGTGTCTCCAGACAAGCTTTTAGAGATTGAGCTGTGCAACAAAAGTCCCCTGGCCTTTGTGACATTTCTTCTCCCACCTCCAAGGCTTAGTGTGGTTGCACCTGCTTCTTCTCAGGGGATTCCATTTCTGCATTTGGTTCTCAGCTCCAGGCTGTGCCCTGTTGCTTTTTTCTCTGCCTGCAGTTTCTGTGGTCTCTGTAGCTTTCTTTCCAAACCATGAGATTCTCAGAGCAGCAGTGTTAATTGTGCTGCAGGGTCTCACGTGATTTAAGTGTTCACACTAACATACTAGCCTTTAGACCAGAGGGGCTGTTGGGAGCTAGAGGGGAGGAAGGAACAAACAGTATAAATGCTGTCCATCACATAGTCTCATTCTAGCTGTGCATTCTAAATTGACAAATGTACTCTGTTCTTTCTTGGTAGGAGTTGCCAGAAGAAGGTGTGTTTTGTTTTGTGGGCTTTAAGTAATAGGTTCCTAGATGTTACATGCCTAAAGTCATGTTTAGGCTGTCATTTGGACTTCATTTCATAATTATCTTGATTTTTATTTATTTATTAAAGATACATCAGCTGCAGATGAAGGAAAAGATACTACGAGATTCCAGGAAGAAAGAAACAAAACATGAAGTAGTGGAAGGGAAAAAAAACCTTTTGTGTGGAAAATGCAAAGCATATGCCTGCAGTACAGATGACATCAGAATTATAAAGGTATTTTTCTGTAAAGGAACCTACATCCATGACCACCAGGGAAGTCAGCATTATTGAACTAACTGCATTGTTTATCAGTGTGGAAGTGGGGTTTTTTTGTGCAAACTGGAGGAGAATAGAAATTCTGAGTAAATGAGTAAGCCACATGAATAGTTGTGACTACTTCTGTAGTATGATACAAGGTGAGTTGACGTTGTCCAAGGTGTGCAAATACAGGATAGGGTAGGAATCACTTCAGTTTTCCTGAAGCCTTTCTGATGAATTTTGTTGAAAACCCCCTAATCTTCAACTACATAACCTTCTAGAGTTACTGCTGGATATTTACTTTCATGATTAGTATCAGATAGAAGTCTCTCTGCTGTTGAGGGATTTCTCCCACAATTTGTGTTGACTGAAAGCTATCTACACAAAGTACTGGGATCAGCTTACAAACTCCTTGTCTTATGGGTCAGTTTGAGTTTTGAAAAGCAAGGTAAACCGTGTTTTCACAAGAAGAGCCCTACAGTTCTTCAATATTATTTTGTTTTCCATTCTGTAGGTGTAGTTCACATTGCTTCTATGTATATACCAGGGACATTTTGATTGTACTCTTTCCGAACATGAAAATTCACTCTCTAGACAAAAGAAGGCAATACTCTTTACACACAGAAAGTGGTGATCATGGAAGAGAGCCTTTTCTGAGCATTTTGAGCCTTTATAGTTCTGCCTTTTGTTCTTTTGAAGCTACTTCTGTTTGTGCTATTCTGGAAAGTGCAGTTGCAATGTGAAAAGGGGCTTCAGGCCACAGCTGAGCATTACAATGTCTGCCTGCAGGCCCTTGCCAAATTTTTGTTTGTTTTTACCAGCACCAATGTAAATGGTGCTCACCACTCCTCTGCAAGGAGCTGGGAATAGCTTGGCTTTGTGTAAACTTGGTTACATTTCTTTGACAAAAAACAAGGGCTATCTAAAGCACCTCTGACTTTTCCTGTATTTTGTGCTCCCGGCTTATCACCTATACCTGTGCAAATAGGTCCTAGAATTCAGAAAACTCTTCAGCAAGTGGTTTTCCTTAGTACTCTGCAAATAAGTCCTCAGTTTTTAAAATAGTCCCTTTTTTTAAAAATAATCCTACTTTTCCAGGAGGATCTACCATTTTCAGACTCTGGCTCAGATTGTAAATATACTTTCAAATAGGGCTGTTAATTTCTTTAATCTTGTATTATATATGTTAATAAAAAACAACTGTAGCTCCTCCACTTTGTTAGGCTTATTTTTTCTACCACTCCAAAGTAATTGCATGACCCCTCAAAGGAAACAGGAGTATCTCAAACTTGTCCATTGTCTGAATTACTCTCTTCATTTTATGGACATGGCTCAAACACTGCAAACACAGCTTTTAAAAAGCTAACTACGTGCAAATATGTCTAAGCTGGTGACTGGGGATACACAGTAATTTTTTTTTTTGTTTTGATAAGCCCAGGCCTGAGTCCTTCTAGTACCAGGTATTCCATGAGGGGGGGAAAAAAAAGAGCAATGAGCCAAAGAGGCCGGAAGATGAGCCTCCTGAATGATAGCAAGTGCCTTAAAAGGGAGAACGTATATTTGAGAAGGGAAGGGAAATGACATGAAAAACGAGGAATGTGGTTTCTTATATTGTTTCTTGTGTGTGTTGTTTCAGGAATCTCATCACACTGTCCTAGGTGACGCATTCAAGGAGCGTTATATAACAAAGCCCCACAGGAAACCAGTTCAGTTTGATGGTTTTGAGAAAAAAAGCAAGATGCATTGCCAAAATACTGAGTGCCAGCATGACTGGGGTATCACAGTGAAGTACAAGACATTTGATAATCTACCAGTGATCAAAATCAAAAGCTTTGTACTAGAGAATGTTGAAACTGGGACACAAATGGAGTTTCAGAAGTGGAAAAGTATTAATTTGTCTTTAAAGAATTTTGATGAAGAAACATCCAGCTGAACTCAACATTTTAAAGGATATATTGTTCTTGTGCACTATGCTGAAAGAGCAGATGATCAATTTTCTTTAAAAACCTTTGTTCTTTATGCTAGGCCCCTCATCCACATCTGGCTAGATTATAAAAGGCTGGTAAACCCAGTAAAACCAATGTTTACTATATAATGAAATACTACACCAGAAGGACAAACATGAACCTAGCCATAATGATTTGTGTCTAGATCCAGATCATTATGGCTATGAGTAACCTGGTCTGAAAAAAAGTAAGATCAAGTTGAATGACTAACTAAATATCCAACTTTAGGTGACAGGCTACACCTTCAAGAATTGAGGTGCAGATCAGCATCTTCTTTGGTACTACTAACGTGTTGTTGGATTGCACATCCTTGCAAACAGCATGGCTTACTAGCTTTTCAGGCATTGCCCCTGCTACTTTTGAAACTTTTTAAAAAGTTACTTTTAATATTCTAGTTGTAGATATGTAAAATTGAAAGAAAAATGTCCAGTAACTTTTCTGTAAGGAAGATACTGCATCTCTTAAATCTATCTTTAATAGGAAATGCTTCTGCAACAGTAAGAAATGGAGTAGGGCAGAGCCCTCTTGGGGATTTATCCTTGTGATTAAAATGGTAGCACTTTTTTATATCACTGCACTTTGATCAAGTTGCTGTTGCTCAAGTTGCAGAATGGGCACCCTCCTGTGTTGCTGAACTGAACAAGCCCTAATATGGACAAGACTGTGCCCCGGATCATGGGTAAAGGTTCAGTTTGGATGGTGATTAGCAATTACCTGGATGCTCTGTCTCATGGATTACCCACATCCCAGACTTCTCTGGGAAAAACAGAAATTCCTACAGAATTATGAAATGTTGTACACTATAAAGGACCCACTGATTCTACACATCTTCAATGAGCTTAGTATTCAGTATTTCTGGAACCAAAACCAAATGCATTTTACATTCACTTTGTGTATTTGACAGTATGGTAAGGTATGTATGTGCAAAAATTATGTTACAAAACACCATAACTAATTTTAAAAGTCCCAAAAAACAAAACATAACCCAACCCCTCCAACCTAAATGAGTTAAAAAAATTTGAGTTCAAAAATTAATTTAAACTGCCTAAATCCTACTCAATGAGGCTTGTGGTGATCTTGTAGTGTTGTGTGGCATTAAAAGCAAAAGAACTTTATGTTCCACCCCAGTCCATGACTTTTACTGTGAAAGCTGTATGCACTGTACTACAGTAACTTCCTCTGTACTTAGTTTTTACCTAAAAGGAAACACAGAACAATGAATAAAGATGATTTATGTTTAGATAATGCTTCTCCAAAAATATTAGGAACAAAATACTTTTGAAAAAGGCTGGTTTAGCACTGTCAGATTAAAAGTACATGGAAAAATCACAGTTCTCAAGTATCAAATTGCGCTGTGAGAGGACCATCTGCTTTGGGACTCTTGCCATAAAAAAATAATCAGTTAAAAATTCTAGGTTATAGTAGTAACTACTGGGAAGTTGAACTTGAAAAGTTTTGGTATTTTCATATTCCTTGAACACAAGGATTTCAGACTAAAACAACTTTGCAATTCAGCCTTAATGAGTACCAAAGGCTTATGGAATAACACATTAGTAAGAATTCAGCTTGATACAAGATACAAGAAGCCTTTCCTTCAGTACGCAGTAGAGATGGGAGAGTGGGGAAGAATACCAGCACTCTATTTGGCCTTTGAGAAGCTGATTTTTTTTAACTGAAGCTGAAATTGCATATTTCTTACTAAGATTACTACCATATTAACAACCCTGTTCACAGAATCACAGAACAGCTATGGTTGGGAGGGACCTCTAAAGGTCATCTTGTGACCTAAGGGCTTGCCCAGGACAATGTCCACATGTCCAGACAAAATCCCAACATCTCCAAGGATGGAGACACCACAACCTCTCTTGGCAATCTCCTCCCATCAGCACTTGGTCCCTCAGAGTGAAAAGGTGTCTCCTGTTGTTCACAGGGAACATCCTGTGTTTCACACTGTTTGTGCCCACTGGTTCTTGCTCTGTCATTAAGCACCACTGAAAAGAGCCTGGTTGCATATTCTTTTGTGCATTCAGATATTTGCACACAAACAGCAGAGATATCCCTGAGCCTTCCCTCAGGCTCTCACTGGACTAACAGTCCTGGCTTTCAGCTTCTCCTCATGAGAGGCACTTCAGACCCTGCAACATTGTGGTGGGCCTCTGATGGATTTAGTAGAGGAGCTCTGTCACAATCAAGCAATAGCCTGTTTCAGGTACAGTGCAATCTCTGTGCCCTCCTTAAGTCTCTTCTTTCATAACTATTTTCATACTGACTGCACTAAAAACACATTAGGAAATTACTTTGAAGTAATTTTTCTACTATGTTAATTGTTGCAGCAATTGCTGTAAAGACAGTTAAGACTGAGAATTAGTACTATAACCTTGTTTATCTCTGAGTAAGAGTAGTTTGTTATCCCTGTAAATATATTCACATGGCATTGTTGAGTGGGCAGTCACTGGCTGCACTGAGTCCATGAATGTAATTACTTGTTGCTAATTGACTTAGAAATTGCTGATGAGGATCTTGAAAGTGTGGAGATTGTTTTCTTGAGGGCACAAAAGAGAGGGAATTGTATCATGCCGGTATTCTGTTGGTTACAGAAGACTGCCAGTATCTGATGGTGTTTGTATTCATTCTATCCTACACAAACTTGTCAAAGAAAGTAGAATTAAAACATGGAAAGTCAAGACTTGTATGATTCTGTTCCTACAGGGACAATGAGAAGAGCATAAGTCGAAGTTTTGCTCTGCATCCCAACACTAAGGATAAAATGACAGAACCACCAAAGTTTTTAAAAATAAATGTAATTTCATCTATTAGAAATATCCCCAATAAGTCCACCTTTCCACAAAGGCTTAGATTTTAAACAGAGTTCACATTTTTTAGAATTAATAAACAATGAAATAATTTCAATATTAGATTCAGATTCTGTTTAACTGAATAAGAAAGCAAGTCAGTGTCAGGTAATCAGGAAGGAATAAATTTTTTTTATACTGTCAGTTAATTTCTAGATCACTGATAGGAGCATAGAACAACTTCAGAGTCAAACTAAGTGGATCAAATACATGAAATCAGCACGTGATCTTCAATGGTTCTACAGATGCCAGCAGTACTTTAATGGCTTTTGCACTGTATTCTAAGGTAAGTCAAGCCAACTGCCATACAAAGCAGTTAATAAGTGCTGTTTATATGGCTGTGTCCAGTTTCCTGATACACAGAAAAATTCAGCACTGTAAACAAGCCTTCTAACACAATCCACAGAAAAAAACTGTTCACTTTATGGTTCATCCTTTGAAATGCATGATTACTATAGTTTCATTGTGCTCAGGAGAAGCAGGCTTGTACCTGGACCTTTTTGCTTAATTTTTTTTTATTAGGACGCCATTTTCCGGATCATGTAGTTCAGAATGCCGCCGTTGTGGAAGTAAGTGAGCTCCACATCAGTGTCAAATCTCATGATGGCGTGAAAGGTTTTCCCAGTGTTCAGCTGTTAGGGTCAAAGAAAGTCATTCAAGCAGCAGAACCTTGCACGTGTTATTTGACATCATAGTAAAATAAGGACTACTAGGATAGTTTTGCTATCTTAAAAAATTCTGATAGCTAAAGTGAACAGGCACCAGTACTTCTATCCACACCAGACTACAGAAAGCTGCTTGAGAGGAAAACTGGTTTAAAACAAACCATAACAAACACAGTATGGAGTCTCATTGCATTTGCTGCCTCATTTATAGCTGAGAAATTTATAGTGGGCTTTGAGTGACTTGCCCAGAACACAGGATAGCTTTGTGTTAATTAAAACAGTTTGAGCATCCTGCTTTTATATCCTGCCATAGTAAATCATAGAATGGTTTGGGCTGGAAGGGACATTAAGGATCACCTAGTTTGAGCCCTCACTGCCATGGGCAGGAAACATTCCACTAGGGAAGGTTGCTCAAAGCCTTATTCAACCTTGAACCCTTCCAGAGAGAAGGGTTGACTTTGAACCCTTCCAGAGAGAAGGAATCTACAGCTTCTCTGGACAGTAGTTCCAGTGACTCATCTCAAATTATTCCTTGTATCTAACCTAATTCTACCTTCATTCAGTTTAATCCCTATTAGAATAACTGTTTTAATCTCCTTCACCATCTCAATTCTTCTCCCTATATTAAGATAATCTGATTTCCATTTGACCCAGCATGTTTTGAAGAGACAATTAATTTTGAGTAAAATTACAGTGATTCAGAAAATTCAGCTCTTAAGTGTCTCATACCTTAATCTGGACATTCATCTGTGGTTTTAGTTTTTCAGGAATGATAATGGTATAACACTCCCGTCCAGTGAGTCCTAAAGTTCCTGCATCCTCTCCAGGTAAATACTGCAGAGGAATCACTCCCATTCCTACTAGGTTGCTTCGATGAATTCTCTCATAGCTTTCAGCAAGCACAGCCTTGACACCCTGGGAAATACACAACAAGTTGAGCAATTTCATAGTTCAGAACAGTATTTCTATACTCAAAAGAAGAAAATTGATTTGTTTGTGGTCCACTCCATTTCATTTACCAGCTACTGGTAGAGTCAGCAGGTCTGTTTGACAGTAAACTGTCCAGGATGACTTGATTGTGCATTCACTTTCACACCTCTTTAAAAGAAGCCTGACTCAAAAAAGTAATGTGTTTTCTCAGGAACCCTGCATCTACTTTAACATGTCTTATGCAGAGCACCACTAGTCATTTCCATAACTCTTCCTAATTCAGTGCTGCCCTCCTATAAGCACCAGCATGCAGTTTAATTAATTTTGAAAATTTTACATGTTAATACATTTAACACAAAAGCTCATTGCCAGGAAAAAACTCCAAAAACCTAGATGAACATAAACACCAACTCGTACAACTTTTTCTAATAATCCAAGAAAGCTTGAATCAGAGTTCTTGCTGTAAACAGTGTATGACTGGACAGACACAGAAAGAAACAGGTATTTCACTGTATGTGGATCTCTTTTTGGCTCCCAAGCTGAAGACATACTAAATTTAATTTACACTGATACTTTTCTCTTACACTTTTTGGTTTCCTTGCTAAATGAGCTTAAGTTTGCTGCTGAAAGCAGACCTATGGTTTACGGGGTCATGAAAAGTGGAAGTAAAGAAATTGGCCTTTCTACTGTGGCCTTGTGGATTTCTAGATGAAGGTCAGTCAACCCTTGAGTCGGAACAAGATCTATTAATATTAAATGGCTTTTGCAACGCTACTGTGCCTCTTGGAGGCAGCCGAGCTTTCAAAATAGCTCTTGCTGCCAAAAGTAAGAATGAGCTACCCAGGATTTGGTCATAAGTTAGTCTTACTGACAAATTAATGCACTGTTAATACTGTCTTCCCTAGTTTACTGTAGCCACTCACCAAGAGGAACGGTCCTTTAGCAGCCCAGTCTCTGGAACTTCCTGCACCATATTCCTTCCCAGCCAGCACAATCAGAGGATGACCAGCCTGCTTGTATCTTTCTGCAGCATCAAATACATCCAGCTGGAATAAAAATGCCAAATGCTTTGTAAACTTTTTGTGAGTGGACGCACAGTTCCTGGGAAAGGAGGAAAAAGAAGTGTCCCCACATAAACAATTGAAGCCCACAACTTCCACCAAGCAGTACTTTAAGGATATTGACCATAGAGCATTGGTGGCTTCTAGTCTGATCTCACTCCCAACACAAATCTGCACCTTTCACTGGTGCTTTTACAGTGATTACACTCTCCACAGATATGCCTGAGAGCACCACATTGCATAGGTACATGTGATTGCTTCCCTGAGTCAGCTCCTGCCCCCACAATTAGCTTTACGTAAAAGGTACTGAAGTAGGAACCTAAGCTGGGAAGAAGGAAAGCCAGCACTAATTCACTCTGTTGTCAGTGAAACACAGTTTAGAGCAGCATGTGTACTTACAATTTCCCCAGAAGGGAAATGGATCGTCTGAGGTCCTTGTTTATCAATAAATTTGTTGACCAAGCGAATGTTTGCAAATGTCCCTCTGGCCATGACAGCATCATTCCCTCTGCGGGAGCCGTAAGAATTGAACTCTCGAGGAGTCAAGCTATTAAGGGAAAAGAAGAACAGAAACCATGCTGGTTTTACACTAAAAGCACTCTGCTCTAAAAAAAAATCCATTCTCTTTTTTAAAAAAAGAAAGCAATAAATTGGTGTTTCTGTGGCAGGTAAGTATGTAGTTCCCACCCTGGCAGAAGTATCCAGTCCGCCAATACTTCTCCTTTGAGATGTTTTGAAGGAAAAATAATTTACAAATAGCTACAGTTTGGTCAGAAAAAGCAACTTCCATAATACTCGCTACTCTTGCCCTAGAAATAGTATCCAACAGTGATGCAAGGATATCATTTACATTAAGTCAGCAGATGCAACACAATTTTTTTTCTTAATAGCTGGTGCCTCGTTATTTATATTACTAGAACATCTAGAACAAAGGCAGAGCACTGTGCTAAATATCTAAAAGGCAGCAAGAATCTGCTGCAAGTTAGAACTACAGAAGAAAAATTTCACTTGCAAACAGGAATATGAGAATGATGGGACACTCCAGCCTAACCAGCAAACAAAAAATGCACAGGAATGTGACAGAAAATTAGACTGTTTGCATTGGGCTACATCCAAACTGCAGCTATGACATACAATATCTGTTTTGTAATGCATGTGGGACTATTTAGATTTCCAAGTAACTGATAGCAGGGGGTCAGAGAGTCCAGAGTAGTTGGTTTTCAGTATATCACACTGTTTTAATCCATTCTCTTTCCAAAATTATTAGGTCTAATGAGTTAGGACTCTTTTTTAATGCCAGTGCTGTTGCTTAAAACACCACTGAAGTTGTAAGAAATGCTAAATCAGAGAATAAAAGCATTATATTACCTGTGAAGTCTGAATTGGTCAACTTGGTAAGTCCAAGTCTTGCCTTAAGTTGAACCAAAGTACTAAAATGACAGACTGGCCATAGAAAAAGATGAACATTTTACAGGAGTTTGGACTCCAATCACAATAGTTATTGCAGCTGTACTGAAACCCAAACTTCTGGATGTTCTGTAGCTCCTAAGAGCCTAGATATGTGAAATAGTTGCACATGCTAAAAGAAATTAATATAAAACCCATTTTTGGCACTAACAAAAATGGTCATTATGCTTTGACGGGAGACAAATCCTGATTACTTATTTGTGAATAAATGTACAGGCTAGTTTTTGCAGTAAGTCCTCTTCTTCTCCTATTTCCATAAAAAGGTCTTTAGCTCTACAGTGATAACAAATGTATACACTCTATTCTACTACTTCTTTCTTCTTTAGTGAAAGCTGTTGAAGCAGCAGAAAGAGAAATGCTTTCCTTCTTAATTTATATGTTGTCCAGGCAGCTCTCAAGGTGTACAAGAGTATGTGAACAGACAGAAGGTATGTGTGCCTGTACTGTAACATGGTATAATAGCTATAGTTTGTTTTCTCTTCCCAATGCATGACAAGAACAAGAGGCAGTGCTTACCCTCTGCTGGTCAAATAACGGGCTGCAGGACTATTTCTTGCTATGTTCCCAGCTGGAGATATGTGGTCAGTTGTCACAGAATCCCCCAAACTCAGCAGGACATAAGCATCTTCTATGGTTTTCGGGGTCTGAAGAGCCAAAGTCTAAGCCATCATAAATACAAAAAAAAACAATTAATGTATGAAAAATAATTCCTTTACCTTTCCCAAAAAAGTGCAAATTGCAAAATTAAGTCTCCCTTTTTATACAAGTTAGGAGAAAGAAAAATCCAACACTATTAAAAATGTTTATGTTCTTGAACAAATGTGATGCCCTGGCTGTCTGCCAGCAGGTTCATGCATGAAGAAAAAAGAGGAGACAAAAAAACAGCCAAGGCTTCCTGTGATACGTGCATAAAAATCAAGGATTCCTAGACGTGTGCATGCATTAAAATCTCCTTTTACTTTTAAATGGCACTGAATTAGCAATCCAAACACTGAACTATTTGGTGCAACATCCAGGCAGGCAGAACAGCGCATTTCATTTCCTGTTCTTTTTCTTCATTTGTTTTGTGATTACTTAGAAGTATTTCAACTTAAAAGAGGCTTTTGAAGAGCCCTGAAGTGAAAAGGAATCCTTACAATTTTGAGAGTCACTCATGCCTTTCTATTAAAATGAACACAATAGCGTAATTCTAACATTTAAGAACCAAGGCCTCAATGGACTTTTATGAATCCTCTCAGGCCCCTTCAATTGGCTTTGCTTCATGTCCAATGACAGTCAAAATCACTGCACACTTTGGCTTGATTCAAGGGAAAAGCAAATACATACCAGACCATCAAAGAAAGGAGGAGACTTGATATAAGTAGACTTGGGATTCCAAGTATACAGTTTATCTGAAGGAGCATCTAAGGCAATCCAAGCTTTGTTTACTGTCTGAAAAACACATAAAATCCTTTCACTGATTTTTAAGCTTTCAGAAGCAACATAATTACTTCAGAATACATGTAAAATTACAAATTTGACTTTAGCAAAAGCCTTATGTATTTCTTAGAGCACTTTGGAAAATTCACATATTGGGGGTGTTTTTTAATGATTCTATCTATTAAAAGATTTAGGAAAATCCTCACTTCATTGCAAAAGAAGAGGCATTCATCCTGTTTTTCGAGAGTAACTTGTATTATGTACACAGGTGACACTTTATAATTCTCTATTGTATTTGTAAATAATCTTAAGAAGCTTTCCTAACATAAAAACCATAGGAATATTTTGTTTCAACATTTGTAAAAGATTTGCAGGAAGACATTACCAAGTACAAGTTGGTTTTTTTTCTGATATCAATCCTATTAGATAATGTAAATGAATTTTATGTCAGCTGAAAAAATCAAATATCCGTGAAGCTGGAATATTCCACCTTCTAGTATCAGCTGGGAATGGCTGTTGAAAACACATCATCTACATGTTACATTAAAAATATTATAAGGAGCAATTTTCAAAACATGACTGTCTGAAAGAATAAATTAATTATCCAGAAGATTTTTTTAAAAGAAAAAAACCTCATCTGAATATCTGTCAGAACAAGAGCAAAACCAAGAGATGAAAAAGTTTCATTTCATTATCATGATCATCTTATTTAATACCTTCAGAATAGCATAGCACATTAATCAAACTACTGCCAGGAGGATTAATTCACCTCTATTTTTTCATAGACCTCCTTGAACATCCCAGGAATAACAAACTGATGCTCAACAGCCTGAATCTCATTTCTTGTTGGCCAGATATCTTTCAGGAAAATCTTCTTCCCCGAAGCATTTATTCCTGTATAAAATGATATTGTCAATTTTGTTGCATAAATTTTTCATCAAGAAGAAAGAAAAGTTTACCGCTGTGTTCTCTGGCTATGTGTTCCTTGTAACACTCACAAGACACGTTTTAGTTCACTTACAAGGGTCTGACAGAGAAGTGTGTCACAAACTTGATAATACCTGAACATAACCCCTCTTTTGTGACTTCCAATGGCCTTCCAGAACAATTTATAGGATCATTTATGCTGGAAAGGATCTTAGAAGATCATCTGCACAAAGAAAACCTGCTTAGTCAGGTTGGCTCTTGAAAGACTATCATCCAAATATAACCAAAAATATGACCCAGTGGAATTAGGGGGAGGCCAAGCCTGAGCATTATTCTTTCTCCATCATACTGACTCCTTGTTGCTCTGACTCTTAACAATTGCATAATTTGTCTCCCAGAGGTACTTAGTACTTTAGAGCACTTCCTAGGACAAATGTTCCTGAAGTGCTTAATTCCAAAGAATTTAGTTCATAAGCTGTGAAAAGAAGCATCCCAACACTGTCTTACCTAAAGGCTCTTTCTCAAAGTCGATCCGGATGGTTCCTGCAATTGCATAGGCTATCACGAGGGGCGGGGAGGCCAGGTAGTTAGCACGGGTGTTGGGATGGACACGGCCCTCAAAATTCCTATTGCCAGACAACACACCCACTGCTACAAGGTCTCCCTGCAAGATGGAGTTTGAGACAAAGATAGGTCAGGTGCTTGCAGAATCCACTCACACTGTAAGTCTGCAGAGCCTCACTGCACTGCAACAACAATGACCAGTCACAGATCTTGAACAATCTCAAAACATTTCCTACAGAAAAGAGAATATAGACTCAATTTATTTTGTACAGAGCTGAGAAGAGTCAACACAGTATAATACAACTCAGAACAGCATACAGCAGAGAACAGCTTACATAAACAAGCTGCACAGGAAAAACTGCATACCTGTGTAATGGCCTCCACAACAGACTCTGGCAGGGGTCCACTATTGCCAATACATGTCATACAGCCATAACCCACCACATCAAACCTATAAAAAGCACAAAAATAATGCTGAACAAAAAGCTACCTTGGAACAAGGCATGTGACCACTCAGCAGTTGACAATGGTTACTTTCAGGAGAAGTACTGCTTTAACAAATCAAATGCTGCTAAACCCAGCATTTTTAAATGCACCATTGCAGTGACTGTCTATCTAAACAGGGTGGGAAATGTGTTGTCTAGCAAGAGGAACAACAATATAATGTGATTTACATTGTTTCAAAACAGTCTTGAAAATAACGCATTCTCCTGCTTAAAAATTGAAGTTTTCAAGAAGTTACAGCAGGCCTTCCTCACTGGTACAAAGCCAGCCAGCACAACAGCAATGTGTTCACTCATGCAGGATCACACCATAAGGCACCTGCAATATCTTTTAAGCTGTACAGAGCAATAGTTATTCTATTGCATCACTTGTTGATAATGTTTTCAGTTAAGCAGCCATAGGACAACAGTAAGAAAAGCACTCCTACCCCAGTTGAGAAAGGTAACGCATTACTCCACTTTCCCTCAGATAATAAGTGACAACCCCGCTTCCTGGGGACAGGCTAGTTTTAATGTACGGCTTCACTGTCAAACCAGCTTCAACAGCTTTCTTAGCAAGCAATCCTGAAAAATACAGAGCACAGTTGCAGGTTTTCCTGGAAGTGAGACAATTTGGTGGATAAGCATGTTAAGAGAAGTACCATTAAGTAACTAGGAACAGAAAAGGCATCAGCAATGAAATGGTATGGCGAGCCAACAGCACTGATTTTGTGATAACCAGTTAGAGGACAAGTGCTCTGTTGAACTGCAGATCCAGCCTGCAATTTCTGTTCCACTAGAAAGTTGATGGAAGTTGCATTCAACAAGATGCACTCACTGGGGCAGCAAGTAGACATTCAAAATTTCAGAATACTACTTGTAAGATAAACGTCTCACCAAAAATGCAATGAAGGACTGCCAAGTTCCCACTTACCATGGTCTCATAACCCAGAGGAGAAACAACTGCCAGCATAGGACTTGCTGCCCTCAGGAGCAGAAGGCTATGAGAGCACCAACGCTGGCCCTTGCCACAAACAAGCCACCTCATAATCCACAGTTTGTTGCACAAGTGCTGTTTTACCACTCCTGGATTTGTAATAAGCATAGAGGTATTTCAGTGGAGCATGTTACTAGACACACATTTATCCTGAATTCCTTCCTTTGAAATGAATTGTCCATACAGAGATGAATGTTCAGAAAACAAGTTCTCTACAATTCTTTTCCAGGATGAGCATAAAAGAAGCAGCAGATAGGCAAACTGTGCAAAACTTCACATTCCCATGCTGCATTTTCCCCCTCACATATGACATTCATTTAGATAAGAAAACAGACGTAAGATGTGCTTTGATCAAACATGATCTCCAACAGGAAGATGTCATCAAACTGTTTTATCTTTGCCAGCTGTCTGGTAGCTCTGCTAGGCATGACCTAGACCATGACACTTTAAAGTCTTGTGTGAGATGGCCTGCACGTGTGAATTTAAAGAAGCAGTCCTATTACTGAATTTACTGAGGTTCCTTAGCTGCTAGAGAAATCTGCAGAAACTGGAGCTCTTGGATACTTCTGCAAATGAGACCATGAACAAACGGTCATCCTAGGAACTGAGGGTTTGAGAGCCTGTTTGAAAGTGTTGGCTTCTGTCTTGCTGCTTATAACCAGTTCTGAAAAGACAGCATAGTCAAACTGTCAAAGCTGGCAAGGAAATGCCAGAACTTCAGTTCCTCTGAGCAACTTTATTCCAACACCTTTGTAAAGACAGATTAGGCTGTCAAAGTTCCTAAAGCACACACCCACTATCCCCACAGACACAGAGCCCCTGCTTAGTGCACAGGATATATAGCAGTAGTTTGAAACAACTGCTCCAAATCCTGGATTTTTTCAGCTTGGTTATTTATTCGGGAACACTGTATGCTCATTTACTTTCATTTGAAACCTCATCCTGAAAGCCAAATTATTGTGTTTCTTGTGGGTATCTCAGAGGTTCTCAACACTGCTGTTTACCAACAGTTATCAGAGACTGGCAGAATTTTTCCTTCCTTGTCAAGGTTGAACCATAAATGCTACTGTACAGAAAGGCAGCAAAGGTGAGAGTAGCCACTAAATCTGAGCACATACACCAAGATCCTTAGGACTACATTCTTCAGGGTGCTGTACATTACATAGTAGTGAATGCACTCAAAGTATCAACTTCATTTGTATCTACAGAGCATTCTACACTTTAAACTCAGAGCTGCTAAGCCAAGAGGGTTGAAAGATCAGTATCCCTACTGCCTCAGAGATTAAAAATGCATATCATTAGCCTGGGAGCCAAACACTAGCAGAAACTATCCTCAACAGGCACAGCTGAGGGACACACCTACTTAGAACTAAGGCAATAGACAAGGCAAACAGAGTCTGCCTGCAGAAAACCTGCTTCTTGATCCTTGGAAGAAAGAAACACTTTTCTTTCTCTATTTTTGTGATAATGCAGAATGGACCTGAGGAAAGAGGTATGCAGCTTTGGCTGTCCTGTTAAGGGCAAGTGGACTGGGACACCTTGTTCAATTCTATTCCTCTCAAAGTCGAAAGAAAATGAGCAAGTCTCTCCTCTGCTTCGCTTTTGCCCCACATCTTAGTTTATGATGGACTTTGAACCTGTTGCTGGAGTTTAAAAGACCTTTGGCCAAGGTCTTTTGGCCAAGGTTCATCCCCCAAGGAGGCAGGTGAACTGCTGGTATGTAAAGTATGCGAAGATAGATGCTACTCTAAAAACAGGTGATAAATACCACATCAAAAAGCCAAACACAAAGTGCCTGTTGACAGAGACTGCTGACAACCCAAAAGCTTCCCAGGAACACATAGGAACAAATTATATTACTTTAACCAGGAAGTAATCCTCTCTGGTGAAGGGCTTTTGTATAGCCCATGGCACATCCCTTCTGACCTTTGCAGGAATAAAGTCTGCATTGCATGAACGGTCTGACAGACTAGTAAGCCTTTAGGCAGCAATGATCCTACAGTGACAGATACCATCTATGTACATTTGCAGAGTAGAGAAATAAAATGTAAACATGCAGCCAAACACCTGGGAAACTGGGCCAAACCTGTCCAGTATAGACTGAACCCTTTGAGTTGACACTCTTCATTCCTATTTTGTTGACAGAAGCCCACATTAGCAATGTCAAATTTTCGGCCCAGACTAGTCATGTTAAAAATGAACAATCTCCTGACCTGAAATTTTACACAATCAAGTCAGATTAACTGTTCTGTAGTGGTGCATACCAAGCTCACTTCTGGCCTCCTCTTGGATGCAGTTAAGATGTAAATGAAAAGGCTCTGAAAGCTGGAAATCCGTGAGAATACAATTGCTTCCTCTACTAACACCTACCACGCCCCCAGACTCCTGCAATAACTTTAGAGGGCAAGCGCTAGCTAAATGTGTGTTTTTCACTCTGCTGACAGATCAGAGCACCTTCATACTTGCCCCAAAAGACCATTCTTCACTGTCCCTCTTCTGGCTTTGACTTTCAACAGTCTCTTCTTAGCTCTGTTTATCAGCTTCTGTGCATTTGGAAAAGTGTCAGAAGTGTTGGTTAATTACGTTCTAGGTTGCCTTATAGAAAAGATGGTACAGGAAGAATACATTTTTGTCAACCTACTTCTACAAATCTTTCTGCTACCTTTAGAAACTAAGCTCAGTTTTAGCACTCCAAATGACAAAACCAGCACTGCACACGTTGAATTACATCAGTGTTGTTGTTGTCTTTAGGGCACACATTGAGAGCCACAGAGAAACTATGGCACATTAGGCAAATCAGCTTACCTGCACCCAACATAACTGAGGGATTACTGGTGTTTGTGCAGCTTGTAATGGCAGCAATCACTACCGAACCATGAGCAAGCTCAAAGTCATGGCCCTCAAAATTAAATTTGACTATGCTGTTGCGTCGGTCTGGGGCAATTTGGAATCCCTTGAATCCTTGCTGTAGGAGGAGAAAATAAGAATAAAAAGGAGTGGTTAACATAAACATTTTGACTAAACATTAGCATGTTTTTTTTCACCCATGAGAAGCATCTGTTAGTCACATCTATGCTTAAGTTTTTATGTCTGATGGGGAAGGCTTGCCTCTCTGGTCAACCAAAATGGTGGACAATTTTTTTTTTTTTTTTGTGCAGTTTCTCCTCTCCTCTCTTTACTGGTAAAACAGGCAGACTTTGCAGCAATACATATTTGTATTTCATTCCTGCATGAATATTTCCTTCTTCAGATTTGTCAGATGCCTCTTAGTCCTGTATGTTACAGATTCCTGATTGCACATAGTCTTAGTACATAATCTGTTCCTGAGATTTTAGCATAACACATAAGATTTTTAAGCCAGTATTATCAAACAGCTTGAATGTATAACAGCAGCTGGTTTGAGAGGCAAAGGTCTGACAGTTAGAAATAAACCAAAGAGCAAGAAGGCACTGTTCGTGCTATGAAAAATTACATTTAGTGATCTAAAAGCATAAGATCACCTAATGGAGTTTTGAAAATGTAACAAACCAAGAATTATTGGGAACTACGGTGGTTTAGGTTTCTTGATTTACATCACTAGAGTTCTGTAATGCTTTTAACAGGGATAGTTACTGTATCAGATAATGACTCAAACTGATTTAGAAAACTTAAGTATCCAGGAATATTCATTCAAATGTAAGTCCAGCTCTTCTGTCAATGACCACATTTTGACTGGATGATGCAGAATGTAGTAATTGTTTTCTGTCTTTACCACCAACATCAAAGAGTCACGGAGACACATGCAGTTCTGCCCTGCTGAACAGACTCAATACTTAGTGCAAATCTACATTGTACATTGTTCCTGCTTGGAACGCTTGGAGAGCTGAAGAGCTGGGTAGTTATCTCAGAACTCAGTGCAGTATGTATCTTGTCCCCTCTATTAACAACCCCCCATTGTGGCGGAGCTTAGAAACCTCCAGTCTATGTCAAAACCATGTCAGGCCTAAGATCAGAAAGAAATATTACTCCAGTAGGACATGAACATTTTCATGCAAGAGAAGCAACATCCCAATTTTAAACTACCTATTGCTTCTGTCACCCTTGACACTGCAAATATCCTCATTTATTTTTCAGTAGGAAAACAAACAGCACACAACACCAGAGCATAGTTCCTGAACACCAGACAGCTTTTAGAAGCATGCATTAGTTTGTTTGCCCAAATGTTCCCAGTCCCCACCTTGGCTCCCAGACAAGTCTCAAAGTCCTTCTTCATATCTGACACAGCAACTTTGTCCTGAGGTCTTTTCGGTCCACTGCAGCAAGGCACAACAGTATGGAGATCCAACTCAACAACCTGTTCAAGTAAGATAAACAGAGAGTGGCTGGGCACTACCTGAAAGGTTGAAGCCAGGTAAGCCACAGGTATGCTTACATGCTTACCTCTGCTGTTGAATCAATGCTAAGTCTGCGCATCTTTATTTGCAGAAATTTTTAAGGACACACGAGAATGAGAAGATCAGAAGAAAAGGAACACTTCTAATTTTAGATGCTGCCAGCTCACAGGTATGGCTATTACAGGTATTAAAGTTACTGAAAAACCCAATGTAACTAAAGCATCCAAGCATTATAAATTATTTTTTAATTTGTCTTTTCACATACCAGAAGCAAGTTAAAAAACGATGTGAAGAATTACTGGTACTGATACAAACCAAAGCAGACTATTAATCTATTCCTCACACATTTTCCGACTTTTTTTTCATAATGTGCTACATCCTTCCAAATCAGTACTAAGATTTTTGAACAATCATGCAGATCCAAACACAAATTACAAGATTAAATTTTACAGTAGAGAAAACCAGGAATGGTCTTGAGTTTCCTGGACACAGAGTAAGATCTTACTTATCTTGCACAGAAAATTACTTGTGTGCTCTGTGGTTACCACACAGGGCTTCTAAGGGTCCTGATTCACATAGCAAAATAACTAGCTGAACAGAAAAAGAATAAAACTGAGAACAAGGCTAACGCACAACATCTACATTATCTCCATAGCCTGGAAGGAATTCTCAAAGCTCCATGGAATAAACTGCAGAATCTGCACCAGCTGGAGGTCAACTGAGAGCAAATTTATACCTACATCCAAGTTTTCACACCTGAAGAGCCAGCAGACTCATTCCACTAGGCCTTAAAATAAGACAGTTGTGCAGACCAGACCAAAGGACAAGGAATCCCTTCACTACTTCTTAGTTTCTGTGAAAAACAGACAATCCTCACAATAAAATAGGACAGGGCATAAAGCAAAGAGCCAGAAGACAGAGTAGTTTCTAACCTGTGTGAAGTCTGGATCCTGAGAGGAGTTCTTGAAATCTCTTAGCATTCCCACAGCCTCAAGGTACCTTTTTGTGCACATAACCTTCTCTTTGTTGCGGCCTAAAATGAAAGCCAAATGCAGCAAAACCAAAATGCAAGTGAAATGGAGAAACCACCATCTGACAGAAAAAGTGCATAACAGGCATGCTGTCAATAGCACTACAAGACCCTTACAAGACAAATATTAGAGATCCGCTAAAAAACAAACCAATTGAGCAGACTTCGTGGCTTTTGCAGAACAAAATCTTAAGTTCTTATTTCTGTCACCTGGACAATCTAGGTTCAGATTTTTGGCAGGCTGCTGAAAGTCTAACATTCAGCTCTTCCTAAACATGGATCCTTAGTGCAAAAACCAGCCTCAATAAGCAAGGATCAATAAAAAAATGAACTGAAGCTCAGAAGGCTTCACCTGATTCAATCACACTGCTAAGGTCATATAGACCTGGAGTCCTTTCAATTACCCCTTATCTTGTGGTCTCTTCTTATACTCACCAGTTTGTATCAGATACCCAATGCTAATATCATCCACTGGGAAATAGGCAGCTGTTGCTCCATACTCTGGACACATATTGGCAATGGTGGCTCGGTCAGCAATCGACAGCTGGGCAACACCAGGACCAAAAAACTCCACAAATTTACCCACAACTCCAACTTGGCGAAGATGCTGTTATAAAAATACAGTGCCTGTGTCATTGTTATGTGTCAAATGACATGAGCATGTCTATTATGAAATCCAGCTTTTGACTCAGAGAAATCTCTTGTGAAGATTTCTACAGCCATTTGAAACCAGGAAGCTTTTGCTAAACTAAATCATGAAGATGAGGACACAGAGATGTAAATTTTCAGTAAGGTACAACACAGGACTGTATTTCTTCTAAAACTTGCTCTTCCTTTCATTTAAACTAGACTATCTTACAATTGTATTTTTCTCAACATGATGTTCTAAAGAGGAGAACTGTGTGGGGAGTCTTCAGACAGCAAACCCAGGAAGATGGAAAAATGGGAGAACCAACTGCACAAGTACATGAGTCAAACTAAACACACACAACATCTGAATTAAATCATGAAAAAAAGTTGGCTTTCCCCATTTGAAGGTCTCTCTGTAGACAGCATTCCATTATGAACTTCTGTACCAGATTTCTGAATTCCAACAATACTAATGCTGACCCAGTAATACTCTTATTTCAGTGATAATGCACAGAATAAACATATTATGAATGTATGACACTAGTCAAAACACCTGCACATGAAAGAAATCAGACTGCAATGCCTACTGTCTGGTTTCCATCTCTTATATTGCTTTATTTAAAGTGGTGACTGCAAAAACAAATCATTAGGGGTTTTTTTTGAGGAAGAGGAAAAAGCACTGTTACTCCAAAACATTACTGAATTCCAAAATATCCCAACATATATTTTGTGTGGCTTCTGGGAAACAGATTTGCCTAGAAAATTGTACTTAATGAGCTGATTACAATCCATAGACAGTGATAAAGCTATTTAGAAGTTCAAAATTACTACCTGGAAGCACACACAGGGTTCTTAAACATTTTTGTACAGTGGCTCTGTCCTACAGAATGTGTTTATCTCTCAGCAGTAATGGAAAAATATCAATTCTTGGTAATTTACCTTGGTAATAGTGAGCACAATATCAGTGGATGTTACCAATGGCTGAGGGTTTCCTACCAGCTTATAGCCAACCACCTCAGGAAGCACCATGCTGATTGGCTGACCCAACATCACTGCTTCTGCTTCAATGCCACCCACACCTGCACACAACAGGAGGATACAATGTGACTACTCAGAAACATACTAACATGTCAGAGATAAACACCTGAAGTGCCTAATGAGTACTCTATTTAAGGTGTGAAAGAGGAGAGAAAGCCCACGGCCTGAGTCTTCTGCTAAGACACACTCCTCACCTTGCTGCTGTTTCTGCAAGGTTGGGCTTTTTAATTTCACTTTGTTTCATATTTTCATCCTTGTTCCTAAGCCATTAGCTGGGATATTATGTGAATCAAAGTAACTTACCCTAAGCATGCTTGGCTTTTACAACAACAGATGCAAAAGTTTTATTTAGTATCTTAAACATGTAACACAACAAACCAAGAAACATGGAGGTGGCACTGAACATGATGTGCTGTGAGTGAAACATACACAGACCATGATTGTTGGTCACCAAATGAAAACTCAGACACTACTTTGAAAGACGTAAATGTTACTAAAGAATGCTAACAGAAAAGGTACTTGTTCAGACAGAAATATCTACCCTTATATCCACTAAGTTTCAAGGTTTGGGAAAGTGCAGGTGGGAACTTTGGCAAAAGCATACCTTCACTATTAGAATTCCAGCTACTACTTAATATTGCTAATTTATTAAGGCAACGTATCAAAATGTCAGAATCATATGCAATCTAACAAAGCCATGAGGTTTATTATCTAGCAATGTGGCATTAAGCAGTCAAACCATTAAGCAGTTTTATAACTTTTTGCCTGTAGAAAGTCCCTTGTATATTTATCTCCTCTTTCAAAATCTACTTCTACCTTTTATTTAGCTTAATGAATACTGAGCTAGAAAAAACTGCCTGTAATAGCTGCTTTTGAATGCCAAATCACTAGTCCAATCCTTTTTCCCACTTAATCTAAGAATGGTTCTGAAAATTAATTTCTAATTTCTTTTATTCAAAATTATATGCCTCTGTTAATTTAAAAGACAATGCCGTGACAGATCCAGTCATGTGGCTCCTTTCACTGGTGTTGAATTACTTTTAAACAGCCAAGTAAGCCAATATAACTGACTACCACTGAAAGTCATGAACCAAGTTCAACGTCACCAGCCTCTGGAAAAAAATGCTGGATCCAAGAGTATGAGCACGTACGCTATAGACTGTGTCCAGCCATACTTTCCATATTCTAGAGAAAAAAATGAGGCTAAGAGTCACACTTCTCAAGCAGCTTTTAGTGCTACAATTTCATCTAAACGATGGCTCCATGCATATGCTGCAAAAAAATATAGAATAAGGGATGTGTCTAATCCCAAAGATGTCATGCTTTGAATACATTTAACTTGTTTACCTTTGTATTCTACACCAGAAACTCTTTCACCCTTGATTTGGAAAGTCTCACTCAACCAATATTGCTGCAGTAGATAGGTGGGTTATTAAAAACAGAAAAGTCCTATCATATGTGGTGCTCAGAACTTCACAAGCACATTCATGAACAACTAGCAAATACTCTTTAAAAACAATGTGCGTTCCGTATTTGTACAACAGCTGTTTTAATAGTGCTGCTATCACCATATCACAGGAAAATAAAGGCTCAGCTGAAGTCTTTGCTACTGTGTGGGATGATGACAAACACTTTCACTCCATAGCTACCTATTTATTCAATAAGTCAAGCACTTCAGTTCATCACTACAGGGAAAAATAAATTATTTATATCTCTTCCTGTAACAAATATTGTGCAGAGTAATGGTATTAGAACATCATTGTTCTGTTTTCCATAATGTCCTCTCCAATCATTAAATCTGAGTGACCATATAGTCACTCAGATTTAATTTTCAGCACCTTCCACCTAATAGATTTGTACTTGAAGTAATTTTTGGATAATCCAACACTTTTAAAGTAGCCAAGTGACACAAGAAAAATTGGATGGTCAGTGATACTTCAATTCCCTGCTTTTATTTAATATTATCCTTACCCACTTCCTTGTGATTTAAATGCAGAATAGAAAAGAATATATTAAAAAACCCACACAAAGCCAACAACATGTGAAACCATCTGAGGCAGTTATCAGAAAGGGGAGCTTAGTTACAAAGTCTTATGTAACTGTAAGAGACCTTATCAGGATACTTGTATTTGGGATTAGGCTATATAACTGTGTCTAGCTGACACAGAGATAACTTTTCTTCACAGCAGCGCTTATAGTGCCATGTTTTAGATTTGTGACCAAACTGCTGTTGATAGCACACCAGAGTTTTAGTTTATTGCTAAGCAGCGCTTACACAGTATCAATGCATTTTGTTTTGCATGCTGCTCCTCAGCAAGTAAGCTGGGGTGGGGAAAACATTAGGAAAGGCACAGCCAGGACAACTGACCAGAGCTGAACAATGACATATTCCATGCCATAAAACATCACACTCAGCACCAGCTGGGGAGGTGAGCTTCCCAAAGTAGCAACTGCCCAGGGACTGGCTGGGCTTCAGTGAGCTGATGGGAGCTGGTGACTTACTGTCTTCGCATCACTTCTTTCATTTCCCTTCCCTACACTCACCCTTCTTCACTTAAACTATATTTGTCTCTACCCATTAGTTGAATCTTGCATTTGGACTAATAATTCTCTTCCCCCATTGTGCAAGGAGGAGGAGTAAGGAAGCGATTGGGTGGGAGTGATCTGCCAGCCAGGGTCAACTCACCAGAGCCCAAAACACAGCTGCCTGAGCCAAGAGACTGCTCATGATACACTGCTGTACATACCCCAGCCAAGCACTCCCAAGCCATCTATCATGGTGGTGTGCGAGTCAGTGCCCACCACACTGTCTGGGTAGTAGTAGCCATTCTGATCCATCACCACTCTTGCCAAATACTCCAGGTTCACTTGGTGGATGATGCCAGAGCCTGGTGGAATAATCCTCAAGTTTTTAAAAGCTTGAGAGCCCCACTGAAACAAAAGGAATTAGAGTTAAAAATTTTCAACATAAGCACTGGAAGAACTTTCATGCACTGAACTTCTCTTCATGCAAGTAAGATTACTTTTGTTGGTACCTTTAAGAATTCAAATCTTTCTTTGTTCCTTTCAAATTCCAGGTCCTGATTTTTTTGCAAGCTGTCTGCCCTGCAGGTGAAAATAATCAGCTGTCAGAACCAAAAGTACCACCTGAATTTTATATCTAGTCAAATATATCCAAAGGTTGAAAGATTTATTAGCTAATGTGAATGCTGATCCATTGTACCATTTTAATATCACTACAGGCAACCAATGAAAAGTATTTAAGAAATCTTAGGAGATAATACCTGAACTTTGCTTCGAATGTGAATACTAATTTGGCAGTCCTAAACGTTGTAGGCTGAGATAAGCAACACTGCATGTTAGTAAAATGTGACTTTTCCAATACCTAAATCAGAAGCAATCAGCAAGGCAGTAAAAGGAAACTGGAAGACAACTGTTCTGCAACTTCATTTTAAAAGGTTCTCACTATGATACAGTGCTGTCTGAAGCCTCTGTGTTTCAAGGCAGACAGTGTTAACAAGTTCTTCACTTCAATCAGCTGCCTAACGTAGGTCTGCAGAGTTTGAAAGAACTGAAGCATAAATCTGGCCAGTGTTCTCTATGTGAGAGAAAAATCTCTATTTTCTTACATATGCTAATGAGCATAATAGAAATAAAGCGGTGACAAAAAATAATGATTAGTAACTGCATACCAAAAAACTTCAAGAAGGTAGAAGGAAACCACCATAAAATGTGTGATTGCAGCATCTGTTTGGAAGATTAGTTCAGTAGGTCCATATTTATGTACCTTGGAGGGTAGAAGGACCTCTATACAGAGGTCTTGTATTTCGTTGTGGGTCTAGCGAGTCCTAATGAGTTTTTGTATCTTTGTCCTCAGCATGCTGAGGACCGAATAGCTTTATGTTCCTTTCCAGGAGTCACAGGGGCCATAGTAAGCAGTGTTTCAGGCTCTTCTGCTTGGAGGCACTGAAGCAGAAAGCAGTTCCTCAGAGCTGAGCCTAGTGTAGATCACCTCTATTCTTAGAGAAGTGAGGAAGAAAGGAAATACTCTCATTTGTCCTTTCTAAAAACCCTTATGGGGTCAAAAAAAATGCATGTGAGAAAAAAAGCCATTTCTGAGCAATTATTAATAATGCAGCATTATTAAAGAGAAGTACAATAAACACAGGCCTGGAATGAGTCTATTTCTATCAACATTTAATACAGGCTTGTGCTGCCGAGAAGATACACACAGATAGAGAAAATTCTCCCCCTCACTCACCGCAGCTGATACAACAGTCTAAAATTTCTTAATGTCTGGAATGTTGTAGTACAAAAGCTAACGATATCATCAGCAGAACTACCTTGATGACCACTAACAGATTCAGTTTACTTACTACCATTAAGAAGTAAAGAGTGATTTTTTTTATTCTTACTGCCTGTTAAAATCAACCTGGATGGAGTGATCTATCACGAGATCAGCAGGACAGATGGGATTGATTTTTTCAGGGTCCCCGCCAAGTTTCTTCACAGCATCACGCATTGCAGCAAAGTCAACCACAGCAGGCACCCCACTACAACAGAAACAAAATGGGCATGGTGAAACAATTTGAATAAGAGAAAAAAAAAACCCAAACCCAATCCTGAGATACAGAACAGACAGCTACTGTCACATATGAAGCAAACTGCACTCCTCCATCTTCAATGCAATCAAATAATGAGTAGTAACGAGAACTTCTGGCACTTCAACACTTGACTTATCTTAGAGATCATACACTTTTCAGTATTTCTTTTAACACAGCTTCTGATGTTTCTCTGCATAAACATTCTCAGTTTTCTACTGAGGTATATTCTACCACGATATCTTAAACCAGCTTGGATAATCCTCTCACATACTTGCCTATCTGATTTTGCTGGCTGCTGAAACAAAAAGAGTTCTCTGATGTGCTCATGAGGATCAGGCATCAATAAGCAACCCACTTAAAAAACTACATTTCTGTAAGAGCAGCCCAAAGTAAGAGGCTTCTGAGTTCCTACTGAATTTTAAATCCTTGAAAATCCTGAATAATTACCAAAAATAAACAGAAAAAGCATACACATTATCTAACCTGTACACAATTAATTGATGTTGTTCAGCACTTTGACATCCCAATATCAGCTTTTTGTAGAAAAAATAGGAAATTCAATATTATGCTACCTAGAGGAATTTGAGGGAGGGGGATAAGAGGAAAGAAGAAGAGCTGTTTTGCCAAGTTACAAATGTTATATAATTGATATGGAACAGACACAATATCCTTCTACCATCTTAGAACAACTCATGATAATCACAGAATAATCCTAACTAGGACATTAGGTAATTCTAAACAGGACAACCTGAATGTAATTGCTGTACAGCTTTTGTAAAGTTGCCAAAGATGCCTTTTTCAAAAAGGTCCTCAAAGGCCTCTCCAAGAGCTTGTTTTTCAGGACTGCAGTTGGTCTGCAGACTTATAGGAACATTTTTAAAACTCAGCAGGAGTAGGGGGCAAGAAAGAAGAGCAGTAAGAGAAGGAACAATGTTGTCTTGAAAGTTCAGCTTCCTCTCTGCTCCAGTTTTTCAAAACATTAACAACAGCTAGTGGATGAAAAACAGCTAGGAAATCAGCACTTCCTTTATTTGAAGTTTTGCCAATTTTTTCTAATATCTTTAAAAGTTGAGCTGTACTAGGTTTCCAGCACTTTGACAACCTCTGTGAAAATGGAAAATAGAGGGTATGACAGCTAAGACAGTTCACCATTGAGGAAGAAAACCAACTGGCAGCATAGCTGCACTGGGCTTACCATGGATGTACTAAAATATTTTATTAAGACAGAGGACAAGGATACAAAGGACAGTGAGTAGACTTGCAAGTCAAATGCTGTATTAGAACAGATGCTATTGTTTCACTTGACTTTCCACATTGAACAGGGACTATTAAATGATTATTACTGACACCTGAAGACTCACTGCAGTAACAAGGCCCAGTTTTTAGAGTCCATTAGGTAGGAATCTCAATTTGCTTTCCTGGGAAAAATAATACGCTCATTTTTTCAACAGCAGAGAAGCCTTTAAAAATATATTTATAACAATACTGATTTAGAAGAGGAAGTTAATATGTGGATTATAAATGAGAACTGAAATAGGTAGAAAACGGAAAGCATGAGCCCCTGGGGAGCAAAAACAAGCAAACAAACGAGAGAGAGAGAGAGAATAGAAAATACCACCCCTTCAAAGAATAACTTCTAAGTACCAAACTTCCTAACTTGGATGCAATTTATCAATCCCATTCCCCTCACCAGTTTTGTGAAGTTTTGTGAAGATAATTACTTTTCCATCTCAGAAGAGTTTCTCTCAATGCTCTTATAATGAGTGTTTGCCTCTTCAAGTGTTGTCTGCAGCATGACATCCAGGGAAGTTGAAAAAGGCTTTTCCAAATATCTCACTACTATTCTTCCCTTTAGTTCACCCCTCCACCCCAAGCTGACCATTGCTGCACTCTCAAAAGCCCCTTTTCCTTGTTTTGGAGAGCATCAGACTCACGTGAAGTCTTGCAGAATAACTCTTGCAGGCTTAAATGGCACTTCAACATTCTTATGTTGCATCACTTTCCAGTTGAGAATATTCTCAACATCTTCTTTCTTCACTAGGAACTCATCACAGTTACGGATCGCTGCTTCCAGGAGGATTCGAATGGAAAACGGCAGGCGAGCTGCATGGGTAAGAGGAAGAAACATTCAGTTTTTACCTTAGGGCATATGTCAGCATGTGCAAAGTTCCATGACTGGGGCAGAAAGGTCCTCATACTCTCACAAGGCTTTATCCTGATCCAAACCCTTTTTCCAGCCTCCAGCTTTGCCAGGAGGTCAGTACTAACTGACCTGTTCCACTTGACACTTTCTACACAGGTTAGCCCCCAAGGCATAAAAGTCACTTAATCACACTGAGACCTCATTAGTGCTACTGTAAAAAAAAACATTGATTATTTAAGACACAGTAATTCAGAACAATTTGAGTTGGTTGTTGTTGGGGGTTTTGTTTTGGGGGGTTTTGTTCACTTGGGAATTTTGGGAGTTATTGTTACTGTTGTTGTTTTGGGTTTTTTTTAGAATCTTCTCCTGCCCTTCCATGCTAAGCTATTGCCTTTTTATGCTGGATAGTGAGAACTGCATCCTTTTTTCTTTAAAGAATCTAGAGGTTATCATTCTTGGAATCCTGGAATGGATCAATTGGTAACACCACATGTGCATTTGTCTATTCCTTAAGACTCTTCTCTGCTTTTCACTCACCAAGACTGACATTAATTGATGCTCACTTATTGGAACCTGTAATGGATATGCTTTGCTGACAATCAGATAAAGTGTTCCTCCTCTTGTTCCCTGAATTCTCCATCATCACCCATTTCCTTTTAAAATACCAGACACCCACCATAGACAACTCTAAGCTATAAACACTCACTTTTTAAGTCAATGGCACAGACACTAAGATTTTTACCAGTATGGCTGAAAGATTTGGGAAATGTCAGAGGAACTAAGGAAAAAGCCTCCTCATAAAAGATTCTCTGTTTCTAAAGCTGAAAAAAAAAAATCCTACTGATTAGTTCAGTCAAACATATCAGTATTAGACCCCTTCCAGTCTTTAGCAGTATAAGAAAACTTGCACTCTTAGTTTTGTCTAGCTCTCTTCACCCACTTAGGAAGAACAAGACTGCTGTGTGCACAGTATGCTGAGAAAATACTACTGGGATCATGCCAATGTTTTTGTTGTTCTAAATTTCAAGAAAAAAACTTTGGCTAAAATTTTGTTTTCAAGATCTGCCTTTTGAATTCATAGTTCTCTCCAGAGACCAAGTATCATCCAATGTGGCAAAGTCTGTTCACATTCTGTTAATCAGTATTAACAAAATGCTTCTCTTATTTTGTCAACATACCATATCTCACATCTTCCAATTTGCTCAGATTAAAGAATTTCTTCAGAGGCTGTTTCGGGTCCAGTGGCTCCACAATCCGTACAAAAGGGTTGCTCATGGTTGTTGAAGACTATTAGTGTCCCTAAAACACAAGAAAAATGAAAGACATTTTCATGACATCTGTCCTACATACAAAGTACACGTCCCACAGTCTACAATGTATCTATCCCACACACGAAGGCCTGTACCAAGGAAAAAGGCACTGTCAGTCATTCCTCTTCCACCACAAATCTACTTGTAACACATCCTCAGAGACAAAAGGTCTGAAGGAAGATAGGAATGTGGTGGAAAATACAGATACACTACATGGTTTAGAATCATAGAATCTTAAAAGCTGGAAACAACTTCTAAGATCATCAAGTCCAACTGTTAACTGAGCATCACCATACCACCACTAAACCACGCCCTCAAGTGCCACATTCACACACCTTTTGATGATGAATCGATCACTCCCTGGGCAGCCTATTCCAATGACTGGAATAAATTTTTCCTAATATTAAATATAAACCTCCCCTGGTGCAGCTTGAGAACATTTCATCCTGTCTCTAGCTGCCTGGGAGAAGAGACTGACCTCACCTGGCTACACCCTCCTTTCAAGGAATTATAGAGAGTGGTAAGGTCGCCCCTGAGCCTCCTTTTCTCCAGGCTAAACAACCTCAGCTCCCTCAGCCACTCCTCACAGAACCTCTGATCCAGCCCACCCACCATCTTGGTTGCCCTACTCTGGACACAATTTCACAAAGGAAATTCAGTGTCTTCATTATTCTCTTCTTTATGCTGTTTCTAGACAGTCATTTGGGCCTCTGTGATTCACAAACCACCATGGCAACATAGTCCCATTTCTTAAGTGTGTTGTGGTTTAACCCCAGGCAGAAACTAAGCACCTGCAGCCACTCCCCACCGCACCCCCCCCCCCCAACTCCTTTCTGGTGGAAAAAGGAAGAGAATCAGAGCAGCAAAACTGCAAAAATTCATGGGCTCAGACAGAGATGGTTTGATAAATAAAGCAAAAGCTAGACCTGCCAGCAAATCAAAACAAGGAATTAATCCACCTCTTCCATGGGCAGGCAGGTGTTCAGCCATCGCCAGGACAGCAGGGCTCCATCACACCACACAGGATTTGGGAAGACAAACACTATAACCCTGAATATCTCCCTCTTCCTTCTCATCACAGCTCTATATGCTGAACATGATGCTATATGCTGTGGGATACCCCTCGGGTCAGCTGGGGTCAGTTGTCCCAGCTGTGTCCCCTCCAAGCTCCCTGCACACCCCCGACCTCCTCACTGGTGAGGTGGGTGAGGAGCTGCAAAGGCTCTCTGTAAGCCCTGCTCAGCAGGAACTGAAACATCCCTGTGTCATCAACACTGTTTCCTGCACAAATTCAAAACACAGCCCCATACTATCTATTAAGGACAAAATTAACTTTATCCCAGCCAAAACAAATAGAAGTGGTGATGATCTAAAGCTAAACAGACAGACATTTGCATTCAAACTTAAAAAACAATTAAACAAAACCAGAAAACACTATCGTTTTGAGACAAAAAGTATTATAGACTAAGATTACAAATGCTATCAGAGACAAAAAGAACCCTCCTAATTTCAGAAAGATTTGTTAGGGTCACCACCAAAAAGAAAATTTATACAGGCTCTATTGTAAACATCATTTTAGTTTGATATATTTTCTTTTTTTGTTGTTGCTTACTGATTTACTGGTTTTTGTGGCTTAATGGTTTGCTGGATAAAGCATTCCTCTGGGACCTAGGTTCACACACAAAAGTTAAAGGACCCTGAGATACTCCCCATATCAAGGCCAACCAGCAGAAAGGGGCCTAAATTAACTACAGAAATATCTCTTAATGTCCAGAAAAAGTTAACTGTATGCAAACCACTTAATGGAACACTTCCTAGGACACACTGAAGACCTGAACTCTGTCCAAGTCTCTTCTGGAAGCATTGGCTTAGGCCAAAGCATGCCAAGGATCAAGCTAACAATTTAACAGTGAGAACAATTCTCTTGCAGTGCCTGGCAACATTCCCAGTCACTATTAAAATTTTTTTAGAAGAGAGATAATCATGGGCCTGATTTCTAGATCTATTAATGTTTTCCCAGAGTACTGTTCCCGTCTTCATTCAAGAAACATTATCTTCTCTTGTCACGGTTTTTCTAACAAGAAAACTCACAACAAGGCAGGAGACAGATATGGCAGGCCTTGGAGACTGGTGCAAAAGAATGCACAAAGTCCAGTATTTGTTAAAAACAGACAATGCAACGCCAAAGAATTAATTTATTTATCTCATCTGCTAATTTCATGGAATGTTCAGGAAAGACTATTATGTGGAACATATTTATGGAGGATTTTTAAAGTATTCCAGTGTTTTCAAAATTCATGTATTTAGGAGACAACCAAGAAGAAATAGCAGAAATGGTAACAAAAGAAGGTCCAGGGTGTAGAGCAGCGAGATAACATAAGAGAAAGAAAAGTTTCCAGAATTCTTTTAAGGAAAACAATGGATGTTTCTAGATAAAAAGCTGAATGCCCAGGGAAACTGGAAGGCCAGCAAATGAACACACTGCAAACACACACACAACCTCAAATGTATCACCTCTCACATTTCCATTGACAAGTTATTTTCTGAAACTCCTCCTCCCAGCTTTGCAGATACTCACCCTGCACACAAGCCCCTAAAGTTTTAGGTGTCATGATCTTCAAACAGTATGAACTACTAGCTATTCCACTAAGCAAACTCTGTGCTTCTGTAACGGAGCATGATCAAAATTAATTTCTTCCTTCCTCTTCTTGCCAGCTACCCTCCTGTTAAGATTTACTTTTTTGCCTTTCACTATGAGAATTTTATTTTATGCATATCAATTTCTCATGGGAAAGTCTAAGAGTAGATGTAGATAGAAATAATCCGGATATCCCCTGACAGATAAAGCAGATCATTAATCTGATATGACCATGAGTCCAGTGTACTCAGTTCACATATTCTCATCCAAGTGTAAATTGCAACTTGAACTTTTTGCATCCAAGTCCACTTCTTGGCAAATCACAGCAGAAATTCAAGACGTTATGACACATTATCTATGTGTTAACATTACCAGACATCACCCTCTACCCTGAACAGAGGTTTTTTAGTTCATAGTATGAGATACTTCAGTACAAATCTCCTCTCATCAGTGAGTTACACAAATAAGCCAAACTGTGGGCAGACCAAGACCTGATCACAAGTTCTAGTCATCTGCCTGGTCACACTGATGTGAACAACACTGTTACAAACCTGGAAGCCATTCAGAAACACCAGAGAAAAGGTAAAATCTTTAGAAAAAACACCAACAAGCAGCATTGCTGTAGCAAATTTCACACAGCCAGGAAAGCCTCAGTCATACCAACTAGTATTTTCACTCAGTAAATTATAAACCAAGCAGCCACAGCACAGACTCTGAACTAGTGATTTCCCAAAAAGAAGTCTGGGAGCAATACTCTGCATACTGAGCATACCAAAACTTTCAAAGTCATCCTCGCCATAGATACAGGTTACCTTTTTTCTTAACTTGATACAGGTTAACTTGTGATAGCAGCACAGAGTATTTCTTCATGTTTTGCAGGCACTGAAATGTAAATATGCAAACATAGGGGACAGACGTGTCTGCCAGGAACTGGTGCAGCACAGTCACATGCGCTGACCATGGCCAATGCATGGCCACATCAATATCTGCCCAGACATACCAAAACAAGCACCTGATCTTCTGCCCAACAACCTTAAAACTGATTGTGTGGAGATTACATTAAAAAATGTGGATTATTCAAACCTGAAAACGCAGAATAGGATGTAAAAATGAGCATCTCATTATTGACACAGATTGACAGAATATTTTTAGTTGGAAGGGACACACAAGGACCACCAAGTCCAAGTGAATGGCCTATATGGTGTTCTAATCCACAATCCTGGCATTATTAGTGCCATGCTCTGACGAACAGAGCTAACCTCAGGGTACTGGATCTTTCTTAAAGGGTTGCATAACTTGTATGAAGAGTACCAGACAAACAACAGCCTTATTTTAGCCCTTCCTTGTTGCCTACTATTAAAATTCTGAGAACACCCACAATTTGGCCCACAATAATGCTGATCATCTTTGAATCTGAACTCTCTATCAATTTTGTTCTCCACTCATCTTGTTACATCAATGCAGTAGATTATTACTCTGCCACCACACTCAATCTCTTGTTAGAATACACCTCAATTCACCCAGACTGCACATCAGCTCACCACAGAAAGTCTGATTTCTGTTCTTTCTCTCTCTGAGAAGCAGAAGTGCAGAAAGATTGTAACCATGAATACCAGGAGGGGCAAATTTGGATAAGGCCATAACTTTCCAAATATAAAAAAAGGAAGCTGTTTTTTGCAAATGCAGCATCTTGCCCTTTAGCGTAGAGAATGAACCCTTGGCCACAACAGCTGTCTCTTCTTGTTTGTATCTCTATATATGACACAGGACAGCTCAAATTCCTCTAGAAATACAAGTTTTACACTGTGATACTCTAAAAAAGCTTTTACATCTGTACTGAGTGTGCCAGCAAACTCAGCTTTCAGCATGAGATCTCAGATGTTCACTAGCACCAGACGATCATTGCAAAGATGCCTGCTGGCTGTACCATCTGAGGGGATCTCTCTGGTGTCCTGAGGGCACACCATTTGATGATGATGACATAAGAAACATGTGCAAGTCCAAGGGGACAGAAGGAAAGAGGCGTCTGTCCATTTTCTCTCCCTGTCCTCTCTTACTCATCCATGTACATGAGATACATTTAAAGTATATTAAAGTCTCATGTGGATCTCCATAAAAAGGATTTAAGCAAAAAAAAGGAAAAAGGATTTTTTCTTTTAAAAAAACCCAAACAACCCACACGCATTCTCAGGAGACTTCAATGTATGTTATGTGTGTGTTTTCAAATCTTCAGCTGTTGTATCTTTCTGAGTATCCAACATAAATACAATACTAGTCACGTCACAACAACACTGATTGGAAAAGGATTTTGTTCAGTGTAAAGCACATTCTTGATTGACAGTGATTCCTTGACTCTACTTTAAACCACTTTAAAAGCAGTTGTGTAACTTGGAACAATGAAAACAGTGAAATAAATTTCACTGAAATTCAAGGAATTGAGAAAACATCATAATATATCCTATAATTTTGCACTTGCAGAAATTATCTCATAAAGAGGGAGAAAATGTATTTAGCCTCTTGCTACACCTGAGAAAAAGTCTGAAAAATGTTCTAGACATCACTTTATTACATACTATTCTATTCTCTTTAGAGTTGAAGGTGAAACTGAACACAGCTAGTCAGACTAAAAGCAGCAATCTCACATCACAAAAAAAAAGAGATTATGTTTAAAAAGAACTGCTGCACTTCTACTCATTGACTGCAAACAGATCCATACTATCAATAGTATGTATTCTTATGGGGGTTTTTAGGGATATCAGAGTATCCCACTCATCTCTCACCATCCAGAAAATGAGAAAACTGTAGCACACAGAGTAGTTTCCTGTATACATGCTGACAGTAAACCATGCTCTTTTTGTAGTACATGACACTAATGTTTACAAAAGACTCATCATTAGTAATAATCACATTTACTACAGAAGCACCTGATGACAAACCAGACACAGATATTTTGACCTGAACGAAGGGGAAAAAAGGCTCTAGATGAGACAACTTCTGCCTAAGCTTCAGGCCATAAAGTAGAAACAGAACAGCCACGGTAATTTAGCATTTTACCAGAGACATATACTTCATCTCACTTGGAGAAACATGTTTTCACAATTGTTTTCTCTCTTCCACCTTAGGTTTCTTAGTTACTATCTTTCCAATTAAGAAAGGGTGCCTATGTTATTAATGATAAGAGGTAAAATTTAGACATCTCTTCATAAAACTAAACACCTAGTATCTTAACTATAACACATTTCAAGTAGTAAATGCTCTTTCTCCTGAAATGTGGGTAAATTCCTGGCCATCACTGGGAAGCACACACTCGGCAAAGAAGCAGTTCAATTTGAACATTTTACCAGACTCTAGAAATGCTAAAAAAGATTACACTCAGGCAAAGTAAAGACAGAATTTTATCAGTTATCAAGAAAAAGGGAAAGGCTTAGACTTGCTGGTACTTGCAGGAAATTTGTCAAGAAACATGACAAAATATAATGTGTCTGTGACAAAACTTCCAGTTGAAAATTTGGAAAAAAAGGGGTGAACTGGCAGGACCACCATGATAAAAATCCTTGCCTGGTGATAAGGCAGGACACAGGCAACATCCATGGCCTTGCTTGAAAAATGCTACATTTTTCATCCATGCTGAATCTGGTCTTACCGCCTTCTGTTGCAATTATCACTCCTACGCCCGCAAGTTATTTCCCTTCGTTTTGTCCACTGAAATGACTGCCACTGTACGTATTTGTACTTAGCTGCCAAGTTTGCAACAAGCACCTCCAAACTGCAAATGCAAGCAACTTAAAAAATCTAAGCAGAGCTGCAACAGGGCAGGAGGCTACTGAGTGATAAATTCTTCATCACAACATTAAGTGATATAAATATAATATAAATTAACATCACAACATTTGTGACATTACTAGCAGTTGCATATAGATGAACAGCACTTCTTTAATAAAGGGCTATTGCTCAATTCCCCTGAGCCTCTAAAGCTTACATAGCTCTTCTCATGGTTTCACCTTCTACTCAGCAGGGGGCCTCCATTACAAAAAAAATTGATGTCTAATTCCAGTTTACCTAAGTTATAGATGGCATAGTCGTGAATAAAGACCTCTAAGCAGGACCAGCATGTAGAACTTTCACCATATTGGAGTTGCACCATGTTCGGTACATGCCCACCTTGCTGGAAAAACAAGGAGGAGAATACCCATGTTAAGCTTGTTGACAAAACTCTGCATTTTCGATATGGAAAGGCAACCTCTTCAGCATCTGTAAGATGTTGAAAGTAGTAAAACTTCACTAAGTAAATCCGTCCACAATTCAAGTCAGTTTAGAAAGAAAATCCTAATAAATACATTTGTGTAGCAGGAATTTTTTTAAATTTAAATATCCAAGTTGCCTAAGAAAAATGTTTTTGTTGCACTGGGTAAATTGAATGACAGATAGAGATGACCAGACACATAACAACAAAACAACAAAAAACCCCACCTACCCACCAAAAAATGGCAAAAAACCCAACCAAACAAACCATAAGCAAAAAAAGCCTCAAGCCCACACATGCCCCCAGCATTTGGATAGACTTCAACACCAGAAGCAGAACAAGCAGAGGCTTGTTTTATAAAAAATATAAAATGCTATAATTACTTTTGGATGTACAAAGAACAGATGAGTGCAGTTACTGTTGCAATAAACACAAGCTTCTTGCTTTGATTTAGAGAAGCTCTTACTATTTAACACTTACTCTACCTGTGGCAGATAAGGCCACCATGTAACAAATACACACTGCTGCATTGCTGCTAACACTGAGCAGATTTCAGTAGTTAAAGAGAATGGAGAAAGAATCTTTTGTGTTTCTTCCTTACACAGAAAAGTTACACAGAAATCATTACATACCTATCTTTAAAGATAAGTCCACTAACAATCCGATGACTGAGCAACTATTCCACCAGTATAAGTGACATCACTATTCCACAACGGAAAAATTGCAGTAATACAAAAAGGAGGGTTTCTTAAATAATTTCTAGTCAAAGTTTCAGTGAACCCTTTTCAACTTTAATGCTCAAGAGGAACGCTGTACTGGAACAAACAGAGCTTTGGATTGCAGATGTTCCTGCTTTGTCCTGCTGCCTGAAACTTTTGACTGCAGTCCTAAAATACTTATTTATTCAGATCCATAAAGTGCTAAACTTACAACACACTGAACAGGTTGCTAATTGCATAGTCCCATAATCTGTGTATTTCATAGGCTGTCATAAGTATTTATGACCATTTCCCTTTGTTAGCAAGGCTGCATTGCACATATTGGAACTGAAAGTTTAGGTCAGAGATCAAGTTTGTGAAATCAAACATTGAGGTCTTAAAGTAACTCCAGCTCCAAGTGAGCTGGGAGTTCAGATGCATGCCCAGTTCCAAAATGCAGATATTAAAACTCCTTCAAGTCATCCCTCCAGAAAGCCAAATGCTACCTTCTCCCTCACTTCAACACAGGTACTATGCACTTACAGCTTAGAGGGACAGTCAAAACACTTCTCTCATATAGATATCAGCAGCCCTTAGTAACCCAGGCAAGCACACATATGTACTGTGCTCTCACGTCCTCTCAGACAGCCTCTGAAATGCAACCTAGTCCTAACAAAATCCAGATAATAATTAAGCAGGTGTAACTGTTAACGGAGTGCTTTGTCAGCACACTCACCACTGAGTGTCGCAGATAAAAGTAGAGACTAATTTTCCTTTTTTGCTACAGGAAAATGAGCAGCACTACATCCAAGAATAAAAGGAAGCTTATCTGCAGACTGCCAAACACTGAAAAATTAAGCACTGAAATTTTTTTCTCACCTCCTGAAAGAGCAACTCTGAACTTTAACCTACTTCCTACCTCTATACAAACTTGCTGCTTTTTTACCCTATGCTTGTAGTCTCAGACTGTTCATTAAAAAATATGCAATTTGGACCAGTTTTAGCAAAGAAATAGATTTCAGTGTTAGTAAGAAAAAAAAACCACAAAATCAACATGGAAGTGCTGCAAGAAGTGTGGAATACAGAACATGTGTAGAAAGATTTTGTCTTTTTTGGTTCAATTTCAAAAGGCAGGATTAAAAGACACCTCGGTATTGGTCTGTTAGTTTCAAAAGATTCCTGTGAAGGGTGAAGAAATGCAGCAGAGGTGCATGGGAAAGGCAAACAAAATGAGAGTATTGTGAATCAGCTCTGTACTCGTGCCATTACCATTATACCAGCTCTATAAACTGCTCTCTCTGCACCTTGAAAACTCCCTTTCTTTAAATCTTTAAATCTGAACTGTTTCAGAGCTACTGAAGATACGTGGGTGGAAGGATTCCTTTCAGGATGAAGAACTGATGAGAGGATTACTTCTGTTGTGAAATACTCTGACAGTGTAGCGTCCTAACTTTTCACACCATTTTGAGAAAAATCCTGAATTTGTGGTCTGGAAATAAAGAAAATTTTCTCAAAAACTGCTACCTGCAATCTCAGCAGCCATTCAACTACTCATGTAGATGAATCCCGCTTACAAACCCCCACAGACTCAGTCCCTAAGGAGAACAAGTGTGTGTGTCTGATACAATTTCATGAACTCAAACTAGCTGTTAGCAGAGCTTACTGGCCAAGTGCCCTGAGGGGGCAAGTCAAGTTCCACTAAACATTTTTACATCAACTTTTTCATAACAGTTTTCACACAGAAACGGTACACAAAAAAAAAAAAAAAACAAACCCAAACAACCAAAACTAACAGCCTCTTTCACAAGCATTTGAAGTCCTGAGTCTACAGCTGTGGGACATCCCAATTCTTTCAAAGTACCAAATACCTACAGGAAAGCTTCTGAATTAATCAATCCCTAAGGCAGCAGTGAAAGCAAAAACCCTGAAAAAATTTATCTCCTTTTCACACACCTGAAATTCCTCTCTACCTTCCCTATATTTCAAGACACAAAGGGACCACTCTTTAATTCACATCTTTCCACTTAGTTTAAGTGGATTGTTACTCCAAGGAGGGAGCAGATTTCCAGTTTCTACTCTCATTTGCAATCCTACAGTGACAGTCTATGCTGGAAAACACGAGCAAAAGAGACTTGTTCCATTTCTTACTATTCAAATGTTATTTCTTCTCTGATTTTCTGCATTTATTGTTTTTGTTCTTTCACCATTACTATAAAAACTTCACCAAATAGTATCAAAGTTGGAGTGTATTATCCTCTGGCCAAAGACAACCAGAGAGAAAGAAAGGTGCTAAATTACAAATATGATATGACAAAAACCTGAAGTTTGAAAGCCCCGTGGTCTTTTCAATTCAGCAATAGTCTGCATGACATAATCTGTGTAGAGCACTGCTAAGTGATCAGACTTCTTTTTACATGGAAAGTTTCTCCAGGAATCTCTTTTATCTTATAAAGTGTGAGATGAATAAAGTATTGATAATTTTCCTAGTAACTCCTCACACACATCACAGATCCTGGAAGGCACAAGACTCTGCTGCACTTCCTACTCTATGCCCATTATACTTCTCTTACTTTCTTTGAAGCAGTAACAATCCCCAGAAGTTTATTAGGACATTCTGATGAAGCACAATTGCTTTTAAGCAAAGCATTACTAAAAAAACATTCCAGTGTTAATATTTCTCTAGGGTGGTCTTCCTTTACTTCGGTTTTGTGGATTGATAAGGCCAATCTGAACAATAGCAACACCACTGAGTGCTCAGAGATATTAATTCAATTCCAATTGTTTGGAGAGAGAATCCTCTGTTTTAGACCAAGTTTCCTGCTGACACTAAAAAATACTTAAGTCCAGACCTCCCCGTCTTCCCCTTTATCCCCCTCCCCCCACCTTCACTAGCCTTCCAGGTGGAAACTAAATATCAAAGTACAACCACCAGTTAAAAAATAAATGGGAACTGTAGTGATGTTATGAAACATGGAAACATACTGAACATAAACAGGGACCGATCCAAACATGTACCTGATCCAGTTACTGAAACTGGGCATCTCCACAGCCACAGTCCTAAGTCAAGTTAAATTAGAAAGCAAATACCTGCATCTGTGCTACGACCTCCAGAACTGTTACAGAACACCTGCACCTGCTGTCTGTGCCATGAACATGAAACAGACTGTTTTGTCACCCAAAATCATTAAAACCTGGCACTTTATAGGCACCTCCTTCCAACTATTTTCTTCTAACCTTTCCCTGTCCCACTTGTGTTGCAGATCTACTGAGGTTTTTTGCAACACAGGAGTCGTGCTGCGTGCTTGCTATGTATACTCTGCACTATCCTCTACTATTTAGATACTACTGAAATACCAACAGACAAGGCTCGAGTAGTTCCAGGAGGAAAATCAATGTTTAAAGCTTCACCAACACGAGGACAGGGCTGCACAACTTCTCTTCCACGCCCGTTCTTCACGAGCTAAATCTATTCCTCTTTCCCCGCTCTGCAAAAGCCGCCCCCTGTACCCGCTGTGAGCTGGCCCCAAGCCGGGTGTCGGAGAGACCCGGCTTCGCCAGCCGGGGCCCGGAGCCGCGGCGGGGGCCGCACAGCCCGCCGCTGCTGCTGCCGCCGCTGCTACGAGATGGTGCCTCGCAAGGGCTGCTCCGCCAGAGCCGCCTGCCCTCCGCAGCATCCAACGACCCTTTCCAGCCGCCACCGCAGAAGCCGGGACTGGGAGACGGCAGGATCCCCTGTCCTGCCGCCAGGCCCTGCTAGCCGCCGGTACCCGCCCGCCGCCCGGGCCCGCACCCGTCCCGGCTCTGCCCCGAGGGGCGCCCCTCCACCCCGCCACCTTGCTCCGCGGCCGCCGGGAACGGGCATGCCGCGGCCGGGGAAGCGGCTCCCGGGCACCCGAGCCGCCGGCGCCGAGTGGGAGAGGAGCCGTGCGGCAGGGGGCCCGCCCTTACCGGGAACGAGGAGCACAAACCGCCGCCACCGCTCGCCGTCAGGGGCCGCCGGGCGCAGGGAGAAGGGGCGGTGGCGGCCGGGCTCCGCCCCGCGCCCCAAGGCCGGAGCCGCGGCGGGATGGCCGCCAGCAGCCCGAGCGGGAGGTGGGAAGGGAGGGAGGACGAGCGGATGGCCAGCCGGGCGGCGGGGACGTGGGGTGGGCTTCCCCTTCACGCCCTCAGCCCTGACCCCGCAGAGAGCCGCTGCTTTCCTCGGCCAGCCCCTTTTCCTTGGTATAGGAGGAGAGGGAGCGCTACGAGTTTGGAGGGGTGGGTAAGAGGGTGGTACCGAGGTCAAGGCCATATCTGCTGCGGAGTCATGGGAAAGACGGGCACTGTAACACGGGCAGGGGGGTGTGGGCAGTCATGTGCCTTGTGCCGGCCGTAAGCGCGCCACGTGCTCACAGCCCCGAGCGCTTGCTCAGGGTGCGGAGAAGTCCAGAGGTGCTGCCAGTGAAGCCTGGGCCCGGAAGCGAACAGGTGTCGCTCGGTACACCACCTGACACACAGGACTGCATCCTCATCCTCCTGGCCATGCAATAGGAGTGGGACCTCCTGTTGTTTCTCTTGGCAGGGGGAGAGCTGATTGGCCTGGCTGTTGGCAAAAACAGGCTGTTACTTACAAGCTGGTCAAGATCAATATCATGACGTCAGCGTTTAAGAACAATATGAGAGCAGAGGACATCCTAGAGGACATAATTTACATCACTTCCATAGTTGAGTGCCATGGAGAGTTTATCAGTGTCCAGCATGTTCCCAGTAGAACGGTATATGGTTTGAGCCTGAATAACATTGAGGAATACATTCAGCAAAAGTAGTTGGGATGCAGCTGCAGTGGGAGCTGCACATTGAGCTCTGGATAGCAGGAGCCAGAAGTAAGAGGCTAGGAACTGCACTGACCCAACAAAGGGTGCAGGACTCTCTAGCTCAGCTAGGTGAGCAGAGAGAGACACAGCAGGAGCCAGTGGTTCAGTTGGACAACCCCAGACTTTCACACGCTTAGACTGTGAGGGTATAGAAGCCCAGGGTTTGCTTTGCTCAGGGTCCCTCCTTGCAGACACTAGCTTGAGCTGTTATTTTGTCACTACACCATGATTAAACCATTTTAAGAAGCCAGGAGTCTGAGACTCTGTCATGGGAAACCTGGGGTCCAGCCCGTAAGGCAACTTAGTCTGACTGAGTGAGAGTGGGGTGTGCAGGGAGTCAAACAGGGCACCCCTCAACTCACTGGAGCCACCCATTGTGAAGTGACCTCTATTTCAGCCCGTTCTTATAAATGGGCAGGAGACAATGTTTCCTCCTAAATTGCCTTTATTGATTTCAGCTCTAAGGAAAGGGGCACGTCTTGAGAGTGGTTTCCACCCCTCCTGCTCAGACCTACACCGCTGAGGAGGAAGTACAATCCATCCTGCAGCTCTCGCCACAAAGTGGGAGTTCTTCTTCTCATGCGAGTCCCAGAGAACTGTCTTGGCTTGCAGCGAGCCCAGGGATGTCCCACTCTCTAAGAACTTTTGAAGTTACAGTGAGATACAGGAGATTGTCCATACATTCCTCTGGGTGTTGCCAGTTCAGTGCTGTCCTTCGCAGATCTAGATTCTGAGTTGGCTTGTTTCTATAGGGGCTTCTGATTTCGATTCAGTCCCATCATGCACCTGGGCTTTGTAATTTACATACTCAGGCTGGCACTGGTGAGCGGGGGGGCGGGGTGGGGTGGGGCAGGGCAGGGCGGGGCGGGGCGGGGCGGGGCGGGGCGGGGTGGGGTGGGGTGGGGTGGGGTGGGGTGGGGCGGGGTGGGGCAGGGTAGGGTGGGGCGGGGTGGGGCGGGGTCAGCGTGGGCACAGAGTAGCTGGAGGGGAGGCGGAGAGTAGGCAGAGAGTAGGATTCTGAAGGACGAGTCCGGAGCAACAGAGCAGAGAGGAGACAGAGTCCTGCTGAGGAAAATAAAATGGGGGGTACGGCAATGTTGGGGGGAAACAGCAGCAGTCTTACCTAAAGGGGAAGCGACAGGAAAAGTTAGTAGGATTTTTAGGGCAGAGAGTACAAAAATGAATACAAACAGTTTTTAATACTATCATTACAATTTTTAAACTAACTTTGACCTTGACTTTATAACTTTGTAACTACTTTAACATCTAGGAGTTGTTCGGACTTCATTTCTCACAATGTGGTCTGAGTGTGCTTGCCAGAGTGATTCCTGGATGGTCAGACAGAAAACTTTCCTTAACAATTAAGTAAACTAAAAAGTACCCAATTCCAGGAAAATAATTGTATACACAGTAAAGTTTTGTGTAAGGACTGTAAATATTCTGCAAGTCTTGGTAAGGTCTTGGGGAGCACTGACCAGACAGGCTAACAGTTGGAATAAAACAAGATCAGTAATGTTTTGTTTTTACCTGAAGAAAGCTTGGGCTAAGAGGAAAATGAGTTACTTGCTGGCTTTGCTGCACAAGAGCAAGTCTCCGGTGAGTGAAAATGGAAGTGCTTAACTCTACTTGTAAAGAAGGATGAAACATAGAAAATGCCCATGATGTCTCACCTGGATGTTTGTGGGTTGGATTCCTGCACACTGACATGTGCTGACAGATCCTCCTGCCTATGTACACTGTCTGGCTGGAATTGTTAGACCAGAAGAAATCAGTGGGAAGGACCCCAAGATCTAGCAAACAAAATACACTGAATAGGCTTTTGGGTTTGTGGGGGTTTTTTTGGTTTTTTTTTTGTTTTTGTTTTTTTGGTTTTTTGGTGGGTTTTTTTTGGGGGGGGGGGGTTAGCTAAATATGGAAACCCTGGATTTGGCATACCTGCTACTACTATTTCACTGGAATAGTTAAGACTTCTAGGTACCCTCTGTAGTTAAACCTGCTTTCTCTGAACTGATACCTCTAAATAGCCTGTGATCTACAACATACAGTACTTTTGATTTATTGCTCAAAATCTTTTCCACGTTGGCCTGTTTTCTGTTCAGCATAAATACCACATGGAGTAATTTCAGTTGCACTAAGCTCTTCTTTTAGAATTGTATTGGTTTTTAGAACATATGATTTGGTTTACCCAAATGGTTAACATGGAACTGGACATTAATTCATAATATTGTTTTCAAACCTTTGGCCAGAGAAGTTCCTAAGGCTGAGTTTGGTGGAACACAGTTATGTTTGTAGTTTGGCTTTTGGCTCTTGAAGGTGGAAGCCCATCTTTCTACATGACACCACAAAACAGTAGATGACTCTGATGGTCTGAAAAGCCAGACAATTTCTAAAACCTCTTACAGCTTTAAATGCTTCTTTATTTGATAGAAGTTTTTTATTTTTGTATATGTTTAATTAATAGTAATAAAACATTTCAAATATGTTCCTCTTCATGAGGTTAAGTCCTGTAATGCTTCTCTGGGTCACTTCCTTTAAAAAGAAAATGTAAAAATTTTAATTTGGTGGTGGTTGTTGTGTTAATAACAGAACAGGCTTCCAAGGCCCATGTGGATCACTAAGTTTTGAATCACTAATAAAATCCTTCATACCTAGATACCAAAGCAATTGCTGCAAAATCTGATTGACCGAAAAATCTCTTGGACAAAAAGCAAAGACTAGTGAAAATAGCAGGTCAGCAACAGAAATGGGAAATTCATACATCAGCTCTGACTTTTCCCAGTGAATATCTGCAAGGTTTATACTTTCTGTTCTGTGGGGAGGAAAGGCCACTGAGGATACGAGCAGAAGGGAAGATTTTATATTTTAGAAAGAGAGGCAGAACTGCTTCAGCCTCTACTGGTTCTTTGTAAGGACACAGAGGCTATCATGGGATTGGAAGACAGGCTGTTCATTCAAGGGTTTATGCTGTTTGAATGTTATTGCTGGTGTTTCCAGCATTTGAGCATTTGAGTATTCTTCTCACAGGGACTGAGTTTACAATAATGTGTCTTATTTAGCACATAACTAAAAATGTGTGGGTTTGCCTTTCTCCCAAGACTGCCAGGAGGTGAGAACTATATTAGATCCACTGTTTGTAAGGAAGAAGTTTACTGAAGTGGGTTCTTTGTTTAGGATCAGATTGCAAGGATGTCCAACAGTTTCCTTGGACAATCATACATTGTGCTAAATCAGGATTAAAGAAAATTATTTTCTGTTCATGCAGTGAAGATGGATACAAATAGGAATAACAATGCCTTTCATGTTGCAGTCAAATTCATCCTTGAGTGCTTTTAGGGTTTTTAATGAAGTTATTTCACAACAGATTAGGAACTATGTGTCAGTCCTTTGTCCTTTCTGTCTTACTGAAATCCATTCCCAAGAAGCTTTGTTTAATATCAGATTCCTTCTGGAGTGTTCTTTGAGGTTATTCCCCAACATCCTAGAAGTCCAGGGAGCACATCATATCTGTTCAATTCCCATCTGACTTCCCTATTGTGTCTCTCAACATATTTCGCTCTTTCTGATCCTATCAAGAAGTTACAAATATTTAGAATTCCCAGGAGATAGCTTTCAGCTTATTACAGCAAATATAGCCTTAACATACAGCAGTAGACTTCAGTGTTGTAGCAATCTTCCACGCAGGCTCAGCTGATCACTGAGGTTGCAGCAATCACAGGATTGCTGCAATCAGTCTCAAACTGGGCTAGGATAGGGCTGACGGGGAGGCAATAAACTTGAGCAGGCAGCCTAGAGGACCCAGACCTTTGGAGCTGCCATTAAGAAATGTCTGCAAGTGTCCTGCTTTTCCTGGCTCTCTCTAGTATAATGAAAAGGCCTGATGAGGTTTGCTCTGGACTGCTGTGTCCCCATAAACAGCACCTAAGGGTGCATCATTCAACATACTATATTCTACAGAACATATGAATTTGTATATTTAAATGAGTTCAACACTCAGTAAAAGCATTCCTGACTCCAGGAAGCCATCTGTGAATGAACTGAAGAACTGGCAAGATGGTAGCTTGCAGTTTATGGCCTATAGCTTGCCCTGAGTACAGGAAAATATGTTTGGTGGCTCATGAGGGAGTTCATGCTGAGATTTCATTGTTAGTAATGACTTTTTTAAGCTGTTCAAGTTTTCAGTGTGCAACAGGAGTACAAATCTGAAAACAGACAGTTTGACAGCTCACAGAAGACCTCTCAGAAATACCAGAGTAGATTCTGGTTATTGAACTAATTGAGGGCATACTGCATCTCCATCTTTACTTAAATGATTGTGCATCCTCCAAAGAAAATTCTGTGGTCGGAATATTTTAATAAATATGGTCTTAGCACTGGTTTACTTAATTGTCTTTTTTTAAAACGAGTCTTCAGAAAATAACAGTAAGATTCTTGAACTTCGGTTTCAGCAGCAAAACAAAGATTTAACTTCTGCCATCTACTGGTTAAACGGGGTTTAGTGGAGGCTCGTTGTCACCCCTACCGGTGAGAGGGCATTGACTAGGGAGTTCATATCCTCTACTTAGTCCCCAGTAGAAACTCACACAAATGTATTGTCAAGAAATAATATTGTTTTCCTGCAGAATAAAAACATTTTTTTCGCCTGTACCACAGGAACTGAAGAAAAGGGATTTGAGAATGGGACTATGTACCCAAAATTAAAGAATAAGTTGCCTGAGACAAGTAAAACTCTTCACTGTCAGCATTGTGCCTTCAGCATCAGATTGTGTAATGTTTTGGAGAATTTCTGCCAAAGTAGATAATCTATGATCAGCTTATAATTGCTGTATGGAGCATGAGAAAGAAAAACTGTTTGCACCATAGAAGTGGAAGGACTGTTCTTGTCCCTTTCGAGAGTAATAATATAACTTGCAGTAAATATAGAAGTCTTTGCTGACTACCAGTGTATTTCCCTAAATATCTGGAATGGTGTAGAGGACTTTAACCCAGACTAGATTCCTGTGAATGCTCAACTGGAAACAACCCATATTCAAAATGTTATTTAAACTTTTGGTGTATAGACAATGGACAACACCCTTGCACACAGTAAGCCCAGATTTGTGCTGTTCATTGTTTGTGTTGCAGTTGTACTAAAACCCCCTTACTGAGCTCAGGACTCTGGTGGAACATGCTACGAATCTGATACAGCAGGATGAAGTGGGGAGTAAACTAGTCCACAAAGCTGGTAGAGGAAACAAACTCTAGAGCCCAAGCAATTTATAATCTATCACATGGTTAGGCTAAGACAGCAGTTTTTACTTTGACACTGTACCTTCCTAAAGAACTTGACCACACAGTCACTAACCCTTACCTAAGAGGCACCTGTTCCCTACTACATGCTTGCTACATGTATTTGGTGACTGGTAAACTTAACAACCTTGGACTGCAGCACCACCCTTTCATTCCAAGTACTGACTAGTAATTGCTTGTAGTTGCTCTGACATCTAGAACTTTAGTAAAAACAACTGACACCTTATAGAAAGCAATGGAAAACACAGGTTTTGAAAAGAGGTACATACTTTATGCTGCCTATACATAACCATTTTGCTCAAAGAGCATTAAAGATACACAGAAGAACAGTAAGAATTCCTTTGCTTGCACTCTAATGGTAGACAGTTTTTCTGTAACATTTTACTTATTGTTATGTGTGAACATGAGTGACTGTTCTTAAGGACTTTTCAGTGAGAAATTGGATACTGCCTATTTTCCCCAAGATGTTTGTACTCGTACTTTGCTTTTGGATTCCTCAATTTTCCCACAGCAAATAAACATGCTGAATAAAACCAGCAAACACAATTTAAGAATATTCCACTTAGTTCCTTCCAAGGCTTCCTGAACAGAGTAGATCAGACCATCAGATCACCTATGACATGGCACAGTCAGGATGGATGCTTCCCTGACATATTTTCCTGCCTCTGAGGGCAGAGAGCAAATGCATTATGACAGACATACCCTGACCACTAGAGAAAGTGAGAGCACAGAGCTAAATTACATCTCACAAAAAATGTCCTTTTTGCCTGTTTGTAGTTCAATTGTTTGAACACAAACACAGAACAAGAGGATAACCTAACAAAGAAGACAGAGGTTGGTGGGGTTTTTTACCCTGTTTCTGAGCACAACACCTAGATGCCATGAGAGTGGGAAATCCTCTACTACTACTCTATATGCAAAGGGTACCTCTGTTGTTAATCTCTCTTCAGTGAACAGACTGCCTCATTTACCAGAGACCTTAATGAAAAGGTGTGATTGTGCCAAGAGAAAGCTATCCAATGGGATCTCCTATGAAGTAGTTAACTTGAGTGTTACCAGACCCTCAGTGCTTCATTTCCATCAGTGAAATCTCATTCACCTTTTCTGCTAATGCACTTCAGTGCTTAGATTTCCATCATGTCAGTGGTCTGTGGTGGAAATCTGCATGATTCATGGCTATTCTGTCCTTTAACCAGCCTGCAGCTGGGTCCCTAGGTTTAGGATGAGCTTTCAGTTTCTCGCCAGGCCCATCACAGCTTTGGTACTGGAGGTGCTGGTGCCTTTTCCTATATTGTAAGGCACAGGTGCAGGATTGCAGTTAACTTAGTGGTAGGCCCATTTTTAAGCTGGATGCTCATTTCTTTTGGCTCATGGGGAATTTAAGGACATCAATTCTGCAATAATAAGGATCACTGCCACATTTCCTTTCCTGGCTGACCCTCTGAAATGTCACACTGTTGCCCAAATGATCAGCTGCCCTGCACACCTTGAAAATTTCTATCAATGACTGCCTACTGGTCTTGTCCAGTTATGTCACAAAGCCCACAAGCAAGTTTTTAATAGTTTTACTTGCAGCATGGATTGGAAAACTCACTTTGTTTCTGAAATCTTGAACTGAGTTACATATTGTAAAGTTTTGTCTGTGTAATAAGGTGATAAAGCAAGTCAACAGTCCTGCTGGGAGAATGTGGAGAACTGCTTTAATACCAAACTTAGATCTAACTTTAAGGTTGCCCCTGCTCTGAGCTCCAGAATACTCTCCTATTCCACATTATTCAATGAAATAAACACATACAGAACCAGTGCTTGCAGTAGCATTCACATAAATTATCTTTCCATTAATCAACCATGGACTGCACTCTACAGAACCCATTTTAGTAACAAACTGTTAAAGAACAGAAGAAGGAAATGTAGTGGTAACCAGGGGTAGCAAATGGGGATTTGGCACCTAAGAGTCCAGTTTTTATTTTTCACATACAGAGATACACTGCTGCCCCTCCTGTCCTCCTGTTTTCCTTATTGCGGAACACAGCAACTCCAAGTCAGTGCTTTCCTGGTAACGGGGTGTTTACTTCTGTTCAGCTGTACCAGAGGAGAGCAGTGATCTGCTGGTGAGGGGCAGACGGCTTTAGCACAGCATTCCCATTACAGGGGACACCAAGGGCACACAGATGAACTGTTGAAGACTGTGCTGGAGCCAGCACAATAGCATGCCCCCTTAGCACCAGCCCAGATGCTACTCCAAGAGAACACGGGGGGGCCCTGCAGCTGTAGGGTTATATGGAGTGCCAGGTGCCTCTTCCCAGGGTGATACTGGGGAGGTTTGGCTGAGGTACAGGGCTCAGGTACAGAGCTGCCTGGTGCAGAAGCTATGGGAGAAGGCAGCACCCCACATAGCACCAGGGAGGATGAGCAGGAAGGTAACAGCATCCCGCCAAGGAGGTGCCTGTGCAGAGGTAAATGCTGGAGCCCTCTGCAGCAGTGATGGGTGCAGGACTCTGGCTGCATGAACAGCACTTTGGTTCAGGCATCACCGCCAGTCAGCCCTGCTGTGCACACCCAGAGAACTGTGCCAGGCCATTGACTTCCCAGGAACCAAGGAGCCACAGCTTATCCGGACCTAACAGAATCATCCTGAGCAGGACTAGCCAAAACTAAAACTGCCATGGTTGTACTCCTGTGCCAAGGCAGGTTAACTACAAATCAACCACATTACACTATTGACATCTGTAGCCTCACCCTGAAGCCATTGAGCTCTCCTGTGCAGGAGTGGGCTGCAGTTGTTTAATTACATTACTATTTAATTATCATTCAACAATTGTTTAATTATAATTTTATAATGATTTAATCATCAACAAACCCCTTAAACTCCACAGCGATGTCTTATTTTAAGAATCTATATGCAACAGCTGCTTAAAAGGTGGGACAGCTAAAAGGCTATACTGGACTCTGTTTGGACTCACAAGGTGGGAAGGTTCAGACTCACAAGGTGGGAAGGTTCAGACTCCCAAGGTGGAAATGTTGGGAGCTTGTGACTCCTGGCAACAGGAGAATGACTCCTTTGGGTCATCTAGGTATGAACTGAAGGCACTCAGGTGCAATACTCTAAAAACAGATAAACAGATATAAGCTGGTCAGGAAAGACATCTGAGCCCCTCATGAGGACAGAGCAAGTCATGCTGGCTGGAGACTTTACTTTCGCTGACCTCTCTGTCTCAGAAGTTTTGCTGCTTGCCAGGGCCTTTGATCTGGGGTGCTTTTGTCAAGCCCTCAGACCATGACCTCCTGTTATCCATGTGGGCACCAGTGACACAGCCAAAGGAGAACCTCATGCATAAGCACAGCACTCTGGAGTCCAGAACACGTGGTATTTCTTTACATTCTTGTTGGTGAAGGAGTAGATCTATCCTGTAAGCCAAAAAGTTCTGTTGGACAAAGAAATAAATAATGGTACATATTTATACATATATATTAAAAAATGGTGGTTTATATACTGGGTTTCTGATACATTATTAGAGTGTAGAATGAGAAATTGCAATGTGGTTTTAACGACAAGACCTGGACATTGTATTTTCAGAGTGCACAACTCTTACTAAACCTTAACAGTAATCTGTTATTCCAAATGTGGGTGTTTCTGCATATTTTGCATTTCAGAATGTATTATGCTACTCTATTCATAAACATTGCTTTCATGTTCCTTAGGTCCAGAGACAAAACATAAATAAAAAAGTTAAACTTTACAATAAATAAATAAATAAAAACCTAGCTGGTTTTTGGTTGATCGGTTGGTGTTTTTCTCCCAGAGAGGTGATTCATTAACTCTGAGCAAAACCCCTATGTACTCTGTCAGGAAGTTATTTGTTCTATAACTTAAGAGCTGTAAATAAGCTATTAAATATTAAAATCAGTATATTTGAAGCACAAATAACTTGCCTGTCATATCATCATATTTGCTAGCTGGCTGGGTCTAAAATTTCAGCCTCTTGACTTTGCTATGTTTTTACATAGTTTACTTTCAGCTCTGATATGGCTTATTATTTACCGAGTCTCAGAAACTCCTGAGACAGTGTAAATGCTAAAATAAAATATGAGTTCTGCAGTTATGTCTGCTTGTGATAAATGTATCTACCTTTTCATTAAATACTACTGCTGACTATGATGATTTTGGTGAAATAAAGGTAAATTACTTGATGGGATCTCTGTAGGGTTTTTTTTCCCCACAAGAGATGGATGAATTTGAACTGAAGGATTTTTTCATCTTTTAAGTCTTTGTACCTATGTGAAAAGTGTGCATATATTTGATATATTAATATGTAATTTTGTTTAGATTATGTAGTCTAATGTGTTCCTTATTATAACCTTTATTTGAAAAGGTATAGTCTCTTAATCTGGCTAAATAAAGAATCAATTAAAAAGCTGAAAGACACACCATATCTTACTGTATGACTTGCAACTGACCCAGAACTTTCTGCTGGCTTTCTATAGCAGGGCTTTTGCTTCTCTTATTCCAGGGCAGTTGGTGCTTTTAACTAACAAGTCAGGACTTGATTTCTTTCTATTGTGATTAGAACAATTGTTTAAAATACTTTTTTTCAGAAACTGTAGAGCTATTATGAAGCAAAAAACATATATACTAGTTATATGCTAAGTACTTACATTTTTCTCTCTCTCTTTTTTTTTTTTTTTCTTTTTTTTCTTTTTTTTTTTTTTTTGTAGTGTGGGTATTAGAAATTGAATTTCTCTTTTGTTTTCCATTGCAAGACAAAGAGTGCACTGACATGATCTAATACTTTTGTTGTCTCTTCAGCTGTGAGATTTTGGGGAAAAAACGAAAAGTATCCTATTTAAATGAACACCAGAATTTACTTTTGATTCAGATATCACCAACTTGGAGAGATGAAAAAACTGCAAATCTGAAACCTCTCTTGTTTAGGAAGGTGATACTTCATCAACCACTTCCTTTCATGAACCAAAACAGCATTATCCCTCAATTTCCAAATATTGATGTGCTGGTTTAAACCAAATGAAACCAACCCCCCTCTAGCTCTTCTTCCCTGCTGGTTGCCAACAGGAAAGCACATTCAAAGCACCTCCTACAGAAGCCACAATTTATTTTAAAATTTCCTTTTCAACCTCTGCATATGGTTTGTGTCATTCCTCTCTTTCAATTCCTTGTGGTAATGAAGGGAGTTCAGAAAACAGAAGTCAACAATATAGAAGATTCCAGTAATCTAAAAAGGCTTTTGCTTTTGGCTCTGTGGGATAGGTACCATTGGATTTCACACTTTCACACTTCACCAACATGTAAAGAACACATTTTATAGAAACAGAAATTTAGGAATTATCTGGCATTTGGGAAGCTAATGACTCCCACTTCTGTCATGTGAGTGGACGGATTAAATTCTTCATAGCTCTCTGAGAAACCAGGAAATGGGAAGGCCAGGACAGTCCACTAAAAAACAGCACAGGTCCATCTGCTTTTCACCCACTACTTCCATATTTATACAGTCTTATAAAATCCTCTCTGGATCCCACCTGGATCTGACATAATTATTTATTTTCAGTTTTTTTGAAGCTTGCTTACAAACAAATTGCTTAATGAAAGAACTGAGTAACTGAATTTTACCATACTGAGTGTCAAGAGAGCTCTGGTATAATTAACTGTATTCCTTAAAGGATGAAAACATGATGTGATATTGACACCACATCAAACTTATTTAATCTTGTACATAAATTTGGGATGATGTACCAGAACTTTCATTTCTCAGTTGTAGCAAAGGCTTTCTATCAGTCATAGTATGTTTTCTCCCTAGATATAAAAAGTACAAGAAGGTTACAAAAGGTTCAGAAGATCCAAGGTGCAAAGCTTGCTCCATTTACCTAATACACCTCTACCAAGCCAAGAAACTTGTGACAATGACATAAGAAAAATGACAATTTTCCTGTACTGCCAGCCCTGGAGTTGTGTAACTTGAGTTTAATGAGGTGATAGAATCCAAAGTGCCACAAAATGTTTATCAGGACATAAAAAGAAGTAAATTTTCTTTCCAGAGTCCTTATATTTTTTCCCTAATCTTGTTTTACTAATCTTGTCAAAACAAAGACAGCAGATGCTCAAAGAATTTTGTTTGTTTTCATCTGTAAGGCACTTCTTTAGGAAAAAAAAAATAATGAAGGTGTACCTAAGAAGTGGTAGTTTTATCCTGTTTGTTTCATCTTTCAGTTACCAGTTTGTAGAGCAACAACTCCTGGATGAGGAAAAAAACACTTCTAATGAGTTACCACATTTGTGAATGTGACAGCTCCAGTAATAATTCTTTGCCTCACTTTTTTTCTACTGTCTAGGGCAGCAGGTGTGCTATACACATGAAATGGAAAGGATGGCCACCCTTTAACTGCTGCCATATTCCACAGCTGCTGGCAGCAGATGTTTTGGTAGACTTGCCTGAAGAAAACCATGGGATGGTTTAGGTTGTTTTGACTGGTCATATAGGTTGCTCAGAGATAAGATGGGAAGCTAAAGAACAAAAAGTTTAGTTCTTGCCCCTGTGTTACAGCTTATAAATATGTATCTGAAGAGTCAGTTGTTAAAAAATAGCCAAAATCTCACACTTCATTTACATGTTAACTACAAAAACTACCATTCTACAGTCTTCTGTCAAAGAAACTCTGTAACTACCTGCCCTGGTAAGTGATTTTGTAATGTATGTAATTACTTGTTAATTGAATGTATTTTCACCTTTTATAAAAAGACTAATTGATTACTTCCTCAGGCTTTTGAAACAGTCAGATTCTGATACATTATAAGGTAATTTCCCAGAGTGTAGGAAAGACTGTTCCTATGAGTTTCAGCTTTCCAAATCTTGGGCCTCTGACTCTTAAGAGGGGGAGAACTATTAGAGTAATACAGAAGAAACACATTCCAAGAGGGCAGGCTATGTTGAAAAGAAAGGCAGGATAGGTCAATGGAACTTCTCTTAACCTCCTCCTCTGCTTGTCTGCCTTTAGGGTAAAGAAGTTTCTCCTCAAATCCAGCCTGAGCACCTAGTTTGTAGTTCTGCTTTTTGTCTCTTGTCCTCACAGTATGCATTCCTGTAAAGAACCTTGGTCCATCCTCTTTAAAACTTCTGTGTCAGAGGGGGTGCTATGAGATCTCCTGGAAACTGTCCCTTCTTCAGGCAGAGTAAGTCCTGCTCCCTCAGCCTTCTCTGCACAGGATAAGTGCACGAACTCCTAACCACCCTCACGGTTCTCCACTGAACTTGCTCCAGCAGTTTATCATGCATTTCCTTTATGGAGGTCAAAACTGAATGCAATAGTCTAATATTGTAGTGCTGGGGAGACAGTAATCATCCCTTCTCTCACCTGACTAGCAGTGCTTCTGGACAGCACAGGATGCCGTTGATGCTGGTTGTTGCCAATGTGCATAGCTGGCTCATTGAAAACCAAGACACTCAGGACCTTTTCTACAGTGCCACCCTGCTGCCTGTCTGCTCATTTGGAGGTCAAAGATGGTGTGTCCCCTGATAGACAATGCTGGTACACTGGTAACAACAACTGAGGGGAAAGCTGAGGTACTCAACAACTTCTTTTGCTGCAGTCTTCAATGGTAACCCCTCTTCCCACATCTCTTGAGTGGACAAAGAGCAGCATGAGGATTGGGGGAGCAAAGTCTCTCCCACTCTAAGTAAAGATCAGGTTCATGGCCACCTGAAGAACTTGAACATACTTAAAAAGTCTACAGGAGCCAGTGAGATGCATCCTAGAGTTCCCTACAGGGAACCAGCTGATGTAATTGCCAAGTCACTCTCCATGACATTTGAAAAGCTGTGGCTGTCAGGTGAAGTCCATGTGACTGGAAAAGGGAAAACACTGTACCCATCTTTAAAACGTGTAGAAAGGAGGACCCCTGGAACAACTGACCTGTGGGCATCAACTCTCTGCCTGGGAAGATCATGGAACATATCCTGCTGGAAAGCTCTGCTAAGGCACATGGAGGACAGGGACGTGATTTGGGACAGCCAGCATGGCTTTACCAAGGGCAAGTCCTGCCTGACCAACCTGCAGGCCTTCTATGATGGAGTGACTCCACTAGTGGACAAGGGAAAGGCAGCAGATGCTATTTATCAGGACTTTGACATGGTCCTCCACAACATCCTCCTCTCTAAATTGGAGACAGATGGATTTGATGGCTGAACTGCTACATGGGTAAGAAATCAGTGGCATCCAGAGGGTAGTGGTTAACAAATCTGAGTCCCAATCAATGGGACATCAGGGAGCAGTGGTATCCCTCAGGGGTCCGTATTGGGACCAGTGTTATTTCATAGATGAAGCATACTCCTCATCAAATTTGCAGATGACACCAAACCAAGTGGTGATGTCAACATTCCCGAAGGACAGGATGCCAACCAGAAGCACCTGCACAAGCTTGAGGGACCCATGGAAATGTCATGAGGATCAACAAGGCCAAGTTCAAGGTGCTGCACCTGGGTCAGGACAACCCCCAGCACAGCACAGGCTGGGCCTGCACAGATGGAGAGCAGCCCTGTGAGAAGGACTTGGGGGTGCTGCCGGGTGAGAGGCTGGGCCTGAGCCAGTCATGAGCACTCCCAGCCCAGAAAGCCAAATGTGTCCTGGGGCTGCATCCAAAGCAATGTGGGCAGCAGGGGAGGGAGGGGATTCTGCCCCTCTGCTCTGCTCTGGTGAGGCCCCACCTGGAACTCTGCATCCAGCTCTGGGGCCCCAGCACAGGAAGGATATGGACCTGATGGAGTGAGTCCAGAGGAGGGACACCAAGATGATTAGAGGGAGGGAGCATCTCTCCCATAAGGGAAGGTGGAGAGAATTGGGATTGTCCAGCCTGGAGAAGAGAAGGCACCTAACTGTAGCCTTCCAGTACCAGAGGGGAGCTGGAGAGGGACTTCTTGAACTCCCTCTCTAGGGACTTTAAGAATAAATAAAGGTGTATATTGGCAGAACAAGGAGGAAATAGCTTCAAACTGAAAGAGAGTAGGTTTAGATTGGATATAATGAAAAATTTCTATTCTGTGAGGATGATGAGGCACTGGAAAATGTCACCCAGAGATGCTGGGGATGCCCCAGCCCGGAATGTGTTCATGGTCAGGCTGAGAGGGACTTTGAGCAAATTGGTCTAATGAAAGCTGTCCCTGCACATGGCAGGAGAGTTAGATGATGATCTTTAAGGTTCCTTCCAACACAAGCCAATCCTTTGATTCTATGATATGACTCATTTCTCCTGTCTGTTCAGGTCCCTGTCGGTGGCAGGGTAATGACTGTTCCCTCAGCTTGCTGTTATGTGTGAACTTGGCATCACCTGACAACACTCCTCTCTGTCACCTTCTCATCATCTTGATAAACATGCTCAATGCCCAGGTCCCAGGAGAGACCCCTGAAATACTCCTCCCATTATGGGCCTCCAGGCAGAGTTCAGGTATGACCCATTAACTCCTACCTGATGAGCTCAACCATCCAACCAGTTTTTTACCCATCTAGTTGTCCACCCATATGGAACCATAATGTTCTAGTTTGGATACAAGAATATTGTGGAAGACCAAGTCATAAACCTCGCTGAAGTCAAGGTTATACTAGTGTCCCCTCAGATGTCACAGATCTACATATTTGTCATGGAAAGCAATCAGGTCGGGCAGCACTGACCACTGTCAAATCCAGTATTGGCTGTTCCTCTTTCTCTTCTTCCCCATAAGCCCAGAAATGTGTTCCAAGACTGCTATGATTTTTAGGAAGACTAAAGTAAGGCTGAGTTTGTGGAAGACGAGATCTATCATTATGTGTTTTGGCTGATTCATTGGCTTCAGCACATCTTCATTGTCAGGCACACACCTTCTGTTGGGGGTTAGGTTTGTTCCTTCTTTCTCTAAAGAATTTTTTCCCCACAAGTTACCAAGGAGACCAAGTGTTGGATACTTGAGAGTACTTAACCGAAACAAAGAGGTGGACAAAGGTGGAAGGGGGAGATAACGGAGGTAAAAGACAAAGCTTGAGGCAGCTGCATGCTTTTCTTTTTCCGGCGTTCGGGGAGACACGTGGCTGCCGCTCCTCGAGGATCTCAGCCGCCGCAAAGCACGCCGAGCGGAGAACGGCTGTTGCTGGCTGGAGGAGTTTCACTGTGGCCAAAGGGATCCAGTCCAGGGAAATCTACTATCACCGGTTCGGCCTGAATCCGGAGTTTTCCCGGCCACCCGCGGGGAGCTGGTCCAGGCCCTGCCTCGCCATCGGCTTCTTTGGCGCTGCTCCTCTTGCTACAGTGTGACCCTGCACCCCCTGCGCTGCCGGGACATCCTGCCCCTGCCTGCCGGGACACCCTGCCATCCCAGCTACCAGCCCGGGACTTTCCACTGTTTCAGCTTGGTGCTCTGAGGATCCTGCAGGGGCACCAAAAACAAACTGCCCTGGGTTTTGTGAAACAAAGCCCTCAAGGTTCTTGGTACTGTTGTCGTTTGTCATTAATGCTGTAGTTGTTTGGGGGGGGGGGGGGGGGGGGGAGGTTTTTTTGTGTTTGTTTGCTTTGTATTACATACTAGTAAAGAACTGCTATTCCTATTTCCCAAATTTTTTCCAAAGAGCCTCTGATTGTAATTTTACCTGGCAGATACCTGTCTTCCCAAACCAAGACACCTTCAAACAAAGGGGCTTCACACTGCTTCCCTCTTCCCTATCCTCCTGTATATATGGGGATTCATACAGCTCTGTAATATCTTAGATATGTTTTTTAAACCACGTTTGCAGAAGGAATTACAAGTATTTCGAAGCTTTTGTATGCAACTACTCACTCTTTTTCCCACCATAAAAACTCATATTAGGCTTTCTTTGGTCTCTTAATTATTTCTACTGTTTCTCCTTGAGAAGGTCAAATCCTTCTGATCATAACTACTTTCATATTCACAACACAGAAAGGAGATGTAAAGTAAGAGTAATAGACTAGAAGACACTAAGAAATTTTAGAGCTTCGCTGTGGGTCTACTAGATGAGGATTTATGATGCAAGAGGTTTATTAAACCAGCTTATTGCACCCTTCACCAAAATACAGATAAATCAGGGTCAGGAACAACAATTTTAACTACCCTTTCTTGTCTCTCATTGCTTAATGAAGGTACCTGGATGTTGTTTTGAACAGCTCAATACAAAACTGAGATCAAGGACCCAGCCAGGCAAGTCGAGATGCAGACAGCATACAACCATATACACAAAATCCAGTGATAACGTTCTTTCTTGTCCCATCCTAGTCCATCCATAATACTTTACCCAGTAAGTCAGAGAAACAGAGGTCTTCCAGACACTGGCAACATAGAAACATCCAGGTGTGTTAACATTTTCCAAACTAGCAACAAGAAGGCTAAGTGAACAAAGGACAAAAAAGCCCTGTGCTATGGAGGAGGGACACTTGGCAGAACCCCTTATCTTTTCTCATGAGGTCAGAGATGTTGAGTGTACAAGTCAAAACCTAAGGCAAATCACTTTCTTCTGCCAATGCATCATCACAAAACTTCTTGAAGTGGAGATTTGTGTGCTCTAAAATGCTATGATGATGGGATAGCAAAGCCTTCCAGATTAATGTCACGGCAAGAAACTGGAGGTCTTACCTCTGAGTCCAGAGAAGGGCAACAAAGATGGTGAAGGGGCTGGTGCACAGGTCTTGCAAGGAGCGGCCGACGGAGCTGTAGCTGCTCAGCTGGAGAAAAGGAGGCTCAGGGGTGACCTTATCACTGCCTACAACTCCCTGAGAAGAGCTCGTAGCCAGGTGGGGGTCGATCCCTACTCTGAGGCAGCTAAAGACCGGAGAGAGAACACGGCCTCCAGCTGCCCCAAGGGAGGCTCAGGACGGACGCTAGGAGGAGTTAGTTTCTCCTCAGAAGGCGTGGTTCGGCACCGGGCCGGGCCGCACGGGCAGCGCTGAAGGACATGTCGGGCGCGGCGCTGAGAGCGCGGCCGGCAGGGGGCAGCGCGCTCCGCCCGCCGGCGCTGCCAGGGCGCCGCCCCCGCCCGCCCCCGCCACAGCCCCGGGGCGGAAGCGCGGGCGAGCGAGCGAGCGGCCACCGGCGCGGAGCGGGCGCCCGGCGGGAATGGCGGACGGAGCGCGCTCGCTGCGCGGCGGCGGCGGCGGCGGCGGCGGCGGCAGCAGCAATAGCCCGGCCTCCAGCCCAGTGCTGGGCGGGCGGGGCCGCGCCGCGGCGGGGGGCAGCAGCCCACCGGGCCACGCGTTCCGCAGGGTGACCCTGACCAAGCCCACCTTCTGCCACTACTGCACCGACTTCATCTGGGGGCTGGCCGGCTACCAGTGCGAGGGTAAGGCGCTGCCGGGGCGACGGTGGCGGGACCTGCCGGGGACGCGTCCGGGGCGGGGGTGGGGGAGGAAAAATTGCCTGAACCTACTGCTGATAAAATCTCTATTCATGATTAGTATCAGCAAACTATAGTACTAAAATCTAATGCAAAACCGCAGTAGTAAAACACAATACTGAAATACAGTAATAAAAATAGTGCATTCCATCACAAAAAGAAGTATCTAATGGTAGTGATCAGAATTCTAGTAATTCTAATGGTCTAATAACAACAGACGTAAATTGCAAAACTCAAGTCCGAAAACAACAGTAGTGCTGAAAGTTCTGCTCCTATTAAAATTATAGGAATAATTTCTAATAATAATAATTCTAACAAAAATAACATAAAATCGGAGATGTGTCACTGCTCACTCCTGTGTGGTTACACCAGTGTGTGCTGTGATACAGCAGTGCCCCAGCCCATCCTGGGGTAGACACACTGTGAGCTACCACTCACCCCAGCAGCTCAAAGTGGGTATATCCCGGGGCACCCTTACCTGCTGAAATGCCTGATCCCATGGAGAATCTGAGACCTGTGTGAAGTTTGAACCTTTTAAAACTTGGCTGACGCTAGGAAGGGGAGAAGGAATTGCTGGGTTTCCTTGCTGGCCTACGCAGCAGCTGAAGTTCTTGGAAGGAACAAAAATTAACTTGTTCTGATGCAGCAAAATCCAGTGGTGTCATAGCAGAAAGAGTGGATCTCTGTGTCCCTCTTTAAATGAAAACAAACACACCACCACCAACAAAACACCCAAACAAAACAGCACAGAACATGATGTCTTCATGAGCATATGCAGTCCAACTGGCTTGGGTTGCAGCTCCCGGGCCAGGTCCAAAGAGTCAGGTTGTACAAGAGCCTCATTGTTTCGGTGGGTGTCTAACAAGGCTGTAGGTGTAGACCAAGTAAGTACCCTGCAGTTCTTGAAATAGGTCCTGCCTTTTGTCATTGCCAGGGGTAAAAAGAGTGCAGGATTAATCGAGGTGGAAGCCATGTTCCTGCATGGTGCAAAGCAAGTCTTGCAAAGATGGTTTTATATTTGCTTTAAAGTTTTCTGAGAGAAGCGTCATTCTGTCTGTGTGGCACTGCTTATCCTAGTATTCTTATTCTGTAGTCTCTTCCATCACTGACTTTAAAAACAGCAAATTTTTGGAGTCATAAAACTGGGTATTCAGGTGCCAGTTTGCCAGTTAAAGATCTGAACAGGTTTTTTCTGTAGTGCTAACAGGTAATGCTAGCAAAACATGAAAGGACCAGAATGTCTCATGGGGGTTTTTTTCCACTCACATGTAACATGCGTAAAGTTAGTGTATTGCTACAAATTGCAGTTAGGATTTTTTTTTCCTGGTTTTCCACTGCAGTTGATATTCTGGAACTGTTCTTCCCCTTTGGTTTTTCCTGAATTCTGAATAGGCATCCTTAGCACCACTGTCTAATGACCATATGCTTATGAGGCACTTCATGCTGCATGGTTAAAATATTTTTTTAAAACTGCATCTGAAAACTCCACCCCAAACAAGTCACCTCTGTGAAGAGAGAGGAAATGCTCTCAGTTTTCATTAGCTCTAACATTCTCTGCTCAGAGTGCATAGGAAAAACCTGTAATGGCTCCTGGCACATCAGTGCCTCCACTGGGTGAAGAATAAGAATTGATTTTTCGTTTGGTTTTGTTTGTTTTTTGTCCTTTCCTCTGTTTTCAACCAGCTATGCTTAGAGTCATGTTTGTCTCTCCAACAACTTACTACTAAACAACAAATCTCAAAACCAATGGGTCATTTGCTCATGTGTCTGCGGTTGTCAAGTTCCAGGTTATTTAATAAATGCTAATATGATTTCTTAAACAGTATTTTAAGTAAATTCTATTTAATAGTTACCTCCTTGTCATATTTACCCTAACTAATGGAGTTTGATCGTTGCACTTTAGAAAGTGATAGAAGGAGTGCCAGGCTGTTAAAACAAAAAAGTAACCCACCCAGCTATTAGAGAAGGAAACATTTGCTGTAGACTTGAAAAACATAGTAGATAATTGCTGCCTCTTTTTTTTTTTTCTCTGCAGAGAGTCTAGGTTTGCAGGTGTAATTGCAGCTATCTTTGGACTCTGTTTGATAAACCACCTACAGGCTTCAACATGAAGCCATCAAGGTGCCATTTTCTAAGTGGATTTGCAGTGGTTGCTCTTCCAGATCTGTAGGTTCAGATGTTTAGTCTCTTGATGCTGCTTATGTTGACATTCCCTGAAGCTGGTTATTACCAAAACATATGGTTTCCAGTATTTGAAGGGAACCAGGCTTGCCTGTGATGTGACTCTGCCAGTTATTGAAAGGAAAAAGAAAAAAAAGAATCAAACCAAGAAAGACCACCTCTTATCTGTTATTAGTTTGAGTAGTTGTATGGCCTGAATGACCTGGATTTAGTTGTTTTTAAAAAGTGTTTTAATTGTGATTGACCTTTAGACCCTTGGAGAATGGCATCTTCTATGTGTGAATGATCAAGTTTGTGGAGCTTTTCCGTAAACTTATCAACTACTTTGTAGGCTGGCATGTGTCCATGTGGCTTACATAGGTATGAGGCGAAAGTACAAGAAAATAGAATGAATTCTCAAAACATTTCTGATTGTGGAGGCCAAGATGGTCCTTAGGTTTTCTCTGTGAATTCCAAAAAAATACATGGAAGAGAGATGCTCCAATGCTCTCCATACAAGGCACAAAGTGTCCTGTATCTAATGTGATTGTTCAAAAGTAAGATACTATTTCCCACTCCAGTTCAGGGCCAGATCACTGTCACCAGCACTTTGTATGGGATTGCAGGTACTCCAGGGGAGAATTGCAGTTCTTTTGCTTAGATTGGCAAGGTATTTTTACAAATGAAATTTTATAGGGAATGCACTAGTCTTCCTGTGTGGAATAGGTGTCCAGCTGGGTCTGAAGATGTCACTGTATTAAGTGTCTGCACATATTTATAGTAATATCAGTCAACCAGGACATCTATTCACATGTCCTCCCTGCCCCAACAAATCTGTTTTCTGTAACCTTTTGTAAAGAACTATTTTTCTTACCACTTTGCTATTTGTAGCTGTGACTTCCTTTGATAAGTGTGCGTGTGTGTGTGACTGAATAAGTGAAGCTTGAGTTGTAGCATGAAAACTGCTCTCTTATATTGCTCCTTCATTCCTAAGCATGGTCATTTCAGGTTTGAGTGGGTTTAAACTTCCTCAGACTTGGCAAAGAAGAGGCAGTGTAAATGACTGAGGTTTTGTGCATGTGTGTATGCATCTTAAAAATTAAAAATACTAGATACATGACCTCTGTAAAAGAAGTGTGGAGAGAGCTCTTGCTGGTAGTTCACAGAAGGACCAATTTCATACACTAAAAATTAGCTAGCAGATATTTTATACTGAAGTTTGGGATTAGTTTTAGCCACCAATAAAAACATTTCTTTTCACAGTGCTTTTATTTTACATAAAACACTTCAAGAAAAAAAAATGTTGGAAGAACTGTGGATCAGTACATTTCAGGGTCTAAAAATATTTCCAGTTCTATAAAACTTTCTAATGTAAAGTCAGTTTGATTTATTTTAGCCAAGGATAGAATGTGGGGGATATAAGTAATAAGCAAGTTTGATTGCAAATTTACAGTTGTTTAACCATTTTAGGTTTTTTATAGCTATTTATTTCATTAGAATATTTATGGGAAGCTGCAGTCATGGACTTCTGGTATGTGTTTGAGCAGATAAGGCACTTGACTTGATATGAAGGCTCTAAGTCAGATAATGTTTTGAGAAACAACATCTTTGTTTTCTCTTTTTGTTTTCAGGGGAGGAGTTGAGGGGATTTGAGGGGGTGAGGGGGTTAAATTACTTTTTTTAGGCTTCTAAGCAGAACCTCCAAACTTATTCCAAGATGTATAAAGCTTTGTTTCTCTTAATCTGATTTAGATGTTGGCTGACAGCACCACAGCTTTTCCAGAATAAAATGTAAACGGTGGATCTGAGTTATATTTATGCCATAAATCTCAGATTTGGCAAGACAGCCAGAAAGCTGCTGTGATTTATATGGGCATGTCCCAGATAAGGACAAGCCGTGTTGTTCCTTGTTGACTTAGGAGAGGCTGGAGATGTTCAGACAGCATTTGCAGCAGTCTTCAGTTGCATGTTTTTGACAAATTTTGTATGCTGTCTATTCTAAGAAAATAGAGTCAGATAGAGAACGTGTGTTAAAGCTGGGAGTTGAGATATGGAAGTAGTAGCAGGGAATAAGGGGACGGACTAGGGGCAATCTCCCTGGACTCTCATCCTTTCTAGTTCTGTTGTTGAGACAGACATGGGAAACATCCTTGACCCTACAGGTTTCATTCAGATCTGTTTTGAAGGAAGTGAGTGATACATGAGATTCCTCCAAGAGTCTTATTGCTTGCAGTTCAAAAGGAAAAACATACTCTTCTTTCTTGTGGTGAACTTCACTTGCTTTTGGTGCATTCTGAACTAAAAATAAAAGCTGCAAAAAGGTAAAACCCCAATACAATTTTGCTTCTATCCTCCAATCAGTTTGCAATTTCAAGACTTTGCTGCCTTTATTCTTTGGTGGTTTTCTTGTCGGTGGTGGGACCTTTCTGTGCAACAAGATTTTTGGTGCTGAGATATTTGAGTGAATGTGACTTTGCAGCATTTAAAACTTAGATCGAGCAAACAAAGACTGGAAAAAAAACCAACCAAAAAACCCCCACGAGCACCCCCCCAAAAAATCCACAAAACAAAACCTTACACAGAAACTTGGCTCAGTTAAGCTGATATACATGTTGAGAAAAATGTTTGGAGCATTGACTGATGCATTGAAAAATGCAATTTACTGGTCTGGATTTGAAGGATAATCCATTTTGTACTGAAGAGAATTCACACTTTTCTTTTCCCTGCCTCCTTCTGACAGTGGCTCAGAGGAAAATATCACTGTCACCATCAGTGATGCAGAGAAAAGGACAGGGTGCTTTGTGAGAATGCACACAGCTTTTGTAGCTGGAAGCTATTGTTTGCGTTGATAGCATTAGCCCAGATTTCAGTCCAGAAACTCAATTAGGTAGTAAATAATTTACTGCAGAAAGTGCTAAAGCCTGTAATTCAATACCAAGCCTTGCACAGCACTTTCATATATCATCTGTGTTACTGCCTCAGTCTGACTCCTGGAGCAGTAACAAAAGCACTAAGGAAGGTGCTCATCAACCCATCAGGGTGTGAAGAGGCTGTGACTGGTGCTCTGCAGGTTCTCTTTCTAGATGATCATTTATCAAATATACCTTAGACATAATATGTTCAGGTGTTTTTCAGCCATCTTTGAGGATAGTATCCTGGACTCCTTTTAATCTTGCACAAAATTTTTTAGCCTTCCTCTGGTAAGTTTCCCACATACCATAGTTCTTACAGTTCTGTGCTAAGGATCTAAAAAGATTTTATTCATTCATGCTGTTGTGTGGGAGATAAATGCCTGACTAGTTATTTCTTTGACATAAACAAAAGACAGTAAACTCTAAGGCTTTCCCCATGAAACTGAGCCTTTTAACAGCATTTTGTTTAAAACTTGTGCAGCATTTCAGTCAGAAGTTACCTCAGTACTTAATGGGTAAAGAAGCACTTGCTGTTCTGATTTTCGATGATGTTTATGTGCATTTTCTGGGTGCTAATGTAGTTCCTGCTTCAGGTTTCCTTTCTTTTTGGAAACCGGTACATTTTGATAACACTTCCCCTCACGCTAGAGATGGCATGCGTTCCTTCTTTATAGATGTAGAAGTCTGTATTAACACGGTTTGCTTGCACATCTCTGGTTACTCAGTCCTCCTTCACTCTAGTGCTCAGCAATTTTTTCTGGTGGTTATGTTAGTTGTATTTCGATGTTTCCCTGACAATGTTAGTTAATATCTTGTACTTTTCTTGTGAAATAACCCCGTTAAACAATCACTTTCCATTGACAATTGCTTTACAGCAGGGACCCTGCTAAGTTCAATGGGCATTAATTACCTAGTTGTAATTGTAACTCAGGGTGGGGCCTTCTACATTTACTGCAAGGGGAATAGCACACAAGGTTTTTAGTATTCGTTCTCCTCTGGTCAGTTTGTAACAGATGTTTCTGTTGATTCCACCCACCATCACCACCCATACTCAGAATTACAAATCCAGGAATAAGAAGTTTTGCCTCATTTTTTTTGGTGGGTTCCCTCTAGACATGGTGCCTTTGCTGGTCTGTTTTCTTCTTTTTTGATTACATGCTGTTTATAATTTGTCCATAATACTGCTTTGCTTTTTCGTATTCCATAGAAAGCCAGTTCTCTTCCTGATTTTGGAGCACTCTTCTCAGGTGGCAGCTCTGAGTTTTCATTGAACCACGCTGTCCCTGGATGACCTTTACTTTTTGATTATGTCACTGCTTTCTTCCAGAGGTGCTTTTAAGTCTGAATTTCATTAGCTCAAACTGGCTTCCTTCTGGGCTACTTATTGCTCAATTAGATCCATCCTAAGCTGGCTCTTGAAAGTACCTTTGGTGAAACTGCTTTTGCAACACTTGGAGAAAACAGGTGACTAAGTTACTTGAGTATGTTTAATTTGACTCAGCTCCAGTGGGGAAAGTGCAGATTGCGTGTGTAGTATGTACACCTTTCTAAAGGTTTAAACAATACATGCTGATCGGCTCCTGTTCTTTTTGCACTTCCCCCCCCCTCCAGCCTTTTTATTTAATGGTAGCTTTCAGTTTTTGAGAAGCCTGTTAGGAAACACTGCCAAGCAGAGAGCAAAACCTAACGTGTGTGTATATCACAGTGTGATAAGGAACATGTTGGAAGCACACATCTTTTTTTTCTAAGTGTGCCACCACAGTATTCGTCCTTATTGTTGCCTACTGTTGTCTCACTTGTGGAGGTTTGTTATTCAGTAGAGTACAGTCACCCCCTCATTTCACTTCCTGTTCTTATTTAAGTCTTTTTATTTGCTTGGCTCTAGGAGGATGGGGGTGGGGGGGGTTTATATTCATACATATATATTCACATCTATTTAGGTGACTTTGTTGCTTTTTTTCCTGTTTAAAATTGAATATCAGTGATTTACTTGGAAATATGTATAGGATTATTAATGTGATGTGCTGGTATCACTCACCTGCTTGGCTTCTTTTTAAATACCGGATGTATGATGCAGTTGTCATGGGACTTACTATTGTAAAAATAACATTGTTTAAGATCTAAAACAGCTAACAGAATAAATAATGCTGTATTTGACCACAATTTAATCCATCCCTGGAGGTTTTACATACACAGTACTAGAGACATTCTGACTATTTAGCTAAACAGATTTTTTGAAGAGATTATTGAATAATCTGAACTTTAGGGGTTAAAATACGAGCATTATGTTGTTCTGCAGGGTAGTATTAGGTTGTGGTGGCCAGGAAATATGACATCCAGTTTAAGTGCAAGAATGAAGAGAAAAAAAATCTCAGTTCGCCATTGCTTTTTGTTCTGCTCGGCAGATTGTGTCACTTTTTAGTGTCTTGGTTTGTCATGCCTTAATTCAAGAAATAAGTCTTTCCTTTTTGTGCAATACTTTCTCTGCAGAATGTGAAAATGATAACTGGTACACCTTGTTAACCAGTGAACATAAGAAATAATCCACTGACCAGTTCCTTAAGTAAGTTCAAGCAAAATTACTTCCTCAGTGCTGAAACCATTATCTGGTTGGGATCTTTGCCTGGGATCATCCTAAATACAAGGAAATCAGTAAGATTCCTCTAAGCATGAAGATGGCATGAGGGAAGGCTCTGAACATAAAATTAAAAAACTGATCGTATTTGAGACTGTGGATACTTTCTTTCAGAATATAAAAGACTTTTTGTGAGATGACAAATTTTCTTCAGAATCTAGTTAGGATGGCAGAGTGAGTGTAAATCATCACACATACAAATTTGCATGGGAAACTAATTAGAACTAGCGGTCCTGGAATGTTTCTGCTATAAAAAGAATCCCTTAGAATTAAAACAAATGTGTGGGATGAGCAACAGCCTAGGAGAAACTGCTTTTTCACATTCAACCTCTTCTCAAAACAGTATTGATACAGAGTACAGGAAAAGCTGATTTAAAAATTTTTGGATATTCAAATATTCACAAATATTCACATAATTTAAAACTCTTTTGCAAGTTGTTGCCCAGATTTTGGGTGGATGCTGTTGGATTTCCCAGTGGCATAGTACAGTGCTGGAACAGTTGTGCCTGGCAGGTGTGCAAGTAAGGTGTGAGCAGAGTGTCTAGCCTCACTGCTGACAGTTTTAATTGCTAGTAATAGCAGCCCTTCCAAAAAGGAGTCACAATCCCTTTGTCTTAGAAGGGGTTGAAAATGGTGCTTGCAATTATGTTTGGTGCTCCAGCTCTCTGTCTGGATGCTGGGCAGACTTAATTCTGTAAGCAGAAGATGCTGAGTGAGAAACCGAACACGTGATCCATGATGAGGAGGTGTGAAAGAAGAGATATAATCTTAAAAAGAACTTTAAATATTCCTGTTTCAATTTCTGTGCAGAAATCACGTACAGACTTACATGTTCGTATGTGAAGATCTTTACTAACAGCAGCTAGGACTATTAGGCCTTTGTTGCCAAATCCTTTTTTAAAAAATAGGCTAAAGTAGAAGGTTAAAATGCTGTAATGTTAAGAATTTTCTCCAAAACAGCCAAATATCGTTGTGCCCATTTTGGTTTTGACCTCTGTTACTCTGTTCCTATTATATTCTCTTTACTCCAGAATAGCTCCTGTTTGGCAAATGCCTAGAGATTTCTTGACACTATTGTGTTTTTCATTCAAGCACTTTTTCTTCAGCTGAACCCAATAGATTATTTAAAAGCAAATCCATAAGATAGTGGAGATATATTACATTTCTTTGGGTTGGCTTTCTCACTTTGCTTTTGCTCAGTGTAACCTTTTTCTTAAATATGCTGTCCTGGGAAACTTTAAGAACCTTTCAGTATGTATTGATAATTCATGTGCATAAATTAATAGCTGATTATGCTACATGGTTAATTAAGATCAAGTGCTACAAGAACTTTGTCTGATCAATTGAAAAGACCACACCAAACAACACTAAACTGAAATGAATATCTGAGCCTTGATGTAATTTGGTCCCTCTTTGGGAAAGATTTATAGCTATTCAGGGATGAATTTTGAATTTTAGTGTTTATGAACAGAGTCATTTTATCTTGGAAGTTCTGGTGTGTTTACCAATGGTATATATAACTTATACTGCAGGCTTCTGATCTCCAGATAGATGTAAACACTCATCTTCTATGAATTTTGTATGATCTTAGACATGTGAGACTGTTGCTTTAATTCAGGATGGATAGAGTCTTTGGTCTCATCAATGACTCAAGCCTAAGTGGTGGAACTTAAATCCTCACACTTTCTTAAAAGTAATCTTTCTAAAATGCTTGAAGTGAATAACATTAAGAATCAGGATTAAAAAAAAAGTCACAGAGATCAGTACTTTCAGTTTGCTTTTTGGAAATAGTGCCTTGTGAGTGTTTTGTTTTCCTGATTCACCACTGTGTGAATTATTTGTCTTTAGTTTCCTGACCTTGTCAATAGCTTTGTAGTAACCACACTGGAGAAAATACTGAATGTACTTACCCAGTTGGCGCAGGATTCTGTTTCTTTGCTTTCTGCATTTTTTCCCCTCTATTCTTTCCAGGTCTGAGTTTTTTTCACTCAGATCCTGTAGTTTTATACACTTCTGAGTGTGATGCAACTTTGAAATGAAGCGCTACAAGAATGACAAGGAAGGTTGCCAGGGCAGCTCTGGGTTATTTTGGATTTTTCCTTGTTTTATGTTGCTAGGAAGTGTTGAGATGCCTTATATAATCCAGGGATTACCCAAATTAAAAGTGGAAGAAAATTTATTATGGGGTTATGTAGATGAATAATGAGACCTATGTTTTAATTGTATCCAACTTTTCTTGAAAAATTGTAACTGTGCTATGGAGGTATGTGGGTGTTCCTGTAGCTAAGCTTAGCAGTGATTTTTCTTCTAGTATCTTCAGGATTTTTTATTATATTTTTATGTTCTGTGTTCAGTTTTTAAGAGTCAGAAGAGGGATTGCAAACCTCCTGTCTTCTGGTTATATCACTGAGTGGAAAAGACTGTGTTTATATGAAATGCTGCCTCGCTCTCCTTGGTCCAATCAACATCTTATGTGTGTTTTGGAGGGAATTCTCAGTTTCCCCCACTGCTAAAAGCACAGAGCTAACTCACTGAGTCTCTGTGTACCTGGGATACACATGGGTTTACTCTGTGTGTCACTGGTGATATGCCCCATAGGTTCAGTACTGATGTGTATTACAGCTGGTGTGTAGCCTGTAATGTTGAGAATGTCTCCAAGTCTTTGGGTATTGTGAGAGTGTTCAGGCAACTGTGTCAGTATCTCATTTTTCTGCCAAAATTCTGTCATAGTTTATGAAGTCCTACTGTGCATTATGTTCAGCTAAGATCCACCCTATTTATTTAAGTGTAACTTGAATTCTTCTTTTTCAAAGTTGGAGATGTGCTACTGTTATTTCCCTTTAAATGTGTGGAGGCATTATGGCGTAGGTATGTCTAATGTAGCAAAGTGTTAACAGGGCTGTTTTTTCATAGGAGACATCTGTGTTGTTATTGAGGAGGATGACACTGACGTAGTAGTGTGTGGATTTATTTGTGCTGTATTGGGTAACGAGTGACAGTGTTGCAGGAGGTCCCATGTGTGAGGGCTGGAACCGTGCAGTGTTCATGCAGGGTGCCTAGGCACGATCACCTCATGAAGCCAGCAAGTCTAAGGGCAAGGTTCTGCAACTGGCTAGGGGCAATCCCAGACAAGAGTACAGACTGGGAGAAGAAGTCAGTTGACAGCAGCCCTGTGGTGAAGGACTTGAGAGTTGTCATGGATGAAAAGCTGGACTCAAGCTGGCAATGCCAGAACCAAGCACATCCTAGACTGCATCCAAAGCAGTGTGGCCAGCAGGTCAAGGTAGGTGATTCTGTTCTTTTACTCTGCCCTTTTGAGACTCCACCTGGAACACTGCATCCAGCTTGGGATCCTCAGCACAAGAAAGACATGGACCTCTTAAAGTGTGTCCAAAGGGAAGTCATGAAGATGATTCTAGGGATGGAGTGACTCAGCAATAAAGACAGATTGAGAGCTGGGGTTGTTCAGTCTGGAGAAAATAAGGCCTTCAGTAGCTTAAGAGGAGGTTATAAAAAGGAGGAAGAGGGACTTTTTATATGGGCAGATAGTGACAGGAAAAGAGACAATGATATTAAACTGAAAAAGAACATCTTTAGATTAGATGTTAGGAAGAATATCTTTGTCCAGAGGCTGGAACAGATGTCCCAAAGAAACCATGAATGCCTCGTTCCTGAAGATGTTCAGGGCCAGGTTGAATGGTCTGCTGAGCAACCTGGTGTGGTGAATGGCAGGATGTATTGAAGCTACATGATCTTCAAGGTCCATTTCAGCCCTAACCATTCTATGATTCTATGATGAAGTTTTCGTTGCAAGGATGCTTGCAGTAAATCTCAAATCATTTTAGTGCATTTTCCTTTAAATTGAGGGCTGGATCAGTCTTCCTTGTAATTTTTGTTGTGCTGTTCTGAATGCTGTAAGCTATAGCTCTTTGTTTTGACCAGTAGCTGTAAGTCAGCTGGACAGTGCTGGTAAACAATTGACAAAGTTTCTCTTTGTAAGGCATCACCTTGAAAACAGTGACTTGGAGAAGCTGTTGCAGACAACAGCTGCAGGGAGGTAAGTATTTATGACACTAGTGTGCATGCCCTGCAGTAGGTGGTTCTGTGGTCCAGCTGGATCTTCTTGTTCTTCTGGTTTTAACTATTTCATGGTTTCTCTGCCCCTTGTGTCCAGCTTCATTTATACATACTGCCAAGCAGGCCCATCTCTGCCCCAGCCACTGGAGTTCAGTTGATTGCATGGGCAGGCTGCAGCAAAAGACAGAAGAGGCACCTGCTTAAGACAGAGCCAGGAGAAAGTTCTGTTTGCAAAATGGTCTTCAAGAGGCTTTTAGTGGTATCTGGTACTTGATTTTCTTATCCCCATGGCATCTTGCTGAAACTATGAGTTGGGTGTCATTGGAGAGCCTTCTTCTTTGAAGGTTGTTGGGATCTATAGCCTTTCACTGCATGCGCAGGGAGTGCGATCAGAGGTTTTTCTGTCAGCCTCCGAACTGGCTTGACCCTTTCTAGCTGCGTAAATGCTGCAGTCTGGAAAACCTGGGGAAAAGCCACAACTGTGTTAAATGGTCTTGCATCTGCCTTGTGTGGGCAATCTTCATCCTTTGCCTGTACGAAAGAGCTGTTCGAGTGCTTAATTGTTTGCCCTCAGACAGACAGATTTTTGTGGTTCAGAGACAATTTCTTTTTGGACTCCTGCCTTCTGCATCCCCAAAGACTGCTGATAGCCAGTATGATTGGGAGCCTCCTGGGAGAAGAGTCACAGCCAATGGTCTATCGCTGTTACATTGTTGTTGGCAAAAATTGTGTCCCTTCAGGCTCCCTGTGCAACTTCACATTGTTAGAGGGAGGCCTCTTCCTCTGAAGGATCTCTTTTTTTGGAGTTGTCAGGAGATGAATTGTTGAACTCTTCCCGATGTTGTAGCCCTTTTGGAGGTTTTTAGTTTTCCATCAGTGGACCAGCACCTTGTCCCATGGCACTGTCCTATCTTTGGCTTAATCTTCAAGAAAAGAGAAGATGTTGGTGCTTTCTGGATGTGAATGCAATTTTGAGACTAGTCATCTTCCATCTGTCTGAAGAAGAAAACACTCTTAATACTAGGGACCTGTTCAGTAACTAAAACGGCATGCCTGTAAAATTCTGTGTTCACCCTAATTTCACTGATGGGAAGTCTGGCCTAGCTGTCTTTCAAGAGGAAAAAAAATAAAGTCTATGCAGAACTCACCTTTCTCATAAAATTTCACAGAATAGAATCAGAGAATAGTATGGGTTGGAAGTGCCCTAAAGAATTATCTAGCCTAACTCCCCACTCCCACACATCCCATGTGATAAGCAGGGACATTCTCAACTTGATCAGGTTGCTCAAAGGCCTTTTCAAGCTGACCTTGAATGTTCCCAGAGATGGGGCATCTACTAACTCTCTGGACAACCTGTGCCAGTGTTTCACTACCCCTATCATATCAAATTTCTTCCTTGCTTCCAGTTCAAATCTACCCTCTTCTAGTTTAAAAGTATTACCTTTTGTCCTATTGCAATGGGACCTGCTATCTTCCTTATATGCCCCATTTAAGTATTAAAAATCATCACTAAGTTCTTCCTGGAGGCTTCACTTTCCAGGCTGAATAATCCCAAGTCTCTCAGCCTCTCAAAGGAGAGGTGCTCCAGCCATCTGATAATTTCTGTGACCCTTCTTTAAGACCTGTTCGTGTTTCCATTCTTTCCTGTGCTGAGGATCTCAGAGCTGGATGCAGCATTCCAGGTTGGGTCTCGTGAGAGCAGGGTAAAGGTGCAGAGTCAGCTCCTTGGACCTGTTGGCCATGCTTTCTCAGCCTTTTATTCACCAACATCCCCAAGTGCTTCTCAGCAGGGATGCTCTCTTTCTGTTCACACCTCAGCCTATATTCATCTGGGCTGTATTCTTACTGGCCATACTGTACAGACTGGAAAGAGAGTGGACTGCAGCATCTTAAGTGGAGGGGATAGACCCCTCTTCTGTGTATAGACACAGCTGGTAAAGTGTCTAGATTTTCTGATGGCTTTGGTTATCGCTAAGAAAAGCCTCTTGACCAAATGGACATGGCTGGTTTTGCTACTGTGGTATAACTTCTCTGTGCAGTTATTTTCTCCTTGGGGTGCAAAGCCTCGATCAAACTGAGCATACAGCGTAGGTGCCTTTGTCTCTAGCTGTTGGTGCTCTAGCTTGTCCTGCTTAGCAGGATCTAAGAAATTTTCTCTGGGTAGAGTCAGGAGATGGGAGGATGGTGAGAGCTCTGTTTTGGCAGGTGAGGTTCCTTTAGTTCATTTTTCAGTACTCATTTTACAGTACCAGAAGGTTGTAGGAGCAGGATAACTTGTTGTAGGCTTCAGAATATTTACAGCCTTAGGGATGAGAAATGAGAAGTGCTGAGGTAGCACAGGTGCTTTGTGAGGCTACTACAATTCAAGCAAACCTTCTATAACCAAATGATTGACAGTTCAAGTATACCACTGAACTTATCTGGCTGTTTCCTTAATAAGTAGCTTGTCTTATTTTCACTTTCCTTGTTACTTTGTTATTTTCTACCAGCATATCTGAAAAACAAATGAATAGGATCAGATGTGCTGCCTTGAAGTTATAGAGCTCAGATGCTATGAAAACATTTTTTTGGAGTGTCTGTACCTATAAAGAGAAGGTGTTCTCATGCAGATAATTCTGGAAATACAAAGTGCAAGGCAATTCACACTGTGTGGATAAAAACTGCATTTTTATCAGACAGGGTATATACTGGTATCTCCATTTAAAGCAGAAGCAAATATGAAGCAGGCTAGTTGACAAGACCAGAGATTGCTGGAGAGAGAAAAGAGCTGTCGAATATAGGTCATCTATAAGGATACTCAGTAGGTATCTGGAAAACCTTAACAAGGTTTTCATTTGGATTTTCTGAGGAAGAGGAGTATTTACAGTGTGGTTTAGTTGAACTTTAAGAAAGCAAGAGCCTGAAGCTTCTCACCACAGTGAGAAAGGAGGGTCTTTTTAATGCTTGATTTATTAAAGATTTCAGAGATTTTTCCATTCCTCCCTCACCATTGTTTGAAATGTTCTGGGAAGACCAAAGCTTCTAGTGACAGCTTTCCTGGTGACATTTAGCAAGCATTGCACAACAGACATCTAAACTTAAACTGTGTTTTTGTCAGAGAGAGCACACTAGTATTGCATACAGGTCTTTGCATGTTTCTACTGAATTGGGAAATAAGCTGGTGAAGTCCGTGTACTGTGTTCAGCATTCCTTTCAGTGAATAGTCACAGTATTCAGACTGGCCTGTGGTCCCAGTTGTAAACAAAAAAGCTAAATGCATCTGTGTTGGCAAGCTGTTACAAAGGAAAAGTAGCTCAAAACTGTGTAACAAATGTAAAAGCTGAGTCCCACAAACTTCCAGTAAAATGAAAGTGTTGCATTTAAGTTACTCTTTAAAATAGTGACTCTTCCACCAGCTTGAACTATCCTATCTGGATAAGCAGTCTGGTAAGTGTTTTGTTATAATTTAAGAACACTGTGATAGAAAAAATAAAAGTATTTTTCTCCAATCTGTGACTAATTAGCCTGTGGGCATTTTCTGAAAGCTATTGTGTTTTTACTGTCAATAGATCTCTTCAGTGAAGGCAAAGGCAGTCCTGCTGAATAAAATAAGCCTGCTTGCAAGCCAAGGATAACTTCAGAAGGGAGTGATAAAGCCATTGAAGGAGAGAGGCAGATTAAATACGTATTTTAGCTTCTGTTATGTCAGGCACATGCTATGGAAGAGCAGGCAGAGCAGAGGAAATAACCTACTTAGTTTTGACCAAAATAAAACTTTGTTTTGAAAGAGTTATATTGACTTAGGCTGAATTGTCTTGGTGCTGATATGCCCTTTAAGTCCCACTGATTCATTGTTTGGAAAGTAGAGACTGTTATTGTTGTCTTGCATAACAGCTTTGAAGCTTTTGGTTTACTCCCTGGCTTTGCTAGATTTCTGGTTTGTTTTCCTCTGTCTGTCTGGAGGCAGTTGTCCTTCCTCCTTCTGTCTTTTAAGCATGCTGCAGTAGCTGTGCCTCCTGCAGTGGCCATCTTTGCCTTTGTGTGCATGGGGGACTTCTATTAACTAATCTGGGCAAACTAATTCTTCCATGTTCAGCACTTCCGTACCCATCTTCCTTCCCCAAGCACTTGTCAACAGCTTCTTTATATGAGCCAGTGATGCAATTTCATGACTAGGAGTCCTGGCAGAACCAAGGTGGAAGCTGTGACATATCTGTGAATGATGGCAAACAAAATGGGAATTTTGGAAGACCTTCCAGGTTCTGGAGTAAAGCAGTTTGGTTTGGTGATCCACCAGAAGGCAGAGGGCTCTACTATGTTTCAGGGCAATCCTGGGGGTATTAGCTGGACTGAATATGTATTTACATCTTCTTCCTGAATAGGAGAGAAAATATAAGAACATCTTGTTTACTCATATTCTAGCAGTGATTGACAGTGCTCTTAAAAAAAGCTGGTTTTTTTCAGTTGCTGAGCACTATCTTGTTTTGTTTGAGGTCTTGTTTTTTTCAGTGAGGGGAGGGGTGAGAATGACTACTTGAAAGACTGCAGTGCAGGCAAATTCAAATACTTCCTCTTGTTCTGGATTGTTGAATGCCTTATATAAGTTGGTGACATATGGAACAAAGGTTCATCATAATTGGATCTGTTTAAGAGAAATATTTATATTGCTAGAAGTACAGATGGCTGTCTGTTCAAAGCACTAAGCTTTACAGAAAGCCTGGGTTTTGAGGGTTTAGTTTTACGCTTAATTCATTATTTCATTTTGATAAAAGCTAGATGTATGCTACATGATCAAATTTATAATCTGGTGTACTGACTTGAAGTTAAAAATCTTTGTCTTTGGTGAATTGTTATGCTTTAGCAAACTGAAAGTAGTCATGCTGATTTTACAGCATGTGAGAACATGGTCATAACTCTTCAGACTGTGTAGTCAGAGGTAGTTGTAGCACACTCTTAACAGTAATGCTCTCTTTACTGGAGCTCCTAAAAATGAAAATTACTGGAAGTATTAAAAAGAAAGTCAATAGTCTCTGCTGGAATGAATTACCCCCCTGGAGTAAATGGTAAGAGCCATTATTCTCTCTCTAGTACCTGTTACATTTAAAACTTAGCTATGCTTGCTATGAAGCACGAAGCTTGAAACTGCACCACACATCCTTCTGCCCTGAGGAAACTGCTGCCAAGCTTCATTTGTTGCAGAGGTTGCTGCTCTGTTGCACCAGGCAAGTGGTAAGGTAAAAAATGACTATGCTGTCACCTTCCCAGGGGATCCACTGAATCCCAGCAGTTCTCTAGGTAACATAAACTAAATCCTGCTCTTGGTGCTTGTCACTCTGGAGTTCACAGCCATGACACAATTGGCTCTTGGACCCTCTGCTAGCAATGCACGCTCTGGCCAAAGCTGCCTCAAGGTACGTGTCCTTTTGCCACCTGTGGGAAGCTGGACTTCTCGTGTACACCTTCTGGAATTCTTGTGCACCCTTTTGTGGCAGTCAGAGTTTGGGGCAGTTGTGGCTCGCTGCAGTCTTATTACAGCTAAGTCTGTAAATGTGTGGTGGGAAGTGTTAAGGGGCATGGTCCTGTCTTCAGAGATCTGTCAGTCTTTGATTGGCAGAAAATGTTGCTTCTTGCAGCTGGGACTTGTTGAGAAGAAAAAAGGGTGTGACTACAGATGAGTTTCATTTGATGTGTGAAGTACAGTAAAGGGTTGAAGGCTGTCTTATGAAAAAGGAGGATAGAGATTCTTGGGGTGTGGAAGTTTACTTGTGAGTACAGAGAGACACTTCAGAGTAGGAGTCAAGTTGCACTTTAGGTACCTGATGAGGACTTTTCCCATGTTTCTCCATCCTTTGCTTCATAAGTTTTAAAAATAGCCTACTTAAGATTATGTATTTAGAAAAAGATAATCTATAACACAATCTATAATACTTCAATCTGTTGTTGAAAAAAACACAAATTGTTCAATATTTAATCTGGTAGAAACTTTATTTCATTTCATCCTATAAAATTTTCATGTGCTTAGGAAGATATAAACTTCATTCCCCTGGCCACCCAAGTCTAGTTCCAGAGTCAGTTGGTAACCTTAACCACAGCCTTTTCTTAGCCTTGCTTTTCTGAGCATCTTAGTAGAAAACAGATATAAACAAAGATATTGTGCATGGAAGGTTCCCCCTGGAACTGAAAATTGGCATTCACAGTGTGTGAAATGCTAAAATAAAAACACACTAACTGCATGCCCAGGTCTGGCTGTCAGATAAAAGCGATAGAGGGAAGCAATGAACTCAGTCAAGGCTGCACATGGATTTGTGGCAGTGTGGGGGATTGTGCTGCACAACTCTCCATTAACAGTCCACAACCTCCTCTACAAAGGCCAGTAACAAGATGAGAACTCACGCTGACACCAGCTGCTGAGGATTACAGAAGTATATTTCAGTCCTATCATTTTATTCCTTGGGATGGTTGAATGTAAAGTGATGGTAATGAAGGGGAGGAAAAGTTCTCCTACAAGCTGCTGAGTCTTTAGTCTGCTTTTACAGTTAGGCAGGAAAGGATCTTAGAGTTGTAATGGTGCATCCAGGGAAAGATGTGCCCATTGTGTAACTGTCAAAAAAAGGCAACTTGAATGCTAGACGTTATTAGCAAAAGACTGGGGAGGAGTGGCACAAAAGCCACCTCTGTGCTGCAGTATAAAATCAGCGTGCTCGTTCTCTCTGTGCAATGGCTGAGCTGCTGCAGAGTCTATAAGTGTCTGATGCAGCATTAGATCTTGAACATTTTCCTTTCTCTGTTTTATTTTAGTCCTCTTGTAATTCTTTCATGTAATCTATGTACATTTATAGGGCTTTCTGTAGAGGACTGTAGAGATTTTCCATTTATGCAACACTTCTACATATATCAGGCCATCCGTTCTAGTAAGCTCTCCAAGACAGGGACTTCTTACAAGTCTTACATTTAACAAGATGCCTCAGAGAATTACTGCATTTAATTTACTTGTATTTATATTCTCATTAATAAGCTGAGTATGTTCTTTAATGCATTGCACTTAGATTTTTCAAAAAATGAAATAAATAGTGTGCTGTCATAGCTGGGAAAAAGAATTCTGAGTTTCTAAGCCGTTTGTTACTGATTTAATGTTTTGTTTCAAAACCAAGATTTAGCACTTTAGTCAACTAGGTCGTTCAGTAATCTGTAACCTTCGTTAAAAGATTAGAAGAAACTTGGCAGGCGCTTGCTGGGAGTTGAAGTTGGTAAAAGTGAGAAGAATGCAAGCAAGTTACAGCAGTCACAAATAATGCCAAGCGAAATGAAATTACTATTTGCCAAGTTGTCCAGGCAATACTGAGGAGCTGTGGTACTGTTACTTTATGTCAGAATATGACATGTTCCCTTGTGGTGACTCTGTGACAGGCTGAAGCAGTGTATTGTTTCCTGTGAGTTGCTGGAGTCTGCTGTGCGCCAGTACGCACAGGGTGTGCTTGGAGAGAGCCCTCGGCTGCAGGAACTCCCCTTCCTGCAGATACTCCCCTGGTATCTTCCAGGACCTGTCTCTTTTTGGGAGTCATCGACGTGACCTGTGGCAATGATAATCTTGGTGGCTCCGGTGCTCATAAACAAGCTGCAAAACCCAAGTGCGGTGGCACCCTGCAGTGAGGACAGCAGGAGGGAATTGCTGCAAGAAGCAGATTGTTATTGCTGTAGTAGTACTGCTTGTAGTGCTAGGGCAAGTTAATTGAGAAATTAAAACCTGAGACAGAGGAGGCTGGATGTGACTGGCGGGAAAACAATCCAGACAACGAAGGGTTGGAGGAGGAACTGCAAGTTACTCTGCAAGTGCTTTTGTTAAGCTCAAAATGAGTGCTCTCTCTGGGCAGATCCACAGTAAGTCTTGTCTTGAACCGATCAGCTTCCAGGAGAGTGTCAAATCCATTTTGTTCTTGTGTTGATAATCCTTTTTCCTCCCTGGAGAGCAATTTGATAGTTCTATTTATAAAAATGTTTAGCAAATGCAAAGTTAGACTTCAGTGTTAAAAGAAAATATTAAATAAAACCTAACATGTTAAAATACAAATATACAAATAAATTTCTGTTTGAAAAATACCAAAACTGAATTATGGTGACTGTTTTCCCAAACAGGAAACAAAAGTAGTTTTTTACACCTTCTAGACTTTTCTGCAGGACTGAGTGGTCTTTTCAAAAGGGGGAGAAGATTATGTGTTATATCTGGTATTTCATGAGCAATTCTCACCCAGATGCCATTTGTGTGGGACATCAATACATTGCTAGAGTCCCTACAGGGCATAATTCACTGTTTTCTTCTTCCTACTTTTGGATTCTGCTTTGAAGTCTGTCTTGAGGACAGAGACAAAAATGCTTATGTGGAAAAAGTGTTGGGTATTGGAGGGTATAAATAGCCATAATTTTTCTAGGAAGTGTTATGCAGCTCATGAGTTACAGTGACTCCCAGCTTTTATGTCCTGCCTTGCTGGGGAGGTCTGGAGAAGAGATGTTTTCTGTTTCTTTGCAAGTGTATGCTGAAGAGCTGCTGGTTGTATGTTCCATGAGTTGCCATGTGCACACATGGCCTTTTTCTTTATTAAAACACCAAGTCAAACCACCACCAAGAATGTGGTAGGAAAAGTGGCCCAGGAAGTGATGGCTTATGGGCAGAGCCTGCTGTAAAGCCAGATGTCGTACTCCATGTGAACTGGGAGCAGCACTGTGATGCCCAATGGCCAGTGGACTGCAGATGGGAAGTTTGAAGCACTTGGGGTGTTGTCAGATACTTGTGAAACTTAGGAAGTGGTACACTGTGCTTATGAAGAGTAGGGATGGGAAAACCCCATGGTACAGCAACAGTTGCTGCTGGTGAGTGATCATCTGCCCTGGCACTGGGAGAGGTCAGAGATTCCACTCAAGAGATCAGGACCTTAACATCTGCACAAGGCTTTAAGTTTGAACTGGTGGACAGTAAGTCTGAAAGAAAGAGGACTCTAAATCCTTAGCTGCATGGCTTATTGGTTCCTAATTAATCAGTGGTGGTGAGAATGAAATAAAGAATCCCTTGTTTTCTTCACACAGCTTAAGGTAATGCAAATTCATGGTAACAACCTGTGGAAAATATCTCCTCCATGAGAAATGATCTTTTGAAACCCTGTCATCCTTGAAAGCATGCTTTGTGGAGCTTGGATGGAATTATACAACCGTAATAAAAGAAACAGTTAGTTACTTTTGACTTTCAAAGCTGCCTATAATTAATTGGTGACCTTGAATTTTGTCTCATTCATCTGTTACACTCAGTTTGTAGCAATACTTTGTGTTCTCACATTTATACGTTTCTACATGCACTAGCTTGTAGAATAATTCACTTGAAAACATGTCTTTCTACTTTGACTACATCAAAGAGCTGTTTTGCACTGTTTAAAACTTTTTTTGAAATTTAAGAACTCATTTTGAAGCTCATGGAGAGAGAGAGTGTGGGAGGACATGACTTGCAGTAGGCTTGTACTGTTCTGGGATAAACTCTCCTTCCTTTTCCATTGCCAGTGTCTTAGTAGCAAAACAACCTGGAGTTCATGCACTGCTCAGTTGTGTACATTCTCAATCCTAGGGTATAGCAAACATGTTTAAAAAGATATATTCCTGATTTTATTTTTGGTTTTGTTTGATTGTTTGTGTTTCTTAAAGCGCCTTGCTTGTGAAGAGTTGCTCATGGTTCTTATTTTATTTCCACAGTTTGCAACTTCATGTCTCATGAAAAGTGCCTCAAGAATGTCAAGATAGCATGCTCATGTATTGCTCCCAGCCTTGTAAGGGTGAGTAAAGTGATACTAGCTTGTCTCGTCCTTGGGGTAATACCACACATTTATCACTAATGAACATGGTGCTCTATAGCAATGGGATTTTTTCATATCATAATGCAAAAATTGTATTAGTCATCACTGAAGCTTTTATGTCTGCTCACAGGCAAAGCTACACTTCCTTTAAAAAGTCTGCTATGAGCAACTGTAGATAGTCTGTCTTTGAAGATCAGTTATTTGCATTCTTTAAACATTACTAGATGTTCTTACTGTGTGTCATTACCTGGAAGTCTCGCAATATTGGAAGGAACGACTGATGAAAACTGTGCCATGTGTCATAAAGATGAACTGTGTATATCACCAGTTTTTTTACAGCTATTACGTATTAAGCTGCTCTGCCTAGCTAAGGAGCTGTGTTTGTCTTCTGTTGATGGCTGCATCTTAAGAAGCTTCATGTTTATTGTGTCTAGAGAATAAAATTGTTGCATTGTAAGTATAGGATTTGAAAGCCAAAAAAAGAGGGCAGGACTTCTCTTCATTACAGTGCTTCACAATCGATTTTGATAAGTAATGAAGTACTTGCAGATGGCTTGTGACCTTCTCCCACAAGACTTCATGTGTAAGAGGTTGATTCAAAGAGTGTGGAACATGAATCAACTTTGCAGAAGATAATAGGATGTAACTAAGGTATTAAGAAGCTAAAATGAAAACAAAGTGTGTTATCCACTTGGGAAAAGACGACAGAAGAGGAACAAAAAGGGAGGACATAAGAAATTTACTAGAGAAGTAATAAAACATTACAAATACCTTAAGGAGCCACAGACAAAAGTCGAATGAGACATGGCTGTAAAATCAGTCATGTTCATTTCGGACCTGCTGACTCAAAACACATTTATGGGAATTCACTGTATAGACCTATGAAGGGAAGTTGATTCACTTCTTTGTGTCATAAAATATTTTACAAGTTCTTTTTCATTGTGGAAGCCTGCAGAGGGGGTAAGATATGGAAGTTTGAAAACAATATGCAATTTCAGTTATTGGGATTGCATAGAGAGAAATTACTCGTTGGTTTTTCTTCAATATGCTTTGTCTAGGTGATAAAGCTGCTAGGCTTTGTGCAAAACTTGCTTTTTTGCTTTTCCTCCTTCCTTAAATACCTTTGATCTTGAGAGGTGTCAAAAAAGTGTCTAATACATAGAAATTTGCCAGTGAAACAATAAGAACTACTGCTGTAAGTCTTAAAACCTATGGTAAAGGGACATGTTGGCAGTGAGAAATGCTTTTACTAAGAATTAGCATCTTCTGCTCTTTCAGTATGCTCACAATCAATCATTGTAGCAAAAGGATTAGTGAGTCAGATGATGTAGGTATCTACCAGGGCCTTTAGGGGGATGACAAAAATCCACCTGAAAAACAGTAATTTTATTCAGAGTGTGGATGTTGTAAACATTTATGATTTCTTTTTTTGTGGATTTGCTCTAAATTTAATTCATTGTTCAAAATAGTATTTGTTCCTTTGCTTTTATATGGTAAAAATTGTCCATTTAATCTTACTAGTGTTCCCATTTGCATCAGTTGTAGACGTCAGTGTAATTTTTTTCTCTTTTGTCAGTCCCTGTAATCTATCTGCCCCAAAACATAATTTTTATCTTGTGATTTATCTGTAAACAATAAACACAAATTGTACTGCACAGCGAGGATAGCTATTTGGTGATGTTGTCAGTCTTTGAAACAGTTTGCAGTTCAGCGTTGCTGTGTTTAGCTCTGAAGAGTTTTCTGTGTTTTCTGTCTTGAGTTGTAATGATTTTATTTTGAAAACTCTGGATTGTACTATTCATTCTGGACAGTTATGTCCTCCTTGACATGGTCATCCAAGTTGCATTAATCCTGATCAGCTGCACAAGTGAAGTCTGCCATATGGGAGACATCGTTTTGCATGCAGGCTCTGTCAAAGCAAATGACAGACTTGGCATTTGCGTAAAAAATAGAGCGAAAAACAAATGACAGCCATTTATACAATTTGTGGAAAGTTTGTTTTCTTAATATTTCCTTTCTTCAATATCAGGTTGGACAGGGCTCTGAGCAACCTGATCTAATTGAAGGTGTCCCTGCTTTCTGCATGTGAGTTTGGACTAGATGACCTTTAAAGGTTCCCTTCCAACCCAAGCTGTTCTGTGACTCTTTGGTTTTGTCTGGGCCCTTGCTGGGTAGCACTGACCACCCTCTGTCAAAAAGGTCTCTCCAGCTCTCCAACATTTGATCCATGGTTGTGTTGCTTCAGCAAGGCTGTTGCTTGGAGACAGTCACATGGCATAATTTAGAATCCAAATGAGGGTTAAAACTGCTTGCTGGTAATCTTGGCAATGCACCAAAGTCTTCTCCCTTTTCTCCCTGAAGTGGAACCTCAGAGTTTAAGGGAAGGAAGGGCTAACTCCTCCTAGTTTGTAAACTCAGGAGAGTTTATTGTGCTGTCTTGAAATTTGATGTGAACTCCCAGCTGAGCTCTGCAGCTGTATCAGTGACTCTTCAGTTTCAGAAGCATTATGGGATGTCACTGTGTTTGTTTTAATTCTTAATCTTTGTCTTGATAAAAGGACATGGACATTGATTTCCTCTGCAGCAATAAAAGCAAGGAGTGAGTGACTTTTGCATATAATTTTTTCTTTATAGTAAAAAACGTACTAGGCCAAGCAACTCTTAATTGTAGTGGAAAGCTTTTACACAAGCCTTACTTTTGAGAAGTATCACATAATTCTGGTTTGAAATAGTATGGGATGCAATATCCGTTGCAAAGGGTACTTGAGACCTTGGAGCATATAAGACCAAATGTACTGTCACAGAGATCTGTAAGATGAAGAAAAATAATCCTATATATAGTGGGATAACATATAGATGTGTGCTTTATTCCCTTGCATTAGCCCCAATTAAAATTTTGATAATTAAGTATTTGATCTTGTCTCTCCTGTCCTATTGTCTTCTGGTCCTCTCCTCTCCTATGTATTGAGACACCTTTTAACTTTGTATTCATATTTCATTTCAGAACTACCATATGGTAGAACTACCATACTTACATCACCTTTTAACACCAGCCAATAAATCAAGTGCTCAGAGCAAGAATGTCAGTTTGGACACAAGTGAAGTGTAATTGATAGGCATTGTCCCTAAAAGGCGAAAGAAATAGAGGACATTCCAGAGCACACAGTGTATTCAAGTTGCAGAAATATTTTGCTACTAAATAAGAGGTTTCAAACAAATCAAAGTACTATTTGTGATTACTGAGTAATAAGGAAGGAATTGAAAAGATGTCAATAAGGGCAAAAGTTGAATCACAAAGTTGTTGGCGTCTCTCAGAGAGGGTATAGTCGAGGCCCAGACGGAGCAGTCATGGGGTGTAGTGAGGTGTATTCAACACATCTGCCTCGCAAAGAGCAAAGGTTTATGGTGGTGGGGTGAACATTAGAAACTTTAGATAGGGAAGTGCTTCTACACTTAAACATCCATACATGTTTGTGTTTCAGAAACACCATTTTAATCTTTATGAACAAATATTTTTTGGCCTTATGTTGGAGCAGTCTTTGAGAATGACCCTGTGTGACTGCCCTTGTGGGCGTCTGATGAAGATGGTTGCTTCCAAGCTGCTTGTGCTTTTCCTTAAAATGCAGCAGTGCTTTTGAATTGCATGCTGGTGAACTTAAGGTAAATTCCTTTTACTCAATGTTTGAAGGCTGTTATTGAGAGTGCTAGTATCCATCTTTCTGTGTACCGTTTGCTACTTGGAAGCTGTTCAGCCTCACACTACTTTAGGTCCTGCCACCACGGTTTCTTAATCTCTCCAGTATTTTTTACAAAGTTGTGCCAAGTGCAAGTCACCCTGATGTAATGTAGAAGAAGATGCATGGGCAAAATAATATCTAGAGATAGGCCTAGGAAAAGTTTTTAGTAGGTAGTTCATTTTTAAGACTTGCCCAAGGCAGCAGCTGTCACACTGGCATTTGGTATATCTGTATTTCTGTCATTGCCCTTTGAGCCTGGAGGGCTTTGCCTAATGATTCAAGATGAAGCTTTCTTCTGCCTGAGCTGGTAGAAAAGAAGTTGCTGCTGGGTGAAAAACAGGCCTTCCTGGAGCTGTGTTTTCTCCCTGCTGAGGCATCCTGAAGGCTGCAGACCAGTAAGACAGCCTGGTCTGACTCTACACACAGATCAGAGGGTCTGGAGGGCAGCTGGGCCACTGTGTACAAAGTGACTCCACCTCAGTGGAAGAGTATTTGAATTCATGATGTACTGTTGGTCACATGCTTGATATCCTGTGACATTTCAGGATGAGGAACAATTTTAAAAGGCGCTATCAAAAGAAAGCAATTCTATCCTTTGTTTTACTTCCACTGTGTGGATTTTAAAAGCAGTTTGTTGTTCTTTTTGGTTAATACAGAACTGATATGCACTTGTACAAATTGCACTGAAGAAGTTAGAATCTAAGTCTTAGGTTTCCGTAGGCTTATATTTTATTACAGGCTAATAGGAACATTTACAGATACGTATTACATTCTCTAATGCCTTGCATTTCGTTAACAGATGGCAGGAAATAGAGCAGGAACTAGGAATGTCTTGTCCCTGAGTCCAGAGTCATTCTGGAGATCATGCCATTACACTTTCTGTTACCATTATACTGTCTGTTGAGATGCTTCTGATCAATATTGTAAGGGCAGTAGGTGTCAATTAATGGTATCGCTAGAAGAAATTTTCTGTATTTTTCTGTGGAAATCTGTTTTTGTGGTTTTCATAAGGTAATTTAAGTAGATGGATTGGAAAAGCAGTTTTAAACTCTCATAAATCATTAACATTTTCTTTGTAGGCCACCTTATGCTTCTGTACTTTGCTGTACTTACGGAGGTAGATGTAAGCTAGGCAATAACATGTAATGTTCTGTATTCTTTCATAATGTCTCAGTGGCTTTTCTAGTTTGAGTTTTAAATAAATAAATAAATAAATCAGGTGCTTGGAACTTGTTCAGCAACCAAAATGTGTTGGGAAAAACTTTATGTAATTGATGTGTTTGTTATGTTGTACTTGCTCTTTTACCTTTTCTCTTTTTCCATCTTACTCCCATCCCATTTTCCATCAGGCTGTGCATTGCCTTTATACCATTTATCTTCCAAAGCATGTTAGAAAGACCACTCACTATAAACAAAGTTTCTTTGGCTTGATTTGTAAGAAAGAAATTAAAGAAACTATTTTTTCCCTTTTTCTCCCCTTCTCCACCTGCCCCCCCTTAACATTTAAATCAGCAAGTTGTTCCCTTCTTTTTAACAGTGACTTGAGACTTCAGACAATTGTTACCATGGTCTGAACAGCTGAAGAATTTAGACTTAGTCTCCTTCCCTTGAGTTTTCTAGATAAGTACAGTCAGACCCTGGATAAGTTTACCTTCTCTCAAAGTCCTTTCTCACAATTTTTCCCAAACTAGACACTGTTTTTCACATGTTCTTTTTTTCAGCAGAACCTCTCTGTGGCAATAATCAACAGCCTGTACTTCTAAGCTAGGCTTAACAATAACTGAGTTCAGGTAACTTGTATGTCACTGTACAGAGAGGTTTGTTGCTTCCTTCTCTTGAAGAAATAGCAGGATGGGCAGGGTTTGTAAGCCTTAGACTTAATCTGGGATAGTTTGATTAAAGCTTTTTAGACTTTCCAGGATAATTCCCCCCCCACCCCAGGATATATATTCTTTTTGCAAACATACATTATATGACTAGAGTATTCTGATTTAAAAAAAGAAATTATGTAGGCCAGCTATGAATGTTACATCAGAGATGGAGGGTTTCAGAGAATGAAATTTCAGTTTGGGCTGGTGGGAGTAGGATGTGGACCCAAAAAGAATGTTTTGGCTGTATTTTTAGATCCCTGACTTGTACATAAAGTTAATACTTAAAGCTTTTGGAGGCAATGCTCGTATTAGAGCTACTGATACAAAGTCTTTTTTGTAGGCTGCCTATCAGCCCAGCTTGGTGGGGAGCCTGGGGTCTGAATGGGCAATTTCCTGGTCAGTCAGGGACCCAGGATTGCTCCAGACAGTATGGTCTGCTGGGGCTGAGAGCTGGTGACTCTGATTCAGTGGTCAGCTGCTGTGCACTATCCTGTTCATTTTCGGTAACACAAGCGTATTTCATATCTTTCTTTGTCCTCTTTTATCTCGAAAGCTTAATTCTGAGGAGCAGTGGAGGAACCACATGCTTTGCAGTTTGGGGGTTACTCATTTTTCTTGGTTAAACTTCCAGCATTGTTCTTTTCTCCTTGCATCTGGCAAAACTTTATCTCACTTCTTTCATTGTTCGCGCTTGAATTACAGGATTTTTTGATGTAACTGTCCCCATACTTTTTGAGGCAGAAAATTATTGTGGGAATTGGATGTTTATAACTGGAAGCAACTCCATGGGTCATCAAATGCTATGTTCACAGTACGTGTCAGATTTGCTGCTAATAGTTCCCAGGAAAACGTCAATATACAAAGAGAAAAATTCAAATCCTGATGAATAACCTTGAAGGATTTTTTGCCGGTATATCTGAGAGGAAAAGCTTCTATCTGTGACTACATGTATCTGAAATCATTATTTCCAAAGTTTTATTAGGAATGATTAATTTCATTCGAAACCTAAATAATAATTTGTTGACTTTTACCAGAAATACAACCACAAGATAAAGTTGATGTGTTCATTATAGCAAGAAGGGCACGTGAAATGCATAATACTAAATACCAAAATCATGACAAACTTTTGTGGAACTCATTTGGATTTTAGGACTTCAAAAACGTGCAGTTTTATTCCTTCTTTCTAATAACTGTTACTTTAGCAAAGCTGTGCATCTTGTAGGAAGAGTAGTCTCTAAACAGGTATGAAGCTTAAGCATGTTTCTTATTCTTTACTTTGCTTCTTTTCATTTGTTGTTGCTTTGATACTATCACTTCCCATCTTCATTATTAATCACTAAGCAAGAAAAAAATAATTTAAGGTAAGTGAATAATAGGAAACACATTTGCCAAAATTGTTGATACAGACAGGTCTTGCAAGAGAAAATCCTAGTGTATCATTTTCAACCTACAGTCAGGAGGAACCTCAGTCTGGATGTACTTCAGGAGCTGGATCTCTGTACCATTCAGGCTTTGAAGCTTTGAATAAGGCAGGGGGAGACCCAACCAATCTCTTTGTCCTGACCAGCTGGTGGCTGGGCAGGATTCAGAGAGGAAGTGAAAGGCATGTGAAGAGAGAGCACTGAACTGTGGCAGCACTGAGATGTTAAAAGTTGTCTTGTGTATGTCTTTAGGGTATTTTGTTTGCCTGTGCAATAATTACTCTTTAATTGTCCTGATTCAATTAAGAATGCTTAGAACTACTGCCATTATAGGTGGGTCCCAAAGGAAGCCTTTGGATTTGTGTTGTGAATCATCAAGAAGCTAATCAGCATTTAAAAATATATACAATACATATTAATTCCCAAGAATTTAAATAGTTACATTAAAGTATTTAAAATATATTTCTAAGTATGATTTTTTTTTAAAGGATGATTCATCTGTCTGTTTATTCTTGTGCTTAGTTAAGTTTACATTGTATGTACTGCTCTGTTGCAAGAAAAAGCATCTACTATGAATTTTGACAGACATTTTGGAAGTTGAAATTGATGATGTCTTATGCATTCTTCACTGGCAGGTTCCAGTTGCACACTGTTTTGGGCCTCCAGGACATTACAAAAGAAAGTTTTGCACTGTGTGCAGGAAGTCCCTAGAGTCACCTGCCTTTCGATGTGAAGGTAACTTAAATCCTACTTGTACAGCCATCTGTGTGTCACCCAGTAACCTACAGTTTACTTACATTTCATACCTTGGTGCTTGAGAAATTTTTGGTTTATTTGTTATCCATTCACTGCTTGTGGGAAGGTGTACTTCAAACTAAGGAGTAATAAATCGACCACCTTTGATAAACCACAAACTTTGTCAAACCTGTATGCTCTTTTCATCTTTCCTCCAGTTTACTTTGAGCAAGTCTTTAGTGGTGTGCAATGAGTCCTGCCCGGGATGGGCAAAGAATGAGGAACTATTATGGCGAAAGAAAGACTTGTCCTGTTGGGGTAATTTAATTCTGTTTCCAGTGGAAACTTTTGGTACAGAGAATCATCAGGCTTTCGTATTTCTAGAAAAGAATGTAGAATTTTATGTGTTACTAGTCTCAGATGTTGGTTACTTGTAATGAGGATTAAGTACTTTCAATGGAAAGATATTTGAAAATATTATTTGTCAAAATAATACTGCTCTGAGTGTTCTGACATGGATTCTCTGAAAAAACAGTAATTAAAGAAATCACCCAAATACCAGATTTTTTATTTGAAATAAGTGATGGCATGAGTACATGACTGATTTTGATGTAGGACAGCTCTTCAATTCTCCCTTGTCTTAAATGTCTATTAGTTCTTAAGTTGAGTTGTGAGGTTAAATAGAATTTACTGTTTTATAGGAATATTACCTCTGAACTATTAAAAAAAAAAAGTCTAATGAATGAAAAACTAATTCTTCAGGGAATTGAGTTGCTTCCAAAATTGCTATTTTACTAAAGATAATGTCTTATTTAATATGATTTCTCTAGGTGTATGTGTAGGAGAAGCAATCCTCTTTGATCAGGGCATTTAGACTTAGAATGGCACAGTATTTCTGTTTCTGCTTTTGTCTGTTGAGTTGCATAATGAAGCCACACTGTTCTTCTGACTAGGGAATATGTCACTTAGTATAGTTGCCATGTGACCAGGACAGTTTGGTAGGATGTTCAGTGAGCTACAGATACCACAGGGAATTTTCTCTTAATAAGAGTCAGAACCTGTGTGCCATGATCTAAACAGAAATTTGAAAAGAAAATAGTTATCACTAGTTATGCCCTCTTTGCTACTGTAAATAGCTTTAGTTTATTGATCCATTTTAGTTAAAGCTTTCTATACTTCGCTTTCATATTCTTACTCTCTTAATTCTACTGCATTCGCATTGTATCCATTTGTTGTGGTTTAACCCCAGACAGCAGCCAAGCACCACACACAGCCACTTGGTCCCTACCCCGCTAGTGGGATCAGGGAGAAAATTGGAAGGGTTAAAGATAGAAAACTCATGGGTTGAGATAAAGACAGCATAATATGGAAAGCAAAAGCCACACACACACAAGCAGAGAAAAACAAAGTCATTCCCATCTTCCCATGGGCAGGCAGGTGTTTCCCATCTCCAGGACAGCAGGACCCCCTCACGCCTCAGAGTGACTTCGGAAGACAAATGCCATCACTCCAAATGTCCCCTCCTTCCTCCTTCTTGTGCCCAGCTTTAAATTCTGAGGAGGATGTCAAATGGTCTGGAATATCCCTTTGGCCAGTCTGGGTAAGCAGTCCTGGCTGTTTCTCCTCTCAACCTCCTCCAGCTTCCTCCTCAGTGTGGCAGTACAAAAGGCAGAAAAGACCTTGGCTCTGTGTAAGCTCTACTCAAGAATAACTAAAACATCTCAGTATTATCAACCTTGTGTGCAGCACAAACCCAAAACCCAGACCCATTCTAGCCACTGTGAAGAAAATTAACTCTACCCCAGCCAAAACTAGCACACAAGTGTGAAGGAAAATGTTTTTCAGATGTTTCTATTTAACCAATTGTAAACATGAAACACATGAAATTGCATGTTGTAGTTAGATATTACATATGCACAGAATTTTTTTTGCGGTTCGTTGAAGGTTCTGAATTGTTTTCCTGACATGGATTTGACAGTTTTACTGTTTTGCGTGGTGTGACTTGTTCGGTAGCCCTTTTCCTGAATATCTGTAAGTCTGCAATTTGTTTCTCTGCTATTTTTTTAAAAATATATCTTAAAAAGGGCAGCTGAAGTTCATGAAATGCACAGGATTCTTCCTTTATTATTCAAAAATGCTTGTGGAATTTGTTGTAGAAGTCTAGTGTTTTAAGCTGTAGAACTTTTAAATCCAGATGGAAATATTGAACTTTCTTGCTTTTCTTTTTTTTTTTTTTTTGTGTGTGTGTGACTTAGCTTAATACTATGAATCTAGTCTTGTTTATGAAGTTCATGTCTGATACTAAAAATAAGAACTTTTCCTGGATTCTTTACCATAATTAAGATTGCAAAGAGGGTTAAGATGAAGTTACCTTTTCTAAACAAATGATTGACATCATTAAAAGTACTTGTAAAATAATTTTAATCAATTGTTTTGCAGTGTTTATATCTTAAAATAGAACAAACTTTCTTGACAGGAAATTAAAGGTTTCACCCACATAAATGTTGTGGGTGCACAGATGGGGATGTGTTGTCAGAAATGAGCATGCATGTATATTGATCAGTGGTGAAATAAATACCTACATTTCATTGGTAAAAATGACAATAGATTGACTCAAATTCTGCTGACAGTTACTGATTGCTTTGGGTAGCTATTTTTGCTACCAGATTTCACTGGTGTCAGTTGAACTTGGACTCATGATGGTGAGAGTTGCTCTTCCTTTTATTTCTGAGAAGGGATGGAAGGTAAAAAAAAAAAAAAAAATAGGTAATCCAAACATTTTTCTGGTGCTGAATTCTTTACAAAAATTTCTTACTAAGCATTGACCAGGAGCAGCAGATTTACTGGAGAAGGAGGCAGTTAGCATTTTAAAGGCTCTTCTCTCAAGTTTATGAATCTGAAATTAATCACATTGGGTTTTTTGGCACTCATAAAGAACTTTCATAACTAGCTTGAACAGAAGATTGTCATTCTGTTAAGAGTTAAAGAACTATGCAGATTATGGAACAGCTGATAAAGATGAAATTTCTTTTTGTGGGACCTCTAATTTGATCTTTACATTCAAAAACATCCTCTTTCCTACACCAGGATAGTCAGACACTCCCACCATTTATGTGAACATTTATCTTACCAGTTCTGGGCTAGGGCTGGTGCTAGAAGCAGAAGATGTGAATTAAACCAAGGGTAAACCCCCCTCTGTGTTCTTACAAACTATAGCAAAGGGCAGTGCATGCCTGTGTTGACAGAATTAACAATAAAATGTTTCTGTAAATTCCTTAAAGTTGTAACTTTGTCTATGGACACTTTTAACATTAGCAAGAGTATGATTCAAAGCATCTAGTTTGTCTGGTTGAACTGGCAAAACTGCAGAATATTCCTGTTACATCTATGAACAGGGAGAAATGTGAGTGGAGGAGGGACTGTGCCACAGCTCATAAAGAAGTCCTTGAGTGCAGTGAAGACACTGAACATGGGGACCTGTGTGTGTTTGTGGTTGACTTAGTCATGAGTCTTTGCTTTGGTGTGATGGGTAGAATATGTCTCCTGTGGAATTAACACAACGTTCTGCCCTCTGGTTAATTCTGCTCTGGAAGAGTCCAAAGAGATTTCAAATTGGGTATTATTCTCTGTGTAAATTAATAACATTGTTTTCAAGATACTTTCAGATAATGTGCTAATGTGTGCAGTTCCTACCTTTCCATTTTCAGGTTACAGTTCTCATATATTTCTGATAAGCTTGGAGAAATAACCTGTTTGACCAGAAATGAAAAAGTATTTGAAAAATTTGATGCTTGTCTCTTGCTTTCATTTACTTGATGAAAAGTCAGCCTTCCCAGAGCAATACAAGTATTTACAAAGCAGCTACAGGAGGATCTTTTTCATCCATCTCTGTCCCTGAGGCCCACAGAGAACCCTCCTAACTCTTGAAATGATGAAGCTAGGTATTGATATCTAATAGTTATTGTTTTGGGGTTTTTTTTGTAACTCATCCTTTGTAGCATAACTGCAGATTCTTTTCTTTCACATCTGGTATTTCAAGTCAGCTTTTAAATAATGAAGGTATTTTAAAATTAAAACTTACCTAAACTTCTACAAGGCTCACTAAAATTTCTTCCACCTACAGTACCTACAGTATTTTGGAAGGCAATGTTAACCTTACTTAGGAGAGTGCTCTGAAAAAATTATTTCTTTGTTTTTGACAAGTAGTGATTTTCCTTATATGTGGTGATTGAATCAAAGTAGCCTTCAGCCCCAGGTATGTTGGAGAAGACAGCAGTTCCTGTGAAAATGCAAGACAAAGCTGAGCAGCTGTACACATTTAACTTGCTGTAATTGGAGGAAATATGACAAGTGCTGCTTATGAGAAAAATTAGCTCAGCCTTTTCTTTATATTTGCTGCATCTTTTTAACAGAGCGGAAGTGAAGGAACACACAAAACAATGCTGTGTGTAAGCTTCTTTATTGTCTACCTTTGCTGAATGTAAAGAGCATAAAGGCAAGAAAGGATGGTGTGAAACGGATAGTGGAGGAGTATCCAAGGGAGGGAGGAGGGAGATGCAGAAAATCGCTGGGCTTCCCAGCCTAAAGAAGTTTTCTTGTTTTTGTGCTTTTAGTTTGTGAGCTACATGTGCACACAGACTGTGTCCTGTTTGCTTGCAGTGACTGCCGGCAGTGTCACCAGGATGGGCACCTGGACCATGTAAGTGCAGATGCCTCTGCAGGGGAAGGTGGCCATGCATTTTGTGGAGAAGGAGCAGTCTTGGTCTTTAGTTTCACATGCTGCCAGTTATCAAAGCACTTTTGTTCCTTGTTGGCAGGCAAAGGACATAAGTGACTTCAGAATATATTCACGATGCTTTTGAACTCTTGCTGAAAAGTCGGTGGAATGTGTACAACCTCCAATTTAAAAAAAAAAAATCAAGCATCATATAAAAGTTTCCTTTGCAAAAGCTGGTGTGAAACTCTTTTTTTGTGTGTATGTTGAACTGTTGGCTGCATTGCATCCCTGGCAAACATTCTCTTATCCTCATGCTTTCTGAAGTCTGGCTAAGGCAAGACCGTCTATTTTCTTATCTTCTCACAGTATAGTAGATAGAGAATACTGATACTATAGGATGATTTTTTTAAAAGAATTTTTTTTAGTGGATTGTGAAGGAAAAATACTAGAATAAATTTTTTGATAGTTTGATTTTTTCTTTTAGTGAAATATATGATTGTTAAAGATTTCTGTGTATCTTGAGAAAAACTTAATGCCCTAGTCTCTGTTGCTATTTCCTCAGAGCTATTTGAATTACTGATTTTAAAGTTGTATTGAAGATGCAGCTGTATCTGATTAACATGTAATGCTAAGTCATGATGTGTTCCCTCAGGATACTTATCACCACCACTGGAGGGAGGGAAACCTTTCCTCAAGTGCTCGTTGTGAATTTTGCAAAAAAACCTGTGGGTCTTCTGAGGTGCTCTCTGGCATGAGATGTGAATGGTGTGGCATCCTGGTATGTTGTGCTGCTGAATGTATTTGTGGGAACCACATATAACTGGGTGTGTGCTTATCTGAGCACTAGATATAAACATAATTGATTTGCATGCCCTGTAAATATACATTTTGTATACACTTTGTAAATACACTTGATCTATATATTTACTTACTTAAATATATATATATTTATGTGTTAGATGGGAAATCCAACTTTTTAAATCCTCCTCATAGTCATGATGAGCAACTCTCAAAGTCATAGTGAAGCTTGGTGTAAATCAAGTGGAATATAACAGGGCCTGATTGTTATAGATCTATGGTTAGAAGTCTGCGGTGACTTTCTGTGTTAAATCAGAATTTCTTTCAAATCATGAATTCTGCAAGGTTAAAGACTTACCATTCTAATATGTTTACTCTTATTTCAGTGTAGAATATTAACCTGTGTGGTTGAGGTTTTTTTAAGCTGTCAATATCAGTTTCTATGTTTTTTTCCATTTACATGACACATGTTTATTTCCTGTGCTAGCTGATGGTAGCCTTCAATAATTCTGGAAACCACAGCCTTTTGACACACTGACAAACAGTGTGTAGTGCAGATAACAATTAGTCCATCCAGTTAATGCTATCTTGTATTAAAATGTGATGGTAGTGAAAGCACCAGATGAGGTCGGAACTGAAAAGTATTTGTAAGAAATCATTAATTTGCTACTTAAGGCTAGATTAGGTACTCCATGTAGTGATGATTTAAAATAAAACTCCAGAGGTTATTCAGTATTTCAGGTATGATTTCAATGATTTTTTTTAAAAAAATATTGTGGGGTTTATATTTTAATCTGAGACATAATTTCTGAGGTTGAAGGGACTGTCTTTGAAAACAGTCTAAGAAATGTAACATGCTCTGTGGCCATACATACAAATGTATGTGTATTCAATAACAGCAGAAGATTTGCAACAGTGTAAAGGCAGAAACTGTCCAGTCACCCTTTGGAATAAAACTGGAAACAGCCTTATCTCAGAGTCTGCAAGTGGGTACAGCTATGTAAGAGGATACTGCTTGTTTCAAGCTATTCAGTATTGTGCGCCTTTTCCATTTCCCCCAGCAAATATCCACATAGAGTGGAAGATCAGAATTTGAGACCAAAACTTCAATTTTCTCCATGTAGCTGTATAAAAACCCTTCATTTTCAATAGAACAGGTTTGTGGTCCTTGAAAGTTTCTTGACATATTAAGACTCCCCATTATTGGTAATGCAAAACCTGACTTAAACAAATAAAAATCTAGGGTGAAAGATGGGCCATTCATTTAATAAAGGTGATTTACAAGAGGTCTATATTCAGAAGGCCTATGACAAATTCAGTCATAGTTTGTTATAAATAAATTTACTTTCTCTGTGTCTCACAAGTTCTTAACTGATGCTGTTGTTTATAGGCTCATGCTGCTTGCTACGTAATTGTCACACCAGAATGTACCTTTGGAAGATTAAGCAATATGATTCTTCCTCCAAATTGTGTTCAACTGTTTTCTCGCAACTTCAGCAAATTGCATTGTTTTCGAATATCGGAAAATTTGCAAACAGAATCAGGTAAAAAATTCAAAGTTGAATGCAACTAATTGATGAGTGTGTTTAACCTAGCGTCATAATTCAATTAAATATATTATTGCTAATTTTACTGGCTTTTGTGGCAATACTGTAACTTCTTGCTATTTCTGGGACAGGTTAGAAAATTTTTAATGGATGCTGTGCAAGATGCAGAAACTTCTGTTTACTGGTGCGGGGCAGTTTGTGCACAATTCTTGAAACAAAGTGAAAACCTAAAATCAGAAAATTTGTGGTATTAGTGTTATCATTGCTGGAAACACTTAAATATCATGTGTACAGATACTTTTGTCTCTTGGATTAAGCATCTGGCCTTTTTAAGATTTCCATACTGAGACAATACCATGTATCTAGGCAGGGTAATGTTCTGCTGCCATCTAGAGTGAATATTTGTTTAACAGCTCTTTAGGAACAAGAATTTTTTTTAAGCCTGAGAATCACAGTAGTATTTTTTAATTTATATTTTGATTATTATGCATCTGTAAAAGCTTTCTTTTGGTGCTTGAATGGAATAGGAAAGGAAATAAATGGTAGGCAAAATACGGATCATGAAAGTTAAATATTTGCAACTGTTCTTTTCTCAACCTGGCAAATTGCTCTTGAAATTTCTGCTCTGAACTCAGGTTTGATTTTGGTAAGGAGAGCTGATTATGAGCGAGACCGCTGTGTTCTGTGTTCAGAAGCTGTAGCGGAAGTCCTGCTACTGCATGAACTGCATGACCTGAGGTCTACGTAACCCAGACACACTCCAGTGAGCTGTCAAAGACAGAGAGGAGGCATTGGGTTGCTTTTGTGGATTGGGTTTTTTTCAGTGAGTGTTTTTTCTTTTTAGTGAATTTGATTGCTAGTGATCAAAAATGTAACATAGTTACTTGAAAATCATGGAGTTCCTAATGCTTCCAAAATAAGAAGTAACCAAAGAGTCTGATGAGCTTGCTGCAAGACTCACTGTGAACTTTGATTCAGGTCTATTGTTAGGTATTTCACAAGTGTCCCATAGATTTAAGTGAAGATAAAGTTGTATTATTATAACTAAGAGAAGTTAATCACAAACCTTTAAAATAGAGTCTTTGGTTTGACTTTTCTGATGTTAACTAAGTTTCTCTCCTCAACAGTGGTGTGTTCTTTTAATATGTCTGACTTAACTTTCTCTCTTTTTTTTTTTTTTAAATCACCTCTTAATAAAAATTGAACATGGATCACCTTAAGCGAAAGAATCCAAGGTTTTAGCTGCACCTTCTAGTCTCTTCCTTCAAAATTTTAAGAGATGGAATAAAAGGTTTTCTATTTCAGGACTTATGCTATATGCTAAATGTGTTAGTTCATGTTATACATAGTTGAGGTTTATTAAAGTAAGAATGACTTTTTTGCATTTCTTTAATGGAAAAGTGTCTGGTGTTTTGAATTGAGAGAATGCAACCATTAGCTTGTCATAAGCAGATACATAGGGATGGAAGAATACTCACTGACTTAATTTGGACCATTTCCAGTACTTTATTGTGATATGAAGGGGAAAAAAATCAAATTGAATAAAACTCACCTTGTTTGGAAAGCCAGAATGCATTTTTATAGTCCTTAGCCTGTATGTCACAGAGGTGTAGTATAGCAACATCTTGAAAAATCTCATTTCTAATACAGGTTCTCTTTTCTGTGGCCTATGAGAATTTCTGCCCCTTGGGCTCAGCTCCCCATCTCCAATGGACAGCAGCCTCACAGGATGGAGGGCTGCTGACACCCAGGAGCAGGGGCTGAGCCATGATGATGTTCCCTGTTCCTCCTGCTGTAGATATGTTGCATAACTGTGAACTTGACAGCTGCCTCAGCAATTGACCTCTTCCTTTTTTTTCATGGTCGGTGAGCCACAGTTGTGGCTCAGCACAAGGCATGGTGAGTAATATTTGTGGTGCAGCACCTGCCTTGCACGCCACTGTTGTAGAAGCCCTCTTGTTGAGGGTAGAAATGAGCTGAGACACAGACTTCTTGTTTATCACAGCATGAAAAGGGTCCTGGTTTATTCCTCTTTACAGCTGAGCTATCCTGACTCCAACTATTTACGGACTCTGAGTGCAGCAAGCTCCTGCTGTAGGTTTCTCTTGCAGCCTCTGACTACTGGTTATTTCCTGCTAAACTATGACTACTTGTATTAGTTTGCAGACTCTGACTGCAGGCTTTTACCTTGCTAGACTGTGACTGCAGGTTCCAACAACAGGCTCTAACTACAGACCCAGACTGATCTCACAGCAGTGATTTTCTCTCCCCAGGATCCTTCCTCTTCATGATCCTCTCATTCCCTCTTCCTCAAGGTTTCTCCTCCTTCATGATTCCCCCTCCCCAGTTACCCCACTCCCTTTTATCACTCTTATGTTTATTGGGTATCGCTGTGACTCATCAGGGGCGAGGCTGTATTGGGTAATTAACACAGCTGTTACTTATCAGGGGCGAGGTCACCTGTATTCTCTTCCCCTACACTCTGCTGTGCATAAAGTGTTTCTGTAGCCGACAGTGCTTTTTAGTATTTGGTTTAGCACCTACATGCTGAATGTTCAGGAACTAATCTGGTGTCCCCACATGTGACTCCTTTTACATCATCCACATCCTGTTGAGCCTTACTTTGAGAGCTGTTGCTGGATTTTTGCCATTCTCAGTCATCTGCTGAAGATCAGGTTCTGCAGGTCACTGCCAAAATCACCAGATACTGTTGGAATATGCTCTTTTTCTTTGCCCAAATTCTTCCTCAAAAGCAGAGCCAAGAATTGTCTTCAACTAAATCTCACATCATCCTGTGTCAAGGAAACACAGTGCTCTAGCCTTTTAGTCCTTCTTCTTTCCCGTGTCCACAGAACAGACCTTCATTTTCTTACAAAACCCCTCTAGTTCCTGGCATGTGATGAAAGTTACCAAGATGTGTCATAAATCCAGCAGCTCCCTGATACTCTCTTAGGATGTATTTTGTGCTCCTCTGGCAAGGACGCAGCTCAGGATGGCTGAGGAGTTGCTCAGGAGTTGCTGCTGCTTTTCCAGGGGAAAGGCATAGGCTCTGGATGGCAGATCTTCTTAAAGATTGTGTTCGTGTTAGGCATGTTTTAGGGGAGCAAGGAACTCCTTTGTTGGCAGATAATTAGCACTTCTATGTGATGACAAGCTCATTAAGTTCTCCTGAGGTGGCATACACAGAGGATGCTCCTCTGTTTCCACAGCTGACAAAGGACATCATTCATAAGATTGTGAAAAGACCAGTCTGAGGTACCAAAGAAGTGTTGGCAGTTGCCTGGATGAGTTGACTGCTGCAGGCATAGCTCTTCCCATGCTGATGGTTGGGAAGTGCCAGATTACTTGTCCTCTGAGTGAATGAGTACAGCCATCATCGCTGGCCTCCTGGGGACCATTTGTCCAAAGTAGCTTTTGCCACAGTGTAAATGCTAAACTTCATCACCAGCATGCTGAAAGAGGCTTCTTTAAAACTCTTGAGCTAGCAGGAGATGCAATGGTAGAGCAGTGTGGAGCCCTTTCCTCCAAATGACTCCTGTAATAACAAATTTCAGAGAAATCGTTGAACTTCACTGGAATAGTTTCAAGATGCTGTTGGTGCAGATTTGCCTACTATTCAGACTGAAGGAGAAAGTATAATAAAAGAAGTCAGCTTCTTCCCACCTAAAGTGAGAAAGAAGAGGGTTGGGAGTGTTCAGGAGCAGTCATTTCCTTTTGTTGTATTTACTACTTCCTTTTTTTTAAACTTAATTGTCTGGAGTGAAATTCAAGAAGGCATTCAGCTTTCTCTTATTTCAGGATGTTTCAAGACCATACTGTCTAAATTTCTCTCCAGTTTGAAACTTGATCTGTTTGTCAGATATAACCGGGAAGATATCTCAACACGTTTTTTATATTTTAAAAGCCACAACTCAAAAGCATTATTGTTGGTCTTTCTTTAGGTACTTGAAACATTACTCAAATATCTGGTGAGTTACCTGGTACCAAGTCTAGGAGTACTGCCTAGTACCCTTCTTGACATACTATGATTCTTCTTCTTGGAAGGTTCTCCTGCTTTAGGATTTTGACTTTCTCAGTACCTCTTTTGCTCTGAAGATCTGCCTTTACTTGTTTTATTTTGTATTTTCTTTCTTGTTTTGTCCTTTGATTTCTTGCTTTCTCCCTTAGATGAAAGGTATAGTTTTTACAAGGGTGTTGCCTGGCTTATATGCTTTGGTAGCTTTACCTCCATCCCAGTCAAGACTGACTGGGATTTTCAGTGGGTGTAAGTGTGAATACCATTATTTGATGAGCACTTGCATTGCACTCTACTGCTACCCTCAGAGAAGGAAAATTCATCATGTTTGGATTTGCACTGGTCTTGTATGGCCCTGAGTGTCAGGAATGAGAATCCAGTAAGGATATTCTTCATAGAAGCAAATGCAAAATGTTGACAGCATTTATTTTAATCTTTTTTTAATATTTTGTATGGTTTTACAAGGATGCATTATTTTCTGATGTGTTAGCTCCTAGCTGTAGTGAGAGTGATGAGCCTACTGTCTAAGTCCTTTTCTGAAGAGCAGCAGTTTCTTTCTCTTTTGGTGTCCATAACTTAGTTTTTCAATTGTGGAAATTCTATAACACTATTATTTTTGATTGAAAGGCTGGATTGATTTGGTAATTTAAAACTTAGTGGAAATCATCTATACTTCAGTGACAGTCAAACATCATGACTTCAGAAAAGGATGTAATGCAGTAGTTGCAATATTAAAGCTAATGGTATAGGAATCTCATGTATGCCTTCACTGTAGCTACATGACAATGCAGATTTGTTTTTTTTAATGCTGTTTTAATATTATTGATTATTATCATAAAATAGGTAGAGAAAGAAAGTGTGCTTTTCTGACTGGTTCCTTTTGTGTTAGATTTTTTGATGGAAACTTTTCTTAAAGGACAAACACCTTCTCCCCTCCATTCTAAATAACAAAAATCCGTTCTTAAAATGTCTCTGTATTTACAGATGAAGATGATGATGTTGATGGGTCAACACAAGGATCAACAAAAGATATCCAGATTTCAACAGATTCAAGTAAGCAAAATTTTAGTAAGGGATGAATAGTCACCCATTTCTTTATTCATATAATAATATTTGTTCACATAATCTTAACTTGTATTACCTTATGACAGAATATTAAGTGGTTATTTTTCTAATGTTAGGTTTTGATTTCAGGTCCAAAGTTTTTGTCCAACATATTTATCTGGGGTCTTACAAATATCTCCTTGATATTTTCCATTGGTAGGCTGGCAATCTGTTCATTACCTTGACAAATAGGTCATTTCTCTCAGCCTGGTAATTCAAGAAAGAAAACCTGGTGTTAATAATCCTTAGATAAGCAACAAATTTAAAGGGCAGACAGCAATGTCTTTTCAGAGCCTTTTGCTTCTAAGTTTGCTGGATCCAAATGTTGCTGAGGACATCAGGTGATTTTTTTTTTTTTTTTTTTTTTTTTTTTTTTTTTTTTTTTTTGCTTGGGCATGTTGCAGTAAACAGGGTTGAGCTGGACTGGCTGCCTTTTATGCAATTAAATTTTTAAGCATGTAGAGTTTTCTGGGGTTGATAACAACCAAATTATTGCTATTCAGAAGATGAGGTAAAATGCAATTTAAGAGCTTCCCGCCCCGATATCCATATTAGCAAGTAGAACAACATGGTCCATGCTACCTAATGTAGCTGCATGGATTGTTGTAAAAAAGGACATTTCAAATCAATAAATACTAATTTTTTTTCTAAATCCTGAAGTTCTTGCAAAATTAAGAGGCTAACTGTGCAAATGCTGTTTGCAATTTTTAAAAATTCAGTTCAATAAGTAGTTAAATCACTTATAGAAGAGATCTCAAGCATCCTCTTGTTTCACTTTCTTAGTTCCTGAATGACTTCAAGTTATGATCCACCACCATACTTTCTTATTATGAGAAAACGCTCTAACTGCAGTTTATCTGAACAAGTTCCACTTTTTCTAGTGTTTTAAGTGACTTATGTGATTGAGTGTGAGGACTTTACAGTTCAACAATTAAGCCTATTTCCCTTATGACTGTCAAAAAGAGCAAATTATGTATTCAGATATTTCAGCTGGATTAATTGAAAGCATTAGTAGATGCCACTTCAGCTTTAGTTTAGCCTTCCCAAAAGAAGAAAAAAGATATGAAAATTCAGGGCAGGATGATTTAGTATGTCATTTGTTCAGGCCATCTCTGGACTGGAGAAAGCAGCAGTAGATGGTGTATTTTCAAGGGTTGTGTAAAGTATTGTTAGTTTTGTTTTAAGAAGAACAGTGACATAAAAAATTGCTTTCTTATAATGCCTTTTCACAAAACATAGGACAGTGTAGAGCCCAGTAACCTAGCTGTGATTTAGAAACCTCAGCTAAAACCACACTCTCAAAAAGAGTCAGAAATAACATTATCTGATAAGACATGACAGACTGTGGTGATGTGGTCCAGGGCATGGCCATGCAGTACCAACCAGCAACTTCTTTAAATGTGACCAGCTTCCTTGGTCTCCTTATCCTTCTATTTTCCCATACTAGTTTTTCCCCAACCCACTTTGATCTCTTGCTTTGATTCCTCTCCTAAAGTTCTCCTAACAACTCTTGTATCATCCCAGAATGCTTCTCACATTATTTCATATATCCCTGCCAGCTGAGAGACCTCCTTGGTCAGTGAGGTATCCTACCGAACTTCCCCCACGGACTCCTCTGGTGTGTGCCACCCCCAGACAATGGGATTGATGACCTTGTGTCAGCTCAGGACAGAGCTTCTTTGATAACCTACCTGGTAAAGTTATTGAGGTGCACCTGCCAGCTGTTGTGCTTCTCTGTGTGTGGGGAGTCATATGCTATGAATATGAATACAACATGAATTTGAATTTAGCATTGCAATGACACTGTTGTAGGGGGCTGGACCACCTTCACCTGTCTCTGGATAACACCATTTGTATAACATGGGTCAAGAAGGAGCTACTCACTTCTTCTGTGTGTTGACTCAGTACATCTACCATGTCTTTTGGAATGTTACCATGCTCTCCCTCAAGAGTGTCCGAACTCAGTTACGTTCCAGAATATTTGGTTTTTCCTAATCCCAGCTCTCTGTGTTTTAGGAATACATATTTCTAAAAACTATGAAAACAAGTCAGAACAAATTGAGTAATGTTTATGTGGAAAGACACCTTTTTCCACAGGAGGGAAGCCAGTAGAAAAGGATACCAAGTCTGTAGTTTAGTATTGGAAGAAGATTTAAATTAGTAATCTACATTAATTTTTGTTATTTTGCTATTGTAATGGGCCTGTTGAGTGAAATGTAAAGGCAGAAGATCTAAGTCTTAATATAGGTAGCTTAAATGTGTTAAATCAACCACTATATTTAGCCTACCAAGATACTGAAACCAAAAGCATAAAATAACATAAGAACAACCATACAGTTTCTGAGTTGATAGATTTAACAGATAAACAAGTGGGTTTGGCAAAGGACTCTCTCTGCCCTGTGAGAGTCTCTCAGTGCTACCTGGCTGCAAGTGAACTGTTTGATTCAGCGTGTGTCCATCTTCTGCAGGACAAAATTCAGCCATCAATGAAAACCCATTCTGGAGGAGGTTTTAGAGGAATCTGTCTATCAGAGAAATGGGGGCTACAGTGCTGTCAGCAAACAGATATTTCATGCATACAGCATGTCCTTCCACAGCCTCTATTTTGCCTTCCTCAGGTTGCTGCTCATCTGCTGAGTAAGAGATGAAATGGTTTTGTATTAGATAGACCCAAGTCACTGGCTTAGAGTCTTGTCCCAGACCCGCTGACAGTGCAGGGAAGGCCTCCACTATAATTCTGCAAGCAGGAACAAACTGTTTTCCAGAAGAAGCAAGGACAGCACATGGGGAGGGATTTTTTCCCTAAAGATACTTAAGAAAACTTTAACCTTTCATAAAAAGGACCATTGTGTTCTTCTGTTGCTGCTTACAGACAACTAAACATGTCGCATGTTCCTTGGCAGATGCTTGAAAGGCTCTAAAAACTAAGAGAAGTAGGGTTAGGAAGTGGCTACCAAAATGGGGGAGCAGCTGTTAATACAGATTTGTGCTTCAAAATTGTCTTGAAACTAGGGGAGTTTGAGCTGCTCAAGAAAACAAGTTCAGAGAAGGCACACACCTGCAAATGACTCTTCTGGAAGAGAAAGAGCTAGAGGAAGAAGGAAGAAAGAAAAGGAAGGGAAGGAAGGGTGGGAGGAAGGAATCTGGGATTCTGAAAGGCTCTCTTCAAAGGCAATAAAAGAAAAAATACATAATTCTTACATACATAAATGCCATCTTGTAGGTTATGAATCCTAATACTGAAATAAACCAAAATTTGATAGTCCCCACTGTTGTAATATGAAGTAGCAGTAGAGAAGGAGAGTATAAGGCATGTGAGTAACACAAGTTGTTTGGGGAAGTGTCTTGGTAAGCTATGTTGCTAGAATTTAGTCTTTTAAGAGTAATTTTTACAAATACAAATCTGTAAAGGCCTCTAGCTTTTTTAAATGACAAAATGATTCAGGACTGCATCATTTTCCTATCTCAGTCACAAGCCACATGTAAGTCTTTCAGAAGCCATGTCCTGTCTGTGGAGATTTGGAAGTCAAAGGGAACATGAACTTTGGACTCATCCTATTCTGTTTTATCTTTTTCCCAGAAAAACTTGGTATCTTAGCCTCTGAAATCAAATTCCACACTTTGGTAAATTATGCCTGGAGTTAACCTTTTGTAGTTACTTTCCTCTTGGAAAGGGTAAGCACAATTAACAGGTTATTCTCAGCCCAGTATTGCATGGTAAGAAAAAGAAATAATGTGTTTTTCAGGAGGAAGTCTTGATACTCTGTACTCTGATCCAATAGGAAAAGATAAAAGACATTTAGCAGCGAGGTGCCAGTATTACAAAGCAGGCAGTAACTCCTTTAAATACCACCATTTGATAAGTGCATCTGTTGCATATTAGCAAGGGGTTTTGTATATAAATATATATATATATATATATACATGCATACATACATACATAAATACATATACTAAGTAGGGGTATGTAGACTTCACTTCTGTAACTGGGTCATTTTCTAATATTTAAAAAATTGAACAGCTGGAAGGAAGAGCTTTACCTGATTTCCAAAGTGGTTACAGTTGAGCTTGCCAAGGCTAGTTAGACAAATCAGACTGGCATAAGACACACCTTAACTTACGTGTGTTAGATGTGCTCTTGACTCACTGGAGAAATGTATTTCTGGATGACTAATTGCAGCATGTAGCTATTCATTCTTTTGTTAATGTGCTTCCAGAAGCTGGTGTGCAAGCAAGCCATTTTTCACTGGGTTGCAGTAAAAGTGTCCCCTGTGAGGAGGACAGTGACAAACTTAAATGTGATTTTTCACTGATAGAGTTGAGGAGGTTTTTTGTGTGATGGACACCAGATTAGGAGCATTATATTTATTTAGCTAAGAAATATGCTTGAGCTTAGGACATTACTACTGGTATGTAGATCTAAACTTGTTCTTGTAAACCAGTTTATTTTGAGAGTCAATCCAACTGTTCTTTGACTGTTCTTAAGACATGGACAGCTCATTAAAAATTCTCCAGTTACAATTGTTAGGGATTCTCGTAGGCCAGCTAGTATCTCATAAGGGCAGACTACAAAGGCACTTCAAATGAAAACAAGTACTAAAACTTGGATGAATGTTTTAATTCTCACATGGTTGTCCACTTTCTGGATTGCTAAAGAAAACAACAGAGATTTTGATAGTGTTATGAAAGTTCATACTCAGAACATCAGTTGTGCTGTCAGAAACCAGTGTTCACTTGTTTCTCAAGTAGTGTTAGCTCTAAGGAAGGTCACTCAGGACACAGTGTGTCTTTTGGTTAACATTTGTCTATGCTATAGTTACCATGGAGATCTGTCTGACAGAAATCTGTGTCTTAAAGAATTCCACTCCTTCTGGCATAGATCCAGCAGAATTGAAAGGAATAGATCACTTTCTGATGTGTGCTATGGCCTCAATGCAATGGTTGTTGAGTTTCAAGGGCACTTTAGAAGTAAGAGTTGATGATATTTGTAACTTTATTATACTGTGACTAAAAAGAAATTGACAACAGACACAAGCACTATGATAAGTGGGAAACTGAAAATCCACAGTAAAACTACTTTTCATATCAACAAAAAGAATTGAAAAGTCACAATGTATCATACTAGGTTGGGTGTGGCTCTGAGCAACCTGATCTAGTGAAAGATTTCCCAGTCAGGATTCTTGTACTCCATGATCCTTGAAGGCCACTTCCAACTCAAGCTATTTTATAATTCTGTGATTTTATTTATTCTGTTTCTGTCTGTTTTTCTTTGTACATGCATGTGTTGTACAGGTTTCCCATCAAGGAGTCACAGCATGGCTGAGGTTGGAGGCAGTATGGAGATTGACTAAGACAGCCTCCTGCTCAGGCAAGGTCACTCAGGGCAGATTGTCATGTTCAGTAAGGTTTTGAATATCATAATAGTGTCACAGAATGGTCTGAGTTAGAAGGCACCTCAGAGATCATCTTGTCCCAACCCCCCTGACAAGGGCAGGGACACCTTCCACTAGACCAGTCAACATAGCCAGTTTTGTCCCAGGAGTCTAGGGTGACTTTGGAGTAGCATGGGAGGCTATACTGTGGACTGTTTTGCTGTGCAATGAGGTCTTCATGTTAGGTAATGAGAATGTCCTTGCACACACATTGTGCAGTGGAATTGATAATGAGGAGATACCCTTAAAAAGTGGATAACTCTATACTGAAAAAGAAGTCCAGGTGTAGCTGTCACATCTCAGAATGAGGAGAAATAAAGATGATGAGAGTTAAGGTATCATGATTTTTTTTTTTTTAAGGGTTAGAATCTCATTTTTAAAAGACTGCTTTCACATGTAAGTACTAGATAATCCTTTAGTTCTGTGGTGTTGGCTTTTGAGTGAAGTTGAAGAACATACACTGAAGCAGAAATAGGTGGATTAGACTCAACATAATTAGTTTCAGGTGGTTCAAGGAAGCTAGCACTGGAGTGTCCTTGCTAAGTAGTTATACTCTGCAGTCTTTCCTCATAATCTACCACTGCAGCATTGAGATACCCAGTGATGCACATTTCTGCCTGGATTCTTGCTTGCTTTTTATCAGTCATCGGTTAGAGATGGTTTGGTGGTTTTCTTCTTCCAGTTCCAGTTGTCCTTTTTAATTCTTCTATGGTAAATGGCAATTTGCTAGTGGGTTTCATCGAACCTAAATGCTGATATTATTGAGAGCAAAAGGCTTTTAGTATTTTATTCTATACTACAAAGTATTTCCGAGCTGTAAGGGAAGCATGGAAGTGGGCTCCAGCATGTAACGTATCTCCTTTACAGTGTGTTAACAGACAGTGTGATTAACCACAATTGGCAGTGCTTTCGGAGCTGTTCTGAAGGGGGTGGCACTTTGTCTTGGTCTTCAAGTTGTTCAACTTGTCAATAATCAATGCAGTCTTGAATGCTGGGGTTGAAGAAGCGATAACATGCACAGTCAGGTTATAACAGTTATATCAAAAGCCAGGACAAAACTGTGATCACTCCTCTCTTTTTCCTCTCTGAATGTACCCCTGTTTCAAATGAGCAGTAACAAAACAGAATTTAAAATATTCAGCCTCAAAGCTTGTTTTATGACAAGGCATGTTCCCACGAAGAAATATTTCCGTGAGTTAAAAGCAGGTTTTTAGTTATATTATACCCTTCTTATTCAGGTAGCTTTCCGATTCAAGGTGTGTGCTAATGAAATACGTATGTTTCTATACAGGTAAACAAACACTAAAGATATTTGATGGGAATGATGCAGTGAAACGCAATCAATTTCGACTAATTTCAGTTCCAAGGATTGCAAAAAACGAAGAAGTTGTGGTAAGATACCCAGTGAGGGTGGATTTTCCAGTGTGATACATATAATTTCATATTACAATAGTAAAAAACTAAGTTTTAGAAATGTAACTCAACAACAACAAAAATGTGAATGGGCTGTAATATTACAAAATAATTTGACATCTTCATGTAGTGCTCTTATTTTAGAGCATCTGAGGAAATGGTGGCTTATGTATCTGTAGCATAATGGCAATCACATGTTAAGCAGTCATTCTGCTCCCTGATATTTCTCTGAAGCCTGATTTTGCTGATACAAGCAATACAGGATAACCAGCTCCTCAGATCTTGCTCCTTTTCTGTAGTAGTGGTTTGATATTTATCCTGGGCAGCCACCAATATTGCACTTGAGTTAAACAGCTTTGAACACTAAAGCGTGTTATAGTTATCTCCACCCCTTGGCTGTGAAAATAATCAGTTATTGATAATATACTGGCCACTCCCTAACTTTTCCAGTACTCCATCTGGGATGGAGAAATTTCTTAGTACTAAATCAAGTGTGCTGAACATATCTTTTGCTGAACATTTGCTGAGCTAGGCAGAGATAAATCCTAGAGAGGGAATAGGGTGGTTTGCAATAGAATTGTTCATGGTGAGGTCTCAGAGTCATAATAGACTTGGCAAAGAAGTCTGAAGAATGTATTACATCAGAATTTTGACAATAGAAAGCTAAAGATCATTAGGATTTTTATCTTGATACTGTGCTCAAAATCAACAGTTTTGCAAAGTGTTTGTAGTGTTCTGCATGTCAAAGGTCTTTAAGAAAAACTATGTGCTGGACTGAAAACATTTTATTTAGGAGTGCTATTTGCCTTTTAAGCACATTTTACCAGGCTGGTGCTTTTAATACTAGAGAAAAGGAATACAAGATCTTATAAGTGAGCTGGAAGCTCTGTGTCAACAAAGGTGCTGCAGGCATGGGCCCATTATTGATGTAAAATTCCTGTGTGCATCTTGCAAGGACAGCCCTTCCCTTTCCTCTTCACAGGTGTGTGGGTTCAGGGCAGCTTGCCTGAGCACCTCACTAATTTTTAGCATCCCTTAGTGCAAGAAGACTGAGTAGCCAGAGTTGGGTTCAATCATTTTTGATTGAAAAATTTATTGGACCTGAGTTTTTACATCTGGTCTTAAAATGAGTATCACTTGCCAGAAATACTGTGGATTGTGTTTAAATACATTGATATCTCAAGTTTTCTTCTTTCATGTTCACTGAAATTTGTTTTCAAAACTTCACTCTTGTTTTGCCTTTTTTTTTTTTTTTGCCATTGCTATGAGGTTAGAACATGCATTAAAGGTTCAATTCATACATCAGGTATTTGTAATGTCTGTGGCTGAATAGGTATTAATGGTGTCTTTTCAAGTAAATGTGAATTTATCTTGCTGTGTTTTAGGAGGCTGCTTTGAGGGCGTACTACATAAATGATGACCAGCAGGAGTATGAGCTTCAGACGTTTACACAGCAGGTGCTGCTCTCTGATGATGTTATCAACAGGAATGATGCTGCGGAGGACAGCAACTTGGGCTCAGTATTCCGAGAATCTGTTCCTGAAGCTTGGATCATCAGAGCCAAACCAAAGGAGGAGGAAGTGATCAGAATTTACCCTGCCTGGCTAAAGTGAGTATTTTCCTTCTTGATCACAAGGTTATACTGCTTGGCTACATTTGTCCTCTGTAGTCTAGCCCTGTTTGCTTTAGTTATTGAAGCTGCAGAACTCTAACAGAGAGTGTAGTTTCTTTTTCTGTATTTCAAGATTCTTCTGTTCATTTTTCTGAATGTAGTATGCATTAGTATGCACAACATTCATTTCCATGCCTGGGAACCCTTGGGTTTCTTTACATGCATGGAACATACAGTGCAACTTGTGCAGTTCTATTATGTGTTTGGCTAGAAAGATGCAACTTTGTGTTATGTTCATTTGTAAACAAAAGATGACATACACGTCACTTGAAAAATTGATGGATTTTTTTGAAGAAATGTGAAGTAGGAAGAGCTACAGTGCAACTTCCCATGTGAGATGAGGAAGGGAAAAAAAACCACCTAAAAACCCCCCACCCTATTCATTTACCACTGAGACAGTATGAATTTTAGGCTGATTTAGGACTGGAAACAAAATGGTCTGGATCTACTAATTTCTGATGACCTGTGGGATAAAATTTAACCATGTGTTCATTTTGGTGTCGCAACTACATTGTCAAGTTTTATAAAAATTGCAGGTTAACTTTGTGATTAGGAAAAGACTAATCTGCAGTTCTACAATTGTAATTAGTAGTTTCTTGAGATAAAAGTGTTTTCTTGCCTGTGGCTCTGATACCACATCTGCCATGACCCTCAGTGAACAACTTTCTTCAACTAATGCAAATATGTTTGAGAAAATTCTATACTTAGTTTAAAAAGGTATACTCAGGATCGGTCCTAAAATAAGTATTTTTCTCCTTAGGGTGGGGATGGCATATGTTTCTCTACGAGTAAATAAGGATACCACAGTGCAGACTGTGATCAAAGAAGTGCTCCCATTACTTGGAAGGCAGGTAAGTGAATGATCCTAAGCATGTGCATATGCGACCTTAGTGACCCTGAAAGTATATATTTTTCTCTTGAGAAAAGTAACAGTCCCTTAATTCATAGTTATTGTAAATATTGTTAGCATTTGGTAGATGATCTTTTGTGACTGGCATGCTGCTCAAAGTTTAACACAATCTTCAGGGTAGGTAGGTTGCTCTGTACTTGAGGCACCATGACTGTTTCTGGGTCAAGCAGATTTATGTGCATGAGCACTGTGATTCTTGGGCTGCAGCATATTTTTACTGGTTGTTTATGTCTTGAAATATTTAAAATACACACATGTAGCTATTCTGCTAATTTTACCTTGTTGGGAAATTGGCAGTCAATGTTAGGATGATCATGCTTGTCTCCTCTAATTCTTTATGCTGCTCTGAAGGAAATTGTAAAATCACAGAACATCTCAAGTTGGAAAGGACCCATAAAAATCACTGAGTCCAACTTCCTGCTCCTTGCAGGATTACCTAAAAGTGAAGTGTATGACTAACAGCATTGTCCAGACACCTCTTGAACTCTCACAAACTTGCTGCCATGAACACTTTCCTAGGGATCCTGTTCCAGTAACAAGCCACAGTTTCAGTGAAGAACCTTTTCCTAACATCTAATTTGAACTCCCCTTAATGTAGCTTCATTCTCTTTTCCTTGGATCCTATCACTGGTCACCAGAGAGAGGAGTGACCAGTGATAGGACCCAAGGAAAAGAGAACGCGCACCTCTCCCTTCACTTCACGCCTTAAGCAAGCTGTTGACCATGATGAGGTCACCCCTCAGCCTCCTCTACTCTAGGATGAACAAACCAAGTGACCTCAGAGTGGTCCTTCCAAGTCTTGACCTTGAGACTTTTCATCATCTTGGTCACTCTGCTCTGGACACATTCAGATGGGTTGATGTCCATCTTACACTGTGGCACCCAAAACTGCGTCCAGCACTGGAGGTGAGGCTGCCCCAGTGCAGAGCAGAACAGGACAATTCCCTCCCTTGCCTGGCAGTGATGGTGTGCCTGATGCTCCCCAGGACAGAGGTGACCCTCCTGGCTGCCAGGGCACTGCTGGCTCATGTTCAACTTGCCATTGACCCAATCTACGACATCTTTTTCCTCAGGGCTGCTCTCCAGCTCTCATCCCCCAGTTTGTATTTTTAACCAGGATTACCCCGTCCCTGGTTGAGAATCTGGCAGTAGCTGTTGCTAAAAATTTGATAGGCTGGTGATTGCGCAGCTCTATAGCACATCCACATCTCCCTACCTTTGAGGGTGTCCACAGTTCCTCCTAGCGTAGTATCATCAGGAGACGCACAATGCATTTGATTTATTCATCCAGACAATTTATAAAAACATTAAAGAGCACTGCAGAAATTTTCTTCCTACAGTGGCAAGCAGCATCTCTGTAGCCCACAAGGGCTGCAATGAAGGACTCAAGGTTGAAACAGCACTCGTGTTCTTTACTGTCTAAATTGCTTCCCACATCACTGGAAAATTCTAGATATATCTTGTAATCTTCTAGATGCACAGGCTTTCCTTGGAAGATAATCTCTTTTCAGTCTGCCTGTCCTTTGTAGGGTTGGTGCCAAAACAGCATAACTTTCAGGAAACATATTAGTAGACTTTGCTAGCATGTCAAGCCATTGGCAGGCCCAGCCTCACCAGTGTGGAGACACAAAGCTGTAGTGTGCACATTTTAGTCAGCACCTGGGGCTTGTGAGCACACCAGCTAATCAGCACAGTTCCACTGCTCCAGGGCACAGCCATGCTCACAGAGGGTGACTGCTGCCCTTTGTGGTTATTTACAGGGTACACAGGAACATGCATGTGACTTATCTCTCTGCAGTAAGTGATAATCATAGATCTGTCTAGGTGTATCCAGCTGTTTAAAGAATGCAGCTTAGGATACTTCCAGGATTTGTTGTCAGTCCATTTCCTCAAGTGCTGTGGACCTTTTAACAAAAATAGGAACAACCATATCTGAAGTTTTGTCTCATCTGAAAAAAGAAACTGTCAAACGGTATAGTTGGAAATTCCGTTAGGGAAAAACCTTCACATCTCTATATTTGGGCAGCTAGCTATATGCTGTAAGAGCCTTAATTCTTTGGATCAATTGCAATTTCTCCAGTAGTGGGGTTTTTTTCTGTTACGGCAATTTTAAAATGCTCTGCTTGTTTCTCTGTATAAACATGCACACGCAGAAAATCTCTTTTTAATGTCCAGAATCTGCCTGTGCTCCAAGTTGCTTTCATCAAGTATCAGGTAAACCACCTGTAGGCAGTTGAGGCTCTTAACACCCCCATTCCTGACATGTAAAGCAAGATCATTTGTCTCTTGAGTTTCAAGGCCAAAATTTAAGACCCTTCCTTAATCCTGAGTGTGATACATTTGCAGGGTTTCGGTCATTGTCTGTGGCAGCTCTTGGCTGTGCCAGCTCTTGTGGTCCAGCTGCAAGCAATTTGAGTGGTTCCTGGCAGTAGCTTGGAGAAGAGACTGTGGCACATGTGAAGAGGGTTTTGTTCAATGAGTGCCTGGAGTGTGCCAGGAGATGGGGAATGGTCAGCCTGCTTTTGCCAAGCTAGTTCCTGGGACATCTTCTTCAAGAGCAGGCTCATTCCCAGTCCTGGAAGGACACTCAGAAAATACTCCAGATGAGCTGCTCATCACTGAAGCAGGAATGGGATGAACTGTGCTCACCTTCACAGTGTGGCTGTGAGAATGCCAATGTTTTAGGAGCATGGAAGTATGATGCCATGAGTGTGTAAAATGAAGATTATTCCTGTCTTGGAAGGAGTTGGTTAGAGGAAGATCATGGTTGATTTAAAAAGACTTAATTTTAAAAAAATGTTTCATTTTCCATGCTCTGTTATACACTATGTACAGGATATAACGCATAGTAATGTTAACATCTGGCAAAATTATGTTGGTCAGAAGCTGCATTTACATGCTGTATCTTTTGGCAGACGGAGTGCCTCCAGAATTTCAAATTGGTGGAAGTGCTTATGGGCAGTAAGCAAGGTAAGTGAAGGAGCATTGGCAAAAGACACATCTGATCTCCATGGGATTTTTTTCCCCATTCTAACAGTCACAGTTCATTTTCTACAATAAAAAACACAAATGAAACTTCATAATGATGTTGAAATACCTAATCAGAAGTGATGCTGATTCTTTTCAGTCCTGTGTGTCCTGTGGGAATAAGGTTCCGTTTCATTATCACATAAAAACTCATTTGTGGTTTCTGGTGGGTATTGACACTTTTGCCCTGTTTTGGGGAGTTATGTTTAACTGACATAATTTTCTGAATTTGAGTTATTTATTAAAGATTAATTCTAAAGTTCACATGGCCCCCTTCCTCTTCTTTCCTTGTCTTCTTTCCTCCTGACACAGCCCCTGAAGAAGAGTAAGTTTGAGTCCTAAGACAGTCCAAATAATATGTTTGTGTGTTAGGACAAACAGAATTCTGCAGTCCTAGCATTGCTCAAGTGTTTTGTGATCCTGCAGGAGCTGGGCTTGTGTTCTCCAAGTTGATATCCCTTTGTGCTTCAGTATTTGTAAGGTTGTGTGGAGAAATAAATAAAGACATTTAAGAAGTCTAATGCTCTGACCACAGCTGAATAAATATCTTTGTAGTTCAAATACTGTCTTGATGCTTTGCCTTATTTTAGAACATTATTGGGAAGTTATTTTATAAAGGTTATTGTAGATTTGTGAATGTCATAACCTTGGTCAGTTTCTGGTGAAGCATCATTTGCAACCTTACATTCACTGGAAGTTGTTACAATTGTTTTAATACTTTGATAAAATTGATTTGTTTGGAAATATAGTTTTAAAGTCTTCTGTCAAACTATTAGATTATGACCAAAGTGCTGCTTGTCTTTTGAGTGGGTTCAGGCTGTTTCCGCCTTTTTTTAAAGGAGGATGATGTTTATGAACTGTGGAAAAAGTCAGACTGTTCCAAGCACCTATGTGTTTTTATTGTTAGATAAGAAGTAGCTCAGGTCTGCATGGTCCTTTATGAGAAAATTAGTTGTATGCAGAGCTGTACTTTTCCCCTAATTTTTCTTCTTATTGTTTTTGTGTAAGTGAGCCTGATACAAATGTACGTGCTTTCTAACACGATTAATGTTCTTGCCCTCTCCAGTTCAACGCATGGTCTTGGACAATCAGGAACTGATTCTTAACAGACTCAAGGACATAAGAAAGGTAAATCTGAAAAAGAAATTTTTTTTTTTTTTTTAGCAAGTATGGAGTCCTCTTTCTTACAGAAAATGTGAGTCATTGGTTACCCCCTAAGCAGGCTCAAGCGTAGAGAAGCTAAGTGCTTCAACTGAAGTTGGTTTCTGTTTCTGATATTCTCTGGGCACAGAGGACATGATTACTAAGTGCAGAACTATTTTGGATTTTGCTTCACAATATCTTTTTGCCAAATGTCATGTCATTTATTTTCCTTTATTTTGGTAGACTTCAATACGTCAGATGAATCAAACAAGATTTTACATTGTGGAAAACAGTAAATCCATTGTACAAGTAAATTTATTTGTTGGTGGCCTTCCACATCAGCTTTCCCCTGAAGAATACACAAATATTCTCAAGGAAGAATTAGCTATCAAAAGTAAGTAAACAGGTACATTTTCAGACATTAACTTGTACAGAACAAAATGTAGTAGCATCAATTGCTCGTTTTTCTTATAATTTTACCTTTTTCTGACCTGATTTTTAAAAAATCGTTCTGCCTTTTACTCTCATGTGGGCTTTTTTAATCATTTTAACATGCTCACAGTTGCAAGAGAGATATAACAGCTCATTATTTACAGAATAATTATTACGTTACTCTAGTTATATGTGACTGCACTTTTTTCTTTTGGTATGTTTATGCGAAAAAGCATCACTTTTTTGAAGAATTATACATACCTTAAACCATGTGCAGAATATACCTTGCTTTTTTTAACCTCTGACACTTTTTGCCTGGGCCATTCTCCATGTTAGTCATGAGCTCTGTGCCGCATCACGGAGAAGTATGAGCAGTGTGTGCACACACATACGGACAAACACTCAGGGAAAAGAATTTCTTTCTCTTTTTCAAAGAAGTGTAATTGAATTTTCATAATATTCCTTCAACGAGTACTTTGTATAAACAGTGTCAGGAATGTGTCATGCTTTTTATTGCAGGAAACAAAGCATTTTTCCCAGTCTTTTATGTCACTTCAAGAGGAATTAAACTTGAAATGCCAGAAAGAATCCTTAGTCACCTTTTATGAAAATCAGTTTAGCTTTTCTTACTTGCAAAGTAAGCATGAGAAGGAAAGTGTTAGCTGGAGGTTCTCCCTGTATTTGTATAACTTTTAATATTTATATTATGTTTATGTAACTTTCTAAAATACTTTAAATATTTACTCTAAATGTACCCAAGGTTTTATCTGTTTATATTTTTACCCTTTGCAGCAAATGTAGTGTCTGTGAGTCATGTTTATCAAGCGCAAGGTAAGCATTAAAATTTTTAGTCTTGCAAACAATGCCTATGTTCAAAACTGCAGCTTAATATTAGAGGCTGAAAGCTCAGTTAGTCTTACTGCATAAGCAAAAAGCCCTTCAGGTAAAATGTAACACATTGTATTTATGAAGAGCAGTGGATTAGTGTTACCTTATTAAAAAAATTTAAAAGGTTGGCTTCATGCCTTGTGTACCAGAAGGCAGTAATATTTCATCATTAAAATGAGTTTTGAAGCTGCACTTCAACTGAATAATATTAACACCACAGATCTGTTAAAAATCCTTCAAGTGTTCTCTCTTTCATTTCGAGAATATTAAAATTTGGTACTGCTTTTGGACTCAGTGGGACTGTTTCATGGTCACTGTTTCCTAGCAGTGTTAAGAGCTAGAGTTCAGTGGCTGAAAGTTGAAGAAAATAAATGCATTCACCCTTTGAGCTGTATCTTTGCTTTTGCTGTATGAATTTTACTTCAGTGAAGTCAGAGAAGCCATGAGGCTTCTGATAGCTGGAGCAGCAGTGGCTCTGGGCAGCTTTAGTGCAGTGCTCAGGTGGAGATCTGCATTTGGTAAAAATTTCAAGTGTGGAATTTTCTCTTCTGTTTGTTTAGATGTCTGTAGATGAGATGTTTCACATCCTTTGGCAGGCTTAACTTCCACAAGTCTGCTAAATGGGTCCTTGTATAGCATGGTTTTGAAGACTGATGTGTGCTTCCTTTGTGTTATTTGCTATCTCCACATGTCTAATTGATACGCATTGATTTTGATTTTTTCATAGGAAAATCTGTAAAGGTTTCAGATGCACCTTCTCCTTTCCATGCTTGTCAGTGGCAAATACTTGGTTTTGTGATACTTGTCCCGTGTCACCGCATCTTTGACCAAATTTACATGCATGTGGTTTTAGATGTTTCTTCTTGTATGTGATTTTTTTTTGCCACTTTCTTCTTACATTTGTATTTTTGTGGTTCTCGTAACTTCCTAACTCTCCCTTTTTGTCCCAGCCAGGTTATGTTATCTGCCCACATCTCATATACCATCCATTATGCATTTTTGTTATCCTGCCCTGTTTTCCTCCTCACCAAATATCTTACTTTATGCTAACTTGTCACTGTTTATTTTGTCTTTTCTCTTTTGTCTTCCCTTCTTCCCCAACTTCTCTATTCAGAATCTAAACCAACATAAACATCTAAACTTGATTATCAGCCCAAATATTTGCTTGCAGTAATTCTTACTGTGATATTGTTAATGAACAGAATTAATGGATTTTTAATAATAGGATGCAAAATGAAACCTGATACCTCTGCCACTTGTACGTGATCAGAACAGAATGTTAGTCATGATAAAGAGTATGCAAATAGGCCCTACCCCTGAAGCTCAAAGGAAACCTTTGAATATGCATTAGTTCTGTGCTGCAGTTCTTGTCTTCAAGTTGCTTTGTTTTAACAAAAACCTGAGATGTGTTTGAGGGTTGGAAGGAAGGTTTAAAAACAGAACAGTACAATTCAACTCATAACAACTGCATAATGAGTTTTGCTGAATAATGTCCTTGGTAAACTGAGTGAACTTTTGCTGTAATATGAGACCTATTTTCTAATAATAATAATAGAAAATATAAAAAGTAGTTCTGATGCCTCTTTACAGGTGCTGTTGTACTCCAAATTTCATGTTTTTCTGAAGCTGAAAGAATATATATGCTAGTTAAAGATACCGTTGTCAATGACAAGCCTCTGAATGCTGTGGTGATTCCTGCAGTTATGGTAAGAGACAGGTTTGAATTTAAAAAATGTCTTTGAAAGAAAAAAACAACTGCCTTAAAACTCTTTCTGCTAGAACTAAATGAAAATACGTTTTATTCAAAGAGGCCATACTATAAGTAGTGTGACCAAAAAAAAGCTTCAGAGCCTGTCCTTTATGTATATGATATATTCAATGAATTAAGTAATTTGTCCTATTACTATTCAGTTTTCAATCTACAGCTGCCTAACCATACAACTGTAAAAGGGAGGAAAACAGTTATTTTTCTCTTTGTTTTTTTCAATGATCAAAACATTAAGTGGGGTTTCAGTTTCAGCTGCTATGTCTTAAAATGCTTACTTAACTTTGTTATGGGTGCTAAATGTGTTTCCTCACTAACCGTGAGGTAAAATACTTCTGCTTATTTTCACAGTGACATTATCTTCATTTCCCCCATTGTGTAGCAGAGACAGTTTGACCTTGTTTACCCCTTGAGGATTTCAGAAGAACATAGTCTTCTGAAAGACTTAGTGCAAGAGTCCTTTCACAAATTCAGGCTTGATTCTGATTTATTTGTGTTGTTACTAATCCCTTTCATATGAATCAGTTTGTTTAAAAAGAGGTTTAATGTTAATAAAGTAGAGTCAACATGAGAAGAGGAAAATTATTAACTGAGTAAAGTGATGTTTTTAACCAGGATTATGTAGGTTCTCTCCAAAAAAGAGTGTTGCTGTAGTTACTTTCTGCTGAGGTGTTGTGTATTTTGCAGTTACCGTCTTTCTGGAACTATGTTATGGAAAGCAAAGTGAGAGTCTTGGTTTGACTTCTTGAACATCACAGAAGGTCAAAAAAACTGGATTATTAGTGGGAATTACAAAACAGCTTTTTATAGGAGGGTATCAAGTTCAATGGCCATAGTTGCTTTCTCACATACATGCTTTCACTGTTTAAAAATGAGTTCTACACTTGTCAGGGCTTTCTGAAGGCAAAACTATGGTTTTTAGATGAGTAGATACTAGTGGTTGTGCTCACATGCAACTGGCAAAATTAAAAGTTACACCCCCTCCTAAAAAACTGAGAGCCTTGTTCTTATGTGTGCACGGGAATTGCATTTTGTGAAGTCCTTAGAAATCAAGGCCCCCTTGTCCAAACTAGGTTTCAGAGTGCCTGTTACGAGAAACAGAAAGCAGCTATGAACTTTTGGATACTTGTTTTTGGTGTTTTATAGGCAAATGCATTATGAGCCTATGTTAGGTGTCTGCAGTGTGAAGTTGAACATACTCCACACTGTTGATTACATATGTTTGTTTTTCTGACACTGGATATGTCTTAAGATAACTTCTTGATGCCAGGAAAATGTGGATACTGCTATCTCTTATCTGATGCAAGATATTTTTTAGAAATTCCAGTTCAGGGGATTGCTAGGGATTAATTTCTGATACGTAAGCAGAACAGGGGCATAAACATTGTGTTTCCATTTCAGCATCTGTTGTTTATGTTTGGTCATCTCACAGAAAGGACTCAAGAGTTAATTTAAGTGATACTTCAAGTGTTGCTTTTTGTATGGTTGTTCACCCAGATTATGCCCTTCACTAATTACCCAGGTAGTGTAATGGTTGATTATTGTCTGTACTTTGGGTAGCAGTTGGACTAAATGACTTCCTGCAGTACTTTCCAACCTAGGCTATCTTTTTAGCCTATGATAATATTAGTCTCTGTTTGATAATTTAAATAATTTTAATTAATAATAATTAAATAAATTTAATTAATTTAATTTAATTAATAAATTTGTCTTGTGTGATAATTTAAATGCAGTACCAGGAAATACACAGGAACTGACATAATACTAAATTTACACCATGTTTGACATTTCTTTTGTGAGTGAAATACAAAGAAATTGGGAATGAAGGGCTAATGATTTTTCCGAATTGCCAATTAAATTAAAGAAAAATCCAACCAACAAAAAAACCAACAAACCAAAATAGGCCTTCTTAAAAATCGGTAAAAGCACAGAAGTATTACTAGTTAGTAGGTTGCTCGTCTTATTTTTCTGATGTAAAATATGCTTACTCTGTGTCTGATACACTGTCTAAGACAGAGACATGGTTCTAGTCTGGCATGCTCAAGTCTACCCAAAGCAATTCACCCTCTTACTACCATTACTGAGAAGTCTGAAGGCAGAATCAGTTTGCATATTTGCCTAATAGAGTCAAGCAGTTAGTGTTATGAGATGTGTTGATCTGTTCTGCTGTTTCAGGCCTTTAGGAATTTAATCAAACACTTTTTCATTTCACAATGTTCAAATAAGTGAAAATACTGTCTTCCCTGGAGTGTGAAAAAATAAGAGTGCAGTATTTTATAAAGCTGTTTAGCTGCTGTGTGTCAGGAACTGCAGGGACAGTTTGGTTTCACTCTTTGGTATCAGTTCAAGGTGAAAGACATTGCAGGACTAAATTTTCCCATTCAGAACTAATTTAACAGAACTTGTTTTGCATCACTGGCAAGCAAGGAAGTCAGCAGCCAGTTGTTTGAGGCCAAAACCAGCACAAGTTTTTGTGGCTTTGTCACTAATGCTTTTTACTAGTGGAGTGCCCTCTGGTGGAGTGCCCTCTGGTGTACTGTCAGATTCATTAAGAGTAGCAGGAAAATATGTGGAAGGTTCCCAAATAGATGAAACCTTCAATTTCATTCATTCAACTAAATCCTCACACAAATATTTACATCTTAAAAGCACCGTAGTTAAATGAGCATTTTAGCCAAAACATGAGTGATTACTTTACGCCCTTCTGAAAGGGTGTCTCCTTTTTCACCCTTTGCTGGAAGAGTTTTCAAGCATTGGATTGGACTGCCCTGGGAAGCAGTGGCATCACCAATCCCTGGAGGTGTTCAAGAAGTGACTGGACATGGCACTTAGTGCTGTGGTCTAGTCAACAACGTGGTATTCAGTCAAAGGCTGGAATTGATGATGTTATAGGTCTTTCAACTTTTATGATTCTGTGATTCTTCCATTTCTGTGATATGCCAAAAATAAAGAACAGGCTTGGGACTTGACCCAGTTGCTGCTCCAGTAGTGTTGTGACACCTTGCACGTAATTTCTCATCAGATAATGAGTCCTTTCTGGCCTGAGGGTGAAGAAAATTTTGTGCTGGGGCATTGTGAGTCCTTGCACATGTAAGATGCTGGCAGCCGTTTGCAAATACTGAATTCTACTTATCAGAGATACCTGCAGTTTCTGGAGGCAGCCCACCATCTGGGAAGATGTGCCGTGGTTGTCACCCTGGTAGGCTGATGGCACAGAACGCCTTGTTCTGCTTTGTTGTGAGATGTGATTACACAGTACAGTCAATGGAAAGGGGATTAGCATGGATAATAAACATCTTGCCCCAGTTTAAAGCCATGCTGTGCTATTCCTAGCAGATTAAGCAGTTCACAGTGACTGTCAGAGTATCTAAATCATGCAGCCTTCTTCAGCTGTCTCTAAGAAAGGAGCAATAAATTCCTTCCTGAATGCCAGCCAACACAAAACCCTTCTGCAGATTTCACTCCTCAAGCACAGCACTGAAGCCAGGGCTAAAGGGGGAAGGGAGTCCTTGGGCTGTGAGTCACATACTCTGTTCTGCCCAGTAACAAACTCACTCGTCAGTCCCTGATGGGGCCTTATTAGGGAACTTTTAAAAATTGTGCTGCATAATGGTACTACCGTTGGGGCTAGTAATTTTAACAAAGAGTGTGCTCCTAAGAAAGCACAGCAGCAGCCCTGCTCTACTGTACAAACTGTCAAGAGTTTTTAATCCTTACCAAAATATAATTGTTTTCTTAGAAGCTAGCCTTTATCTGGGGATTTAGCAGTGTTTCTTACTCCTTTAAGCTTAATTAAGAGTTGTGATGGGAAGCAAGTTCACTGTAAAGACAAGCATGTTCTTGAACACTTCTTTTTTTTTCTGAATAGCTGCATCTAGATATGTATAGTTAGGAATTTACATTGGAAGATACCTTAACAAAGGTAGGTTTGAGTAGTAGGACTGTTCAGTTTATACTACATACAGATTTTTTTATTAGGTCCAGGCATTTAGTGTAGCTGCTTGTGAATCTTAGTACCATTCAGAGTATATATTTAAGTGATTTGGGGATTATTAGGTGCAGTATTGACACCTGACAAGAAATACAGTTGGCAATTTACAGTAGAAACTGTATATATGTATTTGCAACAATTTTGTTACTTGGGTAAGATCTCAGACAACTTTACAAAAGCTGTGCTTTTGAATGCCTTACAGTGTACCATGTCTCAGAAATAGTTGTGATTCCCTTAAGTTGCTTTTAAATTATTTCAGTTACTCGGTTTTAAACCCAGTGCATTAGAACATGCCTGTGAAAGCAAGTAATATAAAACATGTGTTCAGCATGTCACTTCTGAATGTCTCAAACCAGTATTTTTAGAAACTGATTTCCTGAAAAAGAGAAGATAACCAAATGTTCTTGTTACATTCAGGTAAGGTATTTGCTAGACTTCAGTGTTGGGCTGGTATCTTTGCTCTTTTTTGAAAAAATTTTTGTTTACTTCAAGCTGCAGAATTTCAAATTTTTTTCTTTTTATTATCCTGTTAACCCTCCTTTTTTGAATCCCACAAGTTTCCAGGCATTATACCAAGCCTGAGGTTTCAGGTTGCCAGTATTGTTCAGAAAATTGAAATGGCTGGAGATTAAATTTAGGTATTTAAAAAGCTCTGAAAAGGAAGAAAAGGGAAGTGGACAGGAGAGAGGGTAGGGCAGAGTAAAAAGCTGAACAAGGAGTGCTGGAAGGGAACAGTGTGCTCTGTTACCCCATGGGACGTGGTATTTCCTTTCAGAGCTGCTCTGCCTTTTGTTGCTCATAGGATTAAACCCCATACAGCACTACAGGCTGGGTAGAGTGGCTGGAAAGTATCCCAGCACAAAAGGACCTTGGAGTGCTGGTCAACATCTGGCTGAACTTGAGCCAGGAGTGTGTCCAGGTGGCCAAGAAGGCCAATGGCATCCTGGTCTCTATCAGAAATACAGTGGCCAGCAGGACCAGAGCAGGGATTGTCCTCCTGTACTTAGCACTGGTTAGGCCACCCCTCAAATCCTGTGCCCCTCACTTTAAGAAGGACATTGATGTGCTGGAGTGTGTCCAGAGAAGGGAACAAGGATCACAAAAGGACCAGAAAACCATTTTCTCTTATGAAAAATGGCTGAGGGAGCTGAGGTTGTTTAGTCTTCAGAAGAGGAGGCTCAGGGGTGACCCCATCACCCTCTAAACCTCCTTGAAAGGAGGCTGTGGGGTCAGTCTGAAAGGATGTGGAGGTCAGTCTGTCCTGCCATGCCTGCAGTGAGACAACAAGAGGAAATGGCCTTAATCTGAGACCCTGGAGATTCAGATCAGATATTAGAAAAAATTATCACTGTCACAGTGATATAGGTTGAAAAGGTTGCTGAGGGAGGTCACCATTCCTGCAGGTGTTTAAGAGGCATCTGGATCTGGTGCTGGTGATGTGGTTGAATGGTTTAGGCATTACAGTGGCAGTGCTGGGTGGATGGTTGGACTTTATCCTAAAGTTGTCTTTCAACCTTGATGATTTTGTGATTATCAAAGGGCTGTTCTAAGTGGGATACGGATGATGATGCAGGAACTGATGGAGTAACAAGATGGCCTTTACTTCTGAAAACATCAGAGCACTGCTTACTCTTCCGTTAATGCTTGGAATGGCTCAAGGGGACGAAATCCACTTGTCTCTTTGGGATGTGTGGATCCTTTAGCTGTTGGGTTAATACTCAACGAATCCTTTTTGTGACAGTGGCATGCATTATGTTCCATAGACTTCCTTTGCTGCCTACAAATATGCTTTCCATTTGCTTAACAGAAATGAATCTTTTACCCTTGTTATGTGTTGGGCATGCTTTAAGTAATTGCTTCCCCCTTTCCAATAATGCCTGAATGTAGAGGCCAAAGGTGTTTTGACTTCAGTTGTCAGTTTAGCATGAAGGTGGTTCCTTTGGAGAGACTGTGTGCACAGCTTTCAGCTTCTTTATCATCAGCCTACTTGTTTTGTCTGCAGTGGAACCCTTCCAGTAAAATAAAACATTGAGGTTCTTTTGGCTGTTTGGCCCCCAAAACAGTCCTTGTTTGGCTCATTTATTTATCAAGAAAACAGATATATTTTCCAACTGAATGTCTTGTAGGATCTGAAGGATGAGTAAAGAAGGGGCAGTGTGTGCCTGCTTCACGGGCCTGTATACCAGCTTAGTGTTCCTTTTTTGAATGTGTTTTCTCTTTATCAAGAGACAAGTCACACTGGATGGCAGAGAGCATTTCTCATGCAGGCAGTGTTAGAGAAGGATTTTTATGTGTTTGTCAGCATCTTGACACATCTGGCAGGGTGTGACTTGCAGAGGATTAGCACCTAGCTCTTCTAAGAACAGAAAATTAGAGGAAATCCCTCAAGTACTGTGAAGACCCAAACAGACCAAATCAGCGCACAGGTCTGGGGTATCTCAATGTCAGATTCCATTTTGCATCCCCACAAATTTAACTTGTTAATTTGATGTGATTTCTCTGTTAGTCATCTCAGATCATGGTCTCTGGTGGTTGCTCACAGGCAGCAGCTGAAAGGCTCTCTGGGTGCTGCCTCCTCTGTCTGTAGCTGTTGGTATCTCTCCACATGCTTTGATGCTGTGGTCATGCTGCTGCCTCACCGACCCCTGACTCATTCTTGTCTAAATTGACTTATATTTAGCACTGTTGTTCTGTTCCCTGAATCCGTCCGGTCAGCTGCGTGACAAATTGCTGTTTCCTGAATGCTGTCCAATTTGTAAATAAGAATTACCACAACTTAGGGACTATGGCAAATGTTTCTGTTAAGAATTGCAGTTGTTGAAATGTCCAATGGACTTTTCTGCATGTACCTGCACCCCTGCCTTGTGGCAGGATGGATGGAAGGTGTGCTGGTGTTTTCTAATCTTCCTAGAACTATTTACAAATCATTTTACAGAACTATTTATGGGCAAACAGGCTGGGTGAAAACTAATCCCAAGGTGCATCCCGTTGGCTGCAAGTTTTGACCTCCAATGAGGCTGCAGATATTGTTCCTTTGCAGTCCATGGAGTGCTCCAGGAAATCTCACCTCTGCTATGTCCAGTGGCCTCCTGTGCAGTTTCTGGAGGCTTTGAGAGTCCCTTCAGCAGCAGCTTCAGTAGACCATAAGGTACTGGCACCCCTGAGTAAATCCTCATGATGAAAAAGCTTTGCTTATGTATTTTTAAAAGAAGCTTTCAGCTTCTAATTTCATAGGGAGAGGTACACCACTGTCTGCCCCAAATCTTCATTTTTAAATGCTTTGTCTTGTAAATTGACGTGCATTCTAAGACAACCACAAAACTAAAAAAAGATTTTTTCAGTTGGTTTGGGGAGAAGTTCTCTCTTTTCAAGGAAAGTGTTTTAATTGTACAGAAAGAACTCTTACCCCTCACAATGTTCTTTGGCCTAGACTGTTTACTGAAAATGTGTAGGAAGGGCTACTTACAATGCCTTCGTTTCTAATGTTTGGCTCAAATGTGTACTTGGAGTGGATTAAGGAGCCCTCAATTCCTAGGGAAGAAAGATCAGCAGTTACCCTGTCCATTGGCTGGACATTGAATCTTTTTGTTTATAGAATCTGGATTTTTTTTTTTATTGGGCATCAAGGAAGCATCAGGTAATATTTCTGAGATGCAGAAGTAATTTTCTTGCCTTTTCATGTCATTGACTAATCCTTTTTCTTGTTTTCTTTCAGGCTTCCAAGATACCACAGAATTGTTGCCCACTTCTTGTATTTGTGAATCCAAAAAGTGGTGGTCTGAAAGGTCGGGATCTGCTGTACAGTTTTAGAAAGCTGCTAAACCCACATCAAGTCTTTGAACTTACCAATGGGGGCCCACTGCCTGGGTAAGTCCTCATGTTTAATTTTTTTAAATGTACATTGTTTTGTTATTTTTTAAAAGAGTAGACTAGATTCACTTATTTTGAAGATATAAATGGCTTCTGTTCTGTGCCTGAAGAACAGGGCAGTGTATCATTTCCTTCTGACTGTTCTTCCTGTGAGAACATATTTATGGAGTTCTCTAAAGAAAAGAGAATGGAGTAGTTCCTGATATATATACTTCTGTCAAATCTAGCAGAGTCTGGCCCTAGGAAAGTCATTTGCACTCTAAAGTAGCACATACTTAATAATTATTGAAAATAAGTAGATTATATATTTGAATCGAGATGGAAAGAGAAATGTCACATTCCCTAATGAGGGTGGATTTTTGCTTTTATTTCTTCTGATGTTTCATGGGAACTACCAAGAAAGTATAATAAAATTTTCTATTTTGACTCTTGAAACTTGGCCACAGTTGCAGAATTAAAAGAGTCTGCCTGATCACATCTGTAACATTTCTACAAGGAACAGAACATAATGTGCTTGTAGGAAGACAGGAACTGATGACTTGATTAAATGAAGCCCACTTTGTTACAGCTTCATAAAACTGAAAGCAAGGGTTGTGGCCTATTCCTCATTTCTTCACTACTGCTTTAATAAAAATCTTGTCATGACCAGATCTTCAGAACAAAAGCTTTGTGGGAAAAATGCAGCTTATATAGGAGACAAGATAAACAAGCTACACAAACTAATTCTTCTGTCAGAACTGTGTAAATCTGTTGTCTTTTTAATGCACTTCAAGCTGCAACTTCAGTAACTAGTTCATTTTGTTTTGCCTTTGGAATCTTTCTGTAGCTTTATGGCAAAATGCTCCCACTTGTACATTGCTTCTTGTGCAATGGGAAATAACAATTCTTTTGCATGGTATCTTGGTATGTAGGATGAAAAGTCACAAAAGGTAAGCATCACCAGGAAAACAGTACTATGAAGAAGAAAATGTTCTGTGATTCCTATGACTAAGTACAAAAACACCACCAGTAATCAACATCTCCTCTAGGATTTAGAGAGTTACAGATGTTCATATGACTAGTGAGGTCTCTGTGCCCTTGAAAAGGGAAGTGATTAACCATATAGTTCTGTCTGTGAAGAATCTTAGAGGAATATGGTTTTCACTCTTTTTAAAATCATCTTTATCTACAACTTCATATTTTTCCATTTACTTTGATGAATTTGATCCAGAAAATGATGGTAAAGGGGCATGGACAGAAACCAAATAATACTGTGTTACTTTAAATAGCATCTTGGGATTTTGCATTTCCTATATTCCATTGTAACTTTTTTTCTTCCCCTGTGCTTCGCTTCCCCATGGAGGTTTCACACGTTCTCCAAAGTCCCCTCCTTCCGAGTGCTGGTGTGTGGAGGGGATGGCACCGTTGGCTGGGTCCTTGGTGCGCTCGAGGAGATCAGGCACAAGCTGGTGTGCTCAGAGCCCTCAGTTGCCATCTTACCTTTAGGAACAGGTGAGAATCACAGCAAGAATCATTCTTCTGCTGAGCACAGAAGCCCTCTGGAAAGCTTTATCTTTATCTGTCTGACACAGGACATAGTTTTGCAGATGAATTGCTGTGAGATTCAGTTCTGGCTGGTGCTGGAAAGTAAACCACAGTATCAGCTTTTCAAGGAAATGTCAGTCATGCTTTCAGAAAAACAGCATCAGGAAAAACAAGTCAGCAGAAATGTTGATGTGTGTGGGTGAGTGGGCAGGAGTTGGGAGGGCAAATTATCCTCCTCCTGACAACCACAGGTGCATCAGCTGTTGCTGTAAGACGGCAAACTCAGTTGCTCCCTGGTGTCTCAACTCAATTACAGGTTTTTCTACTACTTTTGGTGGAAATGCTCCAGTATGTCTGTATGCAATGAGAAGCACATGTGCAGACACAACATAACTTAGATGTTTGTTTTTCTGCTAGTTAACCCTTCCTTCCAAATGAACTAGTTCTGTAACTTGATTGGAGCACCTTACTCCAGTGTGATTTGTAAAACAGGCCTGATGCACTGATTGTGAAACATGGTCACGTTTTGGTGTTCGTCACTGTTGCCCAGGTAATGACTTGGGGAGGGTCTTGCGCTGGGGAGCTGGCTACAGTGGGGAGGACCCATACTCCATTTTGGTTTCTGTGGATGAGGCGGATGATGTTCTTATGGATCGCTGGACTATCCTTTTGGATGCAGAAGAGCCAGCTGAAGGTGCAGAAAATGGCATTGCGGAACCTGAACCTCCCAAGGTAAGCTGAGCACCATTTGGGTGTGATTCTTAGGAGCTGTTGTTCTAGTGAAAATCACAAAGAGGATGGGTATTAACGTAGTTTAATTTTTACTGTTTACTTGTGTTTGTGCTTGGGTCTTACTGAGCTGTATCCTAGTGAATACAGCATACATCTGGACATAGTGTTTCGGTTTTGGCAGGGCTAGTTGACTGCAGAGCACATTTTGTAGCTGTTTAGCAAAAAGCATCTGATAGAGGATTAATTCACATGGCAATGGCATTCCTATTTGCTTCAGCTGGAAAGAAAATTATTTCCCAAATAAGAAGGCTTTGGAAAGAATGCCAAAACACATGTAAAATTGGAGTGTCGACCAAAAAAACTCCCTTCCCCAGAAGGTACTCTCGTCTTTCCTTTCACTGTTTAAGAAATTACTAGGAGTTGCTACCATATACAGGAAGTAAATCCTTTTGTCATCTTACTGCAATTGTGTGCCTGTATATGTGCCATCTGTTTTGTATTTGTATTTTTTTTGAGTCAAAGTCACTGTCAGTTGGTTTATATGAACTTGTTTCTATTTAGGACATAAAAATGTTGATTGTCATGGTGATTTTGGAGCTGTATGTGAATCCTGGTTCCATCTCTTTTCAGATTAAAGAAAGAAATTGGACAAAGGGCCTACAAAAAAAAGTAGGAATTCATAATAATGGTAGCAATTGTCCAAGATTTTAGTCTTGTCACTGGAAAATCCTAGGCATTTTGAGTCAGTTGGAGGATTTAAGATGCTCAGGTTCTAGCTACTTTTCACTTGGTGGAGACAGGGGCTTTTTTTTCCATGGTGCCTAATCTGCTTTTTAAAGGCGAAGGATGGGAGGGTAAGGCCTAGGGTAAAAGAGCTATGGAATGAACTAGCATACAAAGGAAGATTTAATGGAAGAAATGGTCAAAGTCTGTAGGAATTTGAGGTTGGCATACAGGGAGCTAGTTAAAATGCAGCTGAGTAGGTGAAGTCAAGTTCTTCATTCATCTGGTGTAAGATGGTCACTTTCCAAAGTAAGAGTGTCTTCCCAATGATGTAATATAAATCCATGGTTGATGCCAAAAATAATAGTGGCATTAGTGTTCAGCAGCTTGTGAAGTTATTGAATAGAATTGCTTTGAGAAGCTGAGTTGCCTTTACTTCTGCATTTATTTTTATTTCTGCCTTATTATGCTTGTTACTTGTAATTAAGATTAAATTTTAACGTTTCTAATACTTTTGAAATAATGACTATGCATGTCAACAGTTGTTCATGCAGCTTTATTTTTAGTGCAGTGTTTCTGGAAAATGTTTTCCAGAATCTGTCAAGATGCAAGTGACTTGGAAGAATCATCTGCAAAGCTTGCTTTTGTTGAAAAGCTTTGGAACTTCTTCATTCTTCATTTATAAATATAAGCAGGAAATTATACCTTTTTCTTTCCTTTTGGTCAGATTGTACAGATGAACAATTACTGTGGTCTGGGCATTGATGCCGAATTGAGCTTGGACTTTCATCATGCTAGAGAAGAAGAACCAGGGAAATTTAATAGCAGGTAATCCTGGGGAAACCAGGTATGAAGGTCAATTCTGTGGTATTGCATTACTTTTAATTTACACTACAACTGATAATCTTAAATGTTACAGGATGCTCCACTAATACTGCTTGTAGCAGAGCTGGGACAAGGAGGAATTAAGCTAGCCAGGAAGTCATAGACACAAAATTCCTGTGTTTTGTTGGTTTGGGGTTTTCTTTCTCTTCCAAGAGACAGCACCAAAGCAGTTTTTGGAAGCCATGTCATTGTTACTCAGTATTCTTAGTTTGAAAATAACTGCATTGTTGAGTTCAGTAAAATTTTGAGATAGTGGAAATATCTCTTGCTCAAAGCCTTTAGCAAGAGTGAGGGCAGTGCTGCTACATGAGCAATAAGCACTATTCAGAAGTGTTCAGAACTTCTTCTGTACCTTTTCCAGTTTTGTCTAGTTCTGTTGCAGCACCTGCATTCTGCTATTAAGGATAAAAAATCTCTGTTTCTCAAGTGAGAATGTTATTAAAAACATGTTAACAGAGACCTTCCTGCTCTCCGGCATGCGTATCAACCAATAATGGGACTTTTTCTTCTTCCCATAATTACTGAAATAGATGAGCAAAAGAAATTCATGTCTATGTAATTAATCAGTAATTCCTTAGAGAAACTGTTTTTGTTTGCTTTTCCCTATGTTTGTGATTAAACACCTTCTAAATTGTCTCTTAGTTGTCAGAGTTACAGCCTTTACAACTATGCAGTGTTCAAACTGTAACTATTAAAAATATTCTCTGACCAGTTATGACTGCAAATGATGTGTAATCTGACCTATCTTGTAGTGTTCGGTTTGTCATTACAGGCATTGCTCATGGTGCTTTTCTTAAAAGCTGACTAATTGAGTTGTTGATGTAGATATAGGTGGTTCCTGGTACATAAGTTAATACTAGTCACTGGTTTGCATTTTCAATACACTTGACTGAAAGCATCTCAGGTAGTAAAATCAGGCAATAATTTTGTGTATGGCAGTGTCTGTTCTAATAGGTGAAACTTTTCTAGATGGACTTGTGCAGTTAATGTACAAGTTATGTTCATTCTTTCTTCAAAATATACTATTCCACGTTTGCAAAGCTAAAGCATTTGAAAAGATGCATTCTCTTCTTATTGCCATTGCATTTAAGGGATATACTTTGATTGCTATTGCCCTGTGTGCTTTTCATTCCTGTCATCTTCATCGCAGTCATTTCTCAGTGTGCACCATCCATAGAGCAGTGGACCATGTCTTGGTGTCATTCTTGCAGGGTGACTTGAAGAACTGTGGGAAAGAAGAGATTTTTTTTTTTTCCCCAAATCTGAAGGGCTGTATACTTCTGAAAAGGAAACATGAAATAATGAATTGATACTGAGGTACATTTTTGCAGAAGCCAAAAGCTTGTGCATGCTAACAGTGCTGACACATGCTATTTACCTTCGACTGCCTGTGACAGTGACTGCTAAAATAATTGAATTTATGCTTCCCCATGAGAAGCAAGTGCACGCTCTTGTCAGTAATATTAGCTTTCTAAAAAACGTTATTTCTAGTAAATTAACTAAAAATGGTATCTACTTAATGCAAGATGCAGAAGCTGCTGGCCGGTGAACTGGCTGCTCTTGAGCGCAGAACACTAAGTTTCAGGTTGTGGCAACAGAAATTGCAGGCAGTCCTCAGAAGAAATATGGGCTTGAGTGCTCTTCTGAACTGGTAAATGTCCCAAAAGCTATGTGCTCTCTGGCCTCTATCAGTAGTCTCTTTACATGCTCTGGACTGCTTACATTTCACTAGCAGCTCAAAGTGCAGTGATAACATGCCTGCAGGAATTCAACGTTGATCCTGCCTTGTGGGGCAGATAGAAATACTGCATATTGTGTCACTGATGGTCTTTGCTTTGGTGAGTGCCAAACTATATTAGTTTTTTTCACAGTGTAAAATTTGATGATATGTCCTCTGCTTTCATTCACAGAATCACAGACTGGGTCAGGTTGGAAGAGATTGCAGTGGGTTATCTGGTACCAACTTCCCTTCTCAAACAGGGTCATCCCGGAGCACTTGGCACGGGATTGCATTCCAGATGGTTCTTGATATCTCCAGCAAGGGAGGCTCCACATCCTCTCTGGACAATCTGTTCCAGTGCTTGGTTACCCACACAGTAAAGAAATTCTTATGTTCAGGTTGAACTTCTGTGTATCAGTTTCCGCCCATTGCCTCTTGTCCTTGCTTGCTGCCTGGCTCTGTCTTCTTGACACTGTCTCTTCAGATACTTACAGACATTGATAAGGTTTCCTCTCTTCTTGACGCTGAACAGGCCCAACTCCCTCAGCCTTTCCTGGCTGAGATGCTCCAGTCCCTTAATCATCTTTGTTGCCCTCCACTGGACCCACTGCAGGAACTCCATGTCTCTCTTGTACTGAGGAGCCCAAAGCTGGTTGCAGACTGAAGATGTACCTCACCAGGGTTGAGCAGAGGGGCGGAATCCCCTCCCTTGACCTGCAGGTGATGCCCTTCCTAATGCACCCAGAATCAAATTGGTTTCTTGGTCCCCAGGACACACTGCTGGCTCATGGACAGCTTGTTTTCCACCAGGACCCCCACCCCTCAGAGCTGCTTTCCAGCAGATTGCCCCCAGCCTGTGCTGGTTCATGGGATTATTCCTCCCTAGGTGCAGTACTCTCCCTTTGCTCTCTGTTGGATTTCAGATAGTTTCTCTCTGCCCATCTCACCAGCCTGTCAAGGTCTCTCTGAACGGCTGCAGAGCTGTCTGGGATAACAACCACTCCTCCCAGCTTTGTACTTGCTGAGGAGGCATCTGGCTCTTCATCCAGGTCATTCCCATGGGATACTAGAGCAGTGTTTAGGATTGCATACTACAGAAGAGATCACATCTTGTTTGAACCATCCAAAATGGCAGGGGATTGCTGTGGCAAGCAGTTTCCTAAATGCAAGGTTCAGGAGAATATTTTACACAATCTAATGCAAGTTTAGATTTATTTTACAGCAATATACAACTGTTCTGCAGTTAGGGCATTGTGAAATATTCCTTCAGTTTCTGAAGGCTTCTTCATGCAACAAAAATTTATACTTCTTGGGGATATTGCAAGTGTTGTGTTTCCTACTGATATTCCAGTGTTCTTCAGTATCCAAATTAGATAAAACCTGTCTTAGCATAGACATCTTGAGTAGAGCAAAAGTGTATGTTAAATGGTGTTACATGAAGTATCTTTAATTTGGTGCTATTTTAAACTGTTAGGACATAGGACTCATCATTCCTACTGTAATAGTTTAAGGTGACTGAAAAGTGTAAAAAGTCTATCTGAAGACTCAGTTGTAACCTGCACTGGCTGTCTTCCCCACTTTTAATGTCAGTGGTAATTTAGATATAATGCTAGAGAGATTTTGCAGAGTTGAATTCCAATGACACCCATGTACTAGTAGGGTCAAATAATGGAAATTTATGCTTTTTATTTTAAGGTTGCCCTGAAGGCCATGTATCCAAAGGTTTCCCTTATAGGAGAAAATAATCTGTGTGTTTAACTGACTTGTTTATGTTATTCTTAAAATATTTTGCCATTTCTAGGGATGCCATAAAAATCTTCCTCATCTTTTTTTTTCTAAATTTAGAGATGTCAGAGCTCTGTCACAAGTTGAGATTACTAAGCCTGTTTTAAATTTCTGCAGCTAAGTATATTTCAAATTAATTAGGAATGTGTAAAGCAAAGATTTTCAAATGTTTTTTTTTGCCTTAAGTATTGTAGCATTGCATGAAAAAAACAATTTAAAATGGGTCATGATGACCTCTAAGTCTTCATCAAAAATGTAATCTTCCAGCCCAGGAGTTTACATTTCAAAGAGGCATTGTATTCAGGCAATGCTTCAAGAAGGGACAATTTTTCTGTAATAAAATTTCACAATCTGCATGTGCCTCAACAGCAGAATCATCCCTTATGTAAAGGTATGCAAAGTAGCAGTTCATGGTTTATGCTTTGTTTCTGCAGTAAACCTAGAAGAATTTAAAATGGGTTTTATTTGAAAAACTCTTAAAACATACCTGCTGGAGGCAATAGTGGTATACATACAGGAAAGAGTGCTATGTCTGGCCTTACTTTTTAGTTACAAGATGTTTGTGTGCTCCTAGGTTTCACAACAAGGGAGTTTATGTGAAGGTTGGGCTGCAGAAGATAAGTCACACTAGAAACCTTCACAAGGATATAAAGCTGCAAGTGGACCAGCATGAAGTGGAGCTACCAAGTATAGAAGGACTAATTTTTATTAATATACCCAGGTAAAAAGAAGAGGAAGGATCCCTTATGGGTGCATGCTGGACTGTGTGTGTAGGATTGCCGCTTGATATTTGAACATCAAAAGTCAAATGGTTAGGTAACAGGATCAAAGGCAATTGATCTGCAATCAACAATCAAACCTGCACACACTTCCTGACATGCTGGGGATTGGGTACCAAAGTAGTTCCTGCAGTGAAAACCAGACCTGTTTCAACCCCAGGTCCTACAGGCAACTGGTCAATATACATGGAGTGTGTGATACTACCTGAGTAGCCGTGGAAGACCACAGTTGAAATACCTTTACAGGCCTGTGAGTGCTTCCTTGACACCTGCAGGGAGCTAAAGTAACTGTTGTGGAAGCTAAATTCACAGGAGGTATGGCTTCCTTACATGAGATGTTGATAGAGGCAGGTTTTTTTGCACAAAATCAGCAGGTAATTATCCTGCCATACTATTATTTTTTCAAGTGCCATCTTGTCTTAAACAACCTGTATCTCTTTGCATTTTAGTCTGAAAATATTTTATTCAAATACTTCTTTTTACATGTACACACATGCACATACATTGCATGTGTACACACATGTACAAATATACACTGCATGTGAGAGCTGTGGAGAAGAAAAGATCCTAATTAAGTGATGAGTAGTTCATGTGCCAAAACAGTAGGCAAGTGATTTGAGTGGGAAGGGTCAGTACTGCACAAAAAGCAGCATGGTTTAAATTGTCAGAAGCATTTCAGAGGACCGAAGTGCATGAATATCTGCTTAGCTACAAGTGCTTTTGGCCAGCTACAAGAATGAAATCTCGATAATTGTTTTAGCTTTAGTTTCTCTTAAGTAGCTTCTGTGAATGTTGTCAAGACCAGTAAGAGCTATCCTAAGTTCTTTAGTCTTGAAAATAAAGGGTCAGTTTAGCTGTAACCTGTATTTCCCAGCAAACTAAAACTCTACAGAGTTACCTTCTTCCTATTTATACCTTTTATTTCCAATGGAAACTATTTACTTTGCTCCTTTTATGATGAAAAGATCTGATAAAAATTCTTCCAGATTTTAGAAAAACAGTTCCTGCTTTTACAATGCAGGAAAACTGCTCCCTCCAGCTGGTGAGGGAGCAGAGCGTGTAGCTTTTGAAGCCTGAGAAACCAGCCACCCTTAGCAGGGCACCACAGAGTATGCCCAGGGGCAGCCCACAGTCGACAGCTGTTCACTGGTGTGCTCTCCACACAGCTGGGGCTCTGGAGCCGACCTCTGGGGGTCTGAGAGTGATAACCGCTTTGAGAAACCGCGCATCGATGACGGCCTGCTGGAAGTGGTTGGTGTGACTGGCGTCGTTCACATGGTGAGTTGGCATCCCAGCAAGCATAGAAGAAACATTTATTTTATGGGACAGGCTTATTCCTGTTACAAACAGTGCATTGCAAGTGCACGGTCCTAAAAATTGCGCCTCTTTGTTAAGGTTGGGTAAGTAGTAACAGGAATTGAAAACTTTTTAAAAATCCATGGGGAAATGCTTCATAACTTAACTAGACTTTGAACCAAGTAGAGAAACATACATGTATGCATATATACATATATATAACACAAATACAAATATATAGATATATGTATTATGGAATGCACTAGCTTTCTCATAAGAGGTATCATGGTGTCCAAATGGAACAGTTCATGGGATGAAAACACGATTTTATTCTAACATTACAAAAATATGCACCCTTTACATAGTGTGTTTGCAAAAATTCTTGTCACAATCACAGTGGAGATTCCATCAAGACAGGTTGCTTCATAATCATCTGCCACAGGCTTTCCAGCACCTGTCACTGAGAATTTGATACTTGCTGCTCTTGATTTGAATGCTACATCAAGCAGGTGGTATGCTGTTCTGCAAAGAATATTGTGACTCAACTTATGCAATTCTTTTTTAAGTCTTTCATGTATTACCTATTTTTACAATGGTCTGCTATTAGTAACTCAGTCCTGTGGGATAGTAGGTTATTTTTTTCTTCATGTCTTACCACTATTTTGAGAAGTCTGCTGCTGAAAACATATATGTGGTCAGGTAGCTAGAGGTAACTAATCCATAAAACCACCAAAAATGGAAAGATGAGTGCTTAAATATTGTGGAGCTCAATCTTTGGTGTTGGTTAAAACTTTATTTTGTAATTTAGATCTTCTAGAATATACTAAAGAGATGTTTGGATAGAGATCCTTAAATCTTTTGTGAAAGTACAAGCAGCTTTGGAGTATAAATGTTAACAAACCTGTGCTTTGGGTTTGTGATATTAAGGTTTTTACTCCCACTTTTGGTTTCTGCTCACATTCCCCAAGAGTAGGTGTAGCAGTAAAGTTCACTTTGCTTCACTTCTACAGTTAACTCTAAAAGTTAACTCAGCTGATAAGTTGTAGTTGAGTATTTGTATAAGAAGTTTAGTGTTTGTATGTATGTATTTCTGTAGCTATATGGAGTTGAGTTTGGAAAAACTCTCTGATTAATAAACTGCTTTTAGACTTTGGAATTTCACATGTGCTGAAGTATGTGTGTTTAATTAGGTGTTTTTAGAAGTATTTACTGTGTTACCAAGGAGGAAGCTAAAGCAAACAAGACCTTTGTGAGTGTATGCTTCTTGGCCAACCTTTGTGTACCAACAGCTTTGCTTTGGGAGTTGTTTTGCCTCCCGCAGCCTGCTGGGGTATCCAAGTTCTCCTTCCTGGACTAGCTGAAATAATTAATTCTAGGGCAGAAAAGGCATCCTAGTTTTGCCTAAGTAGTTTTTTAGCTAAAACTTAAAATGTCAGGTGAGAATAAAATAATATACACCTAGTTGATTGCAGCTAGTACTTGTACTTCTTGTTAGTTGGAGTGATTGATATCCTGGCATTTATTCCCTAACAGGGTCAAGTCCAAGGTGGTTTTCGATCAGGAATCCGCATAGCCCAAGGCTCATATTTCCGTGTAACACTCCTAAAGCCAATTCCTGTTCAAGTTGACGGAGAGCCCTGGATTCAGGCACCTGGCCAGATTATAATTTCTGCTGCAGGACCAAAGGTACTGGGTGTAGGTTTCTCTTAGCAATTTGACTTCGTTCCTGTACTGGATGGTACTGTATTACCTTGCTTGTATGTGTTCTGATAACCCCAAAGGAGCTGTTTAGCACTGAGTGGTAACTGACATAGCAATTTCTAAAGAGGATGGTTTGAAGGCTCCGTAGACTGGCTCAGATGAGGCTCATGTTTTAGAAAATAGTCCCTGAGCTTTAGCCTGGTGATTCAAGTTTTCCTCTGTATTGAGATATGCAGGCAGTGTTCCTTTTCTGGAAGCAGAGCCGTTTTAAAGGCCATGGTAATAGTGCAGTGTGCAAGGTAGGAATCAGTCTGCTGGAGAAGGGAAAGTCTCTCAGACAGTTGTAGCAAAGGAGAAGAATGAATGAGAGGGGCAGGGTCTGTGAAAAAGAGACATGAGTAATCGGTGTCTGTTTTTTCTTGGTTATCTCCATGTGTACATAAAAGACAGCATCAGCTCCCTAATAATTTAACTTCTCTATTGACTTTGAAATTGTGAAATAAACATTTTGCAATAGGTGACTGGGATGCACACCAGTCTGTACATTTGCCTGCCACCTTAAGGACAGCTTTCTGACTCACAGACATTTGCTGTTACAGGCAAGCTCAGAGGGTATGTAGCTGTACTGGGAGGGCTACCAGAACAATTGCCCTTGCTGAGGAGGAGTGAAAGAGAGGGTCAGAGTTTTAGAATATGTTAAAAATTTGTTCTTTTAATGAGAAGATGTGGGAGGGTAATGGAAGGAGAGAGAAGACAAACCTAACTTGTCCTTGAGTGAGAAACATTTCTTCTTCTACCAAGTTACTGACTAGTTATCTCTATATATGGGTGTATATATATATATGTGTGTGTACAGGATTATATATGCACACACATACATACACGTAACATGTATATGTTTATGTAAAAAAAGCAGTAAATCCTATAGCTTTACAAGGATAGGTGCACCAGAGAGTTGTGTATTTAAATGTTTTTCTGTTGCAGTTCAGCTTGTTATTTGGTTATTAGTTAGTTGCCTTAGATCAGTTTATTGATGACTACAGATATTTTAATACTCACCTTCTTTTAAATTTTTCAATTTTAGGTCCATATGTTGAAAAAATCCAAGCAGAAGCAGAAAAAAACTGGAAGCCTGAAAGAGGTGAAAGTGGATAGCATGTCAGTCTCTGAAGGAGGACGCTAAGGGGAGACCTGTGTTCACACCTATGGTAGTTACCACCCTCCTCCAGTAAAACTGAGTGCAGACAAGTCGTGAAGAGTGTTACCTATGAGTGTGCCTTTCATTACATTTTGATAGTACTGGGTTCTTCTTTGTCTTTCAAAGATAGTACCTCATTGTCACAAATAACTGTTATGTACCACTTGTCTCATATGAAATGTTTACTTGGGGGTAGCTTTTCTGTAAGCTGTTTCCCAGCCAAACAGAGATTCCAAGATACGGAGATTTCTGCATTTGCCTTCACAAAATATCCTTCCCTCCTCCCATTTCATTCTTAAAGAAAATCCATAGATAATTTTTTTAACTGTTCTATAACTGAAAATGTGTTCCTTTAAATTAATGCTCACTACAGCATCCTAACAAAAAAAAAAGCAAAAAGATGAGCTGCTGAGAACTCCTTAGATCAGTCCAAATAGCACAGCTGAAACAGTGTAAGTGTAAAGAGAAAAACACAAAACACAGGAGGGATTATTTCTGTAAAAGGATCCCAGTGCACTGGGAAGAGAGAAAGTGCTAGAACAGTTGAGTCAAAATATTTCAGAGCGTTTACTTCAACAGTATTTGGACAGCATGAATGAAGGGGAAACAGCCTGTATAGCAATTTTTCAACTGTAGCTTAGTTTCTCATTATTCAGCCAAAGCCTGTTTTAACAGGCATTTGAATTTCATCAGCTACAACTCTCAAAATAAAAAAGGAACAAGAATACCAAGGGCAGTAGTATGTTATACCAATTCTTTTCTATCACTGAAACCTTTATCTTTGACATCAGAATTTTTTGTCTTGACTTTACTTGTGTTGTTTAATTTTCATTCATTTGGACTGTTATATAACAGCAAGCTCAAGAAACATCATTAATTAGGTTAAAAGAAGTACCACTTAGTATTCAATTAAGTAAATTAGCACAGTCATATGTTAGAGTTGAACTGATGTACAACATTGCTTTACTGAGGAGCCTTAGCAGCTATTGAAGCCTGTAGTGTGCATGTAGCATGCTCTAGGCTTCAAATAACTGGGAATACAAGAGGCATCATGAAAATCCACTTACCTCGTTAGACTTCTCAAGTCTTTTTGGATGTTGTTATTAGATGTGGGCCCAGAGACACAGTGACTGTCTTTTCTCACTTGGATGAGTGTGCTCTTTAGAGGCTGTTTCTCCGTCAGTTCCTGTGAGGCCAAGACCACCTCTCTGTGTTTACCCATCTGCTGAAGGTGTGGAGATCCAGTACTTTTTACAGCTTTGTGCTGGAGACTGGCGCTGGAGCAGCTGTGCTGGTCCTGCCATACACTACCTGCATCTGCTATCCATGGCTGTAGTCATGTTGTTCTTCACTCACATCTCTGCTGTCTCATTTCACCGTGGTTCCCCAGAGACTGAAGCTTTCACTTTTGGCCAACATCATGCACAAAGGGCTCTGTGAGCCACTTGTGGATGGGGCCTGCAAGATTTTGTCACTTGTATGCATCTGCTGCTCGGAGCTGCTTAAGTCATGTTGGCTAGAGCCCACTTAGCCATATGGTGGGCTTACTTGTCTTCTGTTGCACAGTAGTAACTATTTCAGCTGTGGGTGGCATGAATTCATCACTTGAGTGTCAGCCTTAGGAGCACTCTTTTTGCCAGTGTGTCTAGAAAAACATCTCTAGCTGCTTTGGGGGACTTAAGTGTAACTTTGAAATATGCAAAAGCTGTTTTGTGATGGAGCCGGTTCTGTCTGAGGCAGTTCTTGCTGGGTCTTGTTGATTCTACTCTCAGCACTGTGCCAGCTTCAGCAACAGCTGATCATTACATACGCTTTCTACTTTGCAGTCATGGTGCAACAAGGGTCTGAATGTCATCTATAGCAACAGAATGATGCAGCTAAAGCTATAAATAGAGATAAAACAGCTATGGAAAATGGCAGATGCCTGAAGCTTCTCCTTTCAATCTAGTGATTCCTTCTCAGTTTTCTGGTAGAGATGCAGTTGGAGGAATGATTTTCTATTTTCAGTGAAACCTTTTCTTAATTGTTTAAATTCTTAATTTAAATTTGGGGATGTTCTTCAGGTCATACACCGTGGACTACAACTTAACTTTCATTCAACATAAAAACTGGATTCATGCTATGAAGGAAGTAGTTTGGATAGCACAGACCTAAAAGCCTTATCTTCCTGGTCATTAAACACACGGTTGTCTTCTTTGGAACCTGGGCATGAGGGGTCAGCCAGCTAGACCTCTTCTGGCATCCTGATAGCAGCATTACAGGTAGGAAGGATGAAGTGTTGTACTTCATGATGTGCACTCTCTGAATGAAGCTCACAAATTAGAGAGAAAATCTGTAATAGGCTGCTGTTCCATAATTGTCCAGAAAGACAGAGAAACTGCTTTGTATCCTTGGAGCAGAAAGAATGCGTGGTCTACTTTCCAGGTGCTGACTCAATAATGGAAGTTGGGCTTTTTGTTAGAGAAAACATGCATAAATTTTAAGATTGATGGTACTTAAAATTGTCTTTTGTAGCCCAAATAATTTACCCTGTCTTACTATTTTTCCAGGCATATGTAATCCTGCACCACGTTGCTGACAGTGTTTTGAGTTCTTGGCTTGTTAAGGATCTGGCTGTCTCTGCTTTTGCTCTGTATCTGTTATCTGAAATAACATGAAACTCACAGGTCATAATACTTCAATCAGAGGGCCCCTTGCTTTGGCATATTCTTCCTGGAGATTTCCCATCCCTGGAACTCCGTACAAGCCTGTTTAGGGATAGCATCATGGTAGCAAGGTGACACTGAAATCTGAGTGTAATCTCTTCCCAGTTTCCAGAGGGGGTCCTGGTGGAGGACAAGAAGGCTTTGAGTTTTGTTTTTCCTTTCTTTTTCTTTTTTTTTTTTCCAGAAACCAACTGCCATATATTTGAGATGAGTGTCACACTGGAATGAAAACATAGCTTAAGAAAAACACACTTAGTATATAAGGCCTCTGTGCATCAAAAGATGATGCTTAATGTGTTTTGATGACAAAACAGATTCCAGCTGAGATAGGAAACACCCTATAAAGCTTTTAAAAGGAGAGACTCACTCATTAATCCCTCTATTAAGATGTTCTAGTTTCAGGTTCTGTAAAGGCCATTATATCAAAAATATATGTATGTGTGTGTGTGTGTATTTTTTTTCTCACATTTTCATTGCATATGGTGTCTGAGAAGGCCTCATATTTTCTTCCATGGTATGCAAGGCCTGCATGGAGGGAGGGGTTAACTCTTTGCAGTTAATATGAAACATTTAGACTTAGCCTTTCCACTGAACATAACAATGCAGTATAATTTATGTGACAGTGGGCAGATAGATGATTCTCCCTACTGACTGAGAACCTAGTGGTCACATGGCCAAGTACTTCAAATTATGCAGCAACAAAATGTTGAGGAAGAGGCTCAGTTATGGCAAAACAGGTGTTAAGTAACATCAGGGACACAGGACCAGGAGCTGTAACTGTGGACAGAGAAGAGATGCATGCTCTTTGCCATCCTGAGCACACTCCTTCATCCTCTCTCCACTGCCTTTTTACCTTCCCTATAAACCATTGCAGGCACAAATAGCTGAGGTACACTCTCCTGACCTTTTACTAATGTCCTACTTAGGCATTGCCAGCACTGGGGAGAGAAAGGTCCTGAAAGCCTGGTTCCTTTCAAATACCCCAATGTTGCAGATTAGTGCAGGTGGTCGGTTAAGATCTATTTTGATGGATAGATGCATTACCTTTGCCTTGGATTAGTAGAACCAAAATTGAAAAGCTCATCCCTGAGATACGGGTCCTACTTCAGAAAATTTGCTGCTTTTTTCCCCATGGCTTTTACCCTTGATTTGTACAGTTTAAATTGCTGGTGTTTTCACTGCATTGATTTTTAGGTGAAATGGTTATTTTGCCAAAAACCTTTTGTTTATATATGTGTTTATATGTGTGTTTACGTACATGTGTGTGCATGCGTGTGCACACACCCTTTAAGAATACGCCTTATTCTATTTCCTTCCACAGTGCCTATTTATACAGCTTTTACCCTGTTACAGCATTCTGATAGCACTCACTTCTGGATCTTTCTCTCACCTGTTTTGGAGATGAGGCAGGACTTGCACTTTCCCACAAGACATGATGGCAATATAGTGAAAACACAACTGTGTTTAGAGTACAGTCTCTGCATTTATGCAGTTTGAGCTCTGCTTGCTATTTCTAGATATTAGTGAAGTATCTGTGTGTCTAAAACCAATGGCAATGGCTATTGTAGCATTTTAAAAACTAGGAAGAAGCTGTCACTGCAAGACTTAACTAAGGAACAAAACTAAATGGACTGTTACAGGCAATTGTTGTAAATCTTCACTATTACCCTCTTACAAATATTGTATGAATTTCATTTATTTGAAGAGCAAATAATGTACTTGATCTGAATATCAGATGTTTCAAATTGCTAAGCATTTATGCGTCCATGTGATTCTGTAGCAGTTTGCTGGCATAAAAACATCATTATCAAATGAAACCTCTTTTTGTGGGAGGAGAAGGTAAGAGGAGTTGTTGTGACACTTAAAAGGGCTTATGTTGAAGACACAACAGATTTGGTTCCATATATATATAATAATGTACCGACTGTAGGTATGCTCTGTCTTGCATAGTCTCCAGTCCATATTCCAGCAACAGTATTGGGAGCTCATTGGAGTTGTGCCCTGGCAGTAGATACTCTTTCAGTCTGCACCCCGAAAGTCTTCCTTACCACCTCCAGAGTGACTGTACATCTTCCTCTTTCTGCCAGGCTGCCCTCCTGCCCCTTGGGCCTACCTCTGTACCAAAACTGGTAACGAAGGTATGAGCACGTGCTGGTGAATGTGTGTGGAGAGTGGGGGAATGGAGTGCCTGCTCTGAATGCTGCTCTGTCAGTTTGGCTTAGACTATTCTTTAATTTCTGCTTCAGCTTCTACTTTAGCCATCTAACAGCTGTGCAGCAAAGATTTGGCAACTATTGAATTGCCTTGGATTCACTGGTGACAATGTTGCCTCATTTTCAGGCTTTGATCTTGTATGCATCAGAGTGTGTATAACTTCATTATACTTTTTGCACTTAACAGAAAATACAGGTTAGGTAGGCATAGGGTGTGGCAAAATTGCAATGTTTGTACTTTTTTTTGTAAATATGGGGATGATTCTACAGATACAAAAATGCACTTTCAGATAAAAATGAGAACAAGTTTGTAAAATACAATTGTTTAGGAGTTTCTCTGGCTGCAGTGTTCCTAATCCCCATCCATGTCTAACACTGTGTTCTCCTTTCTGAAAGCCTGCTTGGGGATAGAGATTGCTTCTCACATTGCAGGATGTATTTATAGCTGACTGACTGAAAGTTCATGCACATTTTTCAGCAAATTTGCTGCTACTCTAAGTCTTCGGTTTTACTAGACTGCTTTTATGATGCATAAAATAATGTTCAAGTTTTATTTATAATGTCAACACTTACTGATTTGACACTTAGTTGCAGGAGACATGCAGCCCAAAGCCTTCATTCCTTTTGCTATTTAATGGTTTTGTTTTGTTGTTTGGTTTTTTTTTTTAGCAATGTAGGCATTGTATGTGTGGAGTGCAGTGAAACGAATGCAAATTAATAACCTTAACCTGCAATTAGAGCAGCAGTTTCAATGTTTACAGGACAGTGACTATTGATTGTAAACCCATACATGTGCAGTGAAACAGTGCATTCTTTGTGTGTTTTGGAAGCATTGTTTCTGCTTACCATGGTAATTAATGGAATAGTTCCCTTCTGGTTTTAGAGTCCTGGTTATGTTGCTTTGGGGATATTTCAGTGTCGGTTATGGCTTCTCTGCCTGGAGTCACAGGACAGAATTTGTCCTGATAGAAGTGTGTTATATTGAACATATGTTTTCTGAAAGAGTGACTTTATTTTTTGTGAAGATAATTTATGAGGTTTTGTAGCAGATCAGTGCTGAAAAAGTTAAGCCTTGAAAAAAACATTTATAGATATTAAAGATCTATCTCAACGCAAAGTATTTTTAATAGGGCAGTGTTACTGGTGTAATTATCCCTCTGAGCTCTCCTGGCAGCATACCATGTAGCATGTCACTCTGCACTGGTCAAGTGTGTTACTTAGGGGACAACCTGATTTCAGAAGATACGGCTTCATTTATATTGTGCATATCTGTCCCTATTACACCTCTGGCAGCAACTCCCAATATAAACATCAGCCATACAAGGCAGAGCTTCTTCTCCATACAGATCACTGCAGGTTGAAGAGCTGAGAGCCTGCCCTTGTGCTTGACTGCAGAAAGGTTCCAAGTCTGGCCACTGTCTGGCACTTACAGTCCTTTCTCTCACCATCACAGAGTGTGCCACACAAGCTCTTTTGCTTTCTGAAGGCAGGCAAGCACAAATCAAGAGTGCCCGAGTCAAACTCTAACACTTTGTCTCACCATGGCATCCATTTCTTAGTGCTGCTTATCTTGCCAAATTGGGTAGCAAGAGGTGCTTGAAGTATTACTGAGTATTTATTGTGTAATTTTGGGTGCTTATAAAGCCTTCACTGCTATTTTAAAGCAAAATTTGGGGATCTGTAGCATAGCAATAGCTCTATAACTCTAGCATTCCAAACACGCCCAAAGTAAGTTATCCTTGTGATAGTTTAGTTAGCAATGGTGCAGCTAGCAGCAATCAGTATCTTGAAGCTACAAGTTCCAAGTATTGGAAGTCAACATCTCTACTTTGAATGCAAAGCGTTAGAGTTTGTAATTCACTATAGATTTCAGCGTCTCTCCAACTTACGAATGACTGATGACATCTTAATTCTTCTCAAACTATAAATTAACTATTGCTTAAATAACTGATTTTCACCTCTGGTTATTTACATCATCCAATTTACACAGTTGTATGAATGCTGTTTTATTATCAGGATACTCTTTAGGTGTCTCACAGTATTTCTTGTGAATGTTCTAATACATTGGTAATAAAGAATCCTGAACCAATAAACTAATGTAAGCTGACAAGTTATTGTCCAGTGCTTATTCTTTGTGCATCTGCCTAATTCTCAGAAAAAAAAGCCTAAGTATAAGCATTAAAGTGGTTGAATATGGTTTCCACACTCTGTGCCTCAAACCAGTAATGCGTTATCACACATTTACTCGTGGATTTGTCTCAAAAACTAGCTTTTAATGATGTAACTTGTTTCTCATTGTCTGCCTTGTGAATGAGACATGTCACTATACTGTGGTAACTTGTCTACAAGCAACATACCTGGTGTACTAATAGATTTTTAAAAATGTAATTTATAAAAGATGGACTTTTTCTCTTATATTTAAACATCTGTTCATCCTTGGGTTCTGTTCTTAGAACAATTCTGTGTATATTTTGCAGTACATGTACTGTGTTTGACTGTACATTTTGCACCAATATGAAATACTGTATTCCAAGTATTATTTACAAGTTCCAGAGATCTGTAACTAGAATTTGCTGTGAAAAATACAACATCTCTTCTACCCTGGATGCTTGTGGAGTAGTTATGCTTTAAATTAAAATAGCAGAATACACTTCTGGAGAAAGAAATATACTTTATCTCAGCTGGGCACTTTTATAAGAATTCTGTAGCCTTGCTGTTCAAGATTGGGTCATGCCTTGTGAAAGGGTGGCTGTGTTCTAACAGTGTGATTTCATATGTTTCAGTGTGATTTGTGAGACAACATCTAAGTTTGATCCCTGCAACATTCAAGCACCTCTAGAACGTTTATTTCTGTGGATAGCACTGTAATTGGTAAAGTCTTTCTGTAATAGGACCACAGTGTGTTAAGCATTTCTGCTGTTTTGAGTTACTTTAATGACGATCCAGATTTTCCAAGGTATTTTTGTACAATTCCTTGCCCTGTTTGCACTTCTTTAGAAGCGTTTGGTGTTTTCAGGCTGTGGGTAACAGGCCCATGCCATGCATAACCTTGTGCTTGGCTCAGGTGAGCAGTGGTGGACCTGGCCTGCACAACTCAAGGGCCAGACCTCATCGACCTTGGCTTGAGCGACTCAGCTGGGACAAGTGTCCAGTGAGCCAGGCGCAGGTGGAAACGCTGCCCCACTGTGGGTGGACAGCTCACCCCTCCTTGGAGATTAAGGTCTGCCTTTCATGGCTGGGGGCTGGTCCATCAGCTGGACACCTCCACTTGGGATGTCCCTGCTGCAGTAACCTTGCCTCTGGCAATAAGAAATTGGTTCTCCCTCCTCTGTTCAACAATTGACTGCAGAACTAAGGAGGCCTTGGTTATATCACAACACCTCTGGACAAACCTTACTGTTCCTTGCTGGACTGCAAATCAACAAGCTCTGAAGCAGCTACAATTACATTTAAAAACCATACATGGAAAACCTCAGTTTGGGGCTATAGTTCTGCAAAGAGGGGAAGGAAACAAAACACTGACCTTCATAGAGAGAAATGAAAAAAAACACAAAACATCCAAATCTGAAATGAATTTTACCCCTGCCCTCCTCTGGGCTGAGAGAACAGCAAGAGGAGTAGACAACTGCCAGCAGTCCCTCCCTGCCCATACAGCGTTGTGCCTTGCAATCTGGCTATACCGCCTTCTCATCAAGGGGAACTGATGTCTGAGAATGGGAAAGAAAGGACCACGATAAATGCAGTCTAACTTCTGTGTGGATTTAGCCCCAGTTAGATAATACTCTTTGAAGCACAGCTAAACAGAAAAACCTTTTAGGTAAATAGTAAGTCACAAGGAAGTTAAATTTAAGGGTTAATGGAATAATTTTAGACATCAAATTGATCATCAGATGACAGCTTTGGGTTACAGTAGTTCACAAGAAGAAAACAGATGCCTTCTTATTGTGAACAACTGTAGCACCTGTGATCCCTCCTTCTGGGGCTGAATAACCAAATGCTGGAACACGCAGCGGTGGTGGCATCAGCATATTGAAAACAAATCCATGCAGACAGAGCAATGCCTATGCAGGTGCCCACATACAGGCAAGCAGTCATGACATAAGTAATACAGATGGGTCAAACCTGTGCCTCCTCATCAACTAATGAGGCTCGGCATTCACTCCTGAATGAATCTCTGTCTCTCACAATTTCCCCAGACTTTTGTAGCTGGTGCCATACCATCTTGGTCTACCCAGCTGCTGGCTTTCAGGTTCTGGAAACCAAAAAGTCCAGCCTAAAAGTCTACTAGGGAATCACAGGGAGGGAGGGAGGGGAAAACCGAGAGCAACAAAACGATTATAGACAGGTTAGAGAGGTAGAACAGCCTGCACGGATGAGGCACAGTGTAGTGGTGAAGTGTTGGTTTCCTGTTCTAAGGGTTTTCTGATCTTGTGGTGTTAAAATGGTTTGTTCCACGTGCCCCCTCCTGTTTTCTCATATGGTTGCCCCCGAGTTGCAGTTTGATGTCAATCATATACTTTGTCATCCCCTGGGACATGTCCGTCACTCCGGGACCTCTCCCTGCGTCCAGAAAGTTCCAGGGAGAGCACCGAGTGATTGGACAGAATCCCAACTCTCTCCTCCCACTTCCCTTTGGTTTGTTGTCATGTCTGTCTGTTACCTGCTAAGCCACACCCTGAATAACCCTGACTGGTCTGGTAATGGACCCATCCCCTTATCCCCCCCCCCAATATAAGCCACTGTACCAGCCTGTTCATTGTCGTGCCACGGTAGGCACTCTGGAGGTGTCTTTTGTTATGTGTGATTAGCAATAAACTTCAGCTGCTGTCCCCTTATCAGAGTCCGCCCTTTCTTATCGTCATTGCTCACTCCTCGCTGGTAAAAGAGGCTGCACAGGATCGGTGAGATTCCCCAGGGTACCGAGCCGTACCTTGTACTGCGGCCGGTGTCAGGGCTGGGCTGGCAGGGCAGGAGAGGGGTCCTGCGACACTGCGACCACTGCAGCAGAGTCTGCCCAGATTAGTGCTCCGACCAAAAGCCTGCTGACTTAATGCAGGGCCCTTGTAATTGGGGGCAGGGTTGGGGTCAGGGTAGGCATCAGAAAACGCACTCAGTGAAATTGCACACAACACCTCACTCCAGTCCAGAAAATGAGGTAGGGACAAGCTCTGTCACCTTCAGGGTTTCTCTCAGCCGACATATGTTGTTAATCAGTGATGGTTTACCACCATCAGCTGCTCTCACAGGCAAGCACTGGCACCTCCACTGGAACAGTGCCCTTGAGTATGGGCCAGATAACTACAGGGCTGCTGTCAGTCCAGTATTTCTGGGGATGCTGCTCACAACTCCACTCATTTGCACGCAGTTTTGAGATCTGTACCTCCTGGTTCAAAGAAGTTTTCCCTCCTGCAATTTCCAAAGTACAAGCAGCTCAGAAGGCACAAAACATTGCTAGTATCAAGGACGTGTGGATCTTGGCAGTCCTGCTTCAAACTGGCTAAGCTAAATAAATCCAGTTGCTTGGTCACTATACAGCCTTGCTTTGAAGGTTTTGCTCCCATACCTTTCTGTCACACAGGAATGGCTTGGTATCCTCTGATGCAGCAGCCTACCCTGCAAAACATGGAGCAGACCTAATAGCAAGTCTTCTATGACTGACTCTCAGTCTCACAGACCACTGTTCCCACAGGCAAACACCAACAGCTCCTATCCAGAAAAAACTCAGGGAGGCTGAGGTCACCATCTGACAGTCTCAGTATGTCTGCAAAGGTGTGGAAATTGTATTCGTGTATGGCATGCCGGAATTGAAGAGACACAATCAGAACTGTTAAAGAAAGGAAACTGCTTCAGTTGACTGGGTGCCACATTTTTCTTCTGCGCTTCAGCTTCCCAGTCTTTGTCCCCTGCCAGCACCTCCTTTTTCTTAACTCCTCATCAGCCATTCACGTCATGGGACTTGTCATTGCTCCTGTACTACTGCTGTCTATGATGGCTTGTCATATTTGCTCTCCTCCTTTTAACTCCTCTCTCTCCATTTAACACCTTTTTCAGGCTTCTTTGGGCTACAAGTGAACATTTTGAGCAATTTTTTTTCTATCTTTTAAAGTTTGTAACTGTGGTGTGTCAGCAGTTCTGGTTTTAAACTTTAACCTGCATCCTACTGAAACCTGTCCAAGATCTCAGTTGCATCTGCTTGTTAGAGGAAGCTGCTTGAGCTTCTGTTAATTATAAATATTCTTCCAGGTGTCTGCCAAGTTTTATGAGTGTTGCCACAAAAATGAAGCAGTGTCAGTAAAGCACCATGGTACTAAAACAGGGACTTTAGTTCTGGCAATTCTTTTTTAATACAAACACGGACATTTGCTGCTGGGCACAGACCGCTTCTTGATTTTCCTGCCTAGTTTACTCACTGTTAAACTGGAGGTTGCTGCCCTCTTGTTTTCGTACTGAGGATAGCAAAACTCTCCCCTGACTTGGGAAAGGCTTTCAGGAACTGCCCAGACACTAATGCTGTGGTTTAAAAATTATTTTAAGAGAAACAGTGTGCTGTAGTTATGCAAAGGTATGTATGCTTTAACTATTTGGTTAATGGATTTAAAAAGTTTGTTCTATCTTTCTTTTAAGTAGTCCTTTGCTGAAATTATTATCAGTTTGAGGAAGAAAACAAATGGTAGTATGGTGGAGTACTGAGGGCACAGGTTTCTAAGGCTGCTCTCCCAGTGTTGCTGAGGACTGTGTCGCCAGCAGGTCTTGCTGGGTCTCGTTGAGCAGTGAGGTGGCCCAGCCCACGGAGCAGCAGGCAGCATTGCTGGGAGGAACCGTAGAAAGGTGTGGGGTGCTGCTCTGCAGGTGCCATTCCCCTCTGGAAGGGGGCACGTGCTGGGGAAGCATTAGCAAGCTGTGCCCTGGGGGTGGCCCACCACAGGAAGGGCACAAGGGACCCAGGCTCCTGTGGGGGGCAAGTTGACAGGGGAAGTTTGGCTCTCTGAAATTTGCCTGCTAAGGGACACGGGGCAGCCCAAGGCATGGCCCAGCAGCCAGCCTCAATGGTGCTTGGTTTGAGGTGAGCTGATTTCTACTGGGATAGAGTGAATTTTCTTCACAGTGGCTAGAATGGGGCTGAGTTTTGGGATTATGCTGCACACAGGGTTGATAATAGAGAGATGTTTTAGTTATTCGTGAGCAGGGCTTACACAGAGCCAAGGCCTTTTCTGCTTTTTTTACAGCCACACTGGGGCGGAAGTTGGAGGTACATGGGAGGTTGAACTGGCCGAAGGGATATTCCAGACCGTTTGATGTCCTGCTCAGTATTTAAAGCTGGGCACAAGAAGGAGGAAGGAGAGGACATTTGGAGTGACAGCATTTGTGTCCCCAAGTCACTGTGAGGTGGGAAGGGGCCCCTGGAGATGGCTGAAGAGCTGCTTGTCCATGGGAAGTGGTGAATGAATTCTCTGGGGGTTTTTTGCTTATGTCCTTTTTATATTTCCTGTTGCTTTCCATATTATTCAAACCTTATTATTGTTCTCTCCCCACTGGTAGGACAGTGACCAAGTGGCTGTGTGTGATGTCTGGTGGCCAGATGGGGTTAATCCAAGACATGGATTACACAATGTTTCACACAGCCAGGGGCAAGGCCATAACATTTGACAGGATGGGGGCCAAGCCACAGCATTCAGGAGCGGAGAACAAAGCCCAGCACTGCTCCAGGGCCAGCTCCAAGGGTGCTGAGAGTTGGGCAGCCTTGATGGCAAAGGTCTGCCTGCCCTCGGGAACCAGTGTGACAACTCTCCTACCAAGTAGGAGCCTGAAATCCCTGGCCCAGCATGGCTAAAGCCCAGGCCCCACAGTACTCTGCATTGGGGGCATGATGGTGCACTGTGATGGCACAACCCCAGACAGACACCAGGTGTCTTGTCTTGGATGAAGGTGGGGAGCAAAGCCCCCAAGAACCTGAGGGCCAGGCACAGAGAATTTGGTGGAGCAAAATCTGCATGGCCTGAGGACTAGGTCCCAGAGTGCATTGCGTAAGGGGGACCCGAGGATGAAGGACCTGCAGAACAAATCCCTCCTGTGCAGCTAGATCGCTAAGTCCTTCTGTCCTCTATGCAACAGTATCCCTGAGAAAATAGAGCATAGGGCTGGTGACAGGTTTCTCCACTCAGCTCCACCCAGCTTGCTCTCAGGACCACAATAGAGGTTAGCTCAGTCCACTCTCTCAACCTTCAGAGCTGTGCTGCACACATAGAGGCCCATCTCGAGTCTCTGTGCTGGGGCACTGACCTCACTCCCTCACCTGCTGCACTCAGCACATCTTTCTTCCCCAGCCCCTACCTCCAAGTTTCCACTCCTCACACAGCTGCTGCCAGTTCCTCTGGCTTCCTCCCTATTCCTGACACCTGTCTCATAGGTAGCTTCATAACCTCAGGATCTGCTGCCATTACCACCCACCTCCCAACTTCTCCAAGTTCCTGCCTGGGCAAGTCCAAACAGCTGCTGCTACAGCCACAGTCCATAGAAAAGAAGTGTCTCCTGCCCCTGGGAAGAGCCGTGGCCCAGAGCAAAACCCCAGCAGATCCACACTGCAGACTCAAGGCTGCCTTGTCCTCCTAGGGCACCTGCCCACCCCATCAGCAGCATCTCGGGAACTGTCCAAAAAGCACACCCAGGAAAGCACAGCCATAGGAAAGCGTCCTTTGGGTAGAAGCAGCAGGAAGGTTATGTGGCAGTGCTATCAGCTGTCAACAAAACACTGTGTTCCCTGGCACAACATCTGGGACAGCTGCTGCTCTCATGAGTGCTCTAAGCACATCTTCCTCTCCTCCTCTGGCAGCCAGACCGCTGATGGCACATGGAACTTATGCACGTGAGTGAGGCAGGACGTGCCTGCTTTCTGTGGCTCTTCCAGAAACAGCAGGCACCGCAGCAGGATTAAGCTGTTGTGCTGCTCTGGGCCACTTCACAGCTATGCTGCCGTGGAAGTGGCATGCCACTGCCATTTCCATTCAACGCCAGGCTGACTTCCAGACTTCCAACCCAGCCCGGGTTGGAGTCCTCCCCCTGCAGAGGATTACCAGCACAATCACAGCTCCAGCGGACTTAGCACAGCCACAATGAGCAACAGCAAACACTTTCCCACCACTGTCAGCTGATGGCCCAGGGCAGCTGAAAACAACACAGAAAGAAATGATGGGGCAGCAGCTGACTAAGCCACCCGGATTAGAGAGGCTCAAACGGGGCTGAAAAGCAGCATGTACCGCTAACCCAGCAGAACTGCAGCTCCAGCCCTCATCTCAGTTCACCCAAACATGGTCAGGTGGTTCCTGGCTCCAACACGCTGAGAAGGGGCACAAACACTGACACTGCAACACAGAAGTCAGGCAAGAGGGAAAGAGCAGCCACCTGCAGACAACCATCACACTCAACACACACATCACGTGTCAGGGTAGCTATGGCAGCAGCCAAATATATAAGGGGTCGTCTGTCTCTGTCCTGGTGTACAGTGTACAGACCCACAGACCAGCTGTGGGTCTCTGCGCTACAGCACTGGGACTTGCACCCAGGGATTCACAAAGCACAATCTCCACCACCACATTGCAGCATGTAATGAGACCCATCTCCCTGTACAGTCTCTGAACAGCGATGCACCTGGAAGATGCTACAACAGATTACATCTCAGGGAACCCACCTGTGTGAAAGACACAGGCTTCACTCTGCAAAACTGCACACTTGATACTCTGCAAACCTCAGCTCTGCCTTTAAGGTGGTGGTACAGTCTGTAAAATGGCCCTTCACGGGGCCAGCACTACTGTGTTGCTAGCCGTGGCCCCCAGCAAACATCAGAGATGACCATTTTGCATATGAGCAGGGCAGGAGAAACTCAGGGACTTCACTAGCACCTCTGAAATTTAGCAAACAGCAGCTCCGAAAAGGATCTTTTTTCACTACCAAGACAGGGCAATCAAAGCAGAAAACAACAAAAGCAAGAGACTGCTAAGCAGCAACAGCTTGTTCCAGAGATCTTCTCAAGTCTCCCAGGGTAACCCAAACACCCCAGGAAATCATGGGCAGTGGATGATGACACTACGAACCAGGCAGTTCCTCCAGCAGTGCTCTCCAGCTCATCTTTCCCCCTCCTCTGCTGCACGCCCAGCACCTTTCCTGGGCTGGCTCAACACAGGGCCACTGCAGGGAGGGCCTCTCCTTCTGAGGGACAGCTCTCCTACCCCAGGAGCTCCTGCTTAAAAATCAGACAGTGTCCCTGCTGCGCAGTCAGCACTGATAAAAACAGCAATCCAGCAGTGTCAGAGCCTAAACAGGTAGTTTTGCCTGTGCTTTAACTCAAATAGGCACACAGCACATATGAATAGGACCACACAGAGGCAAAGAATCCCTTTTTCTTCCTCCATGTTCCAAAGTGGTGTACAAAACATTCAGAAGCAGTCCCAGCTGTTGACCAGCCAATGCCAATGCACAACTACGCTCACCAGCTCTGGTGCCCAGGGCAGAGTCCTTTGGTATGTATTTCCATGGCTGGATTGGAATAGACCTCGAGAAATCTGAGACTAGTATTTGCCTGAAAATCACCTCAGAGCATGAACACGACGAGGATGGGCATGTGAACATGAAGCTCAACCTGCAACAAAAAGATGTGGCTTGGTGTGACCTTACTCTGTGTGGACCACAGCAGTCTGCCATGCAGCTGTTTTGCCTTGCTCAGCAGCTCTGCATCTATCCAACCCAACCTAGCCACATTGTTGGGGATTAGGTTTGTTCTTTGTTTCTCTAAAGAATTTTTTCCCCATAAGTTACCAAGGAGACCAAGTGTTGGATACTTGAGAGTACTTAACCAAAACAAAGAGGTGGACAGAGTTGGAAGGGGGAGATAACGCAGGTAAAAGACAGAGCTTGAGGCAGCTGCGGGCTGTTCATTTTTTGGCATTTGGGGAGAGAGAACGGCTGGGCTGTTGCTGGCTAAAATAGTTTCACTGTGGCCAAAGAGATCCAGTCCTGGAAAATCTACTATCACCGGTTCGGCCTGAATCCTGAGCTTTCTCTGCCGCCTGCGGGAGCTGGGCCAGCCCTGCCTCGCCGTCGGCTTCTTCAGCGCTGCTCCTCTTGCTGCAGTGTGACCCTGCACCCCTGCGCTGCCGGAACATCCTGCCCCTGCCTTCCGAGACACTCTGCCATCCCAGCTACCAGCCCGGGACTTTTCCACTGTTTCAGCTTGATGCTCTGAGGATCCTGCAGGGGCACTGAAACCAAACTGCCCTGGGTTTTGTGAAACAAAGCCCTCAAGGTTCTTGGTACTGTTGTCGTTTGTCATTAATGCTGTAGTTGTTTGGTGGGGGGGGGGTTTTGTGTTTGTTTGCTTTGTAATACATACTAGTAAAGAACTGCTATTCCTATTTCCCAAATCTTTGCCTAAGAGCCTCTGATTGTAAATTTATAATTGAAAAAGGAAAAAAGGGGGGGCGGGGGTGGGTTTACACTCACCATTCCAAAGGAAACTCCAGTTGTTTTTTTTTTTCTGTTACCTGGCAGATACCTGTCTTCCCTAACCAAGACACACATGCACCGTGAGATTCCCAGAAAAATGCAAAGAATCATCCCTATTACTCAAATCTAAGGCCCCACCAGCCATTTATAACCACCATTGTGCTCCTCTTAGCCCCAAAATAATCATCATCTGAGCTGAAAAACTCTGCAACACCCCAGTGTGCATAATGATCCACTTTCCTTCTCCTCAGGTGTTCTAGTCCTTATAGGCCTTGCAGTAACTGTTGTCCAACAGGACAGGCTTCATTGTGAGGGTCCTGGGTTGTAGTGTAGGATGTGCACAAAGTAGTCTATCACCATCTTCATGAACTGTTGAATCCAATTGTTGGAGCAGTGTTTTCCCAGGCCCCCTCCCTCTGGGCCATTATCTTCTGTTAATGGCCCATCAAATGCCTTGCCCATGACTCATAAATAACTCCCTCCAGGAGCTATCTCAGTTTAATGGGCCATCAAGGACCCCCTGCATGACCCATCATCCCATTGTGAGATGCTCCGCCCAGGGGGAGGAACCAAGTATTCTCACCTGGATATAATCTGGGTTTGGGACAGTACAAGCAGCCCTTACCCACTGGATTCCCAGAGGACCAGAGCTACCAGACCTTTCTACAGGATCACTGCTTCAGGAAGACCACCTCATCTGGACTGCTTCCATCACCCTGCTCAGGTTGTGTTCTGACTTTGTCAGTGGTCTTTTGTATTATTTATATTATAATATTATATTTTATATTATATTATTTATATTAATTTTATATTATTTTATATTATATTATAAATTGCATTTATTTTATTTTACCTTTTTTTCCTTTCTTCCTATTAAATTGTATTTCTGACTTGGAGCCTCTCAGTTGTTTTCAAACCACTGAGTCTCCTGAGTTTTATCTAGAAGGGTGACCTAAGTATAAAGAATTTGTTTGTCATTGCCCAGGGAGAAGGGAATTGAGGTTTCTCTTCAAAAGATCCTGTTCACCGGGCGCAGCTCTATGGTCTTAACATCCATGGATTCTGAGTAGCCAGAAGATACACAGAAGATAAACCATTAATGAAGCATTAACGATCATTAACAAACATTAATGAACATTACCACTTCGAGTGCAGTTGGAGACACCTGGGCTGGGAAAACATTGTTAAGAGAACTGAAGAATAAAGATGTAATTAGCATTGAAGGTGATCAATAACCAAGAGGAAATAGAATACCAAGAATTGTGTAATTTAATACCAATGATTGTGAATTTCTATGGGGTTTAATGTATAAATATGTGAAAAGTCTGGTAGAAACCATGTGTGATGGAATAATTTTCACTGCACAATCCAGGCATGTGTGGATAAAACAATTACAGTTGAACATGATGGTCAGAAAAACATCCTGGGTAGAATAAACTAATGCCTTGATTCTCTAACACTGAAATCATGTTGCTAGAGAGTTTCTGTTTTCGCACAGTTTCTGTGACACCATCTCTTCACACTTCATGCCTGTATTTCTCTATGCTTCTTGCTTCTCAAGGCCTTCATGCCTGCCCCCTAGTTCTCTCAGTACATTATTGTGTTAATGCTGCAAATATCTTATTTGTCACAGAACAGTTTGTCCAACAACTGTCTATACAAAATTATGGCCACATTAGACTAAGAGAAGGAAAAGTTAAAAAAAAAAAAAAACAAAAACAAAACAAAAACCCAAACCAAAACAAAAAAACCCCACCTGCTTTTCAAGGCCCAGGACAGTGTTCTGGACAGTGGCATAGGTACTACTTACAAGGCCTCGGGCTGCTGGCTGTGAAGCTTGCTTTGTACAAACTTCTCTTGGCCTACAACCTTGTTTCACTTATTTTAGCTATAACAGCTAGATTTACCACAATTAAGTACAAAAATGTCAAGGAACTATGAACAAAGAACCTTTAAAGAGTGCTCTAGCCCCAAACTGACTGCAACACACATACCTCCTCCTGGCAGTTAAAGACAATAATTGTAACAATATGCAGATTCTAGAGGGCACTTATGAAATTCACACCTGTATTGGGCTTCTGAAATATGTTAGAAATTCTGAAGTCTGCAAAATTTAATGTGCATTGTGGCGGTGCAAGAGATATTATAAGTTTAAAGTATTACAGTTGTTTTATGTACTTTTGTTTCATGTATTTCCGTTCACTGTTCACTGTATCCCAGTTCTATTTTTAGTCTCCCTCATGTCACAACCTCCTCCCTCGGCCTCTCCTGGTTTTCCCCAGTTACAGCACCCGATTGGCTTCCCTTTCCCGCCTTGTGTAACTGTCTGTCATCCCCCAGGGAGATTCCCCCTCCCTGCCAGTCACCCAGGGCCTGTCCCCCAGGTCTGGAAACTTCGATAGGAGCTTCCAGGTGACTGGCTGGCTGGAGGGCTCTCCCCTCCCTCTCTTGGGTGATAAGTTTATGTTGTTGTCAGTTATGTTAATGAATCCCCTCCTCTCTCTCCCCAGTGGTTATGTATGTACCCACCCTGAATCTCCACCTCCTGTATTAAACCCCCTGCGTCCCAAGGCTCTGGGTCTCTCCAAGGCTCTGGGGTAAAGGCGAGGATCCCCGTCAATAAAGCCTGACTCCCAGATAAACCTCCGAGAGTCTTGTCTCTCATTACCTCCACCGTAGCTAAGTGGCAGGATGAAGCTGGCCAAAAAGACCCCACTGATATCCTGTGGGGACGTGTCAGGGGCTAGCCTGGCATAAGGAGACACGCACCGCTGCAGTGCATTTTTACTGTAACTGCTGTATTGCCCTACTAAATGGAAAGCCCTTGTAAATGAAAATAGCCTCAAATGAGTAAACTTTGTATTAAAGATTGGATCCTCCATGTGTGGATTTTCTAAAAATGTTTTGTCAGAGGATAGTGGACTCTGGCGGCAAGCAGTCTCTGGCCATAGCAGTCATAGCAGAAGCTGGTACTCACCATTGGGAGCCCCTTGCAGGCACAACCCTGTGAGGTTCAGCAGCTCCACCTCTGCCCTGGCATGTGCCCCTCTGTGGGGCCAGTCTCTGGCTTGGTTTTGGGAGATCTCCACTATTCAGTGACCATGCCGCTTGGCCTGGTGCTGCATCCAGGCTGGCTCTCAGAAGTGGCCAGTTACAGAGAGAGGAATGCTGTTGCAGGCAACATGCAGGGTCCCTTGATAGAGGATGCTGAGGGACTCTACAACCCTAGTAACTACTTGCATGGGGAACAAATCAGTAATGTGCTTGGAACATGGGAGAACACAGTGAAAGCTGAACCTGTGGGTCTACAGCTTTCAAGTACGCAGCAGTGCCCAAGGTGCCTATGCAGACGCACACCACTTGGAGATTGGCAGCAACCTGGATATGGGCTGGGCAAGCACAGCCCTCCTAAGAAGGGCTGCAGGCCCAAGGCAGTGCAGGAAGGCACTCACCAACACCTCGATAGAACATGCACCTGTGGAGTGGTTTTTGTACAAGGTGACAAGAGAGAGCTCCAGCTGCAGAACTAAATTCAGTGGGGTTTGGTACTCTGAAACTGAGGAATTTAAGTGAATTAATTAAAGATCTGCAGGAGCAGTGCATACAATTCTGGTGCCTCCAACCTAAGAAGACATGGAACTATTGAAATAAATCCAGAGGAGGGCCACAAAGCTGCTGAAAGGACTGGAGCACCTTCCCTATGAGGACAGGCTGAGAAAGTTGGGGGCTTTTCAACGTGGAGAAGACAAAGATATGTGAGATGTCATTGCAATCAGTATCTGAAGGGCTATATAGGGAAGCCAAAAAGGCACTGTAGCGGCAGGACAAGGATAATCAGGTACAAACTGAAAGAGGGGAAAATTAGGTCAGATATTAAGAGGAAACTTTCTGCTGTGAAGGTGGTGAAAGACTAGGACAGACTGGATGCGCCAACCCTGGCACTGTTCAAGGCCAGATGGATATGGCCTTCAGCAACTTGCTCTGGTGGGACGTGTCCCTGCCCATGGCAGGGGAGCTTGGGACTAGATGATGATTAAGGCCCTTTCTAACCCCTTAACACTCTTGATTCTCTGCTGAAGAGGAGCACGGAGCTGTTATTATTCCTTAGCCACTCCCTCTGGAAGGGGACTTTGGCTGCTGCCTTGTGACAGGACTGAGACTTCACCGGTTCCGTGGGAAGACAACGCGGCGACCAGAGGCGGACCGAAGGCACACGCGGCCCTTCCCGGGAGCGGCAGGACATGGGCGGCGCGCAGGCGCTCGGGGCCGGAGCGGACGGGGCGGAGGCGGCGGTTGGGCCGGGCCTCACAACGGCAGGCGGGGGGGGTCTGGGCCGGCTGGGCGGTGGCGCCGGGAGCGGCCGCGCAGCCCTTCAGTCCCCGGGCCCGCGCAGGGAGACGGCGGCCCCGCCCGCGGCGGCTGCGGTAGCAGCAGCACGGGAAGAGGTTTTGGCCGGTTCCTGGAAAGTCCCGGGTGGAGGAAGTGGAAAGGAACAAGCGGAGCCCCGCCGGGCGTAAGTCCTCCCGGTCTGAGGGGAAAAAGCAGCGCGGAGGGGCGGGCGCTCTCAGCCAGCGGGAGGCTGCTCCTCCTCTGTCTGCGCGGTGACAAGAGAAAGTGTCCCGTCTTCAGCGGGTTAGTGGATGCTTTCTACCTTCAAAGTCACTCAGGGGAGTGTTTGCAGTCTGCGAAAAGCGAGACTAGCAGGGAGCGCGTTCCTCCCTGCGGGAGAGCTGTCCGCATTTCCTCTTTTCCTTAGCCTGGCTAATGATCCGCAGCGTGGATCATGCGTTCTGGTAATTCCTAAGAAAGTTTGGGTTCAGATGCTGGCAGAGGTGGTTTGAGCGATGTGCGCTGACTTAGTGATGATAAGGCGGCTCTGGCTCTGTTTTCAGTGAAGTGTCCTGTTGTCCGGAGGTAGTGAACCGCCGGGGAAATGTCTTAACTGCTCAATGACCTAATGTTAAAGCAGCTTAACTCAAAAACGATTTTTAAAAAGCTTCGGAAGCTACTCTGAGCTGTTGTTAGCCTTCTGGTAATGTATCGGGTGTTGTCACCATTACTGCCTTGCAAGTCTTTTTCGTAATTGCTGACTGTAAGAATGGGAAGATTGTAAGGTGTTGGTTGAGACTGGATACAGTTTAACCTTTGTACCCTAGTATCTGTCACCTCGTTTAACTTGTCCTTGTCACTACTCCTTACAATATAGTTTAGGGGGATAGACTTTACAATATCTCATTTGCTATTTCTGATATGACTGTTGTATTGGTATACAACTAACCTGTATGCCTGAAATTGACATGTTGACATTCCCTCGTGATCCTTTGGGTTTTTTTAAGGGAAGTTTTTTCTTTTGAATCAGCTTGAAATTGCTATTCCAGGTTATTTTAAATTTTCTTCATCAGTCATTGGATCTAGTACATATACTGTTAATTTCACCTGATCGGTTAGATAAGGAGGTTTAGGCAAGAGAACTTTCAAGAGCCATGTTAACCAAATAAGAAACTGTGTCTGTTATTTAGGAGACAGTAGAGAAAAAGGCCGCAAAAAGTTTCTCATCAGCTTTTCCATGTCTCCTGAATGAATGCGGCTTAAAACAAAGTTGTAGACTGTACGGCATTTTTTGCTAAACTTCTCAGTGATGGAGTATTTGGGATTTTTTATGTGATTAGGATTTCACGCCACATACACATTTCTCTAGCACATGACATTATTTGAAACTGAGTGAGTCCAAAGGAGATATGAAACTCGTGTGTCTTTTCCTTCTGGTAGGTGGCAACCATGTCTTCTGATACTTTGAAGCTCAGTGCACCTGCTGCAAAGTCTCTGAAAGGATGAGAGAAGGATGCAAGTGTCCAGTGGAGATCTGCCCATTGCTGTGTGGAGACGTGCAGGTTCAGCATGTGCTCCTCCTCCTGGGCAGTGCCTGTGTTGAGCAGAGGGCAGCTCTGAGGGCGGCTGTTGCAGGATCAGCCAGTGAGACACGCTGGAGCAGCAAGGGCAGAAATTACAGGGTTAGGGAACCATGTGTGTGTGAAGACTCGTATTGGCTGTGCTGTCTATGCGTGCAGGGAGGTGGGTGTACCTGTGTATAAATCTAAGTGTACAGAGCAAGAGGTACATTTGGGTTAGTGGTGTGCTGTGTGTGCATAAAGTGAAACTGTTCAAGGAGCGGTGCAGAAAAGGACTTGATGCTGCGCCTCCTTGGCTGGCCGCGGAGCTTCACCGTTGTGAAGTTGGCTACGGGAAGGGAGAGACTGAAGTGTGTGTTGTGGCATCTGAAATGTGCTGAGGGTTGGGGTTCCTTTTCCTTTTGGACTTGGTGTGTTGTTGCCCATGGCGACTTCCCCAGGAAGGGAGGCGGTGATGGGAGAGGATCTTTTCTGTGGAGAGCAGTGCAGACCAGCCTTTCATGGGGTCCCTTGTGGCAGCAGTGCAGATTTGAGAGAGCCTGAGGCAGGTACATGGGCCGCAGTGGCTGGCCTTGGTGTGCTGGAGGAGGGGCACTTTGCTGCTGTGCCTAGTGCTGGAGCATCTTGAGGAGAGTGAGGTGGCCTTCAACCGAAGCACTGGCTCTGCTCACATTACACCTTAGTTTCTGAGGGGTGAAGATGAGGTGTTCGAGGTGCACCAGTGTGCCGTGCTCAGTGTTGGACTGGAGCCTGTGTACAGCACACACTTTGAGAGTGGGGTTGTTGCTGGGTTGTGCGAAAGCTCCGTGCGGCTTTGGTCCATGGCTGGCCATGGCAGGGAGGTTCCTGTGGCAGGAGCATCCCTGCATCAAGCGAGCACCTGGGAGGAGGACACCCAGCTGGGAGCACAGAGCCTGCCCTGCAGCACTTGTGCCTCGTACTCCCCAATGTTCCGTGGGTGTAGCTGGGTGTTTCTGGAGAAGACCCAAGTGTGTGCATGCCTGTGAGTTGGGGGGCTGGGAGGGCTTTAGGTAGTGTTGGTTCCTGCTTTGAAACTGCCTCCCACACTGCCCAGACTTCTGGGGTCGGAGCCTTGACTGGAAGGTTTCTGCCACCATTTTGTGGGAGGGAGTTGCCATTTTGTTCAGTGTTGCAACTCCGTCTTCCTTGTACCAGGAAGTACTCAGATAGCAAAATATTTATATGCAGCACATGCCTAGGGTATGTAGATAGTTAGAGTGTCAGTATGAAGGAGTGAATCATTAGGTTTACACTTAGATACGCTAATGATGTACATTTCTAGAGGTAGATAAATGAGATATTTGTAAAGGTAAAATCCTAAGCGTGAGGTGGTTAAAGCAGTCTTTTTTCAGAGCTGATGGAATGACTCTGTAGATGTGAACGAAATGCATTGCACAAAGATTAAAGGCAGGTTCAGGCCTTCCGCTTTGTGCAGCTGCAGAAAAAGCACTGAGCTGCTCGGGGAGCAGCCAAGAGGTGTCACAGAGCCCTGGGACATGCCCAAGGGCTGTGGAGCTGTGTGAGGTGGCCTCAGCAAGCACTGGGTCATGTCCCCGGAAGAGGTCTGTCCCTCGATCCAGGCTGAGAAAGCTCCGTGCCTGGGCAGAGCCTGGTGGGATGGTCATGCAGTGCGTATCCCTGGGGCAACCTCTGGGCATGCCATGGCCCTACAAGACATAATCAAGACAGGCTGAAAAATCAGAAGGCCTGAACAAAATCCCTGTGTCAGAGAATCATGTGCCTGGGGACTTAAGTTGTGTTTTCTCTCTCAAGAGTCTGTGGAGTCGAGGCTTTGTGCACTTGTGGGTAAGACGTTGCATGCCCCAGATGCATGCTGTGCTGTTTCCATGGTGGAGTTGAGATGTGGGCATTGATGCAGGTGCTGGCTCAAGGGCATGCGGAGCAGCTCAGGTCTCTCTAGTGGGACGCCCCGCACCTTAGAGTGTGGGGTGCTGGGGCAGGGGGTGTTGGTTGCGTCCTGTCTCACTTTCAGTGGAAGTTCTAGCCCTGCAGGCAGTAAGGTGTCATCAAATCACAGAATATCCTGAATTGGAAGAGACCTACAGGATCATTTAAATCCAGTCTCCATGCAGGAGACTCAGTGAATTACATCATGTCCCTTGGACCATTGTTCACACGCATCTTGAGCTCTGTCAGACCTGGTGCTGTGACCACTTCCGTGGGGAGCCTGTTCTAGTGCTCAGTCACCCTCTGGGTGAAGAACCTTTTCCTGATATCCAGCCTAAACCTTTTCTGACACAAGAGAAGCTCACAAGAGTGTAGATACCAGTGTCTACTACTCCTCTTCCCCTCACAAGGAAGTTGGAGACTGCAGTGTGGTCTCTCCTCAGTCTGCTCTTCTCTAGGCTGAACAGGCCAAGTGACCTCAGCCACTCCTCATTCAGGTTCCCCTCAGGGACCTTCACCGTCTTTGGTGGCCCCCTTTGGGCACTCTAATAACAGCTCAATGTCTTTCTTTTATTGTGATACACAGAACTGCCCCCAGCACTGGAGGTGAGGCCACCCCAGTGCAGAGCAGAGCAGGACAATCCCCTCCCTTGCCCAGCAGTGATGCTGTGCCTGATGCCCCCCAGGACACAGGTGGCCCTCCTGGCTGCCAGGGCACTGCTGATTCATGTTCAGCTTCCCATTGTCAGGACACCCAGGCTACTTTCCAGAGTGCCTCTCATTCCTCAGTTCCACACACATCCAGAATTACCCTGTCCCAGGTACAGTATCCAGTACTTGTCTGTGTTAGGTCAATTGCTTAGCAGCGCCCACCCCTCTTCTGGCCCTGTGGTGTCTGGCAGAGCCAAGCTGTGCGTGATGGCTGCTGTGCTCCTTTGTCAGCACTTTTTGACAATGTCATGCCTCGTGTGTTCTATACTATATTATGCTTGGCTTGCACAACTGTGGCCCTACAACTCTACCCAGAAGTATCACTGTCTCCAGAGATGAGCCACTGAGTTGCTGCATTCTAGCTTGTTGCGGGAGGGAGATTGAATAGTAAAAGCCGATGATTTTAACGTGTGTATGTAAAAATGCTTTTTTCCCCTTCTTATTTTCTTTTGGAGGCAGGGGTATAGGTGAAGATGCAGGAGCCAGAATTTGTTGCAAAAGCCCTACGAACTGTTCTTCATGCCTTTAAAAATGGCATACGTTTGTCAGAACTTCAAAGTGAATACAGATGCCTGACCAATGAGTTGATTCCCTTCAGGCACCTAGGATATGACACACTGGATCGCTACTTGGAGAGTATCCCAGAAGTGGTCAGAATGGAAGAGAACAAAATGGGAGAGGTAAGAATAAATTACAGTTCAGAAACAGCGTTTATGTTTGCAGAATGTTCCCGGTTCATAGCTTTACCTCCTTTTGTGCTGTGGATCTCTGTAGCATGCATATGGTGCACTAATTCTGGGAGAGGTGTAAGCTGTGACATAAGATACTAAGCGCTCCTTATTTTCCTGCCAATGCCCTCCCGACCCAAGGCTATGTATGCAAAAAGTGTAAAGTTGCAGGGCTTTTTCCTGGAAATGTGAATTCTGTGTGGAAAGATCATTTGTCTGATTGAAGATCTGGCCCCTTTCTCAACATTTCTGACTTTGGAGGAGATACTAGTGGCCTATCCTGGGACCTCAAAGAAGGTTAACTTGTGTGTGTTAATCATCTCTTCTCAGTGGGGTTTACTGCCATTTTTTGCCTACAGTGAAACTCTTACGTGCTGCTGCTTATAGGTCTGACAGTGCTTGCTTTGGACTCAGGATTCTTGTTTGTTATGGGTTGCAGTACAACAGGACTGCAAATATGTGCTGAGGTGAGGAAGAGGTCATGTAAATGAAGTGCCTTGCTGCAACAGTGGCAAGTGCCTCAGCTTGGCAAGCATGCAAGGGATAAAGGGTCATCACACAGATCAAGGAGGAAAAGCAGATCTTAGCAGAAGATTGGTGTGGTAGAAGAGTTGTCCCTGTAGTGCAGCTCTTGCTGCACTAGCCTGTGCCTCCTGTTGGCTGCCACCTTGGAGAGCAGCTTACTGGGATCACAAACTTCCTTGCCCAATAGTCTGGACTTCCTGGTTTGAAGTCAGAATGCATTCTCTTGATAGCTGGTATAGCTGTGTGACTTGCAGATGATCTGCATGGCAAGCTTGAAGCCTCTCCCTTGCTGGAGCTGTGTCTGGGTTCCTGAAGTCTTCGTAGCCTCAGGCAGGGCAAAAAAGCTGGTGGATGTTTGGCACAACGTGTGACTGTCATAGCAGATCTGAAGAGACAGGACTTAAGGCTGAACTTCCTTGTTTGCTCAGCTGGATCAAGATGACATCTGGGAACTCACAACCAGTTCTCCCTCATTAGCTGTGTGGTGAGAATACAGTGAGAGGTATGCTGGGTTTTGTTCTGATACCTGGAAATGTGGCTGGTTTTGAGCAACAGGTTCCCTTTCTGCATATTTACATCAGAATTTGCCCTTTTACAGCAGATAAGCAAGTTTGGGATTCCATGTCTCCAAAGCCTGTGTCAGCTGCAGTTACATCAGTAACAGGATTGCAGGTGCCTCACATCTGGGAATATTTCGGATCCTGCAGTTAAATGCTCCCTTGTAGCAGTTTTGGCAGATAGCCATCTGTTTCTAACTAGGGCCTTGCAAGGTGTAATCTGGTATCCTCCCATTCCCTTGAGAGCCTTGTTTATCCACTAATACGATGTGTGCTGAGAGCCTTGTGAGCTCTTGGATAGCACTAGGGACAGTGGCTTCTTTGTGGCAGCTGTCACAAGTGAGTGAAATGTGGCTTTAGGAGGTGAAAAAGGATAAAGTGACTAAACAGGGGTCTTGAGATACTTGAGGAGGACTGACTTTGTTTTAGAAGTGCCAACTATGCTCTGCATGACTGAAACAGCTGCAAGGAAGCACCTCATTGAACACCTGGGAGGCAGGAGAGGTGCAAAGACAGCCCCTGTTGCAGTTTGATGACCCTCCTGTTGCCACTGTCCATACGGTACCCATGGCAGGCGTTAAGCAGAGGGTGGCAGGCATGATTCTGCACTGATGTAGGCTGCTAAGCTAAATGGGGCTGCTCCCATGAGCTTTCCTGTGACAGGACCTAGGCTATACATTCTCTTTGTTCACCTCTCTCCAGAATACTCGAGCTCCATTATGGGATGATCCTGTAGCTCATAGTCCACACAAGGCCACTGCAAGAGCACGCAGTTAGCCAGTCTCTTCATGGCTCTGGAGTACCCTGACCTGCAAAATGTCTGTCAAGACCCTTGTCTGTTCCTTTAACCCTCTTGTGGGCAGTGGGACAGAACAGCAAAAACATGCACATCACAGGGGTCTGTTAGCAGTTGATGATGCTGACTGCAGTCTAGATAGTCTTAAAAGGACTTTCCTTACTGCTTGGTCAGCTGTCCCAGATGCACCACAGGAAATGCATTCAACAAGGAATAGTATAAAGTAGGCAGTAAATAATACAATTTCATCTGGAAATGCCACATGTTACGTGCTGCCTTAAATATTTGTGAGAGGTGAACATTAGCTAGGTAGCTGAGGCTAAACAGCCTGATTATCTTGGGAAGGCAATGATATAAATTGTCCTTCGTTCCTCTTGCTACTGAGCACTAACTTAGCTGTCTTGAATGTGGGAAAAATTAAAACTGATGACTTTGTCTTTATGCAGTATGTATGTCCTCTGGTTTTCACAGAAGATGAGAATTAAGTTCAGTATGCAAAAGGCACTGCAAGGGGACTCATTGAAATACTGTGCACCTGCAACAGGTGGTTGCATCATTTCAAGGAACTCTGCTTTGTTTCATGTTAATTTATAAGAAGTTTGTTGTTGCAATTTCTTCTAAGAAAACTTTGACTTCTGCTTGAATAATAAAGCCTCTTAAAAGGAGACAGCTTTGCTCTGCTTATCTACCCCATCCCTTTTTACATCTGAATTCGTTTTAATTCAAACCATTTTAAACTTTATCACTATGAAACAACGGAAGGAAATACTTAAAGTTAGAACATTATTTAAACACAGGAAGAACCTGAAGTGTATTGAAGATGTGAAAATGTGTGTTTATAAAACTATGATGAACTCTGTAGGGCCAAAAAACATTTTATATTGAGACTTTGAAAAAAAAAGGTGAAGTGATCCATCCCATGCATCTACTCCTCTTAGCTAGGAGTTTGAGGAAGGCTCTCATATGCTTTTTGGAAGTGGGCACAACTGGGCATCTCTCTGAAGTGCCAGTACACAACTGTCCACAGTTTGGGCTGCAGCCAGAAGAAACCGGAGATCTTTGTGTTCTTCAGGGCTATGATGTGGTTTGAAGTCATGGAGAGTTGTTGCAACAGGTCACACAACCAGCTGCTGCTGTGGGTTGACACTGGCTGCTGAGGAGTTACGGACTGCAGTGGTGAATAGGAGGAGTTCCTGTGAGACCTTCCAAGTTTGGGAGCAGTGGGGACGCTGGGAGCTCTGTCTTGGGACAGATGATGAAACAGCAAGAGCTTATGAGTAGTGGACAGACCAGTGTATGGGCAGTCTGTTGCAAATGTCTTAGGTGGGAAGAAGTGGCAGACAAAGTAGATGATGCCTTCTTCTGGCAACCACAAGAAGCCTTAAATTTGCAGGCTTTGATCCTCATGGGGGACTTGGGCCACTGCCATACCTGCTTTAGGGTCAAGACAGCCAAGTATGAGCAATCCAGATGTTTCTGGCGTCTGCTGCTTTCAACATCCTGACATATGTAATGAATCAATGAGGAGAGGTGCTCTGCTGGACACAGGCCTTGAAAACAAGGAACAACAATTGCAAATGGAAAGGCTGGGAAGAGCCCTGTCTATGGCTAGATGGTGTCTGTGAGCCTGAAAAGAAGGAAACAAAGCAAAAAGTAGGATCAACAATGCAGGACTTTGGGAGTGCAGACTTTGGCCTGTTCAGGAATCTGCTTGGAAAACTCATGGAATACAGTCCTGAAGAGAATGATCCAGGAGAGGTAGTGAGCTTTCAAGGATTGCCTTCTTCAGTTTCAAGAATGGTATGTTCCAACAGTTGAGTAAAAAAGCAAAGGGAGCAGGAGCACTGACAAAACTGAGCCATAAATGGAAACATACATGAGGAGGGAGAAGCAGCCTGGGAGGATTATACAGAGGCTGCCCAAAAAAACATACATGGGCCTAAGAAAGACTGTGTTTACTATTGATTATTTGATCAACTTGAAGACCAAGATGAAATGCCATCCCCTTGAGAGCAGCTCACAGAGCCCTGCCAGTTCTGAGAAAGTGCTTCCATAGAAAGTCCTTAAAATAGCTAGTTTAGTGTACAGGCAATGGGAGGAAACAGGAACAGGGATAGAGGGACACCAGGAAAACTGGAAGAAAAAAGATAGAGCAAATTAAGACCTTCAGTCTTTTGCTGTGTTTCACTTCACTAAAGCCTTATCAAGTCCATGTTCAAGTTACTGAGCACAGATTGTTGCACAGACATCTGTGAAAGGGTGAAGAGGGAAGGATTTCAGGTTCACCTTTCACAAAGATGGGTTATAATTCAAATACAGGCTGCTGTGTGACAAAGTCTCTCTTAAGCAAGGCTGGAGAAGGTACACGTGGATGAAGAAGGAGCTCCTGACTTAAATCTGCCATTACAAGCATGCACACAGGAGGGCACACAGGTCAAAGCAGTATTGGGTGAGCTGGAAGGGGTATAGAGATACTATGGAAATAGGCAGAGGAAAGTGCAGAGCAAGAAAGTCTTAACCTTGTTGAGGGAGGATTAAGATAGGGAACATTTGGAAAAATGGAACATTCACAAGTCCATGAGTTTATTGCAGTGCACCCACACGTGTCAGTTACTTTGGAAAAGTCGTAGTAGTTCATGGGAGGTTCCTGAGGACTAAAAGAAAGCACTACCTTTCACTGGGAAGAGTTGGAAGATCACCCTGATGTTGAATTGTGGGAAAGTTTTTGAGCGTCTGATCCTGGAAAGCTGTTCCAGACACTTGAAAGACAAGAGGGCAAGTCAGTGTGGCTATATGAAGTTAAAATCATGTGACCAAATAAATACCCTTTCAAATTGAGATGACTGGTTGAATGGAGAGCATTGGAGGTACTTTAACTGAATTTTGGTAGGGCTAGTAATATCCTCGTCCATAACAGTGGCACAAAACCCATTGGGAGACCACTTGAAAGTGATATGCCCTGGGAGTAGATGCTCAGGAACTGCTGTCTAAAGTGTTCATGAATGACCTAGATGATGGGACAGAGATCATCCTCAGCAAGTCTCTGGATGACAGGAGAGACTGATAAAGCATACAGCTGTGCTTGTTGTTCAGAGAGATCTCAAGAAGCTGGAGAAATGGAGCATCAGGAACACTATGAAGTTCAGTATAGGGAAATACCAAGTCCTGCACCTGGGGAAGAAAAACCCTATATTCATGTATAGTTTTGAAGTTGACCAACTGAAAAGTAGCTTGGCAGAGAAATGCCCTGGAGTTCTGGTGTGTGCAAAGTTCACAGTGGGCAGGGTGCCATTGCAGCAAAGAAGACCAACAGTGTAGTGGGATTCATTAGGAAGAGTTGCCAGCACTCTGATGGGGGTGATTATTCCCCTCTGCTCAGCAGCAGTGAAACCACGTCCTGTTCTAAACTTCCCAGAACAAGACAGACATAGCCACACTGAAGCAAGTTCATGGAAGATTGTGAAGATATTAAGGGGCTGGAACATAACATCTCTGATACAGGGCTCAGAAGGCAGGGGTTGTTTGTGCTGGAAAAGAGAAAGTTCAGGGAAATCTTATCCATATGTCTGTTAAAGGGAGTAAAAAAATCTATGGAGCCATATTCCATCTCCAGTTCCAGTTGGTAGTCAGTGAACAAACGAGACAATGGAAGCTGAATGAAATAAAAGCAGTTCCATGTAAACATTAAACTGCCCACTTTTTTACAGTGAGGCTGGATAAACAATGGAAGAGGTTGTCCTGAGTGGTTGAGAGTTCTTTGTCCTTGGAGATATTCCATCACCTGACTAACTAGGTCTAGTTGGTGCTCCTTTGAGTAAAGATGGCTGTATGATATGAACTGTAGCAATGTTTTCCAGCCTCAGTTTTTCTGTGATTCCTGGCATTTAATCATAACATTGGTGAGATTGCTGGATTGCTGTTTTTATCAGTGCTGACTGCGCAGCAGAGACACTGATTTTTAAGCAGGAGCTCCTGGGGTAGGAGAGCTGTCCCTCAGAAGGAGAGGCCCTCCCTGCAGTGGCCCTGTGTTGAGCCAGCCCAGGAAAGGTGCTGGGCGTGCAGCAGAGGAGGGGGAAAGATGAGCTGGAGAGCACTGCTGGAGGAACTGCCTGGTTCGTAGTGTCATCATCCACTGCCCATGATTTCCTGGGGTGTTTGGGTTACCCTGGGAGACTTGAGAAGATCTCTGGAACAAGCTGTTGCTGCTTAGCAGTCTCTTGCTTTTGTTGTTTTCTGCTTTGATTGCCCTGTCTTGGTAGTGAAAAAAGATCCTTTTCGGAGCTGCTGTTTGCTAAATTTCAGAGGTGCTAGTGAAGTCCCTGAGTTTCTCCTGCCCTGCTCGTATGCAAAATGGTCATCTCTGATGTTTGCTGGGGGCCACGGCTAGCAACACAGTAGTGCTGGCCCTATGGCACTGCTGAGAAAGGGGCCCTTTCTCAACCTCTACTACCACCACAGGACATGCCTGAGACCACAGACTTTCATTTTTAACTTAGTGCTTTTGAGCTAACTGCCTTTGTCCTTATGGAGTCCTGGAGGAGTACTCATCCAGCTGCCTTTGCAGCAGTTGAATGGCCCAAAAGTTTGGGCTTTCATCTTTGTGAGGCAAAGTGTATGCTAGGCACATGGTTTGGTGTCTTGTCAGGGCCAAGTTCCTGTGTCCATCCATGGGATGGCCTGTGATGAGTGGATATTGAGGCCAGAGGCCATGAAGTTGGGCAGGGAGATAGCTGTGGGCTAGTCCAAGGTTGGACTGTTGTTGGGGGCCAGCCCAGTGCATGTGAGGCAGCTTGTGCAGCCAGCATAACTGCAGTTGTGCAGTTTCTTTGGTGAATGGGACAAAGGCAACCCTGCTCCACAGGGTTAGTGTGGTGCCAGAGCCTCTAGTGAGCCCTGGCAGGAGGAACAAGGACAGGCTGCAACCCCGAGTTAAGGGGGTTTAACTCAGGCTTCCCAGAGTTAAAAAGTGAGATTTTGGACCTGTGGGATGAGAGTTAGAAACCAGGCTGTTTCTCAGAGGGGCCCAGCCAAATGTGGGAAGGTGATGGAGAGGCTCTGGCTTCGGCCTTGACTGGTTTGCTGGTTTCTGAGGTTCGCTGAGGTTCCTTCTGGGCTTTCACAAAAGAAGAATGAGATCTCCAAGACCTGTGTCTGCTGCTGAAGCTTTTCCTGAACTCCCTGCTGACCTGCATGATCTAGCAGTTACAGCTTGGAAAGGGATACAAGTGATTCTGAGGGCTGTGGATGAGCATGGGTCTCACTGACTGCTTTTTCCCCTGTCCCCTTCCTGCTCCAACCAGGTCATTTGCCATGCTGTTAGTTGCAGTGAAACTGTGCAAGTTGCTCAACTGGTGGCCCGACAGAGGAGTTCCAAGAAGAAGACAGTCCGGCAGGTGAACTGTCAGATGAGGCTGAAGAACACATCTCCAGTCAGTTTATCAGGTAAGCCGCAGGCAGCTCTAGAGGGCCTGCCTTTATGAAAGAACTGTGCAGCTGTTGCAGCAAAAGTCTTGGGTGCGTGGGTGCATCACCTACGGCCATGAGTAACACGGTCCAGGGGAAGAGTTCTTGGGAGGATGAGTGCGCTTGACAAGAGTGTTTATATATGAAAGCCATATCGGAGAGAAAGCCTTTTTCAGGTGAGTATGTGAATGATCTTGAAAAACAAAATTCTTGTAGGAAACTTGGCTTCACTTTCATGTGCTCCTGCTTTTGTGAGAAATGCAGTTGAGATGCAGGCAAGAAACGTGACAATGAGCCTGCTTGTTCTTTAAGGCTGGCTTTGGCGTGTTATGGAGTGGGAGGATTGAACCATTGCTTCACAGTGAGGAGTCCCTGCAGCATTATCTGTGGCTGTTTCAGTGGCTCCTGTTGCTGATGCCAGTGCCACCGTGCCACAGAAGTTCTGATACCCCTTTTCAGCTCTTTTTACCTCTTACCTTTTGCATAAGCTGCTGTAGCAGTGTTTCCCTAAAGTGTGGGTCAGGTTTTCCTCACTGCTGTGCTGTTGTGCAACTGTCTGTGGAATTTGGCCCAGGATTAAGCCCAAGCATGACCCATTTTCTTGCAGGTTGGCAGCTTGGAACAGCAGTAGTTCTCAGTTTGTGTGTATTCCCCTATTTTCTGTAATGAAGTGTTTGCTGCTTCTTGCTTTTCTACAAGGATGCCAGTTGGGAAGCAGAATTAGTGGCTCATATCCCAGTTAAATGACAGGGATTATAAAAGCAGGTTGATTGACATCAGTCCCCTTGGAAGTGTTGTGGCACATCCAGCATATAAACAGCAAAGTGACCAAGAGCTTTTTTATTAGCATTCAGTGTGGCCTGAATGCTGAAGTGGTATGTTCCTCTGTGGTTGTGACTTGGCCACCTCTGCTGTGTGGTGGGAGTTCAGGTGCCCACAAGCCACAGTAGAGAAGGACCCCTTTGGATGGCAGTGCAGGAGGTACCCCAGGAGGTGGAGGTAGACTGGGAGGAGGAGAATGCTACTCATGGCTGTACCTGCAAACTCTTTAGGAAAGCCCAAAGGAACTTTGCGGCAGCCTCGGTCTTTGAACATGCCAGAAGAAGGCAGTAAGAGGCCTGTTCCTCGCCTGCCCCGAGGCAGAGAAGTGGCGTGTGGAGGTGTGAAACCTGCTGTGGAGAGTGCCCGATCTGCCCTACCTTCAGCTGCTGGGAGTGGACCACCTAAAGAAATCCCCATGCAGAGGCATGTCACTGTGGTACACAGGTCAGTGAATGTGTGTGTGTGCACAAGTGAGGGGAAATGAAGTGTGATGGACCCTTCGATGCAAGCCATGCCTTTAGGGATCTAGTGAGACTCCAGGCTCCCGCCCTTGCGGCAGGTGAAGTCTGAATGTGGGATGGAACCCCAGGAAGGAGATGGGTCATGTTTTGCCTTTTTATATGCTGCCATAGCTAGCCTGTGCTCTTGGCCTGTTCCCATGTTTTCTGGGGAGAAATGTGGCCGGAGGTGTCATGGCAAGGGAGTGTGGGGCCGTTGCATGAGCCGAGGAGGGAGCTGTTGTGGCCAGTCTGACAGAAAGCAGGAGGAGCAGATTTGTATGCAGAGACAGGTGATGTGTTTGTTGAGGGTGATGGTTGTCGGCAGGTGGCTGCTCTTTCCCTCTTGCCTGACTTCTGTGTTGCAGTGTCAGTGTTTGTGCCCCTTCTCAGCGTGTTGGAGCCAGGAACCACCTGACCATGTTTGGGTGAACTGAGATGAGGGCTGGAGCTGCAGTTCTGCTGGGTTAGCGGTACATGCTGCTTTTCAGCCCCGTTTGAGCCTCTCTAATCCGGGTGGCTTAGTCAGCTGCTGCCCCATCATTTCTTTCTGTGTTGTTTTCAGCTGCCCTGGGCCATCAGCTGACAGTGGTGGGAAAGTGTTTGCTGTTGCTCATTGTGGCTGTGCTAAGTCCGCTGGAGCTGTGATTGTGCTGGTAATCCTCTGCAGGGGGAGGACTCCAACCCGGGCTGGGTTGGAAGTCTGGAAGTCAGCCTGGCGTTGAATGGAAATGGCAGTGGCATGCCACTTCCACGGCAGCATAGCTGTGAAGTGGCCCAGAGCAGCACAACAGCTTAATCCTGCTGCGGTGCCTGCTGTTTCTGGAAGAGCCACAGAAAGCAAGCACGTCCTGCCTCACTCACGTGCATAAGTTCCATGTGCCATGAGGGGTCTGTTGTGCAGAGGAGAGAAGGACCAAGCCATCCTGCTGTGACTCAGAAATGTAGGCGCAGCTGTGCTTGGGCCTTCCCTTTTCTCTGTGTGCAGATGAGTTATATTTATTTAAGTGGCACTTAATATATATTATTTAGAGACAGAAGAGTGATTCTGCACAATTTTCTTTCCAATTTTAGATCTGAGAAGAGACTGACTGTCCCACCACGGTTTCAAAAGGAGTTGCAAGTTCACCTGTCTAGAAGCTCTTCCACAGAGTCAAGTGGTATGCCCATTAAGAAATTACTTGTTGACGACTCAGAGTGGGTGTCATCCTAAAATATCCATTGTAGTAGTCATTTTGAATGAACATGGGTTTGGATGAGGAATCAAGTTCTCTGAGTGAACCTTTTCACTCTTACTTTGTTGTGCTGAGGAAATGTGTGTTTGCTTGTTTGCCTCTCAGTCTTTTAGGAAAAACATTGGGCAGTGTCAATGCCAGTCACAAAGCCAGTGTGAGGAGTCTGGAAACAGAAGGAGTAAGCTTAGCTTCACCGGTGGGGTAGGAATCTGGTATAAGGATAAAATCCTGGCTTTCAGGAGTAAGCAGCATTACTAATGTTTCTCTCCAGCAAATACTCTTCTGCCAGTGTGACTCAATAGTTGTGCAGCTGATGGGCTTGCAAAATTATGATTGCTTTCTTTGAGACTTGTCAGCCTGATTTGTGAAGCTTCAGGTCTGGTGGCAAATACACCCCACCAAAGGGAGGTGTAGAGATGAGGCAGCAGGTAAGCTAGTAATGTGAACCTCCCCCTAGAATAATGACTGCCTTATTCCTATTCACAATGTGTGACACTGCCCAGAGCATCTGAACAGTTTTCACTTTCCTTGCACCAGTGAAGGACTTCCTCAAATGCAAGAGCACAGAAAAGCTGCCTGCTGGGAGGAGACATTTCCTCAGGACATATCTTTGAATGAAAGGCAAATCATTGGTCTGATTTGTATGCCAGTCTTAATATAGAATAGCATTCTTAGTTGTCGTGCAATGTGTTTGGTGTGTTTGTACTCATAAAGAAATTATCTTGTGCCCCTCTTGAGATACTGCCTTAGTGCAGTGTCTCAGCTGCGGTGGTGCTGAAGGTTCTGTATCCTCTTCCAGAATCTCTTCAGAAGTAACATAGAGCAACATCTTATGAAAATAACTACAGTGATTGAAAATTCATTTTTAGGTAGTGTCTTGGTTTGGGAAGACAGGTATTTGCTAGGTAATAAAAAAAACAAAACAACTGCAGTTTCCTTTGGAATGGAGAGTGTAAACTTCCCCCTCCGCCCCCTTTTTTTTCTTTTTTCAATTATAAATTACAATCAGAGGCTCTTAGGCAAAGATTTGGGAAATAGGAATAGCAGTTCTTTACTAGTATGTATTATACAGCAAACAAACACAAAAAAATACCCTACCAAACAAATACAGCATTAATAACAAATGAAAACAGTACCAAGAACCTTGAGGGCTTTGTTTCACAAAACCCAGGGCAGTTTGGTTTCAGTGTCCCTGCAGGATCCTCAGAGCACCAAGCTGAAACAGTGGAAAAGTCCCGGGCTGGTAGCTGGGATGGCAGGGTGTCCCGGCAGGCAGGGGCAGGATGTCTGGGCAGCGCAGGGGTGCAGGGTCACGCTGTAGCAAGAGGAGCAGTGCTGAAGAAGCCAAAGGCGAGGCAGGGCTGGCCCAGCTCCCGCGGGTGGCAGGGAAAACTCAGGATTCAGGCCGAACAGGTGATAGTAGATTTCCCAGGACTGGATGGATCCCTTTGGCCACAGTGAAACTTTTCCAGCCAGCAACAGCCGTTCTTTTTCTCTCCGAACGCCATGCCGGAAAAAGAAGAGCTTGCAGTTGCCTCAAGCTCTGTCCTTTATCTGCATTATCTCCCCCTTTTAACTTTGTCCACCTCTTTGTTTTGGTTAAGTACTCTGAAGTATCCAACACTTGGTCTCCTTGGTAACTTATGGGGAAAAAATTCTTTAGAGAAAGAAGGAACAAACCTAACCCTCAACATTATCCACCCCGAATTTTTTTCCCATACTAACATACTACATTGAGTTTTAACTGTTAAAAAAAAAATATATATATATATTTACACATGCAAATATGGATACAGTCACATTGTCACGGGTAGTTCACTCCAAAACAAGGTCCCCTTGAGGTATGCATCGGGTCTCTCCATCTTTTTGCATCACCCACCAGGTGCAACCTGGTCTCTGAGCGAAGACAACCCCATGGATGGGATTGTCTTTGCTGGAGGCAGGATTAATCCAAACAGTTTTTCCCAGCATACCTCTCGTGTACCACTGGAACCTTATCTCCTTCTGTCATTTGCAAGGGCTCAGATTAGGCAGGACCTGCTTGGTTGGTGGAACCTCGAGTGTTCACCAACCAGGTGGCCTTTGCTAAATTAATATCCTAATTCTTGAAGGTTCCTCCACTCAGTGCCTTCAAGGTAGTTTTAAGCAGGCCACTGCACTGTTCAACTTTCCCGGCCGCTGGTGCATGATAAGGAATATGGTACACCCATTCAATGCCATGTTCTCTAGCCCAGGTGCTTATAAGACTATTCTTGAAATGGGTCCTATTGTCTGACTCGATTCTCTCAGGAGTGCCATGTCTCCACAGGACTTGTTTTTCCAGGCCCAGGATGGTGTTCCGGGCAGTAGCATGAGACACAGGGTAGGTCTCCAACCATCCATTGTTGACTTCCGCTATGGTTAGCACATAACGCTTGCCCTGGCGGGTTTGGGGAAGGGTGATGTAGTCAATCTGCCAGGCTTCTCCATATTTATATTTGGACCACCACCCACCATACTATAAGGGCTTCACCCGCTTGGCTTGCTTGATTGCAGCACGTCTCACAGTCATGGATAACCTGAGAAACACTGTCCATGGTTAAATCCACCCCTCGGTCTCGGGCCCACTTATAGGTGGCATTTCTGCCCTGATGACCCGAGGCATCATGGGCCCATCGAGCTACGAACAACTTTCTCTTGTGTGGCCAATTTAAATCTATCTTTGACACTTCTATCTTGGCAGCCTGATCTACCAGCTTGTTGTTTCGGTGTTTCTCATTAGCCCGACTCTTGGGGACATGGGCATCTACATGGCAGACTTTCTCAGGCAGCTTCTCTACACGAGTGGCAACGTCCTTCCATTCATCAGCAGCTCAGATTGGTTTTCCCCTACGCTGCCAGTTGGCCTTTTTCCACCTTTCCAGCCAGCCCCACAGAACATTGGCTACTATCCACGAATCAGTGTAGAGGTAGAGCTTTGGCCACTTCTCTCTTTCAGCAATGTCAAGGGCTAATTGAACAGCTTTGAGTTCAGCAAGTTGACTTGATCTCTCTTCTCTTTCAGTGGCTTCTGCAACCTGTCGTGTGGGGCTCCATACGGCTGCTTTCCACTTACGGTTCATTCCCACGATGCGACAGGAACCGTCAGTGAAAAGAGTGTAGTGTGTGTTTCTTCTGCTGGCAGTTGGTTGTACAGAGGAGCTTCTTCAGCCTGTGTCACTTGTTCCTGCTCCTCTTCATCTGTGAGACGAAAGTTTTCTCCTTCCGACCAGTTTGTAATTATCTCTAAAATCTCAGGGCGATTTGGGTTTTCAATACGGGCACGCTGTGTGATGAGGGCAGTCCATTTGCTCCGTGTGGCATCGGTGGCATGGTGGGTGGAGGGAGCCTTTCCTTTAAACATCCACCCCAGCACTGGTAGTTGGGGTGCCAAGAGGAGTTGTGCTTCTGTGCCAATCACTTCTGAGGCGGCTTGAACTTTTTCATAGGTGGCCAAGATCTCCTTCTCTGTGGGAGTGTAGTTGGCTTCAGATCCTCTGTAACTTCGACTCCAGAATCTCAGTGGTCGGCTTCGGGTCTCCCCAGGCACTTTCTGCCAAAGGCTCTAGGACAAATTGTTGTTCCTGGCTGTGGAGTAAAGCACATTCTTCACATCTGGTCCTGTCCTGACTGGGCCAAGGGCTACTGCATGAGCAATCTTCTGCTTGATCTGGGCAAAGGCTTGTTGCTGTTCAGGGCCGCAGTGGAAATTGTTCTTCTTGCGGGTAACCAGGTAGAGAGGGCTCACGATCTGACTGTACTCAGGAATGTGCATCCTCCAAAAACCTATGGCTCCTAGGAAAGCTTGTGTTTCCTTTTTGCTGGTCGGTGGAGACATTGCTGTGATCTTATTAATGACTGCAGTGGGGATCTGCCGCCCTCCATCTTGCCACTTTACTCCCAGGAACTGGATCTCTCTGGCAGGTTCTTTGACTTTGCTCTTCTTGGTGGCAAACCCGGCTTTCAGCAGAATCTGGATGATCCTCTCTCCTTTCTCGAACACTTCAGCTGCAGTCTTCCCCCACACAATGATGTCATTGATGTACTGTAGATGTTCCGGAGTCTCACCTTCCTCTAGTGCAGCTTGGATCAGCCCATGGCAGATGGTGGGGCTGTGTTTCCCCCCCGGCGCAGTCGGTTCCAGGTGTACTGCATGCCCCTCCAGGTGAAAGCAAACTGAGGCCTGCATTCTACAGCCAGAGGAATGGAGAAAAATGCATTGGCAATGTCAATAGTGGCTTACCACCTTGCTGCCTTGGACTCCAGCTTGTACTGAAGTTCTAGCATGTCCGGCACAGCAGCGCTCAGCGGTGGAGTCACTTCATTCAATGCACGATAGTTCACAGTCAGTCTCCATTCTCCATCAGACTTGCGCACAGGCCAGATGGGGCTGTTGAAGGGTGAGTGGGTTTTGCTGACCACCCCTTGGCTCTCCAGCTCACGGATCATCTTGTGGATGGGGATCACGGCATCTCAATTTGTCCGATACTGCTGACGGTGCACCGTCGAGGTGGCAACAGGTACTTGTTGTTCTTCTACCTTCAGGCGTCCCACTGCAGATGGGTTCTCTGATAGTCCTGGCAAGGTGTTCAACTGCTTAATGTTTTCTGTCTCCACGGCAGCTATTCCAAAAGCCCATCTGAGTCCTTTAGGGTCTTCATAATAGCCATTCCTGAGGAAGTCTGTGCTCAGAATACACAGAGCCTCTGGGCCGGTCACAGTCGGAAGTTTCTGCTACTCTTTCCCAGTCAGGCTCACTTCGGCTTTAACCAGAGTCAATTCCTGTGATCCCCCCGTCACCCGGCAATGGAAATCGGTTCTGCCCCCACATGTCCTGATGGCATTAGAGTACACTGCGACCTAGTATCTACTAAAGCTTTACATTTTTGTGGCTCTGATGTGCCAGGCCATCGAATCCACACAGTCTAAAAAACTCGATTTTCCCGTGCCTCTTCCTGGCTAGAGGCAGGGCCCCTCTAGCACTGGTTATTATTTTTTTCTTGGACATACATGATAGAGGTTCCTTTGAGGGAATCTGACACAGTATTCCCACCTCCGTAATACCTGGCAGCTTGCTCATGGGAGGCTGAGGCTACCTTCATTCTAGTGGAACTCCCTTTGTTAGTGTTTCTTTCCTTGAGCTCACGTACCCGTGCTGCCAGGACAGAAGTGGGTTTCTTATGCCACACTCCCATGTCCTCCCCATGGTCCCGCAGATAAAACCACAGGTCAGCTCGAGGGGTGTACCCTCTCTCTCTCGCTGGGGGATGTTGGGCTCTGATTCTTGGGCCTGTGACTCGCACTGGTGCTACATGGGAATTGTTCCTTCTCATCTCCTCTCTCATTTCTCTCACTTCCTCTTTGAGTTCCTTCACCACCGCAGAGACATGAACCTGCATTGGGCCACTGATCATACTTTCATAATTTCTGAGCTTGTTGGCAACAGAACCCAGTGTCTCTCGGTTATCTTCGGCATTAATTGTTGCGATGAATGTGGCATATTGAGATGGTCCATGAGTTGCCAGATTCCACAACATGTGCCCTGTGCATCTAACCTTGTCGGGGTCATTATCATGCTGTCCGGTCCTCCCAAGAAGTACTTCCAATACTGCCACTTCTCTCAACTGTTGGATTCCTTCCTCAAGGGTCTTCTATCGCATTTTATTGTTGTGGTCTTGCATTCCGTCTCTGTGGATAAATCTCTCTCTCACACTCATTAGAAGTCGTTCCCAAAGGGAAAGGGGCCTTTGCTCTCTTACAAATACCTGATTTATACCTGAGTCCTGGGTTAAGGGTCCCAAATTCTTTGCTTCAGCACTATCCAGTTGTACGCCTGTACCCATAAGGTCCCAGACTCGAAGTAGCCAGGCTGTATAAGCCTCACGTCCTCGTCGTACAATATCTTTTTGCAGATTATGTAGACTTTCATACGTCAGGGACTCAGTGATGATCTCAACCTGTGGCTCTTCTGTGGATTGTGAGGGCCCTCCTTTCTTATCCTTAATACCAGGATCTGACGATTTCACTTTACACTTCCTTGTTTCCACAGGGGCGACTGCTGCTGGCTGTGGCTGCCCTTGTGGTTCAGCTGGAACCTGGACAGTTGTAACATCTGTGGGTTCCACTGCTGCACCATCAGTCTCTGCCTTCTCGGGGCAGGGGGAGGGTTTTTCATGAGCTGGGGAAATGTACTCCCGCAGCATCTGGCCCATCTCATGCATCTCTTTTACCAGAATCTCAACCCAATCCGGGTGGATCCTTTCTGAGGCAGGCTGTGGGGCAGAGTCAGGCTCTGGGGTATCATCCCTATTCTGTGGGGTAGGTATCAGGGTGGTTATCCAGGTCAATCTTCACTTATCTCTGAATGCTAAATAGAATACGCCTATTAGCAGCACCAGCCATTGTATGATATAATTAGCATTCAGAGAGGATTTAAACCCTTCAAAAACTGGTGGGGCAGACCCAAAGAGATGGGTAAAGGGTTGGGAAAAAAAACTCCCTCGGTGTCATTTCCTCACAGTAGGTACCATTGTTAAAGTAACTCCAAAAACACACAGTTAGTGTACGATAGGCCTGAATCCATGTGCCTGCTTTCCAGAGGAAATTAAAAATCCATTAGTTCTTCACCTTATTAAGCCATAAAATAAACTGGATCACAGTCACAGTAGCCTTAGTTATAGGGCCCGTGTTTAGATAAGGGCCTGCAAATGGGAAGAATACAGCCACAACCACATGCCATCCAAACCAGGGTAAGTTAGACCACATGATGCTGCCTAATGAGGTTTTTATATCTAACGCACACAAAAGAAAGTACTAGGTTAGTTAAGAACCGCTATTTCTCTTCCCTTTTCTTTTCTCAGTGCCCTCAAGCCGCACGTTGGGTGCCAAAATTTGTCTTGGTTTGGGAAGACAGGTATTTGCTAGGTAATAAAAAAACCAAAAACAACTGCGGTTTCCTTTGGAATGGAGAGTGTAAACTTCCCCCTCCGCCCCCTTTTTTTTCCTTTTTTCAATTATAAATTATAATCAGAGGCTCTTAGGCAAAGATTTGGGAAATAGGAACAGCAGTTCTTTACTAGTATGTATTACAAAGCAACCAAACACAAAAAAAAAAAACCTACCAAACAACTACAGCATTAATAACAAACGAAAACAGTACCAAGAACCTTGGGGGCTTTGTTTCACAAAACCCAGGGCAGTTTGGTTTCAGTGTCCCTGCAGGATCCTCAGAGCACCAAGCTGAAACAGTGGAAAAGTCCCGGGCTGGTAGCTGGGATGGCAGGGTGTCCCGGCAGGCAGGGGCAGGATGTCTGGGCAGGCAGGGCTGCAGGGTCACACTGTAGCAAGAGGAGCAGCGCTGAAGAAGCTGAAGGCGAGGCAGGGCTTGGCCCAGCTCCCGTGGGTGGCAGAGAAAACTCAGGATTCAGGCCGAACCGGTGATAGTAGATTTCCCAGGACTGGATCCCTTTGGCCACAGTGAAACTCTTCCAGCCAGCAACAGCCGTTCTTTTTCTCTCCGAACGCCATGCCGGAAAAAGAAGAGCTTGCAGTTGCCTCAAGCTCTGTCCTTTATCTGCATTATCTCCCCCTTTTAACTTTGTCCACCTTTTTGTTTCGGTTAAGTACTCTGAAGTATCCAACACTTGGTCTCCTTGGTAACTTATGGTGAAAAAATTCTTTAGAGAAAGAAGGAACAAACCTAACCCTCAACAGGTAGTTACTAAAGGTCTGAGATTTCCATAGTTCTTTGCCATAGGAATTGACTGAACCAGCCTTGCTGGGCAGGAGAGGTACATTTTAGGGTTGGTGCTATGCTGGCAGCCCCCATGTTTAGTTTTTAAGTATGGAGGTGATCATCTGTCTTTCTGTTTGTAGGGCTGTGTTTACTTCAAGGCTGTATTTTTTTTTTAACAGATAGCTTGAATACATCCACTGCAGAGACACATACTGTTGCCCCTGGCTCTTCTGTTGCTGATGTCCATGAACTTCAAAGTCGCATTAAGGAGCTTCTGAGCAAGTACAGCAGTGGTGTCAGGTTGTCAAAGATACCTCAGATCTATCAGGAAATGTACTGGGAGGACCTTAGCACAGAAGTGCTCTATCAGCTTGAGAACTGGCCTCATGTGTGCACAGTGAGTATTACGTCATTTTTGTGGAAGATGGCTGTACCCTACAGATTTCCAAGTTTTCATTTGCCAAATGTTATTTTATGTGTACCTGCATTTCCCTTCATGCTCTGTAGCAGTGACAAAAAAACCCCACTTCCCCACCGCCACACTCCCAAATTGTAACAATGCCTTTTGAAAACCCAGAAAATCACTGTTGAGTGGACTAGTGTTTTGAAGAAGGAATGTCAGCCTCTTTGGTGGTCTGGAGCAAATGCTTGAGGTTGCTGACTTGCCACCTTTAACTGACCCCATTTCTGACAACTCAAATAGCTGATGACATGTGATCTCCATGCCATGTTTGTTGTTCTTTGTTTGGGTTTTTTCTCCAGTTGCTATTTGTACTTTTCCGTGCTGGTGGGTTTACCTCCTTCTGAAACTATAAGCTACCAACATCCTTTTTGAACAGTCTGAGGTCTAACTGTAGCTACCTTTCTATAGACTTTCCAGAGGTCTTTCTCCCATCTTAAGCCAAGAAATTTTGCAGTGTAAGTTTGGTTTATGATACAATAATAGTTGTTACCTTTTGATTACCAAGGGTGTAGTTTCTTCTTTTATTAGGAACTGATATCTGGCTGAGTGTCCACTTAGAGGTCTGACATGAGTTGTCATGACCACTGGGTGGAGGGTCTTCAACTGCTCCACTTCTGTCTCTTCTTTTGCATTCATGGGTCATTTATGGTGTCATGCAGCTTTGGATCAAGGCTTTGTTTAACTTTACTTTAACAGGCCAGTGATATCAATGAAGACTTTCTACTTCTTTGGTATCTGTCAAACTGTGGCACAGAAGAGTATTGAAGTAATAAGAATATTTATCTTCTTAAAGTGCATTTTTTGTATGTCCTACTAAGTCTTTTCTCATGTAAAAGCATTACATGCCAAGAAAAAAAAAGAAATTAACTTAGCTGAATAAATATTCTTCAGGAATAACATCATTTTGCATGCATATATAGTATTCTCACAGATGCATAGTATGTGTTTGTAACACCTTACTACATACACTAGAAATGTATGCAATTATCAGCAATTTGTTTTGATGGTTGATGATTGGTTCCAGTGTTATCTATAGAGCAAACTGTTATGTCTTGAATTGCTTATTTTGTGCAGCAAATTTTAGTGTTTTTTGTAGCTAATGTTTCAGTTAGTTCTGTTCATCCAGGATCTTTGTTCTGTATTCATTATCCATTTGCTTGTTATCTGTTGGGTCTATCTTTTTCTTTCTAGCATGCAAATGAAGTCATTTAAGCATATATAAGCATTGATTAAATCCATGGAAACATTGTAATACAATGGGCACAGTACAACAGCACTCAGAACTATCAAGTTATTTTGGCAGAATCAGTCTTATTGTAGAGAACTGTTAATGAGCTTCTAAAGCCTGTCTTAGTTTACTGACCTACAAAATTGTAATTATGGCTCAGGCATGGAGAAGTTTGAACTGGGATCTCTTATATAAAAGTTACTGTACATCTCTTGAAGATAATCACTTCCTGTTCAAACACTGTCTGCAGGTGTACAGCTCTGTAGAACCTTCATAATGCAGAAGACAGACTGTACTCTCCAGTAAAAGTAAAGGTATCTGATACCTGGATTATTTCTGTCTTACTGGTTTCTTACAATGGGAGTGTCTGCCAGGCTCAGAAACATGCCTGGTTGTCGGAGTCCAGGGCATTCCTCTGGATGCCCTGGAAGGTCACAGACCTGAGCAAGAGAGTTTGAGATCTGTACAGGGGGGTTGGAGACCCTGGCACAGAGCTCAGGAGGACACTGCCTTTGACTTCAGTCCATGGGAGCGGCTTCCAACATTGGGGGAAGAATTACAAACCACAAAGATGTGAAGAAAGTAGTTTAGTTTGGTATAGGATGAGAAATGATGTAGTTTTGAGGTTTTAGAATATAGGTACATGGGGGACAAGATGGAGGATTTAGGGTGTTGCCCTTAGTTCTTCCTCCTTCTCCCCTGGCCTCCATCTTTTGGTGATAGTGGCACAAAGTAGTTTAAGGAGATTGGATTAAAGTTGACCATTTTAGTATAGGTGATAGGTATTGGAATATAAGTATAAACGGGTGATACGTAACTTTCTGTATAAAGGGTCTGCGACGTCCCACTGTGGGGGGAGTTGCCTCGTGTCCTAGCTGCTGTTCAGATCTCGGCTGGGCACGGAGAACATTTTAAGATACAAAACAATAAACAACACGAAATATTAAGAGAACACCTTGAGGACTCTGCTTATTTCTAGCGACCTGGCTCGGGGCTTTCAGGGGGAAAAAAAGACTTTTTACCATCTTTAAGCTTGGGTGAGGAGACCAAACCCAACACCAGGTGTTTCTTCTATTCTTAAAGAAGAACACATTCTTTTTGTACTCATTCTGATCAGTGTAGCATGGTTACAAACCTGCAGATGACAAACCTAATACACTTTCAGTGTCTCCAAGCTTTTAATTTGAGGGCTGTGCCTTGGAGAGCATCACTGCTGAATAACTTTGCATCTCTAAAACTTCTGTTTGAAAAGAAGGAATCTTATCTAGGAAATTGTAATTTCTGTGTTTTGACAGCCACGGGTAATGGACATTTTTCCTGTTTAGTGAGTTCAGGTCTCCAAATGTCACTGTAAGTTGCAGGTTGGTGATCTTGTTTTCAGTTTTCACCTTTGAGGCGGGAGGTATTGAGGCTGACTTTTTCTTCATTTTTCTGTTACCTCCCTTCTTTAGGTCAGCTTGCTTGAGCATCTTTCTTGTAGCAACGTATTTTGCACAACTAAATGCTAAAGTACAGTTTCCAAGTAGTAACTCGCAGTCACAGATTCTAGCCCAGCCTTCATGAGCAATGGGACTGACAATAAATATGCTTACAAGTCTTCGTTGTCTAGACATTTCTCAGCTGGGAGAAGAATCTGCTTCAACAGCTCTGGGGAGATTCATAGTGTTGCTGAATTGTTTGCCTTTACCTCCAGCACTAGTGCTTTGAAAAACATGATGACTGGCAGTGACCATCCCACCTTTGCCATTTTTGTGTCAGAATTTTTTACCTTTCTATTTGACTAATTACTTTGCCATGTGTCTTTGAGCAGCTAGTGGTCCCTTGTTGCACTTTGGGACACGAAAGAATGAGGGAGAGAGAGAACATTGCAGCAGAGGTGTGAGAGGCATGTAGGCATGCAAATTAAAAATTTTTTTGTTTGGGGGTTTTTTTTATTTTTTGGGTTTTTGTTTGTTTTGTTTTTTTTTTTTTAAAGTCACAACCCAAAAAGCAATGATAAATTTATATTTGATATTGGCAACATGAGAAAATGGTCCCCTTTTCAGTCTAAATATAAACCTCCTTACTAAGTTGTATGTATGTTTAAGGGACTTTTTCCTTGTACATGCTCAGCTCTCTTCAGTTACTTGAAGTCTGTGGGTGATTGAGGCATGATGTGGTGGTGATGGTAGATATGGCAGTGCAAGAGAAGCCTAAACTCTTAGATTTTATCTCAGAACTTTTGCCTGAATTTGCATGGTTCTTTTGCAAAAGCTTTTAGAGAATTAGGCAGTCCTAGGACATCAGGGAACATCTTTGCATGGATGTTTAGTTGGTTTAAAGACTGGAAATGGAGCAAGCCTGAAATGATTTACCTTCAGAAAGGCAGGAAGTCATGGTGGAATTCTTCACCGGTAACACTTGGAACACACGCTGGTCAGAATTTTAACAAGTGAGTTGGTAAGGGGTGCAAATACAAGTTCAGCTGGCTAATAATGCAGGGTTGTTCAGTTACAAAGACCCGGGCTTTCTGAAGAGATATGTAACCTCCTCATACCATGTTTCTGACCCATAAAACTTCATTGTAATCTTCATTACAGCCATAGACAGGAAAGGCTCTCACTACATTAAAAAAAAGTGGGTTTTTTTCTGTGTGGACTTTTAAGCTTGGGAAAAATGGATCATGGCATTTACAACAGTTTCATGCAAATGTTGACTCAGTATGGAAAAATGCAAGTGATAAGTATTCTCAAAATACATTAGAAAGGTGTCATCAGTGATAGCTTGGTGTCATCAGTGAATTTACTGAGAGTACAGTCGATCTCATACAAATCGTCAGTAAAGATTTTAGACAAGGTTGGGACAAATACTGATTCCTGAGGAGCACCACAAGTGACCAGCCCCCATCTGGCTGCAGCACCGTTCACCTCCACTCTCTGGGTGTGGCCGTGCAACACAGCACAGAGTGCACCTGTCCAAGCTGTGGGCTGCCAGCTTTTCCAGGAAAATGCTGTGGGAGACAGTGCCAAAGGCTTTGCTCAAGTCTAGGTAGACAGCATCCACAGCCATTCCCTCATCCTCTGGGGAGGTCACCTGGTCATAAAAGGAGATCAGGTTGGTCAGGCAAGACCATGGTAGCTGGGCCCCATCCCTTGTATCCCTTGGTTGTCTGGCATGTGCTGTGTGATCACACTCAAGATGATCTGTTCTATAACCTTTGCCAGCACCAAGGTCAGGCTGACAGGTTCTCCCAATCTTCCTTCTAACCCTTCTTGTTGGTGGGCATCACACCTCCAGTCATCACACCTCCTTGGTTATCCAGGATCAATAATAAAGGATGGAGAGCATCTTGGCAAGTGCTTCTTTCCAGGTGTATTAGTACACTCAGGTGAATCCTGTCCCATTCCATAGAATTGTGAGTGTCTGAGTGGCACCATGGCTCACTTACAGCCATTTCATCCATCAGGACAGATGGATCCTGTCACACCCTATCATACCTTGTGCCTCAGAAGTTCTTCCATGTTTATAAAACTCAACGTTTTGGTGAAAACACCAATCCTAGACCGGTTTTTTTTGTAGAATTGTCTTGGTTTGGGAAGACAGGTATCAGCCAGGTAATAAAAAAAACAACTGGAGTTTCCTTTGGAATGGAGAGTGTAAACCCCCCCCACCCCTTTTTTTTCTTTTTCAATTATAAATTTACAATCAGAGGCTCTTAGGCAAAGATTTGGGAAATAGGAATAGCAGTTCTTTACTAGTATGTATTACAAAGCAAACAAACACGAAAAAAAAAAAAAACCACCAAACAACTACAGCATTATTAACAAACGAAAACAGTACCAAGAACCTTGAGGGCTTTGTTTCACAAAACCCAGGGCAGTTTGGTTTCAGTGTCCTTGCAGGATCCTCAGAGCACCAAGCTGAAACAGTGGAAAAGTCCCGGGCTGGTAGCTGGGATGGCAGAGTCTCCCGGCAGGCAGGGGCAGGATGTTCCGGCAGCGCAGGGGTGCAGGGTCACAGTGTAGCAAGAGGAGCAGCGCCGAAGAAGCCGAAGGCGAGGCAGAGCCTGGCCCAGCTCCCGTGGGTGGCAGAGAAAACTCAGGATTCAGGCTGAACCGGTGATAGTAGGTTTCCCAGGACTGGATCCCTTTGGCCACAGTGAAACTCTTCCAGCCAGCAACAGCTGTTCTCTCTCCCCAAACGCCAAAAAATGAACAGCCCGCAGCTGTTTCAAGCTCTGTCTTTTATCTGCGTTATCTCCCCCTTCCACCTTTGTCCATCTCTTTGTTTCGGTTAAGTACTCTCAAGTATCCAACACTTGGTCTCCTTGGTAACTTGTGGGGAAAAAAATCTTTAGAGAAAGAAGGAACAAACCTAACCCCCAACAAGAATGAATAACAAGCAGACACTTTTTAATTGCCAGAATGAAGGGATGTATGCATATTGAAATGATTCTAGGAGTTATCTTGTGGTAATGACTGCCTTAGTCTTTCTGTCTGTTTTCTGAAGGAGCTGGTAGAAAAACAACACTACCATTCTGAATTTTGAAATTCCACTTGTGCTGGAAAAGATGCATTTGCTTTTCAGCAGTTCTAGAACAGAGATGTTCCTTTCCATAGAATAGTCTACTGGCTCTGGCTACGTACCAGATTAACTATTAATCTGTTGTTGTCAGAGGACAGTTTTATATCTGTAATCTATCATTCCTCAGTCAGGTTTCTTATTGCTTTTTAATAAACATAGGACTAAAAAATATGTAACACATGAGCATATTCTTTAGTGACCTTAAACACTGTATTGCCTGATACTGTGTGAAAAGGCTCCTCAGACTGGAGAACATTTATCTGGCTGTTTATTATGAGGAGGAGGCTTTACAGGGTAAAGGGAAGCTTAGTTTTCTTCACTTATTCTCTTGGATATCTGTAAGGTGTTGGACAGGTCCTGCAGTCTGTCAGTCTTGAAAATACATAACTGAAAGAAAATTTGAGAAATTAAGGGGGAAATTAACATATTTTTGTTCACTGTTTTGGGGGTGTTCAATTGGTTTGTTGTTAGGTTTTTGGTTTGGTTGGGGTTTTTGGTAGTAGTCACTACCAATTTAAGTTTGTCCCTACAGAAAGATAGAGGATTTTTTAGATAAGAATGAGACCTGCATAAGATAACAATGAGACATTGTCTAATTGACTAGTTGGATATTTTGTTTATTTTATCTTTTTTTAGCTGTATTAGTTCTCAGATTATTATTCACGTTTTACATTTATACATGTTGGGACTTTTTGCAGAAAGTGAAACTAAAGGCTTGGGAGGCCAGGATTAGATGGTAAACAAATGGACTGAACTAGGACTGTTGTTTTCTGGATCTGGTCCTGGGCAGTACACCATGTCTTAACAAAATAGGTACTACATACTAATGCATCAGGCAGCTGAGTTTTTACTGTGACATTCAGAGTGAATTAACCAGGTATGCTCAACCTGTTCAGAACAGAGAAGAGAAGGATTCAAACAGAAGAGAGAAGGATTTCTCACCACAGTAGAGAGTTGTATTCCTTGAGAAATTTTGGTTTTGTCAGTCTTTACTCTCAGAGAGGGAATTCCTATATAACAGTTAAGCTGTGTGAAGCAAAAGTCATCCTTCTCAACAGAGAAACAGACTTGAAAGAATAAAAAATCCAACTCTAATGTACTTTGCACATGGAGGAGACAATGGAGCAGGCTATCACATCTGGTGGTATGTATGAATGAAAGCTCACAGTTTTACACGAACCCTAAAAGCTGTTTCCAGTAGATAAACTCTTGGATTATGATAACTTTCTTTTGCCATGGTCAGTGAAGACTTTGGTGTTTAGACACAGAGCCCTTAGCCATTTAGAACAGCGATCAGAAAAAACAAGACATGTTCTACCTAAAATGTAATTAGATGTGCTTCAGCACAGAGCAGACTTCAGTTGGTGTCAGCCTCACTGAGAAGGTGCTGTTGTAGCGTGTGTGGAAATGAGCCAGTTGAGGACAGGAGGTCCAGAATAACTTTACTGTCCAAACACAGTGCTAGATAAGACTGTAAATCAATATACCTGAATCTCAGTCCTGGTGGTGAGTGGTTAGACAACATGATGAGTCACCAAATGAAGTCAGACTCCAAAAGCACAAGAAACTGGAGAACAAGTATCTTCACTGTGATGTGCAGGGTAATGAAGTGGGAGGGCAAAGAGAATGGGCAGAAGGGGGCAATCTAAAGACACTCTTGAACTTTACCGAGCCTGCTGTCCCAGCCCTGAGCGTGAGCTGAACCTGAACAGAGGAGAGATACCTTGACAATAGGGATTCCTTAACAACAAAAGAAAATACAAAAATATACCCAGTATGACTTGCATTCTAACATTTCAGTTAAGTACAGAAGAAATGACTACTAGAGAGAATCACAGAATCACTGAGATAGGAAGGGACCTTTTTTGATTACCTAATGCAACCCCCATACTCATGCAGGGTCACCTGCAGTCTGTCCAGGTCTGTATCCAGTCATTTTTTAACAGTCAACATGCTGCAGCTTTTCTGGCCGACATACTCCAGTACTGCCTCAACTTTCCAGTTGACTTGAGGCTTGGCTAAAAACAGGTGTTTTGATGTGTTCTTCTGTTGTTTAGGGTAAGAAGACAGGTATCATAGCTTCCCACACAAAATAATTAATTGCATATCAGACTAGAAGCTGTAAAAGCTGGAGTGGATTCCAAGGATTAGTTGTAACTGGATGATGTAAGAAGCTTCCACATCCTTGTAAGGAAAAGCTCCTTACTGAGTGATGCCACCGTGTGCGGTGGGGATCTTCAGCCTTTCAAGAATAGTGGCCAAGTTTGTTTTTTTCCCCAGATTTGGTTGCCCTGGGCGCATACTCAGCAGTTTGGTAGCTTAAACCCTATTGCTTTCAGAAGCAGCTACGTGGAGGAACAGGAAGGAACTGAATGTTAATGTTGAAGCAGCATCTCACCATTGCCTGGGGAGATGTGTACTGTAGAGGGATGGGCAAAACCAGTGGAACCTGAAGTTGTGGTGGCTGCCAGTGACAGAGAAGAGATGCTCTCAGCCAGTGTGTGGATGCAAGGTGGTACTGATCAAGGCCAGAAATACCTTCCTCACTGCTTTGAGCTCCAGCTTGCTAGGAGTTGAAATTCATGTATTGTTGAGAAAAGTCAGGTAGACGAGAGTTGCCTTCACACCATTTGTCTAAGGTACCTATCACTAAAATGTTTCTGTGTAGCATGTGTGGTATGTATGGCATGGCAGTTGGCTTCCCTGTTGCATATTTAAATCAGATCTGAAAGAACTCCTGCACTGCACTTCTGACAAATTCTTCTTACTGGGTCAGAGTGATAGTTCTGATTTGTATTTTAGAGCCATCTTTGAGAACCTGTTTGTTACCAAGAATTGTGGAGCCAGACTTCTTGTTTGCCACATAAGATGAGACTCTGTCACTGACATTAAATGCTAACTTCCTTTGCAGGTTCTCTTTTCCTACCTTGCAGAAGAATGGCAGAAGATAACTGTATATGCTAGTTTGAATGTAACCTTGAAGGACATGTACTCTAACAAGAAACACTCATTTCAAGGATGTGTTTTTTCCAGTTCCTTCTTGGAAACTGTTGATGCTACAGGAGATTACCAGTATGTTATTATCACTGGATGCACAATTAAGCAAGGCTGGCATTGGAAAGTGGATACTTTCTTTAGTTTAAATATGTTAGTGCAATGTTTTTTTGAATGTTGTCAAACATATGTGCAAAGCTTTTGTCCTACCAACGCATACAGGAGCATGTCTGCATTTGTCCTTGCTGTATGTGTGTGTCAAAACAAGGGAACTTGCTCTTTTGCATTCCACTCAGTTGCAGTGTCAGTGTTTATCTTGGGAGTATTTTTTTATTTGAAGTTTTATTATTTAAGTCTCCAGATTTCAGTTTTTAAGAGCTGCCTCTTGTTATTCAAACCCCGGACAAAAATATTATTCTCCTGTGTAGAACGGCTTTACTCTCTGTTGCCCTGATAATTCATTCTGCCAGCTGTTGTCTCTGCTTTGTGCTCTGTAATGGAGAGATGACAAGAGGCATGGTCACAGAATCAGAAAATATTCTGAGTTATAAGGGACCCACAATGATCATTGAATAGAAATCTTAGCCATGCACATGACATCCCCAAGAATCCCACCATGTGCCTAAGAGCACTGTCCAAGTATTTTTTGAGCTCTGTTGGGGTTGGTGCTGTGAGCACTTCCCTGGGGAGCCTGTTCCAGTGCTCCAGACACCCTCTGGTGAAAAAGATTTTTCCTGATATCCAAACGTAAACCTCCCCTGACACAACTTCAGGCCATTCCCTGTGGTCCTGTCACTGATCACCAGAAAGAAGAGACCAGTGCCTGCCTGTCCTCTTCCTCTCACAAGGCAGTTGTAGACTGCAACTCAGTCTCCTCCAGGCTGAACAGACTAAATGACCTCAGTCACTCTCATGCGGCCTTCACCTAAACCCCTTTTCTACCTTCATTGGCCTCCTTTGGACACTCTCCAATAGTTTAATGTCTTTTCCATTGTGTCACCCAGAACTGCCCCCAGCATTCAAGGGGAGGCTGCCCCAGTGTAGAGCAGAGTGGGACAATCCCCTCCCTTGCCTGACTGCACCCCAGGATATATGAGTGACCCTCCTGGCTTACAGGGCACTGCTGACTCATGTTCAACTTGCCATTGATCAGGACACCCAAGTCCCATTCCATGGAGCTGCCCTCCAGTCTCTTGTTCCTCAGTCTATACACACATCCAGGTTTGCCCCATCCCAGGTGCAGAATCCAGCACTTCCCCTTGTTAAACTTCACACTGTTGGTTGCCCAGTCCTCTGATTGGTAAAGGTCAGTCTTCAAGGCCTCTGTGCCTGTGAGGGAGTCAACAGCCCCTCCCAGTTGTGTATCTTCTGTGAACTTGCTTAGTGCTCCTTCCAAAGGTTCTAAGCGTCCAGGTCATTTATGAAGATGTTAAAGAGCACAGGGCTGAGGATGGAGCCCTGTGGAACCCCATCAGTGACAGGTCTCCAGCCCCATTCACTGTTACCCTTTGTGCCCAGCTTGTGAGCTAGTTGCTCACCCACCCCATGATGTGTTTATCCAGGTGTGTGCTGGATGTTTTGTCCGGGAGGACACTGTGAGAGCTGGTATGGAAAGCTTTGCTGAAACCCAAAAGGATTATATCCACTGGATCAGCTAGGTGGGTTATCTTGTTATAAAATGAAATAAAGTTTGACAAGCAGGACTTCACCCTCAAGCACCTGTGCTGGCTGTGACAAATGACTGTGGTGTCTTTCAGGTGTTTTTCAGTACCTCCCAGAATAATACTGTGCTTGTGGAGCTGGGCTGTCAACCATACTAGTGGGAGGTACCTTGAAGGCAGATCTATAGGCTCAACAAGGTTTGAGGCATTTGTGCTTAAGAAAGAGTGGCTATTTTGAAGTGCTGCTCAAAAGTGAAGCCATTTACTTGTTATTAAAAGTTTCTGTGGTCCTGAAGGTGACATGATTCCTGGAGATGGCCTTTGCAGGGCCAGGATTTGGACTCAGTGATTCTTGTGGGTTGCTTCTAACTCAGGATATTCTATGATTCTGTGATTCTAGTGATGTCAACCTGTGCTTATTTATACTGAAGTAACCTGAAACAATTTACTGAAATAGCATTTTGCTGTCTCTAAATGGTTTGTGCAGTCAGCATATACAGTCTCTTCAAAACTGAACTTCAGTGCCTAGAAAACCCCAGAGCTATTATTGGAGTTAAGAGGCTTAAAGATCTCTGAGGATCTTCTCTCCTCAGTCCACTGCTGGTCTCTAGTGTGTAAGGGTTTATCATCCTGTCAGCAAAAATTTATTCAGCTATGTTGCAGCTCTATTTAAAGAGCACTAGGCAAGAGAACAGGTACATAAAGTTAGACCTCTGCATCCAACTTCTTCCAGGATGAGCTACCATACATTCCAACATAGCCTTCTCTAACAAATTGTTGTCTTGATAATGTTAAGTATTTTCTGGAGCTAAAAGTTTCCTTGGCTGGTCACGTAAATTATTTCCTCAGTCTTCTGCATGGACACATGGGACATCCTTATCAATTCCTCTCTATCTAGGATGTCATTATTTGCCCAGATGTCATGCTCTTGATTTTTTTGTCTGTGTGACTTGATATGCTTTGGTCTCCTGACCGTGTATCAAAGTCTTTGCAAAGCCTTTGCAAGGCTTTGATAAGTTTTTTGTTTGGTTCTATTTTTAACTGAACTCCTTTCTTCTCCTGTGGTACAAAGGGCACAGTAAGATTGCACAGTAAGATTCCTCGTATCAGAGGGTACAAATACAGATGTTTTCTGTTAGGAATCAGTGAAGGCATCTTTGGTCCTTCTAGGTTTCACTGACAGGCGTGTTCATTATCTCTTATATCAAGCTGACTAGCAGAGATGCCCAAGAACATTGCTTTCTTATGTCTTACTCTTGCAGAAAGTATTTCTATTTTGGTTTTTCACTGATAGAGAATAATTTAGGCATGCTACCAGAAATGTGTGAGGGTTCTCTAACATAGTTAATATTTTTTTTTTATATCTGTGAAAATTATTTCCTTTGTGTCATGCTAGTGCTCATAGAAGTTGACCAAGACCTATTCCAAGAACCTTTTCACAGATTGTTTTGCCACCAGCTTAGACAATACAATGCAGAGCAGGTGCACTTGCATAGTTCTTTTCCTGACTCTTAACTCAGATCATCTTGTGGCAATTTTGTCTTAAGTGTGACAAGGTATGCACAGGACAAAATACATGGTTCTAGACACAGCAAAGGCCATTTAATATTTTTTTTCAATGTATTGTGTAGTATTTGTTTCTTGCTAATGTTCTCTTGCTAATGAGTGATATGTGTTATTCTTTTTCTGTAAGATAATACCTGAAGTCTTGTTCATTATGCTTTGGTTGTATGTTGCTAGGTCAGAGCTGCAAAGAATTACTTGGGCAAGGTTTATAAAGTTTTGATGGGTATTAACATTAGTAGGGTGGAAGTGAATGCTACTCCTGAGCAGTAGCAAGTAATTCAGCTGCTCCATGTTTTTTCATTGATCTGTTTTTGAAAATTACTTTTATTAGAGTTGTTTCCTCTGATGAAGGAACTTCAAAGTGGAGCTACAGAAACCTTAGTAACTTTATTTTTCTTGCTTTGGGACCAATGTGAAAACACTAAGACCTTTTGTTATCTCAATTTTACATAGATTCCTGCTAAGCTGTAGTTAGATCAATCTAGGTTGAAACTGCAAAGCTTTAGGAAGCAGAATTTTATTGTGAGTTTGTGACTACAGTTCTCAAACAGTACTTTCAATGGTCTGACTTCAGACTATGTGGTATGCTTATTCTTGAGCTTACCAAAGGGTGGATTTGTAGGGACTGGCAAAATATCTGGTTCTGAAGGAGGCTGGAGGCATGATTTAAAAGGGTCTAATCAATTATGAAATTTATTACGAACCAGAAATTTCTTCCTTAATTCCAGAACTTTTGTAAGAAAAACAATTCCCTGAGCATGACAGCAGATAGCCTGCCTGAGAGCACTGCCTGGCAAATGTCCTCTCATTTCTGAAATACAGAATTGAATCTCCTTTCCCTCAGTAAACTGAGAGAAACCTTTGTTTATCATCTGCTGCCTGTGGGGAATACTGGGGAGGTTAATGTGCAAAAGATGTAAATTTATGAAGGGTTTCACCATCTTCTCATCCTCCTAGGAGGAAAGACAGACAGTACTTCTTTGTCAGCAAGTCCCAGTTGTATTGCATAGATTAGATATTTGCTTATTACTGATGTACTCATACGTATTTGGAACCCTTTAAAACAAAGGAGAAGCGTTACAGGAAATGTTAACCTGTAGTAACCGCCTCAAGCTTAGCTCCCTGTGGATGTTCTCTTCAAAATCTGTATAAAAAGCATGTTATAGAAGTGTAATTGGCAAAACACTTTAGTGTTAGAGATATAACTGATTATTGACTCTCTTTTTTGTTTTCCAAGGTGGAGAAAATACACAGAGGTGATCTAATGGAAGGACTTATTTATCCTGCTAAGAAAATACCACCAGTAGCAAAAAGTGATACTGAGCAAGAAAAGGCATCTCAGAATATTACTTCATCAAAAGCAGACCCTTTGTTAAAACCAAATATGGAGACCACATCTGCACCACTCAGTAGCGACTTCAAGGCAGCAGTTGTCAGCATCTTGCTGAAGTATTCCAATGGTCTTTGGGCTCATGCACTTCCCAAAGTGTACCAAGAAGCTTACCATGTAAAATTTCCAGAAGACATTCTAAATAATCTAGAGTTGCTGTCAGATGTATGTATTGTGGACTATGTATCTGAAGTCCCCAGAAAGGCAATCCTCTATGCTAAACCCCAAAGATGCATTGATGAAAATCTGAATGTCACTGAGAAAGTCAAGAGGCATGATGGTGTGAAGGCCACAGCTGAACGGCAGTATGGAGAATCCAAGGACCAGTATCTAGAAAGCATAACTGTTCCTTCTTTAATCATTCCGTCGGAAGGATCTGTGTCCATCATGGTGTTAGAACTGAAAAACACTAATGAGGTCCTAATTAGGCAAGTTTGTATTTTGGAATCTACCTTTTTTGCTTAATTTATAAATCCACATGTTCATATTGTGCAGGTCTGCCAGAAAAGAATAGATGAACAAGACATTTCAGGACTTTATTTATTATTTACTTATTTTGCTAATGAAAATTAGAAATCCATTTGTTTGTGTGTTTAATTGGAAAATTTCTGAAACTGTTTCTGTCCTGAAACAATCACTTTTATCATTAGCTTTAGCTTTTCTGAGAATCAAGGCAGATTTGACTTGCCATTGGAAGACTTTAGAAAATAATCCCACTAAACACAAAATAGCAGTCCAATATTACTACTGTGGTTATTAAAATACTTCTTACATCTATAACTTACACTTACTAGGTCTGACTGGAGTGCACTCAGATTCTACTTACAGAAAGATGAGCTTTCTTCCAGAAAAAAACTACTATTGCTTCTTGATTTAGTTCCTAATCAGCCTAGTCTGAGAGAACAGTGTAATATGTGGATCGTTACATTACATCTGTTACTTCCAGCCTACCATGCACATGTAACTTAACTCTACAAAACTTTCCTGTACACTTTTTAGTTCTGGCATCATTTATAACTTACTGTACATGTGGAGTAATGGTTCATAGCTTGCTAGTCTGTTATTTTAAGGATGTTTCTGCTTAGTATTTGGGATGAATGCTTTGAGTACCATGGATTAAAATACCATATGACACTGTTGAGCTGAGAGTGGTTATGTAAAAATTTCTCTGCAAAGCAGCAGTTCGCAAATTTTGAACCATGTTACTTGGACAGTACTGAAGTTTCTCGGTCTGTCAGCTCTGTGTAGGTACATGATGATAATTAATGGTTTCTTGGTCCTAGTTACAAAAATTACGACTCAGGGTTATCCATGTACTTTATGGGAAAGGTAATTTATCCTGATACGATGAAACTAGCCCTGAAGGGACTAGGTTTTTTGCCATGACAAGAAAATGTTCACATAGACATACAGGGAGGATACACCCAGTGCATGGGCTCTTCTTTTCTTAGATGTCCTACCAGTCTCCTTCTGCTGACCTACACAAGAACTATGTAGCAGCTGTTGGTTGATGCTGATTTTTGCAGGATCAATAAAATAAAGATTCCTATTTCAGTCTCAGGGATGGAGCAATATCTCCTTACTTGCTTGGTACGTGGCTAAGTTTTTTGTCTGAAACCTTTCATCTGCAGTACAAATGAATCCAAAGCTGAAAGGTGCTGGTTTTGGTGCTGTTTCTATTTTGAGACACAGATCAATTCTCAACGAATTCTAATGTAGTCAGAATAAAAGTCAGGTGATAGAAACACTCCTAGATATTTGCTAGAGATTTACAACAGAGTGTTTGAAGGCAGAGATGATACACTAGGTACTGCAATTGAATTCTCACAAGAAATAATGAATAAAATAGTGGGCGAGGCAGGAAATTCTGAAAGATTCTTCTGCTTTCTGTTGAGTTACTCCAGCTATTATGTATGTTCAAGAAACTTCTAAGTAGCACATACGTGGCTGTCACCCCACTTTATCTCCATTATGAAGTGGATGAATGCGTGCACAGAAACAAAAAGGCTGTTTATAAGGAAACCGCAGTTCCCTGTAATGTGGTCAGATTTAATGTAATCTTTATAATGGAGTTATAATATATATATATATATTGTAATACAACATGTATATCATGTTATATTACAATATCTGCACTATCTCTGAGCATATAATCTAAACTATGTGGTAGAATTGAGTAGTATCACACTATCTAAGAACAAGCTGAAACAGTAGCTACTAATACAGATTTGTGGGTAAGTTTTCCTTTTGTCTGCTCTATTCTGACTTGTTTCTGAAGTATTCAGAACTTCCCATTTGAATTTTCCAGAAAGCTTATATACTTGATTTAAGGAGACCTGTGTAACACAAACAGCATTAATATGAACCATTAGGTCAGCAACCCAATATCAAGATAAATCTGGAGTATGAGAGTAAACATCACTTGATTTAACAGCTAATTTTAAAAGATATTTGAGATGCCTTGGTTTGGATTAACCTTAGTGAAAACCAGATTAAAATGGTGTTTGTTAGTGAGAGAGTAACTTTTCTTTCAAAAAAGAGAAGAGTTCGGACACAAATGTCTTAGAAAATGTATATCATGTGTTCATATATGCAGGTAAATGTTCTTATGTTTTTATTCAGCTTTTTTGAAGTTGCATCCCAACTCTTGTGGGTTTTTGTTTGTTTGTTGTAAAATATTGTAGGTATGTGGGCAAAGATTATTCCTCTGCTCAGGAACAAATGGAAGATGAAATTAAAGCATACTACAGTCAGAACAGTACAGTGTCACCAGCTCAATCTCTGAGTGTTGGGCAACTTGTTGCAGTACATGCTGAAGAAGATGCCTGGCTGCGTGCACGGATAATTTCTCTAGAAGACAACAGAGTAAAGGCAAGCAACTACCTTTTCTGGCACTTGGAGAAGGAATTGTGACAAGCTTGTTTTTTAGATACACAGTCAGTTCTTAAATATGCTGCACTAGTATTCTTTCTTTTCTTGCCCTGAACTGTTTCTGTTTTCAGGTTTATGTGAAATTAAGACCTTGTAGAAGTTACATGATTGACAAAATTAAACAGTCTTTCAGGTTTTTCTTCATAAATAGTTTGGGTTTTGGGGTTATGGTTTTGGTTTTAAAAGGGGCTGGACCCTGTAGAACTTAGGTACTGAAAATATACCTTTGATAGAAGGAATGGTTTGAGGGGGTCACAAGAAGAGAAAGGAAAGGACAACATTCATTTGCTCCTAGATCTTGTCTGAAGTCTTGAACTGAAGTATCTCTAACATACACTAAATAGCAAAAGAAAAAAAGAGAGTTTACTCTCCCCTTCCAGGCAGATCTAGTGTTTTGGGAGTTATGTCATTTGCATTTTCAGTTAACTCCATTGACCTTTAACTCCTCTGTTAAACTTTTCCTCTGCCAAACAGACTCTTTTTGCCATCTGCAGTGAAATTAGAACATATATTAGAAGTATAAAAAAAGCTTAAAACTTCTCAGTTATTTCTTGTCTAGTCAATATTAATGATACCTCCTTAACATTTTTGTTTCTTTCCCCAGTTAGGTCACCCAGCCCTACTTAACATACTTTTGAAGTTGAACCATTTTATAAATACTGCAATAGCACATGTATTAGAATTGAGTTTTTTCTGAAAGTTAGTATGATACCCTTCTGCTGTAAGTTGGAGTGGGGTGTCAGAACTTGGTTTTGTGAAAGATTGCTGGGTTTAGAGAAGTGGCAAGAAAATTAGTGGCATGCTTGCCTCTAATTTCTCCCTAGTCAGAGCTATAAGCTAAAAGAAGGTTGCTGCTTTATTGCAGCTTTTGCTGATTATCCTCTGGCACAGTGTTCAGAACTCCTTTTAATATTTGCTATGCAGATATTTTGCAGGATAGAGTTTAGAAAAAAGAATTGCAGGAAGTCCCATCAAAGCCTTCTTTCTCTAACTTTAGCTCCAGTTATTTGCTGCCTGTAGCAGTTTCCATTCTAGTTTCCTACATTGACTGTAGTATTTCTATCTAAGACAAGCATAAATCAAAATTATTCTCCTAATGCTGTAAAAACAATAGGCAAAACTTATAATGGCACCTAAGTGGTATTTGACTTTTCAACACTTTCAAAACTTTGTAAATAAAAATAGTGACTTTATTAACTTTTTTCACATAGTTTGAGATAATATATGATGAATGCTTCAGGCAGTGCTCCTTTTTAAAGCTGAGATTCTGTGGAACAGTTGGAGGGGACGGTTTTATAGAGATCTTGAGAAGATCTCTATAAAACATGAAATTAATGGTACTGAACTGGCAAAAAGTAATTTGTCTGTGTCTGTATAGAGAATGTGGTTACATTCTCCCTAGACTCAAGAAAACATACTTACAATTATATTCATGATCTTGTGCTTTTAATTTCCTTTTCTATTGTCAGGTATACTATGTTGATCATGGCTTCACTGAGTTTGTTGAAAGCAACAGTGTGTGCAGACTACAGAAACAGTTCCGATCACTTCCTTTTCAAGCTGCAAAATGTAAACTGGCAGGTAAGAGAAAGCCAGTGCTGACTGCACACATGCTTACTGTTGGCACAGCTTATGGATTGAAGCCTCTTTGAGTCTGGGAGTTCTGATCCTTCTTTGTATAGTTCTCTATGTGTTTGATACATTTTGTTCAACTCGGCTTGTCTAAGCAGACACAGGTGCGCATGGAAAGAAGGAAAAGGAAGAAAAGATGTGAAGAAGGGTTTTACAGAGAATCCTTGATATTAGAGGACGGTTTTATCCTGTACCTCTGTAATGGAGCTTAATTGTTTCTGCACATAACATGGTTGTCTTTGTGCCTTTAATATACATGAGCCTAAAGAAATAAAAGGAAATGTTTGAAGTGAAGGAAATGTGTTGTGTGAAGCAATGTACACTAGCATGACATCTTTATCCATAAATGAGGTACATCTGTTGTGGCCAGATTAGGCACTATTTCTAAGTATGAGCCTATTTAATTATTTTGAAATGTTCCTTCCCCTTTCAGTACTTGCATACTTGCATACTTCCTAGACTGTGCTGGAATTTATTCACCTTTCTAAACCTAGTAGGCCTTTTTAACTTCTTAAAAATATTAAGTATGTGATATTGCTGTGAATGAGCTTGGCTTTTTTTTTTGGTTAGTTGGTTTCTTAATACTTGGGTGTATTCCATTTTTCTTTACACATCTGCCTCAACTCTTTCTGAAGAGGGTCTTTTTCTTTTTTATTCTGCCCTGCCTCCAAAGATGGCTTTCTTTGATAAAATGGTAGAAATTAAGTAGATTGTATGTAGCAGGAGTAGTACAACTTCTGTAGTCAAAAAGGTACGGTGTGTCTTACAGGACTGGAAGCCTTCTGTGATGATCCTGTCCTAGTAAAGGCTGTGGAATCACAGACATGCTACAAGATATTTGCTGTGGAAATACTGGAAAAGAGTGATACTCCTCTTCTTGTTCTCTATGACACTTCTGGAGAAGATGATATCAACATCAATGCTACTTGTCTGAAGGCACTATATGACAAGTCCCTTGAACTGCACCTGCAGGTACAATTTTTCTATTTCCTCCTTAATCATGAAAAATCATTTACTGTTGAGGTCTTAAATGGACAAAAAACAATACTCAGAAATTTGCTAAATTTTGTGGTTTTTTTTTTTTTTTTTGCTTTCTTGTCAAACTCTTACTGTTGCAGGTAGATGCACTATATACCAATGTCAGAGTAACCAGTGTTTCCTCCGATGGGAGCCTGTATTGTCAAGTGCCATCCAAAGGGTTGTCTAGACTTTCTGAAATATTGCAGAAACTAGAAGACTACTTTCTTTACAAGGTAAGTTCCGTGGTGAGGGAAGTGGCGAAGTCATGCAGTGTTTCTCCAGAGAGAAATAATTTTCCTTGCGCACAAGTTGAAGTTTCTGTGGTAGCCACAGATTATTCAAAAAAGCTAAAAATTCTTTCAAGTTTGGGGGTTTTTGGGGTACACCTTTCAGCATGAAAAGTGTCTTCTGATGCTTTCTTTTTCACAGGCACTCTCTAAGGCTTCAGTACTAGTTGCAACTTTCCTTGAATAGTTAGAATAGTAACAGTATGGCTCTTAATGGGAAGCTTCCAGTAGAAACTGCATGAGACTGGTATAAAGCCTGTGGAATAATGGCTTTTTTTTTCTGGAACTTTTACATTATGAAGTTGAGGTGCATAAACAACTAGGTCTGTACAAAGTGGCAGTAAAAGCAACATAATCAAGGTCTGTTCTTTTTAATATGGCTTCTTTAGAGATTCAGTGTCTTTGAACTGATATATGTGATTTTGCATATCTTGTCCTTGCATCCTTAGCTTTTGAATGTTGTGGCTAGTATCAACATCAAAGTGATGTATAGGAGACATTTTGAAAAGTCTTAAGTTGCTTTAAAATAATAATGTGGCAGAGAAGTCTGACATTCCACCAGCCATTTGCAGACCCATGCAACAAACCTTGTTAGACACAAGAGAATTTAGGCCAAAGAGAAGAAATCTTAAGAGAATCTAATTTGTAAGAATTAAGAGAATCAATTTTGTAATTCAGCTGAGCCTGACAAAATCAAATAATGCAATGCAGATCCTTGGAGGTCCTGTTAAAACTGCTGCATGTGAAACTACTCTGTCAAAGTGTTTTAGGTGTAGAAGTTGAGCTTTAGACTTGTGTGAGCATCTGGAAATACCTTTTACTGAAAGCATTTAATTTATGATTCAGTTTCAAGCAAGCAAAACACTGAAAGAAAGTGTATAAACCCTAAAATATTTAGCAACACAAAGACACTGAGGAAGGCAACCATATAGGTGTTTCAAGAGTTGGTATTCTTTGGAGAAAGTGGTTATTATTTTGTTGCTGCTATCAAAGAAGGCAATTGTTCTTCGGATTATTTTAATATCAGGCTTTGCAGCTTATCTGGAGGGTTTTAACTCATTTTGCCCAAGAATTTAAACCTAGTAGGGTGTTGATTCTTCTTCAAATGGAGTTTCCCCATACATTTTATAGGGTAGCCGTTGTCTTGCTATGTTATTTAGGATTATCATGGTGACTGTCACCCTCATGAGACTTTCATTTGAGTCAGCAGTAAATTTGGTTTGTTACACATCTCAAGAAATTGTATGTTCCAGAATATAAACTAGAAGTTTCTTTACTTGTCTGTTGTAGCTGTTAACTGCTCTTGGTTTTCAAGTCAAGTAATTGTTGGTGATTTCCTAGTCTGTTTCCAAATGCAGCTTTTTACTCCTGGCACTTCGTATTCTCTCAATTTCCCTGTAGATACAGAGTTTGGGGTTAAAAGATTTATCAGTTGGGGAAGCTTAAAGCAATGTGATAAGAGAGGTGCTTCTAAAGCTGGAAAGACACTTTTTATATGAAATAGAGCTTTTGCTTCTCAGTACTGTTTATGCCATGTGTTGCTTTTGAAATTGTTAGTTGAGTGCTAGATAGTAATAGCTCCATACTTTTTGACTTCTGTTTTTGTATTTGCAGCAGACATCTGAGTTCAATGTATTGCTACCTTTCTGTGGCAAAATCTGCTTGTTTCCTTCCAAAGGAAAATATGCACGTGTAGAGGTAAGAAGTATTCAAAAAGCAGCTAGTGTTTGCCCACATAGAAATGTCTCTTCTTTTTGTTCAGCTCAATCTGAATGTTTTGTTTCCATGAAATATTTTATAATGTGTGTGTCACTGTTGGGTTTTTAACCTCAAAATTATGCTCTTGCTTTCTTCTTTCAGATAAAAATAATTCACACTAGACGGGCACTTGATGTGCAGTTTATGGATAGTGGAACAGTTGCAACTGTGAAAGTATCAGAGCTCAAAGAAATCCCACAACAATTCCTGAGAGAAATAATTGCAATACCCCCTCAGGTATAAAGACATGTTAAAGTTAACCTGTATTCAACTTCTTGGCAGTCTTTGTAGTGCTGCTGCTTCAATGTTCATGTACTGAAATTCTGTTTTCTTTCACAGCATTCAACATTGCAGTGTATTTTATTGTGCATCTTTGCCTGAAATAAATCATAGTGTAGTCCTGTGAGCTGGTGGATGTTGTGTATGTGTCATGGTACTGGATTTGTATTTTGCTCTTTCTGTTTGTCATACATGATTGATTCTGTCAGCATTATTCTGGGAATTGGAACTTACAGACCAGCTTTCATATTATTAAATTATACCTTGTATACTTGATCTTGTTCTTAGGCTTTAAAATGCTGTCTGGCCGATCTGCCTCCTAACACTGGCATGTGGACTCCAGATGCTGTACTGCGGCTGAGAGATGTTGTAATAAATTGTCCTGAATTTAGCATGAAGGTAAGTAGTCAAAATGCCTAGGAGACCTGAAATCACATAGACATGTGAAAAGAGCATTGGAAGAACAACTTTAAAGGCTTAACAACTCATCAAATTGGTTTTTGTAAAAGAAGTGTAGAAGTTTGTAACCACCTAAAGGACATAAATTCTATACAAAGTTATTTTCTTAGGAAATTTGTCATAAAACTTACTTGCTTAAGTCTGTTGGAATCTCCTCTTTTCCCCTCTGCTGTGAATTTAGCAACTTTCACAGCAGTTTTTCACATTTTGCTGTCCAAGTCCAAATATGCAGCTAGACTTATTTTGCCACTGATAAGAAATAAACACAGTTGTCATGTTTCAACACATAAAAATATGCAACTTCTGAGTTAATCTTGAATTACTTTTTTGCCTCTTGGGAGCAAAGCTTTTTCTCCCTCTGGTCTCTTGAAAGCAGTTTTTTTTTTCTTTTGTTTGTCTTCTCTAATCAACTTTCTTTTAGTATATGCTTTATATACTTAGAATTTGTCTTAGCTTTGAGATAAAATTATTTCCATTTGCAATGTATCCTAGCCAGTTTAACTAACTGAAAATACCGTCCTAAAGGAAATTTATTACTAACTACACCCTAAACAAAGATAATTTCCTCTTAACCTTTTGATTCCAGCTACTGTCAGACACTTTGAAAAAGTGCTTTGTAGCTTTCTGTAACCTTTTTGCTCACTTTTGTCTAGACCTCTACTCTGACACTTATACCTGTTGCACCTGGCTTAGAATTCTAGACATCTTCTTCCAAGAGAGTTTGATTTTGGTGCTAATTTTTGCTGTATTAATTTATAGACAGGAGATGCATGCTTTAATCGCAGAAAGTTTTTATTCCTGGCTAGGAACATCAACAGAAGAATCACTAAAGAAATGTTGCATACTTTGTAAAATTAAAATTTAAGTGCTTTACTATTAATAATGTTAGCATATCTGATGGTAAATAGGAAATATTTTTATGTCAGTGCTTGAAAATTATGTGTGAGAGAAACCTGGAAGCTTTTTCATCTTTTTTTTTTCATCTAATTTAGCAGGCCTCATTTCCCATAATGACAGGAGGATTGTTTAAAGGATTAGGTGTTATTTAATAGGTTGTTTAGACCTGTGTGGACACTGGCTACTGTTCTTCTGAAAACTACAGTTGTACACACAATATTGAGATTGAGCCTGCTGGACAGAACAAAACTGTTCAAGTTTTGCGTTTGCTTTAAATTAGTGGAATAGCTTTTTATCTGCTGTGAAAGGCTTATTACCCACAACTTCCATAATATCTTTGGGAGAGCACTGAAAATGTTTCTGTGCATAAGTGCAATGAACTGTTGCTGCTTTGGTGTTCTGTACAAAATCAGATGTGCCTTTAATAGTTACTAACTTGTTGTTAAATGGTATTTTGTGTTCCCAGGTGATTAAACAGGATGCTTCAAAAGGAATTGCACACATTTACTTGTTTGCTCCAGAGAATTTCCCAGACATGGATCGCAGCATCAATAGACAGATGAAAAATGCAGACTTGTGGAAGCATCAGAAAGATGTTTTCTTGAGTGTGACACCCAGTGGGCCTAGCTCCGCAAAATCTGTGGGTGATGCTGTTTCAGTTCAACAGTTATCTAGTGGAAAGCTGGAGAAGAGTTTCCCTGATTCAGGCAGAGAACCTGGCAGTGCAGTGTCCACCATTGATATGCCTCCTCCTCTACCCTTGCCAAAGCCAGGTGATCTTATGGATATCTATGTCTCGGTGGCCTGCCATCCTGGTCATTTCATTGTCCAGCCTTGGAATGAACTAAACAATCTGTACGCCCTAATGGAAGAAATGATCTTGTACTATAGCAGGGCAGAAGAAAAACCTGTGACCATTGAAAAAAACAAGCTGTATGCAGCTAAAATTGGAGATGAGTAAGTAGATGCTTAAATTACTTAAAATCTTTGAAAGCAAGCTTAACTCCACTAAGCTAGGCAAGCATAGCTTTGCTTAGTCCACATTGTTAACAACGTAGCAGATGTCCAATGATATTTGAGAGATGAAGGGAGTAAATGAGGTTGCAGTCTCTTCATGCTTCCAGATTGTAGCTGGGATAGTTGACTTTTATTCACCTAAATCCAGATTTGGGAAGCCTGAGACATATCTTTTGGCCATGCATTAATTTTTCTGGTGCTTTGGCAGTGTGTGAATATGAATTCCAATGGTCTGTTCTCGTTCTCCCCCCTTTTAGGTGGTACAGGGTCATAACAAAAGGAATTCTTAGGAACGGGTTTTTGTCAGTGTATGAGCTGGATTATGGCAAACATGAGTTTGTCAGCATACGGAAAGTACAGCCACTCCTGGATACATTTAGAAGACTACCTTTCCAAGCTATCACAGCTCAGCTTGCAGGTAGGTATCAAGTATTTGCAATTGTTTTTGTTAAAGTCTGACATCAGTGGGCATATGAGATGAATAGAAATGTAGACTGGACCAAGTCAAAGGTTATGTAATTGGTTTTTTCTACATGTTTATGTCCTGCTTTTATTCTTGACATAGGAGATGATGATTCTGCTTAATTATTTTTGTTGGTTTAATTTAATGCAGCACTTTAAGTTACCATCTTTGAGAATGAAAACTGCTTAAACTTGCCCAGCAGCTGCTTTTCGTTGTCATGAAGTTTATCATTTAATGTGTGTGATATCTACTATGCAAAAGACACAGAGAAATAAAAACCAAATGTTTTTGGATTGTTTAACATAACAAATTACCAAGTGTGAAAGTCACAATGTATCTGTTGATAAGAACCTAATGTTCTGATTATCATAATTTACATAAAATTAGGAACCTAGATGTTGAATTTCTGGAGAATTTTTATATATAATCATGACCCTATTGTAATATACAGTTTTCCAGTGCCTATTTGGAATCCAGAGTTGCCTGAAAAATAATTGGTTTTCTCAAACAAACAAAAAACTCCATGAGAGGATGGGCCTTCCAATAAGCTCAATAAGATAATTTCCTTGAGAACATGTTGCATAGAGAGTGTGCATACATCTGAGAGAACTTCAAAAATAGAACTTTATCTCTTCTTGCTGTCTTTCTTTTCAAAATTTTTCCTTCATTTCTGTGTTGTGTTCAGATGTATATGTCTCGTCTTAGTCTGCTGCTGCTTTCTGACGCTGTTTGGTCAGCATTGCTCTAGATTTCAGTCACAGAATATGCTTGTTGGAAATGACAGGCAACAGAGTTAGTGCTCTGTGCTTTCTGTGGATTTGCTTTCCTGCATAGCCTCAGTGTGACCTTGGGGGTTACTTTAAACTAGTGATGGGTGATGGATGTGCTACTGGTAGGCTGGGGCCCTTGGCGTGCAGTGCTGTAATGTGGCTGATTTCTAGCTGTGTCTGTCTTCTGGTGGATCCAGCTCACCAAGCCTGCAAGTCATCCACTTTTCTTGCTTCACTGAGTCTCCCAGGTAGCTAGTCAAGTTGCCTCTGAGATGCTTCATATTGTCAAAGCAGGCCAACTGAGCCTGGAAAATCAGTAGCTATTGTCCTGCTATTATTCCACTTTTTTCTCTCTGTTTTTGTGTCTCATGTCTCTTAGTCACTGATCTGTTTCCTTGTAAAATCCCAGGCTGACTATTGTGCTTCCACAATAGTCTTTCCTAGCATTAATTACCCTTTCTTAAGTACTGATTAACTGTTGGCTTTTAATTCCTTTTGTAATATGCAGGCAGCTGTGTTCCTGTGTTGTCCTGTCAGTGGCAAGCTGCTGCTAATAGTAAAAGCAAAGTATTGGCATTTTGCTGTTGTACTTCTGTTATCCATAAAGTGGCTTTTGGGTATTCCTGCATGATATTTAAGCTGCTGCGTCTAGATGCTGTACATCAGCAGTGATATGGGGAACTGAATCCCAAGTCTGCGGGAGCCATTTATTTCTAGGTGGATTGCAGCCATTTTCAAAAACCTGTCTAGGTTCCAGCAGACCTGACTTTGTGGGATGCTGCTCTGCAAAAAAGTAAGAGCAGTTGTGAGGCATTTAGGCATAATTTCTCTTTGTTTCTGCCCTCTGTATGTCTGGTTTGGGATTTGAAGGTTTGGCAGGTGTTTCAGTAACTGATGCTGCTTTGAGATTAAGAAAATCTAAAGTAAGGCCAATGGGACAAGTAATATCAGCACCCTCAGGCTGAAGATAAAGAAAGTTTGTTTTGAAAGGATCTTTAGTTTCCTTTTTGTCACGGCTCCTGATGAGCCCTAGTCATGCAAGGCAGCTAATATTCTCTGAATTGCTCAGTCAGTGCATTTGCCTTTCACTTCTCCAAACACATCCATATCTTTAGACTTAAAGAAAAAATAAATGTCCTAGTCTGTGTAATAATTAATCTTGTTTGTATGGGAGATTAGTGAGCTTGTGTTTCTTTTCTAGATTTAAGTTGCATTCATTAGCACTTTAAAATCTGTTTCCTCAAGTATTTAAACTCCCAGCACTTCTTTATAAACTTAGATTGGTCTAGTCTATAAATGACCTTCTGTTTTGCTTTACGTTTGTCCTAGGAGTGAAAAACCAGCAGTGGTCAGAAGAGGCATCAATAGTGTTTCGGAATCTTGTAGAGAAGAAACCTTTTGTGGCACAGATACAGGCAGTTAATGACAGCACTAACTCTTGGGATCGAAAAATAGTGACTTTTCTCGTGGACACATCTCTTCCACATATTGACACATGGATTCATGATTTTGTGTCTCAAAGTCTTGTGGAATTTTCAAAGGGTGATTAACCATCACTTCCACAATGTACCAGCTTAGCAATAAAATAAGTAACAGGCTTTGAAGAGAAATCTAACTACTACATGGCCTTGAAGACATAATGGGGATAAATTTGAAAAATCTGTGTTTGTTTAACAAGTTTGGGTTCTGTTGACTTCGGTTGACTTTCTGAAAATTTTCATGTTGTTTACCATTGTAATGCTAGAATACTTGAGTTAAATTATTTTCAAAGTAATTTATCAATAAAACAATGTTCAGTTTTGTTCTTGTGATCATTCCCTAATTTTGAGGGCTTTTTATCTCATAGCTATTACTCAGAGCCATTACAGAGTAGTCCTTCCTTTAACAAGTGTTTTTTTATTTCTGAATTTATTGTCAGAGATGGGCACTGTTGTTGAGTTTTTCCCTTTCCCTTAACTTGGTAACCTTTGAATAGTGCCCTGTTTGGAATACTGCATTTGTGGGGTGGAGCGTTCACATAAGGGTGTGTACTTACTGCTCTGTTTTCTGTTCTTTAGCAGTGATACCACTTTCCTGAATTCTCTGCTCCCCTCCTCACCCTACTCCCCTGACCAGCTGCTAAATTCAAAGCATTCCTTTCCCTCTTTTTTCATAGCTTTGTTTTCATGTGTGTTTCTGAGAAACTTCAGAGGACTTCTGCACCCTGGAGAAAGGAGAAAGCAGTGTCCTGTAAGCATGCAGATGAGTTCCTAAAGTCCTCTGATCACAGTATTTTCAGCCTACTTTAGAGCCTACCTTATTTTTGGTCTTAGAAATATTTAGAGGAGGTGTAGACATGAGTATATTTCATAGTCTGCTGTCTCAGTTTAAATTTGCTTGCCATAGTCCCTCTAGATTGTTAAGCACAATATTAAAGCTTTACACGATGAATGCTAGCAACACGATTTTTATCTGCTGTGCACGGCTGTGTAATATTTCTAGTAGTACACAGGCCAAGCTAAGAAATTCTGCTATAATGCTGTTTGCAGGAGTACAGGAGAGTGGACAGAAAGGAAAACAAGACTGAAAGGTGCCGTGCATGTGTAACAGTAGGGTGGGAGAGAGAAAATGCATACAAATACTCTGAGCAAACAAGCTGTTTTAGCATGTAAGACTTATATTTGCACTCTCTTAGTCTAATTTCAGTGGTGGTCTGGAGAAGGTCTGGGTGAAGCAGCAAGGAGTCCTCTTGGAAGTCTGGTGCATGTCTCTCTGCCTGGAGGTACACTGGGTATAGCATAGCCCTTATGATTAGAGTGGACAGTGATAAACCAGCAAACTGCTATTCTAATGCAAACTGCTACTTAACATGGTCCTCTCCATATTCAAGTGTGCTGCGGCTGAGACTCTTAAGTGCACTTAAGAGAGTGGTAGTATTAACAATGAAGATAATAATTAGTTTTCTGTATTAATCAACTTTTTCAGCTGCAGTGGCAGAGAAGGTGAAGAATGCAAGTGAAGGAAGCCATGTGGTGATGAACTATTGTAAGATGATTTTCAATGCAAAGTTTCCCTCTGTGTCAGATGGTTTCTGAGTCTGAAAATTTAAATGATGTGGGACAGTAAAATGAGACAAGCACTCCCCAGAGCTCTTGAAGAGAGATTTCCTATGTGTCTAAGACCATATGTCACCTTCACAATTGCACAGGCTGATGGCTACAAGCCATTTTCATGGCAATAGACCATTTTGCTGGAACTATAAAATAGTTTCATGAGAAATACGTGGGCTGTGTTTGCATCCTTTAAGGCTTGAGGATCTGCTCTTTGCCAGAAGCTTATTTGCACCTCTGTACTGATGAGGCAGAGTTTGTAACTCTTCACTTGTAGTATTAGAAGAAAGACCCTAGCAGATGTTCAAGAGAGACAAGATGGCTTCCAAGCCTGTCTGCCCTTTCTGAAATACGCCCCACCCTCTCCTTGGTTGTTGGTGGCTAAAACGCCCAGGTCAGAAGCAAGCACACATTCCTACAGTCCCACACACTTGTGCGGCTCAGTACTGGAGTCCACAGGGGCTTCTTTGTATGTTAGTTAAACAGAGTCTAACTGATCAGCAAACCCACGGGCACCGCTGTTAATGTGAATTGTTTTGTGCATGCATGGAGCATGCACCCAACCCAAAGTTAATTACACGTTGCATTCTGTTCATACGCTCTGTCCAGAGGGGGTGCACTGACATGTCTCTTCATCTTCATTCCCAGGATACAGTACCACCCCTGCCTTCAGCAGCTCCACTACTACTCCATTACAGTACAGGTACTGCTGTCTCCTTGTGGAGAACTGTGATTTTACACCTGCTTGTAGTGTTGCTCTCCTACCCCGCATAAGATCCCATCATACATTTGCTAATTGACCTGCTAGTGCTCTTTGACACATTTCTTGCTCTGCTTTGAAAAACGTGCAGAGCATGTTGGGCACATACAGTATTTTGAGATTGCTGAAGTTTCCAAGCCATGAAATAACATAACTATTAGTCTGCAGTCCCTAGGAGTTACTAGACACTCCTGCTCTGTGGAAGTTGTTAATGCACACAGGATGCTGCATGGTTCTTCAGTTTTTCAGCAGTCTGTGTTGCAGGGTGGTTGTGAATGGTTTTTCTGCTTTCATGAATGCATGGCACTTCACTAGGGCTGCATCCACGGCTCATGTCTGAATCAGGCGGGTGGTGGAGTTACTTTCCCTTCTGACAGCTATTATAAAGGGCTCCACTGGAACCCTGCATGCAGTTCTGTGCACTGTCCTTCAGGAATGACATGGATTAATCAGAGAATCCACCTAAAAGCAATAACAATGTCTAGAAAGTCTGGTTTAAAATGATAGGGTTTGTAGTTGGTCTGGATGGAACAAGGCTAAGGAGTGGAACACTTTCATAAGTTTTCACTGATAACTATTTTTATATGTAGATAAAATAAGGCATGTAAAAGCTTTAGTTGCAGGAAGAAAGGGGCACAGCCAGGGAATTCACTGGAACTCGTTTCACTATAAATGCCAAAACCATGTAGGATGTATCTGCAGAAGCCCAGCTGATCGTCCCTTGGAATGTGGGCCCCACCCAGGATATTTGGGCCCCACCCAGGATAACTTTACAACCAGGACAAGGGGCTGCAGCTTTGTTAAACATGTTTTGTGGATCATTTTGAATTTTATAAAATGGAAAATTAACATTGATTACCTAGAGAAAACAGATGATGCTGCAATAACTAAAACAGATGAACAAAGAAGTCACCCAAGGCTGTCAGCAATAAGCACTCACAACCCTCCTCTTTTCTGTTTATTCCATCTTAGCTATATTTTTTTGACAAGTTAAATTTTCATCTTCCAGTGTGTTCACTCCAGGCCATTTTGAGGAACTCTTGTTTTGTCAGGGAAATGTGAGAACCCTCCTTGCCATCTCAAAATGAATTCCCATCTCTAGGGTTTTCAGTCCTGGACTCCTCTTTCCCCATTTGGGAAAACTTTTGTTGCAAAGATCTTTTGTCTCTGTGTTTTCACCACATTAATACTTTGTCCTCACAGTTGTGCATCAGGCAAACCTTTGAGCGCCTGGATTCTCATGTGCTGTCTGTGTTAGACAAGAAAAGAGAAGAAAAATGCAATGAAAAAACCATCACTTTAAACCTTCATAAAGCCTGAAAACTCCCTTTTGTATTCTTTTGTTCTTTGCTGTTGTTTTCAGATTGGACTGGAATTCTTAAACAGGAGAATTGCGGTACTCTGTGAAGTTAGAGCTTGGCTAGGGCAAGAGGAGCTCGTGACCTGAGTGAACATGCTTCAATCATGCCAAGCCACTTCCTTGAGAACCGTGGTATAGCTCGGGGTTAGTGAAACTTGGTGTCCTATGAAAAGGGCTACACTGTACGTTACTTTCTGCATTCCTTACCGCAGTGTGTCACAGCAAACCGCTAAGAGAGCACTACTGCTGATGCACTGAAAACAAATGTGCTGAGAAGATGGGTCCATGTCTTGCCTGATGGAGACAGGCTGAGTGCACTCTAAGGGGACCAAGACACCTTGGATGAGGTTCTGGTGCCCACAAAGCTACATCTGACAGCAGTCAGATGGGATAAAAAGGTGGATCAAATGTGTCTGAGTGCAAAACCAATGTGGGTTTGTAAGGAAGCTCAGTGGTGCCAGTGGATTACTTCCTGGGCTTCTCCCAGCTTGCACACTCTGGAGAAAGGCATTTGGTAAACAGGTGGCATAGAAACTGGCATCCAGGTTTGTGTGATCTTGCACCTGGCAGGCTTCTTCAGCCTGAACAAAGAGGCATTTGGGTGACTTGGGTGGTTCTAGGCGCCCGCTTCTCTCCTGCCAGCAGCTGGGATGATGCCAGTGACTTGGGCCATAATCCTGCTCACCTCAACAAGACATGCACTGAGTCCAGTGCTTGGCGCAGCCCCCATTTGTATCCTTCATTTGTCCTAGCTAGGAGCAGTATTTTTGGAGCTAACTGCAGATCTTCCTCCAAATGACACAGGACATGGAATTTCAGTGCCAGGCAGATCACGCCACAAAAAAGCCAAGTACTATCTCATGGCAACTGGGGCATTTTCAGATGAAGGTCACCGCTAAGTCTGGGAAATATGGGGCTGGAGAAGCATTCACATGGACTGGTAATTCACATTTACCTCTGGTAAACCTGGGCACTTTCCACTCCTGGCTTTTGGCTGCTGGTGGAGACCAGACAGCAGAGCTAAGGAGGAGCTTGGGGCTGACACTTTGTGGGAGATTTGGTAAAAAATCATTAAAGGACAAATCCATGGGGCTTTAAAGTGACTCAATGGTGAGATAGGGGAAAGGAGATTTGGCAGCAATGTTAAAACTTGATACCACAAGACTGGAAGGCAGCTCTCCTGGGCTGACTGCAGACTTGGAAGAGCTCTAGTGGCTGTCAGTAGAGGTATGGGGCAAACTGACAGGGAGAATAGTAAGGCATGGGATTAGTAGGTGCATTGATACAGATGGCATTTGTGGGGAAGTTTATAAAGTGCCCGTGACTGCAGCTACAGGTCCCCAGCAGTGGCGGTAGTGGGGCCATCCAGCCAGAGGGCCTGGGTAGCCATGACTTGGTCCGGCTGAGCCTCGGGGCCTCCCTATCCCAGTGCTGCACCATTCCTCCCAGGAAAGTTTCCAGCCGCAGTTCTCAGGGTGCTTTTCAGTGTCCTGGATCCCCAAGAAGATGCGCACATCTTGTGGGGTTTCCCACAAAGGCAGTTTGCCGAAGCATCTGGCTCGGCATTCTGAAGAACGTTGCCACGGGACAAAAGGCAAGCTCCAGCGTGTCTGAATGGTTAGAATCAGGGAAGACCCTTTGGAAACAAATGCTGCCCTTGCTGCCGCCCTCCGCAGCGCCCCGCAGCTGCCCTGGGGATGGACAGAGCGCGCTTGCCATCCGAGTGCAGGCGGAGGTAAGGACCGACCAAACCGGGGCCCGGGGCGGGGGCCGAGTTGGGCGCAGCTGTTCCCGGCCGGGAGGGGCGGCGGGGCCGGCCCCCGCTGAGTGACGGCCGGGCCGGGCCGGGCCGGGGCCGTGGCCGGGCCGGACCCCCGCCCCCGGCAGCGTGGAGCCGGCGCGGCCAGGACGAGCCGGCGGCTCGGCACGGCACGGCACGGCTCGGCTCGGCTCGGCTCGGCTCGGCTCGGCTCGGCTCGGCTCGGCTCGGCGGGGCTTGTTGCGGAGGACGGGTGCGGTAAGCGGGCGAAGGGGCGGCGGGCCCGGCCCGTATCGGGGCAGAATATTTGGCCGGCACCGGGCGTCCCCGGCTCGACAGAATGAGCGGCCGCCGTTGCGGTCCGGGAAGCGCGCAGGAAAGGGCATTGCTTGGGTGCTGAGTCGCCTCCCTGCCTGCCTTCATCTCTGCCTGCCTGCCAGCACACTTGCCTGCCTGCCGGGAGCCGTGCCCGGAGGTGGGAGCGCTGCGCCGGGATGCGCGGAGCCAGCGGTGGGTGTTGCGGCAGTCGGGGATCCCCGGGCTCCGGGTGGCCGTGCCCCTAGGCGGACAGGCGGAGGCCCGCGGCGGAGGCACTGGGATGGATGGCAGCTCCCGGCGCTCACGCGTGTCCGCGGCAAGTCCCGGCGGGGATCGGGGGTGCTGGCATGGTGAGAGGAGAGAGCTCTGCACGGCCCTGAGCGGGTTGCAGAGGGCACCGAGAGTTCTTTTTTACTGCTTGATTGCGTTTGTAATCCAGGGAGCTCTTCTAGGAGATGGTTTTCCAGATAATGAATTGCTAGAAAACTGTGCTGCTGTTGTAAGGGAAAAGTGTAGATTACTGGGGGTAAAGGTTCCTTGAGGCCGTGTGTTGTATTTGCCTTGGCCCTACTTTCTCCATCTTGAAATAGTCACTGCCTTGAAAGGCACTGCCTATCCCAAAGATAACCTTTCTTCGCTCAGATGGACACAGCTTCTGCCCCCACTCGTGCGCTCATCTGTTGCCGTCTGCTTTTTAAATGGTCATGGATAGTTTGTTGGGCAGAATCCATTGCCTTCTGCATCCCTTCAGAGCCAGCTGCTCTACCCTTACTTGGAGGTCCTTTCTACTTGCTTTACAACTTTCCTTGAGTGTTGGGCCTTGAGCCAGAAGGGTGCTCAGCTGTGTGACTGAGGTTGTTTTTGAACGTTTTTAACTTTTTAAAAAATCCCTTTCTCATGTGTTACCTGCCAGATCATGCAGGAGTGAAGAGTGACTTCCTCATTTCTCATCTAAGAGACAAGATTTGTGCTGAGAGGTGGCACCTTTCTCAGACTGTCTGATACAGCAAATATTGGACAAGCTTTTTGTGCACCCAACCCCTACTTCAGGTTATTATAGCAGTGAGCTCTTTTGCCCTCTTGAAAGGAGGAGCTGGGCTGCAACATTAAAGCCAAACACCATCTTTCTCACACTGAGGTGCCCAGAGCCAAATGCCTTTTGCAGTGTTGCAGAAGTGTCTTCACTTTTGTCTCGACAGCCTCTCTACCTGTTGTCGTAATGTACAAACAGCTGGGTACAACAAGCACCCTGCATCACAGGCTCACTGCTTCTCATTTCAAAGTCTCTGCCTGTCAGGGCTCTTCCCTCACCCCTCCTTCAGCATTGCACTGTTTTCCAGCCTGACTCATCTTGTTCTTCTCCATGCACTTCTCAGCTGTGATGGTCTGCTGCCTTTTCTGCAGATACCGTGGTTTTGCATAATACTGGAAATATGTTGCTTGCTCCCCACCCCCCTTGGTGTATTTGGTAAAGTCAAACAGATATAGAAACAGTCTGGTCTATCTCATTACTGATTTTCTTTGCCCAAGTTTTACTTTCATTCACCCAAATGACCATTTGATTTATCTTTACAAAACATCCTCAATTAATCTTTTGTAAGAAGCACCAGTCCTCTGTTGCCAGATGGGTAGCTCCTATTCCCCAGAGCAATGTGCTACTAAATGTAATATTTGCAGATGAATTATTATACTTTTCTGTGTGCTGCTTCACTGTTCTTCAGGCATGTGGGGTTTTTGTGAAAGCACGGCTAGGGGTAAGGAGACTGTGGTCTGCCTTATGATTTTTGTTTTCTCTGTAGCTAACAGTCATTTGCACATCATGAGCTGGGAAGGCTGTCTTCACTTCTCTGTTCAGGCAGAGACCTGTAGACAAAATGTCTTCACTTGGTAAAATTACCAGGCTCTTGGAAGGAACAGGACATAAAATTGTGTTCCATGACTCCATGGTGCTAAATGCCCCCATGTTCTTGGGGACACGGCTGCAGCACAATGGGAGGCTCAGTGGTCCTCTGGCCATCCCCAGCTCACAGCAGACCTCTCCTCAGGTAGGGAGGTTCTGGCTTCATATGGCCTGTGTCTGCAAATCCCCAAAGACAGAGATCCCCCCCTTCCTGAAGTCTTGCCTTAGAGCTGCATCATCCTCCTGGGAATGAATTCTTCCTACTTGTTCATGGTGAATGAGATGAACACATAACAGAGGCTATCCTGGGTCAGACCAAAGTCTGTGCATCCCAGGATACTCTTGGCTGGCAGCAGCCTGGAAGCAAGGTTGCAGTGATGCTTCCCCAAAGCTCTCCCCCATTCAGGCACTGTGCAGTTTGGTAGCTATCCCAGCTGGAGCTGGTTCCTTTGTTTCTGCAGGCCTTGCATGATTGTGTGAGGGTCTTGCCTCTGTTAAGCACCTCGTTCAGATTTGGTGCACACTGTATACTGCATACTCATTGCTGCTGGAACAATGCTCATTTTGCTTTGGTGTTAATTAAGCATCTACCTGTCTGGGGCTTATTAGCTGCACCTTGGTGGGCATTTCACTGCCATTTCCTGTGCTTCAGCTACACTGGCAGTAGGGTGGGATTGGGATGTGCAGACATTGTTGTGTTACTAACAGCTCACTGTGCTTTGGCTTCTGGCAGTCTGGCAAGGCTCTTTTACAGGACATGGCCATTGTCTGTCTAAGGATCTGAGGCACTGCTCAGTGTAAGACAGGAGCCCTTCTGCTTCTATATTTACAATGCACTCATCGGGTTCCCTGCAAAACCAGAGTGTGCCACAGACTCCATGGGGTCAACAGGAGTGTCCATCTGAGAAGTAAGAGAAACTCAGGCAAGAAACCCGGGATCCTTTCCAGAGGAGGTTGTGCTGGCTGTGAAGCTTCCAAGTGTAAGGGTTCAAGTTACAGAGCAGGAACTGAGTGCACAGTGTCACTAATGACTCAAGTGTGTGCACATGCTTTTCACAGGGATTAGTAATTAAGCAACTGAGTGCATACCAGATGCATGAGAGAACCTCACTCCAAATAGAAGAACACATAACTGTGTTTACAACTGTGTGTCTTAAAAATATGTAAAGTGGGGTAGATACAGCTGGGGTGCTTTTGTGTTTGGGCTTTGGCAGATCTTGGCCTGGTCACCGACATCAAGGCTATTTGCTGTTGAGAAAGACCACTTGGTGAGAGCCAATACGGAGTTGTGTGGCTTGCAGGCTGCACTACTGACAAGAGGAGAGCCAGGAGATACAGGCAGTCTCTGGATATCAGGTTCGGAGTCGGGTGAGCTGAAAAGACTGAGCAGAGTGCAAGCAGTGTGAGACTTTCCTCAGCACTAGTGAATAAAGGGAGAAGTCACTTAGCTTGAGCACAAGGAGCCTTCCCTGGTGTGTGCATGACCTCAGACAACAAGCTGTTTGTTGAGAAGCTATCAAGTGCCAGGATGGGAATGTCAGTTCTCACATGAGGATATCCATGGGAATTGAGCTGCATCATCAGTAAGTCTTGGCCAATTGAACTTCACTGCTGCAGGGGTTTGGGTGGTGACGATAACCCCAGATACTGTTATCTGTTCTGCATGGCTAGTGTGTCACTTCAAGAGTCAGAAGTCATGTGCTTTGATAGACCCAAAATGCCTTCTTCCAGATGTTTCCTTTCAAATATGAATTTCAGGGTGTCTTAGATTAACAGCTGCTAGGTCAAAGGAAACCTAGATCTTCCTTGGAGACGTCTGAGTTTCCTGAAGGGACAGCAGATTGGCTGTTGGATTTCCTTAAGCATGAACCTCTTGCAGGGAGGCTGAGAGTACATCAGTCTTTCTGTTCTCCAGGATGACTTACCTGGAGCAATGGGAGTGTGTTCTCTACTTTCTGCATCTCACATGGCAGAGCTTCTCACCATCTGGAGCATCCGCTGTCTTTTCTCTGTCCACTCTCCTCATTCAGGACATGAATTTGTGTTTTTTTTTTCTTTAAAAGTCATCTCCCTTTAGGCAGCATGTAACTGACTGCAGCTGGGTTCCTCTGCAGCCTCTTCTCTGCAGGCTGAATAAGTCCAATTCCCTTTGCTTGTTCAGCCTGGAAAGACCTATCTTCTACTAGAGGACATCAAATTGCATGCAGCATCCAGTTGCGTGCTCAGTGGTGCAAAGCAGAGGGTCCCCTTTTGGTCTCCCACATGGGTCTCCTGGATGGACACTTTCTAATGCAGCTTGCACTCCAAGCCCAGTGCAGAGTCTGTGTAAAGTCTTTTGTAACCTTGACAAGAGTTTTCATCATTTTGTGCATTCAAGGTGGTGATGCTGAGCCTGGGCAGGCCTGCAGAGCAGTGCTCAATGCTGCAGCCTGAGTGTGTGTTTATGGCTTGTTAAAATGATGCTTTCGTCTCTGACTGCTTGAAAAGGGATCTACAGAAAGCCATTACCTTAAAGGAGTGGTTTTCAGCATTTATCTTCCTTTCATTTTAAGAAGAACAACGTTCATTTGAAGTGGAGTAAACTTTTGAGTGTCTGTACCTCAGGTGCAGGGCATGTTGTCACTTTCAAACCTGCTGCTGGACTCTGGCTGTGTCTGCGAGAGAAGGTACTGTGGGGCTGAGGTTTGATGTTTGTACCTGTATGCTGGGAGGAGACACACCTGTACCAGCACACCTGCACTGATTTCCCTCCTGAACAGGGTAAATTGTGATAGCAAGCACCCAGCAGAGAAGACTTCTGTTGTGTATGGCTGTGTGATGACACTGGGGATGGATCCAGCTCCTCCTCTGCTCTGCTGTGATTTCCTGCTGGCTTTTGCACTAGTCACATAGATTCACATTTTTAGATGTGGTCTCAGTAGGAGCTGATGTGCATCTTTCCCTTTGTTGCTACTGCATCTGGCCATAATTTGTTGGTCAGTTCCTGAAACTGCAGGGAACTGGTTATGTTTGGTTGCCCAGTAGCTCAAAAAGCAGGGTTAACCATGGAGTCACCAGCATCCAGTTATGTTGGGATGCAAGCTCAGGGTTTGAAAGTTATTCCAGGAGGGGAGAACCAGCAAAGACTCACCTTTTGGTGGATTGATCTCCTTCATCTCTACATCCCCACCATGCCTGCTCCAGCACCAGGTGTGTAACAGCTACCCCTTCTACAAGTACTTTTTGTACCCCCCACCTTGCTTTAGAGCACCAAGCCCCAGCTCTCCTTCATTTCCTGACTGTCAGCCAAAGGAGATCTCTAGGCTGACAGACCCTTGGCATGCATGTGCCGCTTCCCAAGAAATTGGGGTCTGAGTCCTGCATGAGATTTCATTGAGGTTAGCTACTGGCTTAACGGCTTGTCAGAGGACTGACTGCATAAGACAGTTTTCACTTACAAACAAGCTGGAGGTGATTTGTTCCTCTCATCTGCACAGCATGCATCTTGGATCTGCACTTGGGAGACTCATTGAGATTTAAGTGTATGCACAGAAAGTACCTGGCTTCTCTTGAATTTATAGGAAATGGTCACCTGAGGTATGTATAGCTCCTCCACCAAAATCCCCCCCAGACCCTGGCATTTATCTTTTAAGTTATGCTGCATGTCAAAGAAAAGAAAAAAAAAAGGTGACTGTAGCAACTGCAGAGGGGATGCTTGATATTAATTTATTATTTTTATACTGCAAAAGTAATAGCTCTGAACTTTGACTGAGATTTATACTTAAGCTGTAAAAAAAAAGTCATAAATCAAAACCCTGTCAGAGTCAAACAGGAACAGTGTGCAAGCCATCCCTCATGATATGAATTCCTGCCTTCACTGCTCCTTAAATACAGCTTTCATCCTGAAAAGGCTTCTGCCTTCAAACTTGGCAGTTTTTTCAAGAATCATCAATAGCTATGCTGGTCACGCTTGACTGCCTCCTTATCACAAAACCCAAGCCCCATGGTCTGCTTTCACATTTCAGAGCACAGAAAAGGTTTTGCAGTAGATTCGAGGGTTGTCTGGGGCAAGGCTGTTAATGTTTTCAGGCATGGCTCTCATTGTGTGGCAGAGTACGCAGAATTCCTGTCCTCTGCCTTTGGTGGTTGTTAGGTGTGGTGGTGACCAGGGATGCCCCAAAGCCTCCCACATGCTGAGCCTTGGGCATGGTGGCTGCATGCTGCAGCCTGCGCTGACCCCCGGAGGCAGGGTTGGCTTGGACTGACAACAGAATTTATCCCTGGAAAGCCCTGCATCTTTGCTGGGGTAGTTGCTCTTTCTCCCTGCGTTTTGCATGGAGGAAGTGCTTTCTGTGCTGTCCTGGTTTTGGCATGCTGGTGCATGTGGGAGGTTGTGCAGGGAGGTGCTGGGCTGACTGGCACATCGTGCTCCAGGTGTGTCACACATTATGTGCCAGATGTGTCACAGAGCATGCCTGTTACAGCACCCATGGCTTTCAATGTGACATTTTTGTATTTTCTTGAAATTTGTCTTGCTGCTGTTCTGGTCACTTTACCCAGTTCTTCCTCATTTTTTCTTTTTCCTGTGGCTGTTGGATCATGGGGGATAATCCAGCAGACCCTTCGATTTGGCAGTAGGGGTGCTGCTCCACAGCTTCTCCAGGCAGCCTGCTGTAGCCTAAGCCCATTGCTGCCCTGCTCCTGCCCTCCCTGCTGGCCCACCTGAAGGGCACAAACAAGTGCTGATGCTTGCCCTCAGCTGGGGGTGAAACACAGTGGGCCCACGTGGGCCACTTTCCCAGATGGGTTTCCACCGCTTCCCTGTGCAGACGTCAGTGCTGTTCTCAGGTTTCGGCACCCCAAAAAGGTCGTTGTGCTTCAGGGGGCTGTACCCATCCAAATAAATTTTTCTCCTTTAACAATTTTAATGATCGTTGTGCATTCCAAACTGTGTGCTCTTCAGACTTTCCAGCTGCAAGTGCTTGGGCTGTCTTCCCGCGTGTCTGACAAGTACTTCAAACAAAAAAATCTAATATCTTGCTATCTTTGTAATCTGTATGAATTTCAGTGTTTTGAGGACTTAAAGTTGCAACAGTGTCAGTTCTGGGCTGTATCCGTATATTGCATTTATATTCTTTTTTGATGCTTCCTTAGTTAGTTGTATGAAGAGTGATAGGGTTAGTGAAAAAGAGAACTCAAGTTGTGCTGAAGGATCTTGTTCTTTAGTTTGAGCTCAGATGAAGGAGTGACATATGTTAAACCATGTTTGTACTCTGGCACAAGTCAGGGAGAGCTATTTGTGGTGGTGGGTGTTTCAGTACTCTGTATAAATGAAAACAATTACACTTAGGCAGAATTTACCTGCTTTCTTTTCACTGGCAGTTCAAAGCCCTCTTGCTAGTTACAGCAGATGGACTGGTTTGCTTTTTCTCCCAGCACTCATTAGAAAGATAGGGTAGAAGTGACCTGGGATATGGAGATAAGGGCGTTCCAGTGAACATACTGGTCCTGGATGCTGTGCTGGAGGACACAATGCTGAACAGTTGGTTCTGTGGGCAGGGGAGCAGTACAGAATGTCCTGCTGCCACGGGAAAGGCTGGTGCTCCTGACAAGCAGTCCTCTCAGTGTGTTCTCTGAGAGATGTGCAAGGTGCCAGCGCTGTCCGGCTCCACCAGCAAGTCTGGAAGGGCACTGTGCCCCCCGACACTTCTCTTTGGGGTTTGTAGCAAATTAAATTCTCCCCACGGGGATTTCAGCTACATTTCAGTAGACTCTGCACCTGTCTTCAACCCTCAGGGCCTTTGCTATATGCAGCCCCAGTTTCATATCTCTGCAAGATGCTTTGAAACCTGAAGCGTTTTCCAGAAGCGTTGCCTGTGTGCACTGGCATCTCATGTCTGTCCTGCCTTTCGGTCTTGGTGCTGACATCTCCGTCCTTCTGGAAGGAGGCAACAAGGTCACCCTGCGGGGCAGCACTCTGGTCCCAGACAGGCCCCTGCTTACAGTCTTCCTGCGTTCCTGGGAAGGGTCTGTGGCTGCCTTTGGGAATAGCTGTCCTCATGTAGTCAAGACGGATATTGCCGTGTGTGGCAGGCGTGGGTATTTTAAGCCATTATAGAGAATTTAGCAGCCTGAGGTGGGTTGTTTTCTGCCTTCCTGCTTGGCCTTAGCTCTAGCTCCTTCCGCAGCAGAATGGTCAAAACTATATATGACATATGAAATCCAGGCTAGTCGTGGCTCATGCGCTGCAACCTAAGGCTGCAGTAGCACAGCGCATATTCAGATCTGAGTCCAGGTTTCTTTTCTAGGATGTCCCACATCAGTGTTCATGGGTAACTGCAATAAAGGCTCTGCTCTTTTCTATGCCTGCAGGAAGGTCAGGCTTGCAGGGGCTGAGCTGCTGGACATGGCCCATAGGCTGGCTGGTGTGTGGCTGCTGCCCGCCAGCCTCGCAGCACAGGGAGTCCTGCTTCTCCACCCTCTTGGCTGCCCTTGGCTCCAGTGCCCACAGCTTGGAGCAGACCAGCCCAATGAAAAGCTGATTTTCACCCTCTCAGTTCCCAGCGAGGGAGCTTCAGGGGCTGTTTCTCCCATCAAGAAGTCACCATCTTCTCACACTTCACCTCCTAAGTGGTGAGTGGCAGGAATGTGAGTGATGCAGGATTTGCAATAACACTAGTGGGGAACCAAATGTCTGACAAGATGACAGCTTCTAAATTTAAGGGCTTGCTGTTGAGCAAGCATGTGTGCATTACTGTGCCCTTTTGTGACCAAGCTAAAGATAATTTTCTGATCTGGAACAGCAGCTATGTTGTAACTAGTCTAAAAAAACCTCTCCACTAATGAAGAGCGATCATAGGAGGATAATCTGTCCTGAGGGGACAAGCAAAGCTAGAGAGATGTGGTTCAGCGTAGGGCTCTGATGCTCCACAGGAGCTGAAAAGAGACCATTTATAGAAACTCAAAGAATGTTTGGCTCTCTAAGAAATACACAGGCCTTGCTGTTATTTTTAATGTAAATGTCACTCAAAACTTTAGGAAAAGTCACTTAAAATTATATAGGACTCAGTATTTTCTGCAAAAACAGCCAAAAAATAAGTACAGACAGTTCTGTGGAGCAGAAGGAGACTGTCAGCAAAAGAGCAGAGTTGGATATGCTTTTGTGTGTTATGCTGAGTGTGCTTTTAACCCACCTGCATATTTTAAACACATTGACTTTTGTCTCTGTGGTCTTTTTGCTTGCAGAGATCTAGTACATGCATGTGATTGTGTATGGCACACTATATTAGGAGACATGGGCCAAACCTTGGCGTCAGCAGGGATTATCCAGATAGACCATTCACTTCTCTTCTTGAAGGATTGGTTTATTACGTGCAGTAGCACACAGGTCAGCTGCTTAGCTGGCAGCAGTGCAAACATGGGTTGTCTCAGGAAAGGTGGATCACTAAATAGCATATTTAACTGGCAGCCTCCTGAACCTGAGTGGATAATACTTCCTGATCTCCTTGTGGCTTTAAAACACAGGAAGAAGTGCCATGTGCTGTAGCCTCGTGGAGGTTTTCAGGGCTCAGAGGTACTAGGTGGTGCTACAAATCTGTTTTCCTATCTAGTAGCAATGTTATCTGGAGTGCCATGTGCAGGGCAGTGTTACTGGAGCCTTGTAAGGACCTGAGAGCTGCATACTTTATGACTTATGATTTATTGTCCTTCAAAGAAATAAATGCCTAGGATGCTTCATTAACATCTAGCCCTGCTTGCAGAAAGACATCCCTAGCCAGGGTCCTGTTCAGAGGACTTCCTCAGTCCTGCCCTGTAAATCTGTGGTGGGGCAAGTTGCTGCCAGAGTTGCGCCGCTCTCATGTCCTTGGGTGATTATGTGCACGTAGGATATGAATGGGGCCCCTGAGCAATCTTCTGGAATCAGCCATGCTTTAAGCACAAATCTGCAACACTGGGATGTTCAGTGCCCCCCAGCCAGGCGGGCTGTAGCATCATGCTTCATGTGTTCAGTGTTAACGCTTCTTGTTTTCATATCAGGTTCTGTTGCAGCACAGAAGTGAGATCCACGGGACTCCTCTAAGATGTCTTACAGAAAGGAGCTAGAAAAATACCGAGACCTAGATGAAGATCAGATCCTTGGAGCCCTGACAGAGGAGGAGCTCAGGAAGCTAGAGAATGAACTGGAAGAGCTGGATCCTGATGTAAGTAATTTTTAATTGAGATGCTAGGTAGTGAATCTTAGTAATTGTGGGGGAGTGGGCTGCATTAGTAATCTGTATTTCAGTGGGATCCTTTGCAGAGCCTGTACTTGGTGCACGAGTGGAAGAGACAGGCTGTAGATACCCAGAACAATTTTTTGCCATTGGAAGCACAGTCTACATGTGTGTCTTTGTTTTTGTCTCCCTGCCCTTTTCCCAATGTGACAAGCAACTGTAACTTGCAGCAGCAATATGAGCCTGTGCTGGTGCAGGGCAGTAATCCTGTGGAAAATGGATCTCTGTTTCTGACCAGGCCACCTTGGAGGGAATGTTTTGTGGGTTGCTTGGTTTGAGGGTTTTCTGGGGATTTTTTGGTGTTTCAGGTTTGGGTTTTTTGTAACAAACTTCAAATGGCCTGTATTTTCCTCCATTTAGGCAGAAATCCAAATCCCAGAGTTTTGAAAAGTGGGACAGTTTATTTTTAGCAATCTCCTAGCATCAGCAGGAGCTGCACATACGCAAACATGGGATCTGCTGGTGCCAAGCTGGTGAGAGGTTTTTGAGCCAGCACTGTCCTGTTGCAGAGCCTGTGCAGAGGCAACTGGCAGGCCTTTGACTTACGGCAATGTTACTTGAGGAGCTTGGGCACTGCCAAGTGAGAAATTGTTCCTGCAACAGGCAGTTAGTGTTTATGGAGTAAATGATGGGTGGTGTAGATTGCATCATCGGTATTTTTAATTGCAATGCAGGAAAATATTTGAGAGCTGGCAAGCTAGCTCCCAGGATTAAGTGTATGGGCTGATAGGCTGGTTACAGCTACCTCAGAAGACACAGAGTCAGGCAGCATTCTGTGAAATATGAAGAAAGGTAAAATAATTATGGACATCTGTCAGTGCAAGTGTAGTCTGCTTGAAGATTACATAGTTGCCTCTCACAGCATGAAGCCTGTGGAAGCAAGCTGTCTCCTATGCCACCCTGCTTATGCAATTCACGCACTTCTCTGTTGCCCTCCGAGGTTGCCCGGGTCTAACTGCTTCCTATTAGTAATTTTCCTTCCCAGTCTTTTCACTGATACAGGTATAAATTATAATGAATGACTTTTAATAGGCAGGCATGGAAAAATCTATGTGTTGTTCAGCATCACCTTGGATGTCTTAAAAAGTAAATGTTGACTTCTACCCAGTAAAGCTTTAAAGAACATGCTTAGTGTCAGATCTGGGAATAGTCTTACTGCATTAATGCTGCTCTATATTTAAATATAAGCAGGTGTTTACGTGCCGTATGTGTCAAGCACCAACCAACTTCCCGTGGCGGCTTACGTGACTGAATAAAAAGGAGGCAGCTTGAAAAAAGGCTGAGGTTCACAGGGGTTTTGCTCTGAAACCAAGTGATCTCCCCTGTGAGACCCTCTCTGTAGTTTTGTGATGGATCATGAAAGGCAGAAGAGACCACCACAACTCTCTGATCTGCTGTGTAAAAGATCATCAGATTTAACAGAACTGATTCTTGCTGGGACACATGGGGCATTGTGGGCACTTGGACAGACTCATATAGTGGGGAGAAGATGGCTGAAAGCCTCCAGAAAGAAAGGACTGGAGCTGATGTTGCAGAGAAACATTCACTGGGCAGCATTTGAAACTGAGGGGGGGAAGGAGCATCACATGTCTTGGGTGATGTGGGAATCAGTGGGGCTGGATGAAGATAACCTTTGCCACAAGGAGAAGCAAATTGTCCAGCAGTGTGGAGGAAGAGTGGTGCATGAGGGAAGTGTAGAGGGGAGTTGGATGGATGGGGATTGTGGCCTGCAGAGATCACCTGTGTTTCTCACCTCCATGTCTAGAACGCACTGCTGCCAGCAGGGCTCCGGCAGCGGGATCAGACCCAAAAGCTACCAACCGGCCCATTCAAAAGAGAGGAACTCATGGCCCACCTAGAACAGCAGGCAAAGGACATTAAAGACAGAGAAGACTTGGTTCCTTTCACGGGCGAAAAGAGAGGTATGGTCATCCTTTGTACCATGCTGGGTGTGTCACAATGAAGGCACAGTGGGTGCACAGCAGAAAGGTTGTGTCTGACCTGTGTTGATAAAACTTAATTTTGACACTACTGGGGTGATGAATCTGCTCTCTCTGCTGTCTAGCCCCAGCCCATGCTGGCTAATAAACTGGAGTGTGCCCCAGAGGTCCCTGTCCTTGCTGACTTGGGCATCACCTGGTATGTTGTTAAATGCTGGACAGAAGTTGTACCACTGTGCAGCCTTCTCCCATTCCCATGGTGCTGTATCAGATTCTGGGAAAGAAATCATCTGCTGTCCTCTCTTGTTCCTCTTTGTCCTGTTCTCCTGTGAGCTCCTCATGTTAAGCTCCATGTTTCAACATTGCCTTTCACACTCCATCCTGACTCTGTGAGCTTCTCTCCGTAGAGAAACTCCACAGCTCTCCACAGCTGTGATGAGGTCCAGCAGTTCCCATCTAGTTTTCTTCATCTCTTGATAACCCCAGCCTTATTTCCCAGTCTCCTGCAGGTTGCTTGTTTGTGTCTGCCTGCACCATTCCCTGCAGCAGCTGCTGCACTTCTGCTATACATGGCCCTGAGGCCTTAGGGATTTTCCTCTGAGAAAGGCGTTGTGAGAAGGGGTTTTCCTCTGCCTCTTTTCTTTTCCTCTCCTTCTGGCATCTTTTGCTGCTCCCCTTGTATATGACCCATTATCCAAGTGACTTTCCTGTTCCTGCAAAACTCCGAGTATCATCTGACATGGGACATGGTCTGGTCAGTCCCTGCCTCTGCATTCCAGGAGCTTCTCAGCAGCTTTTTTCAGCTGTTGTGTCTCCCTCTTTCCTGTGATCCCCCTGCAGCAGAAGATCTGGTTGTGTGCTCTTCATGCTGATGGTTGCCCAATATGAAAAAAGAAGTGCATGAAAATATGGGCATATGAGCATGTTTCCTAACTGAAGTATTTCTGAAAGGTGCCCCTTTACTGACCCACATGGGTCTCCTAAAAAAGAGCTTGTGTAAAATCTGTTCATTTAATGAAACCTGAGGCAGTACTTTTAGATTTAAAATTTAAAAAAGAGTAGTCCTTGAGAGAAGTAAATGACTAAATTGAGTAATATCAGGAAGACTGGTTTGATACCTTTCAGAAGTGCCCCAGTCCAGTGTTGCTTACCCACCTGGCTAGCCCAGAAGGTAGAAGCAGTGTTCTGAAGGAGACAGAGGTATTTCAAGCATTTTGAATCTGCAGCATCATACTTTAGTCTGTTGTGTTCTCAAATGTATTAAACATATTTTCATTTGTAACATGCTGTTGAGAGGAGACACTACTTACATTGACTGTGAGCCAGAGATGGTAAATTACATATTCATAGCTGTGATGAAGCTGTAAATAAATCACCACATTTGCAGTTTGGAGGGTGATTTACTGGTTTGCCATGGGAGGTGCTCTCCCTGACCATGCTTCTGGGCGGGGTGGGAGTTGGGGTGTGCAGACATACTTGTTACGACATAAAATGTCATGCAATGTCATCATCATGCATGAACCATTTAATTTAAAGTTCCATCTTGTAACAAAGGGGGACTGAGATACAAAAGTTTCTGAAACTTAGAAATTGACTGAAATTAGGTACTTAAAATTAAACTAGAATTAAAACCCTGAAATGTTGATGTCACTGAGGTGTCAGAAGGAGTTATGGCATGACAGCAGTATTAAGTTTGCCCTGTTTCTCTTGTTCCCTGCTGGTGTTGCACACACCAGATGGTACATACAGTTTGCCCAGCCATGCATCTGGTGGTACAGAGTTCCAGATCTCCACTCCAAGCCAGGGCAGACGGTTTGCTGCTGAGTATTCAGAAGATGCCTAGCTGTGCAGGCACATGACACTATGCCTATTTTTGCAAGAGCAGCTGTGTCCCAGGAGGCAGATTCCTGCCCTCTCTGTCAGAGTGGCAGCGCACAGGCAGAGGATGGGAGCAAAAGGCTGTTTATGGCAGCCACCATTTTGTCCCAGGGGACCCTGAGGTGCAGTTGCTTCTTCCTTGAGGCTAAATTTAGCCCCTTTCTGCATATCTCTGAGCAGCAGGATTGTTTCTCCCTTTTGGTGCCACTGACTCTGGTTTCAGGGAGGTGACCAAAATAGTCCTGGCTGACATGCTAGGCCAGGCCTTTTGCAGTTGCTATCTCTGTAGTGATCCAGGACTATTTTAGGGGAGGGGACTGCTCCAAAATATTCCCAGAGCCCTCCTACCCCTGTCCCAGCAATGCTGGATTTACCCAGCAGACTGGTCACTGCTGTGGAATGTTAAAACATCACAAGCCTCTCTCTTTTCTTTAGGGCAGTCACAGGTGGATGCCGTGTTGTGAAATCCCAGACCTGACCCATTCTGCCTCTGAGAAGAATCTGCTGCCCATTGCAGCATGAGCGGTGAGGAGCTGGGAGCAGCTGTGCAGGGCCATCAACTCTGTCCACTGCCCCATGCCTCCTGGGATGCAGCCTGCTCCAGCAGAGAAAGGGTTGTGGCTCTCCCAGTGATGGCCACGGGCAATGGGATGGAAGACTGGCAGGGAGCACACTGCCTTCAAAGCTCCAGCCTCTTGTCTGTGTGGGCCCCCCCTTAGCAAAAGGTCATGAGCAAGCAGCTAAGATGACAGGTTTGCAGTACCAGGTGGACCTGTGGATTTGCGTCTTTGAATTGTAGGAAATAGCTCTGGTTTTTGGCCTTTTGCTGTCCAGCGAGATAAAGCACAGAGGTCTCCATCTGGCATGCTCTTTGCAACAGGTTCAAGCTAGACCAGCTGCCCTTAGCCTGCTTCTCCTTGCATCCCATGCATTCACTGAAGTGCTGTCTCTGCCTGCTGCCAGAGCCCTCCACCACCTCCTTTCTGCCCTCTTTTGACTAATGTGCCCTCTGCCTTGCCAACATGCACTTGGAGATAGCAGCAAGAGGTGTCTCGCTGGCAGGACTGATCCTGCACAGTGCCGGGTACAGGCTACTGGCCTCTCTTGAGTGCTGGCAAACTTTCACCCCTTCTGTGCAGCCTTCCAAGAAGTGAGGACCTGCAGGGTCAGGCTGTGCATGGCTTTCTGAGGGCTGTGCTATGAACAGCCATGATCCTGTACCAGTGTGCTATTGAGTTTCTGTGGATGCTGCACTGGTGGAAGGGCTGAGCTCCGCAGGTGCCTCTCCATTCACATCACAGCAGGACTCAGACCAAGCTCATGGAAAGGGATTCAGTTTCTCTTCTGATTTTTCTCTTGTGCCCGCTCTGTCCTTTCTACATTTCAAATCTCACAGCATGGAAATGCATCTGCAAGGGTAGCTGTGTACTGGGTGCTGTTGCTGTACCAATAGTGATCTCACTTTGCATTTGTAGGAAAAGCTTGGATTCCCAAGCAGAAGCCGATGGATCCTGTTTTGGAAAGTGTGACTCTGGAGCCAGAACTGGAGGAAGCCCTTGCTAATGCCTCTGATGCAGAGCTCTGTGACATTGCTGGTAAAATAATTTCACAGTAATTGGTTGTGCAAGTTGTTCGACTTCTAGGGGTTATTTTGTTCTTTTGTGGGAAATTAACTTCGCGCTTTTTACTGTTTATCTAAATGCTGTTAGTTCTGACATAATTTATTTACTTGTTAAAAAATGTTACTCTCAGCCTGTGTGATTTAATCAGGAGTGTAGACCAAAGCTGAGGAGGGAGAAGAAGGGTTTATCTATGGAACAGTGTGTGATTTGGTCTTTTCCTTTGTCTCTACCACTGACTGTTGCTAATTCCAGCCTGTACATTCAAGAGCACAGCTTTCTTCAAACTAAATCTTAGGAAACAGTCAAGAAGACCCAGTGAGAATGTTGATTTCTTGTGCAGCCTGCTAAAGGATCTGTCAGGTTATAGAAGTCTTTTCAGTAGACACTCAGGCCTGGTGGTTGTTAAGGAGGTTTTTCAATACATTTTAAGTGGTGGATTTCTTGTGATTTGTGTGGTCAGACAGTCAGATGTCAATATTGGTATGTTGCTGAAGCCCATAGACTTAGCTCTGTGCTTGGGATAGGACATGCCTTGGGAAAAGGAGCACATGGGCACTCCATGACGGTTTACGAAGCTCACGTGTGCTCTGCTGGTCTAGCAGTCTGTGAATATTTCAGTGATACTGGATTCTTCTTCCAGTTTTGTCTCCTTCAGGTTTCCATACTCCCTAGCAGTATACTTCTTGCTGGAAATCTGTAAGAAAGTCTGTAGAATAACTCCACCAACTAGACATCTTCTACTTAATAATACCATCGTTTGGCTTACAAATGTGTTTCCACATTAAGGCTCCCAAATATATGTACCCTGGCCAAGCATTTCATCTCTGCTTGGATTTTGCTTTTTTGCTGTTGATCCTCAAGTCCTATAAAGCTCTATCCTATAGAATATGCCTTTCTGTGCTTCAGATCTGTGCAGCAATTATTGTCCCACAGAAATGCTGTTCAGGGCACCTTGTTCTACAGTTGCTGGGAAAACACACTTAGTGGGAGCAGGAGTACTAATGTGATACAAACTGCTGAAATCTCAATATTGACAGTGACAGCCTTGCTCCTGCCTGCTTAGCAGGATTCATTTAGCAGGAGCTCATTTTGCTCCTGTCCATTTAGCAGGGATCATTGTGAGCTGTGGTGTGTTGAATCCCTTCCTTGGCAAGGCCAGGAGGGTGGCTCCCAGTAGCCCTGGAATGGTGCCCATGCCTTTGGTCAGGTCAGGGAGACAGAAGTGAGGTGCCTTCATTCTGCTTGAGTTCCTTTGGAGAATACACCACAAGCACAGACTTAGAGTGGGTCACTCTTATCTACCAACACAAACTTGAGCCCCCAAAATGCATGGTCATGACAGCAGATCCTTGCCTTTCTCTGCAGTCCAGATACTCACACTCCAGGCTGCTGGAGAGATTTCATTGTCCAAATAAGCTGTGATTTGGGGACTCTCTGTGTTACCAAAATGCTGAGCCTGCAAATTACTTTTCCAAGCTATGTTGCACCCCTGAAAATTCCATGTGCAAGAAAATGACAGAGAAAAGGGCCAAATAAAATACAAACAAGCAAATCTAAAGTGCCCAGCCTCACTCAGACTGTCAGATGAAGACTGCTTGGCTCTGTGAGATCCAGTTGGGAATGTGTTGGTGGCCATGGGGAAGTTCACTGACACTGACACTTTGCTGCCAGCTGTCCAGCCTGTGCCACCCAGACATGGAGTCACAACGATCTGTCATCATAGCAGATCCTATTCTTGTGCTGGGTTTCAAGGATATCTTTCTCCTGCAAATTCCAGCCCTTCTTGGCCAAAGCAGAAGAACATGGTGACAGACTGGTGCCAACCAAGTCTTAGAAGTGCCTTTGTTGGTGGCATGCTTGGATTTTAGGGAGAAATTTATTAATGATTTTCACCACTGTGTCTCTCCAGAGATCAAGAGTGGTTCGGATGTGTCTGTTTTAACAAGTATTCATGTGTCTGCATTTCTCTTTAGAAAGTCATATGGCTATTAAAAAAAACAAAGTTCTTGATTCAAAAATCAATTTATTTTCAAACTTGATCTTTCTGTGTGTAGCTGGGTTACTTTTAGAAACAAACTCTTTACCCCAAAGTTCCTAAGCCACTGATTTCTTATTGGTCATTTGCAGCTACCAGGAATTCCACCAGTGCCCCCAGACATGGTTCAATTTGTATTTGCTTATTGGCTTTGCAGTCTTGAGTTTGAGACACAAATTGGCTGAGTTTGTCTTTCGGGCTTTTATAGCATTTGAATGGTGTTCACACCACCACTCTCTACATTTTGATCAAGCCAGCAGTGCTTTAGTTTCTCACGTCGTCACCTTCCAAACATACCAAGTTCACCACCCCAGCTTGCTGTTGAGTGAAAACACAGTGTGCATTGCTGTGCTTCAGGTGACAGTCACCTCCTTGCTGCCTTGGGGTTGGTTTGGCTCCATGTGGGGCACAGCTCTTCTCCAAAACTGGACTGTGGAATTGTGTGGCGCATGCCCACTGAGCAAGGGTGATGAGGATGTGAAGGCCTCTACTGAACTGGGCCACTTACACTAAAGCCTACCAATGGCATTTTTTGAGTTTTTTACTGTCTTCTCCTCATTATTTTTGTGTGATGCTGAGTCAGGTAGGCTGCTGAGGAGCTTTAAATGTTTATTTGTTGTCCACAAGATAATGTTCCTCTTCTCCTATGGATCAGGCTGCTCTGGAATAAAGAAGGGAGCACATTGGAGCACTGTTGTATATTTATATCAACTGGGGGGCTTTGTCCTCTCTTTGTATGTTTTTCCATGCTTGCACAAGGAAAGGTAATGTGCTGTGTCTTCTCCTGGCTCTGGAGCCTACAATAAGTCGTGTTCTCCTGTTTCTGTAGCCATCCTTGGCATGCACACCTTGATGAGTAACCAGCAGTACTATGAGGCACTGGGGAGCAGCACCATCGTGAACAAAGAAGGCCTCAACAGTAAGTGATTTATGTTAGCAGGCTGCAGTATTTGGCTTGGAAGCTGCTAGCAGAGGCAAAATGATAGTTATTTTTATGCTGAAGTTTAGAGCTGTGCATGGCAGAGCAGCCTGTGGTTGCTGGAGCCATCTCTGGTGCATCCTTGCCCTGTGCCAGCCAGTGCAGTCTCAGCCACTTCCCTGGTGCCATCCTGGAGCCAGGGCAGCCCAAGGGACAGCCCCGTGCAGGCAGTGTGCCTTCTGTCACCCAGATTTGGACCTTAACAGCACACAGCAGCAGGCATTGGCTGTCCTGTATGGGGTGGCCCCAGTGGAGTGGCTTCTCATCTCGTGGCTGTTTGTCAGGTAGTGCTTCTGTATCTCCACTTCTGGAAGAGGAGAAACATACTCAAAGAAAGGATAGTGCTACTTGGGGTGCTTTCATTTTCACGTATTGCTTTTCACTTGCAGGTGTGATTAAGCCCACACAGTACAAACCAGTTCCTGATGAGGAGCCAAACTCAACAGATGTGGAGGAAACTCTGAAACGAATACAAAGCAATGATCCTGATCTTGAGGAAGTCAACCTTAACAATATTATGGTATTTGCTCCTTTCTACTCTCCTCTCTTAGTAACAAGACTTAGTATCTGATGCACAGAAGGCAGACACTGAGTCTGTTTTGCTGCCCATAGCAGTATCATAACACTTAACGTAGCCAGACAAGAAACACCAGTGCTCCCCATCTCCATTGTGGGCAGCAGAGTGGATTGTTACCTGCTGTAGGACAAAGGTCTGGGGTTGGTAGCAGGAGGATTCCTCTAAGTGCCTGGAAAAACACAGCTACGTCAAGGGTAGTCTGGGGACACCCAAAACTGTCTGGTTAAAGCCATTTTAGGTTGCTTTAATGATTTAGATAGGCATATTTGGTGGAGGGAATGTTGATGTATATTATAAGATAGTGGGAGGGAAAAGGTTTCATAATCCAGATACTTGCCATGAAAATATGAAGAAACCATCCTTCGTGCAGGTGTCTCTGTCTATCTCCCACCCCTCGCTTCTGTGGACTGCTTTACTTCTCATAGAAATCAAGTCAGGACATAGCACCACTTCTTATGTTGCCTTTGGGACACTTACACTAATAAATAGTTTCTATTTCATGGAGTCTTTTAAATGATAATACAGCTGAACAGCAAGAACATGGTTAACTGCTCATGCGCATCAAAGACATTTTTGCCATGTTACCCACACCTTTCTAAAACAGAAATATTTTTACTTTAACGATTTGGATTCAGGCTAGTGACCCCGTCCCTTAAGGCTGAGAATCTGGCAGGCAGGCACTATTTTTGTGTGTTGAATTCATGACTTTGGGATGGGGTTTGGGGAACTGGGGATTGACAGTGGAGATTCTAAGCTGCTGGGTGCCATGTTATGGCTCTGCAGATGACTCTGAGTATAGATGATTCCACACGGTGGGATCCAAATGGTGGGGCAAGAAGTCCAAGGTGAAGATGCCACTTAAAATTTTAGGTGAAAATTTGCACATCTGAAAAGGGTATCTAAAGTTCTTCATATGTGAAAAATACTGATTTTGAAGGAACTCAGAAAAAGCAGCATGGATTTTATTTTTCTGGGCTGAGATACAGCATGGGTGTCTGTGATTTGTGTTACAAGGAGATAATTTCAGGCCTTCCTGGATCGGTTCGCGTAGGTTGAACTTTTCTGAACATGACATGAATGTTTCTCAGTGCTGCCATTTGAATCAGAGAATGCATCAGCAGTGCTTCGTAGGCTCACAGATCCTGGTTACAAACATTCCCACAATGCCTGTGTTCCTAGGTAGCTGAGTTTCTGAGCAACTAAAGAGCAGAGATGTGGTTTCAAATCAAGGCAGTGAGCTTTCAGCAGAGTACAAAATAGGATGAAGACATTGCCATGCTCCTTTGAGCATGCTGGTTATAGCAAGAGAACTTGTAAAAACATTTTTCAACCCCTTCCTGAATTAATTCAGTGCATTTGGTGATTTGACCTTGGTGAGAAGTTAAAAGTATCTTTTACATGTGTTGCATTTTCATTGCATACAGATGATGGCCTAGCACATGCTTTCTGCATTTTTTGTCACAGAATATTCCCATACCAACTCTAAGAGCTTTTGCGGAAGCGCTGAAAAACAACACGTATGTGAAGAAGTTCAGCATAGTTGGGACCCGGAGCAACGATCCTGTTGCTTTTGTAAGTACTGTGAGTTCATTGTCCCAGTGTTGTGACAGGAGCTGTTCTCTGTTTTTTCAGCATTATTGACTGACTGCTTCTGCACCTTATGTCATGTTTGGCTGTTTGCTGCAGGTGCTTCAGTTTCAGGAGCACTAGTGAAAGCCAGCAACAGACAGGCTTTGGTTCCTTCACTTCATTTTTCATCTGTGGAGGTTACAGGAGGTTTTCAACTGTGGAGGGCAGTCTCATATTTGTCCTCTAGGATCTCCTGGAAAAGGAGCAATATCCTGAGGTCCTAGCGGCATCTTCTAAAAGCACTTTATCTCTCTCTCTGGAGATATATTTCTGTTGGTACAAAGGCGTGCACATCTGCTGCTCCCCTCACACACATCTGCTCCCACTGTCTCTTATACATTCTTTGTGCAGATGTGTGCAGAAGCAGGACTCTGCATCTCCTAATGTGTGGCCTCTGTAGGTGATAGTGGGTAATTCTGGCTGCTGTGAGTGATCTTAAATACCAGTGGGCATGCAGAGAGGAGCCAGTTGTTCTGCCTGGCCTTCATGCTGCCTACCAAACTGCATCTTTGCATCCTTCTCCAGCACCATTGCAGTCAGTTTTCACTCTTAGTCACCCAGGGTACCCCTGCCTACACACACACACACACACACACACACACACACACACACACACGTGCACACCAGTTTCCTGCTAGAAAAAGAAACTTCCTGGAGGGCCGGAACAGCTCTTAAATTACTTCAGGCACTCTGGACTGGGGAGAAAGCCTGTGTAGGCAGGACAGGTGCTGTGTCAGAGCTTGAGGGGTGCTGGTGGGGCTAAATGCTGTGGGTGCAGGTCAGCCCTGCCATGTGTGCATCACCTTCTGGTCCTTTTGTTTCATAATTTAGATGGATCCTCCCTTGCAGTTTATTTGAAGTGACATAATCTGATCAGGTCTGGGGCATTATGAGTGTTCCATTCACTTCTGGTCTTACTTATCAAGGGAAGCAAAAATTATTAATATGGTTGTGATGCTGCTTGGGAGGACACCTTGGATGTAGAGCATCTGTTGTTCAAGACAAATGCTCCTCTCTCTGCGTGTTTTAATGGGAAACATCTCAACCCTGTGCAGTGGAGGCAGGGACTCATCAGAATGGAGGCAGGGCCAGTGCTGGCAAGCATCCTTGTCATACCATGCTGGCTTTAGAAGAGGGACAGATGAAGCTGTCACAGGGCAGCTGCAGGTGTGGACTATCACCTTTTGGGGTAGCCCCAAGTGTTTGTTCATGTGAGGTTTTGCTGTGGCCTCCAGGATGCTCATGTTTAAGAATGCCCCTCCAGCAGCAGGGAACCCCCTGTACTCCATGAAGATAATTTCCATCAGGTGGCAGTGAAACTGCGCAGCATGTGGGATTCTCCAGGAGTGCTCTGGAGGTGAGGGGAGCTGAAGCCCTGCTGCCCTGTGGTGCTCTGCCCCTGCCTGTCTGACTGCCAGCTCTTCCTTCCCATCCCTGTCCACAGGCCCTGGCAGAAATGTTGAAGGTCAATAGCACACTGAAGAGCCTGAATGTGGAGTCAAACTTCATTTCTGGGTCTGGGATCCTGGCTATTGTTGAAGCACTTGAGGGCAACATGTCACTTGTGGAACTGCGCATAGACAACCAGGTAAAGCATGTGTGGGTCACAGCTCTGGTCAGGTGAAGGTGGCCTGTGGGGGGAACCAAATGTGCCCTGATACAGAGGCTGGTGCAAGCCCAGCTCCCTGAGAAACCCAGAGCTTGAAGCAGCTGAGCTATGGGGAACTCGCAGACAGCTGGCTGAGAGACCAAAATCCTGGTTTCTCAGATGTCCATTAGCTTCTAATCTGTCCAAGAAATAAAGTCTTTGGGCAGAAGGACTTGTGGGAATGTCTAATGGAGGAGCTGGAGCCTCTCAGTTGTAGCATGTGTACAGGAACAGACCACCAGTTTGTTTTATGAGCTCCAAGTCAGAAATGGACACAGGTTCAGAGAAAGATCTGCACTCTCCACCCCTTCCCTCTACGTGCTTGCTCTGAGTCACCCTCTAGCCTGAATAGCTTGCTTTTCTGTTTTCAAAAGAGTCAGCCCTTGGGCAACAAAGTAGAAATGGAAATCGCAAATATATTGGAAAAGAACACCTCCCTACTGAAGTTTGGCTACCATTTCACCCAGCAAGGTCCCCGGCTTCGTGCCTCCAATGCCATGATGAGTAACAACGACCTGGGTGAGTGTCTTGGTTTAGATAGACAGGTATCAGGCTGTCTGCAAGCTGGGAAGCATGGGAGGGTTCCATGGGCAGTTCCTGGTGGGATTAGGGCAGAACTGTTCACCTTAAAGACACCTATGAATTAGAATGTGCCTCTTGAAGGGCCTGATGATGCCCTGCCCCTCAGGGAGGAGGGCAGCCTTCACCAGCTGGTTCCTTACTGCACCTGCTGTCAGCCAGATAGTGTTTCTTGCAAGTAACAGTGGGAATTGTTGGGAAAAAGCAAGAGCTGCTGATGTGGTTCAGTAAAGCTTGTGATACAGCATGTGGCACATGGGCTATGAGCTGCTAGCATTTTTGATTCCTGCCAACCACAGGTCTTCCCCCAGCTTCATCCCACTTTAAAAAGGAGATGAAAAGTAGTAGAGTTGAACTTTGACAGCAGTTAAGATTTGGCCCATCCCCTTCAGCAAAATAAACAGGAACTGTTTCTAGGGATATGTGGGAAGCCACATGGCTTTGAGTTATCTGTATACCCTCAATGAAGTGATCAGAAGTGCTTGTGAAGCAAAATGTGGGCAAGTCTGCAAACTGCCATTTCAACCAAAGCACATGGCAGAGCCTTTCCATTGCTTGGCTACAAGCTGCTGTAGAGCACTGGAAACCAGGTCAGCAGAGCAGTGCTGAGTGCAGCTACCACACCCACCACACTGTACTCAGCATATCCAGGCAGATGATAGATTTGTTGTGTTTTAAAAACAAATGAAAAAATCCATCTTGCTTCAGCCAGTACTGTGCTCCTAGGAAGCACAGCCAAGCACAGGGGTATGTGCCAGTTCTTCAAGGATATACTCAGTACCGGATCACTCGAGCACTGCACTTGGAAAGGCTTGCTATATTCTGTCCTTTGGAACAGAGCATGATTTTTAATGACTGTGCAGCACCTGGCACTCAAAGAAATCAGCTCAAAGATTTAAAATCTATTATTTTGATTGTTCCTGCTCTTAAGAGGACAAATTCACAACTTGACTTCATGTAAGAGTTGTGTATTTTGCTCCTTGACCACTAAGATCTGCATTTTTTTTGTCTGATTTGGTTCTTGTTTGCAGCTTGTATTCATCAGTCTGATGGTCTCTGGCAAAAGCATCTCGGCTCTACACCTGGACAATGTATAAGTAAAATAAAATCTTATTTTCCTCCCTGTCAGCAATAGCTCTCTGCTTGTGCTCCACTCCAGTGTTCTTGCCTATCAATTAATACTACCAGAATATGGTTTTGGTCCCATAGCTTCTGTTCCCTAAGATGCTCTGTGTGAACCGACTGTGAAGGCTTTTATGTTCATCCTCATGAGCTAACTTCTGCATCCTCTGTTTTTCCTGGGTTTTTTTGGTTTGTTTGTTTTGGTTTTTTTTCCCACACCTTTTGGAAAGTCACAAGTGTAGGTGTCAGTCAACTTTCAAGACTAGATATGAGACTATTTTGGCTGTATTAACCATAATCAGAGGACTGGAGCCCAATGGCTTAGGATAAGAAGAGTTTGTGGTTTTTTTCTTCTGAAAAGGCAGATTTTCAGTTTGAAAAACTAGCAATGGAAAAACTGACATCCGTTTCCTGCTGTCTCTCCATCAGTCACATGATGATGGACTGGCCAAAGTCTAATTACAAAGACAAACTGTGAAATATAATTAAGTACAGAATAAGGGAAGTAAGGCTGAAAGTAGATTCTGGCCATTAAATTCATAGGGAGAAAAAGCTCATCTTCCTTGATTTTACTGTGTAAGGCTGTGCCTGCTGCTTAAGGCAGGAATTCAAAAGCTGATGCTATCCTGTTTCTTTCCTGGCAGAAAGTACATCTCTCAGCTCCTATCTACAGCTGTTAAGGCAAGCCTGTGTCCTGGGTTGTAGTATAGGATGTGCACAAAGTATTCTATCACCATCTTCATGAGCTGTTGAATCCAGGTGGGGCAGTGTTTTCCCAGACCCCCTCCCTCTGGGCCATTATCTTCTGTTAATGGCCCATCAAGTGCCTCGCCCATGACTCATAGATAACTCCTTCCAGGAGCTATCTCTGTTTAATGGGCCATCAAGGACCCCCTGCATGACTCATCATCCCACTGTGAGATGCTCCGCCCAGGGGGAGGAACCAAGCATTCTCACCTGGATATAATCTGGGGTTTGGGACAGTACAGGGGGTGCTTACCCACTGGATTTCCAGAGGAACAAAGCTACCAGACCTTTCCACAGGATCACTGCTTCAGGAAGACCACCTCATCTGGACTGCTTCCATCACTCTGCTCAGGTTGTATTCTGCCTCTGTCAGTGGTCTTTTGTATTATTGCGTCTATTTTATTTTACTTTCTTTCCTTTCTTCCTATCAAATTGTATTTCTGACTTGGAGCCTCTCATTTGTTTTGCTTTCAAACCACTACATTTTTTGGTGCCCTATGTGGGGCAGGAGGCACTGAGAAAAGTCAGAAATACAATTTTGTATTGAAGAAGACACCTGTTCGCTATGATGCTCACCATGCTTACATGTGTCTTATACCTATCTCTCTATATTTTTCCGCACCTGGGGCACTATCTGCCAGTCTTAATGCTCCTGCGTAGACCAGGGTATGGTACTAAAATTGCTTTATTGGTCTATTATGTCCATTGCTTGATAAACTCCGAGGCAATGAACATCATTCAGAATATATGCCTAGTTTTTTTTTCTTGCTCTGGTCTAGGATGCTACATTTGGGGCCTCAACAATCTCACCCAGCCCCTGTGGGGAGGGGTGAAGAATGATTTTTTCCAGCTTTTCAGGCATGACACAGCAGTTTTTGAAAATATGGAGTACCCTCTGGATGCCAAGGACAGCATGATGTTGTTGTTAGTCCTGCTTTGTCTTCTCTGCATGGCCCACACCATGCTTAGAATCAAAACACTACATGGTGTGATACAGCGTATTCTGATGGAAGAGGAAGAGGGAAAAAGAAGCAAAGCAACAGCAAGTGTCCTCATCTACACAGACCGTCACAGAGGAGAAAGAAGCCAAAAGCGAGGCAACAGTGTCCACATCTATGCAGACTGTCACAGAGGAGAAAGAGACCAAAGGTGCTGTCAGCATCTCCACAGAAACCGTCACTGAACCGGAACAGCCTAAACCAGTAGCAGTTGCCCCCGTTCAGAAGAAGAAATCAAGGACCAAATCAGTCCGCACAGTGACTGACGAGGGTGCAGCAGGACCTTCACACCCAGCAGAAGAGACAGAGCCAGAAATCATCACTCGCTCTCTATCTCTGGGTGAGCTGCATGACCTGCAAAGGGAATTCACCTGCCAGACCAACGTGTCCACCCTGACCCGGCTGCTCCGCATCTGGGATGTTGCAGCCAATGACACCATTCTGGATGGAACTGAGGCCAGGCAACTGGGATCGTTGTCCCGGGATGTGGTCATTGACCAGGGGATCGGGAAAACCCAAGAACCTCTCAGCTTCTGGCAGCGACTGCTAACAAGTGTGAAGGATAGATACCTTTGTAAAGAAGACCTCCAAGTGCACCAAGGAAAAAGGAACACAACAGAACAAGGTATCCGATGCCTGAGGGAATTGGCTGTGTTGGAGATCATTTTTTCAGAAGATGAGAGATTTCCTAAAAACCCAGATGGTATCCAGTGCACATCACGGATGTGGTTGAGATTTGCACGGCTTGGACCAGAGATGTACTCACGTTACCTGGCAACACTGCAATGGAGGGAAGGTGAGGACAGGGCAGGTGTCTTGGCTAATAAACTAAGAATTTACGAGGACACTGTCACTGCCCCAGTTCGTACCCATGTCTCGTCTGTGGAAACAAGACGGGCTGAGCAAGTCCGGAGCTTGATTGAAGAAGGCCATCAGAAACTGAAAAAAGAACTTAAGGAAGAAATTTACCACATCTCACCAGAGCCGATGAGAGTCTCTGCCATTAGGAGCAGGCATCCCCCAGCCAGGGAGAGAGGTTACACACCACGAGGTAACCTCTGGTCTTTTCTTCGGGGGCATGGAGAAGACACGAGGAAGTGGGATGGAAAACCCACCTCCTCCTTAGCAGCCTGAGTACGTGAACTGAAAAGAGAAACACCTGCCACAAAGAGCCCATCTAGAATCAATGTTGCTCCGGTCTCTCATGCACAGAACTCCAGACGGTACAGGAATGATGATATGACTGATCCTCTTGAAGGAACCTCAGAAACATATTTACAAGAAGAGAGCAATGTATGCCATGACCAGGAATAGGGGGGCCCTGCCTCTAGCCAGGTAGAGGAAAGGGACAGTCGGATCTACTGGACTGTGTGGATCCGATGGCCTGGAACATCTGACCCACAAAAATATACAGCGTTGGTTGACACTGGGGCCCAATGTACCATGATGCCATCAAGGTATATAGGAACAGAATCCATTTCTGTTTCTGGGGTGACAGGAGGCTCCCAGCAACTGACTGTATTAGAGGCTGAAGTGAGTTTAACTGGGAACGGGTGGCAAAAACATCCCATCGCGACTGGCCCAGAGGCCCCATGCATCCTCAGCAAAGACTATCTCAGGAATGGGTATTTCAAAGACCCAAAAGAGTATCGTTGGGCTTTTGGGATAGCCGCAGTGGAGAAAGGAGACATCAGACAGTTGAATACATTGCCTGGTCTCTCAGATGACCCCTCTGCTGTGGGACTGCTGAGAGTCGAAGAAAAAAAGGTACCAACTGCCACAGCAACAGTTCACCATCAGCAATACCGCATTGACAGAGACTCTGTGACTCCCATACATGAGATGATTCGTAAACTGGAGAGCCAAGGGGTGGTCAGTAAGGCTCACTCACCTTTCAACAGCCCTATATGGCCCGTGCGTAAGTCCAGTGGAGAATGGAGACTGACAGTGGATTACCATAGTCTGAATGAAGTCACGCCACCACTGAGCACTGCCGTGCCAGACAAGTACGTGCCAGCTTCAGTACGAGCTGGAGTACAAGGCAGCGAAGTGGTATGCGACCATCGATATTGCCATTGCATTCTTCTCCATTCCTCTGGCTGCAGAATCCAGGCCTCAGTTCGCTTTCACCTGGAGGGGCGTGCAGTACACCTGGAACCGACTGCCCCAGGAGTGGAAACACAGCCCCACCATCTGCCATGGGCTGATCCAGGCTGCACTGGAGAAAGGCGAGGCTCCGGAACATCTGCAGTACATTGATGACATCATCGTATGGTGGAACACCCCAGGGGAGGTCTTTGAGAAAGGAGAGAAGATTATCCAAATTCTGCTGAAATCGGGTTTTGCCATTTAAAAAAGTAAGGTTAAGGGACCGGCTCAAGAAATCCAATTCCTGGGAGTCAAGTGGCAAGATGGATGTTGCCAAATCCCCACAGAGATAATCAACAAGATCACTGCCATGTCCCCACCTACCAACAAGAAGGAAACACAAGCTTTCCTAGGTGCCATAGGCTTTTGGAGGATGCACATTCCTGAGTACAGTCAGATTGTAAGTCCTCTCTACCTGGTTACCCGCAAGAAGAACGATTTCCACTGGGGCCCTGAACAGCAACAAGCCTTTGTTCAGATCCAGCAAGAGATTGCTCATGCAGTAGCCCTTGGCCCAGTCAGGACGGGACCAGATGTGAAGAATGTGCTTTACTCCGCAGCCGGGAACAATGGTTTGTCCTGAAGCCTTTGGCAGAAAGTGCCTGGGGCGACCCGATGCCGACCACTGGGATTCTGGAGCAGAAGTTACAGAGGGTCCGAAGCCAACTACACTCCCACAGAGAAGGAGATCTTGGCCGCCTATGAAGGAGTTCAAGCCACCTCAGAAGTGATTGGCACTGAAACACAGCTGCTTTTGGCACCCCAACTACCGGTGCTGGGGTGGATGTTCAAGGGAAAGATTCCTTCCACGCATCACGCCACTGACATCACAAGGAGCAAATGGATTGCCCTCATTACACAGTGTGCCCGTATTAGAAACCCAAATCACCCTGGGATTCTGGAAATTATAACAAATTGGCCGGAAGGTGAGACTTTTGTATTATTGTCTGATGAAGAAGAAGAGCACGTAACACGTGCCGAGGAAGCCCCACCATATAATGAGCTACTGGAGACTGAAAGATGATACGCTCTGTTCACTGATGGCTCCTGCCGAATTGTAGGCGCTAACCGGAAATGGAAAGCTGCAGTGTGGAGCCCCACACAATGAGTTGCACAAGCTGCCGAGGGACAAAGTGGATCGAGTCAGGTTGCAGAGCTTAAAGCTGTCCAGCTGGCTTTGGATATTGCTGAACGAGAGAAGTGGCTGAGGCTCTATCTCTACACTGACTCACGGATGGTACTTAATGCTCTGTAGGGATGGCTGAATCAATGGAAAAAGGCCAACTGGCAGTGTAGAGGAAAACCCATCTGGGCCGCTGAGATTTGGCAGGACATCGCCACCCGAGTAGAAAGGCTGACCGTAAAAGTTCAACACGTAGATGCACACTTACCTAAGAGCCGGGCTAATGAAGAGCACTGTAACAACGAACAAGTGGACAAAGCTGCCAAGGTGAAAGTATCACAGGTGGATCTAGACTGGCAGCACAAGGGAGAATTGTTCCTAGCTCGTTGGGCCCATGATGCCTCTGGTCATCAGGGAAGAGATGCAACATACCAATGGGCCCGTGACCAAGGGGTGGACCTTCCTATAGACAGCATCTCACAGGTCATCCACAACTGTGAGACCTGCGCTGCAATCAAACAGGCCAAGCGAGTGAAGCCTCTGTGGTATGGTGGACTATGGCTGAAGTACAGGTATGGGGAAGCCTGTCAAATTGACTACATCACCCTTCCATAAACCTGCCAAGGCAAGTGCTACATGCTGACCATGGTGGAAGCCACCACTGGATGGTTGGAGACCTACCCTGTGCCTCATGCCACTGCCCGGAGCACCATTTTGGGCCTTGAAAAGCAAGTCCTGTGGAAACATGGCACCCCTGAGAGAATTAAGTCAGACAATGAGACCCATTTCAATAATGGCCTTATAAACACCTGGGCTAGAGAACATGGTATTGAATGGATATATTACATTCCTTATCACGCACCAGCTGCCGGGAAAGTTGAACGGTGCAATGGACTGCTAAAGACTGCCCTGAAGGCACTTGGCAGGAGGATCTTCAAGAATTAGGAAATAAACTTAGCCAAAGCCACCTGGATAGTCAACACTTGAGGATCCATCAATCGAGCTGGTCCTGCCCAGTCTGAACCCTTACACACAGTGGATGGAGACAAAGTCCCTGTGGTACGCATGAAGGGCATTTTAGGAAAGACTGTTTAGATTAATCCCACCTCAGGCAAAGGCAGACCCATCCGTGGGATTGTCTTTGCTCAAGGACCTGGTTACACTTGATGGGTAACGCAGAAAGATGGGGAAACCCATTGTGTACTGCAGGGAGACCTAATTTTAAGTGAGAACAGTGTGTAAGGTTTCATTCTGTATCTATATATGTACATCTATGTATGTATATGTATATATCTGTAAAAATGTATTAATTTGGGTATGATGTAGATGGTAATAGAATAAGGGGTGGATTATGTCCTGGGTTGTAGTATAGGATGTGCATAAAGTATTCTATCACCATCTTCATGAGCTGTTGAATCCAGGTGGGGCAGTGTTTTCCCAGACCTCCTCCCTCTGGGCCATTATCTTCTGTTAATGGCCCATCAGATGTCTTGCCCATGACTCATAGATAACTCCCTCCAGGAGCTATCTCTGTTTAATGGGCCATCAAGGACCCCCTGCATGACTCATCATCCCATTGTGAAATGCTCCGCCCAGGGGGAGGAACCAAGCATTCTCACCTGGATATAATCTGGGGTTTGGGACAGTACAGGGGGTGCTTACCCACTGGATTTCCAGAGGAACAGAGCTACAGAACAGACCTTTCTATAGGATCACTGCTTCAGGAAGACCACCTCATCTAGACTGCTTCCATCACCCTGCTCAGGCTGTATTCTGACTCTGTTAGTGGTCTTTTGTATTATTGCGTCTATTTTATTTTACTTTCTTTCCTTTCTTCCTATTAAATTGTATCTCTGACTTAGAGCCTCTCATTTGTTTTGCTTTCAAACCACTACAGCCTGGCATCCACATTATCCCATTGCCATGACTGACTCCTCTTTCTCTTCTTTTCCAGTGAGGAAGAGAAGACTTGCAGAGGTGAATGGGCCTATTTTTCCCAAGTGCAGAACTGGAGTGTAGTTCCTGGCTATGGAGGTCATTCCCAGTGATCTGTGCTACACTGTGGAAATCTAAAGGCAATAAGTGCCTTGACAGAGTATTTGTGGTGCCTCTGCTCTGTTTTACGCACTAACAGTTTAAATTTGATAGTGGCTGTAGTTTTTATGAGGATTTTATCCAGTAGGACTGTTGATGTTTTCTGTAGAGTTGGAAACTATTCAATCCAATGTGTCAATTTTATGCAACCTCATTTTAGAGTACAATCCAGTGCTAATGGGGATTAAGTTTTCTATAAACTTCCTGCACGGTGTTTCATAAAGTTAGGATGTGGTATGCATGAGTGAAAGATGCAATTGTTTCACACAAATTATAGAAGTATTAAAAAAATTCTTTATTTTTTTTTTCAAAGTTGATCTCAAGTAACGACAGAGGAGTAACTAGTTTAACAAGCACTTGTAACATCTGGAAACATGGCTGATTTCAAGAATTGTGAGTTACAATTTTTTACGAACATTTGCTGAATCATTTAATTGGAGATGCTGTTTCAAATGCAGCCCAGTGTTTCTTACAAAAAAACTGATCTCCACCCCTGATTAAATGGAACTTAAGGCCACCAAATATAAAACAGAGTCTCAAAAATCAAGTGATTTGGATGGGTGAATATCCTTCAATCCCATGCATGTTTAAAGAAAACAGTCAATCTTTGAAGTGTGATGCAAACCCTAACCCCCAGACATGGCCAAACTAATCAGCAAATGAGAACCTTCTTTTCTACTCCCCACTCCTTTCAGTTTCCTAATGTTAAAAGCGTTTGTCCAGTATTTGTTTGATATTCACTGGAGACTGGTCAAATTCTCTCCCTTTGCTGTTTTGTCTAAATGACCATGTCCATTAATTAAATTTTGTTCTGCTAGGGATTACTTCTTTTACTGCTGTTCCTTATGTCCACAAGAATAAATGTTGTGCCGTAAAAAAGCTGTTTGAAATACCCCAAATCTGAACTTTGGCTACGTACAATCTCACAGCTTTTTGTTAGTGTACACTCATTATCCAGCCTGGGAGGAATTCCCCACAGGCTTGTGGATCTCCCAGACCTGCAGTGGACTGGACCCAGCAGATCCAAAATTCCCACTGTTAATCTGGGTGGGATCCTGCTCAGTAAAAAGTTTCTGTGGAAGAAGCATCGCTGTACTGAAACCCTAATCTTGGGCAGATGACACATCCTAGAAAATGTTCTCTCTTGCTAGAAATCTACCTTTAAATGTCTGTTAAAGAGTGAAGTTTTTCAGCCTTTTACGCACATTCTGGAAAGAGTCCCAGAGATTTCTTCAGAGTTTGTGCTGACAAACACCACTGATGATTTAGCTCTGATCAGCAAAGCAGAGAAATACTATTCAGCAATATGGGGAACACACTTGGTTGCTCTTCAGATCTTAATAAATGTGCCCATGGTGTCACATTAAATGCTTTACTACAGTTTGTTTCCTTCACTGTGCAAGTTCTGTATCAGAAAATGAATGTGGAAGAAAAATACTTGAAAACATACTATAATGAAAAAAAACGGCAGACTTAAAAAGTACGTCTCTCTATGTGCACTGTGAAGACTTTGAAATTACCAACTAAGTCATCAAATCAGAACCACACACTTTCAGCTGAGCCATCCACTCAGATTTGCATGACAGAGGCTCAGCTCTTCCCCTGGTTTCAGACTGTAAACTAATCTTATCCTGGAAAATCCTGGTGGTACTTGGAAGCAGACATGCAAGGAGATGCATCTACAGACAAGGGAGCACTACCATGGATACTAATACAGCCCTTAACGAAACAAAACTAAAAAAAAAGGTAAGAACTTTGTCCTGTGTTTCACTGTAGCAGCATCCACATTAACCTTGAAGCCCAAAGGTATATTAAGCTGTCAGGATCATTCCAGGATCCTTGGCTGATCCTCACAGAGCTGTTTTGCTGCAGGATGCATCAGACAGGTGAGGGTGGTGCAGCAGAGACAGGCAGTGCTGAGGCATCATGCTGTGCTGTGTGGTGAAATGCTTGAAGCTGTGCAGCAATGGAACTACAAAATGGTGATACTTAAGAGGAAATGTATCCCTGTTTGGCCCAGCAGCTCCCCAGGAAAAGGGAGAAAAGCCATCTGGTGACTGCAGCATCTGGCAGACACAGCCTATCCTGCTGAAAACTCTTCCCTCCCCTGGAGCTCATGTGCTTTCTCTCAGGCCTTACCACTGAGATGCCTGGATAATACCACGTAGCTTTTCACATGGCAAGTCCTTATTTGCATTAATCCGACAAAACTAACCCAGAAAACAGGACAGAGTGACCCTTATGAGCTAACTTGCAGCAAGCAGACTAAGACAATTTCTTATCCCCTTCCCTGCTCTCTGCAGCAGGGGGAACATGGCTTTATGAGACTCCCATCTGTACATCTTAAATCCTTCTCCTCCCTTGCCTTAGTGCAGCAAGGACCAGAAGAGGCCTCATGACTCCATTCTGCCTTTGGGGTAGAATCAGCAGGTGCAAAGAGCTCTCAGGAGAACTGTATCTTGTAGCCAGTCTACCAGACTAGCTAGGTTTCAGTGTTTATCCAGTAGAATTAAGCACCTCCAGCATAACATGTGAAGCGTATTTGTGCAGTACTTAAAAAATTATAATGGAAGCACTAAAGGTTGTTTATCATAGATGTTTCAGAAATTTAGATATAAAATATCCCATCCTGTACTGGTAAGTAATACAGGAACAGTGTAACAAATTGATTACAGTGTTCCAGACCTGCTGATAGACTGAATTACAAAATTGTGTTCTTTTTAGCCTAACAGAGGAAGATCATGGGGCAATCCCCATCAGTGCTTTAGACCAGACCTGCAAGTAGAGCTTGCATGTTTCTTCACAAATACTCCAGTCCTCAAAACCACAGAGGTGAACTGGACAGCAGGGACCGTGAAGCCAGGGAAACATTGGCACTGCTCAGACTTCTGCTGAAGGTGTCTACTGATGGTTATTTCCTAATTTCTTCTCAAGGATAGGTTGTTCACAGATTTACTATTAAATACTATCCTAGAAAGATTCCCAAAGTAAATATTCCTCAACTCCAGGGTTTTGCCTCATTAATGGAATTGTCATGAGGACAGTCGATGAAGCTTTGATTTCATGGTAGCAATACTGGAAGCAAGAAAAAATGTTTGTCATGACTTTAATGCCCCCATGGCTTTAATGCTCATGTACTTAAGTTGCCATCAAGCCAACAATGAGGCCCTGCTGAATTAAAAGCACCATGGGAGAAAGGTACAATCTATATGAAAATAACACAGCCCTGTCATTAAGCAACCTAAGAAACTATTTTCTTGCTTTTAAAAGCACTTACCAGTAAAAAAACCCCAAACCTAGTAACTTAGATGTCCTCATGACTTACTGTTTAGTTCCCAGAATGACAGTAAATTTCAAAGACATTTTTCAGTCAAGACACATCTTCCACACTATTAATAAATCCTTTCTGTACATTCTACAGCATCAAGCACAATACAGCATGTTGGGCAGTATTTTAAGCTCATCTGCTATATGTCCCTTCAAAGACAATTTCTTCACTAACAAAAGCTGGAAATTGCATAAACAATTTGCAGCTTTTAAAAAACTCATGTTTAAAAAGCACAACTGCTCCCCAGAACTTGAATCATTTAACCTGGATAAAGGATCTGGCAGTCTACTCATAGCTGTTGCTGACATTTATGCACACAGGCATCACTTCCAGTGCCATGATGTTGGTATTTTGACAGTCTCTGTGCTCCCCTCTTTGTGTACTTGTTTAAACATACTTCAAGCTGTCAGGTTTTTTTAGTGCAAGCAGAGCCAAGCCCTGCATATTTCATACACTGACAAGTTGAGGGGAAAAAGCACTTCCCAGGGAGACTGAGCACAGGGAAGAAGACTGGGTTTGCTGTTCATCCTACAGGTCACACAAGTATGGCTGGGCAAACAGTATCTCTGGCCCTTTGCTCCAGCTCCTTATGCTGCCTTCAGTCAGTTTTAAAGGATAGTTAAGTCAGTAATTTCAGGTAACTGCCTTGCTTCTCACTGGTATAAAGTAAGAGATGCAGGTTGATGGCGTGCATGTGGAATATATCTTCAGGATCTAATCTAGTCACATACCCACACCAAACTGATAAATCTGCTGTTTGCACACCTTACTACAAGCTACTGAAGCAGATGCATGATCCTTGGAGAGGTGAGACAGGTTGATCTCCATGCTGGAAGAAAAAAATGGAATTGTTCTTGAATTCCTTCAGTTTCTTTTGAATTGTGAGCAGCTCTGTCACATTCCAGATACTCTGCTCCAAAATCCCCATGGTAAAGGCCACACTACAAGACTGTACCCAGAGAGAGGAGTCTTGTAGTGCTGGTGATGGGTTGGGCACTCTGGTAATTTACAGGCAAGTAATGGATGGTTTTCAGGGCATATTCTATGTTTAAAGGCAGCATATGAACAAGACTTTCCAAGCCAACATATTTTCATAATTTCCAAACCTAACTGATTAACAGATAGAGATCTGGTTACAGAAGCCCTTCACATGAGCACATACCAGATTAACCAATGAAACAGCTTAATCTTTTCCTGTGTCCAGCACCCTTGGTGAGCCATGTTCAATTGGTACCCTTGGCCGTCTCCTTGTACATTCACATTCCTCTTTAAGTGTCTGTCCTGAAGCCCTTGAAGTCACCTTGAGCTCCTTCTCTTGACAAACAGGACAGCAAGCTGTAAGACCTTTGTTGCAACAACTTGGACATGTCAGTACAAGCTGCCGGCAGTGCTGACTGGAACAAAGTTTATATTGGTCCCAGAGCACCCCACAGTATCTGCATGCTGGAGGGAGGAGGAAAATAAAAAGTTAACACCCATACTGCTCTTCTGTTCCCTTGCAGAGGGCTTGCCAAGACACCAGGGGGCTGCCAGCTCTCATTTAAGTGGCTATTGTCTTGCAGGTTTTTAATTCCTGTTTAGCTTGATCTTCTAGAATCTAGTTCATTTTTAAACATCTTTTTTTACATACTTGAGACAGCTTTCCCTCTGGAAAAGAGGTGAGTGCTCACTGGTGCTTTCTCTAGCTCTGAATAGACAGATTTAGAGATTCTTACTGCCAAGAGAAGAAGACATACAAGTGGGAACTAAGCCAGTATGCAGGGATATCACCTGCTGGGGAACGGGATGCCATGGAATCTCCTTCCATCTACAAAAAAAATGGCTTGTGCTGACAGGGTGCCATTTGCAGTCCTGGTAGAGTCCTTCCAGAACATCAAAGGTTTTAACTCTTTAACTGAAAGCTACAGCGCAGTTTTAGCTGTACCAAGAAGGTACATACTACAGCACTTCCCTTTGAAACTTCTGTAGGGGTAGCTGTGATGTGCCCAGTGTGTGTTCTGTTTCCACACCAAGTAAGGCCCCTCTGAGATGTATAGAGTAATTGCAGATGAGGAATGGGAGGTTATGCTTGAAAGGTTACCAACTCAGCGAAAAAACAGCACTGCTTCCTTAGAAGAAGGGCTGGACGCAAATTCCAGATACTTGTATCTGACAACTGATAGCAAAATAAGAGATTACTTAATTTGCAGTAATTGTAGAGCAATCCCAGCCAGAAAATCAGGCAATGTTCTTAACAACTTCAACTAGAGGCCACTGAAATTCCATTGGATATAGGATTTCTTAAGCATGAAAATAACAAATTGCTGTAGAGCACAGTGCTACTACTCTCCTAATACCTGGAAGTCTTTTGTTGATATTCTGTGAGACTGCTGGAGCAGAGGACTGCTGGCAGCAGGAGAACCAGTTAAGACTTTTGTCACTTGGCCAACCACAGTCTGATCAGCACTGTGGGCAACAAGCAGGTAATGACAGCTGTAGTGCTGGATCTAAGTCTCCACAGGTGCAGATGGCTCATAACAGGGGATACTCCCCCTGTTCTGCAGGGGATACTTCCTTCTACTACTCCAGCAGTCCTCCTTTCCTCTCATTTTGGTTTTACATGTTAAAGTCACAGTGTTGACAGTCATCACAAGAAGTGACAGCACTGTGAGATCACACCAAGTATGAGGAAGAGCTGCACAGGCCAGTTTGGCTGTCCCTATCCTGCACGCCTCTGGAAATGATTGCAATAGCTTCCCAGCCTTCTGCACTTACATTATCTAGTCCTACCTGAGATGATATCTTCATTGGAACAAATGGCGTAACGATCATCAAATACAAACAGCTTCCCCCTGTAGAATCCATCTGGAAACTCTTCTAGGTACTTGTGAATTCCACCTTTTAGCTGGTAAACCTCTCTGCACACTGCCTGTTTAAAGCATATTAGCAGAAAAGCTGAAGGAGACCACAGCAGTGGTGGTGGGCCAGAGTTCCCAAAGCAAATGCTGTACGTGCCAGGGGTCAGTGAAAAGCAGCAGCCTCTCAGTGACCATCAGATGGCACCATGTGCAGCCACAACTCTAGGCAGTGCCACCAAGGAGTACCGGGCAGCTCCACAATGCCGGCTTGTTGGCACACACCCAACTCTTCATTTAATGTTAACACTCAAAAGAAGCTGGTAACCTCCTCACCTGAGGAAGGTTTGCTGCATCACAGATCAACTGCTTTTAAAACTCCATGAACTTGTTATTCGGTTTTTATTTAGTTAACAGTTAGTAGAAGCAGAATTTCACAGGGTCCACACTGATGCAGTGGAAAAAAACCCCAAGGTTTAAATCTCTAGAAAACCTTTGTGTTCCCTTGATCCTTGAGAGAAGGATCCAGGAGAAGAGTGAGATGAGAATTTTAGAACACAATTAGAACAATGCACTGTGCTGGATTTAGTTCTGCAACACTGGGAGAAGCACTGACTGGCTAATTTTCACCACTCTGAGATGCTCAAGCTGTGCAGGAATGACCACAGAGCATAACCTAGACAGTCTGTGGAAACACTGCAGAGTATTTTCAAGACCTCCTGAAACAGTCCTACAAATACCTCTTCTCAGGAAAAGGGTTATGTAATTATTTTCTGTGCTGTGACACTAGTCCACGCAGGTCATACTGAGCCACACTGAACTATCCAGGTCCTTGACAGACAGCATGAGACACGCACATGTCAGAGGCATTTATCTCCCCACATGTGCATTCCACAGTTAGTGCACAGTACAAATTCATCAGCAAGACAAAAGACAGGTGCCTCAAAGCAGCCTCAATCCCTGACACTTGTGTCCTCAGAATGACATCTTACCTTGCTCCTGAGGTAAGCAGAGCCTCTTTCACAACGAATGCCTCCAGTGCAGTACATCAGGACACGCTTGTCTTTAAAAAGATCCAGGTTTTCATCTATGTAGCTTGGAAAATAGCTGAACTTCCTGATATCTGGAGCTAGACAGCCCTGGAAATGTCCCTGCAATTACAACAGATGGCCACACAATCGGTTACAAGCATTGTTAGTGGTAAGGTCTGTGCCTCAAACTAGAGGAAGTAACAAACCTTTGGGCTGGAATATTCAGCTCACTGCAGCTGTTTCAGGCAGCTCCTCAGCTGCATTTATGCATCAAAACATATGTTAAAATCTGTAGGATGATTCTGGACACAGCAAGTCTCCTCATCGAAACAAAGAAGAGAGAGCTAAGCAGAACTGTCAGAGAGAGGACAAACCACAACAGTGTATGAGGGGTAGTGGGTGTGACAGCAGGATGCCCCTTTGTTTTTGACAGATGGGACAAGACAAAAAATGCTGAAAAACATCCCTACAAATTATGCTACATCAAACATTCATGCTCACGTTGTATGGACCATTTCGTTTTCCTCCTGCCCTACACTGGCTAAGCACTTGGCCAGACAGGCTCCATCCTGAGTTGCTGAGGTCCACTACTGTTTGTGTCTAATACTCATTACTAAACTGCACTCTGTACACATGTCAGTCAATCTGGAGTATGTAATCTCCTCTAACAGCAAGGTTACACCCTCACAATCGTAAATACTTCACCCCCAGCACCTGTAAAGAAGCAGGCAAGCAGCACTTACTATTTTACTCTCATAGAAGTTCCTGCAGTCCAGCAAGATGGTATCGCTCTGTCCTTGAGTGGCCTGAGACAAATACTGTTCTACTTCTCTATGAAATTCCTGAGGGGATAAATGGATTCCTTTAACAAAAAAAAAAAAAAAAAAAAAAAAAAAAAAAAAAAAAAAAAAAAAAAAGGGGGGGGGGGAGAGAAGTGAGAAGCAGAACTATGAAACAATGTCACATATGAGATCACTGATCCAGATTCTCCTCATATTTCCAAAGAAAACTTTTTTGTGATTGTTCACAGACTTTTCATCCCATCTCAGTCAGACAAGTTTATCCATGTTTGGCTTCCTATTGGCAAATAAAAGAAAACACAACACTCTTCCATACAACGGAAGATGCAGCAGATAGGTACTTATTTCTATAATCTTTTGTTGCATCCCCCTGGCTAGTCTTACTGCTGTACAAGAGGGAGCGACGTTCCACTTCTCTTTGCTCATCTGTCATTATATTTGGAGGTGCAGAAATACAACTTTTTAAATTAAACTCTTCTTGACAACAATGGAAATTTTCCACAAATATTACTTGCAGTAATCCATAAAATATTACTTTCAGTACAACTTCAATTTACATAAAGTTTCTCAACTTTCAGGGCTTAGGACTCTTAATCTACTGAAAAACTAAAAAGCTCCACCAGCAAAACCCTTCATCTGATTTAAAAAAATATCTCTACAAGCAACCTGCCAGAGTAATAGGAACCATCTCCATAAAATGCTGAAAAATAGGAGGAAAAAGGGAAAAGATGGAAAGAAATAACCAAACATATATCCCACAAACTGAGTGTACAAATATAAATACCAAAAAAATGGGAACAAAAAATAATCCTCTTCCAAATCCAGAAAAAGATGCTGTAGAAGTTTGGCACCAACAAAACCTCTTGTTTGAAAAAAAAGCCGAAAGCTGCTCTGTTAATTGCTATTTCCTGCACTCCAGTTTACCAGCTGTGTAAGGATCCTTACAGCAAATCCACAGCCAGGAACACCTTATCTGGCGTAATCCACACTAAGCAGCTACAGTTAGCACAAAGCAAATGCAGTCAGACAGAGTTCATGCAGAACTTGGATCTGCTTGGTGCAAAAGGCAAGAGCATGGCTGCTGGCTTCAAAACAAGTGAAGCCAAGTCAGCAGTCCCCGCCTCACAACAAGGTAACTGCTTCATGTCATCTCAACTCTCCCACAAAACCTGAAGTTAATTCTGAAGTTTTCTGAGGCAGCTATACACTTGGCTAGCCAAAATTTGGGCAAGCAAATTCTCTGCACCAGTAGCTTTTGAATACCAGTGAGATATCAATTTCTCTGTATCTATTTCCCCTGTGTCCTGGCCATTGTGCAAAGGGAAGTATTTTTGATGAAGGCATTTTACTCTTCACTCACCTCTCACTTGGGTGAGAGGCTTTAATTTATTTATAAGTTTATTCATTTTATTTATAAGTTTATTACATAAACTTACCAGTTTCCTTATAAGACACTATCTTTGGATCAATGCCCATAGGTACAATTTCTTTGAATACTCCAACTCGAAGGTCTGGGAAACAGTGAGCTCCTCCTGCACTGCTCTAGGAAATCAAACACAAAAACTATTTACCAAAATTTGCCTGGTGTCAAAATTAAAACTAGCCACTCGCTTTAATTCTACAGCTTATTAAAATATGAAAATACCTTTGTGGCTGAGGGAAAGAAATGTCTTTCCTGCTGAAATCCACACTCTAAATCCTGAAATTTAGGCAGTGGAACCCAAACGTGACCTGGAAGACAAGTGTCTTAGGCCCAATGACTACTCTGCAGGTGAGGCAGATAGCATTTGGTTGGAGGTACAGGGATGTAGACCAAATCTTAGTCAGAAACATGTTACTAGCGCTTACTGTGATAAAGTTGAGGCCTACAGCTACAAAAGCACGCTGATCCTGATAGGAATATTATAACATCTTCCAGTAATGGATCATGTTGCCACATCCAGGCCCTGCAGTTCTCTTCATGCCTCTGGCACTGGACACAAGCACAGCTGTGCCTCCAGTCATGACACGGGTAATGGGAACTGAAGTGTTCTGTGTGTGAAGGTGATGTATGAGAGGTCAGCCAGGCATAAGATTTGTTCACAGTGGAGGCTGGCACCTTCCCCTCCCCTCAAACTCAAGTGTGGGATTTCCCCTTCAGAAGTCCTAGTAAGCCCTTTTCTGGTAGGCACCTCCACTGCAGGCTACAGGGAGTGAGAATTTCTGCAGGGCTGAGCCTCAAACACAGCTTAGGCACCATCAGGTATATAAACACTCAAAGAAAAGTGCAGTGCTGTGCAGCACTGTTCCAACTATTATGGAAATCAGTCTGCAGGAACTGTAGAAGCCACTGGGTATGTTCATAGCCCCAAGCACAGTTCTCACACCTCTATCTCATGTCTTCATGGCACAACAACCTGAAAGCCTCACTCACTTGGGCATACAACACGCAGAAGGAACTGTCAGGCAGCAAACACCATAGTCCACTAATGTATAAACACGGATGCCCAGAGAGATCATGCAAGACTGAAGGTTTTGCCAAGGTCAGGGTAAAATTCCTTCCCTGTTCTGTTTTTGCATCTACATATGACTGTAACTAACAGAACTCCCCTTGACATTCAGCCAAGCATAACAGACACTTGTGAAGCTAAGACTGAATCGTCACTGCAGCTCAGCATGGAATTTGAATTTCACAAGTTTCACTAACTCCTTTGATCTAGTTGCTTATCAAAGAATAATAGCACTCCCTGCAAATAAAACTGTGGAGAAGGGCTGCTGCTTAAGCAGCAGATTTGCTTCCTTGCAGAGAAACCAGAACCTACAGTACTTGGCAGCCAAAGCCTACCAGAATGCCATACAGTGCACCAGCCATTGCTGCCCTCAACGTGTGAGGACAGGAGCCAGTAAGTATGCTCCAGCTAGGCACTAAGTGAAGTAGGAAGAAACCTCTTGACAGTCCCTGGGTGTTTTCTCTGGAAGATACCCAATGCATGGAACTGACAGTGCACCTGTATGGACAACAAAGCCTGCATGAACGTAAACCAGTAGCACTGCTTTCAGTCAAGGATCTCAAATCAGGGTGAAGAGGACAGAGTGCAAACCCTTTGCTAGGATAAGTGTATGTCATGATGCCTGCTCAGTCTGGAGTAAATGCTTGTTGCAGAATGGTGGGGCTTAAGCACACTCCCTCACTCACCTGTACTGGGGGGCTTTGTGGCTGCACCCATAGCTGCCAAAGCTCGTAGCAGCTGCTATCACTGCCCATGGAAACTCCTAATTCTGGTAAAAACCAGCAAAGATTTTTGGTACAGTTGAGATCCACTGAGATAGGTAAGTGGCGGGGTGTTGGGGAAGATGAATCAGGGAGACCTTATAAATATGATTGCTTGGCAAAAGATTCTGAAAATATGAAACTTATAATAGAAATTGAAGCTTACTTTGAGTTGTAGGATACCGAGTCTTAGTTACTATATAACCTGAAAACAATAGCCTAGCTAGCTGAAGAAGAATCCCTTGTGATGGAATGATACCCTTCTGCTAGCTAAGGAACCAAAGGTCAATGTAGCAAAACAGAAAAGTCTAAAGAGTAGTTTTTAGAGTTTAAAATATAACATAGTATGGTAATGTAGTAGTTCTTATAGGCTATATATAGATTCTATAGGATTTTGTGTCTTTTATTGGTTGGTCACTGTAAATTAGAATATTCAGCACAAAAAGAGATGTAATGCATTGTAACAAGGACCCCACTCTCTTTTTCCCTGCTCTCTTGCTATCTTACCTCTTCCCCCTGCTCTCTGACCCCCGCCACCTTGCTCCCTCACTCCATTCTCTCTCAACTCTTACCCCCTTGTTTTTTTTCCCTCTCTCTCTGGGACTTTCCTTCAGCCAAGGCTGGTGGCTGAAGGCAAGGCCCTTTTTACCCATGACCCTTGCAATAAAACCACATATTCTAGAATATCTCAGGTCAGCAGAATTCCTTCTCCCTGCCGTCCGCAGATGCTCCTACAGCGGGGGAGCAGAACTGCTACAGCAGAAGTAATACTGTCAAGAAGGAAAGAACTTATTTCTTGAAAATTAAATTATCTGCATTAATAAAGTCTATGTAAAAACTACGTTTTCATACCTTGAAATCCTCTTGACACAAACTGTTTTTGAACAGAGGCTGGGAAAGCATAACTTTAATGTAGAGACTGGTAGCCACTTTGCTTCCACCAACTGTCCCATTGATACCTTCTGAAGCAACTCGTACCTAGAAAGCAAGAGGAGAAGCTGGGGCTGAGCCTTAGTTACAGCAAAACAGACCACAGTTAAATCAGCAAAATATGACTGGGTGACAAAGGGCAGGCACAGGAGTACGTTCAGAAAGAGACTACTGAATGGGGAAGAAAAGTATGGTTAGATTGAAGTTGAATATAAAGACAATAAACAGGAAAAAAAGTCCTCAACAATCCAGTAGTCACTTCTGAGCCATTTAAAAGAATCACATCAGGACAGTCAGAAAAGTTCACTCGATAAACAGACACATGCTGTATAAACAGTGAAACTGCTGTCCGCAAATCCTGCAGTCAGCATTGGAATTCCCACTGGAAGTTGCCTCAGAAAGAACAAAAGGCTTGTGCCCCATGACTCACACAGCTAAAAAAGAAAATGTGAATATGCATAACATTGTATCTAATATTAAATTTCGGGATGAGTCATTTTATCTCCAGCACTGACAACTGAACAAAAGCTCTGAAGTGGGGGAGAGGGAAGGGGGAAAGATTGAATGTAAGAAGCAAGGAAAGAAACCAACTGATTGGGAAGGCAAATGCTGTACCTGTCTTGGAAATGAGATTAAAAAAAAAAAGAAAGAAAAGAAACTCAAGCAAAACACCAACTACCAGGCAAGACAGCTGAGCAGAAAAAGGAGTGAATCCATGACAGTATTTCATTCCCCAGCCCTGTGCTGATGTACCACTGGCAGAGAGCAAGAAGCTACTTAGGAAGACAAGTCAGAGATAAAAGGAGCCTCCTGCTCCACGCTGCCCTCCTTCTCCCCACAGACAGCCTAGTAACATCAGCTTTGTGAGGCTAAAATTCACCTTCTACCACAGCCTCCAGGGGCCAGCTACACAAGCAATGCACATTCTTGGTCTAGCCTGCCAGGAATGAAGAGAACAGACTGTGCAGGAATGAAAACTGTTATGGTGTGGTCTAAAGTGCGGGCTGCTCTCACCTAATTCTGCGACAGTATAGTTTACGGCTTGGTGTAGCCACTCTGACTGGGAGCCCACTGTGCACTGAGGAGGGAGGATACAGGTGACCAGTGAGGGGAGCAAGCCCAGACCCATGCTATCTCTCCAGCTTGGCCCTCAGGCTGTGATGTTCTGCACATGCCCTTTAGCCACAGGATACACCCAGCCTGCTAATGCTAAACGAGACACCTGCATGCAGCTCCCTGCTGACACCAGTGATGAAACTATTTTCATCTCCTGGTCTTTATCTAAAAGTGCATCACAAATTTCTCATGTGAATGTCCTTTCTGATTGACAGCAGGAGTGATAAAAAGACTCATTTTCCTGTTTCCATGTGTAACAGTGATGGAAATGGGAAAACCCCTGCAAGGACAGGATCTGCACAGTGTGCTGTCTGTGAGGATCACTCAGTGCCACACAACCAGGGTTCCCTGAATAAAAAGGGATACAAGATTATCTGTATTTTTTTTCTTTGTTGTGATAGCTCTTAAACAGAACTCTAAAAGATACCTTACCAAGTCTGAGTGCCTCTCTTAATAGGATCATAAAAGACTAGCACTTCCTGGTGCAAAACACACCTGGTTCTCCACATACCCCATCAGCCTGCACTAAAAACATATGGTGTTTTTTCCTTAAGAATAGAACCGTTACTTGAAACCTTACCTTGCCAGTGAGATGTAGATGCTGACACAAAGCCTTTTGCCAAGCACAGAGTTTCTCTGGATCGCTCACCTCACAGTAACAGTAATAGAGAAGTACTTCTCCCACCTGGCTGCCCACAACATGGCAAAAGTAAGCAAAAAGAGATAGAATGTTAAGAACAAAGTTATACCATTCAAAAAGCAGACAATTTTCCTCTGACAAGATGTGTAGAGAAAAAACCCTCAAACAAACTTTGGAGGTATTAGCACTGCTGGGTTTGATTTATTTCAAACAGAAGGAATGTTAACTAAAAAAAGCTCCCACATTTGTAACTCTTGGGACTGGTTACAAAATGAACTCCTCTGTATTCTCACTGCCAGTGGCCTACCATATGCTCTCCCCACACAGAGAACATAAGAATTGCTGACTTCTGTGCACACAAGCATGCCATTAAATGCTTACTTTGCCAATAGCACTTGAAAACTCAAGCAGTTGTACTATCTAAATTTAAAAAGTCAAAATATTTTGTGATATTGCGTGCTTCCACATTCTGTACGGCACAAGCTGAACTCTGTCAGTCAGAAACATTTTGGTGAACCGTCTCCGTAACTAAATAAGTCCCCCAGAAACCTGAACGAGCAGCAGAAAGGAACCCGTGCAGAGCATATCCTGCTGTTTTGCTCTTTTCTGCTGTGGCCCTTCCTTAGAGATCTAAGCTGTCAAGCAACACCCATACAGGCCTGCTGTAACAGCACAGAATGATATAGCTCGGACAGTTCAATCCACCATTAAAAACTGCAGCAGATCTAACTCTATATTAAGGATAGCAAAACAATCCAAAGATCTACAGGAACATTAGGGAAGACTCCTCCTGTACCTTAGAAGTGTCGCTTGACTGAACCTCATAAGAAGGACTACTGGCAGATGATCACGTAAAGCCAATACCCCACTCCCGGACCCTGGGAGCGCCGAGGGGCTTCCTTACCTGGTCAGATCATCGTGGCTGACGTGGCTCGTATCCGGGAGCGCCCAGGAGATCTCCGGGTCACTGCAGGAGTGCCCGCCCGGCCGGGCCGCGCTGCCCACCGGGGCCGGGCCGCCTGCGGGGCTGCCCCCGGCCTCCGCCGGCCCCGCGCCGAGCCCCGCCTGCCGCCCGACGTCCCCGGAGTGGTGCAGAGCCACGTGCCTGTGGATGCCGGGCAACTCCTCGAACGCCTGCCGGCAGCACCGCCACCGCACGCCCTCTCCGCCGCCGGGACACCGCGACGCGGCCGGCACCTCCTTGGCTTTCACGAACAGGGAAAAGGCCTGGAACGCACCGCAAGCGTCCGCGTTACCGAGGTTACACCGCCGCCCGGCCCAGGCCCGGCGCGGCCCCGCGCCCGGCCCCGACCCACCTTCCTGTGGGCGGCCGCACGCTGCTTCCTGCCCGCCGCGGCCCCCTCGGCGCTGCCCCGCGGCAAGCCCGGCCCGGGCGGCACCGCCTCGCCCGGCACCATCTCCACCTCTCCGCAGGGAAGCGCCCGCTCTGCTCCTCCTCCTCCCCCCTGCCCCGGAAGAACTCGTGCTCCGCAGGGAAGCGGGCGGGAGACGCCGTGCCCGCCCCGGAAACAGCGCGGCCGCGGGCGGGGAGGCAGCGCGCGTGCTCGGCCCGCGCGAGGTGCCTCGGCCCGGCGTTTCCCGCAGCGCTCCGCTCCGCTCCTCCCCGCCATGTCGCGGCGGCGGCACAGCGACGACAGCGATGGTGAGCCCCTGTCGCCCCCGAGGTGACCCGGCAGGGAGGGTGGATTGGGCGGGATGGAGGAGCGGCAGGGTTTCTGCGGCGTCGGTAACGCTGTGCTTGGTGTGTTGTTGGAGCAGGGCAGCCCCACAAGAGACGGAGGACATCCGAGCCGTCAGAGATCGAGGAGAGGCTCGAATCGCTCATCTGCAGGGTGGGAGAGAAGGTAGGCGGGCCGCCGGCTCGGGAGAGTTAAAGCCTTGTTTCCCTTCAGCGCTCCCCTTCCCGTGCGTGGTGTGGGAGCGCTTCGTCTGTAGGAGCGACCCTCAGAAGAAAATACTGATTTTATGAGATGGATGGAAAGTTGCCCGTTTTTGCGAAGCCACGTGCTGGGGCGGGCAAGTGCCTAAATCGTAGCGCGGTGTTTCTCAGTCAGCGATAAAAGGCCGGAGAAGTTACCTTTGTGTCTAAAGATGGTGTTGCTGATTCTGCGGTGGGTGGGAAAGAATTACCTGGCCTGCCTGCGGCACACGTTTCCAGTCCCGACAGTGGGGCTGATGGAGGAGGGGTTGGCAGAACAAGAGATGCCTGTGCTGTGAAAAACAAGGTGTTTTCCTTCGTGGTGTGTTGTTAATCAATGTTCGGCCGCGCTACCGGGATGCTCCTGAGATGATTTCACATCTTGCATCCCTGGGGAGCGCTGCAGTTCCTAGCAGGGGGAGCTTGGCGGTCGAGTGCAGCTCTCCTGAGCAGTAGCTGCTCCTCTCAGGCAAGCGAGAACAGATCTTCGCTGCTAATGGAACCGGACTGTTGCCCTGAAAAATGAGGGGACATGAAAGGATGATCTTGTCCAGCTTCGTTGTCTTACATGTGATAGTCGGACTAGTTCGTTTTGCCTGGTTGATAATAAAACAGGTTTTTGTTTTGGTTTTTTTTCATTTTAGAGTAATTCGTCATTGGAGAGCAACCTGGAGGGCCTAGCTGGTGTTTTGGAAGCTGATCTGCCAAATTACAAAAGCAAGATACTAAGAATATTGTGTACTGTGTACGTATTGAGGAGGTCTGGGAATATGGGATGTGCTTTCTTTGTGCATAAGTTCAGTGTTTGAGGTAGTTTAAAGACCATGAGTAGCTTTAGTTCCTGATTTAGTTCCTGGTTCCAAAATTACTGGCTGCTTACCGTTGTTATCTGTGACATTTTCTCACTGCTTTCTCTTCACTGGCGGTGATGTGCTCATGTCTTTGTAAGCCCATTTGCTGGAGGAGAGGTATTGGGAGCGTGAGGAGCAGAAACTAGGCTCTCTCTGGTGGCTGCAGCTCTCCTTCCTCTCCCTCAGAAAGTGTGAAGTGCCGGAACAGAGGTGGAACAGAGGTGCCGTTGTCAAGAGGCACTGAGTGGTGTTGAGGGAGGGGTTGTGCAGGGTCGTTTGCAGGAGGTAAGAGAAGTCCGACGGAAGGGTGTGGCGCAGCAGACCTTATAGCCTATTCTAAGGTTTTGCAGATACTTTTAAGTCTATTTTGTAGCAATGTGTTTAATAATAGGTAAGTAGCGTGCTTCCTTCCCCCACAGAAAGATAGCAGAAAGACACTGCTAGTAGTTACGTGCATACAAAAATGGGAGAGGAAAATTATTTTTTTGCAGTAGGACCTGGCCTTCCCTATGCTGTTTAATAACATTACTTCTAAACTCTGAACTTAAAACAAGGTCTTGTAATCTTGCAATAAATTCTGCCACTGATATTATTTGTCCAACCCTCTGGTATACTCTGCAATTAGATATAAATGAAAAGCAAATATTTTAGGTGTGCTAGAAACTGACAACTGCCTTTCTAAATGTCTGTGGTTAAAACAAAACATTATTATCTGTAGGTATTGACTGTGGGATAAAACTGTGAGATCACATTTAACTGTCTTTTCTCATTTCCTCATGAGGCAAGTTTAACTTATAACAAGCAGATTTTAAGATGCTATGCAGTGGCCAGTTGGCACATGATGAATAAACAACTAACAGTATTTCTTTTTCTGTGTCAGTGCACGTCTGCTACCAGAAAAGCTTACTGTTTACACAACACTGGTGGGGTTGCTGAATGCCAGGAACTACAATTTTGGCGGCGAATTTGTAGAAGCCATGATTCGTCAGCTTAAAGAGTGTCTGAAAGTTAACATGTATAATGAAGCTGTGCATTTAGTAAGTGGAGTTCTGTTTGTCTATTTGTTTCACATCCTTTTTCTTTCCTCCTTTCACCTTTTTCTTACAGAGGAGCTGGATCTTGCAATGTATGTTACAGTGATATTTGCCATCAATGTGCAGTGCACTGTAAATACTCCAAGAGGAGATGTGTGTTATGTGAGAAATATTTTCTTCTTCAGGAGCGAGGAGTCATATTAAATTTGTGAGATTTACTTCCAACTGTATCTTTTTTGCAGTGAAAAAATAAATTTGCATTAAACAGAGATGCTTCTCGCTGCTTGTTCTTCAGTCAAATGTAAAAGATAAAAGAAAGTCAATGCACTTTCCTTATATTCAGAGGTGCATGACAATCTTGTGGCTCCCATGAAAAAGAAATTGAAAAGAAAATTAACACTATAGTTCTTACAAGCCATTTTTGATGGCTGGTTTCCTTCTGATGAGGGGTGAAGATCAAGCAGTCAGTTTTAAGTGCTGCCTGTCTTTGAAACCATTTGTTCCATTCTTGCTGCTTATAGATTTTGTCTGCTGAAAGGTATTAGAACTTCAGCAGTGTCTGATTTAGAAGCTCACAGCCAAGTTCCCCACCTTCTTCTGAAACCCACTGGTGAAAATTAAGATTCTAGTCAAGAGACTGATGTTCAGTCAACTGTAGGACACTTTTGCTAATAAGATCTAATTACTAATATTTCTGTTATTTTAGTAATCTGATACTGTATAGAATAGATAAAAGTACAAAGTCTTCTGTAGTATCAGTTTGTGTGTTTCCCAGTATTGCTTAATTAGGAATATTATTCTTATGATGTTATTGCAGAGAGAGGGATTAATTAAGGACCTTATAAAGAGCCATGTATTAGGCAGCATGTATGAGGCTTGTCATTGAAGGTGAGTCTGTACAGTGTGCAGTATTTCAGCCTTTGTGGTACTGAATGAGTATTGTACTTTTATTGGTGGCTTGTTCTAATCATTTTAATAATGTTTATTTGTTCTTGTGCAGCCAGCTTTAAAAGTATTCATACAGAACTTTTTTTTTTCTCTTTAGGTACGTTTTCTGTCTGATCTCGTGAATTGTCATGTAATAGCTGCACCTTCAATGGTAGCTATGTTTGAAAACTTTGTGGGTGTGACACAGGAGGAGGACGTACCCCAGGTAAGCAAAAGATCTGTAGGCTCCCTGGACCTGTTTCAGAATTTGTCTGTACCGTTTGTTCTATTCTTATGCTTAGAGCAGGGAGGTGTTAAGGAGAGCAACCTAAATGTAGTGACATACATCGTTTCCTGAGCATTAGTAAAAGGAGCCTGTGGCAGTTGGGAAATAATGCATACAGTAAGAAAATATAGTCCTTTATACTGAAGTAGCCAAATTGAATTTATTTTACCTTACTCTGGCAATTGCAGAGTGCCTGGCTTTCCTGCTATGCTGACAATATCCAGGAGAACATTGAAAGTGATGCCATTTATCCTATTTTTTAACTCTGCGGAACACAGTTTAAGTGAAAAATTCCACTTTTCATGCATTAATATTTTTTATCGTGCCTTGGCTATCCGATCTGCCACTGCTGAAATTTATATTCCCCAAAACAACTTGCTGATGTTTTAAATTAAAATGTGTGCGTACAAAATCTGCTGGAGCTTACCTGTATGCTCAGGTTTTGGTATATTATCTTCCTGTAGGTGCGATGTGACTGGTATATGTTTGCATTTCTGTCATCTTTGCCTTGGGTTGGAAAGGAGTTATATGAGAAAAAGGATGCTGAAATGGATCGTCTCTTGTCTCAGTCAGAAAGTTATCTGAAGTAAGTTGTAACGGGTTAGAAACATTCTCTTTGGTATCTATTTAAGTGTGAAGTAATAGCGTTGATTATTGCTCACTCATTCTAAAGCTTTAGGTGTGAACTATTTTGTGGGAGGAACGAAGTCCTAAAAATGCAGTCGGTGGAAAGATTTTTTAATTGGAAAGGTTTTATGGTCTTGTCTAGTTCTAGGGTATGTTTAAGGTCTTGTTCTGCTCTGCTGGAGCATCTGGAGTTGTTAATATGCTAGAGTGCAGTTAATATGGTAGATTGTTGCATTAGTGCTGTGCAGTGTCGCTGCTTTCTCTCTAGGTGCTTCAAGTTAATGTTGTCAAGATACTATAATGTAGATACTTTAAGTGATCACAAACCTGGTTTAATCTACTTTAGACTTCATCAACTGAAGAGAACAAATAGTAGTACACTCACAATAAAAACAAAAATGCTGCCCTAAAGTTAGTCTCTTAAAGAACAGGTTTTCTCTCCTGTTTAAACAGACGCCGCCAGAAGATTCATGTTCCCATGCTGCAAGTGTGGACTGCTGACAAACCACATCCACAAGAAGAGGTAATTGGACTTAACATTGCATTTCTTCAGAAAGCTGGAAAAATAATTTTTTAGTAAGGTGTTCTTTTATCATGAAATTAGAAGGCATCTCTAAGAGTATGAATGCTTTGATTTGTCTGCTGTTTGTCATTGATTCCAACAAGTTCCGTGTGGGGAATTATTTTCCAAGTATTGGGCCAAAATAAGAGCTTGAGTTGAGTAAGAAGGAGGGGTTTCTGTTGTTTGCTGCAAGCCCCTGAGGGAGTGTTATGAAGTAAATTGTAGTGTTTGATTTTGAACTGCAAGTTGCAGGGCTTCATGTTAAAAATACTTTTTGTGTGAAACAGAATGTATTGTAATTCCTTACTTACCCTTAAATGTTTTCTCTCTGCAAGAAGGAAGCCTTTGTAGCAGCTTTGTTTTTTCTCAACTTTAGGAAAATGCTAGACAAATACATAGGAACTGTATGCAAAAGTTACTGTGCTATTTTTCTTTGCAATTAAGCCAAAAGTACTGGAGATGAGAGGTAGCTTCTGGCTAGCTTAGGGTGGAATTTGGCTTTTTGGATATTCTTGAGGTTTTGTCTTTCCCTTAACTTTCAGGACAGTGTTGGAAAATGGAATCTAAATTGATTTTCTGGGATATTTTGCAACTTGGTCCTTTCAGATTGTGTTCACTGTTCCAATTAAGTCATAGTCTTAAAAATTATCTTGTTAAACATAGTTTGGCCTTTCTGATTATGATCAGTTTGTCTACGTGAGCTTTTGGCTGCCCAATATCTAAATTTTGTTATTCGCTTCAGTAGGGGAGATATTAGCTGACTGTGTTTGAGACCCACAGTACTTGCAGAAATGATTGTTCACGTCAGGTGCTAGTTCATTACTAGTTTTGTTCAGGATTTGTAGTATTTCAGTTTTAGTAAATGCAAAGCCCTTCCATGCAAAAATGTTTCTTGCAAGTGTTAGAACTTGAAACTTGCATGCAGTAAGGCCACAGGCCTCCATATATGCTTCTTGGAATAATTAAATAAAGCAAGACTATTGCCAGTTGCACAGCTGTCAGTGCCATCTCTGAGCATGCTGGGATATTACGACTCTTTTAATACCACCGAAAAATAGTGACTGTTCATTGCTGTAGTTTCATTGTGACTCCTGAGTTGCTTGTTGGTATTTTAAAGCTGCCAGCAGTTAAATTTTACTGACACTAAACTGTATGGACTTAGGAATAGTTCTGGTATTTAGAGTTCTTAAATCATTTGTTGATTTAAGAACTTTTTGTTGGTTTACTGAATCAGCGGTTTAAGAAGCTTTGTTTTTTTCTGAATGTACTATGGAATGTATACATTTCAGATAGTTCAGGAAACTGCCCTTTTTGTTCAGAGATTCTGCAGATCTAATGTTTCTCACCTTTTCTTTCAGTATTTAGACTGCCTTTGGTCTCAGATTCAGAAATTGAAAAAAGACCGTTGGCAAGAGCGGCACATCCTGAGGCCCTACTTGGCTTTTGACAGCGTTCTCTGTGAGGCACTGCAGCACAATCTGCCTCCCTTCACACCCCCACCTCACACTGAAGATTCTATATACCCGATGCCAAGGGTTATTTTTAGGATGTTTGACTACACAGATGACCCTGAGGTATGTGATTGCTGTCAGGAATGGTGAGTGGATTTCACAGTTAGGTTCCTGGGGTGTAAATGCAATGTCCTCTCTCCCAGGACCATGAGTGGCTGGAAGACCAGCAGCAGTTTTGCTTTGGTACTTCTGCAGAAATGGACTAAGTGACCAAGATAATGTAAAAAGCAAGTTAGAGAGGAGCAGAATTTAGGGAGTGAAATGTTTCAATGCTGTCATTTAGAGTACAGTGTTGTCTGAATTTTCTAATGTCTCTAGTAAAACTACATTCAGAGAGTTAGACTTTGCTTCCAAAAAGTTGGTGATTCAAGTCTTTTTCTAAACTAGGTGTTTGTTGCAAGGTTTATCATCTGTTAAAATTTGTTGATGCATATTGTGGAACAGAGGAATGCAGGAAAAGACTATATATGGCTTTCTCCACATGCTTTTATACTTCCCTTTGCATCAGTTTGCTGCCTTTTACCTTCACTTACTGGTGTCTGGTTTTTGCAGTGAAGAAGACCATGAGGGTGTATTCTTTCCACTCTATGGCTTTATTGTAGTCTAGCTCAACTGTGATTTTTTTCTCCCACCACTGCATGGTGGTAGCCTGCCCAGTGACTCCACAAGGCAAAGGAGGAAGCAGATGCTCTGTGAATTTGGAATCATGTTCTCTAATTTTGTTCTTATCTCTTGTAATGAGTCCTCATATTCATTTTGTTTTAAACATGAGTGACTCTGAGGGTTTTGTGGAAATGTGTCATACCAGCTTTTCCATCCTAAAGGATATAGGACAGTTGAGACCTCATGGTGTTCATGTGGAAGTTGGACTACTTTTTTCTACTTGTGTGTGTATCTAAGATAGCTTGCTGCGTGTGGTACCATTGCATTAGCAGTGATCTTCATGAGTCTTCACTCTTTCTTACCAGGGTCCTGTCATGCCTGGCAGCCACTCCGTTGAGAGATTTGTAATAGAGGAGAACCTCCACTGCATCATCAAATCCCACTGGAAAGAGAGAAAGACTTGGTAGGAGGAGATTAGTACTGGGGGTCCGTGGCACTTTTTGAATGCTACTGTGGCTTTGATGCCAGCAGGGGTATGTCCTGCACTGGTTAAGCAAGAGCTCAAGATCAAACCTTTCCTGAAGCTGGTGATGAAAGTTTATTTACTACATTGATATGTGCTGAAACTGTTGCCTGGAATACTGTGTATCCATAACATCCAGATAACAGAGAGTCAGTGTAATCCAGAGGGCAGTGGTTTCTTGGTAAGGAAATCCCTTGATAATGCAGAATGTGCTGCAAAAAGTATACAGACACGCCTTAGGCCTCATGGAGCCTCTGTGGAAAATGTGGTTGTGTTGTGCTTTCTGGAATGCAGATTAGCTGGGGCTGTGAGCTTTGGGCTGGTTCATCTGCAGCTGACTGAGCATTGGTGTTTATGGACATCTCCTTGTTGTGCATCCTGTGGGAATTACATGCCAGAGATAATTGAGTTCACTCTGGGGAGTCACTGCAGGGACAGATTTCATAAGTTTCAATTCAGCTGTGCCAGGAGGCAGGGCACTTTTCTTCATTTCGGCCCAAACACTATCTGATGTGGGTAATTGATAACCAAGATGGTTTGCCACAGCTGTCACACTTCTGTATGAAAACTAGAAATCCTTTATAATATTAATTAAATGGGCAGAAGTAATGTTTTTGGTGTTGGCATGTGATAAAGCTTTGTGGTTGCTGCTGTTTGATCCAGCAGAAACTAAAAATTTGGTGGTTTTGCTGTTACTGGGGTAGTCTTCGTTAAGTCTCAGGAAGGTAAAAGACCAGGAGAGATACAAGGTGTGTCAGAGAGGTAGTGGTTTACTTTGCACAAATGATAGGTGATAATGACCTGATTTAAAGATTAAGCATTTGAAACATGAAAGTTTCTTATATAAGCCCTTAGGTTAATTGTGCTTTCAAGTCATTCCGAACATTTAATTGTTTGGGGTAATTATTTTTTTCCCCTTTCCATGTACATGTGCCACAAATACAGATCACTGTGATTTCTCCTGCACTGGGTGTAGCAAGGATAGTGTTCAAGAGATGTTGCTGCTGCACAGAGAGTAGTACGTTGTTACAGATCAGAGTTTAGGGAGTCCTTGTGCTCTGTGGATTGAGTAACAGATTTTGGAAGGATTATTGTTTTGTTTGGTGCTGTTTTAATGGGAACTCTTGCCCAGAATTAAGCATTTTCTATGATTCTCTTACTTGATTTTTGTATCACATTTGTTGTGTTGAGTTAAATGTGTCTGTGGTTTTGCAGTGCTGCACAGCTGTTGAGCTATCCAGGAAATAACAAGATCCCTTTGAACTACCATATAGTAGAGGTATGGATTTTATAGATCACCTCTTTAGGGCTCCATTATTTCATGAGTAACACATCCCTGTTAGTTCCATTACAGGTTCCTTAAATTACAGTTTGGTTTTGAAATCAATCAGAATTTTGTTAAATTTAACCAGTAGCTTTAAAATGAGCAGGTTATGTACAGTTGAATGACAGGCTTGTGTTTTTGTTGTCATTTTAACTTAGTGCATTCATTTTTAAACTAAAGTGCAAGAGGAAATGTACACAAACTGAAACTCAAGAAACTCCATTTAAACATAAGAAAAATCTGGTTTAAATGCAAAGGGGATTAAGCACTGGAAGAGCTGCAGAAATTCAGAACCTAGCAGGACACAGCCCTAAGCAACCTGCACTAGGTGACTCTGCATAATGCAAGGGGGCTTTTGATTTGATGATCTCCAGTTAGACTCAGCTATTCTGCATTATATTTGGATCTTCTAAATTATTTCCTCTTACTAGTCCTGGAAAGAACTTGTAGTGGAGTAGCAGCAGGTCTCCTCCGGGACATTCTCCTTATTAGAGAATTCTAGATAACTCTTACATGTACCAGCAAAGTAGCATAGGTCTTCTTTTACTGCCTTTATTGAAAAGTCTTTTTCAAGTTGCAGAGCTGTGTGAAACTTCACTGATTTTCATCAAAAATTGAGAGGAATTAACAAATTACTGTAATAGCAACTTGTTGTATTAAGGCTTTATGAGGAAGTAACTATAAGTGTGAATTTCAGAGCTAATTATGACAAATAATTCTGTGCAGAATATTGATCTTAAAGTGGGATTGAGAATTCCTTTTGGCACTAAAATGCCAAACATTCTGATTGCTTTGAAGTTGCAAGAGTTTTGGTCACCTTGTTCTTTTTTTACTCTGAATTCAGAACTGCATTAAATTTATTACATTAAACAGTATTAAAATTAGGAATAATTCTGGGCCATAACAGTGAAGTATATTCAGTGTATATATATTGAAGTATATTTGCCTCCAGTATCTTGACGTGCTGTAAAAAGTGATGAAAAAACAAAAAGTGTACAAATTCTATGACTAACACTGTCAAAATTCTTTTTTTCTTATGAAATTTCACTAAGTTTTAGAATGCAACTGATTGTCCAGTTGTTATTTCCTAGCTTGAAAAATTGAGCCATTTTCTGCCTAACAGAGTTCTCCCTACCTTTTGGCCATATGTGTCTAAACCAAATGTCTAAATTAATGCTGACACAGAAAGGTTCCCCAGGATCTTATAGTCTCTTCATGCTTTCAAGTCCTTCCTTAGAAAAACAAGTTCTAGCCAATATTTTTTTATTTGATGTTTTTGGAATCTATAATTAGATGTTGATTCCTCATACAAGTAAGACTTCTCTAAAAAAAAAGACTCCTTTAAGCTCTATTCAGAAATTTAAAGAGGAAACTGATCAACTGTAATGAATCAAAGTTTCCCGACTCCTTTGATGTAATTTAAATTTAGTTGAGAGTGGAATACAAAATAAACAGAAACTCAGAGGTGGATGTTGTTGTACACTGATGACTTTTTTTTTTCCCGAGCACTCAGAGGTTGACATGCTGTTATTACAGGCAAACCTTAAAATAAAACACAAATGCTGACTGCAGGGTTATTTTAATGTTTCTTAGAAGGGTTTTTCCAAGGGGCAGGGAGCATATGTATTTGTTGTATGAAATGGTGGTTGTAATTTTCAGTTTAAAATTGTGGCTATTTATATACAGTTTGGTATAGGAGAAAAGAGGACACAGTGGAAAAGAGATAAATATAATTTTAATGCAAATACTGTTTTCATACTAAATGCCTTGGCTTCGTTATTTATTACTCAGCAAGATCAAATTATTTCTGCATTTCTCAGATCATATGGTGAAACTGCAGTAGGACATATAACTGTGCCCATTTCTAGAGTTACATGCTATGTTTGTTAGACATAATAGATGTGTAATGCTGATGTGTTAGTATAAAATGATAAGAGCAGTTAGAGCAGACTGTATTAGTACAGTGTTGTGTTACAGCTACCTTTTATTGCTTCTCTCTCTTTTTCCTGGAACATGCATTTGGTAGAAAAATATAGGTCTTTTAGAATAGGTAATTGTTTAAGATTGATGGCCACTATTCTGAAGCTGAGAATGGTGCAGGCCACATTGGACTGTGCTCTTATCCTTTGATTTCCTCTCCTATAGGTAATATTTGCAGAGTTGTTTCAGCTGCCATCTCCACCACATATTGAAGTCATGTACACAACACTCCTGATTGAGCTGTGCAAACTTCAGCCTGGCTCTTTACCACAAGTTGTATCCTTTCTGTGCTCCTGAGGAGCATTTATGAACTGCAGTCTTTATTATGTTTGTTCTGTTGCTGATGCGACAGTAATAAATATTATTAATATGTTACAGTATCTGGAGGAAACTTTGCCTGTAACACTTGCATTGCGTGTTGTATGATGTGAATTCTGCCTTCCGTGGAAGATTCCAGCAGTCTTGTTGCAATAATGGAAGAACAGGTTGAGATTAAAAGATGGAACTCACAATATTCTTCACTTTTTCCACTGTGGATTTACTTGATTTACGTGATTTTGGAGTAGGTTCAGGGAGCTTCCAGTGCAAAATCTTGATGACATTCTATTAAAAACCAGACAGGAAAAACATCTGACTTACCTACTTCTTATTTATATAAACCTTAATAAGAAACTTCAAGCTTGCACAAGCCACAGAAATGCTCTACATGCGTTTGGACACAATGAATACAACATGTGTGGACAGGTAAATGTGTTTTGGAGATGATGGAAAACATTCTTTGATATCCAGTGTAGAAGAAAACAAAGAGGCTGTAGAAAGAGTAATCAGAAAGCCTTTTTAGAGCTACCTGATGTTATTCAGAATGTGTTGTGAGCTCTGGCTTTGAGTGACCTACAGAGAAGGGGTAGGATTTGGTGCTTGCCTCTCGTCCCAGGGACGCCCCCCTGGAGGTCACAAGTTCAGCTGTCTATGCAGGACATTTAAGGTCGGTCTCAGCCTTTCCCTGTTGAGAGTTGTTCATGGTTGTGTAGCGCTGTTACTCACTGTGCCTGCCCCGAGTGGTCGGGGGCGTGGCTTGGAAGGGAGGTTGGTGGCGTATGTGCCACCCGGAGGGGGAGAATGGTGGTGATTTTACCTTTCAGCCAAGTCTTTGGAGGAGAGTGGTTAATGTCTCATTAAAAATGTGGAAGTTGCATATTCACAGTGAGTTTACATTTTAATTGGTAGTTGAATACTTCATCTCTTCATGTGAAATGCATGACAGGCTATTTGTCCATAAAACCTTCTTTCTGACTCTCCAAATTGAGTCTTCTGTGTCTGTCAACATAAATGCCTGTTTAATGCTGTAATAGCTTAAAGAGTTTAGGCTCATCTTGGAAAAGTAGAATGTGTTTATAAGAAAAGATCAACTGAAAATTTTCCTGCACTTCTGACATTTAACAGAGCTTTCTTTTTCTTTTAATGAAGATTTATTAACTGGTTTTCTCACCATTTGAGCAACTTTCAGTTCCGCTGGAGCTGGGAAGACTGGTAAGTTTCTACCCTTTGGATTCGAACCTGATATTGCTAAAACCTTAACATTTCGAGCACATCTAGAAAGTGTCACAGTGTAGTGGCCCTGTTAATGGCTTTCCTCTATTTTATCAGAGACCTTTTATAATCTGTCCACCAGCACTCAGTGGCAGATTATCTTCGTAATCTCTTTAGTGTATTGTCCCTGGTGAACTCTGTGGTAAATCTCAAGCCAGTGTAAGCATTCCTTAAAGAAGAGGAGCAGAAATGTGATTTCTTTAATTTGTCCTGCACTTTCTGTCAGTTGCTAGCAAACTTTCCAAAATGCCTCTCCATACCTTTACTTTTAATGGTTTGTGCTCACTCTTTGTATCCTGTATTCATTCTGTTCTTTTGGTCTCTACCCTACCCTAAACCTTTCGTTGTAACTTTTATCCTTGAAACCTTGTAATCCTTTTTCCCACTTGCTAAATCCTAGTACCTGAAGTTCCATCAGAGTTTGCCCTGCCACCTGTTCTTACTGTGCCACATTTTGAACCTCTATCTCTAGCAGGAGCTCCCTGGATTCCATTGATGTCTGAGTGCAGGTTCCCTGATATTTCCAGGCATCCATGTAGTAAGGGAGATCCCCTTGAGGCCAAGTCCTCCACGGGGTAGTTTCCACAGCCTGTGACTGCTTTCTGTAGGTGGTCTGCCTAAGAGTCCTTGTGGGGAGGGGTTCAGCCCTTCTTCTGAAAGGAGTCTGTGGCTTTACTTAAGTTTCCTGCACTGTCCTCTTGTGGAGTTAAGTGCTTGATGGCTATCCTGGCATAGATCCATGTTGACTGACCAGGCAGCAGTCTTCAAAGAGATGATTTTAGTTTGCCTGGATGTTCCTTAATGGCAGAGCTTCAGTGGATCTCTCTCACAAGGTGACATTTTTCACAAATCTTGCGAGTCACTGTATTTCAGGCTTTTCTTTACCTGGAGTGCGTTTGAAATCCACTAGAAGAGCTGAGGGAAAAACAGACTATGAAATCACTCAAGGTTCCTTTCCTAAGGAAAGGGAAAGCCAGCTAGCCATAGCCACAAATAATTTTTAATGTGCTGGAGGAAGGGAAGTTACTTGAAAATTTATCACTCAGAGATGAGATTCCAGGAATGCTAATTGCCAATAAGGACGTAGTGATTAACTTATCTCAATGGCATAAAAGTGCTTACACTCCAAGGGTCCAGCACTCCCATTGTCTTCAGACCGTGATTGTTTTGTACTAGACCAAGCCAAAAAGAGACTAAATGCTTTTCCTAAAAGCTATTGCATTCTGTCCTTTCATAGGTCAGATTGTCTTACTCAGGACCTTGAAAAACCCAAACCCAAATTTGTGAGAGAGGTTCTGGAAAAGTGCATGCGGTAAGTAAGGTCTTTCCATAGTTGGCTTCAAGGCAAAGTTTCATCTGAATACTGTCAGAGTCCTTTTAACTTGACTCTTGTCTTGGGCACATCTGATCTTAAAAGTTAAGATTTTCAGTTAAAAGATGAGTCTGTTGTTTGTAAGATTTTTTTTAATCTGGTTTACCTGCTGTGGGGCACTGCTTTAAAGAGAGGGAGAAACAGGTGATGCAGATGGTGGTGAGCTATCCATGCACACCTGTAGTTCCATAAAGACATGCTTCACCATAAGCATAGAAAGAAATAAAATTTAGGGTATGTTTTTGGGTAGTATTCAACATTCACAGAAATAGAGGGAACTGACCATTAATTGTACTAAAAATTGAGAATCTAGTCTTGATTCTTTTAGGTGCCTCTGATGTTCATTTACTTTAAACTAACAAAGAACTGTCTAAACAAAATCTCCAAACCCAACAAGACTACATAATTAGTAGTGCTGATAAGTAGTCTGGGCTTAAATTGTTGAGATTAGGGTGGTGTAGGGGAGAGAAAGAGCAAAATGTTGCAAAAGCAAATTTATTCTGCATCCTACATGAGAACAATCAAGGTTTGGGTGAATTCCATATCAGAAGTGTGAAAGTATTGTGCTGCACAACAAATGCATTTTTTTCTATGGCGGTTTTCCATTTCACTGAAAACTCTGGTAGCAAATTAAGCCTTTGTGGGAGTGAAATGAAGCTGAAAAGTAAAATGAAGATGTCTGGTTTAATATTTCTCCTGCTTTGAATACTGACATCTTACTAGCTTTCTACAGCACATCTCAGGTTTTTGCATAAAACTTCTTACCAGGCAACCTTTTCACAAGTCAGATAATTAATTGTATGAGGATGAAACTTGAGCATCACGGAGTTAAAATAGAAAGCATCTACTAGTAAGTTTGGTTTCCTTAGCTCTTACTACCCAGCAGAAACTACCATTCTGTTGTGTAGGCATCCTGAGTCTTGTTTTATGGACATTAAATACAGAAAATCATTATAAAGCAGTCATTAGCTGTGGTGTTATTCCCTTTTAAATCTACTGTGGAACTTGTTATTTCCAGACTCTCCTACCATCAGCGAATAATAGACATTGTTCCTGCAAGTTTTTCTGTCCTCAGTCCTGCTAATCCAGTGTGCATTTACAAATATGGAGATGAGAGCAATAGTAAGTATTAAAATTATCAGTGGTCAAGTTTAAGAAGTAAGGGAGCACACTAGGTTGACTGTAATATGAGTTGTCATCATAAAAAAGAATACAGGTCAAATAAATATGCATGATTTTCGCATGGGTAAATATGCTTCACATGGGCAATTAATATGTATTAAGTCTGGGTCTCTCTAATAAAATCCTGTCTGCTACTTACGAATCAAAGAAAATCCAGATACATCAAGCTACTGTTGCTGATGTGGCTCTGATGTTGTGCAGTATTATTTGCCAGAAGTCTAAAATTGGACAATTCATCTATTTCCCCTGTTTGGGCACAATACTATGGAAAAGTCAGCATCTGAAGTGATAATGAGAAATTATTTTTTGAGCTTCAGGAAGCACTAGAATATTTTACAAGTAAATTTGATTTAATGAGCATACAGAAGGAGCAGATACCATAATGACTGAGGGACGAGAGGGACCTTATTATTCCTTTTATTGCTCACTGTAAAAACAGTCCTAAGCATAAAAGTGTCATCATCAAAGATACAGTGAAGAAAAACAAGGAAGTATTGTATTTTTAGAAACCTGGTGGAAACTGAAGTAGAGCTTTAGGGAGGAACATGATTGCCTGAGCTCAGGTCTAAAGGTTCTACTCCAAGTTTTGAATTTACCATGAAGACTAGAAAAGTGTTGATCAATTTTATGGCGTATTGAGGTGGACAGTGATACTGGAAACGCCAAGTTTTAGGTGTAGCTGTGAAGGATACTTGTTTCTCTCTGCAAGGCAGACTGATGTTAGAATTGTTCACTTACTTGCCTTTCCATATTTATTACCTCTTTGTTTTTGTTCAGGGTCTCTTCCTGGATATACTGTGGCACTCTGTTTAACAATTGCAATTAAAAATAAGGCCAGCAATGATGAAATCTTCAGTATTTTAAAAGATGTGCCCAATCCAAACCAGGATGATGATGATGGTAAGATACAAGCTGTTAGGCTTTGATAGCCTAATCATTTATTCTGTGTGTGGACTGATAGGCCATGATTTGAAGCTATGAGTGTGTTGGTTCACAGACCTGTATGCTTTTCTGTCTAGTAGTTGGTTTCAATTATCAGTAAATACATCACTGCTTCCCACTTTTGTAAACATCTTACATGCAGAGACCTGCCTGTTTTTCCTAGTAGAGATAACCTGGTATGTGTGTTTTCCTGCAGTTATTAAAGGAATAAAAGAATCTAACATCCCCTTCACTTTCAGTGGCAGAGGGCTGTTCTGAAATTCCATGCTTCTGCCCTAAGAGCTTCCCTGCCCTCAGTGAAGTCCCACAACAGATAAGACAGCCATCCAGCTGGCTGGCATGTTCCACAGATGAAAATTTACAGTGAGGCTGCTCACATTCTCCTTAGCTTTTCAGCCACAGACAGCACTGATTCCTAAAGTTTTAGTGTTTTACAGAGTGAGGGGTGTAAGAGAGAGTTAGAAGTGATCTAAACAATGGTGAATGCTTCGTTGTTTTTGGAGTATTTGCAAGGGTTCAGCTACACAGGCAGAGAGCAGCAGTGATCTGGTGGGGTTTTTTTTCCCTAGAATCCACTGTCATGTCTCCTGATTTGCTTTAGACATTACCCACTAATTAGTGCTCTTCCTTTTGCCTGTCTTCAGCTGCAGAAGGGCACCTGCCACCATTCACCATAGTAGCTGTATTTGCTGTACATGCCTGGTGGACCTTTCCCCAATATCCTAAATGGTCAACTGCTGTATGTTAACAATCCTTACCTTGCCCCCTCCTCACCCACACCCCCATCTTTATGGCCTTCCAAGGCCCTCATCTTGGTGCGCAGCTGCAGTTTCCCTTGGTGACTTTCGTGCTGCCATCAATGTTGTCACTATTGGTGGGGTGGCTGTGTCTCTGTTAGGATTCCATGCTGGTGAAGAAGCTTTCTGCACATTTTCTCTGTGGCAAATTTGGATCCTGAAACTGCACATTTTGTGGGAGTCTTTACTAGCTCCTTGCCCAGCCCTGCAGAACTCTGTTGATGGAACTCTTGTAAATGAGAGCTAAAACCATAAGTTATCTCTACAGTTGTACAAGTAGCTTACATGCTTTACTTAAAGTGTTTATTAGTTTCAACTTCAAATAACTTGCAGGTGAAGGATTTACTTTCAACCCTCTGAAAATAGAAGTCTTTGTTCAGACTCTGCTCCATCTAGCTGCAAAGTCCTTTAGCCACTCCTTCAGCGCCCTGGCAAAGTAAGTATAATATGTGCATTATTTTGGGGCGCACAGAACAGTTTAAATCTGACAGTTCAATGCATGATAAAAGAAATGGAGTGCAAGCTTCAGCAGTGTTAGTACTCTACAAAGCAATATGACTAGGAGAGCTAATGACCTTGCTTACTGAAGGAATGGTAGTGTAAATCCTAGATTATACGTATGTAAATGGAATTAACATAAAT